>NW_020824829.1:0-1390370 GCF_003285875.2 Drosophila novamexicana | reverse complement strand
CTCTCTCTCTCTCTCTCTCTCTCTCTCTCTCTCTCTCTCCTCTCTCTCTCTCTCTCTCTCTCCTCTCTCTCTCTCTCTCTCTCTCTCTCTCTCTCTCTCTCTCTCTCTCTCTCTCTCTCTCTCTCTCTCTCTCTCTCTCTCTCTCTCTCTCTCTCTCTCTCTCTCTCTCTCTCTCTCTCTCTCTCTCTCTCTCTCTCTCTCTCTCTCTCTCACTCTCTCTCTCTCACTCACTCACTTCACTTTTCTATCTTCTCTGCTCTCTCTTCTATCTTTCCTCTTCTATATTCTTTATTCTCTCGCTTCTCTATTCTCTCTCTTCCATATTCATGTTATATCTTCTGTTTTTTAAATCCCACCTGCAGCATTTTTTTATTCCACCAAAAATCTTTTAATTTAAACGAATTGACAAAATTGTTTTATGAAAACAATAAATTGGTTTCTAAATGCATACAATCATTTTGTACAGTGTATGTACACAAGATATCTCCACTCCACCATCTATATATATATATTTTTTTTTTGGGGCATGCTCCTCCTCGCGTAATTCATTACTTGTTAAGATTCTTCTTATTTCTGTTACCGCCCCATTGTGTGCTTCAACTTAACCCAAAAAATAAAAGAAGGCAACACAAGAAATAAAAGAACAACGAGGAAGTCGCTCCATCGCGCTGGCTACGTGTGTGTATCCGTCAGATATCGCGCCAACTATTTGTATTTGCCGAGTTGTTTTCTTGTTGTTGCTGTTGTTGCTGCTCATATTTTATGAGCCCCCGCCGCGTAAACAATACAACAAAATATTCAGCGCGATAAGCGTTTTTTATGCGGCACATGCTGCTGCCACACTCCCCGAACCACTCGAACCTCACCGAGCTCACCAACCAGCAACCACCAACCGCCAACCGCCAAACACTCAAAACTGACCCAAGGCACATCACGGAAAAGGGGCTGCCACATGCAGCAGACGCTGCCCCCGATGGCAATCGCAACAAGTGGAAATGCGAGGTACTCGTAAATTTCCACGCAACGCACTGGTAAAGGCACATTAATGTGACAATGGAGGATACGTGAGCAAAATGAAGTGACAAGAGAGATAAGATGTGAAGGTTGCTTCAATTAATCACATTAGCGAGTGAGCTGTGGAGCCGAGAGCTAAGCAACGGGAGCTGTAATTAAAGTGACCAAGGAGGATACATAAAATAGCTGAAGGAAAAGCGACTGTGAGCATAAGGGAGTTTTAATTAAAGTGACCAAGAAGGATACGTGAAGGAACTGTATGAGAGGCGACACGGAAAAGATGAGAGCATGAGAGGAAGTCGAAGTGGGAGTTTCTATTAAAATGACGTGAAAGAACTACATTCCTTAAAATAAGCGACAGTTGGTAAAAAAGAGTCAACAGCCACTGAAAAAAGATATGGATGGGAGTCTTCAATAGTAACTGTAGGATCCTGAAGGAACAGAGACTGAGAAAGGATGTGTACGTTGGAATTATTATTAAAATGACCATGGACAATAATTAAATAACGTATAATATTAGTAAAAACAAGTGACAATAGATTTATGATGTGAAAATTGGACTGTTAAAATAAGGTAAATGCTAGCATAGCCCCCATAGTTTTCATGAGCATGGAGGATACTGCTAAAGGAGTTCCAATAAAGAGGTCACCCTGGAGAGAAAAGATATTTAATATCCTGATTTAAATGATGTACCAAGCAAGGATAAGTTATCTTTCAGACTTGAAATATTTATGTTAAAGATAAAATAACAAAAAGAATTAAGATCAACTTATAAGAAGTCTTAACTGAGATAAATTGGTGAAAATTTGAATATCGTATCGTCTTGGGCTTTAATTGAAGCCTGTGTAATCGTAAATTACGAGTGTCATTTCGACAAAAGGTAGCTGGCTGCAAAAACTTGCTGTCAAAATGGTTTTGCAACAAAAATAGTTTTCATATTGTTTGCCGGGTTCTGTTTGCTGTTGATCCTTGGCTTATAAACGGAACGCTCTGCCCCATTTGGTCAACATTCTTGTGGGGCTGTCTTTGGGCCTGCCTTTCGGCTGTGTGACATGTGCCAGGCGCTCCAATTTATGGCCAACGATACGAGTACTATAAATTGTGGCTAGCTATTGATAGTTGTGGCTGTTGTTGTTGTTCTTGTTGTTCTTGTTGTTGTTATTGTTGTTGCTGCTGCGTGTGTTGACAGTTGACAGTTGAGTTACAAGGTCATTATGCGGCTGTTTGTGGCCATTTGCTGCCGCTGCCGTTGCTGCTGCCGCTGTTGTTGACCAGCATTTGAGTGCGTCATGAGATATAAATGTATCTATATCTATGGCTATTGCCGTATATCCGTGTAGCTGCGTGCGTAATTACAGTTAACGAGAAGCGGTCAAAGCTCAACTTCATTTCCGCTGCTAACTCTTAATTCTTGTATCTTTAAATCTTCAGCATTTGATTGATGTCTAGACAGCGCAAACATCTACACAGAAAAAAAATATGTTTTTGTTTGTCTTAAGTTAATCTCAACTCTGGGTAATTATTATTATATTATATATTTTGTACTATTTTTGGCAAATGGACAAAGCACATTTTTGGTATTGTTTACACTTAAGCAAACATTTTTACTGTGCACAAATATATCTTGTGCTTGGCAGGTAGCCATAACAAAAAAAATTGGGAGCGCAACTCTAGTCCCTGGCCACAATTGAGCTGTCTTGTGTTCAGTTTGGTCCAGTGGCAACAGCCACACATACACACAGGCTCAGCGGCTAGATATACAGATACAGATGCGTATCTTTTGTTTAATATTTTTTGGCATTGTTTGGGTCTGCCTCGCTCGCCTCGTCTCAGTGTCTGAGCAGCTGTCTGTGGCTGTGTTTGTTGTGTGTGTTGTTGGATTTCCATATTTGTTTTGTGTGCCCACAGTGATTAGGCTCAGTTAAAGTCTCGTGCTGATGGGCCCAATTAGTATACGAAATTGTCCAAATATTTGAGCTACTTAGTTTTCGGTTCTCAGCTCTGTGACACACAGAGTGCCGGCGGCACTTGGCATTGATACGATCTCTGATAAGGTGCAGCTGGTTCTCGAAACCCAAACTGGATGTGGATGTGGGTCGTTCAAGTCGAGTCGAGTTTATGGACAGGCCATAAGCCGAATGCGTTGCGCTTTCACCACAAAAGCTGCACTTAAGAAGAGCTGCAAAAGCAGCAAAAGAGCTACACACAGATACACACACAGACTTGTCTGGCGACAAATGCAGATACAAATGCGGACAGCTACTCAATCGAAGTAGCCGCAACAAATCCGCCGGAGAACAAAGTGAAATGCAATGTTGAAGAGCAGATGGATATTACTTGGCCAACTTGGCCGACTTTGTTTTTAAGCATCCGCAATGTGAGACGAAAGTGCACGATCAGCAGCTACCCTGTAAACAGTAGCGCGCTGCTTAGATATGCATTATTTCTTTATAGAATTTGTAAAGTTAATTCCTTAATAACTTCTAAACTTTTTCTTCGATTGTTGTGAAAATTTTAAGAATAAAAGATGGTATACCAAAGATCTTGGATTCATTTAAGCATGCGAGCATTCGGGGTTTGGGGAAATTATTTATCCTCAAATAGGTGGATTTGCCTTTCGAAGGAGCTTGAACAAATATCGTTAAATTGGAGCTGATCATTATGTTAGATTATATCTACTTGAAGCTGCCTACTTGCTGCCTGTTTGCACAACTTGATTATACCCTATATTTGATTTTCTACAGGGTAGAAAAAGGCAAAAGATGAGGTTTCAGTTGCATTGGCAGTTGCAGAGCTGAAACTGAAGATGACTGCCGCATTCCATTAAATGCAGGCCCCGAAAAAATAACACAAAAAACAAAAAAGAAGAGACCCAAAGACTATATGGCTATGGTCTCGTATAAATCGCTGTTAATGCTCTTGTTGTTGTTGTTATTGTTGTAGTTGTTGTTGTTTGTGGTTGTGCTGCAGGAACCAGTTTGGTTTGAATTTTATGTGTATTTGGTTGAAAATTTACGAGTTTGGCGAATAAAGCAGCAAAGAATTCAATGAACTCGTCTTCGCTGGGCTTCTAAGCCAGCTCAGCAGCAGCTACGGCACACACACACACACACACACACACACACACACACACACAAACACACAACAATCACATGTAGTTTAAATGTTTATATACATTTATTTGTGTGTATACTTTATAGACACATCCACACAAACACACACATTAAATGGAGGCCTATGTGCCGCCGCAGGCTCCTAGTTATGCAAATGTCTGCCTGGCCGCTGCCCACCCGCTGCAACAAGGCTCTTAGCTCAGGAAATTGCTTTCGAATTGGTTTAGCTACGAATTTTTATGCCTGCCAACAACAACAACAACAACAACAACTGCATGTTGCGCATTGTTGTTGCTGTTCTTGCTGCTGCTGCTGCTGCTCACTTGTAGCTGCAGGTTGTAGCAACATTTGTCTTGTCATTGCAGTTGTAGATCCTTCTGCACAGCCTCCTCCCCCCTGATAATCCCCTTTCAGACTTCAGGCAATTAGCTGCAGCCGCTGGCGGACTTCCACTTGGCTCCATTGGCTGCAACTCAGCTGTTTCGGCCAGTTCGTCATTTGTTGGCTGCCTCTTCTCTAAATTTTTCGTACGCTCCTCTAACACATTTTTAGTTTTTTTTTTTTTTTTTAATCGTGCACCGCCACGCTGCGTTTGCTGGCCAAGTTATAATTAAAATGCAGACACAGTAACAATTTATGGCCAAAAGAGCTGAGTATTTAAGCATAAATTACCGTCATTTGGGGCCGTTTAAATAAGATGCCAACTAAATAAAGATACACCACAATTAAGATGCGGCTCTCAGCTCTGAGAGAGTTGGCCGAGAAAGTTAAATATTTGACGTAGAAATTGGTCTGTTGGCATCATGTTTATCTTTGGACATTGAATAACAAAATATCGTTAGCATCTTATCGATCAATAAGAAGAAACGGTATAGATAGATTTATCGATGGAAAATAAATAAAGAGAAATATTAATACATTTATCGAAAAGGAATTAAGTATGAAATCTATTTTAAAACTGCAAACTTCACTTTTCACTTAAACAATTATCCTTTTAACGAACTTTTATTATATAATCATTTATCGATAACATATCGAGAAAATATGAACGTTCGAAACTCACTTTAAACCAGCGAAAAGCAAAACTTGTGCACACTGTTTTTCTAGTTCACATACTTATGCTGGCAACTGTGCGGCTGAAGAGAGACTCTTCTCAAGTTACGCAAAGTTCTTTCACAACTAGTCACAGGTTGAGGTTAAGTCTTGCATAAACAACTTGGACGGGCAACACAATCGGACACTACGTGTTCGGCCCGCCGCGTCCCTTATCCAACTGCCAGTTGCAGTTTCCGCTTTCAGCTGCCATTCGCAGTGCTACAGTTATCCAGTGGCAACTACAGTTACACAAAGAACACAAACAACTCAGAAACGTGCTCTCCGCGTTTTGGGACGACATTAGATTACAGCAGCCCAGAAAAAGATCCACAAAACGCGAGTGCTATCTAAATATATGCAAATGCCTCTCGATCATGTTGCGAAACGTGTAGAAGAGCTGAAATACTAGAATATTGGACTAGCACTACGAAAATTACAATCATTATTAAATTTTTTTTTGGGTTTACTCTCGATAAAGCTCGCAGCTGGTCCACATTTGGAGAGAACGTGTCGGACGTGCGAAATGTACTATGTAAGATTAGCGTCCAATTAGGCTTCTCTTTTCTCTTTATCTCACACCTGGCCACATTGGGAGCAGCACATAAATCAACAGAGTGACCAGGCCATGATGTAAGAGGCAAAATATCATTGTGATTAATTGATTAAAATTAACATAAATGGCAACAGCTTTAACTTTTACCCGCTCCGATTCCCATCCGCCCGCCTGCCATGCCCAGCTTTTTCGGCCGACATTAATAATTAAATTTAATTACCGATGCTGCTTCTTAATGATGCAGTGCAAAGAGCTAAAAAACAAAAAAAGAAAAGAAGGCAGCCGGCTCGAACCCAGAGGCGGGCGGCGAGACCCCTGACTAGCTGAGAATGAAACCCGTTTTCAAATTAAACGAATGTTACGTTTTAATAAATAAATAAAAATGAATGGAGAGTAATCTGTGTGTTGCAAGCAGAGAGACAGACAGACAGACATAATAAGGCCCGGGCGAAGCCACTTTTACTTGCGGCCAAATATGAATTGGCCAAGACAGGTTTCAGCAGGTGGTCGGCAGGAAAAAAAATACGAAATTTGAGAACAAGTGACAAGTCGAAGGGCAACAGGAATAAAAACATGCAAAGGAGCAGAAAAAATGATAAAAAGGGAATTAATTTACAGAGAACTTTATAATAGCATTCATCAGTATTATAATAACAGAGTATGTAAGCGGAACAGTGGGGTATGAGGAGAGAAGCATGCAAAATAAATATTTATGCTAACATTAATATTAAAATTAATTAAAATTGAGGGTTGATAAAAAGAAAAATAAGAAATTAAATTTATGGAGTTAGGCACTTGCGGGGCTCTTTTAGAAATGAACTCTTTGGATGTAACATAACAGGGCGAGAATTATTAAAGGAAGGTTACAGAAACTTGGGACTTAGGGACTTGCTCAGAGCTGCTCTTTTTGTGCTTAAAATAATACCTGAAAAGATTTTGGGACATATTTACTGTCATATATCATCAATCTATCAATATCACTAATATTTTACTCATCTCAGCTTAGATAAACATAATCAAGCTTCCAATTTAGAGGTGCCAAAAATCGATGTGTTAAACGATTCTTAAAATAGATGCGTCACCTTTGCCGAACCTTAAACCAAATTATTTACAGCAAAAAATTCCGATTGACCGTTCCATAAACTTAACAATCCATCGAGATTCCATAAACCTCTTCTCCAGATAAGAAGAAAGAGAATGTTAATGTTAACTCAGAAACGTTCAACGAAGTGAACATATACTATGATATTCCAATTTAATTATGCAGCTGAATTAAAATTTAGCCTAATTAGCGTATTATAAAAGACAAGAGTCTATCAATTTAATATGTTGCATTTAATCTATATGTTTGCTCTATTTTAAGTAATACGCTCCCTTGCGAAAGTGTGTCACCTAACGGTTTGCGGGTCTATCTTGATAATTAATAAATTTGGCTAGATTCTAGGCCAGTTCCGTGTGCCAATAGAGAACTGTAGAGAACACGAACCCAAACAAACCGGCAAAATAGACCCAGACCCAGACACAGCCAGAGGCCGTGGCAGAGACGCAGGCAGCGGCAGAGGCAGAGGCAGACACAGGGTTGCATTTTGAAAGGGTGGCAACGGGCCAGAGCAATGCCAAAAACATAAGAATGAAAATCGGGGCTTGGGGTTGGCGGTTGGCCACAGCTGGCAACGATTGACTGGGCATGAAAATCAAATAAAAATATATTGATTTTTTCTTATTTGCCGGCGCAAAAACAAAGTCAAGGAAGTGGCCAATAAAAGTAATTTGCAAACAAAAACAAAGCCAAGCGAAGCAGTGCAAAGGAAAGCGCCAAAAACAAACAGGCAAAAACAATGTCAATGCACGCCAAAAAAAAAAAAACTATATATATGTATATATATAAATTAAGAAAGAGGCAGTAGGCAAAGACAAGAACAAGCAAAGCAGACGACAAAAGCAACAACAATGGGCGAACCTAAGCACGCCAAAGGAATGGGCGGGGGGCGACGCGTCGTTGGCAGTGTTGTAAATGTCAGCTCGAGTTAACGGAGCCACGCGGAACACACACGCAACGACAGTGACAACAACAACAACAGCAACAACAACAAATGAAATATTTTGTTGTACAGCGCCAGGCAACAGCCACAACAATAATAACAGCAACAGCAACAACAACAACTACAAACAGCAGGCAGACAGCGGCACCTGCTGCTGTTGCGAGGTTCTATGCCAACCGTTTCGTTGCGCTCCGACATATCTGTCTGTCTGTTCGTTAAGTTGCTTTTGTTGTTATTTTTGTTGATGTTGCTTAGCTCCTGGTCGCGTGGCAGAGACACTTGACGCTCAGTTCGACTGACTTACCCCTCAAGTTCGCTGCCGCTTCCTCTGCTGTTGCTCCTGCTGCTGCTGCCGCCTCTGCGTGCACTGCTCTGCTCCTGCTTTGATTTTGCTGACAAAATGTAGGCTGCGGGGCTTAAAAGGAACAGACATCCAAATCCGCGACGGCCTTACAACAACGATTGCCAGTAAAAATAAAACACACACTACACAACACTAAGCCAAAGAGCGCGCGCGTTGTTAGCAGGCGTTGTAGTTTTTGTTTGCACACTTTTTAAAATTTACTCAACTTGGAATATTCACGGCTATTAATCTGAAATTTATGCTTACATTTAATTTGCATTTATATTTCACACATTTTGCCGACGAAGGCGAAGCAAAACGCACAGCTGACTGTGATTTTCCTGCTGCCTGCTGCTGCTCTTGATATTGTGGGATTTTCACGCGCCCTCACATACATAGACACTAAACACGTATGCGCGCACACACACACACACACAGCAGCTGCACCTGTGTGCGAGAATTGTCGTGAAGAAAATATTGAAATGCAACGTTACGCTCTGCACGCACCCCACTTCCAACTGTATCAACGGTCAAAATACGACTGACTGAGCGCAGCGCGACGTCTCGAACATGTGTGAGATGAAACGGTTCGCTTGCGCCGGCTAACCGTTGGTTGGCAACGCCAGGCCACAACATGTCGCGCTGATGTGGGTGTATCAGTGTGGTGTGTGTGCGTGTGTGTATGTGTGAGTTAGTGGGTCAGTTTAGGATAAGCACTCGGTGATAAGAGGCCGCCGCTCTGCGGGCCGCGTCGCCACATTCATTTTGCCGCGCAAATGTCCCATGACGAAGGCGCCCGCATGGCCCGATGCTTTTTTCTATCTCGAAATGTAATAACAAAAGTGACTCCAATCGCTACTTTAGTTACTTTAAGTGCATGCCTTAGTAAATACATTTCGCTTGAAATTCTATTTATTTATCTTTGGGTTATACTTAAGGGTGCACTGTAAAAAATATCAAAAAGTTTTTAAAATTTAAATCTTTTTTAGCATTAAATTCATTCAATTAAATTAAATTCAATTTCAACACCAAGCTCTCTTGATTTACATGCTCTCTATTCATTTTCATTTAACATTGATTGGACTACATTGTATTCTATTTAAATTTTTTAAAATTTATTTTTATTGATTTCATTTTAATTGAAAGTTAACCATTTTGTTGTACTGTGCACAAAGGTAAGACAACTATGGCTGGAAGTAATTGAGTTGTAAGTCGTGCATTAAGCAATATCATTCATAACTTACCAGAGTTTTGTGATATTGTCATGAAAGTCATTTGTTACCTTTACTTATCACAGCTCAAAATGTACGCGAAAATTGCATAAATTGTTTGATTGTGGTTTAAGTAAGGTATTCATTCTGTTCGTGACTAATATAGATAAGGTGGCATAGACATGCCAATAGTAATGTGTTCAAAACGTAAGAGCACTGTCGGATTGGTTCACTTATCTGTTACTTGAGAAATTTAAGTACTTTTGTGATTTGGAAATTTTGACCTTAGGCGTATTTTGACAACGTTTGTACTCATTTAAGTGCAACAAGCTATGTTCTCAGTGTAGAACAGTTTCAAGATAAATTTAATAGGTTTTTTTTTAAAGATATAATCAATTCATAAATAATTAAAAAACAAATTATATTCTTCAATTCCGTAACTCTTATCTTTTTGAAACTACTGACAAATTAATTTCATACTTCAACACAGCGCTACCAACTTGTCGCAATAAGCTTGTAACCTGTTGTCAAGGTTGGCCAGCGCTTCAAGCATGTTGGCTGTGCCTGCTCATCTCTGATGCAACACACAACAAAATTTGTTAATAGCCGGCATTGAGGATGTTTCGAACATGTTGCATGTGAAGCACTTGATGTTGGGAATGCACGTGGCTCATTTGCATTTGAGGCTGTGTTGTGGTTGCCACAGGGGAGGTGAAGGTTGATAAATGGGCAAAAATTGCGGGCAACTTTTATATTTTATAGTTTAGAGGTAAACATATAATTGAACCAGTATGATTGCAAATGAATAAATAACAAGTGTTTTAAACGGTTAATTGCGTTTTCTTAGTGGAAAAACTTGCCCATCTAATTAATTTTTGTAAATTATATAGATGAATGTTTTTTGATTAGATATTTAAAATAATTATCATTAAATGATAGTATAATTAATGTTTACTGACATTTTTTTATTATTGGAACAACTGACACCCAACTAATTATAATTTGTGACCAGTTTTCTAAAGTTAGGTGTTCTCGGGATAACCGAGTGGATCCAAACGAATTTATCTTTACTCAATAATAATACAGAGTAGAAATCCCCAAACTTTCGACGTACATTCAATTTATCAGCTGCATCTCTGCCAAATGCACTTTTCAGATAATGTTCAAATCGATTTTTAGCACTTGCCAATTGGCTCAACCGGCCACAAATTGACCATTTTTGCCGCCATCAAAACTGCATTTGGATGGCAACAATTTCCGACGCTTTCCCGATCGCCCGGTCACCCAGTTAACGGCAGTTGCACTTTTCATTTGTTTGCATTTTCATTTTAGTAAGACAACCGGACCGGATCGGACCGGGCCAGACCGGGACAGGAGCTGCAGCCGTCACCAAAGCCAAAGAGTTGCAATCAACTTATTTTTTTTTAACTGCGCTACAAAGTTTTCTACTGCTAGCAGTGAAAAATCGAAAAATAAAACAGAACTTGGCTCGAAACGAGTTCAGAGTTTTGCACTGTTTGCCGCCGTCTATTGATAAACTTGAAGTTTCGTATGCACAAGTGCATTTATTTTGCAAACATTTGCACCCATATTCACCCCCCACCACCCTGCCCTGCCGTGCCCCCTGTGACATCGGCGAATGGTGTTCCCTTTGTTTAGGAATAACTTGCGACGCCAACGTCTCCGTGAAAAGCTAGTGGAAATGAAGATGTTTCCCAGTTGGCAAGTTGGCAAGTGAAACCTTGTTTGACAAGAGTTTCACCAGGCTTCATTTGTCTTTCTTTTCTTTTTTTTTGGAGCAATTGCAGAGTGTTTGGTTTAGCTTCCTCAACCTCTCATTTGGGTCAAGTCATTTTGGGTTTTCCAATTAGAGTGGAGTGGGGCAGCTTGAAATGGAATGTTTACTTTTTGAAATACGCAGAGAGCTCGCAGCTAAACATACACATTCCACTCTATTGAATGAATGCTTTGTTATGCACACATATCGATTACATGTCGATAAATTCTAGCCTCAAAATAATGATTTGCGTGCCAAATGTATTATTTGCATAAGTATATAGATAAAATATCGATAAATTCAGGCTACAAAAAAGTGAAAAAATCTCCAGTGGGCTTGGCTGGTTTTCTGGTGTAATATGTGCATATGCATTATTATATTGATAAGATTTCGATTAATTTGGACTGGAATTAGTTGGCTTTCTGTGACATAAGCTGACTGCTCTGTTATATACTTATCGATAATATGAAAGCTTTATTATTTACAATTATCGATATCATATAGACACATTCTCACCACAATACAATGTAAAAATTGCAGCTAGCCATAAGCTCAAAAACTCCGCCATATAAATCGCTAGACTATCGATAAATTCTGGCTACGTTTTAGTAAAGTTTACAATAGTTTATGCTATCGATAACATATCGATACACAAGTTCGTTATATTATCTTTCCTTTTTAGAATTAAAGCCCATGCATATGGCTTTTTGGCCAGCTGCGGTTGCTTCTACCTGATTTGGTGCTGCCAATTTGCTGGCCAATTGAAAATTCAATGCACGCCCCGGACAAAAACTCATTTGCAACACTTCACGCAATGCAGGCGATTTCGATTTAGCCAAGATCAAGGGCGATAATAAAGAGCGCGGCGCATTGCAGCGAGGCATCGCGCTGTGTTGCGTGCCGCAACGCGGCACAGCGGCTATAAATAGCAGCGGCAACAGCAACTTGCCTCTTATCCCAGCTGGCTGATCTTTACGCAGCAGCAGCAACAATAACAGCAGCAACAACAGCAACAACAGCAACAAGCAACAACAGCAACAACAACATTCCTTTCGACATTTAATTAACGATCGCGATTGCAATCAATGCAACGCGTCTTGCGCCCAGCCACGCCCCTGAACGGCAGCGCCTGCCCCTGCCCTTGCCCCAGCCCCACTCTGCTGCTCGCTGTGAATGAGCCGACTGCAACGGCTTTTGCCGCATTTGGTGGCCAGTTAGCCACAAAGCTGACAAATACTGTAATTAATTTTAATTGCAGCGATTGGCGCCCGCTTTCCGTCTCATTAAGTTCTGCCTTTGGGCCCATTTGCAGGCCAAAAACATGCCGGAGATGAGTCCAAGCTGAAGTCCTGCCCATAGACAGACGTTTTCTATCATAACCGGATACAAGTAGAAGCCGGAGCCATAAGCAGCAACAACAACAACAACAGCCACAACGTTTTGGTACGTGTTTTTGCACCTAATTGCAGGCGTGTCGCCTACGAATGTTGCCACGGGGGAGGGTGCCTTAGGAGCGAGGGGAAGGGGGAGGGGACAAGCTTAATGCAGCCTCACTTCTCTGTTGCTGTTGTTGCTCTCAGCAGAAGCCTTAGAATTGTGTGAATCAACTGTAGCGAAAGCAATAAACTGTTGAGCAACAGCAACAGGAGTAACAGAACTCGACTTGCAGATACCCTGTAGCCTGTCAAATACATACATAACAGGCACACATCAAGCTGTTGCCACTCGAATTTTTTGGATGTGGCGGCGTATGCGGGAAAACAAATATATATTATTGACCTATTCCTATGTTGCTGTCGTAAGTTCAAATTACATGCGAGATGTACTCAAAAAACGAGTCTCGACAATTTATAACAACTATACTTATATATCCTCATCTTCCAAATTTAAAGAGTCTAGCTCCTTCAGACTTAAAGATCAATTTTTTTAAGCTGACAAACACGCAGACGGGCTTAACTTGTCATCGTCCTAGTTGAAGAATGTGCACAGCAACCAATATACCTTATTGACAATGCCTACGTGGTATAACAGACATTGAGAGACGTTTCTTGGTCCGTTTCTGGCATTGCTCAAGTGCAATAACAATATAAAATACTTTTAGTGTTCAGTTCATTGAACTGCACAAATCCAATTAGATTTGCCACACACACACATACACAAACATAACTAATACACATTCAAGCAGGCAAATGGTATTCACACACACACATAGCAGTGACTGCAAAAAATCATAGCATACTTCTGTGCGCCAGCAAATTTTGCTAGTCAATTTGCCAGTTGCACAACTTCTAACTGTGTGTGTGTGTGTGTGCATGTGTATGTGTGAGTCAGTGTGCCAAAAGTTAAACTTGCCTAGCAAATTACTGCGTAGTTAATGCTGCAATGCCGAATATTGATTTTAACAATTATACTTGCCGACATATTTCATTGCTTTCTGTTGACTCTTTATGCCCTTACAAAGGCGACAGCTGCTTTAGCAGCATCAAACGATTTGTTACAGCAAAGTTATGAAGTATTAATTATTATTTATTGCGTGCAAGAGAGTAAATTACAGCTACAGTTTTTCTTAGTTAAGATACATTAAATTAAGCTAACTTTATTCATTCATGTACTTAAATGATTTCTTAGGATTCAAAAAATTATGTTTTTCTTTTTAATTATTCGCTAAACAGTTTACGCTTTAAGTTTGAGATACATCAAAAGTAACACGAGACTCGGTACACTTAAAACCCCTTTAGAGTAGATTGTATATAAATTTCAGATTTAAAAATATTTATATACTATCTTCAGTTTATTAAAAGCCGAATCCTAAGAAAGATATATGGGCTATTGAAGCTCCTTTCTCTTTATATTTTAATAATACATTGTTATCATAATAATAAACAAAAAACTAACTTATATTGACTTAGAAATCTATCACTCAAAGTTCCATCCATTTCCCAGAATGGTCCACATTAAGTATTTGTTATTTTTTTTTTATAACTTGCAAGCGTATTCAAAGTTCACGCTTAAGATTTTTGTTTGTGCAACAATTTATCAATGGTTTTGGCTGACTGCACGGCCAATTAAGCGGCTTAATTATGCAGCATATTTGTGTGTATCAAGCATTAAAGTAATAAAAATATAAATGGAATTCGCTTTAAATAGTTAAAGTAGAAGTAAAACTAATTAATTGAATTTTTATAAAAAATTAATGCAACTGAGGCATGCCAATCGAGAGATATGCCCTCAATATGAGTTATTAGGAAGAAATAACAAAAGCCACAAAGCTGCCGCATAAACAAAAGTTAGCAACGCCATAAAAAAAGAGCAAAACGAAAAAAGTTGCCAGATTTTTTGGGGGAAAAAGAAGAGGAAAAACTTTTGCAAACACACAAGCAGACAATTAAGAAACCATAAACACATGCTGCCAAGGATAACGGAAGCGGGAAACGTTAGCTAGGGGAATAGTGCGCACACACACACACACACACACACACACACACACATATTTCCAAAAAATGGCAGCCAAAAGTTACGATGCGCAATTTGAAAAACAGTAAATAAGTCGCGACGGAAGCGGATGAGGAGCAAACGAAGGATATGCGCTGCCAGGGCACGTAGCTGGCGCAGAGTCACGAAAGGATTTGCATATAAGCAGCTCTTGTCGAGAGAGAGACGGAGACAAAGAGCGAGTGAAAGAGAGAAAGCGAAAATATGTATATATGAGCAGGCAATGACATGACTTGGCAGCAATTTCTATTTGTATGCAGCAATCCGCCATCCGCCGCCCGCCGCCCGCCCCCGCAAACCAAATGGATTGTGACAAATGTGCCTGGCAGAATAAGGGGCGTGACCGGACAGGTGTTTTGCGGTAAATGTGCACAAGGTGTGAGTGAGTCGAGGCACACGCTCAACTTCCAACTGCAACTGAATATGACGCAAATTTATGAGAATGGAGTTTTTTATATTATATATTGAATATTGCAAGAAACTTACAATTTCCCCGCTTGCTGACAAATTGCATAAAAAAGTTTATCACAGAGTGACAAAAGTCTGTCCACTTAAGAAGATTTCCCTTTTGGAAGGCAGGGTGAGAAAAGTCTTTCAACTTAAGAAGACCTGCCTTCCAAAAAGGCTGCTTATAAGCGGCTTATAAAAATGTTGCACGACTTTTTACTTCTTTTTTTTATGAAAGAAATTATATGTAAGATATTATTAAAGTAGAAAATTGTACATAAATATTGGCGTATGTTGAAGTATTCATCTAAGGAACAAACCAAAATAAACAAGAAATTTAAATGAATATAAAATTATATAAATATACTTATATCATATAATTAAATATATATATATATATATATATATATATAATTATATGATATAAGTATATTTATATAATTTTATATTCCTTTAATATAATAATTATATATATATATATATATAATTATATGATATAAGTATATTTATATAATTTTATATTCCTTTAAATTTCTATATATATATATATATATATATCCATTTTTTTTTCATAAATTTAGAGATTTATAATTATAAAAAAATTATTCAAACCCAAATTGATAAGAATCTGTGTACGGAAAAATGTGTATAATCATTTGATGATTTATACATTTGATTGATTAATTTATCTATCTATGAACTACAAAGAAATACCGATATTAAATATTATGCATATACATTATTTTGGATTAAATTTATGGATTTAACATTTTTTTAACTTTATTCAACACACAATGTATAGATCTAGAGATCCACGCAAAAATATTGAAGGAAATGTACATTTAAATTTGGATGCAGTTTTCATCATAGAACTCACCAAAATGAGTAAGAAATGTAAGTTATAAATATTACAAAAATTATAAAATTCCATTATACGGTTTAAAATATTAATTTAAAACTCTACATTTAAAAAAAAATGACTAAATAAGCAATGATATATTTTAAAAACATTTCTCAGATTCTTTTTAATGCACAATCTAGAAATGTGGAATAAATAAAGGAGCTTTCTTAAGTTTTGTAAATTTGAGAAACCGTGTCCTCTATATATGCCCAAAAAAAAACATGTTATAGCCAAATTTACATTCAAGTTACTGGGAAAATAAATCTTAAGACAAAAAACCTATACAAAATATTTAGAAGACAAATCTTCAACAAAATGGATTTGTATATCGCATAGTTAGATAAATTCTGAAAGCAGCATGGAGAATTTTGTAGATCATATTTTTATAGAAAGGTGCGAACTTTAAGCCCAACTTTTCGTATTCAATACATATTTTATAATATGATAGACACATTGTTTTAGAAAATGTGATGCATGCTCGGGTTTACGGTACTTAAAATTTGGATGTGCGCTTGCCAGAGCTGTCAATCTAGATTAGAGCTCCATATGCTCATAGCGTACATTAGCTGTTGTAGGGCGTGCACACTCACCTACATAGCGTTACAGGTGCATAGAGAAAGAGAGAGACTGAGGTAGGAAGGGGGGAGGATGGCTAAGCAACTTGCTCAGTGTCCTTGCAGTAGCATCGCAATCATAATTAGTATCCTGTACGGACATGTGTATGATGCATCTGCTGCAGCTCAACTTGTTTATGTAGCTGTTGCTAGAGAAGCCCCACACATACACACAGACACACACAGACACACCCACACACACTCACACCCCTTACAGAATGGGTCCTGCAGAGATGTCCTGCTTTGTTAGCCGTTGATATATTGGCTTTTAAGCCAACGGCGGCCTGTTGCAATTTCAGCAGGCGCGGCAGCCGCTTTAAGGACATCACATGAATAATGCGAGGCAATTTCGAAGGTGCCTGCAACACTGCCGGCGCATCCGGTGACTCCTCTGCTCCAGGACATCATTAAACTGTAAAAATAGCATTAGAGCTCGTCAGCTCGGCAGGCTGAGAGGCTTAATTACAGCTTGGACCTCAATTAAAGCGCACTGGGGAAATGGAGTTGGAAAAAGTGATTCCAACAAGAGGAAGAGCACAAACATTTTCATTTGGTCAAAACACGACAACGACCACGACAGCAACAACAACAACAACGCCAGAGCTGATGATAATGATGATGATAGCCATAAAACACCTTGGCTAATTTGCGCAAATTGTTTTCAGTTGCAGCTGACGAGCGATAAGTGAGCAAATGGCTTTTTGGGGGCTAGACAGAGAAAGAGGACACAAAACAGTTGGAACGGAACGGAATGAAAATAATGTTAAAAGAGAAGACCAAGGTGATATCATAAAAAAAGTTATCAAAGTATAGTTAATAGAGTAATAGAAGATAGTAAGAATAAAGTCAAAGAGAAAAGGAAGGTAATATCATGAAAAAAGTTATCATAGAACAGTTACAATCAGAGAGAGGAGAGAGTTACAACCAGAGGGGTTATAGAATAAATGAAAAGGTCAATTTATAGAACAGAACACAAAGGAGAAGGGCAAGGCAATATCATGAAAAAGTAATGAAAGAATAGTTATAATAATATACAAAATCATTAGGCTTTGCCTGGGCAAGAGAGGAGAGAGAGTGAAACTCAATACTAAAATATATAGGATATAATGGAATAGAGAATGGGAAAATATAGAGGATGGAGGAGGATAAAGAGGATAGTAATAACTTGCAATACGTTTTCAATATGATTAACAAGCCGTGTCCGAGCAAATTGAGTGAGAGAGTGAGTAAAATATTCATAGAACAGCAGGAAGTACAGGCAAACAAAGTTAAAGACAGAAGAAAGGTTATATATATTAAAATAAGTTCTCATTATTAGCAACAAGTATTACCAAGCTTTGCCCAGGCAAATTAGTTTTGATTCCAAGAATAATTAGCTATGATCCAAATTACTCCAACTATATTCAATTTAGGACAAGGTTCCTAAAGCTTAAACTCTAGCAATGCAGTTTTGAGCCATTTCACATAGTTTTTTTTTGCAGTTTTTCGGGAGAGAGGGCTGCTGAGTCAGATTTCGTTGTCCCTTGATCCATTTAGGGAATTTCCCACGCATCGCGACGCATGTAATCGAAAAACTAAACCGAGCAATGTGCAGCTGTGACCATGGGATAAAGGCAGGCGGGGCAGGGGCATCCAAGAGGATTTACAGCGGAGCTGCTGCTGGCAGTCGCCAACACATGACGCTAATGGAACCAACAAGCTGCCGGCATGGGTTCAAGCTATTCACTATTCCACACACCCTTACTCCACACTCCCTCACCATGCACCCACTGCACTCCCTCTGAAATACCCCGCGGCCCTGCCAAGGCTGTCGCAATAAATTTGCAGCGCCAAAGTGATAATGAAAGTGTTTCCTTCCGTTTTGGGCCAAACACAGTGCCAAGGCACAATACAAAAAAAAAGTCAAAGAGAGAGCTTGAGGGCGAAAGAGTGAGAAAAACAAAGGATATGGGCACACGTAATGAGCGCACACTGAATGCTCTTCCTTTCTTGAAAGACCTAGTTGAACTCGTGAAAAGCGCATAGAAAGGCGCTAGGAGAGAGTGGGTCAAGCAAGAGCACGAGTGCGAAAATGCAAGCAAAACACTTTCTTGACAAAAATTGAGGAAATATTACCAAAAGTCTATAAGTAATATTTGAGTTTATGATAAGCGCATGGAGAGATTACTCACATTTATTACGAAAATAGAAAATCTAATTAATAATCAATTTTGCAAATATGTTCTAAGTAATGTGCGGCTAAGTACTCACTTATTGAGTCTCATCAATTTTGAACAATTTTATTAAATATCTGTTTTCATCCGTCTTCCACACTCGCCCACAATGCAAGAAGTGTGCTAGTGAAACTGGCGACTCGCTTCTTGCGACCGGCTACTGGCGGCGACGAGGCGTATGCGCAACGCGCCAAGCGCTGCTGCCATGCGCCACCTGCCCACTCATCACTTGGCCACCAGCCGCCTCGTACTGGTCCCCGCTCCGCTCCGGCTGCTTCTGCTGCTGCTGCTGCACGCTTCGCTCCGTTCGCTTGGCTTGTTTATTGTTTTCCGCTCAGCGCGAAATTCAATTTCGAGGGCAAACAAACACACGGTAAACAACAAATGAAACGCAGCAAATGCGCCAATTGCATTCTATGTAAATCTTGCCAAAGTGTTCCGGCGATTTATGCCGCGGGAGCAAAGAGAAAGAGTGAGAGAGAAAGGGAAAGGGAAAGGGTGAGAAAGACCCCGCCACGCTAAGCAGTCGCTTAACCTAAACGCTGGCCAGTTGCAAAACAGTTGGCAACAGTTAAAGTTGCACCCCGCGCCGCAAGCCTTGGGGAGGGGTCAGCGCGGTAGAAATATAAAAACGCCGTAAAGCGCAATTTTCCGGCTGAGGCAAGTGCAAAGTTGCGCTGGACCCAGCCAAGGGACTGATAGCTACACAGTAAAACATGTGGCTTTTTATTTGCTAGGGCCTTGTATTTAAAGTCAACAGGCAAGCAGCGAGCTACTCAACAAAGCTCCACAACCATCCAAACATCCTGGCGAGGAGCCTGCTAAGGAGGCGAAGAAGAAGGCGACTGAAGAGGACCTACCCAACCGACCTAATCGATCGTTATGTATAGGTGACAAGCTTCGTTAATTACATCAAAATATGTTTCTGTAATCTGTTAACCTAATTGTAAAACTAATTGTAAAACCACAATCATCGCTAAGCTAAGTAATTATGTCACTCTGATAAAAGTTGCTAACATAGAGTAACAGGATACCAGATTTCTTAATAAACAAAATATAATTAATAAAAAAAAAAAAAAAAAAAAAAACTTGTATTTAAACTATATTTAAGAGAATTTTAAATATTGCAATTCAAGTTTAATATTTTTAGTTTTTGGGCTTAAAATTAAAGAAATTAATATAACTTCGCGTTCATGCATTCGAATTTTATTCTCTGTTTGGCTTTAAATAGTAAGCAAATGATAAATGTCCATGTTTTCCAGCATCTCATTTAAATTAAAATGAATCACTTAGTTGAAATATCAATTTTGAAATATTTTGAAACAGAAGAAGGGTTTCCTATTTGAGGTACAAATATTAAGGATCAGGGCGAAGAGCTGAGTCAGTCAAGCCCGATCTTCCCATCTTTCGGTCCACCTATATTAAAGCATCGTAGCTTAAATTTTTGTTTAATACCTCCGCCTATTTTCGTAGTATCGATAATTATCGATTATCAGACCAGCCTTCCCCTTTAAGCATAACCCGAGAATTTGAAGAGCTAGCTACACCAAACTTGGTAGGTTGATTCCTCTATAGCCATACACACACTATTTCATTTATTAAAAGCTCTTTTCAAAACAAAATTTTGTACAGTGCACTTTGTAGATGGCAGACTGAAGGCTGCTCCCTGGGCACAAAATGGCTGTCCGCTAGTTTCAAGTTTCTCGCTGCACTCTCCTGCTCCTGCTGGGTGTCCCTCACCCTCCATCTTACTTTTTTTAGCGCATTTCTCAAGTTTCTTTGTTGCTTTGTTTGCGTGACATTTTTCGCCAGCTTCGTGAAGTTGCATTCTAGACGCTCGAGGGCCTTTCGCCTGCCCTAGCCTGTCCGGAGGCGTGGCAAGCAGCATGCAACGCCGAGGCAACTATGACAAAAGATTGCAGTGCCAAAAGTTTGCTGCAACGTTAATTAATTTTGCATGAGCTGAAGCCTGAACTCTCCCGTGGCCGGGGCCAAGTGGTTTCCCCAAAAACTCTTAGAGCGCTGCATTTGTGAGGTGCTTATAGAGTGCAACTGTCCCAAAGGCAGGGAAAGGGCGAAGGGGCAAGCCAAATAGCTGAGAGTGTGTCTCAAAATTTATATTAGTAATAAACATAAATTAAGCTTGCCTTCTGTGATGAATAGTGGTTTCCTCTGTTATCTATATCTGTTTGATTTTATGAGAAATACCTTTGTTGTTTTTTTTTATTATTATTATTATTATTGGATAAAGAATTGGGCGCTGCCAAGCCCTAGTTCTATTCTGTATCTCACTTATCTCAACAATTGAAAATATCTATCTATTCGTTTTATTTTATTTATTATATATGGAGAAATGCTATAGATTCTTATTTTATCAAATTACAAAGAAAATGCCTTATAAATATATATTTGAAATATATTTAAGCTACAAGTGGATGTATAATAATATATATATAATTATTTACTTTTTATTTTAATTTTTACTATATTTATTTATTTCCATAAGGACAAATCTCAGATATCCTATTGACAAAGTAGTCTGATTCGACTCGGCTCTTGATAATGATCATTTAAATATTCAGCTCGAAGGTTTAACATATTTATAATATTAATCAACAATTTATTTTATATTATCGCGAATAACATTTTCAGCCAGTTAAAAGCCTTGCACAACATTTCGATAGAATTTGTTAACTGCAGGGAATAAAGCCTCGCACAGCTGTCAATTAAGAGCAATTACTTAAATTTGTAAGCCCCGTTTTATGTTTTAAAGCACTTTTAAATATTTAAGTGTACTTTTTTATTTTGCCACAATCCGCTGCTGAAACTGTATTTGACCCCACTTGAAACACGAATATTTTGTCAGCATTGCCGCAACCTGATTAAATGCACCCCGAAATAACAAATTGAAATGCATGTAAAATTTGTTGCCGAAGTCGGGGATGCACGCCGGGATAAAGAAAATAAACAGACAAAGCAGAGTGTTGCAATGTGTAACCCTACTGCGCCATACTCTGTGCACAACATAAAAACAAATAATGCTTGTTTAAATTGAGTTCTACATAAAATGATTGAACATATGATATATATGTAACTGTAAATATAGCTAATATCTGTCGAAATGTCTTATTGGCTTGATGCGCAAAACTGTATCCCAACTCAGTGCCATTCTAACTGTGACTAGGGAATAAAGCTATCGAATATGAACCAATTTCATATAGCTGTCAGATTTATAACTCCTCTTGATATAGATTTGGTGCTACAAGCTACATGCTGGGCATATTCGGAAATGCACTCGGATATATGGTAAACTTTACTAGTTGTCGGACAGACAGTGCACACAACCTATATTCCTTCATTCGGTACATTTTCAACAGAGTGTCAAAAGTAAACAACTTGTTAAGGCAAGTGGTATAAATTTACACGCTGTAGGGCTTTTAGCGCATGCCACAACTCCATTTTATCCCCGTATTTTAACCATCGTTAAACCGGTCAAAGCCGCAATCGATACTCCCGACTCTCGACTCCCGACTCCCGACTCCTGACTCCTGACTACCGCCACTCGACCTTTGCCTCCTGATGCTTGGACTCCCGACTCTGTTGGCGGGTTAGTTTAACTCAGAGTATGCTGGTAATGATGGCCATTAGGAATGTGTTGGTAATTAGGGAAAATGTCTCTTTCAGATTGACCTCAGCGCCCCCTCCCCGCACTTCCTCCAAATAGCACCCGCGGCGAGCACACTTTGTGCGCTCTCCGTTGCGACCTAATGCTAATGAGAAAAGTGAATTGTTTGAAAAGGTTGTTTGTTGTTCCAGCTGTTTTGTTGTTGTCGTTTATTGTTGCTTTGCCTGGTAGCTCGGCGGCGACAAAAGTGTTTTGCCTTTGCCGCTTTATGACATGTTTAACCAACAACAGGACACTCCAATGTCCAGTTGCCGTCGTCGTCGTCGTCTGCCATTGATTGATGCAGCATCAGCCCAGAGCAAAAACTGCCAGCAAACAACAACTTTATTTAAAGCGGCAATCATGAAATATTCATGTTGCATGCAACAACAGCAGCAGCAACAATAACAACAACAATAGCGACAATCGCTGCATGACAGGACAATGGCGAACATGTTCCCACAGCGTGGCCATAAATTGTTGAAACTTTTGCTGCTATTCAGAGTTGATAAAAATGCAATAGATCTAGCTGTACATATACACATATATAAACAATTATAATGACCATAATTCATGCACGGTTTATTATGTGCCTTCAGGAATTCAGTAGCAAGAAACTTTTATAGAACTTCCTTTAAGACAACTCAAACTTAAGAAAAATTTTGAGTGCGTCAAAAACAGACTCTCGCGAAAGTAAACGTGTGTGAGTATGGTCACACAAAATTTCCAGGCTAATCGCAAAAATTTAAGGATATCGCATCAAAAGAAAGTTTATGCTGATTGGGAGAAGGCAAAAGAGGAAAGAGACAGAGACAGAGCAAGATAGAGAGCATTAAAAAGCTACCAAGCTATGGCTTAAGCCACTTCAGTCTTTACAAAAAATTACACAATTCTGAAAATATGCGAACGTTAAGGATATCGCACAAAAAATAAGTTCAGAATGTGCGAAAGCATGCGAGACAAAGACAGAGAGCGCATGGAGAAGCTACAGAGAAAGGGCTTATGCACACTTCTTATCAATCTCTTCAATCTACAAAAGAGCTCACAAAATTTTTAAATGTATAGAAAAACGGTTATGCAAACGTTAAGGATAGCGCACAAATAGGAAGTTGAGAGTGTGAGTGAGAGAGTCAGAGAGAGAGAAAGAGAGAGAGAGAGAGACAGAGAGACAGAGAAAGAGCACGGAAGAGCGCTAATGAAAGATCTGCACAGCTTAAGCCAAAACCAAAATAGTAGTTGGCATTTAGATGCCAACAATTAGATGGCAAAAGCAGTTGTGCAAACGTTAAGGATAGCGCACAAAGAGGAAGGTTAAAATTCAATACGTTCAAATTAACTAAGAAAATACATAGATGTTAAAAGCACTATTTACATAATGTTAACTATTGCCTCTGTCCAAAACTCACAGAATAAACACCTCAATCTGCAAATTTCCAACCACTTTGCAAAGGTGCAAGGATTAAGTTATACAAAATGCTGGTCATCAATCTTAAAGGGGTCATCAGCATGTTAAATACGGCCATGGTCTCAGTCCATTTTCCGAATTGCCTTTAACATATTTTCTGCTATACTTGTTTGCCTATACATCTTTTTAGCTAAGAACGCCTGCTGCTCTTCAATATGTTACTAGAAAACCCCGCAAATGCTGCCTGCCTGCCGCCTGATCCACTTCAGCCGTTTTGACCATTTATTTGGTCAGCTTAAGATTGACCCACATCTGGCAGAGCTTAGGTTACCAATTTTATATGCGATGTTTGGCCAACTCACAGCCTGATGTCCGACTGGCAGCTTGTTAGTCACTTTAATGCCCAACCACGTACCGACCTTGTGGTCATCAGCTTTAACTATTCGTTCAGACGAGAGTGCATTGGAAAATATTATCGGGCACACAAACTATAAATTGGCTTAAGCCAACCAGCTGAAAACTTGCCCAACATCCTATAGCTAACAAAAATCATGTGTGTGTGTGTGTGTGTGTGTGTGTGTTTGCCTTGAAAGTTGCCTCCAGCAGCTACCAAAAAGTGCCGAGCCGTGGAGGAGGAGAAGACCAAACAGCAGAAAGACGAACAACGTTTGACATTTCTGAACTTTCAAGCACTCAAGTTGCAGTTAGCCATTATTGTACCCCATACCCATTGAAAACAGAAAAGCAAGGGTATGTTTAAGTTATGAAAGTTCATGCAACCCATTTGGATAGAGTAATTCACACACAAGTTATTGAATTTGGTTAAAAGAGAACAGGGTATCTCCTAATCGAGCATTGTCGACTGGAGCACTCCTGCTGGCTGTTGTTTGTCCCAAAGTTTTTGCAAACAATCATGTTTTGCATTTGATTTGCAATAATTTTCTTTTTTGGCTAATTTTTTACATGACATTCACTTGTCAAGTGCAAGTTTTCCCAATGACGCCGCATGACTTTTACCCAAAGCCAAAGCCAAATGACAACCAGTTTTTTTGCCAGCATAAATTGCAATTGGCCAGGCCTAATGCTTGCGTTAAGTCTGTAAACTGTTTTTGACGTTTTTTCTCGACAATAAAAGTGACATTATATCATGACGCAAAAACTAAGAAAACTTTTACTTGATAAGACAGATATTGCGCACTCATCACGCTATTTACACAGTAAAAACTCTTGATTTCAATTTTAAACTGTTTTAATGCCTGTCATCTAAAGCAGGCACATAACTGACTTTAAGCTTAAAATATTTGCAATTTAGCAAGTTTTAGTGAAAAATTAAGGGAATTCCCTTCCCTTGGCCATGTTCGAGTTCAAGGTAAGAAAAAAAAATGTTTTAAATTTAGTATTTTATAATTTGAAAATTAAACTTTACTAAGCAAAGATCCCGAGTCTGGCTGCTTTGCAGGCGAACGTCCTTACATCGAGCTACTCACGCTCTAATCCTAATCTTGATTTAATGCTAAATGTTAAATAAACAGCTAAAGAGAGAGCTTTAAAGAAGAGGTTGAGAGCATTTAACTGAGGTAAGCAATATTAAATGAAAAACTGCTTTGCAAATTCAGCATTATTAAATTGTCGAGTTTCATTTCATTTAAACGGAAAGTTTTCAATTGGAAGCGAAACAAAGTAAAGCCAACATTTTCAGTTTTCAATCACTCAAAGTTTGATTGGTTTTCGGGTTTCAAATTTAAGACAAACCTTGAATGTCTTCAGTTATATATATATATATGTTAAGTTTAAAGTTTGCATTTTCAATTTACTTAAAAGTTGTCCCTCTCGCAGTTTCCACAGCTTGCGCATTAATCAAAACTCAACAAAGAACTCGCAAATATACATTCCTTCTCAGCTTCATTAGAGAGCGAGCGAGAGAGAGAGAGAGAGAGCGCGACAGAGAGGAAGAATGTGAGCGAATTCCGTGCATATTAAAAATTCATTAATGATATTTTTGCATTGCTTGCTTTTGTTGTTTTGTGATGTTTTCTCCTAAGTTTCTGTACATTAATATTAATGCGTAATTGCGTTTTCATTGCACTGGCATTCTGGCATATTATCCCAGTGACCGACTTATCGATGCCCTTTCCCCGCCTTATGCTCATTTGCAATACGCACACCAGATGGCGGCAGGTTCTTCAAGCATGGATACACCCTGTTTCTGATTGGATTAAGCTCGTAATACACTTGTGTGTGTGTGTGCGTCATTTGCATATTGTAGTCTAAATTTGAGCGTGACAGCAACGAAAACAACAACAACAACAACAACAACAAATGGCATGACAATAATGAAAATTGAATTATATGCTTAATGAAAGCGTCGCCCTAAAGTTGCTCCTCGAGTTCTGCTCCTAGCTCCATTTCCCATTCCCCCCACCCCTAACACAATAGCACAGATTTACGTCATTTGCATTCTGCTCTCTTTGTTTGTCTTTTACTCGTGCGCTGTTTATGTAATACATAAATTCATCTGTCGTGCTTTTGTTTATGATTGCAATTTACATTTTATTAGTCGAACGTTGCGTAGGACTTCTTAAGTGAAAACGAGCGAAAATTCAATTTAGTTTTGTCCGCCCGCAGCCTTTCCTGATGCGTCGTCCCATTGACAAATTAAGAGCTTTTCACACAGCACTTGATGCATTTGCATTGCTAATTAGATCAATTGCAAATACATGGGTCACGACTCAATTGGTAAATAAATCAATTATTTGGATTAAATTGTTTACACAGTCAAAGCTCCAGTTGCCTAAGGCAAATATCTTCTCCATTTCATAATTTTGCAATTTACTGCATTTCCTCTCTCTCTCTCTCTCTCTCTCTCTCTCTCTCTCTCTTAAGCAAATGCGAAATAAGATGGAACTTTGCGTGTTCGCTTAAGAGAACTCTAACCGTAAATCTTTTGTTTTCTTTTGGGCAAGTCTTCTTTGCGCTGCTTTAACCGCTCACCCACGTGAGAAGCAGCATAAGTATCGATAATCCCATTTGCTTTACATAAACTATTACATACAATTGGTATTCGAGTTACCCTGTGCCGGCATTCAGTCGCACGCAACACACAGGCAATATTCCAATTGGCCGCATGTTTATATAATGTAGTTGCTTACCCCGCCAACACGTGAGTTAGGCTGTGCCGGCATCCAGGCTTACGCTAATTCCAATTAGTCTCTTGTTCGTCCAATTTTCCAATAACCAGCTCTTGTCGCCAAGGCAATATATCTGATTAGCTGATGAACACCAAAAATAATTATCTAATTCACATTTTAACCGCTCGCACTGTAAATTATGGTAACCATGCAAATCGCACTGCCAGCTACACACACACACAAAACGCTCACTTGCAGGAATTTAAATGCGCTTTGCCTATTTACTCGCTTATATACTGGAAAGCGGCTGCGACTGGAAACACATTTTTTACACTAATTCCTTTTGCTTGCGCGCTTGCCCTTGTGATGGTAGCGATCGCGATAACTCTGCTATTGGCACTTATCGATTTTCAATGTTAATAAGCAGTCGCCTGTTTAGGCTTAACATTTCCTTATGTAAAGTAGGAACGAAAACTGCAGACATGCCTGGACATGCAAGCATGTACATATATATGTATGTAGATTATTTATTTATTCATTATTCACAATTATTTTCCGTGGGGATCCAGCGGCTCGAATTCAAATAGATTCAATAAATCATCGCCATTTGCCAGTCTGGGTTCCTTCACTTCGTCCTTGCAAGGCGCGGGCATCATTTTAAATAGCTCCATAGATTTATCATCGACTCTGCATCTTTTCATTTTGAAACAACCGCCATTATTGCGCAACAAATACGCTGGCTTGCAGCCGCAGTTGCTTTCACAGTTGTAGACGCAATCGACGCCCTCTCCTGGGCAATTTTCCTTGCAATAATGATGACAGGATTTAAACATCGGATTGCGGCAGGGCACCTGCCGCTGCGCCCAGCTTGCATCGAGGACTAGCAGAAGCCAAAGATTGACAAAGATCACCCAATTCCACATGGCAGCTGTCTACCTGACAATGGCGAGCTGTTTGCCCGAGCTTCCTCTCAAGCTGCCGTAAACAATTGATTCGCTAGCGGAAATTCGGCACATTTAATCGCTTAGCCAAGCTAAGCAAGTTATATAACAAAAAGCTGCACTAGAGGTGGACGCGTGACACGAACACGCAGGTGAACACGACTTTACACGGAAGCTAATGGCATATGGAAAACATACATATGTATGTATCTACTTAAATTTGCAATCTAAAAACAAATGAAACATAAAGAAAAATCGTTTTGTCCAAATATATTAAAAATGAAAAATGAATCAAAAATCGTGCGTTTCGTGTGTCGTGTTGGAACACAAGTCCAACACGCGCCCATCTCTAATGGGAACGCCTTTCCATGTGACACTTCAACTGACTGTACCGAACGCCAGTTGCCTGTCCAGGCGCAGCTGAGCTTGGACGCACTGCAGCGCCAGCCGCGCTGCCTGCGTATCAATGTGTATTTACATATATAGTATATGTTCATGCCGCTGTGTGTATGTGTGAGCTAGCTAATCCCTGGGCGGCGGGCCGCGTGGACGCAGCACGCTCTCGAGCAGATTGGGTCCGGGCTGGTTCTTGGGCCTGGGCGTGGGCGTCAGCGAGCGCGTGTGCGGCGCCGCATCCTCCTTCTTGTGCACCGCCGAGGTGGCTGCACGACGCGCCCTAATCTTCTCCTCCATTTTGCTGGGTACCATAAAGCAATTGGACTCCTTGTAGACGGGCTTGCGGCGATCGTTCCACGGGAAGGTCCACTGTATGGGCGTAAAGTCGCGTCGCCAGGGCTTGCGGGGCTTGAACCAGCAATCGCATGTCCAGTCCTCCTCACCGGGTACATCATCATCACTGCAAGAATCAGGCGGCTGTCAATTGTGGAACCAATCCTGCCACACCCCAGCCCACTCTGTCTACTTACCCACGCACAAAGACGCGCACATAACGGGAGGATTTACGAAAGATCTGCAATGCCTCGTTGAAGGTCAGCTCCAAGGCGGGCACATCGTTTATCTGGGTTATCTCATCCCCAATACGCATGCCACCGCGCTTGGCCAGACCCGTCGGCGAGACATTGACAATGGTCAGCGGCTCGAACTGATCTATGCCGCCAGTTACCTCTATGCCCCACATGGCATCGTAAAAGCTCATGATCCTACGATCCGTCTCCAGGGTATAGGTCATCTGCAGCTGATACTCGACATTATCGAATGCATCCGAGTCGTACTTGGGCACCTTAATCTTCGAGTCGAACATGTTTGGGGCTTATTGCCTAGGGAAACACCGTGTGCAAAACTGACGACGTGACCGGCTCTGCGTCCTCTTCACACGTTTTTGCGCCTTTGGCGGCGTTGGACGTTTGCTTTTATAGTCGCCGACGGATGCGACACTTGGCAGCGAGTCGCCATTCGCCACTTGCTACTCGCCGGGTGTCCCTGCTCGGTCCCAGCCCATTGACAATGTCAATGTCTGTGTCTGTCGCATCGCTTGCCAAGTTAATTGACCAAATGTATTCGATTCGCCTTCGATTTGCATTTAATTGTGTCTATTTTTATGTCTCTGACCACAATCAAAGCGGAAGCTCATTGTGTGAGCTGTTTTTTATTGTTTTCTCTATCTGTTTGCCGGGGTGTTGGGTTGCGACCAGTTCAAAAGGCGATTCCAAGCCAGCCGCTCGGGAATCAGCCAAGCAGCTCCGTTTAAGCCAAGTCCAGTTTTCGCACACCTCGCTGAGCAGCAGCAGCAACGGCAACAGCAGCCGAAGCGGTGGCCAGTTCTTAAAGTGCTAACAAGTCCAAAGCGAATGTCCAAGCGGTTGGATTTCACTGACCTCAATCGGCGACTAGTGACAATGCAACTGCCAATAATGACTGCAGCAGGCATAGCTCAAGCTGATACCCTGTGCCTAGCTAAGCAGCATACTTTTATAATAAACCAACCGCCCACACAGTCTGGGAAATGGGAAATACATTCATCATTAGCTTCGGTGCTTATATTCCGATCTTTATACACATTTCAGGCCTTACATAAGGCACACAAAAGTCTGCATATAACAAAGCCCAAGACAAAACACTCACAAATGGGGTTTTTTCTAAATTTTTGGTGGAAATGTGAAATTTTCCAGCTCTGTGTATACTAAATCTAGCTTCTATCTAGCTTTTATAAGCTTCGAGATATGATAAAAAACAAAATAACTTTATTGATTTTTATCCATTTCATGGAATAGGGGGAAGCTATCCATGAAAAAAGCTAGGTTCAAAATTTCAAGGCTCTGACTCTGAAAGTCTCCGAGATCGTCGCGTATGCTCAGCACGAATGTGTAATCCCTATCGGCTTGGGGAACGCTACTTCAGCCTGTCACAAGTATTTGTACAAAACCATCATACCTTTTCACACATTTTCAATCGGTTTAGGGTTAAAAAAATAGGTGATTTCAAGCAGTTATATTCGAATTACAGGAAGAATCCGTATAAGAATCTCTGGCGACTGAATGAATAAAGTATTGTATAGAAGAACCTGCATTTCAGAGACCTTACCGAGAAACTGACATGCCTTAAGATGCACCTACCTTATCAAGAATCATCGGTCATCCCTCTGCCCGTAGATGCATTTACTACATTTCATTATACCCCATTTTCAATGCGTAGAGGGTATAACGAGCGAGACCAAAACTGAAGCTCCCAACGGCAACTGCCGAGACTTAAATGCGGATTTTACTGGCTGCTGCTGTTGTTCGTCGTCTTTTGAATTATTCATTTGTGCAAAAACAACAAAAGACCCATAAAAACCGAGATGGTCAGCAGGCAGGTTAACTGAAAAAGAGACGCCAACTACCAACAACCAGCTACTAGCTACCAGCTACGAGCGGCCAGCTGCCAAATGCCAAATGGCAAAAGGCAATGACAAGTTGCCTAATTACCGCTGCTTCTCTTGGCCGCAGCAGCAACGAGCGTTAAGTAAATTTGTCCCGCTGCGTGCTGGTCTTGGCCAACTTAATGCGCATACCTTAAGCCCCCGCCAGCCGCTCCCACCACAGGTTAAGCCCTGGTATATATCCTGCAAAGTCTGCGATTTGCATCGGCGACAATTGCTTTGGCCTTATTCCTGTGCGCAGCGCACAATTGTGTCGAAGATTTAGTGCGCACTTTGGGCCCGCATTTACATAACGCATACGCAATGTGGTCCGTGGGCAACTGGCAACTGGGAACTGCCTTTCAAGTGACTTTATTAGCTACGCAAAGCCCACAGGACTTGGCTTTGCATATGCTACTTCAGCTGTTCTTCAGTCGAACTTGTGTCGAAGCAGAACGACATTTATGCAGCTAAATAAAATGTGTATTAAATGAAATACGAAAAAATGCTTAAGGGCAGATAATAAAAAACAAAATAAACTTAAAGCAAGGATGATTTCTAATTAAATTTGTGTGAGCTCTAATTGCCCAGCTATAACATATTTCAGAGATACATGATTGTAGGAACAAAGTTTCACAAAAAACAAAATTAAAAATATAAACTTAAATTTAACAGCTCATTCTAATTATTTATTTTACTTATTTATTACATAAAAAAATGTACATGACCTTAGTCATTACTTCTAGAAAAACCTCCCTAATACTTATGCTTACTTTTATATTATTTTCAAAATTTGTACATGCTCTCTCTCTCTCTCTCTCTCTAAGCTGTTATTTCGACCAAAAACGCATTATTATTATACCTTTATAGAGGGTATTATTATTTTTCATGAAATGTGTGACGCATATAAGGAGACATATCTGAACCCATAAATGAGAAATATTCTAGATCAGCATCAACAGCCTAGTTGATATCGACATTTCCGTCTGTCTATCCGTCTGTCTCTTGCTATGGGAACTAGTTCCTCAGTTTTACAACTATTCGTCTTTCTGTTGCAGGCAACACATGTATCGGAAACGGTCGACTCTGATCATATATCTGTCATAAAAACGATTGGTTTAAAATTAGGAACTTGTGTGAATAACTATATTGTTTATCAAAATATCTAAATCGAAAAATCGTATCAACATCGGACCACTATATCATATAGCTGCTGAAGGAAACATAGGCAAAATATTCTGTTTTAAAAGAGTTTTTGATTAAACTCTGCATTTTCAAGCTTCACTACTCTCACTTGTACAAGGGAATTGAATCTTAGGCGTGCCGAAGGTATCCTTTTATATGATATCGTTTTAAATTAATATGTTTTTATAAAAAAGACGCATATGCTATATGAACCTTTACTCCCATGATATGTATATGAAACAAACTCGATCTGCGCGGGAACTAGGAGCATCTACATCTAAAATTTCAAATCTCTAGCTCTTGTAGGTTCTGAGATCCTTGCGTTCATACATACGGACAGACGGACAGACAGACAGACGGACATGGCTAGATAGACTCGGCTATTGATGCTGATCAAGAATATATATACTTTATGGGGTCGGAGAAGCTTCCTTCTGCCTGTTACATACATTTGGATTTTGCACAAATACAATATACCCAATATACCCCTTAAGTTATTATAAGACCAATAAATAATAAGTAATAAATTATAAATAATTATGATAAATTATAAAACTTACCCATTATAAATGCAGAACTCGCCCATGTACTCAGCTCAGGTCCGATTGACAAACACGTGATTTACAGTTTTTATTTAAAGCCGTTTTAATTTATAATTCTTTAGTAGTGATACGCCCAATATATATATATTTATATATATATTTGTATATATATATTTAATTTGTTGTTGGATTATACATGGCATACAGTTGGATTTGTTGTTGTTGGCTGCCAAAGTTTGTTAAAACCAAATCCGACGGCAAAATACTCTGCCCCGTTTGCTCTGCTCACGTACCCGAGTTTCAATTAACTTCCATTTAAATTGTATATATAATTTATATATATGTATATTGTGAATTTCAAATGTTGTTGTATATGTACCATATACTCGTATATATGTACTATAAGTGGAGTTAGCTCAACAATATAGATTTGCTAATACTTGGATTTAGCTTCGGCATTTACTGTGTGCAGCTATTTAGTTTGTTTTTTGTTTTTCTTTGTTTTTCTTTTTCTTTTTGATTGGTTAAATCAGCGCATAATTGTGAGTACATTTATATGATTATTATAATTACAATTCTCTAATATTTTACAATTCCAAATTAGTATTACATAATAGTTTAACAAATGTTTACATTTCGCTACAAACTCAAACTCAATCCGCTCGCTTAACGTGATCTGTTTCATTATCTTTTTTAACGTTTTCCAATACTGAAAACATACGAAAGCGAACACCAAACAACATTTTCGTGGGGGGCGGATTCACACTTGTCGCGGGGTACAAGTGCGCCCCAATGTTCTGGCCCACACACTACGGCAAATTTGATTGCCCGCCGCACGTCCCGGCTTAAGCTCGTGCCTTGTCCGAAGCAAATTGCAAATGAAAAAATTGTTTTACAAATTTTTTGCCAAAGGGCTTACATACATATACACATATATATATATATATATATGGCTATAAGTTTTAAAGTTTTACTGCGTAGATATTGCATTGTAAGCACTTTTTTTTTAAGTTTCTTAGAAATGTACAGGTGGCCTTTGCATAAACTTTTTTTTTGTTTTTCATTTAGATATTATCAAAACTACGTTAAATATTTTGTTCGCTTTAAGCAATCTGCAGGTGGTTCTTTTGAAATCGAAAGTGAGAGAGAGGGGGAGGGAGAGAAATAGTGGAATCAGTTAGGATTAAAGCAGTTTATAGCGGTAAACTAAACGTAAAGCTTCTAAGCTGTCATTGACTTTAGACTATATGCAGCATTAAAGCGTTTTCTTTTTAATTCGTATGTTTTTCTTTTTCGTTTTTCTTTTTTTTTTTTTGTTGTTACCTTTTACTCTTCGTATATTGCCGTGCCATTTACATTGTTCATAACTCTTGTGGCTTTTCCTTTCTTTTTTTGAGAAGTTCAATAATATAGTTTATCGAACGCATACATATAGAGAATAGATTTGTATTTCTAGAGTTGCATTAACAAATTAATTGTAAACTGCTGAGCGTACGCTTACTTTAAGTCCCACACTACGTTCTATATACTGTACGGTCTTTTTCGTTAACACACACACATACATATATTATGTATATATTAATATATATTTAGGTATATATGTTTCTTTGTCTTGTATATGTATATGTAATTGCATTTTGTGTTTTCTTCATAAGTCTTTGCTTGACTTGCATTATTAATTAAACAATATATCGTAAATTGTTGAAAATTTGTGTATAAACAGCAAATATATATATGTTTTATACAATATTGTATTATATATATATATAGAAATATATATATGATTTTATATATGTTTGCTTTAGTTGCTCCTTTAAAATGCGTATATATGTTTTTTTTTTTTTGTTTGTGTTTGGAGTGTGCTGTTCTTTAAACATAGGCTCGACTGTATTCAACATAATATCACTTGGAAATTGAAAGTTTTGTTCGGCAATTAAATTATAAATTAATTAATTAATTAACTAATGATCATATTTATACAATTCGAAAACGTAAAACTATTTACAAAACATATTTGAACATAATACCATTTCTGAGCGCCTGCAAAGTATGCCACAAGACTTGTGACATGCCCAGTGTTGCCTACTTTTGGCTGCCCGGCGATTATCAAAATAGAATTATAATTAATAAACATTGTTGTCACTACTTAATTATTACGTACGCTTTGCATTTTGAAGTTTTATCTTGTTTTTCTGTAATGTGTTCTTATACTCTTATATTGTGTTCTTTCGCATGCACATTAACATTTGCGATGGAATCCTAGCTATCTATTTGTCAATTGCCAGCTGCCTGTTGGGCCTGCTTCAAGCGCCTGCTGATGCCCAGTCGCTGCAGCCAGCCATAGCCTGCGTCTCAGTAAACCAAAACGGATTCCATCGTAATCGTATCTCATTTGTTCGCGCTGCCCGCGTTCACCGCGCTGCTGGCCTGAATCTGCGATGCCGTCTGCGAGGCCGGCTCCAGTGTGCGTCGCGCCAGGCGGGATCTGTCAAGGTGTGATTAGGCACAATTAGATTGGATATATAAATATATGGGGCATCATTTGACTCACTTGATTTGACCAGCCAACAGCGGATTGATGGCATAGAGCCAGTCATGCACCTCCTTGTCGCCCAGTGTTTGCAGCAGGTAGCCGCGATGCTTGGTCACCACGCTGCGTGAATAAAATGGAAATTAATCAGTTATCTCTATATCAAATATTAACAGGTGTATGGCTTTGCCCAGTCAGATGTGTCTTTTAATCTTCATGTGTCATGAATTCCTCGGAACAGCTTAAATAAGTCTAACTATTTGAAAAAGTTAAACTTTCTAGCTCTTTCGGTTTGGACATTGGGATGACAATCAGTCAGTCAGGACTAGCAATTATGTTCGCATAGTTTAAGACTTAAGCTCACCTGAAAGTGTTGGGTATTTTGACCATGGCCGCCTGATCCTCGCTGCACTCAACCTGAGCTGTGGCCAGATTCAAGACAGCGCGTTCCACAGGATCCTTCTCCGAGCGATAGATAAAGACATAAGGACGTCGCACAATCTGAGCAAATACATAAATGGGTTATTCTGCTTCTCCTAACACTTTACAGGCGTAAGTATTTACCACCCAACGCTTCTTCCAGCCGGAACCGCCATGTTCGAGGACATTCAAGATACCCTTGCGTGCCACAACAGGACTAACGCGTATCTCCTCCAGCTCGGGCACATACAAGCGCAAAGGCAGCGCCGGCTGTGTGGCCGGAGCGGGTGCCTCCCAGCCGTTTGGAGCATCGGCACGGTCCGGTGAGCATAATCTGTGGATAGTCCAATAAATTTCAGGTTAGGTTAAGTTTTAGGGGCTGTGCGATACGAAAACAAAGTTACCTGTGTCGAATTACAAATTTGTTCTTTCTAATTGTGTGTTGAAAAAAAAACAAACGAAACAAAAACGAAAACAAATATCGAAATTGTTTTTGAGTTTGACAGTTCAGCAGAATAGTAGGGTGAGAATTTTAATTTGGCGTATGAGTGTTTTTTTTTGTGAGTGCATTTAACTGGAAAAAAAAGAGCCGCAGCAGGTGCAACAGCAGCTGCTCGTTTGGCAAAAGCCCTTAACCCAGTGCATATCTTGCATAGATCGCATCAGTTGGCATTTTGAACTCGGCATGTTACGTTTACTGCTGCTCATTTACTGCGGCGCACTGGCCGTGGTGATGCATCATGATAATCCAGAGCCGGATCGCCACAATTATATTTGGAATCCATTTAGCGCTTTCTGTGGCCCCAATGCCACCAGTGTGCGCTGCGGCGGCGTCTGCCCCGAGACCTGCTCCCACAAATCCGGCAGTTGTAGTCACCACTGTGGTGTGCCCTGTGTCTGCAAATCCGGCTACGTGTTCAGCGTGTCCCTGCTCAAATGCATTCGGCGCAGCGACTGCCCTCCGGGTGTACAGCAGCAGGAGGTGCAAACGCATCGCGTGTTTCAATAAAACTCCCTCAAATTCATAAGACTTGAGACTTGTTCAAAATAAATATGGGTCAACAGACAAACTTTGTCCCCTTTTTTTTCTAATTTTACTAAAAGAGGTTTCCTCGTTCTATGCAATATAATTGTAAAAATATAACTAAGAAAATGCAATGCATTTCAGTTTTTAAGAGGCCTTCGCATTCGTCATTTCATGCAGCTGTAAAACGAGCAATAGCTCTTAAACCTGGCCTATTCCGGCTTAAATCACACACCTCTATTAAAGATAGGCGCGAGTTTTTTTTATATATGCCATGTCGTGTTGCCTCGTGGCGTACGCACGAAATCACATTTTTGTATCAGGCGCCCATCAGCTAAACTTTAATGTATATGTTTCTATGCAATAAACTGTGTGGCCAATTTACTGTGTTCAACTAAAGGCTCGAAGAAAGCAAAGATGGGAATGGATAAAGCATGCGTTAAATAATTTTACAACTTACTCCATGGAATTGCTAGAGATGCAGCTAACGGTCATGTCGGCGCAGCCCTCATCGCTGGGCGAAACATCAGACTGGGTTTGTGTATCGCTCTGTTCGACCTTGCTGTAACGACCTGAAATGCCGAGACAGTTCGTTAAGCACCATTTCGTGTGTCCTTGCATTTAAGACTTGCCTTGCACCAGCTTCAAGCACTTGAGCATGAGCTCCTGCTCGCGCTGATTGTACTCGCGCTCGGGCATCATCTGCTGCGTATCCTTGACGGGCGTTTGTGGCGACTGTGGTATCAGCATGTGTACGGGTGAGGTGGCCGCACGTGCAGCCAGATTGCACACATCCTTCTCGGTTTTGGTGGTCGGATTGGGATTGGTATCCATGCCCAGACGCTCGCGCAGCAGCAACAAATGACGCATGCGGCCCACTTCCTCCAGACGCGTAAGTTTCTCCAGCTCCCATTGATGATCGAAGATCAGCGAGTCGCCGCGTGGCCGCCAGCCGTGCAAATTCTCCTCACCGCGCACATACGTGGAGCTGGTGTCCAAGACGCGACGCTGTCGACGCTGCACACCTGTCGAATGAAGCATAAGGCGTATTGAGTGGCGGGTTCTAAGACTTGTGCGCGAGAGCAAGGACGATTACAACTACAATGAGAATTGCTACCTGGACTACCTGCTTCGGATGCTCTGCGCAGCGAGAGCTCGTAGACGCCAGAGAGTCGATTGGCTTCCGGATTGCGATATTGGCCAGAGAACAGATGCTTCAGTGAGCGCGGACCGGTGCGTGCATCACGTCCATAAATAACCATACTGAGATCCTTGGTAATAATAGCCGGACGAGCGCAGTTATCCAGCTAAAAAATACATTATTTATAGGCTGTAAAGCTAGACTAGAATTGAGACAAACCTCCAGATAGGCGCTGAGTGTAATGTAGATAGTCTCGCCGCCCTGCGAGACGCGATTGAGTAGCGCCGAATTGTGCAGACTGGAGTCCCAGGCGGCCTCAAAGCGATAGAAGGAGCGATCATCGCCAGGCACCTCCAGAACCTCGCCCGGAAACAGGCCCAGCGACAAGACACAGGCGTCCTCATCCTGCTCATCCGAAGACTCGGGCGTATTGCGTATGCGTCCAACGACCAGCTCATTAATGTCCTTCCACTTCACCTCTGGCGTCGGCTCGTGCACAATGGTGATGCGTATGCGTCGCTGTATGCCCTGATGCAGCAAAAACAGCCCGCGGCAGGGAAGATCATCGCTGTGCTCAACCACCTGGGGTAAGACGTTAAGATCAGGTTAATACAAAGTAAGTAATGAGAATGATAGTTAATGAGCAGATTTCATTGCAATATATGCACTTACCGATGGCACGTACTCCCCATTGGGTGCTAGCTCACAGATCTCGAACCACACCAGCACATCATGCTTCGCCAAGACCGTGGATGATGGCGGACAGGGCAACGGTCCAAATTTGGGACTGCGCACTGGCTGACTTATGGGTATGCTTGGTGGCAGCATGCGTCTTGGTGGTGGACGAGAAACGAACTCCTGCTTGGCATCCTTGTGCAGCGGATGTGTCTGATAATGGCCAAAGATCTTGAACATGATGGGCTGTGTCTTCAAATACTCAATAAAGGATTTGGTAACGGGCACAGTTATCTAGAAGGAAGTGCAACATTAGCCAGGGAATACATTAAGAACTCAGCCGGAATACGCACATTTTGCACATGGTAGAAACCGAGCGGAGCGCCCGAGGCGGAGTTTTTGACCGGCTCCGTGGAGAAGGCTTCCTCATGGCGATGCAAAAAGCTGTGGGGATGAACAAAAGCTTCAGCAAAAGTGGGATCATTTTTGGTTAAAGGCAACCCACTTGAACTGACAGAAGATGTCTGCATACTCGGCGCCGATGCCCGTGGCCTGGAGCACGGTCACACGGAAGGTGAATTCCTTGCCCACCTCCAAATGCTCTCCCGGCTCCTCGGCATGCTCCTGGTACTCTGAGGCTGAATTGGAATCAATGCCACGACCAGAATCGGCATCCTCTAGTTCTACAGAGAGCGAAGATTGTTGAGAAAGCAGTTTTGAGTGCAAGTTCTAGGACGACTTACCCTCCAGTTTGCTGTCCAGTCCTCCATTGTCTATGTAACGCTGCACATCGTCCTTTTCGTTAAGCGCACGGTACTTGGGCTTGGCATCATCCTCGTTAAAGACCAGACGAGCTGACTGCTTGACCCCGTTATTGAAATCAATGGACTCTTCATCGAGCACCGGCTGCACGGCAATGCGTAGATAGCCCCGGACATCGCCACGTTCATTAACAATGGCCACCTTATGGACCAGGGGCACAGGATAGAGTAGGTTGCTCAGATAGATGAAAGAGCGACCGACCATGCGGAACCAAGGAAAGCGATCGTAGAAGGGATCACCTCCAGTTAAACTCTCCACATTGTAGTCCGGCGAAGTGGGACTCAGCTCCGCCTCGTTGTGATACATTTCGCGCATTAGTTCCAAACGTTGTCTGGAATGGATGGAAAGTATGAAAATGAATGGGGTTAAGTACTGCTTGGAAAGGTCAAGAAATACACAGAAAACAGTGCGCATGGCCTAAAGCAGACATAAAGAAGCCTAGTGAAACAGCAAATGATAATAAAAAAACTAGTTGCACTACATCGAAAGCCATCCGAAGAACTGCAAAGGAAAAGCTTAAGCAAAGGAAAATGCATGCATAGAGGGTGACAAAAGCAACTACAATACATACAAATGAAAAACCTCGAATGGAAAGCAAACCTAGAAGGTATCAGATTGGCCAATGTCAAACGCGTTGGATACGCCTGACGCAGCTGAGGCTTCAACTCGGGCTGCTCCACATGCTGCTCGAACTGGGCCAGGGACTGAATTGAATCCATCCCAGTCGCTCCACTACCGTACGCCTCAATGCTGGACGTATCGAAGAGCATAGACGAAGGCGGGCTCTCGACATTGTAAACTTGACGCATCAATTCGAGGCGATAGCTTTTGGGAGTTGTTGGGTAAACATGGTTTGATGTAAAGTTGGAACAAGGGTATCATTATGATTCGTTTGGGATAATAAGAGAACCAATAAAAAAGGAGTACAAATCAGCATTTGTTAAAGCCGAAACTAGCTTTGTGCTCAGTGTGTGTGACAATGGCGATGAGTTTTCTTTGGAGGGCGTAAATGGTGGCGGTGAATTTTGCCAACGTTTTGCAGTGGCTTTTCTTTAATTCAACTTTCAAATATCAAGTTAAGCAGTTCTAGAGCTTTACGAAAACTAGAATTCAAGAGCTACAACCACCATGCACGTACCAGAAAGGAAAAATAAAATCAAAACCAAAATACAATTATACCAAAACTAATAGAGTGAAGTTTTTTTTTAAACGAGAGAGAACAGTCGGCTTCAGACTGGCCGAACTTTGTACACCCTTGCATATAGATTAAACTACGCTTAGCTTTATGCCAGATATAAATACTTGTTCTCAACCCTAAAGAAGCAATATCTTTTTAGATTTAAAATCTTGTCCCAACTGACTTGTAACTTTTTGTTCATATATTATCCCAATTTTTGAATAGTTGTTCCCATAAGATATATATTTAATGACAATCGGATAATTAACAAATTGCTGCAAATGTTCTAGGTTATAATATCTTAAGCCCCCAAAAAGAATTCTACATAGTTTCCCCCATATGACACCTATATCTTCTACTTCTGTAACGCCTTTAAAAATATACGTTAAGGAATTTGCAACTATTTCTCTCCCCCTCTCTTTCAAACTCATAACACCCTCTGCAAGGATATAACAAAAGTGCAAAGAGTAGAAATGAATGTGAGCAACAAAAACTTGCTAGACCTAAGTTCTTGCAGCGCCATCCTTACCGTAGTTTCTCCAGCGACCAATAATGTGTAGCCCCGTTTTTGGTATCGGTGACCTCAACGGCGACCAGGGTCTTGGAAACTGGTGGAGCGCCATACTCATCCTCCGGCTGCATGGGCGTAACGCTGGAGGCCAGCTCCGGTGGCAGCGGTGAGTACAAGGTGTCGGTCAATAGGGTGAACTGGAATTGAACCTGAGAGAGAGAGAGAGAAATAACTGTGTGACGAATTGTAACTTATTCAACAAGTTTGACTGTCCCACCTTCTTCTTTAGCTCCACTGAAATAGCATTAGCCTCCTTGAGGAATATGGCATTGCCCCAGAGATCATCGCGCAATGATGTGAACTGGTGGTAGCGCCATTTGCGGAAGGCCCAAGCGGCTAGCCCAGCCTCGCGTGCCGTCCAGCAGGACTCGTACATCGGATTGGCTGTAGGGGTTTGGATAGAAGAATTTGACATACTTATCTAGCAACTTTTAGCCTTAACTTACTGTAGACATCCTCCTCCTGATGGAAGTCCTCTGGCGAGTAGCTGCTGTACATGGACATAGTCATCGACTGCTCCTCCACCTGCTTCTGCAGCGCATCGATGCGCGCCTCGTAGGATTTGCGTTGCTCTTCGAACTGTTGATCGGCCTGGAGCTTTTCGCGCTTGTACTGCTCCTCCAGATTGTCGAGACGCTTCTTCATCTCGGCCTTGAGATCGATGCCCTGTTTCTCTAGCAGCTCGCACTGTGCGAAATTCCAATCCACTTGCTGTGTGTCCGCCTTCTCCACCTCATTCTCTGCCTCGTTCTCGGTTATCTTTTCACGCAGCTCACGCGCCTGCTCCGGATTGGTAAAGCGGAACACATGATTCTTGCCCAGAATAACGCGAGAGCCTGTCTTCAGCACCTCGGGCTCGACGAGCTTGCGGCCATTAATGAAGATGATGGCATCCTTGTGGGGCAGCAGGGTGACGGTGCTATTGCGATTCTCAAAGGTGCAGTGCTCCTTGAGAATATGCGAGCCGGACAACTGTATGTCCTGCGGCACATTGGCCTCGTGTGTGCCCAGGCGTGTGAGGCCGTCCTTGATGTAGTAGAGCAGACATTCCGACAGATTGGGATCCTCGTTCAGGTTGACCAGATGTGGTGTCTTTTTGGGAGAGAAAACGCCCACTGTGATGCCATCCTCTTTGACGGCCACGCCCATCTCGGCAAAGACCGCCTCACGCTGCAGACGAATCTCCTCGGTGCGCTTCAGTTTCTCCTCCCAGGTCTCATTGAGTTCTAGTTGGGATTGTTCAATCAGGCAATTGCATCTAAGGATTGCCTCTGGGCGAGCTTACCTGCAATCAGCTTCTCGCTGGCCTGCAGCTGATCCACGGCCATCTCCGTGGTGGAACCATTGCGATTGCGCGATCCCTTGGTCGGCGACTTAATCACCGACGACTTGTTCAGCTCATCCTCTGCAAGAGTGGATCAGAAATTTAGCAGGACATGATGGGGATTGCCTGTTGCCACAAGCGCAGTGATAAAAGCGTGCAGAGATAAGTTAGGGTATATGGTTAAGTATATTGAATATGTGGGTACAAAGCGTGGCCGATTCGTTTTGGTGACTCTTGGAATGATTAACTCTGGCGTGTCCACGGCTAGCCCTTGAGCAGTGCGGACTGCAAGGAGTACTCTGTGCCAATCTTTTGTACTCGGCAACACAAACATAACTGCAGTGGGAGACGGGAATCGTCGAGATGCAGACGCAATTTTGCAAGATCAGCTGGGATCGCAGTTATATCTCATATGTAAGAAACTAGTCCAATCTTCCACTGTATATCAACTCGTTTCGAATAGAACGCAACATAAATAGGACTTGAACATTGATTATCATAGACATAAGAGTTTGTATATTGTCGTACATTGTTGTATATTTATATGGTATAAGGCATACGTCCTGAAGCGAATTTAGGTTTACAGAAGCGCTGAAGTTACAAACACTTTACAAATACACACACAAGATTCTTGGCTAGACACACATATGGGCACTTCCATTGAAGTTTCTAATATTTCCGAGAATTACATATAACAATGCCATAATAATAAGTTAAAAGTTTAATAAGTTCATATTGTATAACAACAAACTGCTTTAATAAACTTGGCCACAAACCGGGCAATTTTGCGTCTGGAAATGCCCATTTGTATCGTAGCGTATAGTATATAGGGTATGTGACATATTGTCGTATTGCGTATATTGTGTAAGCCTTTTGATATGTATTTTAGTTTTTAGTTTCGCTCAGAGTTGTGGGCTTTACTTACTATTTGCATCGCGTTTCTCACACACCACTTTGCCATCGGGTCCTAAATGAAATAGGGTTTGTTTTTGGGGTTTTATGTACTCAGGCATAACTCTAGACTAGGACTAGGACTACGAATAACTTAATGTTTTCTCGAGTTTTTTTTTAAGTATTGCCTTTAATTTCCGGGGGCTTAGTTTTAAGCTTAGTCAACTTAGTATAGATTTACTATAAACTATATCTCCATATATTGAGCTGCACTTACCCTCCTGCACCTCAATGCCCTCGGCCTTGAGCAGATCGCGCAGTTTTTGTATCTCCTCCTTGAGCTCGCGTATAAGCTTGGCGTTGGCATCCTCATTGACCACAGCCTTGCACACAATTTGCTTGGCACGATCCGCATAGCTGAAGGAATTCAACTCAAGGATTAGTCGATGCAGCTGGAGCTCAATCGTAAACCTACCGTAGGGTGCTCAGAGTTTCATCGTAGTTAATGTCAGCTGGCGATATGGCAGCTATCATGGCTGTCTTGGAGTTGCCGCCCAGATTCTCGCGCAGCAACCAGGTCAAAGCGGAGTCGCGATAGGGTATAAAGTCCGCCTTCTTTGCGTTCTTCTTCTTGGATGCCTGATATTAAGGAGGAGTTAAAGCAATTCAGGGAATAAGCTGCATAGAAATACTTACAGACTGTCCATTGTGAAGGTGGCAGGAAAAAGTGAAATCAGTTAGAAAAATTCTTTAGAAAAAATAGAAAACTTCTATACTTACCACCTCCGCCAGGGCGGATATGACTTTGCCCAAGGTAGTCAAGGACTTGTTTATGTTAGCGCCCTCCTTCAAGCGAGTTCCTTTAGCGCCTGTGGAGTCAGCACGCTCCGAGCCGGCCAAATCGACCAAACTAATCTTGGAGACCTTCTCTGTGATCAAATCTGTCATAGTATCATGGCGACGTTGTGTAAAGAAAATGGTGAAGACCGCATGGGAACGCGAGCTTGTCTCGTTCATGTTGGTGGCGGCCACAGTACTAAGGAATACAGGAGACGGAATAATGAAGCAAGTCGGACAGATTAGCAACAGCTTTAGCTTGACCTACCGCGCCTTGTTGCCCTCATCGATGAGATCGTGAATGTCCTGGTAGTCGGTGACAGCCAACTTGGATAGATCCTCCACATAAGGACCCAGCAGTGGATGTTCGCGCACACGCAAATTGCCCTTGTTCTTGGGATTCAACAGGTCCCGCACTCGTTCGCAATATATTTCCATGTAGGAGACCTCCACGGAATACTTGAGCTCATCGGTTTCGGTTTCTTGTATGCGACCGAAGAGATCCTTGCATATCATTGGTATAATGCCCTCCTGTTGCTCCTCCTGGCGGCCCATCATGGTGTAGGATTTGCCAGCGCCTGTCTGCCCATAGGCAAAGATGCACACATTGTAGCCATCGAAGGAATGCTGCAGCATCTCCTCTCCAATGTCCTTGTAGACCATCGATTGTGTGGAGAAGTCCGAATCACGGGGCTGGAGCGGAAGTGGGATTAGTTAATATGGAGGCAGGTTAGTTATCCGGATCTTGTCTTACATCATGGGACCAGTAGGAGTAATCGAAATTGAAGCGTTTGATGGACTCGCTGGTGTTGGGCGGCACTTTCGGATTGGTAATGGCTGTAAAAATGGAGGCTTAGAGGATTACTTTAAACGGAATTCCTAGCTGCATTACCCGTTGTGGCGCCGCTCATCTCTATGATGCATTTAGACTCCCGTGCAATCTCCCGCGAGTTGAACGGGCGCACCCGCACCGCTACCTTAACCGACGACATCTTCTAGTGGCCCGCGTCGATCGGCGGCTGCTTGGCTTGTCTTAGGTTGCGGTTAACTGGAGTGGAAGAGGCGAAGGCAAATGGGTTAAGACTTGGCAAGGCACGTTATGCGAGCCTGGCAATTGGCCTGTAAATAAGCCACAAGTCGCCAGCGCAGCGTCATTTTATAATTGGCCCAGCTGTGTCTGGCTGTCTGTCTGCCTGTTTGCATGCATGTGTGTGTGTGTGTGTGTGTGTGTGTGTACAGTGTCTGTGCGCCTGTTGTGTCTGTGTGAGCTGTGACTCATGCAGCCCGCTGGGGGATTCAATCAAATTTACATGATTGCAGTGGGGTTAAGTAGTCGATACCCAGCCGTAGCATGTGGCATGTTTGAAAGGCAAATAGTTATCGCATTCCAGAACAAATTATTTGATGATATATAATTACAAAAGCTTTCTATTTGTAGCCATAAAAAAGTGTGTTGCATACCAAGCGGCATAAGCCACCACCGATATGCATGTATGAAAGTTTTTCATTAAGGTTGAAAGCAATTCCGTTTAAGTGAAAGGAAAAATACAGTTTTAAATGTTTAACCTAATTATTTGTATAACTATTGTCAGTATAGGAGTAGTTATGGGCAATCAAATTGAAAATATGAAAAGCAAGTGCCCGAGTCGGGAGTGCCCGACTGGGTGATACCCTAAGCTTTCTTCTACGAGGGTGACAAAAGCTAGGAAATAAACGATGTGAGTTAATTTGAATATACTTACTATTCTAGAAGTCACTTGTAAAATTTGGGGACTTTATATCTTAAATTCTAAGAGATTTGGTCAAAAAACAGGATTTAGATATTGGAATTTAGCGATTGCTTGCAAACGGGACAAGTTATCGAATATCGAAAGCAAATTTGCACTACGAGTTAACTAGGAGGAGCTGCGTTCAAAATGTCAATTCTTATGGTCTTATAGCTCTAAGATCGACGCGTTCATACATACAGACAGACGGACACACAGACAGTCGAACTTGGCTAGTGGACTCTACTATTGATTCTGATCAAGAATATATATACTTTATGGGGTCGGAGCTGTTTTCTTCTGCCTGTTACATACATTTGCACAAAAACATTATACCCTTTTTAATCTATTTTCAATGGGTTCATGGTATAATAATATGGTCACCATCAAATATATTTAACAATATATAATTATACTTTATTTCCTTAAAAATTCATCGAGATTTATAGAAATCTTAAATATTTTACATTACGCCAAATAGCTTTGTTCTTAGACAAAAGAATTTTTTTTATTACCTGCTTCCTCGAATTTATGTAAATAGTTTGGTATAACCTGCTACCCTGCTGACTTATAGTTATGCTAGCTGCCTTCCGCACACCCCAAACATACACACACACACACACACACACACACACATGTGCACGAGTACATACTAGAAAAAATTCCACAATCCACACTTCCAATAAAAGCGCAGCCGAGTGTCAGGCACTCGAATGAGTCATCAGCGAAAAGAAAACCCCCCTTACACTACCCAAAATTGTGGGTTTCAGAAAGGCCAATAAAAATAAATGTTTGAATGGAATTAAAATTAAAGATTTTGTTACCTTTGAGTCTGGATTGGAGCCAAACAAATGCTGGCTAACACTTTTATTTTGAACTAGGCCAAAAATTTCTTGGACTTGTTCATATTATGAGGAATTTGTATTTTAACTCGATTTAATTTCAATTGATCTCGAATGCATTTATATTATTTATTTTCGATTTGTTGGATATTTTATTTCGTTTTATTTAGCGTACATTTTCAATGCTTGATGCGGCACAGTTTTTCACACGACCGACGAAATTCTTTAACTCGCGCACAGTGAAGTCCTAGAATATTAAGACACAGGACAAGGGAAAACTTTAAATATTTCCAATAAGTTAGCCTAGAAGCACGAATGATGCGCTTTGCGCAGCTGCGAGAAGTTCTCTGTCTCTCTCTGTCTCTCTCTCAAATTCTCTCTTTCTCTTGCTCTTGGGCTTCTTTCTCTCTGTTTACCTGACGCACAGACTTTTGTTTATATTTTTGCTGAAGCTGTTAATGCAAAAATGCAACAGCCTGCGCTTAAGTCTAGGCAAAAGTCTACAAAGAGAACATTGCGCAGACGCCAACGAAGAGATATATAGATGGAGAGACAGAGAGAGCGAGAGAGCGAGAGAGTCAGTGAAAGTCAGTGAGAGTGAGCAAGAACATTGACAATATATTTGTGGTATGTTTTTAATTCTTTATATGCTGTTATGCTTGCTGACGCGATTGGAATGTGCTGGATATTAAAATTATATTAATAAATAAAATGCAAAACAAGGCACAAAATACTATCAATTTAATTATGGAATATATCTTTGTTTATAGACAAGTTCTTAGACCTATTCATTTCACACGTAACCTTCTAGACTTTTGTTTCTTTTCTTTTAATTAAAAGCGGATGCCTTACTTTCTAGATTTTTTTAAAAACCTACAGCTACAAAATTCCCTTCAAGTCAGTCACTTTTTCAGTTAGTTCTTGTACTTTAGGTATCTTTTTTTTTTTGGCCCTGGTTGAGTCCTTCAGACACGTACAGCAACAAAATAAATCCTTCACATTTCACTTTTTTATTGCGGTGCGTCATGTTGTGTCTATTTTATGGTTTCAAGCACCGTGACCATTAAATACTACACACACACACACACACACACACACACACATCCACCTCACACACACACTAAAAGTTTTCCCTTAGCATATCCTTCGCTTGGGTCGTCTTGACCTTTATTAATAAATTTCCATGTTGCCTTCGTCATGGCTAACAAAAAAAAAACTCTACCATGACAAACTCTACACAAAACTAGGTGCATTAATTTCGAGGCTACTGTAGAAAAAATATGGCAGAAACAAAAAAAAATAAATAAAAATATTTGAAGAAAAATTATATAAAATTAAAGGAAATAATGCAAAAATGATTTGGTGGACATTTGAATTTTGAAATGTTTCTTTGGCGAATCAATGAAAATTTTGCAAAATATTTTCGTGGATATTTTTGAAGCAATTACCAATTGAATTTGGGTGGGCAAAACACAATAAAAAACGACAAAAACTCAAAATAATTTCGGCTTGAAGATAAACTGCTCTGGTTGTTGTAGCAAATCCTCCTCCCGTTGTTGTTGTTGTTGTTGTGGTTGGTGCTCTTCATCGAATGTGAAATTAAATATTATAAGACTATCCATCATAGATCTTTTCGAAGAGGTGGGAAATATGATCGATAGCACCAAAACTATTGTCAGCAATAAAGCAAAAAACAATAAATAACCAAAACCGCACATTCGCGTTCAAGTTTTCGCAACGTTCTTCAGATATATATATATATATATATATACTATATGTATCATATATGTATGTATAAGGCTTTCTTCTGTATAACAGCGAAATTTGTGCACACAGTTTAGCAGCTTTTTTCAGGCCAACTGCCTGGTATTCAAGTATTTAGCAAGTATTTGAATTTGTTGTTACGTTTTTTTTTCTCTTTTGGTTACAATTTTTTAGCACATTTTTTGTGGCTTTTTTTGGTTTTCTGCACAAAATCGATGGCCAATCGAGGCGTAGACCGATAAACGCGCGCGCTTCAAACAAATGTGAACTGCAACCGTTGGGGTTAGACGACGCAGTGAGCCGAGCTGCCAGGCAACCGAGCTGGCCAAGGCAGCCTCAGCAGGCAGCGACCAGCCCTCAGCTGAGGCGCATGCGCTGCTCGGGGGTTGGTGGGCGGCGGTATGTGGGGCTGACCTCAGCCGCCACTCCCCCAAGCATTGGCATGACAGCTATGCTAAAAATTTCATCAAGCGTCCAGCGCAATAATAACAAAATGCGTAGCCTGTCAAAACGTAGCGCATAATGAATTTCATTTTAGTCGCCTGCCTCTTAGCGCAACTGTAACACCTTTTTTGGCCACCAGTGTAGACAGCCCACACTACGCAGCTAATAATACGAGTAGCTGAAAAATGTTATTATGTCGCTGCCGGCGAATGACGTAAAATAGGAAATTTCTATTGATTTATCATCAATGTCGGATACCACGAGCCAGCTTGACGCAGCACGGATCCGCTTTTTATGCTCGTCTTTGCATTGTCTCCAACGTAATTGCTTTGACATTGAAAATGTGGGCGATAAAGCGACAGTTAATGGTTAATGTTGTTAACAAAGTCTACCACAGCAGCTACTGCCTATTGACAGTGGCCAAGAACAGTTGGGCTTGGTGTAAGCCAAAAGGCTCAAAGCGATTTTGAATCGAACCAGTGTGAAACTAGGCATAGCCATGTGAAATGGCAGCAGGAGGCTTCTCCGATCCCATAAAGCCGTATCAAACCAGAATAAAAGCGTGCTGTCAAGCGTACGTCACGAGCCTGCGTGACTAAGCATCGGTGGTTCAAATTCATTCATATTTTGTATATATATAGTTAAATATGCAAGGAACATGAATTGGTTAGGCACTTAATCATTTCATGACTAGCTTTCAAGGAAGATTCATCTGAGTTAATCTTCAATTCTATGCCAAATCGAACACAAAGAAAACTCCGCAAAGTATGCTTTAAGTTTTATGCATTTTCACACTGCGAAAACGTCATACACAGAAAATGTCAGCGACGACGCATCGAAAAACCGCGTCGCCCACGCACTGAAAACCGCTTTCCACATACATCCCAGAATTGTGCGTGGGTGTGCGTGTGTGAGGTGCGTGGTAGGGGTAGGGGTTGCTCGGCAAGGTGGAAATTCTATTGCTGCGCAGTAAAAACTGCAACACGCGAATGGCGGACGGCAGCCAACCCAAATAATATCGAACGAATTTCTCAGTAGAGAGCAGTAGCAGGGGGAGCACGTGGGCGGGTCGTTGACGTATATAAAAATTTGGTGTTTTTTTTTTTTGGAGTTTGCCATTGACTTGAGGCACATTCGCATTCCCAAAGCAAGGAGGTGCACACACTGTGTGCGTCAATGTCAATGACAGTTCATGGACTGGTTGGGTATACACAGGGCAAAGGACACAGATTTTGTGGCATCATCCTGGCTGACAGTTCGTAGACTTTAAACCATTAAAAAGGCATGCTTAAAACTAGTGTGTGCCCGACTAGAGGATACCCTCTACTCAGCTTCGAGCTGCCTTTAGATGTTCTCACATTCAAACCTAGTTCTGTGTAAGCACAGTCTTAATTTTTTTTTTGGTTTTTTAGTTTCAAATTTGGCTTCCAATTTAGTGCAAGTACTAATTTTGCGCGCAATTCGGCGAGGGGGTTGTTGTCAAATTGAAATAGACCTGAGCTGCAAGCATATTTTTGGTGTATCTTTAAAATTCGACGAGATTGAGACGTAGATTTGAAGGATTCCGAATGCGGAGGAGATTGTGGAGGTTTCATCTAATCAATTTCTCAGATCGGTTTATGTAACCAAGCTGTTTATTTTTCAATTTTTTTATGTTAGACCTAACTGTAGAATAATTTGCTGTGTTTTTATTGTATCTCATTTTAATTTAAGTTGTTTTTCTTTATTAAAAGTAAAATTAAAAACAAAACAAATTTAGGAAAATACGAGACTAATTAAAAAACCCAGAGTTGAAAATGGATACATAAGAATACATACATCGGAAAATCTGTTCTATATACATTTGCACAGCTTCAATCCACCCAATAATATCATATTTTTAATGGGTATATAATATAATGAGTCAAGCAAATAACAAAGCACAGCTCAGGGCGTATTTACAATTCAATTCTGTTTTTAAATTGAGACTCGCGGGCAATTCACTCAATGTGAAGTGTGTGCAGACAGGCTCTTAATTAAGCTAAAATCAAAAATATACATATATATATATATATATGTATACATAAATGCATATATATAGAGAAAATATATATATAGACTTTGCCTTCAAGTCGTGCACAGCAAGCGGCAATGGCGACGTCTGTGTCGTCCATTAAGTCAGCTACATAAAACAAATGCGATTTTCTTATTTAAATTAACGCAAGCAGCAAACAGCGACTGTGCCCACGCAAAAATAACACACACACACACACACACACTCAGACACATACACACACACATGCACAACACAGTTCACAGTTCGAAGCTCGCACAGCAAAAAGCGGATGACTCATGCAAAGAGTCCTCCAAACACAGTTGTGCCAGTGTGTGTGTGTGTGTGTGTTTGTATGAGTGTATATGCTTGTTGTTGCTACAATTGCTTCTTGAACTGGCACCTACCACAGTCAGCAGGAGCCGCAGTCAAACATGGTGAATCATCCTTTTTAGAGGCGCGCGCGTTTCCTGCCCGCCAATCCCACCCCCTCCCTCTCCCCCAAACCCTCCTCATACACACATACACACACAAACTACTGCACCCTACTCGGCTTTTATGTGGCAAACAAGCCACTGACGTCGAGCAAATACACAAAGAAATAACATTTATAGACGCCACAACTTTCAAGTTCAGCTATGAAATCTTAATTTAAGCTATATTCTTTAGCGTGTGGGCTTAAAAACTTATTAAACTGTATTTAAATATGTTAAATAACATGTTGCAGAAGATGTAATAATGAAAGTCTAATAGTAAAAACAAAAATAATAAGAAACTTAGGCGAAATCTTTAAAATTGAAAATAACAAATCTTAAATATGAGTTTAATTAATGTTGTTCATTGAATAACAGCAACATTAATAATATAACAAATTTAAGAAGAAGAAAAATTAATAAGACAAATTTGAAAAAACTATTATTAATAAAAATATTATGAATAAAACCTCAGAAAAATTTTTAACAAATATTGGCTGACAACTTTTAAGTACACCCAATTTGGGCACAAGAACTCGGCTAACAGAATTTGTAAGGTCGTTTTCTCGAATCGATCTATAAGGGAGGTATTAGCTGTAATTTGATATGTGGAGAACAATCGCCACTCACTTGTCCCTGATGGTCGAAGTCGAAAGAGTCTAATACATATTCGAACATTTATACCAGATTTGCTGTTGTTAATCTTACTAGCATTGAAAACAAATTAGGCACATAACTTTTGAAACAGATTATGATACTTTTTTCGTCGACAATGCACAAGTAAATAAAAAAAATAATTTATTAAATGAATAGTAAATAAATGTAATGAATATAAAATCAATTAAACAAAATAAATGTTGATAATTTGTTTAATGCTTGGACACTGGATATCAAATTATATGTCTGAGAAAAACTATTGAGTCGTTTTTTCTTACCAAATATTTGATTCATTTTTGAAGCTTCAGACTCGTTTCTCTTAGTGTAGGCAGCTGCCATACTCAATATTTTGTGCCTCAATTGTGTTGCTTGTTTTTTTTTTTCACAATCAACTTATTATTTCAAGGTCTGCTTAAGAATTTAGTTTTTTTTTCTGTCATTTGTTAAACACGAATACCCCCAATGCTTGAATTGCCAGGAATGTTGTAACTTTCGGTGCCGCGTTGTCGCGCAGATTGCGTGTATGTGTGTATGTGTGTGTGTGTGTGAGCGAAAGAGTGTGTGAGTGTGTGTCTGTGTTAGCATAGTTATAGGCGCGCGTGTCCCGCCTGTAGACGTATGTAGGTGACTAACAGTCGGCCACGCCTCATTGCCGAGTTGCCATAAAATGCATGTGGCAACATTCGCCGCGCTGCTGCAAGGTGGCAGCTGCAGCCTCAACTGCAATTTGAGAGCAGCGCCAGCCAAATTGCCAACAGCTTCAAGTGGAGGGGGGGGAACACTTAAAAGTGCTCCCACATAAATCATGCGGCAAGGCATCCCACAAAAAAAAAAAAAAAACGAAAAGGAATAAAATAATGCGGGCCCAAAAACCTCACTGTGGTCTTGGGGCTAATACAATTCAGCAATATTTAAAACAAAGTGCCGAGCGAAAAGTGTCCGCCAGGAAGCCATTTTACGGTCCTGCGGTGCATTAAGTGCACGGCCAGGTGAACCGAAGCCCGAGCAACTGCGTGCGGTTTCCCCGTGAATCCCCTCCCTTGCCCTTGGCCAAGCAACTTTTATTATATTTTTAGCGGAAATTTATGTTTATTGCTTGGCTGCCACATTTTTACCCTTAAAAAAGTGGATGGGTTAGCACAAGTTTGTCATTACGTTTGGCACTTAGAAAAAGTTTAAAAGGCTAAAAAGATGTGTGAGCACCTGAATTTACCACTTCCAAATAATGTAAATTGCAACTACTTAAGACTTCAATTTCTGCTTTCCAAATACTGTAAAACGGAACCACTTGAAATAATTCTTAATTGTATAACACATTTATAACGGTAAACACAGTTCGGTCTGTTGTAAAACGCTTTTCGCACTCTCTGATTTTCCCTTTTTGAGTATATTTTTATTTATTCATGCAGTTTTGTGGGCTGCTGTGGCATGAAAACAAACTTCGGCCAAGCCGTAACTGCATAAAATGTGGACTGTTAAAACAAGGAACTTATTTTAAATACGAAAAGAACTCAAGGTTGAATTCAGGCAGATGAAAAGCAATGCCCGAAAAACTAGAGATGTTTGAAAGTCTTAAACTTTATACTCTAATGCTCTATTATAATAGGACTTTATTACACTTAAAACAGCACAGAGCTCATTTCAAATAAGTTTTCATCGTCTCGCCCCAAGCAAGAGCTACTCTTATGACGCACAAGAGAAATGTTTGCACTGCCAACTGATGCGCAAATAGGAAACGGAACGCCCACTCATCGTCGGACAGTCGGACAGATGGACGGCCAACATGGACATGGGCATGGACACGGACATGAACATGACTTGAACATTAACATGGCCACGAGGACACAGACATTGTCATTTACCCAACCACACAAGATGTGCTTTTGCGTCGTTGACAAGGTAAAGGGTAGCACGGGAAGGCCCGAAAAGGTCAGATGTTGTGCGCAATCAGGGCACCAACAATATTAGTCAAATATAATAAACTAGATAAATTTTAATACTTATTATTATTAATTATTTTCACGAGTGTGCCATTTCCAAACAATCATAAACTTTACAGCCGGATAGATAATGACCAAATTAGCTGTGCTCGCTTTTTCCATCAAAAGGGTTTATTTAATGCCTGAACATGATGAAGGATGTAGGGAAAGTTAACTTCGATATATACACTAAATACATTAGAAAATCCCTGCGAATGCATTTTAAATGTGTGCTGTATACCCTAATTTCGCACAAAACTTTGTTATCTTATATGGAATATATATGCTAGGATATTTTAGTTCTATGATATATCACTCCGATGTTGTTTTGATGATATGCTGAAAGCATTATATAGTTAGTAATTGGAAAATTTAGTCTAGATATTCAACAACATTCAAAAATGTAAAGAGTTAAGAATCGAAAAAGATTCCATGAAATCTTCAGCAAATTTGTTAATCAAGAAATCCTTTCTTTTTGGGAAATGCACGAAGCTTAAACTTTTCCAATAGATTTATAAGAATTCGTCCAAACTTAATAAGATAAGGGGAACATTTATGAAGTATATTTATGAAGTTTGCAACTGTTAAGTTTCACAAAGATATTCTGAGAAAGAAAAAAAACTTAATTCCTACATGAGCTATATGTCAGATATAGTCGTCTGATCCAGCCAATTTTGAAGTCAGCGCTGACTGCAACAGAAAAAGAAACCAGTTGACATAGAAACAGGCAAACATACATGGGTATATCGACAGATCAACTCGGCTGTTAATACTGATCAAGAATATATGTATATACTTTATAGGGTCTGAAATGTATACATCTATGCGTAACACACTTCATAGGAAATTATAGTTTTAAAAAGAAACTGTAAAAGAAACTATACTAAAAAAAACTTCAAGAACAATCTTAAATTTCTAGAAAATTTGCCATTTATAAGTTTTAAATTGCCGCCCTAATTGCTTGTATACCTTTTATAAAAGGGCACAACATTTTGGCTGGCACTGTTACGCACTCAACTGGCGCGCACTTGCCTACTGCAAATATTTGCACGCAGTTAAAACTCAATTTCGTTGCTTGACGTCAGTTAACGGGACTCGCAGTCAATCTGCAACTTGATAACGACAACAACTACAACAACAGCAATAATAATAACTGTAAAGCGTGGGCAGCGCCTGGCGACAGGCAATGGCAAATGTGAAAGCGTCTGATAGCCGTTGTCTGAGGCTGATGACAGGTTGCACCATATGCTCGATGGGGTTTATTTTTAGCAGAGTGCCAAAAGGCAAGAATGAAGGGAAACAACAACAGCTGGCAACAACAGCAACAGGATAACAGTTAGATCGAAATGTGCGTGTGTATTTGTATGCGTGTGCGCATAACAGGACGCTGTTACAGTCCTGGCCTGGAATATTGATTTTTCAACAAAATGCGTTGAATACATTTTCACGCCTAACATTAGTCACCGCTGACACGCAAGAAAAAGAGAGGAAAACATAAAACCCCAAAATATATAAATATTTCAATCAATTTACTCGCTACTCACATTCCAATCCCAAAAGCGACGGCCGCTGCAATTGCTGCCGTTTCCTATTCCAATTTTTTTTTTATCCACTGGACACACAAATTTATTGCACTAGTTTTTTTGTTGTTGCTTAAACGTTTTGCTTTTTGCACAGTTTTTGGGTCTTTTTAAAGCGTTTGCATGTTTGAAAATTTTGTTTTGTTGTTTTTTTTGTTGGGTCTTTGTTTTATTTGCAGCGCATTTGCATTGCAATTTTCCGTTTCAGCCGTACCGAACGCGTACGCACGCCAAGTGGATCTGTCGCTGCCAAGTCTGTGTTACGCGTGCTGGAAAATTGTTTGCACTTGCGCACGCGAGCGTGGGAAAGCTGTGGAAAATCCGCGCGAAGTGAGTTTTCCGCCCACCCAGGCGTCGGCCAGCCTGAGTTTGTTTTTGTTGTGGCCAGCCAACAGCTGAGCGCACGTCACTCCAGTGTTGGCAAATGGCTGAGCAAAACAGCTGCTTGCACAGGGTGACACAAGTTCATATTATTGGCTGCTATTTACTTTTTGCGTTTCAACTAACGGCATTCATTGGTCACCAATTTATTGGCCGAAATTTTTGACTACATTCAGAGCCTGCGGCTGCATATACGACACATTTAACATAAAGACAATTGAGTATTGCGCGCCTAGGATAGCTTCTTGGCCTCCTGGTAGCGGCACGAGATGTCATCCCAATTGGCAATTTCCCAGATCGCCTCAACATACGAGGGACGCACATTCTTGTACTGCAAATAGTAGGCATGCTCCCAGACATCGATTCCAAACAGGGGAATGAGACCGGTGGAGGCCTCCAACGGATCCTGATTGGGCAGCGCAGCCAGCTGCAATTTGTTTGTCTTCTTGTTGTAGCCCAGCCAGCCCCAGCCAGAACCCTGCACGGCTACGGTGAGCGCACTAAGCTCCTTCTTGAACTCATCGAAGCTCTTCCACTGCGACTCGATGGCGTTCTTCAAATCTTCGCTGGGCGTCGACTTGTTGGGCGAGAGATTCTGCCAGAAGATAGTGTGATTTATGTGGCCACCGCCATTGAATCGCAAAGCCGGCGCCAATTGAATAATTTTGGTGGTGTCGCTCTTGCACTTGGCATCCTCCAGCTGCTCCTCGGCGGCATTCAAATTGTTGACATAGGTCTGGTGATGCTTCTGATGATGCAGCTCCATAATCTCACGGTTAATAATAGGCTCCAATGCGGCATAATCGTAGGGCAGCTTAGGCAATGTATGCTTGCCCCGCAAGCTGACGGCGCTGCGGATTTAATAATAAATATGTATATTTATATTAAACTGTAATATTCACGGCCGCCATTGTCGTTTGTTGTTGTTGCTGTTAATTTATGTAATCGCAGCTTTGCGTCGGCGCCGGCATTCTCTAATATCAAAAATATTGGATTGACTTACCGTGCTGCCTTAGTGAAATTGCGTGCCAGAAACATTTTTGGAATATATTATTTAACCTGAGTATTGAATACTTGTTAATTTTCAATAATAGAATATAAAAAGTTCTATGATCTTATTAGCTTACCGGAATCAAGTGTGACAGCGAGCGGCAAACACTGAAATACACAAAGCCAACACTGAAAATATATTGAAAAAAAAAAAAAAAAACAAAAAAAAAACCTTTACAGAAAATACTGCGTCGCTAACAGGGCGCTGGTGACAGTATTGTGGAACGGTTAACAGCAAACTTGTTGCCACAACCAGCTTAACAGCGCACTGTTACGTGCTGCAGTGCTGCATAAGTCGCCAAGTATTTAGCCGCTACAATTTGAAATACGCCACACACATAGAAAACATGTTCAGGGAACACAGCAAAATATGTCTCAGTTTTGTTTGCCTTCGAAAATTGAAATCGATATTTCCGACCAAAGGGCACAACAAATTCTGTTCAAATCTTTAAAGCATCGTAAGTTTTCGGCACTGGTTTTTTAGGATTGCGTTACATTTAAATCATTGATTGCACCTGCAGGCGTTGCCAAGATGCAAGCGGACGAGCTGTCCACCGCTGTAGTCATCGACAATGGCTCTGGCATATGCAAGGCGGGCTTCTCCAGCGAGTCCTCACCACGTGTTGTCTTTCCCTCAATTGTGGGCAGACCCCGCCATCTGAACGTCATTCTGGACTCGGCCATCGAGGACTGCATCATTGGCGATGAAGCGGTGAGAAAGCGAGGCATTCTCACACTCAAATATCCCATTGAGCATGGCGTCGTTACCAACTGGGCTGACATGGAGAAGATATGGAAGCACACATTCGAACAGCTGCGTGTTGAATCTGATGGTCATCCGGTTCTGCTCACCGAACCGCCACTGAATCCCAAAAAGAATCGCGAAAAGATGACCGAAATTATGTTTGAGAATTTCCGTGTACCCGCACTCTATGTGGCCATTCAGGCGGTATTGTCGCTGTATGCCACCGGACGCACCATTGGCATTGTCGTAGACTCTGGCGATGGCGTCACCCACACTGTGCCCATCTATGAGGGCTACGCCCTGCCGCACGCGTGCATGCGCCTGGATCTGGCTGGACGAGATCTGACCGACTATTTGGGCAAATTGCTTATGGAACGCGGTCACACGTTAAGCACCAGTGCAGAGCGCGAGATTGTCAGAGAGATCAAGGAGAAGCTCTGCTACGTGGCCACCAATTTCGATGAGGAGCTGCATCAATCCACTCTGCGCAAACACGATTTGGATGCACTATACGAATTGCCCGATGGCACAACTATCAACATTGGAAACGAACGTTTCCGTTGCCCGGAGGCGCTCTTTAAGCCCAGCATGCTGGGCCAGGAGGTGCCCGGACTGCACGAAGCCGTCTTCAACTCGATACTCAAATGCGATATGGATCTGCGCAGGGATATGTATGCCAATATTGTGCTCTCGGGCGGCACAACCATGTTCCGCAACATTGAGGTGCGTCTGCAGCAGGATATTTCGGTAATGGCGCCCTCAACAATGCGCATCAAAATTACAGCCAATCCGGAGCGTTGTTTTGCCGTCTGGTCTGGCGGTTCCGTATTGGCCTCACTCTCCAGTTTCCAAAATATGTGGATCGATTGCGCAGAATATGACGATGTCGGTCCCAGTATAATACATCGCAAGTGTTTCTAATTCGGGCAAGTGGCGACTGCCAAATGCAATGTGAAATGGGAGAGCGCAGATTAAGTTTATTTATTTCTATATTTTATATGTTTAAATCAAATAAAGAACGCCGACGTGTAAACAAGTACAGCATAAATCTTGACACTGTTCATGCTGTTAAGTGTTGCCAACTAAAAAATAGCGAATCTAACGTTAAGTTGGCAACAAACAGTTGCTTGTAACTAATTTGTCAAATATAGCCAAATCAGCTAGAAATTTCGACTATTTGCGGTTGGCATTCTCTAAAAGTAGCTGTATTTAGCTATAAAATAGCTAAGCACTCATCTCGATGTGCCGCCCACACAGTGTAAGCTAATGTCTTTATTTTTAAAGCATTTTGAAGCCTTTTTTTAATACTTATGTAAGGACTTACCAACACTTCTTTGAAACGAAAAGCCCCGAGGTTTAAGCTTTAAACGTTTGAACATAGTCTAATTAGATGCAGTTTTCACTAGAAGGAAATTGGATAGGAATTTCGTGTTTTCCATTCGAATCAAATTTTAAGCAATTAAATGGGATTGAAAAACGGGCACCTGACTTAATGAGGCAAAGTGGCTTTCGAATAGATCATACCTGGTAGCTGTTCAAATTTGTTGCACGTAAAACCATTCAAGGCTGCAAACAGAACCGAAAGTTAACAAGCCGAGATTAAAGACGAGCTTCGTACTGCGTGCCGCATCGCAAGCAATTTGTTTTTCTATAGCTTTTGGCTCGCATTACTATAAAGTATATAAAATGAGACAAATATAGCTGCAAACTGCAATTCTATCCACACAAGCCACAAGTGACCCGTCTCTATGAACTCAGAAGCAAGTGAAGCTACGGTCCCCAAATTTGGCATATGCATATACAGATATAGCCTGATGTTAAATTCTACAAATTTAGGTTCAATATTAGCGACACCATTGTGCGCCACAAATGTATATCATTAGCATTATATAACGATGACAATTTTGATTTTAATTAATTGGGAATTTATTAAGCCAAGTGACGCATACAAATGAGGCGCTTGCCAAGTTGCAACATCACACAAATAGATGCTGTTGCTGTTGTTGTTGTTGTTGTTGTTGTAACCTTAACTTCCTTTGCCGCAAGCCTAAGCTGCAATATTTGGGCACACGTGCAGCGGGCGACATGCTGAATGGGAATGCGAATCTTGAGACTTGAGACGGAACGCATTTACCTTCAACAGCCACATAATCAGCGGCAGCAGCATCGATGTTGCAGCAGCAGCCGTTTTTGTTGCAGTTGTTGTTGTTGCAGTTGTTGCTGCTGTCGTCAGCTGCACTTGAGGCGCTTTTGTTTCTGCACTTCAAAAGATACACAACAAATTTTCGAATGCGGATCTGCGCTCAGCTCCGCACTCGAGGGTCGCACGTGGCGCACTTCGCAGCCAAACTTCTGGCTAGCTGCGTTTTTGCAGCTGCATCAGCATTAGCATTAGCATTAGCATTAGCATTCGCATTAGCCCTTCTAAACGCAATGCTCGATTTGAAGTGTAAAGTTCAATAAACTGGCAGTATTAAGCGTATTGCTCCATATTTGGGCCACATTTCATTTAGCCAGCCAACTGGAGCCTAAGCCAAACTGACAGCCGCTGTCAAAGGGTGCCACAAGCTATTCTTGTTGTCAATGTTGTTGTTGTTGTTGCTATTTGTCGGTGACTGTTTGTTTGTGTCACTCGCCATCACCAAGGTTGCGTAAATTTATCACTTCACTTTGCCAGCGGGCGCCACTCTTGGCCCTGCCGAAAGAGAGCGGCTTTTGTTCTCATCGCGTCTAGAAATAAATAAACGTCGGTTCGGTTCACGGCTTGAACCAGTAAATGGTCTTGAGGTTCGGTATGTGAATCGCTAGCTATCACGATCTTTTAAACTAGACTTTGTTCACATTTTACGCAATTCACAAAATCTGGTTCGATTCTGATCTAGCTGGTTCGTTGGTTCAGTTCTTGGAACTTCAGAAAGCGGCTTTGAAACGGTTTGGCTCACAGCTGGTTTATAGGTTAGGTTTTTGCTCTCTTTCTCTCTTATTATTGCTATTGCCCAAACCTTAAATTCAATTTAAACATCAGTTTAAGCGGTTGTCATCTCTCTTGGCACATAAATTCAAATTCGTGAGGCTATAAATTAAAAAGGGACATGCGCGACTTGGACAGCAGCCGGCGAAGGCCTCAAGATTGTGTCGTGAAAACCAACAAAAAAATGCATATATATATATATATATATGTATAATGAAAAATAAAAACAAACTACAAGATGAGCTCATGTCTAATGCATTTTGTCTCCATCTGTTCGTCTGGGCTGTCTCTTAAGTCTGCCAAGTCTGGGATATGTCGCCCAGACGCTAATTTTATATGCATGCAATGGAGCGTAACTGAAAGTCGAGTGTTGGAATCAACAGCTAAGTATTTAAGTTAGTTTTGAGGAGCTGGAATGGGAAAACAACGGGCCGAGACGAAGAGGGGAGAGATAGATAATCGCAGGTCGCATGGGAAAACTTTTGCACAGCCGAAAATTTCTGGGTTAATGAAGGCTTAAGAAACTAATGATATATAATTATAACTATTTGCTTGTTAAAGCAAAACGACTTTCTCGAATACAAAGAAACTATCTTAATCTTTACCTACTCAAAAATAACTCGACCGTAAACTAAACTATATATAGGATATAGTTAAACACTTGCCTCTGAATATAGCTATATTCCATATAACTCGGGTACAATATTTATTACCAATAATAATAATAATTCTTTTTCCTCATAGTCTTACTTTCTCAACTTACTTTAATATATATTCATATATTTCACGCTCATCGCAAATCTGTGCCATTTATAGACAAACAACTTTTACCCCCTGTAGCTCTTATGTCAAAACAATCTAAGTAGGTTTAGGGTAAGGATAGCACAAAATTTATGCATCTATAAATAGTCCAGAGTCGAGGCTAGCTTACCTTTGGGTCCTGCAGCCTTGGCATTGCGCAGCTGCCAGCAGGGTTGTCAGCTTCATCAGCAGTATCCTAATATTTCTGCATTAAGGCCAAGGAGTCCGCACAGGTGCATTGCCAATTAATTTTTTTCTCAAACTCGTCGAACTGCCTGGCAACCCTGGGCAGCAACAGTTTGTCTGGGCTGTGCGCTGCCAGCTGCGCTCATTATCCTTGCCAGCTTGAGCATGTGTGCCAGCAAATTGAGCTCTCCGCCGCAGTTGTTAACTCCGGCCACGCCTACTAAATCCCGACTGCGTTTGCTATGCTTTTGCGGACTGCTCATCTCCATTTACACGCTGTACGTGAAAATCCAGCTGGACCACGATGAGAACTACACGGCCATGTGCGATTTGGCCGAGAGAGTGAGCTGCACCGCGGTCTTCAAGTCCGAGTAAGTCCTTTGCTAGTTTTAACAAAACATGTTCGACTCCTGCCTCATGCTTCGCTTGCAGCTATGGACGCGGTTTTGGACTCACGCAGCTGGTTTTTGGTAGAAGCACGAGTTATTTAAATCCACCCAATGGCTCCATTGGAGTCATCTTTTACTCGCTGCTCTTTTTATCCTGTAAGTTTTGTTCGTCCTTTGCTGATGTCATTCTTTAGTTTTGCCTCCCCTCCCCTTTGCCCCCGCAGCCTTCTACGAGCGCCGTTGGCTCTGCCAGCTGCAGCTGCTTGCCGCAGTTCTGACCCTACTGCTCTGCGTCTACCTTGGAGGTCTGCTGCTCCTCGTGCTCTACGACTGCTGCCTGGTCTGCGTGCTCATCTATGCCGTGCACACGCTGCTCCTGCTGGAGGTATATGGACGTTACAAGCGCCTCTATGTAATCAAAACGGCTGTCGAGTGAAATATATCACAAATTTTACATGGAACCTAATTGGTCCAAATACAGAACACATTTCTATTTTTTCTGCTCTCATAAACCATAAATATATTTATTTTATGATACTCTTTAGTATTATTGCAACATTTTCAGTAACTAACGAAACATTTAAAATATTCGAATCATGTTAAATAATACAATGAATATGTAAATAAAAATATTTTGATGAATGAAAATATGTGATTTTAAATAACTTAATTCTTTCAATTAAAATTGTAAGTCATATGAAACAATGTTCGAGCCTAGGAACACGAATGCGGTAAACAAGGTCCCTGAATCGAACCAAGCGTTGGTTTTAACCGCGAACAGAGCCTTGCTTCGGAACGGGAACTGAGGCTTGATTTGACCAGTCAACCGAGCCTTAGTTCAAAACGTGAACCGAGTCTTGCTTTGAAAGGTCAACCCAGCCTTGGCTTGGTCTGAAGCTGAATCTTGGTTTGAACCGTGAAGCGAGACTTGGTTCGAAACGCGAAGTGAGTCCTGGCTCGAACCGGCTACCGAGATTTGGTTTGAACCGTGAACGGAGCCTTTGCTTGAGGTGTTAACCGAGCATTCGTTTCAACCGAGCCCTGGTTCGAAACGCGAACCACCACAATTATACGCGGATTTGCACAAGTGCACTGCTTGTAATTAATGTAAAAATAGTTGAAGATAATTTAACAAGTCGCTAGCAGCTAAATTATGTGGGTCATTGGGGGGTTAAGCTGTCGACATGGACGTGCTCCCACAACCCAAGAAGTGCTTTTGCCTTCTGTTTTAGTAGCTTTTGCCTGGTCTTTGTCTACAAATCGCTCACTTTTGACCCCAACTCCACCCGGCACGTCTGCACATTTGCGACTCAATGCGGAGGTGGATCTCCCAGCACGTAGTTGAGCAATTAATTTTACAGTTCGCCTCTGTCTCTCTCTCTCTCTCTCTCTCTCTCTCTCTCTCTCTCTGAATGACTGTGTGTGTGTGTGGGGGTTGAATCCGTCTCAGTTGGAATGGTCGGTAGTAGGTGAGAATTGAGCACAATTAATTTGACATAAATCGAAAATCTAGATGGGCTCCAAAGTATGATTCAATTAAAGCATCGTTTGATGATGCACAATGGTAGCGTTTCGAAATGATGCAGCAATAATGTTTAGATAACAATTAATCGATAAGTAATCGATAGCTATTCAATTACTTCATTTATGGTTATTTGACGATCCCTTCAATCTAAAATCAAATATAAATGTTTTTTTTTAATTAAACATCTATCTACAGTTATCGAACAGCTTTTCCGATCCTGGATCTACTTTGAAACTGTAATCGATAGTTAATCGATAGATTATTATTAACCACCTACGTATTTTCATCTTTTGATTTATCAATATATCTTTATATGTATATGTATATGTTTTAGGCCCTCTCACTTTACATTAATATTTTGATTTACGACTTTACCCCGTTAACAACATCCGATTAAAGTCTTAATGACATTAATTTTCTAAGTTGTCTATCTAATGCCTTTGATATAGGTTTTGAAGGATGACTTGGCCTCTTTCATGGAAATCGATTAATCGTAATCTTTATGCTGAGTTATCAATCAAATTCTAGTAAGTATGCATATATATTACTCAAGCTATATCTACTTCAATCGCTTGACAGCTGAATAATTCGATTCATATCGAGACGATCTTTTCAGCCAGGCGCTACAAATTGTTGCCGAGACTTATGCTAAAAGCCCATCAAACGCATTTCAATTGCGCCTTCATAAACGATCCATCGATTGTGATCGGTACACACATGTGCGGCACTCTCCAGGGCTCCTCATATACTCCCAATTGGGGTCGCCTGTGGCACGATCTTCTTCAATTTTGACAAGGCAAACAAAACGCAAAACGGCAACAGGCTGGGATCGACACAGCGGCAGCTGAGGGGAAGTCTGGCTGCGACGTTGTGTGGCAAACATGGCTGAAAAAAACATTCACCCAGCGACGGAGTAGACTACTTTGCGCCAACGTATGTAACACTCTGGCATGGAAAGAGGGGGCGGTGGGCAACAACAACACCAACAACAACGACAACAAACACAATCACTCGCCAAATGATGTGCAGCCAAAAGAAGGCGAATCAGCCGCGTGGCAACCAGCAGAGCCGGAGGTGAAGCCCATCCGACAAACAATCGCAACCATCTAAGCCAGAGCAGAGCGCCGCTGATTGAGATTGAGATTTTTCTGGCAGGCGGCGATAGAACAGCAACAACAACAGCACAAAAGAGTGCTCGACAAGAAAATACCCTGTCTTTATTAAATAACTTTATTATTTGCTGTTCGCTTTATTTGGTAATTTTAAGCCTAACTAACTGCTCTAACTCTAACTCTAACTGCTAACATACGCAAGGTATGCCTTTAGGTATCCGTTTTAGATATCGATATTTATCGATTTTATGATGACAAACTCAATGGACGACAATTTTAACTTCATATAAGATGCACATGCTACCGATAATGGCGCTTGCTCCTAAAATATGTTACACATGTTTTAAGAAATCTAAGCAAGCTATCGATATATATCGATTTTGAGCTAATAAAGTCAATTAGCGATAATAAAGTCAATTAAAACAAATTTAAGCTGTGCCCGTTAACGATGATGTCGCTTGCTTTTAACATATACAAAATATGCCTAAAAATAGAGAAACTTGATATCGATATTTATCGATTTTCTCTCTTAAGTCAGTCAGCTACATTTTGAACGCAATTTGTTGCTAATATACCGTATATGGCTTAAAACAAAAACGTGTTATCGATATTTATCGATGTTGGGCTTATGAGAGCAGTTATCGACAATTAGAATTACATTTTTATTGCGTGTGCTATAGATGGACCCACATACAAATTTTATACTCTCTTTTCACGCTAATATCAACGCATTCTAGCAGACAGAGGGACAGGAAGTCGGACGGAAAGACGGGTAGTCAGAAGGACAACGACACTTTATGAACTCGACGCTGCCTACTTCTGCCTGTTGCCACAGTTTTCACAACTATGTATATTATGCCCCTTTTTGGGCATTTCCATTGGGCACAGGGTATAGCAAATGCAACAATGCAACTCCAAAATGTAACTGCAGCTGAGTTGGCGCTGTGAAGATGATCGTATGTGGCAGCTGCGGTTGCCACACGTAGCAGCCAGCAGCCAGCAGCCAACGCCAGATGAGCCGAGCGACATCAACTCATAAACGACTCTGCCTCTGTCCCTGCCTCAGACTCTGTGTACGTGTGTGTCTGTGTTGTGTGTGTGTGTTTGTGCATCCTCGACTTTCAGTTTCGTTTGCTGCAATTGGAGAGCAGCGCACGTCGAGCGTTTCATATAAATATGCGCAGTGGCTCCACATTGAGATCAGTCAGAATTTGGCGCTGCTTCGTAGCGCAAATATCCAAAAAAAAAACAAAACAAAAAAGTCAACCAAGCTCCCAAGTTCTCACGTGGAATATGTTTAACTTATTTGGCCTAACGCTGTTGTTGACGGCGGCGGTGCTGGCACGCCCCGAGCCGCCAGTGAACTCCTATCTGCCGCCCTCGCCCGGAGATAGCTACGGTGCGCCGGGTCAGGGACAGGGACAGGGTGGCTTTGGCGGCAAGCCCTCGGATAGCTATGGTGCTCCTGGGGCTGGCAACGGCAACGGGCGTCCCTCGAGCAGCTATGGTGCTCCTGGTCAGGGACAGGGACAGGGAGGCTTTGGCGGCAAGCCCTCGGACACCTATGGCGCACCTGGAGCTGGCAATGGCAACGGCAATGGTCGTCCCTCGAGCAGCTACGGTGCACCCGGTCAGGGACAAGGACAAGGCGGTTTCGGCGGGCGCCCTTCGAGCAGCTATGGCGCTCCTGGTCAGGGACAAGGCGGATTCGGCGGCAAGCCCTCGGATACCTATGGTGCTCCTGGTGCTGGCAATGGAAATGGACGTCCCTCAAGTAGCTATGGCGCTCCTGGTCAGGGGCAAGGCGGAATTGGTGGAAAGCCGTCAGATTCTTATGGTGCTCCTGGTGCTGGCAATGGCAACGGCAACGGACGTCCTTCGAGCAGCTACGGTGCTCCTGGTCAGGGACAAGGTGGTTTTGGCGGTAAACCCTCGGATACCTATGGTGCTCCCGGTGCCGGTAATGGCAATGGTCGTCCTTCAAGCAGCTATGGTGCACCTGGCCAGGGACAAGGCGGATTTGGTGGCAAACCTTCAGACACATACGGCGCTCCAGGTGCTGGCAGTGGCAACGGCAATGGTCGTCCCTCGAGCAGCTATGGTGCACCTGGCCAAGGACAAGGTGGTTTTGGTGGCAAGCCCTCGGATACCTATGGTGCTCCCGGCGCTGGTAATGGCAATGGTCGACCCTCGAGCAGCTACGGAGCGCCCGGTCAGGGTCAAGGACAGGGTGGTTTCGGTGGCAAGCCCTCCGACTCATATGGTCCTCCCGCATCAGGTGCTGGCGCCGGCGGCGCTGGTGGCCCCGGTGCTGGTGGTGGTGGTGACTATGACAACGATGTAAGTAGCAAATTGCTTGACCTGGGTTCTTACTTGGCTCCTTCCATACACGCACACACGAACAAAGATAAGCTCGACTGGAGCTGAACGCTTCCCTGCCCATGCTGCACAGCACGCTCTGATCTCTTGCACTGCTCCGAATTGCTTGCGCCTCTCTCTCTCTCTCTCTCTCTCTCTCTCTCGCTGTCTCTCAATCTCACTACTATCTCTCACTTAACTCTATCTTGAACTGTCTCTATCTGTCTCTCTCTTTCTCTCTCCACACGCTCTCTCGCTACCCCGTAGGAGCCAGCTAAATACGAATTTAATTACCAAGTTGAGGACGCTCCAAGTGGGCTCTCATTTGGGCATTCAGAGATGCGCGACGGTGACTTCACCACCGGCCAGTACAATGTTCTGTTGCCCGATGGAAGGAAGCAAGTAAGCGAGCTGGTCATCTAGCTGAGTGAACGCTGGGGAAACAGGACGAAGCATGCCACTACGAACGTAGCTAATCCTTGACCCTTTCTTGTTCTCTTACAGATCGTTGAGTACGAGGCAGATCAGCAGGGCTACCGTCCACAGGTACGCTACGAGGGCGATGCCAATGGCAATGGTGGTCCTGGTGGTGCTGGCGGTCCTGGCGGTCAGGATTTGGGTCAGAATGGTTACTCCAGCGGTCGTCCAGGCGGTCAGGATCTGGGCCAGGGTGGTTACTCTAACGGACGTCCAGGCGGTCAGGATTTGGGTCAGAATGGCTACTCCGGCGGTCGTCCAGGTGGTCAGGATCTGGGTCAAAATGGCTACTCCGGCGGTCGTCCAGGTGGTCAGGATCTGGGTCAAAATGGCTACTCCGGCGGTCGTCCAGGTGGTCAGGATCTGGGTCAAAATGGCTACTCCGGCGGTCGTCCCGGTGGTCAGGATCTGGGTCAAAATGGTTACTCCGGCGGTCGTCCCGGTGGTCAAGATTTAGGTCAAAATGGCTACTCCGGCGGTCGTCTAGGCGGCAATGGTGGCTCCGACGGTGGCCGCGTAATCATCGGTGGACGCGTGATTGGCCAGGACGGTGGTGATGGCCAGGGTTACTCGAGTGGCCGGCCCAACGGACAGGAGGGCGGCTTTGGACAGGACAACACGGACGGTCGGGGCTACTCCAGCGGCAAGCCAGGCCAGGGACGCAACGGCAATGGCAACAGCTTCGGACCCGGTGGACAGAATGGCGACAACGATGGCAGCGGCTACAGATACTAGATACTAGGACCAACGACCACCGAATATGAGACACACTAGCTAGCATTTCAGACGAGTTATGGAAAGACGTAGAACAATACCTAGAACTTAAGAGACACCTTAGAACTATGAACTAGTTACCGTTACCCGCCTAACGGACTCACCAGATCTATCGCCCCACTCTCTACTCTATACACATCTCACGCTATCTCATACTATCTCTTCCAACACAATATTTCTTCATCCAAACTTTGTCTTCACTTAGGCTAAGCTCAACTGGTAGTTGCATATGAGAAAAAAAAACATTCTGCTCGAAAGCGGCAAAGAACCCAAAAAAAAATAATAATGGAATGAAGAAGAAGATATACAAATCAAGATTTGTTAAATATAAGAATGGATTGCCAATAAGTATGTGACGTAATAAAGACATATTTTTATAAATAACAAAATATCTTGAATTGGTCGGATTGAAGGATTCTTTAAGCACTGGGAAAGTTTTTATAGTTCTACAGTCCTCAAAACTTGAACTCCAGTTTTTCACAATCGATCCGTTCCAATGCAGAACACACAAAAGATAACATGAACTCGTTATCTTTTTGAAGGTTCTGCATTGAACTTTTTAAAATACATTGGAATAAAGGTCTTGCTATAGAACATGTTTTCTTAAAAGCCTGCTAAAGCTTGTAAAAAAGTTCAGATATTATACTCCCACAACAGATTGCATGTCTATCTTTGTCGACTTGATATAAATATTTTGAGTCCATATGGTTTCCTTCGGGCTTAAGTTGTGAACACAGTTTGTTGTCCTTTGGTAATTGGGAATAAAGCAAATATCTTGCTTCGAATGAACCCAGATCTCTAAAAAAATTTAAAAAGTTCTTTACATAATTGCCTACTTTTACTTCTCAACATAAAACTAAAGCTTTTAATTAACATTTTTAAATACAGTCATTTGTTTCAATATAGTCACCGAAATTGGTCCAGGTATGATTCCAGAGGCGTGGATCCGCGCGCGGGTCATCAGGCTTATTGGCAGGTGGCACTGCGGTGGCATTAAGCAGCTGTAGCTCCTTCAGCAAGAGCTCCAGCACCTTGGGATGCCTGGCACACAGATTGAGAATTCAGTTACAAGTTTAATTGCAGTGCTAAGAATACTTACTGCTTGGCCTGATTACGCTGCTCGCAGGGATCCTCGCGCACATTAAAGAGACAGGGCTCGCTTAGGGGCTTGCAGGCAATATCTGGCGCGTCCTTCGGCTTGGCGTCCTTGCAGATGACGTTGGCTGCTTCGCGCAGGCGTATCATATCCGCAGTTTTGGGCAACATTTTCAGCTGCTGCATGGCCTGGCCGGTGGCGCTCTTCGCCACAGATTGCCAATCATAGTCGTGCGGATTACGCATGCCCGCCGGCCCATACCAGCCATCCCACGAGCCATTGTAGTTGGTGCCCTTGACCAGCTTCCAGTCGCCCACGCTGAGTGCGGCGTTGCCCCAGATATCGTCTATGTTGTGCAGCACGCTCTTGCGAGGAGATGTCTCATTCTTGAGCAGCGCCTGCCACAGGCTTATGCCATCCAAGTTAGCTGTGCCCAGCTTTGCGAGCGCCGCCTCACCGCCAGCAGCTTCCACCAGCGTGGGCAGCCAGTCCACAATGTGCATGGTCTGCTCTGCTGTGCGCGGGCGTTTGGTCAGCTGTGGCGACCAAAGGAGCGCCGCGCCACGCACGCCGCCCTCCCAGAGCGTGTTCTTGACACCACGCAGGGGATAGTTGGAAGCAAAGTTCGAATTGAAACCCTCCGCTGGGCCGCCATTGTCCGTGGAGAAGACTATAATGGAATTGTCCAACATGCGAGATTTGCGCAACTGCTCTACAATTTTGCCCACAGACTCATCCATGGCGGTGACCAAGGCTAAAACAAAAATAAAGTTTATTATAATTTCGACCAGCGACAAATAAGAAATGCAAGCCAAGCCCACCCGCATATTTGCGTCGTTTATAGTGTTGAATCGTGTCCAGTCGACGCACAGCGTCATCCTTGACGGGCAGCGGATTGTAGGGATTGCCCGAATGCACCGCCGCATGCGCCACGTAGAGGAACAGCGGACCCTGGGTGGCATTGTGTCTGGATATCACATTCAGCGAATGCTGCGTAATCACATCCGTGCTGTATTGCCCATGCAGATCGTAGGCCACCTCGGTGCCATTGCGCATGTCCAGGCCCCAGTAGCCATGCTCCACAGCTGTGTGATCATTGTAATCATGGTGGCCCGACCAGTAGCCCACATGGCTGCTAAAGCCACGATAGAGTGGGGTATAAACACGCTGCCAGTGGCCCAGATGCCACTTGCCAGCAATATGCGAGGTGTAGCTGCAAGGAAAGAAAGGCATTTCTATTATTGTTGTATTAAGAATCGAAGATTGAAAGGCAGAAGTTGCCTTCACACGAGCTCCCGAGCCGTATTGAAAGGCACTTGCTTAAGGCAAAAGGTCAAGGTCAACTCTGTGAAAACTTACCCCAAATCGTTGAGATATTGCGGCAGTATTTTTAGATCCAAAGGCAAGCCGCGCGGCTCTGCGGCAAAGAGCACCGTATGTTGCATGCCTGCACGAAAATTGGGGGGCTAAGAAATCAGCTTAAGCCTGAATTTAAATCAACTCACCTGTGTGTATGGGATACTTGCCCGTCATGAGCGCTGAGCGTGAGGGTGTGCAAATCGGATTGACATAGTAGCGATTCAGTATGAGACCCGAATAGGCCAATGCATCGATATTGGGCGTGGGAATCTGCGCCGAGCCGCGGAAGCCCACATCATTGAAGCCCTATAAAAAACCAAGCGGCAAATCAAAAAGAAATAAATGGCATGACTCTGGTTAAGCTCACTTACCAGATCATCCGCCAGAATAAAGATGATGTGCGGCTGTGCAACGACATAGCTGATGAGCAACAAACATAGATGCAGCTGTAGATGAAGTTGCATCGTGAATAGTTGCCTCATTTGCATTGTTTATACCCTGTACTCAAGACAAATAAACAAAAGAAAGGGCATCATAAAGTTGGTGGAATATACACGTATGAAGGAAATTGCTGTTTGGAGCATATAAAGGCTATAGAGTCTGGAACAGCATCAACTCTTAAACAATATATCTCGCAGATTATACAAACTACAAATGACCAGTAGATTTCTACACATCTACACATACTGTGTCAATATGTTTTTAATAAATACCTCAAACACTTCTCTTCTTGGCGCAAAAGTTCGATGTGAATGACGAAGCTGGATATAGGGTATCTTCTAGTCGGGCGCACTCGATGAGAAAGGGGCAGGGCTTATGCGCTTGCAACGATTAGAGCTCATTAGTTGACTAATTACGCTGCACTCTCGAGATTCGAATGCGGGCTTATATTTGCCAGATATGCTTGTGTATGCTAATTTCAGCAACATCTTGGTGCTGGGGTCTGTGCAATTGCAGCCATTGCCAATTGATTGGCTTTTGTATATGCCGCCTGACATTGAGTTCCCATTAGAGTAAAGCTCGCAAAAAAAGTGCCGATTCATATTTTAGCTTTGGGCCTAAAACTGGAACTGAACTGAATCAGCAGAATGTCAAGTTTGTTATGTGAACTCGAATATCGGTGTGCGATCCGACAGTCGATTGCGTAATAGATATGTTTACTTTTAAATCGTATATCTATCGTATCCATTCTGAACGTTAAGTAAAGCTCGAAATGTCATTTGAGTCGAAATGATTATTGCGTTTATTTTTGTATGGGCAGCATAACTCGCGGTTGACGCTGCCAACAGCTAATTAGCATGTGAATTGAACGTGGGGTTTGTCGACCCTTTTCCTCATTAGTGGGTCAAATAACTGACCAACAGTTGGCAACCAGACCACACAATGGACATACAGTGAAAGCTCTGCAAACGGACAGCAGCCAGCAGAATAAGATGAGCATTACAGAGCCCAAGAGCCGTGTGTGTTCCCTGCAGGAAGATTTTACTGTACAGATCAATTTGTTGAAAGACAAACCCAGTTACTCAAATAAAGCTTACGTATTAATATATAATAAAATATTTTAAATATTTGACTCACCCCTATAATGTTTTGTTTAAATAACTTATCGCATGAATTTCGTTTTACTTGACCACATTTATGATAAACAATGCCAGCTCTTTGTTTATGCTCAAACACAATTACTTTCAGTATTAATTTTTTTTAGCAAATTATAATGAGGCGTTAAGAGGCGCGCGTGCAAACAATTGATTTAATTTATGAGCAGTGCACGCACTTAAAAACTCTTTTTTATATATCTAACATTTTCTTTTTTAGCGCCAAAATTTATTTAAATAATCAGCGCAGATTCAAACCGCTTCTCAGCACGCGCCAAATGCGACTGACCAAACGTTGGCCACTCTTTAACGCTACCCGAGCTGTTGTCTGCGCCGGCGTCGCTGACTCTCTCTCTCTCTTTCTCTTTCCCTCATTCTGCAAACGATAAACAGCGAAAGTCGCGTGCGCTGTAAAATGCGCAGCCAACAGCGACAGTGGCAGCTTCAAGTTCGATATGTAAACAGAGAGCCAAACCACGCACTCACGTAGCGAGAGCACGACAACGGCGTTGCCAGACATTCTCATTAAATATATTTTTGTTTTGTTTTCAATCAACAATTACAAATAGCAATAAAACGTATTAATTTTTATTTATTAAAATACATAGCAGAATTTTCGGTATAGTTTAAGTGCAATTATCTCAATATTTAAGTTATCCGATGAGCAAGCGTAATACATTTAAATTATGAACTTACATGCCAAGTTTTAAATCTTTTAAGCGCGCATTAAGATCGGAATTTCAGAATATGGGCCTAAGGCTGTACACTTAAATAACGACTGCAAATGTTAGCTATAGTTAATTTCTGTTTGCGATTTTCATAACCTACCCGAGAAAATAAAAGGCAGCCGGACATTATATACCAAACTAAAATTTTTGCCAACACGACTCACTTTTGCATATAAATGTGCACAACCGAAATAATTAGAAAAATTACACAGGCAATTTTGATTGAGAGCTTTTAGGGGAAATACATTCCAGCACGTCCAAGCCAACGTATTATTACAGTAGCAGCCATCAGGAGAGCCTTTAGAGTATTTCAAGATCGACGTGACGTATTTCTGGAAAATGTGTCTAGACAGACAAAAACAAAACTTTGCTTTCAGCCGCTATAAAAGATTAAACAAATTAGTTTCAGCTTACGCGCAGATTCATTTCTATGCGATCAATTTCTCCACCCATCAGATCCACAATGCTTTCGCCCTGGTCAAGCAAGAAACCCTCCAGATCATCGACATTACGAAAACCTCGCACAATCTGAAAAATAGATTATTAATTGCATACCAGAAACTTATTATTCACAATATTCACGTACTGCTAGCAGCTTGTTCAAATCTTGTTTGTCCAAATACGAACGCGTCAGTTCGCGTCCATCAAAGTCTAGCTCAGCCTGTGCAAAACAAATCTATTAAAGGAGGTTTTAAAGCATCCCTTAACGAACCTTATATCGCACTCGACCATTGCCAATGTCTATGCCTTTGACATCGTAAATAGCGCGAATCATCACATCAGCCTCTAGCGCCGCATTGATCTTCTCCAAACGATCCATGGATATGGAGACGCCTACCAGCGCATTGGCATTTGTGTAAATGATAAAGGAAGCGACAGCACCCAACAGCACACCAATAGCTAACGAGCCCGCCGCATCAAATATAGGGGACCCTGTGTAACTACTCAGGCCCATGCAGCCGGCAGCAATCATGACACCAGCCACAGCTGCAGCATCTTCGCAAAGCACCACATTTACGCAGGGATCCTTGCCGGCAATAACTGCAAATGTAAATTCTCAGAGGATTGCGTAGCAAATATGAAGAAATGCCTACCATAATCTTTGAAGCTCATATTATTTACTTTTGCTGAGCGCTTCAATTCATTGATGGCCACCATCAGCGTGGCGCCCTCGGAAACAAGCGAGCCTGCGAGTATACAATAAACCCAAAAGAGATCTGTGATAGGCTGCGGATGCAGAATGCCCTCGATGCCATGGTAGATTGATAAGCCGCTGCCCACGCAGAAGATGCCAACGCCAGAGATGAGTGAGGAGACGTAGCGCATATTCATATAGCCATAGGGATGATCCGTATCGGGTAACTGTGATGACTTGTAGATGCCAAAGGCCAGTATTAGCTGATTGATCAGATCTGCCAGCGAGTGTATGACCTCCGCAAACATGCTGTGCGATCCGCTATACATCCAACCGCCTGTCTTAAACAGCAGATTGGCTGCGTTGCTGAAAATGTAAATGGATTAGTCAACAAGTTAAAACAATAAAATAATGCACTCACATAGCAATGGCCGTGGCCACCACTTGACCAGACTTCTCCGCATTCGTATTATTATCTGTCAGCCCTTTGGTGCGTGAGCCCACCTCTCGTCGATAGTCGCGCAGGCGCCGCTTCACCGTAAACACATCTATGTTCGTATACATTAGCATCGCATTGTTTCCTGACCTCTGTCAGCAGAGATGAACTTACTCTGCTGATACTGTTTGCGCTCCACATCGCGCTTGAGTCGTTCCCGAACAATGCCTTCCTTCGAGCCCCACACTTCTAGCGCTTTGGCCTCGACATCGCGTCGCCAGTAAACGGTCATGGGCGGTTCCTGTTCGTAGGGTGAGCGGCGCTTGATTTTGGGAAGTTTCTCCAGATCCGACAGGGTTAGCATGAAATCAGATAAGGCGCGCGCGGGTGTCACAAAATTCCGCTCCAGTGACATGCGGTAATCAAAGCGCGGTCGCTTTGGCGTCGGCGTGGTTGTCACTGATGGCGCTGGCGGCACTAACGACGTAGTTGGCGGTCTTTCTACGTCATCCTTACGCATCAGCGCAATAGCGTTTGGCGCTGGTGGAGATGGTGCGCTGGATGGTGGTGTGGCCTTTTCCATGCCTGATGTATTCGACATAGGCATTACGTTTATGGCGGGTTCGTTCAGCTTGGCCACCGGCGACAACTCCGTCTTTTCGAATACAATTTCATTGATCTTCGAGTCCTCAATGGTCGTGGTAATTGAGAGTATGCCCTTGGAGGTTTTTACTTCAAAGTTCTTCGTCTGTACGACGGGCAATTTTTTATCTTTGCTGTCCAGCTTTTTCTGATCAGATTTGTCTGCGGAAGCCTTCGGGGTCAGGTCTTTAAGATCATGGCCCTTGTCACCGCTTGCGGTGCATCGCACCTGCATGGACCAGAAACTGTTGTTGACTTCTCCTCCTCCTCCTCCACCCAGGCGACTGCGTGCTTGTAGACGCAGCGGCGCGCACTCATTGCATTGCAGGCCATAGGACCACGAGCCAAAGTGTACATGTTGGCGCCCCCATAAGCTTGCGGCTCGCGTGAACTGTTGTTGTTTGCGATGCAACAGCAACACGCCGCGCATCAACATGCTGCAGCCGCCACCAAAAGCAGCTGGCTAAATGCTCTAAAAAGCAATAGCTATATGAATCAGCTTGAGGTTCATGACTATGTATGCCACTTACACAGCGCACAGTTCACAGATTTCAATCTGTTGACGTCGTTTCGTGTTTGTTGCCGTTTCACTTTTCGGCGCACTACGTCATGCAGAGAGTGTATGTATTGTTATTTGTGGACTTTGCTTGTTGCTGCTGGTGCTCAATTGGAATGGAAGTGTGCCAAGTACGCTGCAGTAGTTGTCAATGCCGAAATGTTGCACTTTCTTTATTGCTTGTTGAGTTCAATTTACCAAATTTAAGTGGCTAAATATAATTTAGAAGCGCCCGGCTGTAGTTTTAGCTAAAGAAAAAATTATATCGACTATCGATAACTGCCATATGCACTAGCTGCTAATGTTTGCCAACACTGCCGCAACAGCTGTTCGTCGTATACCTATGTCTGAGGCATGTGGAGTAATGTTGTCACGAATTGTATAATGCACTATGAACTTAAATATTTTTTATATTCAAAAGCTTATGCTATATATTTTTTAAGATATTAAAGGAGTTGTTTGCGTTGGTTAGCATTAGCTAGGTCTATGCATTCGCACTATATATATATGAGTTAATATGATGCCTAATAAATGCTTAATACAGATGCAAGGGTATTCAACCGTCGACTGTTAAGTTTTCATTAAACTTGTGTTTTGTTCCCTGTCGCGCTTCTTAGCCACTGCCGGTTTTGTAACCATAATTTTTTTCGTTCTGAATTTAATTTGTTGATTTTCGTTGGTAACAAATGTCGCTGCTACTGCAACGAGCTGCAAAACTCATAACGCGTAATACGCTGCCCCTGAAAGCTGCAAGCAGATGTTGCTACTCCAAAGATACGATTTTGGGTGACGGCAGCGAAGTGCTAGTGGAGCGCCTGGAAGGCAACCAGAAGGGCATAACAGTGTTGGGACTAAATAGGCCGGCTGCGAAAAATGCTTTCAGTCGTGGCCTGGTTAACACGTTCACTGATATTCTGCAGGAAATCAAGCGGGACAACGGTTCTAGAGTAGTTGTGCTGCGCAGTCTCACGCCAGGCATCTTTTGTGCAGGGGCAGATTTGAAAGAACGTAAAGGTAGGGGATGTAGCTCAGTGGTAGAGCGTTCGCTTTGCATGTGAAAGGCCCCGGGTTCAATCCCCGGCATCTCCAGCAACTAACTTTTTACCTTTTTCATTCTTTTTAGTATTTTTATATTTAATAAATTTATTTTTTTTGGTAGGTATGACCCCTGAGGAGACCAGCGAATTTGTGACCCAGCTGCGTGGCCTGCTCATTAGCATTGAGCAGCTGCCCATGCCTGTAATTGCGGCACTCGATGGCGCTGCCTTGGGCGGCGGCCTAGAAATGGCCCTGGCCTGTGACATACGCACAGCTGCCACGAATGCAAAGATGGGTCTGGTGGAGACGCGATTAGCTATTATACCGGGCGCTGGTGGCACTCAGCGTTTACCACGGATACTCTCGCCCGCACTGGCCAAGGAGCTGATATTCACAGCTCGTGTACTGGACGGTGCCGAGGCCAAGCAACTGGGTCTGGTCAATCATGTGGTGGAGCAGAATGAAACAAAGGATGCGGCTTATCAGCAGGCTGTCAAGCTGGCCGAGGAAATACTGCCCAACGGACCGGTGGGCGTGCGCATGGCCAAACTGGCCATAGACAAGGGCATGCAGGTGGACCTGAATACAGGCTACTCAATCGAGGAGGTGTGCTATGCACAGGTCATACCCACCAAGGATCGTCTCGAAGGACTGGCAGCCTTTGCCGAGAAACGCAAGCCGGTCTACAAGGGCGAATAGGCTTGACCTAACAGAGGCTGGCTCTAAGCCAAAGCAGTGCATTTATTAGATTGTTATTCAACTATTTTTTTCTGTTATTTTTTGAAATGAATTTAAATAATAACTAATGCAAACGTAGAGCTTTATACTAGAGCTAGTTGAACATCGTATTTCTATTAAACTGTCGGTAAGCTACTAATTGTTTACACTTGCAAAGGGTATTACAATTTTTTCATGAAATGAAAGCATAGAGGAAGATATCTGCCAATTCGATCATTTTATAACTTCTTGATCTGTATCAAACATTCGAGTGAATATAGAGATAAACCTCTGCCAGTTTCTATGTAAAATAGTTCAAATCCAGCATGGAAATACTGCAATATGCTTAAGAAAGTATGCATTTATGTAAAATATATTAAATTTTTTTAGGGTCGACGTACGTTTGATATAAAAGCACTTGGTCCCGACAAAGATGGGTAATACCCGTTTTTCGGATATATGTATATTCTGTAAGGGTGTTTAATTTTCGTCTCTGCCAAAGATAAGTGCTTCTTCATGCTACTCGGATGACGCGGCTCCCAATTGTTGCTGCAGTTAGTCATGCTGATTGCTAATTGCTGCTATTAAATCCCAGCTTGACTGTTCATTTGATTTATGTTCCCACAAAGCAAATCCGACTTACATGCAAAATACATCTCCGCCTATGCGGAAGTTGTCATTTCTATAGAAATGTATTGAGAATTGTTTAGAAAGCGCCAGACAAGCGCATTCCATAACTTCAGATTGACTGGGTAAAGTCATTTATTGGAACATTGCGCACATACATATATACTATATTTATTTGTAAGCGTATTTAATTTAGTTTTTTTTTCAGCTATTCAGTTACTTTTTGAGTGCCGGCGCAAACAATGAGCTTTTGTTTCGCCAAAACAAAATAAACACGCTCTTATATAAACAAAAATGTACTGAATGAAAGGCGTTAACTAGTAGTTAAAACAAAAAGCAATGCGGGTGCGTGCCGCCTATCCACGCAGACGCAGCCGCAGCCGCAGCCGCTCAAGGAGGCAGCAGTCGGAGTTATTGACTAGCTGTCGCTTGTCACCCAGAGCAGTTGACCCACTTGCCACGCCCAGATGCCGCACAGCGCCCTCGCAAGGGGCAGGCTACGGGGTAGACATCAAACGTCCATTCAATTAACACGCAACACCGTGTTTGACATCATGCAAGGTCAGTAAACGCGGCTCTTGACTGGATGCGAAGTGTGTGTTTTAAGTATTTCGGACTTGACTCCGCAGCTGACTCAGTATCGGTCATTTGGCGAATCAGATGCGACAATCTAGAGACAACTAATGCCAAGCGCACTTTGCATACTAATCAATTAATGAATTAATTGCCTAGACACACGGATGATGAGCTCGAACTGGACTGGAAATTAGAACCCAAAAACAAAAAGAAAAACGAATACAAAACACACACATTGCACAATGTGAAGGCTGTTCCGGAAACAATTGCGGAAGCATATCGATTAACATTAACATTATTGTTGTTAATAATATTATTATTATTATAAAGCAATAAGGTACGAAAATATATTACGTGCTACGGTATTTGTGTACAAAACGAGTTTCATGCATTTTATATGCTCATTGTACATTATTTGTTTGGACGAAATACATACGAATGTATGTCTGTATGCTGGGCTCGCGATTTGCATTGCAATGGATCAGCTTATGGACGCACACCCTGTAAAAGTAAAGAAAAAAAACAGACAAAAATCACACAACTCAAATGATACAATGTCTTCCAGGTATTTGTACTTTAAAACGGCGACATGTCGAGTGTTAACAATGAGATTACAAACACGTCAAGCTAATGGCAACAAACGAGGCATGACTTAAGATGCCAAATCGTATTATACCCTGTAACCATTCCCAATTGATAAAAAAAAAAAGTATATTGAATCCGTCCAAATACATGCGACAGGCTAAAAGACGATTTCCAAAACTCATAGAGTATAAATATTTGACATAGACTTCAAATCGATAAATATCGATTTTCATCAACGCTTTAACGAGCACATTTTCGAGATGAGAACAAATTTGGAATACATCTTGAGTTTTGAGCTCTCTGAGCACACACTTTGAATCCTTATTGGACCTCGCCGAAAACTAAATAAAATATTTAGCTTTGCTTTGCCTTTGAATGTAATTCCCAAGTTCTGAAAATTGCATAACAATCGAACGGCAGTTATCTACAAATAAAGTTTATTTAGTGCATGAATATAGGGTATATTTTGGCCAGGCACTCTTCAAACTCGAACTTGTCTCGCTTTTTTAATGTATTTTGTATACCCCCCGTCATCATACTTGCATATAGATTACATATACTCCTGTGTCTATATAAATTCTAAGCCAATCATCAAAACAATTGAACTTTAGCCAATGTTTTGCTGATAAAACATGGGCTTCCATACTTATCTATAACTTCACATAATCTTAACATTCGGCATTGTGTATATAGTACGTCATATGTTACGTTTATCCACCTGGTATCTAAGAAGGTGCTTGTAACTTGTGGCCACAAATTAAAGATACACGGGGGCAACAAGTAAACAACCAATCAATTTAGACAATTACGTCAAATTGATTAATAGAAACAGACGACTTTTGCTTTTAATCACAAAATAACGAAATAAAAAAAACGCCTTAGACCAATTACAAATGCCGCTAAATGTTAATTAACGCTGAAAATTTTCCATAAATCAATGAACGACAAGCTATCCCATGCATTTAATTAAGTCACTAAAACTAAACTCGAACTAAATAAAACACTTTTCAAAATGCGACGCACGTGAAAATTGCATTTCAATTTGTACCTCAAAATTTTCCACTGGCCCACTGAATGGAACAAGTGACAACAACAATCGAGCGTTTCATATTTTATGGCCAGGCAACAAAATCGAGTGCAATAGCAACAGCAGCAACAACAACAATGTCCACTTGAAACAAGTTAATAACAAAACTCCATGATCTGACTTAAAGAGACGCCTCAAGGCGACGACAGCAACAACGGCAGCCACAACAAACACAGACTCTAAGTAATTGCCATGTTTAAGTACTCTCAGCCGTCGTCCCGCTGGCCTGGCAACGCAGGGAACCCAGCCAACAGCACCAGCCGCAGCAGAGCGCTCTTTAAGGCGCCTCACAAATTCTTAGCTGGCCATGTTCAATGCACTCCAATTTGACCAGGTCTACTCTTTCCGCCCGACACCCCCTACCAAATTGCAGTAGCAGTGAAAAAGTCAACTGCAAGCGCTAATGATGATCATAATGAGCTTGATGAACATGCTGATAATGATGCTGCTGGCAGACACTCTGTCTCTTGCGTATACAGGGTGTTCAAGGGAAGACCTCATTAGTTGACTACAATGAGCAACGCCTCTTTAATTAGAGCAAAATATTATTTATTATTAGACAGAACGTACATTATTACGTTAGCTTGGGATTTGAGCCAGCGTCCTTATATTAAGGTGTATTGCTCTCAAGGTTGCCAAGTTTCAATTTTCGAAATATCTTTCTGATAAAACATGGCTTGGAATATAACGAACCAATTTAACCTAGCAGCAAAAATAAATCAAATCAATTGGGCATAACTAAAGAACTATTTTTTACAATAATAAATACAAATAACTCAAGTAAATTGAGATTTCTCAGCTGCATTAGTTTAGTTTTATAAATACAAACAAAAAATATTTGTATTATAATTTTCAACCCAAAACAAAGTCGCATAAAACAAAGAAGTAAATTGAATATTCAACCAACTTTATTTGAAATCTTGTTTTCTCGTTTGGTCATGAACAACAATATGTCCATATTTTATGCTCAAGAACACTTTAAATTTGGCTTTTGAACTTCTTTTCAAGTTCGCTGCAACAATTTGTTGCTACGCTTGGATAAAATGTAAATAAACGAGCGGGTTTCACGCATTCACAGATCTCCTAGGCCAATATAAATCATGGCTTATCAGTTCTAATTTCAATACTAATGTTTATCAGACTGCATTTAATCTTAATGAGCCTTAAGTAGCTACCGTTTTTTTCGCTGCTGCTGCTGCTGCTGCTGCGGCGGGCGTTGCCACTCTGTGCGCGCAGCGGCAACGCTGCGTATGAGCAATGCAATGCACAGGCATACTTGTCTGGCTGTAAATGCCCAAAACTGAATGGTATAGAAAGCACGCACACACACACATACACACACACACACACACACACACACACACACATAGACACATAGTGAATGAGAGAGAGGCCGACTTCGCCCCAACTGCGTCACGGCGTCATTTATTGTCCGTTGCGATAATTGCTCGCCCACTCTTGTCCCCGCTCCGCTCACGCAACGGACAACCGTCTGTGTGTGTGTGTGTGTGCTTTATAGCCGGCAACAGCGGCCGCAGCAGCAGCAACAAATTAAGGCAGCAACATTGGCTTAATATCAGTCACTAACTGATCGCCAGAGCGTTAACAACAACGCAAACGCAGCAGCAGGAGCCGCAGCTTAGAAAAAACGCGCGCGACTTTTGACGCGTAGCATAGCATTTAGTGACAAAATAAAAAGTAACCGTTATTCACAATAGCCGTTTTAATAATAGACTTTACAATTAGCTTGCGGCTAATTAAAGTCTAGTTTTGGTGTTTACAAAACGCGCGCGATTCATACGCGTTTCTCGTCCACGCGATTTGTGCGGGCGTTAATTAACGCAAAGGTGCAACAAAATTAGGAACTTTAAAAAAACAATCACAGTTCGTGTCAATGTTAAGCACAAACAGTTTGTCAAAAGCATAAACAAATAACACGAGCATTGTGCAAATCATTTTGAATATAATTATATTAGCAACAGTTGCGAAAAGGTAATTCAAATAAAGTCCGCTAAATGCAGATTTTCATAAGAGCCTTACACAAATCTTAATGGCATGTTATATTTATGGCAGCAAGCTGAAATAAATTGAATAAAAATATATATTATGATTATAGCTGAACGAAATTTATTTAGTTCACAGAACTTAAAGGAAAAACTTTTCCCTAATTTATTTGGTCAAATATTTTTAAATGCAATAATTATTCACACTTAAATGTCAGAAAATATTGCCCATTTTTAATACTTATTGTTTAAAAGTTTGAAATACAAATAAACTTAACAAAAAATGTAGCTCAAAGTTAATAAAACAAGTTGAGTTGGTAATATAGTTTACTAAATAACATATTTTTATCTATGTAAATTATATATTTTTTCTATGTCGCAGAAATGCAATCGGCAAGCACAAATTAATGCCAGTCACGTTGTATCTGAACACAAATGAAAATTGCGCTCAGAGTTCGCATCTAATTGAATGTTTGGGCCAATTTGATATAGAATTTTATATGGATGCCAAACTGAAAGTCAGTGGCCCCGAGATCTGATAAGAGGCGACAACAACTTGATTTTGGTATCGTAAACGATTATTGACTTAGTTTTATCTGTCAGCTACTTAGCTTTTTTTTAATGGCATTCATAAACCCAAGCAATGTATGCGCTGTGTTCTCGACGAACTTACATAATATCGGGGCAAGGCTTTGTAAATCGCAAACGCGATTTCAATATGCAAGTTCAATATGACGAGTACGTCAGCTGCCTCATTAATTATGCGACGCATGCGTACACGTTTTTTTTTGCATAACGAAAGTGAACCCCTTTCAAACAGAGGGGGGTTCCATTTTTGACACTGAGCTAAAATGAAAAGGCATTTAATGCCACTTGAGCATTGATGTAGTGCTTTATTCACAGACAGTCTGTAGTGCTGGCAACAAGTTTCAGCCACACATCCCAAGCACGTGAATCGCAGCGGCAGAAGCAGTAAATAAAAACAAAACACGAAATAAGAAATGAGAAACTCACGATAAAAAGGAGCCAAGCTGGCTTTTTGCTTAATTTAGCTGTAATGCAATGCATTGAGCCAAAAACCCGTAGCGCTGCGAAAGATCCTAATTGAAATTCAATTAACAATTAACATTTAACGGTAATTCTTAAGCTTAAGATGGTCGTTTAATTATAAATAGGTTAATGAAAGGTAAACAGAAGGTCCGGTTAAATGCACGTTTTTCGTATAAAGGTGGCTTATATAATGCTGCCAAGAGCAGCTGAGAAAAAATATGCTTCAAGAAATTCTACTTCTAATCGAGTTGTAGGTTTTAAATAATTTCCGAAAGAAATAAGTTCGATACTAAACTAGATTCTAGATTCTAGATAAAGATAAGTGAAAAAAAAATTTCCCTCGGCAGGGTTCGAACTTGCGACTGACCGCATTACTTGCTGACGACTCTTCTCAACACCCACTCCAATAATTGAGTGTAATTGAGAAAAAAAACGAATTAAAATAGCAGCACTGAAAACAATCGCAATTGCAATGCTGTTAATATAATTCGAAGCAGACGCGCATGAATGTGTGTGTACATGTATGATAAAATTCTTGGAATTTGCGCCCCATCAAATTGCGCATTAAAACATACGTAACTTTGGTTTTTTCTTAACCGACCTTAATGAAATTTTCTACAGTACATCTTATTTTACCATGGAATATTTGTGTATTCTCAAAAAATAAATTGCATTGCAAATGGTGGCTTAAATTGATAGGCAATACAAGTTGGATTATTAACTTGATTTATAGTTCTGCGGTGGGGGCGGGAAGGTGGAGATAAGTATAAAATGAAAGATACTTGATATATATATAATTTAATATTTTTGCTCAAAAAGCAGGATGCCAATATCGATTTTTATCGATTGCTTAGAAACGGAGTAAGTTATCGATTACGAGGATAAACAGCCAAAATTTCAAGTCCCTAGCTCTTATAGGTTCTGATATAATTGCGTTCATACATACAGACAGACGGACGGACAGACAGACGGAGATGGCTAGATCAGCTATTGATGATGATCAAGAATACACATACTTTGTGGGGTCGGAGATGCTTCCTCCTGCGTATTACATACATTTCCCGAAAAACATTATACCTTTTTTACCATTTAGGGTATACAAATTCTTTAATGCCTTTAGAAAATTCATTCATCTAAGAGTCCTAAGAGTCCTTATATTTATTATTAGTTCTAGTTTATCAAGAGATGCAAACCTTTAAAATAACAATTCAATTTAAATTTGCTTCAGATGCTATCAAAGCAAATTGGTGCAAAGGTGCTTTTAAAGGCATCTTAAGCCAATTTCAATTGAATACATATAATTTAGATCTGTATCTTCTTCAGTCGAAAAGATGAGATTAAAGAAACCATTCCTCAAAAAATTCCGCTCATTTATAAGCACCTCAATATTATTGAATTAACAGATTCCCAAGCTGCAAAAGCTTCCACGAGCTGATTTTATGGCAAGTCAAATAGTTAATTAGCGAAATCTTTTCACTTATATCTCTTGTTCCGTTCCGCTCATTAGTCAAGAGATTCGGCGGTATCCTGGTACCTGATGTCATTGCCAGTTTAGCATAATCATAAAAGCTAAACTAGTGACGCAGTTTGGGTAAATGTTTAATTAAATTATGGATGTCAGCGCGGCGGTGCGATGATTATAATGCCACGCCAATCAAGCGTTAATAAACATAAATAATAGATCTATATACGTGGACAGTGATATGACACCGAGAACTAATCAAGTGCCCGTTATGATTCATGATCCTATCGAGCCCGTGATGTCGTAAAAGTCCAAAACGACTCCGACAATCAGAATAATTATTAATAATAATCGGCGACTGCCCAACGCCCAAATAAAATACAATGTCAACACCCGGCATGTCAAGATTGCATAAAGTACGACCCATTTTAATCGGGCCGTAAAGTTTTATTAAGCCAATTTCCCCCGAACTGGGTAACTACCAGACATGGTTGGGACACTCTGGTCGGTAAGATATAGGATCATTGCCGGTGTCATAATTTTAAAGCGTGTCAATGTCGCACACACAGATAAATAAATGTTTAAATGCATGTACAATATCAATATATTATGTTTTATTTTATATATATATATTTTTTTTTCCTAATTGCTTGGTACTTAAGTTGACTAATCTTATCGAGCTGCAACGATAAATAATACTTGTACGATTTCCTAATCGTATCTCTTTTCTGATACGAACAACATTCAAAAGCAATTATTATAAAATAAACTTTTCATTTCGCTTGCGAAATCCTTAAAGAATTATTACTTGAATAGCGCAAATCCTTTAAATGAAATGTAATATCAAATAATACCCAGATCTTGGCGTACTTGATTAAATCTGAGTTCTTCCAGTTCGCCTTTGGGTCAGCTCGGGGGCGTTCCGGCAGGCGCTTATCGCTGTTATCAGCTATCAGGTACAGAGTTATAATTGATTTTAAAGGTAGCTTTGAGTATTTATGACGAGCATTTCCAAATGCTGTTTTTTTTTCTGAGTGTTTTATTAATTACCACTGCTTGGCATTTGCCTTTAGCCATGTTATCATTGGACACTTGCATTCCAACACCTTCTCTGGGCCCAGTCCCACCATTGGCGCCGGCCGAACATTCAGTTGCTTTTTGCCCGAGGGCGTGTACGGTTCTAACTCACAACTTGTTCGCGAATATCAGACGAATATTATAGCCAGAAAGTAAGTTAACGCCATTAAGACTCTTAGATTCGTAACAAGCAGAGTGCAAGGGATTAAAGCAATAAAACTTGTGATAATGTAAAAAAACTATAGATCATATTATATATAAGAATTTGTAGTTCCTATCAGAACTTATTTAATTGTATGACAACGGTACATTCAGGACAAAAAAAAAAATGTTCGCAAAAATATTAATAAACTTGGAAGCAAGCAAAATATGTTTACATATTAACATGACATTATTGATTATCTGTTATAAGCAATTAAATGATAAACAGGAAATCCAAAAATTTAGTTTTTTTTTTTGCGAAAATAAATCTTAACGGGTTCTATAAAATATTGCAATTGTACTTCGCACACTTGATGGTAAACAACAATAGTTTAATCCAATCTGAAATCCTTTCCAATCAAACTCTTGCAAATCGTTTTAAGCTTAAACTTGTTGAGAATTGCAACGAATTAAAAGATGAAAATTAACAAAACGAGCTTCAGTTTTGTTTGCATTTTCACTCCAATGAACAGATTTGATCACTTCTGAACTCTGACTAACTAGGGCTCCTACTGGTTCTAACCACGTGCGTCTTGAGTGCGTCTCGAATCTAATCAGTAACTAAATGTTCAGAAGTTAGAAGTGTGGCTAACCCAATACAACTTAGTAACTAACATAGTCATCTAGCACTTGAGAAAAAGCCATAAATAATATTTACTAGCGATTAGTTGGCTAATCAAATTTGCCTATTTCTCGAGTGGAATCGTTGGGCCTCGGCCTTCTTGAACTCTGAAGGGGTAAACCTGCATGAACGCTGGTCATGTGACCATGAGAAATATTATTATGCACTCTATATGGCCAACAGTTTATGTGCCCAAATGGCTAGCTAATTTTGAATGGGTTTTATGAGGGTTCTATATCGGAATTACAACCACTTTGGCCGTAAACGTAGAATAAAATTTATGAATGCAGTCCACACGTCAACCAACTGGCCGGATGATAAACCCGCTGGACGGCCCAGCAAATCAGATAACGATCGTGTGTTTGTTATTCGCATAGCTCTATAAGAGGGACAACTGCCCCACACTCTGTGTAATATTGTGTTAAAGCTTTTACTTGAAATTGGCAACGATAAGATATGACTGGCATGCGCCTGGCGAATATCTCGAATGGATTAGCCCTCGCCAGCTGAATCAAAGCCATTAAACATCAGCCCCAACAGCGTTCATCACATATGTCAAACGATTTCTACCACCCACAGATGACAGATAATAAGGCATATACGCCGGACACGGAACCCGCCGGTTCAAATGAGGTACCGGGGTCTAGCTCAAACCTGCCGATAGCGCCGCCCGCTTATAGTGCTGCGGTCGTCCCGCTGAATGACTTCAACTCCAAGTGAGTAGCAGCTGTTCAAACATTTAAACAGCTTTAACACTCTCTCTCTCTGTCTCTTCCCCTTCTCGTCGCAGAGCCAACCTGACTGAGAAGGATCAGCTGTCCCAGGAGGAGGCCGCCTACAGCCCGTTCGATAATCGCGATCCCAATGGCGCCAGCGCTGGCGGCGCTCTGGCGCATCTGCTCAAGAGTTCATTGGGCACGGGAATTCTGGCTATGCCCATGGCCTTTCACAATGCTGGTCTTGTCTTTGGCGCCGTCATGACGCTCATCGTGGGCTTCCTCTGCACGCACTGTGTACACATTTTGGTAAGTGACAGCGCTGCCCATTTGTCAGAAGACAATAAAAGTTAACTCTAGGCGGAAAATGGCTAGCCCTCCAAAAATAGCTTTTGTGAGATTTTGAGAAAAAGAAGCTTTAGTGGAAAAGCGATTTTGGGTAAACTTTTCTTAATATATGTAACTATCTCTAGTCTACGTCAGAAACTTGAGTGATATTATTGCATAATTACACAAATTAGGATCTTCCAATTAATTGGATAGATAAATGTTAATAAATCTTTCAGTTTCATCAGTTTCTGGTATTGTCTAGAATTATGTCAATTGAATTGTTTTCTAAACGATTTTTGGGCTTGGCCCTTGCGTATGCGTATGAATGAAAAAAAAACTACAACAAATATATAAGTTCCTCGCACTTGAGAAAGTAAAACCCATTTACCGGGAAATAAGCAATCGACCAAGAAATTTATCAATACAATTTTTAACACCTGCTGTTGCTATTGACGCACTTGAACGTCGCAGATTTTGATGCTTTACTTAACTAGTTCAAGGCCCGGCAATTGACAAAGCCCGAGAAGAGGGCGAAACAAAGTTGGTTCGCGTTTAAAAACGCGTGCAAAACGCCACGATGAAAAGCCAAAACGGCTGGGAATTATCATTAGTAGACAGTCTGAAGTTTTTATGAATACGCTTGAGCAGTATTTATAGTAGATGTCCTCCGAAAAAGAACTATTTCCTAGAAATAATAAGTGCTATAAACACCACACGCCTGATAAAAAGCACGCACGAAATCGGCCTATAAATAATGCAAAATTCTTGGCTAAATCAGCACACAAATCCCGGGAAATATATTAAGCCACTCGAGTCGCAGATTTATGGCTTAAGATTCAATTTGGATTAACGAAAAAGTGCAAGTAACGATTGGACTCTAGCTGCGTCCATGTAGATATGGGGCTCTTATCTGAAGTTACGCATACGACTTGCAAGTGAGACTTCTTTATTACGTACTTATGGGATTGTTGTTCCGCAATGCCAGACAATTGTCGATTGCTTAACTATATCAATCGGTGCCCGATAATCGTTACCATGGGTACTATAAAGTGCCTAGCTGCTTATAGAGTCCCCTCTAACCGAGTGCATTTCAAGAAAGGCGTCAACAATTCCGTAATTTCTAATCGGGCAAACAAATAACTCAAGGACTTTAAGGGAACTGCAAAGTATATAGTTTTGAGAGGTCTAACAAAGTAGCAAACGGGTTTTCCAAATCATAACATTGTTTTTTTTCAAAAAGGCCGATTAAAACTGACTTTGGATCATAGAAAATAGCTTTGATTCGGTTCCATGTTTTTAATATTAAAACATTTGAATAAGACTTACTCTATACCCATTAAATTGAAAAATATTCCTGATTTTGAAATTTGATTTTCCATTTTCTTTTCCTGCACTTTTTAGGTGAAAACATCTCACAACATTTGCCGAGATGCCAAAGTTCCGGCATTGGGTTTTGCAGAAACTGCTGAGAAGGTGTTTGAGTATGGACCGAAAGCGATACGACCCTATTCCAATTTTGCCAAGTAAGTGTTTGTGAAGGTTATTATAAAATATTGAGCTACTAGGCGCCACGCCCTTCTTTTGTTATCGAGCTGGTGAAATATTAATTGGAAATTTAATTAGAAATTTTTGCCAAATGATGAGATACTTGTTAAAGCTTATATTCGCATCAATATCCAATTATTCTAAATACTTGTTATCTTACAAATGTATATTACCCAAGATAAGATAACTGGACTTGATATATGAAACAGTTCTTAGCTTTTTTTTATATGCAAAAATTTGGACAAAACAAATTGAATGGAATTATTTTCCGAGAAGTTTTTTTCGTATATCACTCAACAACTTTTGATATGATTTATATAATTGAAATTTAATCTGTAGAGTTGAATACACTTTCATTAATTACTTTCACACATCGTGACCAAATTTCAATAACGCCCCCCACAAAGTTTCTGATAACTTACTTAGAGTATAATTAATGGGTATTTTTCTGCTATCAGTTCGCTGAGGACTTAGGAGGTGTTTTGAATGTAATGCTGATAACTGTTCATTGCAGGCAATTTGTGGATATTGGCCTGATGGCAACCTATTATGCGGCCGCCTGTGTCTATATGGTCTTCATAGCGACCTCCTTCCACGATGTCATCAACTATGATTTGGGCCTCAAATGGGATGTGAGAATCTATATTGCCATGACTGTGATACCCTGCCTGTTGATCGGTCAGATCAGGAACCTCAAATGGCTGGTGCCCTTCTCGCTTATGGCGAACGTGTTCATTGTGGTCACCTTTGCCATAACCCTCTACTACATGTTCGATGAGACGCTGGACTATTCGGACAAGCCTCTGCTGGCGCCCGCAGCGCACATACCCCTGTTCTTTGCCACCGTTATCTTTGCCATGGAAGGCATTGGTGTTGTCATGCCCGTGGAAAACTCGATGAAGAAGCCACAGCAATTCCTTGGCTGTCCCGGCGTCCTCAATACAGCCATGATCACTGTGGTGCTGCTCTACACAGTCATTGGTTTCTTTGGCTATGTAAGTAGCTGAGCTCCAAAGTGGAGATGAACTAGTTGCTCATGGCTTTTCGTTTTATATGTTCACAGGTGCGATTTGGTGACAAGGTCCGCGGCAGCATTACGCTAAATCTGCCCGATGGCGCCTGGCCCGCCGATACGGCCAAGCTTCTGATGGCAGTGGCCATTCTTTTCACCTATGGCCTGCAGTTCTATGTGTAAGTAGAATATGCTCCAATGAGAATCATTTTTCTATTTCCACCTCCTTCTCCTCTTGCAGGCCCAATGAGGTGCTGTGGCGCAAGATCCAGCACAAGTTTAATCCGGAAAAGCACAACATGGTGCAGATTCTGCTGCGCACTGGCATCATTCTGGTCAGCGGCGGCATTGCAGCGGGCATTCCCAACCTGGAGCCGTTCATCAGTTTGGTTGGCGCCGTCTTCTTCTCACTGCTGGGCATCTTTGTGCCCAGCTTTGTGGAGACTGTATATCTGTGGCCCGATCGTCTGGGCTGCTGCAAGTGGAAGCTGATCAAGAATATTCTTCTGGGCGTTTTCTCTCTGCTGGCGCTTGTCGCCGGCGCCGCAGCCTCCATTGATGAGATGATAAATCCCAAAGAGGAAAATTAACAATTGTCCATATTTGATATGCCACGACACTTAACTAGTATTAAATGAGATGCAGGTGCTCCAATTGGAGAGCGAGTGAGTAGTTCTAAGTGCAGCAGCCCCACACATAAACACGGACACACATCCAGACCCACACCCAGACACACCTCCCAAAAAGAAAGACATGTTGAACATGACTGAGCAGCTGCCGCTGGACTGCATTGAAAAGATGATATTAATTCTTAAGCCCTAGCACCGATTCTGCACATATATGTTTGTCTTATGTGTGCCTAGTTAGTACCTGTATCTATACATATACACACATATATATACACATATATATATATATGTACTTGTATTTAAACTAAGAATTTATAATCTTACACACTTAGCTAAAAAGCCTTCTTTTGTACGCGTTAAATACAATAAAAATGTTAAAAGTTTTATAAATATGTAAATGTAAAAAGCTTTATATATATTTTTGGACATTGTCTGAACTTTCTAGAACTATTATCGTTTATTTCTATTTCCACAGGGGTTTACTTTTCGATAAACGCTTTTTGTAGCATATTTTTTGGGGTCTGATAAAAGAAAAGATTGTGCTCTTATGTTAGCACTGTAAAGCAAACGAATTTTTTCACCGATTGTTCTTAGCGGAGCTTTATGATATTAAAGTTTAATTAATGTATCAATAAAACTGGAATAAGTTTACAGAAACAGACAGACGGCTATTTCGAATCGATTGCTAAAACTGATCAATAATATGTCACATAAATGTGTAAAGCTCCATTATGCCTCTCTTTTTTATCCATTTTTAATTTTGTTTAATCATGATTAAGTAAATTAGTGCAAATGAAAAAGAATGGGACGAATCAAGGTTCAGATCTAGTTCTGGGTTCAATATGAAAAATGTATTTCATGAACCACATCTAGAGGCGAGTTGTTGGTTCGAACCGCGAGCCGAACAAGTGTACATTTTTTTTTTGGGTGGGGCTTGGCATGGTTATAAGCTATACATACCATATTTTCGTGCTTTAAATTTTTACAATATCCTCAGCTCCAAGAGGGAAACTGTTGCTTCAAGTTCCTTTGCTCCTTTTTCATCATAAACTTCTTCATTCTTTACAAATCCTCCTCCGCTCCGATCACATGAAGCCGACTTAACAAAAAGACAAGCGTGTTGCGATCACTTAAAATTAAAGATTAGGAATGTAAAATAGGTTAAGGGAAAACTGAATATAAACGTAAAAGGGATTTCGAGCATTCTCTTAAGGGTATACATAGTATTTAGATATCTCACATCTAGAATTAACATTTAAACCATTGTTTTTATAGAGCTATTACAAATGCCAAATGTGATCTGCACAACACATTTTTATACCAAACTATTCTTTAAGGCATTTCAAAATAAAATACAAATGTAGTTTCGGTCTGTAGCAATATTTTCCATAAACATAAAGTACAAATAATTGGAAACTTATAACGAAATACAATTAAGTGGAATAGAATACAGCGGCGCGCATACGTAAGTATAGTAATTATTAAGTATGTAATAAAATTAATCAATTTGTGTTTGTGTGAAAACTGGATGAACTAAGAAGCTGCAAAAAAGTGAGTGCATTTATGTGGGCGTGTTCACTACAAACTAATGCTGTGCGGAGCTGAATCTCATATGAATGGTTTTTGTTTAATTATTGTTATTATTATTATTATTATAATTATTATATTATCAACTGAATCTTCAACCGTGACGTCAAATTAGATGCATTTACTTCTTCTTCTTTTTAGCATTGGAGCTGGTTGCAACCACCTCGTTTTTGCGCTTCTGATTCGCCTTCGGCTGCGGCGGCGGCGCTGGTGTGTTTGTGCTGCTGCCGCCCGGTGTTTTGGGCGTCTTCTTTTTCTTCTCGGCACGCTCCTTCTCCTCCAGCTCAAGATTCTCGCGCTCAATAAGCGTTATCAGCGTATTACACCGTCGTTGCAGCTCCAGCGCGGTGCGAGATTTAATAAACCAATCAAAGCGAAACTGGGGTGAGGCTCTGTAAGCCGCAAAGAACATGACATTAGACACATATATCCGAGGATAAGGCGGATAAGGCTTACCTTATGGCCGCACGCAGCTCCTCGTAAACGTTCTCCTTGTCAAAGCCCAGCTTGTGCAGCATGCAGACCAAAAACCGATCCTCAATTTCTGTGTAGTTTTTGCCCTTGTTGTTGCCATACTGCAATCGCAGCTGATGGAACGGCGCACGATAACGAGACATCTGCAAAAGACACCAACAATTATTTAAACAAATAAGTAAAATTAAGCTACAATCCAAAAATTTAACACACCTTCTGATCGAGAGCTTTTTTAATTGACAGACGTCGCTGAATTTTGCCTTCGCCGCGCTCAATTTGGCCCATAATTCGCTCAATATCCTGCAGTTCGGTGCAGCGCTCCCAGAACACCGCATTGTACTCGATGACCTCCTCGGGCGTCTTGCCCTCCACATCCTTGGCAATGTTCTCGATGTCGTCACGACCGTATTTCTCGTTCGCCTTGATGAACTGGTTAAAGTCACGCTTTGTCCAGGCTGTGAAGCCCTGCGACAGCAGATTCTCCTTCTCCTGGATCTCTTCTTCGGTGAGCGGCTCAGCCTCGTCAATTTTGCGCTGCTCCTCGCGCTGCACTTTGGTAGCCTCCGAGCCAAGCTCCGTGTTCTTGGGCACCTTATAGCCAACAGTCTTTCGGAAATAATAGATCTCCTGGTCTAGCAGCTCAAACAGACGCGGTGGAAAGAATTGAAAGTCTTGTACAATCGGCTGCTTAGGTGGACGCGGTGCCTTAGGCGCCTTTGGCTCAGAGACTCGCAATGCCTCACGGAAATAGGCATCTACGGCATAGTTAGCCTTTCGCTCACGCTTGGGCGGCTCAATCCAGTTGCCCAACGCGTTCAGCTTTTGTTTCTCGCGCCAATCCTCGCCCTCAAACTGATACACAGAGGAGGTGCCCGCCTCGCCGTTTGTGTCCATGGTAAAAGTACGCAACGAGCTCTCACCCAAGCTATCTAGTTGAGCCTTCTGTTCTGCTGTTTTGGCCTCTCCGCGCTCCAGTATGACATCGATATCTTCGTCAGTGATGTCCGTCTCTTTGGAGCTAAATACCTGGTTGGCACCAAAGCGAATGATGTTCAGCATCTCGTCCTTATTGAGCTGGGCACGATTATCCACGAGGCGACCGCCTTGGATAACCATTTTGTCCAGTCGCAGCTTAACCTCGGCACGCTCCACAATCTTCTCCTCAACGGTGCTCTCGGTAATCAGGCGGAACACGCGCACCTGCTTCTTCTGGCCAATACGATGTGCACGATCCATGGCCTGTAGATCCATCTGCGGATTCCAGTCCGAATCATAGATGATGACCACATCTGCGGTGGCCAAATTAATGCCCAAGCCGCCAGCACGTGTTGACAACATAAATATAAATTTAGTACTGTTCTCCATGTTGTACTCCTGGATCTGTCGATTACGATCCTCGTGCGGTGTCTGGCCATCCAAGCGGCAATAATTATAGTTACGCCAGTGACAATAATCCTCCAGAATATCCAACATGCGTGTCATCTGCGAGAAGATCAGCACACGCGAGCCTTGCTCCTGCAGTTTTGGCAACAACTTGTCCAGGATGGCCATTTTGCCAGAGTTATAGACGAGATGCGTGTCCGTAGTGTATGGTGGTCCCGGCTCGGCGCCATCGAACAAATACGGATGATTGGTGCATTTGCGAAGCTGCATCAAGATGTTCTGAAGTCGCATTTTCTCCACTTTGCCAGCACCGTTAACGATGTCAATGTCCTTCAGTAACACCTTGGTATACCAGTCTCGCTGCATTTTCGACAGACCAACGAAAATTTTCAGTTCCTTCTTGGGCTTTAAGCGCTTCTCCACCTCCGCCTTAAGACGACGCAACAGGAAAGGCTTGAGCACAGCGTGCAGGCGAGTGACCAAAGCATCATCACCCAGGCAGGTATTTGTATTAAACCACTCGTCAAAGTCCTCCGAGGAGTTAAACACATCCGGCAAGAGGAAATTGAGCAGTGCCCACAACTCATGCAAATTGTTTTGCAGTGGGGTGCCCGTAATAAGCAGGCGATTGGCCGTTTTAAACTCGCGGAGAATTTCTGAGAGCTTCGACTTTTCGTTCTTGATCCGATGCGCCTCGTCGATAACCATGTAGCGCCAATTGAACTTCTTAAATACAGACTTCTCGCGTATGCACATCTCGTAGGAGGTAACGCAAACATCCCAATCGCCCGGCAGGAGTACATCGCGTATGAAGGTGTTTCTCGTGTCCTGGTCACCAATAAGACAGACAGCGTGCAGCGAGGGGCACCACTTCTTAAACTCATTTACCCAATTCTGTAGCGTCGACTTGGGCACGATTACAATGTGCGGTCCAGCTTGGTTTCTATGGAGTGCCGTGATACCAAATAGTATATTTCTCACTCATTCAATATATCATGAGTACTTACTTGAAATGCTTGAGATATCCAAGCAGCGAGATGGTCTGTAGCGTTTTTCCCAGACCCATTTCATCGGCCAGGATGCCGTTGATGCCATTCTCGTAGAGCGATATCATCCAGTTTAGGCCACGTACCTGGTAGTCACGCATTTCGCCGCCTTTGATATAAGCGGGCGAGGCATCAAAACGAAATAATTCCTTGGTTGCCGAATCCTCGGCGAGCAGCTCTTCATCCTCCTCTTGCTCTGTTTTGCGATGTCGATGACTGCGCCAAACAAGTTAACATTAACTTAAGTGGATCAAGAGAAAATGACTACTGAATCACTTACTCGGCCACATCCTTATCCTTGTCCTTGTCCTTGTTTTTCTTGGGTCGACCCTTGGGCTTGGTGGGACTTTTTGCACTGTTTGTCATAAAATGGGTAAAAATCTCCGTTTGCTTCAGCAGATAATCAAAGCGTCTGCTGCGATCAACCTCGATTTTATTGTCAAACTCAGCCTCCTTTTCGCCCGAAGAGCTGGTTGCCGCCTCCGAGGTGGTCTCATTCTGCCGGAACGTACAGGGAAAATGATTAACAAACATCTGTACGAAGCGGCATGCGGCGTCTGCTCCTTGGCATGGAAAATTTTACAAACGCTGGCTGGTGAAAATCACTTACCGAGTTCTCCTCGTTGGTTTCCACTGTGGCGGCATCTGTTTTCGACATATTGACAATGTCGCTCGTTTAATTTCTATGATAAAATTATAAATTATTGAGTTTTCCAAATTATTTTGGACAAGCGAGAGCGTTTCGCGTCTGTATGTGTGAGCAGCAGCGGGAAAAAGTGGCGTTTTGCGGGGTTGCGTTGAAGACGATTCATCGATAGTTTACTAATGTTGCCAAAGTTATCGATAACCAGGGCTGCTCATTTCAGTATGTTTTACAACACCAAGCTAAATATAAGCAAGTTTTCGCGCCAATTTTGTCAACTATATTTTATTTTGTTGATACATTTGCTTTTCTTTTGCGATCTTAATAATAATGTCTTTTTAATTGTATTTAGTTAAGAACATAATAAAATCAAATTTCTCTTTTTCAACACATAAATAACGTATGATTTCACTAGTGGAAAGTTGTATGAATGTAAATAAATAAATGGTAAATGGCCTCTGGTAACTTGGACGGATTCAAAGCCCTTTCGACTTTAGCTGGTATCTTTTAAAGTCATCTCACCATAATTGATACCCTTACGCTGACGCTTGGGCGGCTCAATCCAATGGTCTATTTGACTACTCTTTCGCTTTGCGCGCCAATCCTCGCCCTCAAACTGATATACAGAGGAGGAGCCCGCCTCGCTGCTTGTGTCCATGGTGAAGGTGCGTAGAGAGCTCTCGCCCAGCTTATCTAGTCTGGCCTTTTGTTCGGCTGTTTTGGCTTCTCCACGCTCCAGTATGACATCGATATCGTCGTCCATGTTGTTCATGTCCTTGTTGTTGAATATATCCTTTGCACCAAAACGGATGATATTCAAAATTTCATCTTTACCGGGCTGGGGGCGATTTTCAAGCACACGACCGGCTTGGATAACCATTCTATCCAAACGTAGCTTGACTTCTGCACGCTCCACAATCTTCTCGTCGACGGTGTTCTCCGTCACTAGACGGAACACGCGCACCTGCTTCTTCTGGCCAATACGATGTGCACGATCCATGGCCTGTAGATCCATCTGTGGATTCCAGTCCGAATCATAGATGATGACCACATCGGCGGTGGCCAAATTGATGCCCAAGCCGCCAGCTCGAGTTGACAAGAGGAATATAAATTTAGTGCTCTTCTCCATGTTGTATTCCTGAATCATTTGATTACGGTCCTCGTGCGCCGTCTTGCCATCCAAGCGGCAATAATTATAGTTACGCCAGGCGCAATAATCCTCTAGAATGTCCAGCATGCGTGTCATCTGCGAAAAGATCAACACCCGCGAGCCCTGCTTCTGCAGCTTTGGCAGCAACTTGTCCAATATGATCATTTTGCCTGAGTCGTTTACCAAATGCGCGTCCGTCGTGTAGGGTGGTCCTGGTTCTGCACCATCAAACAAATAAGGATGATTGGTGCATTTACGCAGATGGGCCAAGATGTTCTGCACTCGCATTTTCTCTACTTTGCCAGCACCGTTAACGACGTCAATGTCCTTGAGCAAAAGCTTAGTATACCACTCGTGTTGTAATTTGGACATACCCACGAAGATCTTGGTCTCTTTCTTGGGCTTCAAACTCTTCTCCACCTCCGACTTCAGGCGACGCAATAGAAAAGGCTTTAGCACAGCGTGCAGACGTGAGACCAGCGTCTCATCGCCCAAACAGGAGTTTGTGTTAAACCACTCATCGAAATCCTCCGAGGAGTTAAACACATCTGGCAACAGGAAATTGAGTAGCGCCCACAGCTCGTGCAAATTGTTCTGCAAAGGGGTGCCCGTGAGGAGTAACCGATTGGCCGAGTTGAATTCGCGTATAATCTCCGCGAGCTTCGTTTTTTCGTTCTTAATACGATGTGCCTCATCCATAACTAGGTACTGCCAGTGGAAGCTTTTTAGGGCGCTCTTCTCACGCAAGCACATCTCGTAGGAGGTGATGCACACATCCCAATTGCCAGACACCAGCACGTCGCGTATAAAGGTCTTGCGACTTTTCAAGTCGCCAATGAGACAAACGGCGTTGAGTGAGGGGCACCAATGCTTAAACTCATTCATCCAATTCTGCAAAGTCGACTTTGGCACGACAACCAAGTGCGGTCCAGATTGGTTTCTGCAAACAAGGTTTGCATTAAAACGTGGATACTTATTAAACGCTGTTTTACCACTCACTTAAAATGCTTGAGGTAGCCAAGCAGCGAGACGGTCTGCAGCGTCTTGCCCAGACCCATTTCATCGGCCAGGATGCCGTTGATACCGTTCTCGTAGAGTGATATCATCCAGTTCAGGCCACGTATCTGATAGTCACGCATTTCGCCGCCTTCGATATATGCGGGCGAAACATCAAAGTGTACTAGATTGTTGTTATTCGAGTCCTCTGCCGCCCCATGAGGCTGATCCTTTACCGATGCACGGCGTCGCTGCCTGAGCAATAGGAAATTACTTTAGTTATTTGTGTTGCATTGAAAGGTTTTGCTTCACCTACTCAGCCTTCCCTTGAACCCTGCCATTCGGTCTTCCCTTCCTGGCACGTCCCTTGCCATCGGTGGGGCTCTCTGCGTTTGGATTCGCATTCGACATGAAATGTGCAAAGATCTCCGTTTGCTTAAGCAGACAATCGAAGCGCCTGTTGCGTGCGGCTTCAATATTTTTTAAATAAGCCGCCTTAGCTTGCTTGAACTTTGAAGGCTCCTCAGGCTCCACTGAGTTAACGATCTAACAAAATGCGCATGAAAAATTTAGAAGAAAAAAAAAAACAACGGGATTTAGTCGAGAGAAAAAACGGGATCACTTCTGTTTTACTCAGCTGCAGCTTACCACATTTTCTTTGTTTTCCTCCATTGCAGTGACATCTGTTTCTGACATATTTGTATCCGTTCAACAATTCGTATTTATTTAGTTCATATATTTAATGTGCATTATGCGAGTCGCTCGAAACGCGTCTTAATGCAGCGGGAAAAAAGCGGCGATTGTCAAACTTCATCGAAGATAGATATCGATATCATTATCACAAAATACGAGCGTTGCCAGCTTTTGTTACTTTTGGTGAATAGGATTCAGATTTATGATATTTAACAAAAAAATTAAAAAGTAGTACACTTTTTATTTTAGGCCAAGCTGCATAAAGTAGCCTGTTTTCCTACTTAAAAACACTGCAAGAGCCTCGAGTAATGTCTTTATTCAGTAAATGTGTTAGTTATTCTTGTTTATTATTATTATGTAATAGTTTCTAGTAAACTACATAAAGTCTACGTATTTCGCACTGTTGGCTTGAAAATCAATCTCGTAGTTATGAATTAAGTGATCTCATAAATATTGAACTAAGAGCAGCTGCATAATTAAACAACTTGGGACGGTGCGCTCTGGGTATTAATAAGCAGTGATAATTAAAATAGGACAAATTCAGACCAAAATCATTTTGAAGAATGCCCGAATTACCATTGTCCGTTTTTAAACTTTATAAAGCCAGATTTTACGGCAAAGAAAATTATGTGAAATTTAAAACACCACAAGAATTGTGATAATGATCAAGCACGCATTGAACAACACTGGTTGTGATGTTAACAACACACTTTGCGCCAATTCTTTAATATTTTTTAGTAACGAATTTTAAAATTAAATTGTAGGTTTTTTGCATAAATGGGTATTATAATTTTTACAAATCAACGTTTTCGAGTATGTTTATGATTTATGCTAAGCATGTATTTTCTACAAAATATATTTACAGTAGTTGACATAATAAAAAACCAAATTTTTACACGAGAATGTACCTAGCGAAAGTTACAGTATTAATGCAAACCCCTAACGCTCTTTTAAAGATCATAGAAATGACATGAATATATGATGCATTATTGTGTTGAGCATGATGATGCTCTTACTCCGTTCGACTCAACACACACGGAATGAAATGCAGCAAATTGTTGTGTTTTTGGAATACATATATATATATATATATACATATACATATATATGGGTATAAATTTGGCCGCTTGCCACAGCGTCCAGTTTCACGTGTCGTCTATACAGAACCATTGCAGATATCACCAAGCATTGTTCCAGTACAGACTCAGTTTCTCACGGAAAACAGTTGCGCAATTTTGCTCGCATGACACTTGCAGAATTCATAGCCTATTTTTGCTGTTCTCTTGAGCGCCTCCGATGTGCTGCCGGCGTTTGTGGTCGCAACGGCCACGTCGCCGAATTGAGAGGCAGCTGTTGTGCTTTGTGAGGTTGTTGTCACCGACGTCAGCTGATCTTGCGGAAACATGCGACACAGCACGTAGTTAAAGCCATTCGACGCTTTGTTGCCGTTGACTTTAAACCGCTCAATGCCGAAGGCGCGTATGGCGCGCGAAAAGCCAAATACTTGAGAGCTGATGTATGCACGCCGCACGGCCAGAGTGCGTCCGTCCTTTTGTTCGCTATAGACAACAATTTCATCCACTTTCTGGAAGGCAGGTAAGTGTATGCATAAAGATATTTGTCGCACCTTGAGTCACCCTGTGATGTCAAAGTCCACTTACCATTATCTTCTTCATACCTAGATTGCGGGTAAATGTCGTAAAAGTCTTTTTCACTGGATCCAGCACTGAGTCCTCAACAATCTTGACCGGCAAATTGTTGTAGAACCGTGCGCCCCATTTGGGCACCGGATTCGTTTTGGATAGCAAACGGCGTGAATACAGTTTACCATCGCGCACTTCACGCTTGATGGTGTCTTCGGTAAGAACATGAGTGCTGCAAAAAATGAAACGATAAGGTCAACTAAGGGACGGTTGTTAATGGTAGAAAGCAGCACTCACCTGGACGGATTCGGATAACGGTTCCAATAGGCAGAAACAACATGCTTCCAGCTATAGTCGAATACCGTCTCCGTGCGGCAAGTGGACGCAGTGACTACCATGACGACACAATACTGTTTGCCTCAAAGAATTGTAGGAGCTCTGCCAAAATGAAAGTGAAATTCACCGCATGCGCTTGCGTCCCTGAACTAAGAGAATATACAGAATAGAAAGCATATGAGCCGCAGATAAATCAATAGCTGAACATTGAAGGCTATAAATAGAGCCGGGACGATTCTCGAACGTACCTGCGATACGACTGCTGCACAGCTCCAAGATTGTGTGCGCTTCGCAATGCTTGTTTGTAGTTGTGTCCGTACCCCTATCGTTTCCCCCGAGGCCTACTCGTCCAGACTGAGAATTTTGATTTCTTTTGGCGTTGTGTAACTGCGTCACACACAGGGTGTCTCGCCCCGCCAACCAGATCTGTGTATGCCGACTGAAGTGTTTTTTTTGAATTGCCAATTGCCACAGCGGCTGTTTTTCGATTTTAACTACAGCTTTATGCTATTTGTTTTCTATTTCCTACTAATTTTGCTTAACAAAATTTCAATAATTAAGCCAATTAAACAAGCGAATAGCAGAGCTAACCGGAAACAGCTGAGTAGCTGCGTGAACAGTGCTGCATAAGTACGGACATACTTATCGATGTATTGTGTAAGCTAATCGATACTTGTGTCAAAATATTTTTGCTTTGGCACATCACTGACTCTTTCGTACAGACTATTCCAGCGTAAACGCAGCTCAGCGCACGGCACAAATTATTTTAAACGCGAATTTATTAAAAACTAAACGCATTTAAAATGGCATTCGGTGATGTTAAGACCCCACAAGGCCTCAAGGAGTTGAACAACTTCCTGGCCGACAACAGCTACATCAGCGGGTAAGCATATCTAGCATGTGCCTGCTAACCGTTTGTGAGGTTATGCACGGCCAACACGTCGGCATAAAAATGTTCATTACATATATTCAAATATTTATATTTATGATATTCTTTTCTGTGCAGTTACACCCCCTCGAAGGCCGATTTGTCCGTGTTTGATGCCCTGGGCAAGGCACCAGCTGGCGACTACGCACATGTTGCTCGCTGGTACCGTCACATTGCCTCCTTCGAGGCAGGTGAGCGTTCCGCTTGGACCGGTGCTCCGCTACCACAATTGGCCGGCGCCAAGCCCACAGTGGCTGCTGCTGCTGCCAAGCCAGCTGCCGATGATGACGATGACGTGGATCTATTCGGCTCCGATGAGGAGGATGATGCTGAGGCCGAGCGTATCAAGGCAGAACGCGTTGCCGCCTATGCTGCAAAGAAATCAAAGAAACCCGCGCTGATTGCCAAATCGTCTGTGCTGCTCGACGTGAAGCCATGGGATGATGAGACCGACATGAAGGAGATGGAGCGCTTTGTGCGCACCATCGAAATGGACGGTCTGCTGTGGGGCGCATCCAAACTGGTGCCCGTCGGCTATGGCATCAACAAACTGCAGATTATGTGCGTCATTGAAGACGAGAAGGTCTCCATTGATCTGCTGCAGGAGAAGATTGAGGAGTTCGAGGACTTCGTGCAGTCCGTCGATATTGCTGCCTTCAACAAGATCTAGGCGTTATGCTCGATACTCTTAAATACAGCATTCAAAATAAAACACTAAGCAAAGCAATATGAAGCAACTCGTATGTCTATCTCTTTCCTACATGCAGCTTTTACAGCGCTGAACGAAAATGTTGCCAATTGAACTCGACTACTTTTTGAAGCGGCAGTTGGCAACACTGTTGACCAAGTTCGTGTTCAAAGTTATTCCTTTTGAGCGAAAGCTTTTGGGCCTCAACAAAAGATGCAGCGCGCTCGCAACTCAGCTCAGTTACTTGCGGCACTTCCCAGCGTTCGATTCAACAGCAAAAACAAAAGCTTTGCTTTTCTTTGGAATTTTAACAAATAAATATTTACAATGACTGTCCATAAATTGTGCTGCACTTTGGCTATAGGTGTTATCATGTGCCTGGCTTTTGCGGCTCTGATACAAGCGCAGGGTAAGTCTAACCAACCGAATGGGGTACAATTACTCATCAATTGGGCTACAAAATGCACCCCAAACTTGTTTGTCAATATGATTTCAAATGCAAAACGGAAATACCAGCATGTGCATTTTATTAATATTAATTAGCAGTCATTTGATTAGAAGATTCATATATTTTTCTTAACGACTAGCCCAATAGCTGGTTGCTTTCTTACCAATAATTATAATAAGTAAATGCACTACAGATCATAAAATTGCTTATCAGCGTTCAACTGAATAATCAACGTACTCTTTGCACCTCTTTTACAGATAAGTTCCTGGATGAAGTGTGCCTGGGCTGCATCTGCGAGGCCATCAGCGGCTGTAATCAGACACGATACTGCGCTGACGGCGTCTGTGGCCCATTTCGCATCACCTGGGCCTACTGGGCGGATGGCGGCAAGCTGACCCTGAACAACGAAAGTCCCCAGTCGGAGGAGGGTAAATATAAAGCAGAAATATACTACTTAGCCTTAATTAACTCCTTCTCCATCCCTCCCCAAGCCTTTGCCAATTGCGTCAACGATCCCTATTGCGCGGCCAACACCATCCAGAACTACATGACCAAGTTTGGACAGGATTGCAATGGCGATGGCGTCGTCGACTGCTACGACTATGCATCAATACACATCCTGGGTGGCTTTGGCTGCAAGGGCGAACTGACACCACAATATAAGACCTCACTGAATGAGTGCATCAAGACACACTCGAACATTGATGTGCGCATATTGTAATAATTAGATTAAGAGCGAGTCCCAATAGATAATGCAATAATAACTGACAAAACGACTCAGTGATGAGGCGCAACTGTTTGGCGAAACGCGAGAAGTCACAAACTGATTTTCCGGATTCATATATTTATTATTCTATAAATATTGCAGTAGATAATGAAAAATTCACGTGGTTGATTGTCGGATTCTCATGAGCATATTGTATTCTTGTAAAAACCAGTTTATAGTTTATATTCATATAGTATAAAATTAAAAAAAAAAAATAAAAAATATATTATGTATGTTATGCAATTATTTTAATATGAATATTAAAAGTTATTCATTCATACTTATTCGGTTATGTGGACGGCCGATCTTTTTGAAAATTGCACTTATTGTGTAATCTCTCATGTTTCAAATCTGTTAGCAAAAGCTTTTTATTTGACTTGTTCGGCCCACTGTGCGCTGCCCAAGTTCGTGTTCAAAGTTATTCCTTTTGAGAAAAAGCTTTTGGGCCACATCAAAATAGTGCAGCGCGTTCGCAACTCAACTCAGTTACTCGCGGGACGTCCCAGCGTTCGATTCAACAGCAATATACGAAAACTATACGCATTTGTTTGGAATTTTAATAAATATTAATAATAATAATTCACAATGACTGTCAATAAATTGTGCTGCACTTTAGCTACAGGTGCTATCTTGTGCCTGGGCTTTGCGGTTCTGATACAAGCGCAGGGTAAGTGAAATAACCGAATGCGGCACAATTACTGATAAATTGGGCGACAAAATGCTCCCCAAATATGTTGAAGCTGATTTCAAATGCAACAAGTAAATAGCTGCATTTCCAATTTATTAAAATTAATTAGCAGTCATCTGATTAGAAGATACATATATTTTTCTTAACGTTCGTTAATTTGCTTATCAGCGTTCAACTGAATTATCAACGAACTGTTGGCACCCTTTTTACAGATAAGCTGCTGAATCAAGTGTGCCTGGGTTGCCTGTGCGAAGCCGTCAGCGGCTGTAATCAGACACGTGCTTGCGGCGGTGGCGCCTGCGGCATGTTTCACATCACCAGGGCCTACTGGGCGGATGGCGGCAAGCTGACCCTGAACAACGAAAGTCCCCAGTCGGAGGAGGGTAAATAATTAACACATATATATTAATTGTTATTCTTGTTAAACTCCTGTTCTCTCCCCCATCTCGCTCCCCTCTGCATTAGCCTTTGCCAACTGCGTCAACGAACCCTATTGCGCAGCTGACACCATCCAGAACTACATGACCAAGTTTGGACAGGATTGCAATGGCGATGGCGTCGTCGATTGCTACGATTATGCGGCCATACACAAGCTGGGTGGCTATGGCTGCAAGGGCGAACTGACCCAACAATATAAGACCTCTCTCGATGAGTGTCTCAAGGCACACTTGAACATTGATGTGCGCATCTTGCATTAAGCTATATAATCTACGGGCTTTTATTTTCCTTATTTACATGCAGCTGTGAGCTGAAATTTGCATCTTGAATCGTTTGAAGTGTGCAGGAACCCATATTTACAGAAAAACAATTATTTGTTTTAATTTAAAGCTGACAAAAACACTACCAAAAGAGGCGCAACTGAATGCCGAAATGTGAAATGATAATAATTTAGATATGTTTTATTAAAAACAGAGAAAAACGGCACAATTTAACAAAAAGCTACTGAAAATAAAAATTGTGTGACCAAGGCCCAACAAATGAACAAAAAATAAAAAATTAGCAAAAGCGGAATTTTAAACAAATATTTCTCTATATATAACAAAGTGCTTCCATTAGGCCGACTATGACATATGTAATGCCTGCTTGAAATAGACAGTTTTAAGCCCCGACTGACTGACTAACAAAGCTACATTAACTCAGCCTTTGATAGAAATTTTTTAACTCAAAAAAGGCTCCAACTCTTGTTTTGTTGCCTCAAGATAATCAATGTCCTAATAAGCTTATTAAATGCTTTGTTAAAGCATATTAAAGCTTCGGCGAAAGCTCGATAAAGCTTCTGGAAAAAATTACAGGCGTATGAGTATATGCACATCTGTGAGCTGCTAAAGCCAACATAATATATTTGAGGAAGTGCATTATTATCCTTTCTTACATTTTTAAAACTCAACAAAATCTGTGTAAGCAGATTCATTAAAATATTTATTTTTTAAATTTCTTACATTGTTTGTTTTTTGTATTTTAAATGTACAGCCTGACCCTTATCCACCCAAACCCTCCAAGGAAAAACTCGAAAAAACGAACCATGGAGAATATTATGAACGGTCTCTCTGATTCTCTGATAGTTTATTAAAACTGCAAAAAATACATAAAATATTGCATTGGATAAGGATAAATTCACAATAGGGCATTCACAAATTTTCCGGATTCAGATAGTTAGTATTCTGGATAATGAAAAATGCACATAACTGATTCGTCGGAATCTCATGTGCATATTGTATTCTTCTCTTAAAAATGGGTATAAGGGTATATTGTATTTGTGCGAAGGCCAAATGTATGTAACAGGCAGAAGGAAGCATCTCCGACCCCATAAAGTATATATATTCTTAATCAGCATCAATAGCCGGCTCAATCTAGCCATGTCCGTCCGTCTGTCCGTCCGTCCGTCCGTATGTATGAACGCAAGGATCTCAGAACCTATAGGAGGATCTCAGAACCTATAAACACCAAATGGTATTCCTTCATAACTGGTCGTTTATGTGGGAACTATACATATTGTGGCTGCCTGATCTTTTTGAAATTTTCATTCATTGTGTAATCCCTCATGTTTAAAGTATGTTAGCAAAAGCTTTTATTCAATGGCTAGTTAACCAGTTCGTCCCACTGTGCGTTGCCCAAGTTCGTGTTTAAAGTTATTCGTTTTGAGCAAAAGCTTTTTGGGCCGCTGAACAAAAGAGCACAGCCCGTTCGCAAAGAAGCTCAGTTACTCGCGCGTCGTCCCAACGTTCGGTTCACAAGTAGACAGTGTTGTGAAAGCTTTTGGCATTTGTTTGAAAATTTAAATAAATATAGTAGATTTTTCGGGCAATAAAACACAGACACATTAACAATGGCTGCCAATAAATTGTGCTGCACTTTGGCAATAGGTGCTATTCTGTGCCTGGGCTTTGCGGTTCTGATACAAGCGCAGGGTAAGTGAAACAAACCGAATGGGGTACAACATGTATTGTTCTTTTGGGCGAGAGATTCCGTCACACATGGCAGTCAATAGGTTTTCGGATGCGAAATGGAAATACCTGTCCACCAGATTCGTGCATTTCATTAACATTAATTAGCGATCATAGAAATACAAGATTCTGTTTGGCTTAAAATTTATATTATAATATGCGGAAAGAGTTGAGGCATATATCAATATATATTTTCCACTCCACACAAATGCGTTTAGCCAGCTCAATAGTTAATTTTATATTCGTCTGAGCTGGGAATGCATTACTAACAGCTGTGTAAGGGGCATTGACAGCGTATTGCTAACTACTTCCGATATTAATAGTTTATTAATTTAATTTACATGAAGCGGAACTAAGCTAACAAATCGATTGTACGATGCAATGATGAGCAAATTGCACACCTATGCTAATTAATTGATTTAGCAGGTGAAACAATAAACATTAACGATAGTTAAAGCGAGCTTAGTTTAAGCAAATGCTTGGGCTCTTTAAATGCACACGAGGCTAAGCCCAGGTTAATAAATGTATGGAAATATGTACATACCTCTGCAGAATTTCCTGCTATTCCATACAACTATTCGAGTTGTTTTTTTTTGTGATCCATTATCAGTAAATCCGGGAAAAAGTACGCCTTTTGTGAAATACTCGCGATTTACTCTGACGTATGTACTCAGTCCTCGCGTGTGTTTTAATCTCTGATTTTGCCAGTTATTACACATATTTTGGTGTGATTATATATGATAATTATAATGTGCTCAGTTACTAAGGCAACTAATTATAACTGTAATAAAATAAAATTAGGGAAATGAATCATAGCTAAAATTTGTTTCAGTTATAAACCAATATAAAACTATAATAAATTAATAAAGTCATGCAAATGTTGACCCAAATTAGTAACTTTTTTTTTTGCTATTTTCAAGAGTTCGTCGAACCCGAACATAAAAACCCCGCGATTTTAATGCGTGAGAATGTCAAAATTATGAATAACAACAATTTTCAGGCGCCGTCTAAAAGAAATTAATTTTATCTATAAGCCATTTAAATTTTTCTAAGTGTAGCAAGGCTTTTTCACAGGTTTTTCAAGAGGCAACATTCATCATTTCGGAATAATACAAAATATAAAAAACATGTGCGACAAGTTCGGTTCGCCACGTGCATACGAAATAAGTAAAAATGGGCTCAATATCAATTTTTGCACTTAACAAGCAACATCTTGAGGCAACCTTGGACAGCCCACAAAAAAAGAAGAGAAATAATAAAAGAATATCGCAATTTACGGGGTTCGTGCTATGTCTTGATAAGGCACATTGACTCATACGCCCATGACAGCAGTTCGTATTTTTTTTAGTTAAGAATAATAGTAATAAGAAGAAGAAAAAACAATTTAATCTTTAAAGATGTTGCCATTGAAAGTTGCAAAACTAGTTCGGGCCATGTCTGATGCGATACAGAATCCAACCGTCAGGTTCATGGGCGTACGCGCAGCAGAATTTTATTAAAATTTTTGTGCTTTATTTAAATATCACAATCATATCATAATATATATAGCTTAGTTAAATATATTTTAATAGCTCGACTTACACTATACATTTTTATTTGTTTGTTTTTGTTTACAATTCGAATTGAATTAACAAATCTGAGAATATAAAACGATGATGTGTTTGAGCAAAAATGTGAAACGAACAAAATTCCAGTTTCATTGTGCCTCGAAAGCTGCGTTGCTTTATTTGCAAACGATTCATGAATTTATAGGTCATCCATATGCTTATCAGCCGAGCTGTGAATAGTCAACTGATACTCCTTGCACCCCTTGCCCGCTCTTCCACAGATAAGCCCGTGACTGATGTGTGCCTGGGCTGCATCTGCGAGGCCATCAGCGGCTGTAATCAGACTCGTTTCTGCGGCGGAGGGGTCTGTGGCCTGTTTCGCATCACCTGGGCCTACTGGGCGGATGGCGGCAAGCTGACCCTGAACAACGAAAGTCCTCAGTCGGAGGAGGGTAAATATAAACTAGAAATATACCACATCGCCTTAATTAACTCCTTCTCAATCCCTCCCCAAGCCTTTGCCAACTGCGTCAACGATCCCTATTGCGCGGCCAACACCATCCAGAACTACATGACCAAGTTTGGACAGGATTGCAATGGCGATGGCGGCATCGATTGCTACGACTACGCGGCCATACACAAGCTGGGCGGCTATGGCTGCAAGGGCGAACTGAGCTATCAATATCAGAGCGCCCTGGACAAGTGCCTGTCCACCTTCTCTTCCATAGATGTGCGCACAACGGGTTAAGCTATATTATCTACGAGTATATACTTTAATTATTTATATGCAGCGACGAGTTGGAATTTGTATACTTTAATCGTTTGAATTGTGCAAAAACCTTATAAAAATAACTGAAACTTTTATAATAATAAACGAAAACTATACAATATATTGGCGAGCAGAGAGGAGGACTTTATGGAAAGTTTTAAAATTTTCTAGAGATGTAAGATATGAAGTTATGCAAAGCAGGAGATCAAGAGTCATCATCTGGTAGCCTGGCATAGCATATATGTCTATCCTAGATCGATCTATGGGAGCAATATGATATATTGGCACGATACTGATAAGAATTGATGAGTAAAAAACGAAAAAAACTGACTGATCATTTCCCTAATCATTTCCGATAAAGCCGACATCAAAATGTCTACTGCCTGCCAGAAAACGAAAATCGCTGCCAAATTGTATTACACAAGCTTTAAGACTCAGCTACAGCTATATTTAGTGAGCTCATCTCCCAGATATATAATAATATATTTTATTAGCTCAAAGATCTATGGAGTCACACACTTTGTGACAAAGTTACCAAGCCCTCTGTAAGGGCATTTAAAAGAAAGCTTTAACTTTGACAAGTAACGGTTAAGACAAAAGCTTTCGCTGGGTTTGGGGCTTGAGTCAAAGCTTTTTGCATGTGAGTAGCAAACTAAGTTCAAGACTATTCGGCCGAAGCTTTAACCAAAGTACTCGGCTCTGAGATACCCTAGGCAAGTAGTTAAAATGGCAAGTCTCAGGCATAGCTCCATGAACAAAGAGGCACAGAAAGAGCCAAGCTTTATAGGCCTCAAAAGCCTACCAATGTGATATATTTAAAGTATTTTCTTTTTAACCGAGCTGGGGTTGAGCTGCCCTGTAACCCCAGAGAGCGCATCTGAGTGCACCGCTGATTGGTTTTACTCGTTCAAAATGGCCCTAAAAACCGGTATTATAGACATTTGTCGGGGTTCGACGACGATGCGTTTCGACCTCGTTGCATTTACTTCTCAGTTGAGGAAGTGTTAGAACGTGCTGCAATCTCTAACATCTCGCCGTATACGAAGCTGTTTCCCCGGTCGATTCATTTATAAAAATGCAAATATTGCAGCTTTTATGCCTGTGCTTGGCCTGCCTGCTGCCTTGCGGTCGGGTGCATGGTCAGGGTAAGTTCCGATTCCAATAATATATATTTGTTAGAGTCATAATATAAGTATGTTTATCAGGGCACTTGCTGGACAAGCCCGTGACGGAGCTGTGCCTCAACTGCATTTGCGAGGCAATGTCTGGCTGCAATGCGACCGCTATATGCACCAATCCGGAGAAGGGCATCTGCGGCATCTTTCGCATCACCTGGGCGTATTGGGTGGACGCTGGCAAGTTGACCATTAACGGCGATCAACCTGATTCGGAGGATGCGTTCATCAATTGCGCCAACGATCCGCACTGCGCCGCCAACAGCGTCCAGAACTACATGAAGAAGTTCAATCAGGACTGCAACGATGATGGCGAAATGGATTGCCATGACTATGCCCGCATACACAGGCTGGGCGCATATGGCTGCAAGGGCGAGATGCCCTACAAGTACCTGAGCACCTTCGAAGACTGCATTGAGAACTACGAGGATCAGGGCTTTGAGTAACGGCCAGAGCTAATTACAATTATATTAAAAATTACACAATTATATTAAAAAAATGATGGGTATTGCTTGTAAATTAACGGTTGGTATCGGTTATAGCCGATAATTATTAAATGAGAATTGTCAATCGGCAGGAATATGGCTTATATTATTGAATGAATCAATGAATTATTGGTGTTTAACATAAGGCCTTTTCTAAGCTAACGCTGCGTAATGGTTAAAAATAGGTTGGAATTGAAAAATAGTACGGGCTCACCTTAGAATATATTAAATATTGATAGGTTCATCGATTGTTTAGTGCGGGTTTTTATTAAAAATTGTGAATTATGACTTGGTTAAGGAAATTACCTGTGCGATAATTGGACTAATTTGTTGTTATAGGGTGTAAACCGGTTTCAAAAGAATGTTGAAAAATAAATGAAACAAGCTTTAATATTAAAACTAACGCTAGGCGCGTGGCGGTTATTTTTAAATATTTGCAGATAAACCTATTGACAATCTAAAGAATAATCTAGGCAATATAAGCCTCGGCATCTAACTGCTTTAAGCCTTATCGATTAGTTGATGAATCAGTCAAAGAGCCTGTCATTATTTAAGCATTTAACGTGGGTTAGAACAAACAATATCCGAATAGTTTGAATTTCCTGAAATATTATAATGTCTATATTATAGTGCGGATACATTGGCGCATAAAACGCGTTTCGCTGCGTTGCACAATAAAAGTCCACAACAAACAGTCGCAAAATTTCAGTAGCTCGAGAACAGTCGAACGTAGCGAAACGGAAGTGAATAGCAAAAACGCTTTTGGAAAAGTGCAGCATGTCTGGCAGCGAAAACTTGTTATATCTCTGTCTGCTTTTAACGGTGGGCGTGGCCTGGACTAAGGCCGAGACACAGCGACCCATCACAGAGACCTGTTTGGAGTGCATGTGTGAGGCGCTGAGCGGCTGCAATGGCACCGCAGTGTGTGTGAACGGGGCCTGCGGCCTGTTTCGCCTTACCTGGGATCAGTGGGTGGACTCGGGTCGTCTGACTATTCCGGGCGATTCACCGCTCTCGGAAAACTGTGAGTAGCAGCAGCTAGTTACAAATGGAGTTCATATAATTGAATTGAATTTTCTGTGCAGCATTCACAAACTGCGCAAATGATCCGCACTGCGCGGCAGATACACTGCAGCATTATATGGTTAAATATGGGCAGGATTGCAATGGGGATGAGCATGAGGATTGCCACGACTATGGCGCTATACACTATATGGGTCCATTCAATTGTCAAGCGGATATGCCCTACAACTACGAGAACATCTTTAAAAGGTGTCTCAAGCGAGCGGAGAAGCAACAAAAACAACAACAAGCAACAAATACCTGAGCGAATTTATTAGTCTGTTATTGTGCATATATATTCTAGGAAAGTGAATTGTTTAACAAACTCTTTATAGTACTTGGGGCTTTCCAGCTAATTAAATTCAATTGTTATATAAGAAAACTTAAAACTTTTTTAACACTGTTTGATCTTATTTTAATGCCTTCACTTCCACCCAAGTCGCTCAGTCGTGCGCTAAGCGTGGCAAAGTCGACAACTCGGATATAAAATTGTCTCTTACACCTACGAACGTGGTCAACAATTGACAAACAATCAAAATGTTTAACAGTCGTCGTGCTTTGTTGTGCAGTGTTTTTGCGTTCTGGGCTATGCTTTGCCTGTGGCACATTGGCGCAGCGGATGATGGTAAGATTAAAAAAAAAAAAACCAAAAAAAAAAACGTGTTCTGAATTTTCGATAATTGACATAAAATGAAATTTGGCGACTTTACTATTTTTTTTAGAAATTATTTTCTTAAATAATTTTTTTTGTGGCAATTTTCTAAACTTCTTGAAAGAACGAGATTTGAGTGTAATATTTAAAATTGCAACCTTTTGAAATAAACTCAAAAAAATAAATAAGCGCGTCCTGATTTTTCGATAATTGCCATAAAATAATTTTTTTAATTTAATTAAGTTTTCTAGTCTTCAAAATGTTTTTATACATAAACAAATTTTTCATAAAATATAAATTTGCTGGTTTTGGCGACCTTTCCATTTTTTCTTATTTAATTATTAAATTAATTCAATTTTCATTTTGTGCAATTTTTTAAACTTTTGGAAAACGTGTTTTGCGTGAAGTAAAATTGCAGTCTTCGTTAGATGATTTTTTTTAATGGACCATCAAAATTATGCAGATAAACAATGAGGTTTGCTGGTTCAAGCCCTTGGGTAGTGTTTGCTCGGAAGAAGTCCTTAGAAGCCCATGCCACACGCTGAAACAAGGTTTTGAACCAAGATATCCGAAATCAATATTTGATTAACCATGAACAGATCCGAACGGATTTGTTGGATTAAAAATAACCGAACCTAAACCATAACTAGAAAATAATCTCTGATTATTTTTTTTAATATTGCAAAATATTGAAAGCGAACGAATTCTCGAATATTATTATAATTATTAATATATTTTATTATTAGTTGTAATAATATTATTAATATTATTATACTATTAATAATAATATTATTAAATAATTAATAAAAATATCATGATGTGAAGCCAAAGCTTGATATTCTTATTCGGAATATAATATTCTCAGTTTTGAATTTTTGAAATTTGTTCAGGAAAATCGGACCTTGAAGTCTGGTAAATTTCCATCGTATATAAAACTTAATATATACTAAATGAGTTTTGACATCCTTTCCATGTTTAAATAAATATCTAAAAATATATAAAGATAATTAAGATGTTTGTCTATTTTTTTTTTAAATATATATTTTAACAAAAACTACGTGCAAATAATATATTATTTCTTATGTTTTATGAGTATTGTCAAAATCTGCTTTAAGGACTCGCACAAAGTAACCAATGTCCTATAGCTCAGTCACTTCGTCACTTAAATTTCTACCCGCAATTTAAATGCATCACACACCACTGTGCCGCTACAGTGTGTGATAATTATCGGCATAGAATAGTATCTGTTTTGTAACTATGATAATGTGAACCGGCTTTGCTGTAATAGTTAATCGCATCTCGCGTATACTAGACGTATTTCAATTAAAAACTATCCAATATGCTAAACAATTCTTACTAAATGCGACCCCTTCTACTTACCCCACAGCGGCCGAGGGATTAGTTGTAAACAGACCCGTCACGGAAGACTGCCTTGAATGTCTATGCGAGGCACAAAGCGGCTGCAATGCGACACAGATCTGTGTGAATGGGGCGTGTGGCATCTTTCGGATCACTTGGGGCTTCTGGATGGAAGGTGGAGCAATTACGTTGCCCAACGATACCTCACTGTCGAAGGAGGGTAAGCATACAGTCCTTGCTGAGTATATCAGCGCTAAAACTCTCACTCCGACAGCCTTTACGAACTGCGTGAATGATCCGCACTGTGCGGCAGACACAATCCAGAACTATATGTACAAGAACGGACAGGATTGCAATGGGGATAAGGTCATCAATTGCCTGGACTTTGGTGCCATACACAAGATGGGCAATCTGCGGTGCCAGGACGAGTTGCCCTACACCTATGGCCGGATCTTCAGCAGATGCCTGAAAAGAAAAGAGCGCGATGCCAAAAGGGCGGCCAATCAAACAGATATTAACTAAATAACTTTGTCTTTATTGGGTATTGGGTTTGTTTGCTGGTTTTTTTGTTTGTTTGTTTGTTTTTCGAAAACATTTAGTAATACACATTGCTTATGTTTGCCATTTGAACAACTTTCCAATATATGGGGCATAGAATCTATAGAACTATAGTTCAGTTATAGTTGTAGTTATAGTTATAGTACAATACATAGTATAGTATATATATATATATATGTTAGATAGTAGTATATTTAGTTTGTTATATGCAAAACTACTTTAGAATTCTTTTCAATAATTTAAAACGTTCCAAATTGTTAACGCTCACTAAATACTTGTCTTTATGGGATTCAAAAGAGTTCTTAACTTTAGATCGGTTTCATTTGTTCTTGTTTTCTTTTGCTTTAGCTACGCTTCTGCAGTTGGTTTGTTCCATTCGGGTTTAGTATTAAAATCTATTAGGCATAGAATTGAAGTTTGAGTGAATTGAGTTTTAATCTCTTTCGTTTTTGTTTTTCAGTTTTGTATAACTTGAACCTTAAGTTTAGAATCTGTTTAAATTGTTAGTATTCAATTAAAACAATTGTTTGGAACAACCTTTCAACTTATGAGACAGATGAGTTTCTTAGGCTTGACTGGGAGCAAAAGGAAAACTGTGAAAAAGAATTCTAAAAAAATTTTTTTTTAAACTTTTATACGTGCTCTGTGGCTAAGGCAGAGTCACAAAAGTTATTGAAAAATATATATGAAAAATAAAAGAACTAAAAAACTACAACAAAAAATTTGTTCTTTAAAATTGTTGCACTAAAAAACAATTTTTTGTGTGTTCAAATATTGGTTTTCTTTCTTCTTTTTTTGGTTATTTCGATTGTAGAAAAAATGAATTTGTTTATTGTACATACCGTTAAATGAAATAAATATCCTATAAATACAATCAAGCTCGTCTATGTGTGATGTGTGCATGGATTTGTGTGTGTGTGTGTGTGTGTGTGTCTCGTGTCTGTATAATGCCTGATATAATACAGATGCCAGTTATCGTTTGTAATTTGAACATTAACTTTGCACGTTAATTAACTTTATTTCTTATTATTGCCATCGTTTGCCAATAATAGCTCCTTGGCCTCCTTTTTGCCACGTTTCTTCTCCTCCTTGGCATGCAGCTTGGCCAGTCGCTCCTCCTCCTTGGCCAGGCGTTTCTCCTCCTGCCGTTATATTAAATGCACAAAATGAGTTATAATAACCCGTTATATAAGCAGCAACATTATAACGTTATGCTTCTAATTAATGTTGGGCGAAATGTTAGTTTCAATCTCGCTAAATAAAGTCAGCTCTATGGGGTATATGCAGTACTGACTATAATGGCACACATTTATGTTAGTCTGTCATATGTTTTATTAAAAAATATAAGGAACTTGTCACTACTTAATGTACTGATCATAATATTATGAAAGGTGCAGTGAACTGATCTAACTAATTTATTTGTTTATTTGTTTTTAGAGGGTATCTGTTAGACGATCAGCTACTATCTTAACATATGTGCTTGTATCCATGACTTTATTCAAATATTTTGTTCTGTAATTATTAGGGATTAATGGACATGTTCAGCTCTGATTACAGGGTATCTATTAGGTGTAAGACACCTATACGCTAGCTTTAAGCTAAAGAATATTAAAGCTGCACCCAAATGAAGTCGCCAATTAATGCTACATTTGTCAATTTTCTATAGATTTCACTTTTACAGGGTATGGGATAGTCGCACATATATTTTAAAATAATTTAAAAGGTTCAGCTTTTGTATATGTACGCACCTGACAAGGAAAAGAACTTTAAGGAACTAAAAGCACTCAAAAACTGATTACTGGGTATCCTCAAGTCTATCAGTCATGAATGCAAGCTTTGCTTGTTTAACATGCAATAAATAGCAAGCTTAAAAAGTGCAACGAGCATTATGTGAACCTTTTTTGTTTGCAGCTGCCGCCCCGCACCCTGCTCACCGTCTGATTTGGGCAGGGTGCGGCGGGGGGAGACGCGCTCGCCCCGAACTTAATGAAAAAGTTTGCAGCGGCAGCGGCAGCGGATGCAAACGAGGCCAATTACAAACAATGCGAATGGGCGCCGTGTGGCGCCCCCTGGCGGCGAAACAATAAAGTCTTATGCCCCACAATATGCAAGCGCAGCGAATGAGTGAGAGAGTGAAAGAGATTAAGAGCGCACGGAAGAGTGCGGGGGGAACTCACCTTTCTGGCTTCCTTTTCAGCCTTCATCTTGAGTTTCTCCTCCTTCTTCTTGCGCTCCATGGATTCGTTCTTCTTGTTGTCGGCCTTTTCCTCTGCAAAATTGTTGAGCGGAACCTAATTAATTTTTGCGCCATCCTGGCGCCATCTATCGCGATCAACTTACTGTGATTGCTGCCGTTGCCGCCACTGCTGCTGCCGCTGCCGCTGGAGAAGAGCGGAAAGCTGCGACTGGAAGCGGTTGTGTGTGGCTTGCCGCTGCCGCCTGGGGCGGAGGCGGCGCCGCCGCCCGCTGTGCATCCTGTCGTGGCCTTGGCGGCGCCCTGCCCCTTGCTAGTGGGCGGCACTGCGGCAAGCGACATCTTCTTATCCTTGGGCATCACATAGGCATTTTTGGGTAGCGAGTTTTTGGCGTTGAGCGGACAAATCTTGGCTCCACCTGCCTTAAGGGGCGGCGGGGCAAGCGCTGTGCAGCTTAGCTGTATATTCATGGGACTGGGGCGACGTGCCGGCGGCGGCGACGTGGACTCGCGCAGCAGTGGCGCCATCTCATGACCGCTTGACTTCGTGTAGGAGGCGTAGCTGCAGGAAATGAATGGATTGGATGATTAATGGATGATCCCATGCTGCACAGTATTAACCCACCGAAAACGCGGATTGCTGACATGCACCGGCGAAGGATGTGGCACTTTGGCTGGACTGCGAAACTCCTTGATGGGTGGCAGTCGATTCTGTAGATCCAGCATGCGGCTCTTCACGTGCCGCCGTCCCGGATAGGTATGTGTGGGCGTGGGCGTCATGCAGCCACTGCCGCTGCCGCTGCCAATGCCGCTGCTGCTGGATGAAGATGTGGAGGCGGAATTGCTCAGAGTGTGCAGCGGCTTGCGTGGCACAGCTCCCGAGCAGCCACTGGGACAACCGCCATGATGTGAATGATGTGTGCCCGTATCTCGCGGCGACAGCGAGCCAACGCTGGAACACGAGGATGAGCCCGAGGGCGAGATCACCTGATGCTGATGCTGCTGGTGCTGGTGCTGATGCTGATGATGATGATGGTGTGTGCTGGGCGATGGCGGCGCCAGATGATTGGCACTGACTGCAAGCGCCGCTGCCGGCGAGGCTGGCGAGCAGGCACCGCTGCTCGATATGGAAGACGTCTTGGAGTAGTGCGAGTAGCCAGAGAACGTGGAACCCGCCGATCCGGTCGAGCTCATCGAGTACAGACTGTCCGATTGCGAGACACGTCCATGAGCGCCACGTGCTGTTGCCGCATAGTGGTGTCTTCCACCAGCAGCCGTGTGCAGCGTGGGCTGGTGGAATGCATGATGCTCGCTGTGCGCATCGTTCATGGAATAGGAGCTGGCCGAGGCCACCACGCCGCCAGCGTGCACACCCGCCGAGGCCCAGCTTTTGGCACCCATGGAATAACTACTGGCCGATTCCTGTATGCGCCAGCTGCCTGAAGATGAAGTCAGTCGGTTCACCCGCGCCCGACAGATCACGCAACGCAGTGGCAACAGTCTTTGGGCCACGGCGCTCTGTATGGTCTTCACAAAGCAGCGCCGGCAGACGACTCGATGGCCACATGGCGAGGTCTGCATGGTGGCCCGCGCATTGATGCAGATCACGCATTCATCTTCCTGCGAGGTAGGCGGATCCGGTTCGCTTTCCTCCTCCAGCTTGCTCAGGAGTTTGTCCTGCAATGGCCAGAAAGAAAATTCTTAGAATATTCCCAGTAGATTGTGCATTGATAGTATTAATTTTAGCATAAGCCCAAAAGTATGCAACACTTTTTCTGGATGTTGGAAATCAAAGAATTTCTAGATGGCAAACTTATAAATTAATCAAACTTAACACATTTCTATGTTTGATAGAATGTTGCTTATATTTTAGGCCTCTAGGATAATTTAGCTCTAAAAAATGGTTAGCCTTATCAAATTAATATAACATCACTCTAAAAAGAACCTTACCCCTTGTTGCATAAAAATAATTTGATCTATTTCTCGCAATATATTTATCATAAACTTAATGCTGTTTTTTTTATTTCAATTGTCAAAAACTCACCAAAAATTTATAAGTAAAGTGGCAGAGTTTTAATTTATGCCCTATCAAAACTTTAAACGTCCCCAACTTTGCCAACAACATATTGAAAAGCTATCTTTGTGTTGAATATAAATATGAAATTTTAATCAATATGTCATTTATTTGACGATGAGTAATCAAAGATTTTAACAAATAACTATAAATTGATATTGGTTTTAATTTTTTTTACAATTTACACTTGCTTAATTGTAAATTATGTCAGAGTATGTTACTGGTCAAGGACGCAGCCGGAAGCCATTTGACACGCCCATAAAAAACAGCATCAATCGATGATAATAAATTTGAAATGTTTTTTTTTTTTGTTCAATCTACGCATTGGCTAACTGTATTTATACGATATGCAAATCTGTGAATTGGCGTCGATTTGATAGCCGATTTGATACCAAATTGGCGAATGGCGCTTTGGATTTTGTTTGTCTTTTATCTCTTTTTTTTTCTTTTTAGCTAGGTGGGAGTGCGACCTCTGGCAGGTCATTATGCATTTATAAATAGTATAAAATATATTAAAGCTTTAAAGAATTGTTAAAATTCGCATTTTTTATGTTTTTTTTTTTTTTTGCTTTTTGATTGCATTTTTCTTATTGTTGGCTGTCATTAATTTTGTGAATCAGCAAGTATTTTTTTAATTATTGTTATACCCTTGTGGCGGGCATAATAAACATGTCGTGACATGTGTAACACGCTTAAGTAGTTACTTCCGGCTTTTCGGAATCTAGTCTCGCTGTTTGAATGAGACTTCAAGACCTTATAATAGATGTCATGGGAAAAAATTTAAGATTATCATTCAAATATATTATTTGTAAACTTTATATACAATATTTTATTTATAAGAGTATGGAGTCTTCGGCTATCCACAATAGTAACAGTTATTTCTCATATAAATTGATTGTGTTTGATTGTGGTCAATTGTTTTTTTTCATGGAAGTGCCACAGCTAGGCATTTATTGTGCGCTTACTGTAAATATATAAATAAACAATTGCATTAATGCGCGTGCAATGTACCTTAAAGCGCTTCACCTTTCAAGGCACGAGGAAGTCATCAAATGTATTCATTCAGACTCCGAGCGAAGTTGTTGAACTGGTTTTCGGCTTGGCTAATGGACTAGAACATAGAATGAGCCTTGCACTTGGCGGCTTTCAGGGCCAAGCCCCAAGGCTTGCCAATTGTTAGCAATGGCCAATTAGCCATCGAATTAAAGCTCCAATCAATGTAAAAACCTCGAGAACACACACATGCCAATTTGCTTGGTGTTAGCTGCCATAAAGCATAGTCAAAGCTAATTATTTGTAAAGTCTGACCCTGGCTACCGGTCTTCATAGCCAGACGCAATTTCAGTTTCAATCTATGCATAAATCATAGTCACAGCCGCCCGCAACTTGAGCAAAAATTATGGCGATTGATTAATGCTCTGCATATGCAAAACTCGGCGCCTCGCTAATTGACCCGCAACAAAAGCTGAGCAGATGAAGAAGAAAAGTTGGCTTAAGTTGAGGTTGGTCAGAACCGCTTTAATTAATGTGCTTTGATGTTGCTCGTAGTTGTTGGCTACGGTCAACGAAAGGCGATAAGCATCATCAGCTGCGTAGAGCCGAGAGCATCTTATTGGCATAATGGAATCCAAAAGTCAGCATTCGGTCAAGGTAAACCGGCTGGATATGATACACTGCCGGAAAAGATTATATAAAAGAGAACAGCCAAAAGCTCGATAAGCGGCTTTTTCAATTTATATCAGGTTCTAGCTTCTTGAAACGCTGCTAAGAAATATATTTAAAAATCTAAAATTGACACGAATTTATATATAGTATTATTTATAATCTTTGTTAAAGTAAATACTGTGGCAAATTCATGTTGGGCTCCGCATTGATCATCTCCAATCAATCAGTCAAGCAGTCAGTCAGTCAGTTAGGCAGGCAATCAGTCAGTCGGACCGTCAATCAGTCCGTCAATCAGTCCGTCAGTCAGTTAGTGAGTCAGTCAGCTAGTCAATCAGTCAGTCAGCACAAAGTATCTTTAGAAAATCATTTCAGGCTTGTATGCAATCTTTCTGCAAATTCTATAAAAAGCTCCTAAATTTTTCTCAGTGCAATCACAAAAAGTACTGCAAGCACAGCTCTAGAAGTGGTACCCTCCTTTCTCCCGTTCGTCACACAGCATCAATGACGTGTAAATTGAAGCCTGTTCGACTAGCTGTTGAACTTTGGTTTTGTAAGCGGCTCGTTGCCCGGTTCTTGACTATTTTGCCGCCCACCCAAAGCGATCAGTTTGCAGCGATCTTCGATCCAAGCGCTTCATTTCGTATGCTGGGCGGGCGACAGGCGTGCGACATCAGGAAATTAAATAGCAATTTTACGACTTTTCCAGCGTGTTCATGTGTGTGCATGCGCGATTAGCTAATCTAAATATTTGGCACAGGCTGAGGCGGAACATGCATGAAAATTGCGACGATCAAGTTCGTTGCCTCAGTCTTTTGTTTTTGGCATAGGGCCGTGCGAATTGATTTCAAGCTGCCACCCAATAAGCAATCAAACCAAGCCCGCAAACAGCTCAACAGCTTCTAGACAACGATCCCAGTCGCCGTCATCGTCGGCATCGCCGGACAGTCAGCGTGCGGCTCGAGCAGCGTTCAGTTCGTCTACGAAACTTGGCCAGAACAGAGCGTTGTTGCCGCTGCCTAAAAATAAAGTCGTGTGTGTGTGTGTTTTATAGACGCGCCCAAATACGAAGCTTAGTCAATGCGGAAGTGCCCATTAAATAATAACAAATTCAAATAGTTCACAAAGTGTGAATTTCGTGGTTGAGCATGTGCCAAGTTCATTGCACGCCAAAATTCGCTGGCCCCGCTGATAAAATATAAAATAAAATACAATATTGATAACCTGTGTATAAAATATCACTTAAAGATCAAAACCACATAAGTGCATTTGCTTATATTTTGCGATGGTTTTGCCAACTGCCTCAACATTGTGCCATGTTTTTACATTTCTGCTGGGTAAGTTTGTGCCGTAAATTAGATGCGTGTGCTCTTAACGCATTAGCAGAAAAAAAATAAAATTATTCAAATATCTCTCAGCACCCAGTCCCACTGAGGTGTTCTTTGTGCCAGCTATCGAACTGTTTACTCTTGCTTTTAGACACAAATCTTTGTGCCTAAGTTCAAGGTGTTGTGAATTGTAAATAAGCTATGTGCTTGTTTATAAATAAATTGTGTGTAGATAAAATTGGTGTGCGTGTGTGTGTGTTAGTGTGTGTGGCCGCAAGTGCCAATTGTTGATATTTGATGCATGGATTACTCGGGGCCCAGGCTTGGCTGCTTATTTGAGGGCTTACTCAGCTGTGAAAGAAGGCCGACTTGGCACTGGGCAGCCGATGAACAATGGAACATCTGATTCGTACTAACTTATAAATAAAGTCAAGGCTTTTATAATTAGCTGCCTTAAATTGAGGGGGAGACATATGTTATATGGGCGTACCAATGTGTACAAATAAAACTTACCAAAAATTAAATGGAGCTTGTTAAAATAATTATAATATATATATTCTCAAAGTCCAAAATATAAACGTGGGCCAAAACTTCACCAGCTCTTTAAATTTTAAATTGTTGCTGCTGATTGACTGATTACCTGACTGACTGATTGACAAACAATGCACCTGAAGCTTGTTGAAATAACTATGTAATATATGTATTCTCCATGTCTAAATTATATACCTAGCCCTAAACCTCACTTGATCTTTAAATATTGAACTGTTGCTGCTGATTGACTGATTACCTGACTGATTGATTGAAGAACAATGCACAGCACATTTATGTGATATATATAGTCTCGATGTCTAAAATATATATCTAGCCCGAAACTTCACTTAATCTTCATAAATAAAACTCTTATTGCTGATTGACTGATTGACTGACTGACTGATTGACTGATTGACTGACTGACTGATTGACAAACAATGCACCTAAAGCTTGTTGAAATAACTATGTAATATATGTATTCTCCATGTCTAAATTATATACCTAGCCCTAAACCTCACTTGATCTTTAAATATTGAACTGTTGCTGCTGAATGACTGAATACCTGACTGAATGATTGATGAATAATGAACAGCACAAGCCAAAACCTGGAGCTTGTTGAAATAATTATGTGATATAAATATTTTAAAATATGTTCTAATATATTTGTCTAAAATATATACCTAGCCCAAAATATTACTTAATCTTCATAAACAAAGCTCTGTTTGCTGATTGATTGATTACCTAACTGACTGAATAGTGCACAGCACAAGCCATCAACTTTGGTGATGCATATAGAAAAAATGTTTCTTATAAACTAAACTATTTATTGTTATTATTAATTTCCACAGATTTATGTTAAAAACCAAGATAAAAATGTTAATTGTATGTTATGTCTGTATAAACTAATCATAAAACTAAGAACATTGGAGTTCAGTGAAACGCTCGAAAGTACATATTTGACAGCCTACAACAGTCCATTTAATATTGTAAAGCCCCCACAAACTCAGTTGATCTTTTATTTAACTTCAAGCAACTGCCAAGCACTTAGCTTTAAACATGTTTGAAGAGCGTATTATAGCTTTGTTCTGGGACATAATGAATGTATCTTTGTTTTTTTGTCACATTTCACAAATTCTAGCTCAAGTGCCAGCAATATTTAAAGTATAATTTGCTTAATAAATCAGCTGCTTGTCAGAAATCACCTCAAAGATGACTAAGAAGTCTGCCCCTGCGCCACACAATTCTTTAATGAAAAAAAAACCCATTAAGCTGAGTTTTATGACATCTGGGGCATCCCTTGGGCCCATTATGTATGGAAACATTTTTATGGCCCGCTCAGACCGCAGACAATGTCAGGCTAGTTAAGAATAACATAATATATCTAGAACTTAAGAGCCGGGCGAGGTGTGTGGCCAAAAAAAAATCAGCTCTAACAATGTTATTATTCATTTAACAATAACAATTGGTGAGGAATGAGCATGATAATTAGCCGACAGTCAACAGAAGCAAAAAAAAAAAAAAAATGAAATAAACATTTAAATTAACAACAGCAAAAAGTACATAGTATTTAAATGCGAAGAAAAAATTATATTAAATAAAATGCACGGCGTGACGCGAAGAAACGTGGAAGCAAATACGAATGCGAAACAAAACAAAAACAAAGAAAATTAAACAACAACAAAAAACTTTATATAGATAAAAGTCACAAAACTCTTCCGCTAAATAAAAAAAAACTGGTAATATATTTACATAAATTCAAGTTTTCTAAACTACTTGCATAATATCAAATCCACGTCGCGAAACGGCAAATCTTGAACGAGAAGAAGAAGCTGCGGAAAATCAAACTGCTAACTCAATTGGCCTTGGCTAAGGTCATGAACATAGTTGATTTTGGCCATTTAATCAAATGCATTCAATGCACAAACAACGCTAAATTTGTGTAGCAAAACAAAAGCGAAGAACAAAGCAAATGCGAATGCAACTGCGATTGTGATTGAGATTGAGACGGCGACGATGGCTGCGCTGCCATTGACATTGCCTTGTTGACCCAGTGCCACGCCCTCGTTACAATGTCTCTTAGTTTTCGATAAAAAACTTGATAAAAACTTGTTTTGCAGCAGCCAAGTGGGCACATTGACTACTGGAAGGCTTTGGTAACGAGCACAGAGTAACTGCTCTGACGTCATAAATTAAATTTAAATTAAATTAATCAAATTAAAACTTAGGCTTTGGGTTCGTGATCGATTTCAAATTCCTTTTTTAATGTGAAAACAATTTCTTAGCTCACAAAATAAAGATAATTTTTTTCCGCTTTCGATTACAACTATGTGATCGATTGTTATTGTTTCAATCCCAAATCAAAAATCGAAGAGCTTAAAGAAAACGTCTTGTAAAAAACATTAAATATAGCTTACTATAGAATGACATGTGAATAAATGGAAAGCTAGGAAGAATTACCTGGTTAATTACGAATCTCAGCTTAATTTTTCTTTTTCATGACATTCACTTTTAAAAGTGTAATTAGCAAAGGTAATAATTATCGTCTGGTTACTTTAATTGTTTTTCTATGTGTGTTTCAGCTATTCAGACTATTTTGTATACCCTCTTGAAAGTATCCGCAGAGTTTTAAAAAGGTATAAACATGCGAGACGCAGCCAAAAGATAGCTAGTGAACCGGAGAATCATTTAAAAGTCGAGCGCCTTTTTGAACAGCTCTTACAGGGTATTCAAGTGGTGTCATATGGCCTGAGCTTGTCGTTTATGCGAATATGCTAGTGTATGTGTGCACTCGTTCTAACATTTGTCTCTGCTTAGACGTAATGCGCGTCGTATGCGTCACGTGCTGCTGTTTGTTATTGTTTTTGTCGTTGTTGTAGTTGTTGTTGTTGTAGTTGTCGTTGTTGTCGTTGTCGTTGTTGCCGTTGTCGTTCCAGCTGTCAATCTTGTGGTTGTTGTGGTCGTTGTTAGTTTCGTTTTTTTTGTTAGTAGCTCGCAGCTCACCATCGTAATACCAGATTCAAGTTCACGGCTAACTTGACTTGCGCCTCGCTTGGCTGGTTTCGTTTTAGCCAAGTTTTGTTGTTGTTGTTGTTGCTTTCGCTGCTGTTGCTGTTGTCGCTGTCTTATTAGCTGCTTAATAATTCAATTAGCTGGCTCCAAATAATTGCTGGCATTTTTCACATGCTCAATTGAAAATTTGCAATCGTAATTCCGCGGCTTATTGTTTTGATACCCTGTTCACAAAGCGTGCGAATGAGTATATTGATTTTTTAAGATGAAGATCTAGACTTTTACATACATATATGTACTCGTAGATATTAAGCCTAAGAAGGTCTCTTTCGACTTGTTATACTTTAATTGAAGGTATTTTTCTGTTGTACTCTCAAAATGTAACATAATGTATTCTTTTTGATAATTATCAACAACCAAGTCGATTCGCACCTTACATGTTATTATCCTATATAAGACTACTTAAAGCTGACTCAACTGCATTAACTTCATTCTTAAATTGCATTTCTAAAAATATTTAATCTTCGACGAACCGAAGGTAACAGATTTTTCGCTTCGAGCAGTGTATTGAGCCGTCGGCTTTGCTCATGAGTTTTCGCCTTCTCTCTTTGCAGCCGGTTCACCCATCTTCTACAGCGCGGCGCCGCGTGGCAGCTGCAGCAGCTGCTGTGCGATACGCGAACGCGAGGACATCAAGTTTCTGCTGTACACCAGGTGAGTTGGCTGGTTGGTGGGGCGTGTAGCGTCCGCGCGGCTCGTGCATATTGAAAGGTCATTTGGGCTACTCTTGCAGGAAAAACCGCAACGCGGCACAGCTGCTGCAGTTGAGCGACGATGTGCGACTGGCGCGCAGCAATTTCAATTTCAATTACCCGCTGGCCATCTATCTGCACGGCTTCTCGGAGTCCGCCACGGGGGAGAAGCAGAGCAGTCAGGAGCTGAAGGATGGTAACTCAATTTCTGAATCTCTAAGGCTCAACACACACATGCACACAGCAGCTCATTCTATTTGCTCCACAGCCTTTCTGCGACGCGGCAATTACAATGTGATACTGGTCGACTGGAGCGCCATGGTCGCTGTGCCCTGGTACTCCAGCGCTGTGGAGAATCTGCCCGTTGCCGCACGCTACTTGGCCAGGTTTCTGCGCTATCTGGTGACCAGCGGGTATGCCGCGAAGCATATACATCTGATTGGTTTCAGCTTGGGTGCCGAGGTGGCCGGCTTTGCGGGCAAGCAGTTGCAGGAGTGGGGCATTAAGCTGACTAGGATTACGGCATTGGATCCGGCACTGCCGCTCTTTGAGGGCAACAGCTCCAATCGTCGACTGAGTCCCAGTGATGCGCGCTTTGTCGATGTCATACACACGGATGGCGGCATTCTGGGCAATCCCACGGCCATGGGCCATGCTGATTTCTATCCGAACGGCGGACGACCATTGCAGCCGGGCTGTGCGCGGCAGGAAATCGCCAATAATCGCTGGCTGGGCATCATTAGTAAGCGGATGGACTTTCATTCCTATTTACTGCAGCTGCATTTGGTTGCTCTGTTCACAATGTGCTAGAGGAGAGGCTTGGTGCAGCCTAGTAAGCACCTCCAAAGATCGAGCGGGAAACTTCTGACACTGTGAACAGAGTATGGTGCAGTCGACTGCAAAGTTTTCTGACTCTTCCTGTTTACTTGCAGTTGGCTGCAGTCATCAGCGCGCCTGGGAGTACTTTGTGGAGAGCATCGGTCAACCGTTGGCCTTTCCCGTCGAACGCTGTGAGCCATCGCCAAAGTTTGGCATCTGCCGCGATGGCAACGGACGTGCCTACATGGGCTACGGCACCGATCCGAGGTGAGAGCAATCGATATAAATTATCCCAGCCACACAATCCATTCCAATTTTGTTTTTCCACCGAACACTTGTCAGACTGCGCGGCAAGTTCTATTTGGAGACGAACGGTGCCAAGCCATTTGGACGGCACAGCCCGTCGTCAATACCTCAGTTGCCCATCTCCTATAAAATGACAGCGAATGCCTCCGGGGAAGCCGCACGACTGCAGCAAGAGGATGACTACAACACGCTCAGCAACAACATCGCATTGACGTGACAAAATGTTAAATGTTCCTCGCCCCCTTCACAGTTCCCAGCTCTGATGAGCTCCATCCTTTAACGTGAGATTTATGTGAGTGCGCGTGATTTTGACGCACCAGAGTTGAAGGTTTCTCCCTCCACAGTTTTCTCTAGTTGTATTTGTTGCTTATCTAAGTAGTTGTAAGTTGTCTTGTGATCTGATTTATAAGTATTGTTAGCACGTAAGCTGTCTATGTGTTAAGAAAAGAAAATACGTTCGATCTGAATGGCATTTGGCATACAGCCTTTTTTTGCGTTGGGCCTTTCTATGCGATTCTCAGCGGATGGACTTAAGTAACTCAGCAATGGGCTTTTGAGTGGACTTCAATGGATATATTTCGTATACAAACGGAATTGATTTGGAAATATATTAGTTGAGAAGCATAGGCAGGATAGCGAAAAAGAAATGCTTTCGAAAGTATATGATACATAATTCAAGTAATTGTTTATAGTTATAAAAGGTAAAAGTACTGTTTCTTTCTCTTCTTATCCCTTCCAGTTTGTTATCAAGGCCTTTCGAATGGTATTTTAAGCAATAAAATTTGCAATATACCTTGAATATTCGCCTTAGAATGTGAAAACGTGAGAATTTATCCTAGTTAAAAACTTGATTTATTTTTATGGATTTTCAAGATTATTTACATCTTTCATCAGCAGGTTTACAGCCCTTGCAATGAGACTGCACTATGTGCGACTATAAAATATAAATTCAATGAGGCTTTCAGCTGCAGCTTGCCCCGCCCCCTACCCTACTCTACCCACGACTTGCCCAAGAGGCTGACCTAGTAAAATTTTAGTTTCAGCAAACGAAATTCACAAATCATTGAACGTAGCTTCAAATGGAGCGTATGTTATTTACCTAAGCAAATGGTGCAAATGCTGCTGGCTGCTAACTGCAACAGCTGCAGCAGCGGCAGCAACTACTTGCAACTGCCACAGCTGCCGCAAGCTAAGTGGCACTGCAGTAAAGCTGTCACGTGCTGCTTGCGTCGTTCGATGTTTTTCAAATCTGCCAAGGCGGCATGAGGCAAAAAGTTCTCATTAATAATGCAACACACACAACACACAACACACAACACACAACACACACACACACACACACACACACACACACACACACACACACACACACGAGCCTGGCTGCACTTGGGTGTGTCAGCTACCCAGCTACTTGCCACAACTTCCGCTCGTTAAGCGCTGGCCTATGAAATGAGTTGAAAATCGGTCGCCGCCGCAGCTCATTGCACATTATGGCGCACATCCTGCCGGTTGTTGTTGTTTTTTTTTATTTTAACATAATTCTAGGCTTATAGCTGCATTTTAAAGCGTTCGCTACTTGGCTAATAAGCAATTTACAGCTATTATAGTGCGACCTCAACCTGGCCAAAATATATTATTAATTAGTTTTTAATTACGCCGGCAATTGCTCATATTTTCGTTTGGGGTTCCGGCACCCAATTCTACAAACTAAGTACAATTTTTGTTTGTTATTGTTTCTTTTCTTTTTTTGCGATTTTGTTGGCCTGGCTAGGACAAATATTTTTGCTGGCTGCCCTTGGGGGCGTATACTTAATATTTTATATATATGTATATAATTTATTTTTTTTGCTGTTGCTCCTACTTTCCCTTCCTTCTGACTGCCTGCTGTTTTCTAAGGTTTCCCGTTGCGTCATTGTCGAAGCCCCAAGCACTTTGCATGTCGTATTTTGCTTTCGAATACCCTAAGTAAAAGCATCTTGATAAAGTAGTGTAGTGCTTTAAAGTGGTCACATGTTTGAAAATAATATTGCTACATTTCATATAATAAATAAAATATAAACATTATATTGAATCCAATATAACAGAAGCGGGGACGCCAGCTTAAATCAAGCAGCTTTATTTAATTTGTACATGTTTTTATTTAATTTATATTCAGCAGCATGAAAAGTTACATCAGAAATAGGCAAGTGAAAAACAGAATTTGTTAAACTTTTAATAATATTGCTCAGAAATATATTTCATACCTTTAGAGTATTTAATCTTCGACGGTCTTTAGATTCTCGCGCTCTCTAGTTTTTTGTTATACGCATTTTGGACAACTAAATTAAATTACTTGGGCTGCGTTTTGTCGTGAGTCACGCCTAAAACTAAGCCTCAAACCTGCTGTGCCTGTGACGAGGGTCATGCGATTAACAGAACGTAGCGAAAATTAAAGTAGAACTCATAAAAGAAACGCCAAAAACGTTTGTCCGCCTAAGAGAAGATCATAAAAAATGCATTAGAGCTGTGATTGTGTTGGGCAAATGTGAACAAGTCGCTTGTTGAGAAATCAAATTAGTTTACCTAAGTCACAATCCCAACATTTCCATATTTGTCAATCCCCAGGCACATGTACAAGAGAACTTGACTGACTAGCTCGTATAGTTCCTGTAGTTAGCATATCAATTATATGCGCCCGTCCAGTTGTGTGTTCGGGGGGGCCAATTAAATGTGAGTTGTGTTTATGATTATCGTTTTAGGGGGTTGCTCTACGGCTGGCTGGCATGCCATGACCATGTCGCACATGACAATGGCTTCTGAACAAGGTGCAGACACGTGCAAAATGAGCTCAATACTGGCCTGGTAAACGAGCCAACCCACGCAGCACACACACACCTCCCACACACAGCTCCCACACATGACATGTCGCTGAGTCATGGGCGTTGTCTAATGAGCTGTTGGATGGAAATGGGCCTCTAGATCCAGCTGCCACTTTACAGCCAGGCTGACTGATTGATTGATTGATGTTCAAATTGATTGTTGTCGTATTTGCCCTGTATCCATAATTTATTTATAACTCAACTCTCATGTAATTTAATACATTTCTTATGTATTTTTCCTTTTTGGGTCCGCCGGCTCATAAGTGTGTCAGACATTTTGACACCTCGAAATAGGCTACTCAGAACATGAGTTTGCATGTACTCAATCAGTCAATCGTTTCGTTAGTCAGTCAGTCAGTCAGTTAACATGACAACACCAGCTTGTTTTTCGTTGGCCCTGCACACATTTTGCAATTTTAAATTCTAAGGTACTCAAATCCAATAAGGCCACCCGAAAAAAATTAATTAAATCGATAAGCTTTTCGCTTTGCGCGCACAGCGTCGCTTTTATGTTTACTATGCATGCTAGCAGAAGAGCTGAGTCAGCCTCTGTGCTTGATATACCCTGTAATGAAGCACTGATAAGGAGTATGCATGTATAAGGAGCTTGTCAATATAATAATCGTTTCCATTTTGTATATAGAAATGAACTAACAGCTGTTAAATAGTAGAATATGTTAAGAGAAGAGTTAACATAAGTAAGAAGTGTTATTAGCAGGAATCAACAGTTATGTTTAACAGCAAGAAAATGTTAACATATGCAAAAAATGTTCATGTCTGGCGGCAGAGCGAGTGAGCGAGACATAGTGCAGGCCAGCAGTGTGAGAAAGACAATAAACAATTCTATTATGTTAGACAACAACAGGGCGACTTACTCTCTCCTCTCTCTGATGTATGTGTCTGTTTATTTGTTGCATACTGGCAGGCGCAACAATGTCATGAAAATTGCATTAATATCGGCGACGTTTAGGTGTCGGCGAGTCAATATATGTGTGCGCATGTTTGTGTGTGTGTGTGTATCTGTGTGTGAGTTATATGTTGTAACTAAGTGAATTTATTGCATTTAATATGCTTTTCATGTCACACAGCCGGAGTAGCCCTCAATATTTTATACATTTTTATAGCGAGCAGCAGGCGAACAAGCTCATTAAAGCTAACAAGATGTTAAAAAAGGAAGAGAATTGGATACATTTAAAGAGAGAGAGAGAGAGAGAGGGAGAGAGAGAGAGAGAGAAAGAGAGTGTGTGCGCTAGAACATGATATGTTTGCTCTTAATTTCCAGGATGTTCTAATTGCCGCACACATTAAAATCCAATTAAATACCATCCAACCATCTAAACGAAACAAGTTTCGTGTAGGCGCCTAATTGAAGCCTGTAATGTGCGAGGGACTCCATGCCATACGGCCTACAATTAAACAACTTCCCAACGAAAATTGTACACAAATTTGCAATATAATTAATAAATAGACAAATTGGTTGAATGGCGGATTAACAAAAGATTTAACTCAGCTTAAACAAAAATGTAAACAGTTTTAAAGAGCTTATACAATAAATTTTAAATAGTAAAAAAATGCTCTGTTCGGTATAAGAAAATCAAAAAAATATATAGAAATTATAAAATATAAAAGTTATAAAGATGGAGCTCAGCATAAATAAAAAAAAAGGAAGAACTTAACTTATTAAAAATAAAAACCCAATTAACAATTATTTAAATATATATATTATTTATTATTAAAGTTTTCGTTTCTGGCTTGAAAGGTCTATGTATATAATCATCTCTGTGCACATTATTTTAAAATTTTAATTTAATTTAACGCAGCTTTCCGGCGGAACAAACTGTTAAATACTCTATAAACCGTTGTAAAATCATATAATTACTTGTTTGAAAATTGTGTGGCTGTGTGCCATGTTTATTGTCGCTCACTGTGGCTGTTATTTATCAATAGACGCGCTGGCTAATTGCAAAACTTGGGCAGACAGATAACAGTGGCAGCATCAACAACAACAATAACAACAACACGCACAACAACATGGACAACAATGACAACGAATCGTGTGCCATGTGCGAGGACATGCACACACAGTGCCTGCTAAAGTGCAGCCATAGAAAATTGTGACAAAAGTGTCAAATTTGCCAACTAAATAGCGCGCACACACACACATTCACACACACGCGCTGAGAGCAGCCTCATCAGGCGTAATTATGGCTTTTAGCACATACAACGGGCAAAAAGTGAAAAGTGGAAATTGCCGCTGCGATGCCATTTTGGTTTATTCATTGAAAGCCAGCTGACAGGAACTGAAAGCAGCGTTGAATAGGTAGAGCGGGGAGGGGAACCAGCAGAAAGGCAGGTGAATGGAAAAAGGGGGGTGGGGGTGGACAAGTGTAAGTGATATACTAGTTAACTTAGTTAGCCGTTAGTTGCGAAATGAGTCAGCGAAATGGCACATTTAAAAGTTGTAACAGGCAAGGAGTGACAGGCAAGGGGCAAGGGAACTGAATAACGTTAGAGCAGAGGGGGAGTGTGGAGAGGAAAAGAGTAATGCATTGCCTGCTGAAAGCATATGAGCTGTTTAGCTGTGCATGACGGTGTGTGTGTGTGTGTGTGTGTGGGCCAAAAGCAGAGTTCGCCATTTATATTTTTGTGCCTGTGCAGTTGCCGTGCAGCAGCAGTCGGTGGGGTCCTGCCGGGGCAGGGGCGTGGTTGCCCATGGCATCGACTCAATTCCAACAAGAGCGCAGAAGTGCGCTTTTGTGTGACGAGTGCGGCAGAAGAACATTTGCTGTTAAAACTCAAACGGATTTTAAATGAGCTGTGAATGCAAAAAGAAAATATAGCGAAAAAAGCATTGCCTACTTTGCAGCGCATCAGAAATTGATGCTAAAGCGTGGGCGTTGCCAGGGTCCATTTAAAACAATTGTCGCGGCGCGCAATGGCAACCCGATTGAAAGCATTTGCCAGACAAAACAATAAATTTAATTGAAAATGCGGCCTTGAGTAAAGGGCCGCGAATCAGAGGGAATCAGAGAGGGGCGCTGAGCGGCTAAAGCAAACGCATTTTTTATTTTTTTTCAGCTAAAAGTGTTGTGCGTCCATTGTGCTCTAGTGCTTGTGTGTGTGTGTGCGTGCGTGTGCTCGTATATGTGTGTTCTGGGTATAGATTTTGTGGGCGCTTTTCCAATTTCGCGTCTTCCATTTCCTGCCATGCGGCGGCGTGCATTGCAAATTTATGACATTGTCCTTTTATATTTTAGCTACAAGCTTTTAGTTTTGCGCCAACCGTTTTATATACCCTGTAAAAGTGATAGTGAGGTAGTTGCACTTGAAGTTGAGTACAAGCGAGCAAGCCGACTACTCATGGGTTATGCACAGTTGCAGGGTATCCACAAGTTGTGCCTGCTTGAATATTGCAACAAAGTTCTTTGCTGCGCGCTTTGAGTTATGCAGCGATATGGTCAATGTAGCCTTAAATGAAAGCTGCAACTTTTGTGGCTTTAACTTTGAGCGCATAATGAAATGACAAGCCAGCGGCAAAATATACATCTGATTGTAGTTTGAAAACAAAGGCAAGCCAGAGAGAGAAGCGCAGAGTAAGATAAACAGTGAGAGAGATAAAAGTGCAGAGTATTTTGTTGCATCGGAATTGCATCGAGCTGTGTTCGAAAGTTCGCATAACAATCGAGTCTTTGACCTGCAAAAAGCAAAAACTCGTTTGGTTTGGTTTGTAACTTATCTATAAAGTTTCTTTCAACGCAACATATTTTTTAAAAGTTTAACAAAACTAATAATAGTAATAAAAACATTGAACCACAATAACTTTAAAGACAGCTTGGGAAATGGCAAATATTTCTTAAACTAAATTTTAGTTTGTAACTTATCTAAAAGTTTCTCTATGCGACATGTATTTAGAGTAGTCATAATAAAACTAATGATAGGTGAGGGAACAGGCTTGGGAATAGCAAATATTAACTTAGTTTGTGACTTATTTAAGTTTCTCTCGGCAAAAGATTTGCATGTTAGTTTAAGGCAGAAGAAAATATTTGAAAACCTAAACAGCTTCTGAATCATCTGAATCTTCCCGAACTTCAATATAATTTTACTCTAGCTTAGTAAAAATATGTTGTATTTTTAAAGTTTTTCTCATTAAGGATTATCAAATCATATTTAGAAGACATTTTTCTGATTCTTAGAACTATCGATTTTGATTTTACCAAATCATAACCAATTCCTTGACTTATCACTGAGGAGCCTTGGAATATCCTAAGTCATTTCACGTAATGTTTAGTATGCACACCATGTCGCATACGCTATCTGAATTTATATGCTAGTCAATTATGGGCGCTCTCCAAGCGCAATTCAATGCCGTTCAGCTTTAAGCACCCGCCAGAACCCACGCAAAACTCTAAACGCTTCAATCAATGCAATTAAAATAAATGCTACATCGTCAACAACAACAACAACAGCCATATCCATATGGATGTACGTGCTGTACTTACTATATACACTATTGTATATATATGCAGGATTTAATAGCGCAGACATCGCGTGAGCTGCGCTAATGCATTGCCACACCCTGGCGTGGGGCGTGGAGCTGGCGAGGCGGGTACGTTGCGCCGGGCAACCCTTTTGCCAGGCACGTCGAGTGCAGCACGTGAGGCGAACGCAGAAGCCGATTGTAAACCGAAAAGAACCATGGCAACAACAAGAACAACAGCAACCAGAATAGCAACAACAATGGCAGCGACTTGAACTGAAATGCGTAAACACTAAGGTTTAATGCACTCTAATTGCAAGGGTAGAGACAGCAACGGGCACGCTGCGGGGGGAGGGGCGCTCATGAGCAGACGGAAGCGGTCGAGACGACAAAGAAACTTTGACGGCGACATAAAAAGACTCTAAACTACACTGAGAGAAACGTGAGGCAAGCAGAAATGGAAACTTAAAAACGATTTTAAGGCAGCTGTAATTCTTACAGAAGCGGCAGGTCGCTGGCTCAAATCCAATAGCAATTACAAATTTCCATTTCTGCTTTATTTCTTTTTATCTACAGATTAATTTCTTCCGCTTTAAAACAGACTGCTAATAATATTTGCTTAAAATGTTTAGATTCGCTTTCGTTAGCTTTTTTCGCACAGTGTAGAAGCATTTAATAAAGTTAAATACGCCATTGTGGGCCTGCGAGGACGTTGCGTGCGCTGCTGCCACCGAAGCGGGTGACACAAAAGTTCAACCACTTGGCGCTTGGCGAGGAAACAAAGCAATGGCCGCCATGCGGATATCCGGTTGAGCTGCGTATGTGTGTGTGTTTGTTATGGAAGTATCGCACGTGTTTAACGGTCATCAAGTTGATTAATGTTTGATTTTAATGATTTATTTGGTCGCGTCTGTTGGCCAACAGCAGCAGCAGCAGCAGCAGCAGCCAATGGCCAATTGTGGCCTAGGGCTTACGTAAACAGGTAAAAATTATGTGGCCCAGAGCGCTGTATCAAAAGCACATTTATAACGTTGTAGTACATGAAAAAGGGCTGGATTGAGGGGGCGTTGGACAGGAGCAGTAAAAACGAAATTATTTTCAAACGCTTTGTGTGATTTATTTGGCTGTCTGTGACCACAAAAACTAACGAAACGAAACGTAGCGAAAGGCAAAGCCAAGGCCCAGTTTGGGGCCAGTTTTGGTTTGGCATTGGGCAAGTTCTCTGCTGCAATCGGATGACTAAGCTAGTTTTTATTTTATTTTTTTTTCTGCCCGGCTGCCAAGTCAAATTTGGTGTGGTCAAACTCTCTGCATCTCAGCAATTGTTCGGCCAAGCTGCAAATTGCTTGGGGCCCAATAATAATAATCGCCAGCAGCAGCAGCAGCAGCACAGGAATTTTCTATTGTCGAGCCGGAAGGTAAAGCCCATTAATTTCAAGCACTTTCCAATGTCGAGTCCTTGTAGTTGCGATTTCCGCTCAACTAAATTATAAATTTTGCAGGATGGCCGAAACAAAAAAAAAAAAACACAAAAACGGCAAATAAATATGTGGCAAATATTTGTGCGCGTGTCTATTTTTTCTCTCTTTCTCTTTATCTATTTTGTTTATGTTGCATAGTCACGCGAGTTGTCAACATAAAATTCGGTCTGTTTGTTAACATTTGACAGCGTTTGGCTTTTAAATAGAGACTCTGCGCGCAGGCGAGCGCCCCACTAACTGCCGTTCGCTAATCAACATTTAATGGCCTGGGACTAGGCCTGGTATGCGTCATATTTTATGCCAGTTTACATGAATAACATATCGCGCATACGCCGCGTGCCACAGAATATTTATGCATATCTTCCAACGAACATCTCATAATTAGAAGCCATCAACGCTCAGCAATCAGCTGTGGCCAATTCTCAGCCGTCAGCGGCTGCGCTGGCATTTGGGAAATGTCACAGCGACAGGCGAGTGGCGAGCGCCTTCTCTGGTGCGTGTACGTGTCGTATACGCAATGCCAGGCACTTTGTCGCCTTACGCTTTTGGGAATTATGTGAACCTATGAGGAGACTTCAAAGCTTCCACTTCTGTTTGTAGTCATTTTTTAATGAATACATTAAGGATTTGCTTAAAACGGAAAAGAAAATGCCCAAAACTAATTTTTACCATAACTTTTCATGAATGTAAAGTTTGGATGTATGAAATTATTACCTAAAACCAATGTTAAGAGCTTAAGTAGCTTTTAAACTTGACATAACTCTGTTAAGCTCTACCTATGTATACTAACAGTGTCTGCCGAGTTAGCCTTACAGTTTGAAGAACACATACGGACGACTTTCTCTTTCTAAGTTATTAAAATAAAGAGCTCTATTTAAGATCTCATATGTTATATTAGGCATCAGCGGCACATTCACTAACAGTGTGAAAATCACATTACTGTGCCTTTGAACTGGTAGTATAAAATACAACAGGAATTGAGCCCAATATTGCCGGTTAGAATATGAACAGAATGTCACAGAACAGAGGCATTCACTATATAAACTAAGAGCCTCATAACAGAACGCATCTTTTATAAAGATGTTAAGTTAACAGTGCTCAGTTATCTGTTTAAGAGTGAGCAGCTATGTTAAGGCAGCTATAAAAGGATCTATCAGATCTTTTATAAAGATGTTGAGCTAACAGTGCTCAGTTGTCTGCTAAAGAGTGAACAACTAGGTAAAGTGAGCCATAAAAGAGTTTGTAATTTTTAACTGAAGTGTGAGCAGACATTTACAGGGAGCTATAGGGTGTCTGTCGTATCTTTTATATAGATGTTAAGTTAACAGTGCTCAGTTATCTGTTATAATGTGATCAGCCATGTGAAGGGAGTTATAAAGGTAATTGTAATATTAAACTAACATTCTGAAGCGGCACAAGCAATTTCTGTACTTCGCACGTGGTCTTAAATTAAGTCTATTAAAATTTAAAAATTTCTTGACTTTCAAATCAGTTCTCACCTTCAAAGGAACCTTACCTATTTCGAACTGTTGCTGAAACATGCTTCTGAGAATACGACCGGCTTATGCTTTTCCATGACAAGTGTCATAATGAGCTCATTGCTTTACTTTGCTACACTCTGCTACCTTTACTTCCCTTAACTTTGTCAGCTAATTAAAATGCCTGTTGGCTGTAGCACAAAATTGTTTAGATAGAAGCTTACCCTTAGCCCGCTCCACTTGAAGCTCTCGGCTTCACTTCATTTTTTGCCTTCAGTCGGCCTCATTTGGGCTCGCTTTGAGGCGTTGCGCATAAATTTGAAGCCCATCCATTTGCAGGTTTCCCTCTTAGCCTGAAACTCGCACATGGCCCTTGGCATTAGCCTAATTGTTGGCCCAGACACACACACACACACACACACACACACACACACACACACACACATCACACTCAGGTGTACAGGCAATTTTAGTTTTTGCATTTCGCATTTTGCTGGCCATTTAATTGTAAAAGCATTTTAATACGCAGCTCGGCTTTTATCAATTTTTTCAACCTCTTTTCTCTAATGTTGCATAAAAGCATTTTCGTGTGCCAAGAGTGTGTGTTTGTGTGCGTGTTTGTGTGTCGGTGTGTATTTGTTGTGCTTTTTCAAGGTCGCGTGCAAAAATTACAGTCACGCGTCAGATTTTATGCAAAGCAGGCAGCGAGAACTCGTCCAGTTTTTAAGTATTTTGTGCATATGCAATTGCCCAGTTCACAGTTCTTGTTGATGTCCTTATATAAGTGTTGAAATGTGTGTGTTTATATGTATGTGTGTGTGTGTGTGCTGTGTATATGTCAGCCTGCCTATGCCTTTTGAGCAAGTCATAAATTTTCAACAAGTCTCGTAAAATCTCAAGTAAGCTAAACATTTTCTCACAGTGTCGCGTTGTTCATTTGCTTCTTGTTGTTGCTCTTGTTATTGTTGTTGTTGCTGTAGTTGTTGTTGTTGCTGACATGTAAATGGGCAGCGCGTACTGTTTTTCCACTATAATATGCACTAGGCTTACGTCTATGCAAAGCGCTGCTGATAACAACAAGTCGAAGGCACAGGAAATGCAAACGGAAGAACTCTCTTGCTTTAAGTAGTTGGGAATTTTAAGAAGAATAGATATATAAAACTATTGATGTTAAAGGTCCATTGTAGTGCCTGTAAGGTGAAAATTGTGAATATACATTTTATAGAACTTATCTAGGAACAATGGGTAAACATTTATTTCTAGTATGAAAACATCTTCGTCTGTCTACGCTATGCGAACAAAATCTCATCAGCTTTGGATATATTGTGGATATTGTCTAAAACTTCTCTACCAGCAAAAGGTAAGTATTTAATTCTTGTATAACAACATCATCGTCATCTTATCAATGTATTCGTCTTTTGCTTGCCTGATTTTACGAAATATTATTTCAGACCTTTTCAGTCTACAACAATTTCCACTTGATTTAAGCATTCGCATTGGTGTCAAGTGCTCAGGTATTTTTGGTTTTTCCTCCAATTCATCTCCCAGTGGCCCCCCTCATATATATTTTGTACACATTATTGCAGTTCTTATTTGTTAATGTTCCCCATAGAGCAGGCCCCATTTTGAATTTTGGCCTAAAATGCAAATAATTTCACACTTCCAAACATACTCAGGCTCGCACAAACACATGCACACTCGCATGCATATATGAAATGTCACATAAATTTACGACACTTTTTATAGTCCCCCAACTTTTTTTTATTTATTTTTTTATTTATTTTTAGTAGCTTTGACAAAAACTAAGCTAAACCTCACCTTTGGCGATTTGTACATGTATTTTTACGAACTATTTGCTGAAGTTAAATGTGAGACCCAAGCAAACAAATATTGTACATAAAAAACAAGCACAACAACAACAACAACAGCCGCAGGAAACACTTTAAAATGTCAAAAGGATGTCAGCAGCAGCAGCAGCGGCCGCGGCAGCGCAGTCGCTGCGCAGTCAACGCCTTTTGTAGGCACTTAAAAACTTTGCTGCTTTTGTTGTTGTTGTTGTAGCTAATGATGCCTGCAGCTTTGATAAAGGCTGCCGGCATCATTCTACGGTTTTATTGCCAGTTTTATGTGCTGAGCATAAAAGGCGAATACACTGTAAAAAAATCCAACCTGCTTTAATATGCTGTGTAATCTTTTGACCAATGAGGTTGAGCATTGCAATCAGACAACAAGGACAGGGGGAGAGTGAGAGATAAAGCCAAAGATTTGTTAAGAGTTGCTTTGATATATCAACTCTGCTTGCTTTGAAGAGTTGCCAGATAGTTTAGAGTAGAGTTTTGTCGTTTAGCTCAAACCAAGTTCGATTGAACGGGGCATTAAAATGAACTACTGAACTTATTCAGTGATTAGTGGACTAAATCGGTCATTTAGTTCACTTGTTCAGCTATTCAGTCGGTCATGAACGATGTATTCTTTTGGCATGCTTAGTTTTTAATAAACATAAAAGGTAGCGGGATTTTGATTTCACTTTTGACTTGTTGACTTCTAAGTTACAACTTTTAAGTATAACATTTTTTGTAACTGAAAACATGCAAAATACCTGAACAAATATATAATTGTTCTTGATTTAGTGCATAACTGAACTAAGCGAATAGTTTATGACCGTATTCAACGTTCATGACCGACTGAATAACTGAACAAGTGAGCTAAATGAACAATTTAGTTCACGGCCAGAAAATGAACGAATGAACTTATTCATCAAATTAAACTCGAAATCCCCACTCCAGTTTAAAGCGTCATATGGCTAAGGCGAGGGGGCGAATTGAGTTTAACGATATTTTCGTGAGATTTCAGAAAGTTTTTGTAAGTGTTGCCATATTTTTAATACGTAGCTTAATTAAAGGCAAAAATAAGTTTAGAGGCACAGAGGACGAGTTCTTATAAACGTTGCCAGCTTGCTTAAAAGTAATTTAAGATTGTGCTTGAATTTAATTGAATTGAGAGAGGAAAATATTTGGCAAGATTGTCGCTATTGTAATAGAGTTGCCAGATTACGTAAAAATAGCGAAAAATGTTTTCCGGTGTTAAATTAGTTATTAACTTTGTTGGCTTACGAACATGCCAGATTGGTGAAAAATATGTGAATATAGATGAACAAGATGCAGAAGGAGAGAGATGGGGATAAGAAATTTACTTCTGTTTTGTGTCTAAGAGGATGACATCAATAAACAGTTATATGCAGGATTTCTCAGTTCTCACATTATTATTTTAATAAAGTTGCCAGAATATTCAAAAAAAATTAGATTGAAAGCAAAGAGTGAGAGACTAAAAGCTTAATGATTCCGTACAGTTAACTTGTTCTTAAGTAACCCAAAACAAAAGTATATATATTTTAAACGTTTGTTTTTCTTAGTGTATTTCTGTTGCATGTTAGCCTGCTTTTTGGGTGCTGGCCGATCGGTTGTTACTTACAATTTTATGATGCAGCGCAGAGAGTTCGCGCTCGGTGACCCGACGACTGGCTGCCTCGCGCCGACGCTGCCGGAACTGGCTGTACTTGTAGGCGAGCATGACGCCGGGCAGGGCTAGCGCCTCCAGCGGTGATTTGCGTCCAAAGGGCATCCTTGATGGAGTCCTGGCCTGTGTGCTTGGCGTGTGTTGAATTATTGCTTGCAGGTTTATACACAATTGAATTGCTCTCTCGCTCGCTCGCTAGCTCGCTCTCTCTCTCTCTCTCGCGCGCTCTTTCTCTCTCTGGTTAGTGTCTCATTATTGGGATTATGTAATCACAAGACGACCCAAACATTATGTTGCTCTGGACCCTGCGAGTGTAAGCCGTGTGCTCGGTTGTGTTCAGTCCATTTGCTTATCGACTCGAGCAATTTTCAATTTTCAATTTTCTTTGCTTTTCCGTTTCCTTCGCATGCTGCCCAACTGCAATTCACTTTGCATTCGATTTCAAATCGCTTGTGAAAACGTTGCGACAACAATTTATCAGAGGGCTCAACACTCTGATTGCATCCACTTGTATTTGAGTGTGTGTGTTGAGTGTTTCTGATACCCCTCGAGGGGCCACCCTCGCCAGGCAGCTCAGTCAGTCACAACTACGTGTGCCACATGTGTGTGTGTTTTTTCTGTATTTACAGATACTTGAGCCATAAATTGCGTTTCTAACATGGAATTCGCCACGAAATCACCAACTTTTAAAGCGATTAGCTTTATTTATGGACATGGATTTAATGCGGGTAATCGGCAAAATGGAGCGGAACAGGTATATGGCTGGATTGGTCTAAAAAGTCGCTACCAATAACCTTTGCAACTATACTTATTAAAAGATTAAAATATCTGAAATTTTTTTTAAAATGTCGGAATGTAAAGGAACGGTAATTATATGCTAAAGCATATAGTTGTTTTAATTTCGTACATCTATTTAAGAGAATAGTTAGAAACATAAACTCCCAGAGAACAATAAAAGGTAGAACCAAGCATTTCCGACCATATGTATATATACATATATATGGCTAATCAGAACGACAAGCTGAATTCAAGTTGATTTTAGAAACTAGCAAAAGCTAGAGATTTGAAATTGCATATAAATATATTTGTATATTCTTGTATGCCATGCACAGGTACAGGCTTATCATTTTGTTTTTCAATAGACTTGGTTTCTTAAGCGGAACTCGAAGAGCTAGCTGTACCAAACTTGGTAATTGGATTCTCGCATAGTGTACATACGTATTTAGGAAATGCACTTCACACACTTCCCCCTCCTCCTTACAGCTCTTACCAACCAAATTAAATTCAATTTAATATGCCTTCAATATGATCCATGCCATAAAATAAAATGTATATTTCCTAAATAGAACAATATTTGAGAAATATTTGTAAAAAAAATGGATATTCAAAAGATATATTTAGATGTCCTTGATTTGTGTTCTAGATTGGAGATATTTTAATTTCATTTTATATTTTAATTTATAAAAGAAATATTCGAATATTATATAAAATTTCTATATTAAATTTCTTAGTTGCAAGCAAATTTATTGGCAACAATTGGCTTTTTTTGTGTGGTGCTGGCGAAACACATTTGTCAGCTGCGTTGGCTTGTCTTGGCTTTTGGGGCTGGGACGGGCCTGCGGGGCGCTTATCATTATTTGTCAGAGTCCTGGCATTAAAAACGCTGATAAATGTATGCTTTAGTCAGTATCAAATTACAAGGCGCAGATGAACATTAATTTCAATTAGAAATCGCACGCAAACACACACGCACACTCGCACGCAGACACACACACGCACATGTTGTAAATCACAGCTTGGCGACTGACTGAAGCTGGCTGCGGGCGGGCGAGCGGTCGAGCGGGCTGCGGGGCTTTAGGAAACTGTCGCTGATTACACGCTGCGTTTAGTTTGACTTTTATTTTTACTTTAGTTAAGCTACACTCGCACACAGACACACACACGCGCGCTCGTTAGTGGCACAGTGTGAGAGAGACAGCGAACGTGGTGCAAACTTTTGGCGTGCCACGTGCGTCGGCGACGAACGCAGCAAGTCGAATGTCGCACAGCAGCTTCGCAGTTTCCCACGCAACCAACGCTGGAAGCTGCGTAACTGCGTTCGTCTCTCTGTCTCTGTGTGAGTGTGTGTGTGTGAGTGTGTGTGCGTGCGTGTGTGTTCCAGCGCTGCTGGAGGAGGAGTCACCTGCACTTCCAGTGCAGATTGTTTATGCTGGCAGCACGCGGTGTGCTGTTTTTTTTTTTTTTTTTTTATATTTATTTTGCTTTTATTATAATTTTTTATTGTATTTGATTTTATTTATTTTTTTCGTATTAAGCTGACTGCACAAACACGCAATTTTTATTGCAAATAATTAAACTCACGAATTTTGTTGTTTTCTTTTTTTGTTTCTCGCACGTTACGTATACGCCGCGTGCGCTGCTGGCGTGCAACATGCAGCGTGGCGTCTTCGCAAACGACTGCGGACAGGTTTCGCGCTTCCAGCGGGCCAAGCAGCGAAAGCAAAGGCAATAGCAAAAGCAGAAGCAGCGACAAATGCGCAGAAGCTTAAAATACAGTTAGCCGGCAAAAGTTTGTATAACAGTTGCGCTCAGCTTGCGAGAGCTTGTTGTAAACAAAACGTCATCAAATTCGGTGAGTGTGTGCGTGTTTGTGTAAACAAATCACAAACTGGGGGCACATTTACAGTTGCCGCAGTTCTCAACATTTGCGACACTTTCGGACTTGGCCAATTGTCTGTTTTTTTCTGCGGTCATTTCTGCTTGGCCAATTGCAACAATTCAATTTTATGGGCGCTTGTTAATTATTGTCTGGCGTTGCTTGTTGTGCTAATTGTTGCGGCTTTTTATTAGCGCTTTGTGGCATGCCACACTGATTTGTGCGGCTAATAATAATGCTCAAGGCAAGTGTTAGAGCTTAAATTGGGCTGTCGGCTAATTATAGTGTTGCGAGCTTATGCTAAATACTTGCTTAGTAATATTTATAATAATTGCTTTTAATATTTAGTTTGTACTTTTTTACAACATGATCAGTTGCTTAATCTAATCTAATTTTAATATTTTAACATATAATGTAATCGTGTTTTATTATTGTTTGAAGTTGAACTTATCAACATGTTGCTAGGCAGCGTTTGTTTAGTCAACATGATCTGTTTGTTGCAGCAACAGAGGCTAGCAACATGCATACACATAGCTCTCTCTTGCTCACTTGCTAAGCTAGCGGAATATTCACACAAGCACACAAAACTACTCCTACACACACACACTCATACACTTGCTGCAGATCAATAGATATTAAAAGCGCAGGTCAACCAAGCGCCAACAACAACAACAAATTGCCAAATGTCCAAACAAAACGGAAAGCCAAAACCAAAACCAAAATCATGTTAGTAAAGTCACTGGAAGCGCAGCAAAGCCACAAAACTGTTATACAACTGTAGAGACTGTTATATGCTGAGCGCAAGCTCTTTGAAAGTGAGAGCGAGTGCGACTCTCGCATGGCCTGCTTTGCCAAATGCAAAAAAAAACAGACCAATGCGAATACAACAACAAGGCGACGCCATGGAAATGATGACGTAAATTGAAAGCGAGCTACAACAACAATAGCTAAAACAACAATAAAATCTATTTGCATTGTTCTTGTGTCTGTCCGTCCGTTTGGTTTCAACATTTCTCTGTCTGCCACGCAACGGGCTCAGGTGTTTCAGCTGCTTGGGGGCCAGGGGGCCTGAGGCACGGCCTGTCGCTTGTTTGTCGAGCATTTGTCGATGCGAGCAAGTGCACTTCACAGATACACAAATGCAAAGATACACAGATACACAGATACAGATACACAGATAGGCGTATACACGGATACACTCATGAGCATAAAACTAGTTGGCAGCTCGCTTCTAATGACATTTGCCATTGTTTTTATTGTTGTTTTGCGGCTTTTTTAACGACTCGCTGACAACGCTTCCTTTTCCGCTTAAAAGCGTGGCAGCAACTCTTTTTTATTTAGAGATGGGCGCGTGTCGTGACACGAGTAATTCATCTAACACGAAAATAAACTGTCTTGAGTAAATCAAACTTAAGAATAAAATAAAACCTGGTCCAGAATAGTTAAAAAATATATTTTAATTTAATACAAATATGTCCAAAACAAAGATTTAGCAATAAAATTGTTTAAATCTTGGTGTTTTCCCTTTCATAATTAGCAAGCCTTAGTTTAGCAATTAAAATTGATTTGTTAAATTTGTTTTAAACATTTTAATATTCAGGCCCAATTTTTTAGTTATTTTAAATTTGTAGAATCATTTGTTACGGGATTAAAATAATTGCCAATATTAAATTGTATGATTAGTGCGGAAATGCAGTTGAAAAGCCAATTACTATTTATATCGAATACAGCTTTTCTCAATATTTCTAAGCACGAGTCCATCTCTAGTTCTTAACGGTTTTTGCTTTGGTCCAAGTCATGATTTGTGCTGGTCGCAAGTTTTTGGTACACTTTGCAGCAGCCCGCAACCTACAGTTGGTTTATTTGTTTCGCCTGTTTGTTTGCTGTGTGTGTCCTTCGTAGCATATCCACTCACTCACTCGCACACACACACACACACACACACACACTTACACAGTTGCTCGTGTCTCATATTTCGCTGTGTGCGTCCTTAAAAACTTTTGCACTTTGTGCTCAATTTGGCTTTTTGTTGCATTTCTATTTCTATTTTTAGGCCGCACAGCTCGTTGCACACACACACACACACACACACACACACACACACACACACACACACACACAAGCACACACGTTATGCTAAGGTTAATGGTTTTTCTTGGAACGGGAGAAACTGTGATATCAATCGTACGTCATGTGCTCGCTTCTCTAAACGCATAAATTAATCAAGAATGGCACAAAAATAATCGAGACGAAGAGTGGGCAAAACGCAGGGCACATGACAACCCTATTTGTGGATAGCCCCTCTCCCCCATGACGACGTCTCTGGCATTGTCCGAGTTTGTTGACGTCCCCGTTCACAGACTGCCATTGACGTCACAGACTGCACATGCACCTCGCACCTCGCACCTCGCACCTCGCACCTCGCACATCGCACATCGCACATACGCCGTGTGCGCCAGCTGTTGTATGCCACCAGCGATGGCCGCCTCCGTTTGTCGCATTGCAATGATAGCACAGACACAGCCACGGCCACAGCCACAGCCACTGCCAGAAGGGCCAAGCACCAACTGGCATATTCCCCTGACCTTACCCAAATTGTTTACACTTATCATGGCAATGTTTGCATAAAAGTTTGCCACCTATCCAATTTAGATATCGGAGAACATAAAAAGCTCTTCACAGTGAAAGATATTTATAAATTACCTAACTAACCAACTAACTAACTAAAATAAATTCACAAAATAAACATTTCAATTAAGTTAAATAAACAAATTTTGAGCAGATTAAAATTAGGGAATTTTCAACAGTTAAGACGATGCAAACCAGGCCAATATTAAATATTAAATAAAATATCCTATATAGACATAGGTCAGAATGGCCCACTTCCATAACTCGTTCGAAACTCACCCGATTTTCACAAGGCTTGGCTTTTTGTTCATGGTTTGGCATATGGATCAATTTGTCATCTAACTCTGCCAATATTTATTCTGTTCAAAATTCATGTGGAATAGGTCAAAATTGCCCACCCTCATAGCTCGGTCAAAACTCAACATTTAGATCAAGTATAAATAGTAAAATATAAACTATTTATATATAAATAAATTATTATTTATATTTTATATATTATATGTTTTTTAAATTTTATATTTAATGTTTTCAATTTTATATAGTATATATATATGATTTATCTATTTTTTTATATTTTCAAATGCCAATTTGAATGAAATACAGATATGACAACCAATTGGATATTCAGATTCAGTTTGAATGTAGGCCTAAAGGGAACACCCAATAAAAGGGATTATATGTGACTTTTTTAGCTGGGGAAGCTCTGGAACTGCTGCATTGCTTGCAACTAAGTCACTTTATTGGCTTCTTGTGGCCAACTGCGTTTGACGAGCAATTTATGTGGATCAGTTGCTTTTGGCGCTTGGAACGGCGCAGTTCTTTGGCCTTGTGAAGTCGGCATAAGCTGCTTAGATCCTGCTGTTAATCCTTTGAGCCATGGCTGCTGCAGCTGTTGCCACGCCCGGCGCCACCGTGCTGCCTTCAAGCGCTGGCGCGGCGGGTCCTGCGGCGCTCAAGACGCCCGCTGGCAAGGAGCCGCTAAATCTGGTGGAAATCGCCGGCGAGGCGAACATTGTGAACTACATGAAGAATCGCTTGCGCCGGGGCGCCATGAAGCGCAAGGGCCTGCAAATTGTGAATGGACACAACTTTGCGGTGCGCTTCTTCAAGCAGCCCACCTATTGCGGCCACTGCAAGGACTTTATTTGGTGAGTTAGCCGCAGGACAAGGAACCGCAGCCACAGCCAGGGTCAGCAGAGTGGAAACCACGGCGAAAGCCACGACCCATTTATTCGCGACGCGACCATCGCATTGTGCAAGTTTGTGAGTCGGCTTATACCTTGTATTTCGCTGATGGAGGGTGTAATGAACTTTTCCTGCGGACAGCAGGAGGTATCTAGTCAGAGAGACCTGGCTCTCGGTCTGAAAACATTTGGCTAGGGGTATAAGTTCCCATTCGAGTTTATTTTAACTAAACGATAATTGCTTCCAATTTCCTAAAATCGATAAATATCGACTTTTATAGCTCTTAGTTTCAATTGGGAAGTCAAGCATTTTGTGCATAAAACGTTGCTCGACCACACTTTACGTAAAATGACAGCTATAGGGTATCTTCTAGTCAGTGACAATCGAATTGAGCAGTCAAACCTGATATTGTTGCTGTTGTTGTTGCAGGCGCTGCGTCGCCTAATTTAATTAGCGCTCTGTAACTTGATACTTTTTGTTGCTCTCTTTTTCTTTACGTTGATGCATGCACCGCAAACGTGGCCGGATTTCAGGGGCTTTGGCAAGCAAGGTTTTCAGTGCGAGGGTAGGTCGTTAAATTTGTTCTTGTACTACCATTCCGAGCTAATTTGTGTTGCAACTGCCACACAGAATGCCGCTTCAATATACATCAGAAATGCTGCAAATTTGTGGTGTTCAAGTGTCCTGGCAAGGACACAGACTTTGACGCCGACTGCGCGAAGGTAAAGCACGGCTGGAACTCAACCACTTATACCACGCCCACTTTCTGCGATGAGTGCGGCATGCTACTGCACGGCGTTGCACATCAGGGCGTCAAGTGCGAGAGTAAGTTTCTGCTGTGGAAAGATTCCGAGTTCCAGCTAATGCCTTGTATCGCACACACACAGACTGCAATCTGAATGTGCATCATCAGTGCCAGGAGAAGGTGCCGCCCATGTGCGGAGCGGACATCATGGAGGTGCGTGGAAAGCTGCTGCTCTATGTGGAGCTCAAGGGCAATAATCTCAAAGTGGACAGTGAGTAGAAAGCTGGGTAGATCGACCCAACCATTAATCCTTTACTCAATCCCACTTGCTCCTTCATTAGTCAAGGAGGCGGCTAATCTCATACCCATGGATACAAATGGCTTTAGTGATCCCTATATAGCCGTGCAGATGCATCCAGATCGCTCCGGGCGCACCAAGAAAAAGACCAAAACCATACAGAAGAACCTCAATCCGGTCTTTAATGAGACATTCACCTTGTAAGGAAATGCTTAAGTACTCGAATAACAAAATCCAACAGTCCCTTTTTGGCATTCACAGTGAGCTGCAGCAGCAGGATAGGGACAAGCGTTTGCTGATTGAGGTCTGGGATTGGGATCGTACTTCGCGCAACGATTTCATGGGCTCCTTTTCGTTTAGTCTCGAGGAGCTGCAAAAGGAGCCCATCGATGGCTGGTATAAATTCCTCTCACAGGTTGAGGGCGAGCACTACAACATACCTTGCGTTGATGCCATCAATGATATGGCGCGTCTGCGTGATGAAGTGCAGGTGAGTCAAGCATGTGAGTGCAATTGCTCCCGTTCCTCAACCTGTTTCAATTGCAGCATGAGCGCAAGCCAAATGATAAGCGACGCATGGACAACAAGGACATGCCGCATAATATGAGCAAGCGGGACATGATACGCGCTGCCGACTTTATTTTTGTCAAGGTCATTGGCAAGGGCTCCTTTGGCAAGGTGCTGCTCGCAGAGCGTCGCGGCACGAATGAGCTATATGCGGTTAAGGTTCTACGCAAAGACGTCATCATACAAACGGATGATATTGAGTTGCCAATGAATGAGAAACGCATCCTGGCCCTATCGGGCAGACCTCCTTTCCTGGTAGCCATGCACTCCTGTTTCCAGACCATGGACCGCTTGTTCTTTGTCATGGAATATTGCAAGGGTGGGGATCTCATGTATCACATGCAGCAGTACGGACGCTTCAAGGAGTCGGTGGCCACGTGAGTGGGCTGAGGCGCGTATCCTCCATCCAAACTCTATTTGCATTTTTCTTTATTCAGCTTTTATGCTGTGGAAATCGCCATTGCTTTGTTCTTTCTGCATGAACACGATATTATTTATCGCGATCTGAAGCTGGATAATGTGCTGCTTGATGCCGAGGGTCATGTAAGGCTAGTTGACTTTGGTCTTAGCAAGGAGGGCGTCAGCGATCGGAACACCACACGCACCTTCTGCGGAACACCCAACTACATGGCCCCAGAGGTGAGTTAGTGCTCCTCTGAATTTACGGACATTTAAGGTTATTTCACCAATTTTAGATTCTCACCTATGATCCGTATTCCTCGACAGCTGATTGGTGGTCCTATGGCGTGCTGCTCTACGAACTGATGGCTGGTCAGGCGCCCTTCGAGGGCGACGATGAGGCCACCATCTTCCGCAACATCAAGGAAAAAAAAGCTGTTTTTCCCAAGCACTTCTCACAGGAGGCTATGGATATTATTACTAGCGTACGCACAAGAGTAGGCAAATGTTAGGAATATCAGTTAAGTGTTTTTTCTCCTCAGTTTCTGGCCAAGAAGCCGAACAATCGCTTGGGTGCGGGTCGCTATGCCAAGCAGGAGGTAACAACGCATCCTTTCTTCCGCCACATCGACTGGGACAAGGCCGAATCGTCCGAACTGGAGCCACCCATAGTGCCCAGAATTGTATGTAGATGGAAGCTTTAACCTAGCTGTAAGTCAACTGATTTCTCTTTTAGAAACATCGCAAGGACATTAGCAATTTTGATGAAGCCTTTACCAAGGAGAAAACGGATCTAACTCCTACCGATAAGCTTTTCATGATGAACTTGGATCAAAATGATTTTATCGGTTTTTCGTTTATGAATCCCGAGTTCATAACCCTTATTTAAGCTAAAAAGCTATTGTGAATTGTTAAAAGCTTTGGCCTGAATACCCAATAAAGCTACAGGCATAACTGTACAGGCTTAACGCTTGCAAGCTTTCAGTTATAAAATGAACCCCAAGTCCTTTTTGGGCTCACGCAAAGCTCTGTATAACACTAAGGCTGTGCTTAAAGCACGGCGATAAGTTAGGGTGGCTCGCAAAAGCTCTCTAACATAACAGTAACATTTAAGAGCGAGCTTTGTTCTCTTCACGTTTGGCTTTATTTAGTTGTTGAGGACCCAGATAGTAAATGAAAACAAACCCGCACTCCCGGACGAGCAGCCTCTGGATAGAGTCGCCCAGTCGAGCAGCTCACCCCGATTGGGTCAGGTGAAAGCTAACGTGTGGGTTCGCCTCCCCTGAACTTTAACCTTCAGAAGGGGAAGGTAACGGCATGCGAAATTAGTCAGGGGAATTGCCGCTGGCCGACGGTTAAAACTCACCACGCAACGCGCATCTTTCAAGATGTGTCCTGCGGCCATTTGCGTATACGTAACGCAACGTTACGTTACGGCAGGCACTTGGCTAATTGACTGGACCTGCTGTTAGATGATGAGCTGCCTACAGAACAATTTGACAGCAGCTGTCAAATTTGATAATTTCCAATTAGACGCATGTCCTTACTTGTTGCTGCACGTTTCGTGAGGACAATTAGCCGAGGCAAATTTAATTTATTTCGCACACGCCTCGCCTTTTTATTTTTGTTTTTCGACACTTGAAATTGCCAATTGACCCTAGAGGCGCGCGCGCTCGGCTGTAAAATTTCTCGCAAATTGTTTTTGACTAGCTTCCACACACGCACACCCGCACACCCGTACACACACACGCACATGTCTGGCTGCAAATGCCTTCTGCTTTATTGTGGGTTTTTACATGAAAGCGTTGGCAACTGCGCGCTTTATATAGCCCCTGCCGCCCACACGTGTTGTTTAAGGGGCGTGCCCGCAAATAGTTTTGGCCAGAAACAAATATTTTCTTGGCTCGTCTTTTACAGACATTTTAATAAAAATTCCTTGGCCAATATATCAGCGCAGCACACGATCCTGTGCTGGAAGTCAGGCTGCAGCAGCAACAACAACAACAACTACAACAAGCTGCAGCAAGCCATCTACGTGGCAATGGCCACGGAATAACCCATTTCACGGCAACCATTTGACAGACAGTTAGTTATTTGTGCCCTGATTGCAGGTCTTTTAGTTTTATTAATAGGTTTGTAGCACACTCACTCAGGTAAGATTGACGGATATTTGATTTGCAATTGGGATTCAAATTTAAAGGGGATTTTGGGAATCTTAAATGATTTATGAGGACTATTATTTTTGTTAATATTAGGTATATACCTGGAGAGGCAAGGGATTCCAGTCAGTATCAATTATTAAAATTTAAATACCATTAAAAGTGTTGAAAGATTGGAAAGAGCCAAGCTGTATACATTCATCAATTTGGGATTTGAACCAGCAACTTTTTTGCTCAATAGCTCAAATCAATATTTTTATTAATATTTATAATACCCTTGGAGTGGTAAGGCACTTGCGTTGAGCTAGCTAAGAAGTCCACATAAAACTGGTTGGGATTTGAACCAGCAACTTTCTTGTTTAATAGCTCAAATGACTGGGTCACTAAAGATTTTCATAGATTATGTTTGGTATAAAGATCGTGGATCATGATATTTTCATAGTACTTTAACTCTTTAAGTGCTTTACCTGTTTAACTATTTATTTACTTTTTTGCGAGCTATTACAATCATCTAAATTCAAAATAAGAAAATACTGCCTAGTTATAATGAATATATAAGAGCAACTTTTAGCTTCTCTATGCTCTTCAATAATTTTCGATATTTCTTAGAGTATCTAAGCTTCGATTTGCCCATGAAAATAATATAATAGTTTTTACGTTTTTCTTTTCTTTTGCACATCAATACCCGGCTTTAAAGCTGTTTGCACTCTATTAGTGGCAATTTGCACTTTTACGTGGACTTTTCGATGGCAACGTTTGGGAATTGGCTGCGTTTCGATGTCCTTTAGCTGCACAATGTCCTTGCTGCCATTTCCTGCTGCTGCCAGGCAAAGAGCTAACTAAACCGCAACATGTGACTGCCCCCGAGTTAGCTGCTTGCCGCAACTTCCACTGCCCCGCTGGCCGTAGCTGCGGCATGCCTTTGACTTGTAGCAGCAGTAGCAGGAACAACACACTACGCATTAGGATGTACTAAAGTGCTTAACACAATATAAATAATAGCACAGCTCATGCAGAAGGAGGGGTGGCAGGGTGCAGGCGATTGTGTGTAGGTGTGGCAAGTGTGGCAAAAGGAAGCTGTTGCGTAATAAAAAGCAGAGCACGCTTCAATGTGGCATCTCCTTCACAACGTTGTGCGCAGCTTGAAGGTCCCAGCTGTTAGCTGCTAGATGCTGCTGCCTTAGCTAATAAAGCCTTGACCTGCCAGAGGATAAATGTGCATATAGAGGGCATACACATACTCCTTGTCCAGACTATCGCATATAAATCAGCTTACAAAGATTTCCCGTTCAGACCGAGACTCAGACATAAACCACAATTAGGAGCTTAGTCCCAGTGACAAGTGACAGTCTTAGACTCACCTATTTGTGGAACACAAATTGCTAAATCTTATCGAAGTTCAAATACCCTGTAAATCAGTGCAAGTTGTAGGCCTGACAGCCAGTTAGACTAAGCACGAAGTTAAGGAATCGAGCTCCTCTGAAAAACTTAAACGTAGCACATAGTTGTAAAGGAAAAACTGCTGCAAGGATATTAAAGCTAGCATGTTGAATATCAGCCTGTTTATTTTTTGTTATATGGCAAATAAATATGCACATTTTTTCTATATTCATAGATATACATTCACATAGAGCTTTTTATGTATGCTGTGCTGTGCTTTTGACAGTAGGCGAGGGGATATGCAAATCGCTGCGCTCCATTGAAGCCTGTCTAAAGCGAGTCTTGGCTCAAAGGCTGAAACGCAGCACTCAGCAAATTGCCAAATGCAACTGCAACTGCCGCAAACAGGCAAGCGAGCAACAACAGCTAAAGGATAAAGGCAAACAAGGACTCACGGCAACAGTTTGTTTGTCAAAGCGTTGAAAGCGCGAGCCGCGCCTGAACGAGCGGATGGGGACAAAAACAAAAGGAACATGTTTGCCTAGCGGATGAGCCACAGTCGGAGACTGCGTGCATGGGGTGGGGGCGTGGCAGTTTAAATATTTAGGCAGCACTTACAGCGACGGGGCCCAACAACAACAACAACAACAACAGCAGCAGCACGCGCAACGAGTGATAGCCATAAAAGTAAAGCCAATGAAATTAACTCACTAGGATTAAGGATTCATTGTCACAAGGACACATTGAACAGCGCCACAGCTAATATACCAGGCCATATTTTGTGCCAATGCGAACAAGAGAGAGGGAGAGAGAGAGAGTCAGAGAGAGAAAGAGAGTGGGAGAGAAACACGTCACTGCCTGCCCATCAGTAGCTCATAGCAGGGTGCGGGTGGGAAAGGGGGGTGGCGCAGCAAGAAAAGACAAGCAGTCTGCGGCTGGCAGAGCTACACACAGGCCGGGTGCTCATGCGGAAACGGAAGTGACAGTGTATGAAAAAGATGGACGTCAGGACACGACAACAGCCAAGGCAAAGCGAGGCGAGGCAAGACGAGGCAAGCCGAGGCATGTGGAGCCTAACGAACAGATGTACTGGCAGTGGGCATGGACATGAATAAGAAACAATTCTTATCGTTATCGTTGCCGGCAACGACCTGACAAAATTCTATGCATAAATATCTAAATAACCATATAAGGGTGTGTGTGTGTGAGTAATATAGTAAGGCAAAAGTAGCTTTAAAAGTTGCTTTAAAGAAAAAACTTGATCACAAATATATAGTCACACTCAGAAACTTTTCGAGTTAGTGAGAGAAGTTTAACTATGTCCGCGCTTGAATACAACAGTTTCACATATTTCGGCTGACTGAATGATTTTACCAAGTTACCGAACTTTAATGGCCAAAAGCAAAATTATGGTTGGGCCATAAAATGTGAGGCCTATGCAGAATGCGCACTATTTTTGTTTTCAGCAACGTAAAAAAGACATTTGAAATTTGTTTTTATGCCTTGCGAGTTGTTTGTATTGGAGCGCCTCGTGAAGGGGCCGGAGCAAATGCGACACATGCCAAAAATTATGCAAATAGATGAGATTTTAGCATTCACTGGAATTATTTGTAGCATATTTGCTTTCATTTGCTTGTTTCTGTACATTTTATTTGCAGCTCCGAAATACGAGTTTCATTCGTCGGAAATGGATATGCTGCTGGCCAAAGGGGGCGTCTGGACATTAAATACATTTTTTTTCACGCAAATTTGGCATGTCAAATATATAGTTTGGCTTAAAGCTGTGCTGTACGATTTGTGTACGCTTTAAAGCAGCGCACGAGTCATCAATTCAGACACTCAGGCGACTCGTAAAAGCACACACAACATCTCGCCCAGAGGCGTAGTCAAAGTTTTAAGCACTAGTAAAAGGGATTACACATTGCTGTGTAGAAGCCCATACTTGTTCTTGCTGGGAGAATGCTCCCTAACAGCGCCTTGTCGTTTGCTCGCATAACGTCTATATATATAATATATAGATAAAAATATATATAAACGTAATGTGTTTAGCACTTAAATGCCCATTGATGTACCCCATTTATCTTTCATTCTTATCCTATCCAAATCAATTGATTTATTCTACTTAGTTCTTGCCCAGCATCAATCCAAATGCCCATTTTTATTTAACACGAACCCTCTTTGTTCCCACTCCCTCTTCGTGCGCCTCTGGACAACTAGCACACACATGAAAGTAGATTTATGTGCATATGTAGTTGCCCTGAACATCTCTCCCGCTCTCCACACCCTCTGGCTGTGCGCTCGCTTATTCCCAATCCCAGTGCAAACAGCGCGCATGAAATAATTATGCAGACTTTACGTTACGTATTCTACAGGTAGCATCAGTCCCACAGGTAGCAGCTCCCAAAGCCAACAGCCAACGGCGCACACACACGCAAACACACACACACACACGCACGCAATCACACTATTACGGACAACTATCTTGTATGCGTGTCTGTTTTGGTCTTTTTATGCGTTACTAACTTTTGTTGCTGTTAAAAATTTCCGCACGATTTTGTTGGGCAAGTTAACTCGGCAACAATTTTATTGTTATCTGCTGAGCTGACGTGACGTGACAGTCCCGCTATTGGTCAATGACATAGTATATATATATATATATACTATATATATATATATTTGTATCCATTGGGCAGTCGTGTGTTTAATTAAGGGAGGGCGGAAGTTAGTCCAGCTCATGGGCTGCTATAAACGAATTTATGGCACGCCTTGTCATAAATTTATAAACTGCAATAAAAATAACAAAATCACAAACAACAACAGCAGCAGAAACAACAAAATGGCAAAAGTGAAACTGCGCAACGCTGAAATTTCCCGTTGTATGAAAAGCCGTCAATAGACAAAGTAACTTGGCTAAGTTGCTCGGTCGTTGCGCCCGTTACGCTTCAGCGCACTTAAAAAGCGCAGCGAACATCACTTTGTTTGTGTGTGTGCGAGTGTAAAAGTGTGTGTGTGTGTGTGTGTGTGTGTGCGTTTTGTATCTAGCGACAGAATGCGCTACGCTTGCATCAAAGCAATGTCCTGAGCTATTTGGCTCACTTTTATTTCATTTGATTGCCCGAGCGGCGCACGCGGCGTATGCGTGCTTTTTATACCCGAACACAGGCGCAGCCTAAAGGGTATATCAAGTATACGACATGCATAAAAGTTGGAAGTTGAAGGCAGATCAGCTAAGGCATAAAACGCGGTAGGTTGATGAAAAATTAGAGGCAATGAGGGATAGTAGAGTGAAGGAGAGAGAACGTGTGATGAGAACAAACAGTTACAGCTGAAGAATGTTATATGTGACAGGGAATGAGACCCAATGAGAGTGAGAAAATAAGAAGGAGAGGAAACGGCAGAGAAAGAAAGAGGGATTTGCTGAGAAATAGAAAGAGTGAGAGAAAGACAGAAAGCGATTGACAGGGAGAGTCTGAGAAGGAAGATAGATGCGAAAGGGAGAGAGTCTGAGGAGTGCGAGAAAAATTCGAGATAACCAGAAGAAAGAGTGCGAAAGAGAAAAAATTAAGTGAGAGAAAGAGAAAAACCGAGTAAGAGAGGGATACAGCGAGAGAGAGAGAGAGAGAGAGAGAGAAAGAGAGAGAGAGAGAGAGAGAGAGAGAGAGAGAGAGAGAGAGACAAAGAGAGACAAAGAGAGACAAGAGAGTGTGAGCAAAGTGAGAAAACTTTATGATGTTGTACAAGTTAAAGGAGTCAGGCAGCTTGATTCCAAATAAAAAGAAACAAGTAAAGACCGAGTTAAAAGACAGGAGGTAGCGCTATAGCAGAAAGAGATAAATTGATATAGGTCAAGAAAGATAGACAAATAGAGAGAGAGAGAGAGAGAGAGAGAGAGAGAGAGAGAGAAAGAGAGATAGAGAGATAAAGAGGTAGAGAAAAAGATAGAGAGAGAGTAAGAGAGTTATGCCAAAACAATAATTTGCAAAATTATTAAGCAGAAAAACGCTGCTGAAAAGTAAATTCACAACAAGAAGAGTACTCGATTATAGGCAAGGGTATAATGCGTCGACTAGTCGAAAAGCTCACATGTATTTTCAATTTGTGCAACTGGTTGCCAATGCCGTTGTGTTAGTGTTATTTGGAGAGTGTATTGGTGTGCTTAATCAGGCGAGTAAAAGGGCTATTTCGGTGCACGGCTGGCTTCGGCGAGATGACCTTCAGCCGGAAAAGTCCAATCGCCTTAGACTTGGCCACGCCCACACAGAAAGTATGCAGTGGGAATGTGAAAATGTTTATAGCATTACGTGTGCGTTTACAGTTAAGAAATATCCCAAGAAAAATAATAAAGGAAGAAGTGGAGGCAAAGCCAAACCAATGAGCATTTAATAAAAATGCACATAAATTCTTTTGCTTTTTTTTTTCTTTTGGCGGCCTGAAATGGCGAGCCTGGCCAACTGGCTGGCGCAGACACCTCACGCCGTTAACTTAAGTGCCAAATTGTTGGCGTTTATTGCCGCTTTAGGTGGTTGTTGTTGCTGTTGCTCTTGTTGTTGTTGTAGCAGCTGATGATGTGGCCACATAAAATGCCAGGCTGTAATAAATTGTTGGTAAATTTTATATAAATAAAAATGTCTGATATACCGAGCGTAGCTCGCATTTGCATTAGTGCATTATTAAGCGATGCTTGCGGCTGTCATCTAATTAATCCCCGCAGTGCACTTGGCTCACAGTCCCGCAGCACTTCATTTAAGCCCAGCTGCCAATTTGCGTTGACAAAACGTCGCGTCGAAAAGTTTTTTTTTTTTTTGCTATTATTCTTATATATTTTTTTTTCAATTTCGCGACAGCGGTTGTACCCAGGAGAGCAGCAGCTGCTATAAAGATGCCTGGGCCTGGCATGCAAGTCAAGGTAGAGTTGAGGAGAGGTGGGGGCGGGGCTGGTAATGGGGCTGGCAGAGAGCGATTCACTGCTGCGTGCATGGCATACCAATGAGACTGAGATACGAGCAAGACTAGACTGACAGATAGACACAATAAGATATACAACTACATTAATATACGAGCCGTATCAGAAGCGAGGGTAGCTGCAAATATTCAGGACATATGCTACGAGTTGTTCAGGAACATTTTAAATGCAATTAAAAATGTTATTTGAGTAATTTAAAACATGCTCTTGGATGTTATTGAAAATCGTATGAAAGGCAAGCTAAGAAAGACGCTTTATATCAAACTTTAAGCTGATATCAAAATATAATAAATATAATATTATATGTAAATTTAAATTAATTTTATTTTAACTAAATGATTAATTTTGAACATGCTCCTAAACGTTTAAGTCGGTTAATGGACATCTGTTAAATTATGAGTTCAGTTTGTAGACCAATTTTCCAATTTTTAATGTAAAAATATAAATTATTTCGAGCAGTAACGACTTAACAAATATTTATTAGATTTAACTAAAAGGCTTCTGCTTATAAATAAATAATTTCCGTTTGATATATTTATAGACAAATATTTCAAAATACGCAGCTCTCGAAAATCATATATTTCTCGTTAGTATTAGCTTGAAAACCTTCGAAGCGAAGTATTTGTTTAATGTGTTTAAAATTGTTTCAATGTTTATTTTAATTAAATTCATTTCAAATATTATATATTCTTTATTTTTATGTGATTTTTATGCATATTAAATTTTTTATTTTATATTATTATATAGACTACCCAAAATATTGTGATTTTTTGTATGTAAATATTATTATTATTTTCTTATTATTATTTTAAAATTCTTAGGAAGCTTTAATTGTAGATAAATCAAATTTATGCCGACAATGCAAAATATCAGAAAAAATCGATCAAAATAAAATAGCTAATTTCTTCAAATTAATAACAATTCCATTACTCGGCAGATATGCAAATAATTGCCCTCGTTTAATCATATGAAATATATATAATTATATGTATACATATACAATCTGGCGCATATGCCGCCCTATTCAATAAACCACCTGTCATCAACTTTTTCTTGCTTCAACCCCCCTTTAGGCACCTACATATGTGTATGTTCTGCGTTCGTTGCTTTGATTAAAAATTCATGTCGTATACGAAATTCAACGAGTGGCAGGCATATTTATACGATTCCATGACGTTCTATATGAGGCATATTTGTAGTCCCAGTGTGAGACAAATGAAGCAGCTGTTCTTGTTGTTATTGCAAATGTTAATGTTGCGTGTAAATAATGTAGAGCATAATCAAAGTGAAAGTAAAAGTGAAAGTGGCAAAAAGGTCAAGTGCAAATGCCAACAACAAAGACAAGAGAAGCAGATAAAAATGTAGATAATCGGATTGAAGAGCTGCTGGCATCCGGGCTGGCTGCAGAAAAATCGCTTAATTTGTGCTCCTTAATTGGAGGAGAACGTTGCGAGTCGATTCAAAAGGAAACAAAACGAAAACAAAATATTTATAGTGGAAATATACAAATGATGCGATAAACGAGTAAGCGTTCGGTTGTGTCCTGACCAACGGTGCGTATACACAATCTCCAAATGCAAAAGAAATGAACAAGGAGCTGGAGTAAGCCACGAAGGATAATGATAAACACACAGAGAGCACTATTTACAGGCCGTTTAAACGGCCCCTTTTTAAGAGGATTCAATATAAATATGCATTTAAATTCCATTTAAATTGAGGCTTTGCTGCGGGGACTTATAAAAAAGAGAAGCAAAACACATTGGGAAAATGGCCAATGAGAAAATGAGAGATTAAAGATAAGACTCTGCCTATTGCCGGGTAGTTTACGAGGCGTTTCCTAGGTTGTTTAAGAAATATTAATATTTATGTGGAACAGACTTTTAAAAGGGATCTTTAATTGAAAAGTTTTTAAGCTGGAAACTGCGATAAAAGATAGGAGTACATAAATTTAAAGGTAAGCTTAGAATAACAAAACGTAACATAAGGGCGTAGCTGAGCTGACTAAGCGTTGAACTAGCCAGCGAAAAGTCGCTGGTTCAAAGCCAGATGAAATTTTTGTAATTGCCCATTTAATTATTTGCTATGCAATAATTGGCAATCAAATTAAAGAAAAGTAATTGCGAGTCGAAAATAATAATTGAATCTGCCGGAATCTGGCTCAAATTACGCAAACTTTCTGCCATAAAATACTTCAAGGCGCAACCGATTTGAAGTAGACAACGTTTCTTAGAAACTGCATTCATATTGTTAAGCTGTTGCACAACAATTAAAGTTGTGAAGTCTTAACTGCAGCTTAGAGAAACTTTCGCCAGGCATGACTGGCAGACGGCGTTAAGCGCATTATTGATACAAAAGTTGAACAACTGTTCTATAAAACATAATCGCCAGTTATTAAGCATAAGAGCTTAAAGTCCAATTTGCAAGTTGAGCAGGGAAAATCGCAGCCAAACAGCGCAAATTGAAAGCTGCAAAGTGAAAATTGAATATTGAAAATTGAAAATGAAATCGAAATTGAAATTGTGCTGCAAACTAGCAAACATATCCATCTACCTAAACATCTTCAGCTTCTTCTACTTCTTCTTCTTGGAGGACATCAGCTGCAGGCGTAGGGTGTACAAAAAATAAATGTATATAAAAAACAAATGCTCTACATCTTTTTTAGCTTAGTGTGCCCTTCTCGTTCTCCATTATAAGCAAAAATTGCTCAATTGAAAAGGAAAAACGCAGGCAGCTGGCAGCAACGACGCCGACGTCAGAGCAGGCTTTTCACAGCAAAAACTTTTCATTTTTCGGCAATAGAAAAGTTTTTGCTCGGCACATGTGTGTGTGTGTGTCTGACAGCCGGAGCGCAACAATTGAAGTATAAAAAACGTGCGGCGAACCAAAAATCACAGCGAAAAGTGCACAAAAGCCAAGTTGAAGTTTTGCAAAGTGTGTCCTTTAGCAAATGCGATGGGATATGGAGCAGCCAGAGCTCTGAAAATGATTTGCTTTAACGAAAATGAGTTGCAAATCGACAAAACTATCTAAATATAATATTCAAGGATAATGGCTGCTGCGAGCAGGCCTTTGTTCAGTTCAGAGTCTTGCATAGCTTGCTTATAGGCCACATTTTAGGTAAAGCAATGAAATCAAGAACACTTTAAAAGCCTGAAGCATGACTTGTCTAAAGTTTAAGACCATTAAAATGTAAAAACTTAAACTCTCGCTGTCTTCACTATATGTCTTGCCGCTTAGGTTGGAAACGCGCATATGGCTTTCCACATGCATGAAGACCGGTTTTTTGCTCGACGGCAGATTGTTCCCAATGCTAAATATTAAATATTAATAAAAAATTGACTTTTTATATAAGAAGAAAAAACTTTCCAATAAATGCACTTTTGCACTTTTTTTACTTTCAGCCTTATTATTTACAGCTGCTTCCGGTTGGCAAGTTTTTGCCTTGGCTGCGCCTGTTAGTAGGCAACATTAATTTGAGCAACTATGTAAAACATCTAGGCCAAAAAGGAGACACTTCCTGGCGCAGCCGGGCTGTCAAGGAAGCATTCTTGCAGGCTTTTGCATAATTTTCAATAATAATTGCAGTTACGACCGCAGCCACGCCCACGCAACGCTTGGGCGCGCAAATGTTTAATGAGTTGTAGCCAGCACGCAACCAAAAAATAGAGGAAAAAGAAAAGACAGCGGGCAACCCTCAAAAGACACAAGAAGCTGTTTGCCAGCTATAAACAGCAGCAACAGCAACAACAACAACAGCAACAACAGCAACAACAACAACAGCAACAACAACGACAACAACTGTTAAAAGCGGAATAAGTAGTTGTAGTGTAAGAAGAGGCAGCAGCAGCCGCCAAGCAGTTGCAGGCAGCGCGCAGCGGAAACGGAAATGAGTAAAGAGTAACTGTGTGAACAGCGTTTAGTAGAGCACAAAAAGAAGAAGAAGAGAACGCGAACCAGGAACAAAAAAAAACAACGAACGGAAACGGCAACAGACACAAAGGCGAAACGAAAGAAGAAGAGGCGGCAGAAGCAACAGTTCAGCTGTAAAACATTAAATGAAAACGAGGCGAAAGCAGGCAAAGGCAATGATTGCTTTAGATCGAACGATGGGCCACAAAGAGGGTAGCGGGTTAGGAGCTGTGTGCAGGGGGATGAAACGGTCACAAAAGCAAACAAATCAAGCCAAGCCAAGCGGAGGCAGTTCTTCACATCAATGCGATATGAGTGTGTCGCACTCACTCGCCCTCTCTCTTTCTGCTCATCCCTCACCCATCCTCTCACCCACTCCCCCTCTATGGCTGTGGGCGAACAAGGCAATGGCAATGTTAGTAAGCAAAACATGTTAATACTAACGTTAACTTTTCCATGTGTAAGGCGAGGCACAGAAACCGAACGAAGCACTGAAACGCTGCAGGGCTGAGCGAAAAGCCAAAGGAAGCAAAAAGAAAACATACACAAGCGCAGCAAGCATAGCCGTGGAAAGTACGCTCGACTAGAATATACCCTAGAATCGGCTGCGCAACTGGGTAACTTTCTACAGCTCTTGGCCAAAGTTGTGGTATTTTCAAACACTATCAAAACTTTTGTCTCTTACTGTTATACCCTATAATATTTGTTTTGAAAAAAGCTTAAATCAGTAGTTATTAATTTTAAGGAAATGAGTGTGGCAATTGATAAACCATATTCTGCGTAAGATTTGGAATAAACTTTGTTCTAATCTTTGTTTTCTTCGGTCTCTCTAATATCCTTTTCTTTGAAATTTGATTAAAAAAATCTAAGAATCTACAATAACCGATTTTGATGAAGTTATGGACTAACCAAATTCTGCATTAGATTTTAAATAACCTTTCTTCCAGGCACCTGGCGTCGATAGACTCATAAATTTGCATAAATTTGAACAAGTCTAACATACCCCATTTTCTTATTCACCTTTTTACAGTGTATCTGGAGTACAGACATAATTGTATGTACTTGCAATGCATGTGAAATGAGTAGCGACTGCAGCTGCCAACACAGCAAACTGGCAACTGAACTTACGCGCAGTTTCCCCTTTTTGATTAAAGCCAAATGCAACAGCAGCAGCAACAACAACAGCAACAACAACAAAAGCCAGCAAACAAATGCCACCAAATGCGATTGGCGTTGGACACTTTAGCGCAGCACGTGCTCATTGGGGTTTTTTGACGCACGTCGTGTGGTCTGAAGGGGAAACAGGAATGGAGAAATGCCAGCGGGAGGCGCTTCTGGCGATGACAACGGCCACGACTTTGTAGTTGGGATTTTTTTTGGCTGCCTTGAGAAACCTGGCCAGGATGTCAATGTCCATGTCGCAGTTGATGCCGGGCAGCAGTAGCAGCAGCTGAGCTGCGGTCACGTGTTGGATGGTGCGCTGCGGTGCAGCTGTTGTTTAATGGAAACACCGCAGGAATTTAAGTGCTTCCGCTTTTAATGGTGCAAGTCGAGCACGAGGCATGTCACGGAGTGCAGAAGATGAAATCAATAAACGAAATCATAACCAGCAACAGGGGGGCGCTCAATGCTATCGCTTTAGGGAGGGCCACACGACTGGCATGTGTGTGTTCGTGTGTGTGCGACAGGTCAAGAAAAAACAACTAAGAGGGCCCTGCTCGAGAGTGCTCAGCTGGAATATGCCCTGTTCACAGCTGTACTAAAATTTGAACTGGCTTCTACACACTCCCTTCCCCTAAGATTCCTTTAATGGGAATTTCATTCCTGAATAACTTCTGTGCTTGGAGACCAATATCTATTTAAATCTCTTCAAAGATTAATTATGTCTTACCAATGTTCTTACATACAAAAAATCCATGACATACAAGCTTTCTCCATTCGAGAGCCTACATGCGTAATTAGTTCTTATAATTTCCGATATATGCTCGCAAAAACCCAAATTACAAAGCGATTTTTATCGATTTCGAAATTAATTGTTTTTTATTTAGAGATTAATACAAACGCAGCCGAGAGAAAGAATACCCATTTTCAATAAGTACAGGGTATTAAAAAGAAACCCACAAGCAAAAGCCGCTGGCAGCCTGTCGAACTCGATATGAATCATGTGGAAAAGAATCTGGTGCTGCCAGCCAGCTTTTCGGGTAAATGCCTCACATAATTTCGGCATTAATAAAGGAAACGAACTGAGCTGAGTGTCAGGTTTAGGGAATTGCCAGGCACAAAACGAATTTTTAGTGTGCTCAGCGACCTGTCCTTGGAGCCCAAAAGAGAAATGAAAATCAATATTAAAAAAACACATAATAAAATATAAAATTGTGAAATTTAGCGAGCTCCATGACAGTGCAGAAAACGTTATGAGACAAGCAGATGGCTCTGATAGCTTTAGGCCTTGGCAGGCTGTCCAAAGGTCCAAAAGTGACGCCCAGAAAAATGATGAATAGTAGCTCTCCGAATGTTTAAATATGCTACATATCTACATGCTACTAATTCAAACAAAAGCTTTAAGGAATCACAATTGAGCTGGGCAAAGTTATAAGTCTAAAAAAATATTTATCCTTTAAGAGAGACCCTTCCAAGTACACAAAGTCGACTCACAGAACATATTTAAGATTGATTAACCTTGGAAATAAATAAAACTTTTAAAGGAACCTTAATCTAGAGCGTAAATTGTTAACCGAATCGGTTAAGTCTGAGCTTAGACATGGTATCAAAAGGCAAGATAGATAATTAAAGCAGCTAAATAAATACGATTGGAAAGTTAATTGGAGGATTTACTTTCGAGAACCTGAGACACGCGTTCAGCTTAAGCAGATAGACGCATATGCGTAGGTTGTCAGGGGCGAAACGAAGCATTTAACAATGCTCTGACATTTAAATGCCCACATTAATTATACGCCTCGTTGTGCCTAGACCCAAACATCTGCTGTAGTCATGCCAATTTTTAAGTTGAGGTGGCGCCAAGGATGAGGGTGCACGGGTGGGCAGAACTCCACCCGAACTGTTTTACGAAATGAGAGCTGCCATTTGCCGCAACACTTTTTGTGTATGCCACATTTGTTAATTACTTTTGGCATAGACTGTTTTGTGCTGACCTCAGTGAAAGTTTTGCCATTTTACAACAGCCAAGTGAAGCTGTGGCTCACATACAGCTGAACTTTGACAACTTAAGGCAGAAACTGACAGGCGGACAGACTGACAGACAGACAGACAGCCAGAGAGTCTGACGGACCGACTGGCTGACAATAATCAAAAGACAGCTCACATTGGGTTGCGAGTGGGTGCAATTACCACCTGCCAAGGCCAACGAGCTCTGAGGCAATTAAAAATGCGCACTGCCAAATGAAAATTACAGATTTCTCACAGCGCACCAAGGGCAGGGGCAAGCTCCAGCTCGGGCATGCCCGGGGCAATGTATTCAATAAGCGAGCGCATATAAATTAACCATTAAGGATTTGCCAGGCGGCATTCAAGAGGCGCCGGCAATTGGCAAACAAACGAGCCCAGGATACGAACAAACTGCGTCAAGGAAATTAACATAAAAATAAGTAGCAAGCAGCTAGACTATGTGTAGCCGAAGCTGGTATACCCTGTAAAATTGACTAAATGATTCATATAAGCAAATTGGGTATGAAATGCAGAGAGAAGGGTCCAAGCTATCCTTTATATATATGTATACCATACTTCTACCTGTTATTATTTACGGGGTATACCGAATAAGCTGTGCAAGTGTGGTTTCGAGCCTCTGCGCCGTCTTCTAATTTTCTATATCTTCTATAAAAACAACCTGCCACGACTAACAGGGTATAACAAAGCAGCTAAGAAAATGTATGCTTTGAATTATTAACAGAGAATTAAGGAAGGGACTATGCATGAAAATGTTATGTGGCAATTATTGCTGCTCTTCTATGTGAATCTCAACCCTCTTCTTTCAATTCAATTCCTGCTGCTGGGCAATGAATGTCAGGCGCTGATGATTAATCAGACTTGTCCAGCTTGATGTGGTGGGTCCATCTGATATTTTACTACTTCTCTACGCAGCATGCGTAATTATTGCTGTAATCAATTCGCATAGCAAGCACCGACCCCCCCCCCCTGCCATCCTTCCCACACCGAAACACAGAGGCGCTGCGTTTTTACAGCTGTTGCGCGTAGAAGTCGACTTCAGTTTTTGTCGTAAATTCAAATCAAGTTCCGGAATAGCCAGATAAAAGTAAACTCTGTCTAGGCGATCGACTACTAGAAATCTAAAGGGGCAAAGGGAGAGAAGGGTAAACAAATATATATTTATATGTCTGGCAGTTAACACAGCCGAGCGCGCAATTTATATTCGAAATGCTGCGCAGTATTTTCATCTTCTTCGCTCTTTTTTGATTGCCAGCCAATTTAGTGCTGGCCAAGCCACACTTTTAGCACATAATCATAGCTTCAACATAACCCCATGCAATTACGACCGAGACTTAGCCAGACAGCAACAGGGCCAAGAGTGGGCGGGCAGCGGGCAGCGGGCCGCATGGCAAGGGGCGCACTTAAAGTCAGCAAAGTGTAAAAGGGCGCGACTTGCTTTCCCCAGTTGGTTGAATGGACTTGACACAAGCGACAATCGATAATGTAACTGAAACAGGGCCAAGAAAGAAAAAAAAATAGCAAACATAAAGCAGAACTTGCCTAGATGATTGACCTTAGCTGAAGTTTACTTTAAGTTGGCCGATTACAGCAATGCAGCTCATTGAACTTGTCGCTGATTTGACATAAATTGCCGTAAGTTGTGTCAAATAGATCTAAAGAGGACTACGAGTAAGAGTTATAAATCATATAAGTGCAAGTACAATAACTGGGTTAGGCCTGGGGATGACGTTAAACTCTTTAAAACTATTTATTTAAAGAAAGTGAAGATCTGAATTCTCCAAGAAAACTCTTGGAAAACTGTGAGCATGGAGAAATAGATAATATTATTATACATAATACCACGGAAAGAATGTGGGAACTACCTTCGTTCAACTCTGCTGAATAGAGTATTCACTAGTCCTGCTGCACATATCTACTTATCAATTAATTGAACTGTCACAACTGCTGAATGCAAACACTTTCGATTGATATAGAGCACGCATTTCTATTTACTCAATAAATGTTATCAGACTGCATTTATCCATCCATCAGATGCAGCTGAAAACTGATGCGCATCAGCCGCGCCGCTCAACGCTTGCAACTGGCGCAAATTTGATTAAAAATCAGCTGGAATAAAATGCCAGACACTGTGCAGCGTAGTCTGCGAGGCAACACATCGTTAACAGACGTTTCAGTTGCAATCAAGCAACGCAAACAAATCCCCAAGTGTCGCTCAGGTCCAGGCCCAGCTCCATAGCCCACTTCCCATATCCAATTCCTAGCTGCTGACGACATCTCTGCCCATCGCATCAGCGCAATGAAAAGGAAACTAACAAAAAGGGAATACACATTGAAAATAAGAGGCGGCAGAAAATCCTCCGCTGAATAAATACCTTTGAAAACCTATCTAGTGTCGGATAAAGAAACTCCATTGCCGGACAACTTTTCTATTAACAATTTGTCAAAAACAAATAGATTTTCAAAACTCTCTTTCCATGCCATCTGTATGATATAGTTATCCAATCTGGCTGACTTTAAAATATATACTGCCTTGAATTTATGGCTTCGACTATGTTTTATTCAAATCATTACACATTCAATGACAAAATTAGATTACCCTTTAATAGGATGTTAACTAGAGGGACTTTAGATAAGGCAGGAACTGCTCTTCCATTCCATTGCATGGACTGATCATAATGAGCATGAAATGCTTAATGGATCAAAAGGGAACAAGGGAACTAAATTAGCTGCTTAGGAGCTAGTCCATGTCGCATATCATTGTCTCGAACGGCAGCCACAGTTAATTTCGCATTGCGTATACGACATGTAGAACCTAATTGAAATTCCATGTTCCATGGCATGACGATGCGTCATTTGCTGTGTCACCTTTGCCGCTCAATTAGACAACAGGTCGGTGCAACTATTTGCGAAACGCTTCTTGCCCTCTTGCACTCTCTCTTTCGCTCTCTTTCTCACTCTTTCTTGACACCATTCGAGTCCTTTTTGGGTTTTAGCTTGACCAAGTATTTCATTGATTGCTGCTCGGCGTGGGGCAAAGAGCACTTGCTAAGTTTTGCAGCTGCCGCTTGTCGGTTCATTATAAATGACGCTCAGTGAGCACACACACGCACACACAACTGTCTTGGTACACTCAGTTACCTGGCCAGAAGAGACCCTCACTGACACTTTTGCAACACTTTCATTTATCTTATCGAACGCTCCGCCATCTCTTAACCTGCCCTCTCGACACCACATGTACCCTGACCTAAAGGCTCTATCGTGAATTATACAGCAAAGAATTTAAGGATGAGTTCCAACAAATAGAACACAAAAATCTATTTTCCATTTTCCATACACATTTTAAATACTAAAATATAAATTTGTAATAAATATTCTGTGCAATGTTTTTGTTGTTTTGTATGGCTACAAAACTTGAGTGTAGGGCATACACACTTGACTATTGCCTTGTTTTCTGAAATTTTGCAGTTTGTAATTAGTAAATGGCCGCATGAAAAGGAACCTTTCCTGCTAGTTGCAATGCTGCCTGCCTCTTGACCCTTTTCCAGATGCTGTGCACTTAAGATGCTTTGACAAGTGATTTGAATATATCAGACTTTTCCGGCACGTGTTGCCTTCTTTCTTGTTGTTGCTGTTCTTGTTGGTTGGCTGGCAATCATGGCGCCCGTTTACATTTCAATGAAATGCGTTTAAGCAAAGTTTTTCGCAGTTGTTTTTATGGTTCTTTTTTTTCCAGTAAAGTTGTGACTGCTGCTGCTGTTGCTCTTTCAATATTTATTCAATCGTAAACTTGCGCTTGCTTTTATTTTACATACACACCCACTCACACACACACACACTCACACACACGCACGTACACACACCCAACTTTTCTTTGTTGTCGTTGGGTGCTTGGGAAAATGGAAAAATAAATTTGATTTATGCTACGAACAACTTTTTCCAGACTCCCCCGCACACACCAAATGCAGGCGGCAATGAAACTGAAACCGCATTTTGAATCTTGTTGGGTTTCATTCAATTGTACTTGCTGTGCGGTGACCATTTTGTCGATACCAAAACTTTGCGAAATATATACCAAATGGCAGTTGACAGTCGCAGAAGGGTGGGAAAAGAAGAAGAGCTTCTTGCAGATGCCAATGCATTGATTTCTAGCCATAAATCTTGGCCAAATCAGTGAAAGAAAAGTCAGCAGCCAGGACTGTTGGCTCAACAGACAAAGCCAATGAAAAACAAGAGTGTTCCAGCGGAGCGTGGGCGACTAGGAGATGCCCTGTTACATATACTCCGTATTTCCTTTACCAGGATTAAAACTTGATATTGAACAATCTTGAGAAGTATGCCAGATTCAAAACCTTGAGCTTGTAGAGGACGAAAGATTTATCGACAACTATCGATTTTTAATATTTTTAAGGTTGAAAAATATGCCAGATGCGGCATCTTCAGCTTTTATATTCTGCGAGATATGTTTAGAAAGCTACAAATAGAAATCATTATTTATCGATTTTAAAGACATTTCGAGAGTTATCGATAGCTTGATACATCGTAAATTCAACCCTTTCTTTAGCCAGATTACCAAGCATATACAGAGCCAAAAAAAACTCAGCTCTCAATCAACCAAGCAGCCTGCTTCCCAACTACTCCGAACCCAGGACTCAGCTCCTATTCGCACAATGCAAATTTGTATTTTTTGAAATTCATGGATTTCAGTGACCGCTCGCAGGCATCTCATGCCACATTCGGTTATCATGGCTGCTGCCACGCCTACCAACGAGTTGTGCAACACTGTATTGAACTGGCCCAGAGAAGAGCTACGAGCTTGAGAGAGTAAGCCTTGGGAGGCCCAGTACAACATCATTTTTGTATTTGACGGAAAATTTTGTCAATGTTTCAATGCGAATGCTTGACACAGTTATTGTATACATACCCTCAAACTCCCCCGTACACAACACCTCCCAAGTGAAATTGGCATAATAAACAATGACAATGTGCGTGCGAATGTTGTCAAGGATGCTCACAGGAGGCAGGAGATAGGCGGCAGGATGCGAGAATCTGCCTGCACGAAAAGTGAGTTAGCGAGCTGAGTGATGCATGAATGCGAATGAGCTGCCGGCAAGAGGGGACCAGTGTGATAGGTGTGTGTCTGGGGGGGAGGAGTGTTGTAGGTATATGGCAGACAGTCACATGTGTGCGGCATATGGGAAATACTTTCAAGTTCCGGAATTTACGAGCTATCGTAAAACAGACATTGTGCGCGTGTTCAGCAAAAGTAACTCTCCCGCTGAAATATGCTTACGAATCGGCTACAATATTCACGTGGCAATTATCAATGTCTGGACAAAGACAAAGTTGTTCCGAGTTAAAGCACAAACGTCTGTAAACTAACTAACAAAAACACTGAGATAAATTGAAGAAAGACTAGAGGAACTTTTAACTTGGATAGGTAAAATAATATAGAGAATTGCAGGAAGTTTCCCCCCCAAATTCTCTCTGGAATAAAAATACGATTTGCTAAGAATTTTTGGCTTGTTTATGATTTCTTTCAGATACTTTTCTTTTTTATTGATTGTACATTTTTTTATTGTATTTCTAACTATTTTCTGAAGCTCATTAATAAATGTACTTTCTCTTAAGTTTCTCTCAGTGTCTTTACTGTAGCAGACAGCGACATCAACGCATTTCATTTATCTGGCAGACAAAATGGCAACCGCCATTGTCGCCTAATGTCCCAGTGCCTCCTCACGGGGCAACCCCCGCAGCGCACCGCTTTCCTCTAGACTTTCTTGTAAGCTTTCGTGGCTGTTCACTCCCGGCCATTAGCTCGACTGAATGCTTGCTACAAGTAACTGGCTCATATCTGTGTCTGTTCCTGCCAGCAGCAGCTTCTCGCACACTAGTTAGCTATCCAGCCTGTAATCCACACTCATACACACACATGCATGTGCCAAGCCCTGTAAGCCGCGACTGCTTGAGAGGGAAAAAAAGTTCCATGATTGATTAAACGGATTGCGGACATAAATTAATAGCTTTAATTAAGCGTAATTAGAGTGCAAATCCATCAGCGAGGTTAGACAATTATTTAATATGAGCTAAGGCAAGCTGTTGTTAATTTTCTAAAAAAAATATTGTTAAAAATAAAAATCAAAGAGAAAACAGGCAATCATAATATTTAATGATAACCAAAAATAGAGTTATCAAATTTCACGGTTTTATGTATTTTTAATGCAGTTTCTGTTCTAAATTTAATTTAGGGTGTGCGTGTGCTTGTGTGTGTGTGTGTGTGTGTGTGTTTGTGTGTATGAGTATTTATAAGTCATTCGTTCGCTGTTTGTCCTTTAACGATTCAATGAGCTCTAAAACGACTTTATTGATTTTGTGTTAGCTCTGTCGTTACAGAAGTCAATTGAGGCAGTGGGTTGCCAGGGAGGTGCCAGGGGGTGTGTGTGCGACAGTGCGACATATTCATACATTTAGCGATTATAAATATTTATCGCATATACATATACGCACACATGTGCGCAATTTCGTATAAAGCGAAATATGATATGAGCAAAGCGAACAGGATTAGGAGTTCAGAAATAACAAGTTTCGAATATGAATAGGTTAAAGACGTGACGATTGAAGCGATTATGAAAGCCAAACAGTTATCAAAGCCATTTAATAAAGTGGGTTTAAAGCAAATAAATTAGAGGAGAAATCGTGCATTAGTTGTTGTCTGAGCTACAATTAGTTTGTTTAAATATAGTTGTATATATAAAGTTGTTTAGTGGTCACGGACTCCCTGACTAGACTATAAATGTTGTGGTGTTTTAACAGAATGCTTTAAAGTTATTATTACTAAATAAGTAAAAACAAATTCAATAAGAGCATCAGACCGAAGTTAGGGTACAGAATTCTCTCCCAATGCAGTCGTTTAGTGGTCACGGGGATCGAACTCCCAGGCTTTATTATAAATTCTGCGGTGTCTTAACGGTAAGTTAGAAAGTTATTAACTTTTATATCATGACGCAAGAGCGTCAGAGCAGGGAGAGAGAAGAAAGTTGCTCCATTGCTAGACTATACATTTTGTGGTGTTTTAACAGTATGTTTGAAAGCTATTACTATTAAATAAGTAAAAACAAATTGTGTTTCAGTGGTCATGGGGCTCGAACTCTCTGGGTATCTTTACCCATAACTTGAAAAGCTATAACTTATAAATGGGTAAAAACATGTAAGAGGTTCTATTCGAGAGCTCCCGACTAGGGGATACCCTGACCCCCCTTCTTCCAACATCAAATGCATATATATATTCTATTTTAGAAGCTATATGTCACGTTTGGTGACTCTAGCTTTTATTATTTACCAAAATTTCCAAAAAAAAAACAGGATATCGATATCGATTTTTATCGATTGCTTGGAAACGGAGCAAGTCATCGATTATCGGAAACAAACTCGATCTGCGCGGGAACTAGGAGCATCTACATCTAAAGTCTCTAGCTCTTATAGGTTCTGAGATCTTGCGTTCATTCATACGGACAGATGGACAGACTGACATACAGACAGACGGACATGGCTAGATCGACTCGGCAATTGATGCTGATCAAGAATATATATACTTTATGGCGTCGGAGATGCTTCCTTCTGCCAGTTACATACATTTGGATTTTGCAGAAATACAATATACCCTTATACCCATTTTTAATGGGTTCAGGGTATAAAAATCCAAGTAAGAGCGTAAAATCTAACAATCAGAAGGAAACATTAAATCCCTCGCGTCTACACTGTACAAATTTTGTGCGTATCTAAATTCCTACACTAAATCGCAGCTAAGGCGTGTGAAAATTTACTTGTAAAACCAGAAAATCAGCCCTTCAGTTTCTGTTTGCTGCTGTCAAGTCAAGGCTGTGGCCTGTTGTTGATATTGATTTGCAAGGCTGGCACGCCGAGCCCAGACCTTTATCCACACACAGACAAGCTCACAGACAAACACACACACACACACACACACACACACACACACACGTTCGCGCACACACAAACTGTTTTCCACTTAAGCACTGGCAACACAGGTAACGATGTGCTAAACGCGCCGCAGACGCAGTCACATTTAAGGCCAAAGAACACGCGAGCCAAAGACAGCCACAGCCAGGCCAAAAAATGGCCTACTTCCTAGTCATACCACTTGGCCATTGACAGGCGGCAGCCTCGTCGCGTTCGAGGCAGCAGCAGCAATAGCAACAGGCGGCAAATTATGATGAGCCCCAGTCTGCCCCCGTCCCACAATCCCCTCAGAAAAACAGGAGGCATAATCATAATGAGAAAACGCTTTAGCTCTGCCGTAATATTGTAAAATATACCGAGAAGGAAAACAAGTACGAGTGCTCTACCAGAGAGTATCTTACTGGAGAATACCCTGTACATAGCTCCTTGTTTTCGTGACATAAATTTTGATATAGCTTTCATTACTTTAGACCACTCTCCTAACTAAAATACACCTTAGATGGATGGTTAAAATCGATAATTATCGAAATTTTCAAGAGTCTCCATTAAGCTAATATGCCAAAAAACTGTGCATAGAAATCGATATTCATCGATTTTCAATGCATATCGAGGCTATCGATATTTCAATTGAAATGCCAATGCCTAGCAAAATTCAGGTCTTTACCTCAAGCCTAGTCCAGAAATCTGTGTTTATCGATTTTCAAAATTGGTCGGAAATATCGATTTTTTAATTTTAATGTCTATACATCAAAAATCAAGGCTATACTTCAAATTAATATGCCCAAAAAGCAAGAATAGATATCGATATTTAACAATTTCCGAAATATGGGACTGTTATCGATAGCTTAAAATAGTTTCATTCTTACAGACGCACGGGATTTACGAGGTGAATCCAGTATACCCTCTATTACTTGCTACGGGCACAGAGTATGCAGGAATAATATTCGGATTTGCATATTTTTGTGTTGAGTGGCCAGAGAGTGGGCACTTAATTACTTGGTTTGTCCATTTGCTTTCTTGGATATTTGTTTATCTTAAACGCTGCCGCTTTTGGGCATTTTGTATTCGCTTTTTGCGCTTAATTTGAAACGCTTAAACTTCGACCCGAGCAGAAGAAAAAAATTATGAAAGACAAAACGAAGCGAATGAAAGCCGGAAATGACAGCTGAAAGAAGTGAAAGCAAGAGACAGAGGCAGAGGGATGACAAGGGGCCAAGCGGCAGACACAGGCAAACAAGGCCAAGCACATGCCGCATGCCACATGGCACACGGAGTCAAGCAGCTGTTGCCTTAGCATTTGCTTCACGCTCTCTGCTCGAGTGCTTCACGATTTCGTTTCTCTTTGTCTTAGTCTTTATCTTTGCACTTGCCTTTTGTCGTTTCGTTTAGCGTCGAAATGCCGTTAAACTGCCTTTAGAAAGAAACTTTTGAAAAGACCCAAAGGATGGTTGGGCAATACCCCAGAACAGGCGGTCGAGCAAGAATCACATGTAAGTGGGCTTTACGCATATGTGATGCCATTTAAATTAAGTTTCATTTGCATTTAGAAATTACAGGCATTTCACATTTCTTTACTTTTATATAAAAGCTCTAAACACCACGAGATTAAAAATTGTATGATACTTACATATTGATCTCTTTAACTCTAAGCCACATACCAATTTTCACCAGCTCAAGTAGTTCCTAAGCTACGACAGTAAACCAATGAGAGAAAGTTTTAAGGTTAAATATATAATATCCAGGACTATTCCTCTATATAATGTATTACTCTTACAGTACTAAATACCTTTTTTGTTTTCTTTTTCTTGTATTCTATCTATAGCACAAAATATCCCCTTTAATCGTAAAAACGTTCATCGTATAAACCTTAACGGACCTCAAGTAAAACCGCCTTTGACAAAAACAATGAAAACCTTTTGTATAGCATACTTTTGGGCTGTTGTTTGCTTGACTTTTTCTTGTTCTCGTTCTTATTCTTTGCCTTTTGCATTACGTTCCGCGCTGTGCTTCCTCTCGTTGTTGTTATTGTTGTAGGTTCTTGCTATTCGCTTTCAAATTGTTGTATTTATTTTGATATCGCCGCCAGCAGCTGAAAAAACTTTCACATTTTTGTTTACTGATAGCATATGCCCCCCTAGGCAACCCCTCACCTAAGCGCCCTTCTTTTTTTACCTGTCATTTCTCTGAACCTTTGTGAAGAACATTTGCAATTAAATGCTACAGGCACACACACACACACCCACACAGCGCACACACGTACACACATTTGGCAGCATAATTAACGCACATGACTAGACGAAAATTCGCCTGGGTGGGCGTTGAGCTGAAAATGATTGGATTAGTAACCAGCGTACCGGGCTCACAATTGAAGCGCTAATTAATTTGCACTCAACAGCACATTAATGAATCTATTTGCTGCCACATGCCACACCGAAATGTAAACTGCCACTTGAGCTGAACATTATTTTGCCACTCAAAAAGTTGCTGTTGGGTTGCACTTTGCAACAAAATACTTTCGTATGCTGTGGCTATCCTGGAGTATTCCACAGAATGACATAACAACTTGCCATCGTCTTTGCCCCCAACAGCTGCCACATTTCTGAGGCATTAGCTGACCATTTGAGTCTGATAACTGCTTCAGTCGGGTTATCCCTGCAATGTGCCACGTGGCATTTACCACGGGATACTCCATAAGCCATAAGCTTAAACAGTGTATGCTGCTTAAGAGGTCAGGAGATGGACTCAAATTGGGTTTAGCTTATTCACATCACGAATCCTTTATGTGCTTTGAAAGATCGTGTTGAATTTGTATTAAATTAAAGTCATTATTAATAAATGTTTTCTTATTAATATTTATATTTACTCAATCAATAGTCCGCGAGCTGAGTTCGTTTAAGTCCATCAATTCTCGGCAATAAGCAGCTTTTTGCGTGCACAGCACTTTTTAAGAACCCTACGAGCATATCCTGCCAGTTCTTCGATATGTGCCACGCCCACATTTAATCCGCACTGTAACGTCCGCTTCCTATAAGTTACTCGCATTTCTGTTGTGGCCATGTCGATTCGCCTTCAATGCTTTCAACCCGGATTGCAGCTTTTTGTTTGCTTCGTAATTAAAAGCCATTGAAACTTTTGGCTTGGCTAGGGGAATTTTCCACTTCTCTCCCAACCATCGCTCCCTTTAGCACTGCAGTTGAATTTATGTGCAATTGATTTAGTCCGAGTGAGTAAAACTTTTAATTAAACAAACGCAGAGCTGAGAAAAAAAAAAAACTATGTGCGCGTGGCAGCTCATCTCACTGAAGTCATACGCTGCGTATACGTGATGCCATGTGATGTGGCACGGAGTTGCGCGTTCTCTTTGCGCTCGCTATTTTGCATTTGGGCGCCCGTCGTTTCCCATTTTCCATTTGTCAAGCGTTCGTATCCTCTGTACCCATCGAAAATGGTATAGTAGTATATATATGTATAATTGGTCTGCATTTATAATCGTGTCGAGTCCGAGTCAAAGTTTGTCTGTCTCGAATTTTAAAATATATTTTCTTCCATTATATCGTTCCATTTTTTTTGGATACCAGTCCCCAATAGGCCAGGATTCCATATTCCTTTGGTATTTGGGACCTTGGAATTTGGCGCTTACAAACTTTTTTAAACCAGATTAAAGACCTGCCAAAAGAATTGGAAGAGATCGGACTCTAAGCATCGATGTTAATTCCATGATGTGAGGCCAAAAAACCAGCTGGAATATTTGTAAAGGTAGCTCGGCGCTCGTCAACGTATCTGCAAGTCGGGCACTCTCGAAAAGGAGAACATTATTGTATTTTTTTTGGTTTTTATTAAATGGCGTCTGTCGTTTGACACGTTCGCACTGCCTCCTGGCACGCGTTACAATTTCCTTTTAATTACACGCCACAAGTCACCAGCTGTTTTGCGTGTAAATTAGTTGAAACTGTGGCCCCTACGTTGGGCGCCATGCGCTCGTTGGGCGCCGCCACGTGTTGAATCATTCAAGAGAACGACTTGTAGTACTTTACACAGCCAAGCCTCCGAGCCCCAAATACGCATTAAGTGCCCAGTGGCCAAATGGACATAAGGTAACAACAACAACAAAACCAACAAAAACATGAGCTTTTACTACCAAACATTTGCTCGGCCGTTACAAATGTGAAATGTAAAATTTTGCAAATATTTTGACATTTATTTTTTGGGTACATTTTTCCTTTGGCTTAGCCTTTTTCACTTGTGACTTTTTACCTTTTGCTTGCAAATATTTCAAGTATTATGTGAACTTTGCATATAAATTGGCAATTTAGTTGGTCAAAAGGTAGCACAACTGAGAGAAAGAGAGACTAGAGAGAGTGAGCAACAGAGAGTGGGGCTTATATGAAGAGCATAGCAATTTGTTTAGCATTTCAAAGGTTTTCCAACATCTAATCCCATCTGTCAGTTGACAAATCCTTACTGACTTTTTGTCATATGAATTTAAATACTTGAAATCAAATGATATATGAGTTTTCGACTTAGAGCTTCTCGCATAGCATACATGACATGACATAAATTTTGTTTGTATTACAACACTATTTCTGTGATTTTCAGTGCTGGCAAAGTTTTAATATGAATTTAAGTTTATTTTTTATTTATTCAAAACTTTTTGTCATTGATTAATAATCAATGATTTTTTATTTTGAAGATAAGTGCAACCATTTACAACACTGTCTATAAATTTATCCAGTGCTGGTTAGCTTACAGGTTATATGGAACTTAAGATGCTTCGTTCTAAAAAACATCCGTGCTTGCTGCACCGAATTTGCAACACTGTTTCTGTGAATTTCAGTGTTGGCAAAGTTATAATATGATCCCAGGATTAATTGACATGAATTATTTATGTTGAAGCGAAGTACAATCCTTTACAATACTGTCGTTAATTGCTCCAGTGCGCTGGTATGCTTTAAATATATATGGAGCATTAAGATGCTTCGTTGTAGTCTTTAGTAAGCATCAACAACATGCACCTCATTTGAATTGAGTTGCCTTTTGTAGTTCCCCTTTCATATTCATGAAGCATTAGCACAAATCCTGGACAGCTAACAGCTGCTGCAGCAGCAGCAGCAGCTCATTTCAGTGAGCCGCCATCAACAGGGGCCAGCAGCTGACACATAAGTCAAAAGTGTCGTTCACAAAGCATCTGCCCACAGTTCAATTGTTGTTGCCACCACCCAACCACGCCTCAGTTCCAATAGTCAAGCGGCTATTGTTCTACGCAACAACTCTTGATCTTGCTCATTGCCTGCCCAATGCCCCGTGTCCCTGTCGCTGTTGCTGTCCCTGGCCCTGGCCCAGCTCAACCTCTCTCTGTTTGTTCCTGTCATATGCAGCGGGCAGTCATCAGTGCATGCTCATCCTCATCCTCATCCTCATCCTCATCTGTTTGGCTGGCTGGCATCCTGGCACGCAGACACTTGGCTCCATTGTTTGCAATGCTGGTTCGCATTGTTTGGCCCCAACTGGGCGTGCCTCGAGTGGGCAGACGTGTTACTAATAGCGGTGCTTAGGCGGCCCTTGCGCCCAAGTACCACCCTTGCGCCCGCTATGCGCTCTGTGGTTGGCTGTCATTTTGTTGATTTATGCGTTGCACAACACTGTGACTATCGATTGCGATAGCGATAACGATTGCCATTTTATTGCCACGCTTAAGGAATTTTACCATTTTCGGCTCATTTGAGCCGCGTCGCTTTTCTTTCACAATTTCCGCAACATTTCCCGGGGCTGCGACTAATTACAAAGCGCAAAATTCAAATGAGTCAAGCAGCCGCACCCTGCTCCCGCACCGCAGCAGTTTCATTTGCGCAACAGTTGGCCAAGTGCTCCGCACCCGCCGCACCACGGCGATGCTCAGCAAATCGCTTAATTTAATAAGAAAAACGAAGCGAGCCCAGAAATGTTACCAAAGTTGTGCAAAACTTTTGCCCGAGCAGCAACTGACAAGTTAGCAGGGCCCGGGACGGTTTAGGTTACGATATAGTAGCATGTACTTGATATATATACTAGGCTAGCAGGTTTCATTAGAAACTTTTGACGGACAAGGAGGCGCGGGGGGTTGGGCTGGCGCGTGCTGCTGTCAGCTGAACATATTTTTGTGAAATGCGAGAGCCCAACTTTAAATTGTCTTTTATTTATTAATTTTTAATGTTGCGCATTTTGTGAAGCTTTACAAGTTTTGGCATCACTTTTAAAGATATTTGTTTTAATTTTTTTTTAAATTGTTGGCATAGTTTAATAAGATCTGCAGAGCTGTCCACTTGACGCACAGGTTTTTACAGTGCGCCCAAAAGTATGCAGCCATGAGTTCGACTCCAGCAGGCACTACAAAAGCAACAACAGCTGCCAATAAAATGCCTATCAATAACACATTACGGGAAACTGCGAACTTTTCATTGAATTTCTAAGAAAATTGCACAACAATAAAATTCATTTTAATTTATGCGCGCATACATAAATAAATAATAAACGAAGCCAGAATACAAAAAAGAGAAGGGCCCAGCAAACCAGGGCCCGAAACCAGAAATATTATTTTGTGTGACGCACAGAATAAAAAAAAAAATATTGAAAAACCGAAATGAATGCCAATGCTGGCCATAAAAAATAAACTGAAACACAAAACGACTTCAACAAAAAATGATATCGAACAGCAACAGCCGCGAGCGAAACTAAGGCGAACCAGCATATTAAATAGGCAACTCCGACAACGTCATCAATTCCAGATATGCTAAGCAGAGACCGCGACTGCGACGCTGACTGCGACGCTCACTGCGACTGCGGCAGCCATGTGATGTGTGATTAAAGATTCTTTAAGGTTGGATAGAGGGCTCTTATTTGCATTTTAGTTCAAATTAAAGCTACCAATAGTTAATATATTTTCACGTGATGCACGAACTCGATTATTTTGTTGTATCTTTATCTATTTTTTTCGATTTACCTTTGTATTTGTGTGTATGTGTATTTACCTTCGATATTTGACTCTTTAGTTGGGCTAGGCCAGACGCTCCCAGAATCATGATATGAAAATATTCTGCTCTTAAGAAATTCCAGTTATACCTAAGGCAGAGATTTGGAACCTTTCTCCATCTATATGTAAGTGGCCTAGTTTTATACCCTGTTGGTTTACATGCGGGTATACACATTTGGACATAAGACGTACAGACCTGAAGCAATTTTTACAATTACACTTAGTCTTAAATGGATAACCAGTTCATAAAACTGTTACAGCAGGAAAATCAAGTTTTTCATTTTTTTAAATTAATTTAATTAAGGGAAAAAATAGCTGGCCTATTCAATTGCTTGGTTTAACTTAAAGCTGTTTCTCTGCAAGGGTATTCACTCGTCGGCACTGCCAATTGTATTTTCTTATTATACCATATTCAAATAATACATACACACATATATTTTGCTGTCCATCGCATTGCCTTACATTCCATTGTATGCAAATGCGCTCGGCTCCCTCTCCACAGACGCCCCTGCATGGTGGTCAGCGCCTGTTTTGAATCCCCCTTTAATTCCATTGTATTCAAATTCCTGGCCTCAACTGATTCCTCAATTCAATTCAACAGATGTTTAATAATTTTCACTCAATTATTTATAGAACATTTGATTTATTCACTTGCTGGCGCTGGCCTGCTGATAACTCCGCGCAGCATAAAAAAAAACAACAACAACAACAATAAAAGACGCGTTGACTCTATAAAAGCAAACAAAGCGAAAAAAAGGCAAATTTACGATTGGCAATCAGCCTTATATAAAAAAGCGCGCCTTTAACGCGCACAGCAACAACAACAACAACCAAAAGAAGAGGAAGAACAACAACAACACGCAACAGTCGGTAAACATAAGAGATAAAAAATAGGACCGAAACGATTTCAATTTATTGGACTGGGCCTTGGCAATCAGATGATGACGTCCAAAGCCAACGAAAAATTGGGATAGGTTTGGCTTGGCACCCAAATTATGCGCTTGTGTGTGTGCGCGTGTGTGTGCACAGCATATCAACAACTTAAATTATGGTGCCACAAACAGAAACAACAACAAAATGCGACAGCACGACTGGCAAAGAGCCAGACAACAGGCGTTGGCTATATTAATGTATCTGTATCTGCAGCTGTAGCTGTAGCTGCATCTTGATGCATCTGCAGCAGCATCTGATTGCAACTGGCAGAGGCCAAAAACAGCAGCCAAAAAGAGCAACTGTTGTATGGAACGTGAGGGAAAGAGAGAGGGGCAGAGCGAGAGAGGGCGAAAGAGAGTGAGAGAGATGGCTAGTCTGCTAGTCTGCACTCATTCTCAGAGTTGGAAACGCCAACGCTTCGCCAAAGTAGCTGCAATAACCGCAGCAAATTGAATGAAATAAAATGCAATGTCAAAAGCCTATACAAGGGAATAGTCGCAGACTATTGAATACTCTGCCAAAAAAAATCAAAGAACAAACAGAAGATTTGTAGATGTAAATAAGAGAGAGAAAGCTCGCAACAGTCTTGAAAGGTAAGAGAAAGAGACAAATAAAGGGCGAAAGGTTGAGAGAGAAAGAGAGAGAGAAAGAAAGAGAGTGAGAGAGAGAGAGAGAGAGAGAGGGAGAGAGCGATTGACTGTAATATATATAGATAGAGAGAGAGAGAGAGCGAAGACAAGCTGAAACTTTATTGATACAACTGAGAACAAGAGAGTGTGTGAGAGAGAGAAAGAGAACGAGAGTGACGAAGTGTGTAAGACAGTACACATCAATTGAAATATAAGAGAAGAGAGAGTTAAATATAAGAGACAGAAGGGGAAATGCGATTTTACCATCAATAACGAAAGAATAAGAGACTATCTCAATTAACAGCTAAAATCTCACCTGACATCTCATTAAATACTAATTGTGAGCTCTTTAAATTCTTCATAAGACACCTCATTAAATATGACAAATCCACTGACATAGCTAAGCACCCTTTCACGAATACCCTACAAACAATGCCCGTGCGCAATTGAACATTGCCTGTTTGCTGTCGGCTTGCACAGTGGGCCAATCGTCGCGTCGGTCGTCGCAAGCGTCGAACCGGTGTGGCCTGTCATAACAAATCGACGGGCAGCGACACCGGCTGCGACCGTGACTGCGACGCAGACTGCGCTGCCAGCTGCCGGCTGCTGTGAAGATCAGCGACTAACCAGCGTTCGTTTTTGTGGGGCAGACAGACTTGAATTGTATCTGTATCTGAACGATACGAAGACCCAGCGGCAAGCGTACGTAAGCAAGTGTGGAGCGGAGGGCGGGCGGGCCGCGGCAAGGGGGACATGGCGGTGCGGACGAACGGTTCTCAGTGACTCGTTAAGTGCTTTTTATAACGGCAGGCGGCATCGATTTCCACGATTTCCACCTCCATTAGCGATCGCTGATTGATTCGATTTCGGTAGCAAATTGCTGGAACATTTGTTGCATGCGGCGAATCTCTTATTTAATCAAATGTGGCACAGCGTCTGTGTGCCTGCGTGTGTGTGCAGCTCTCGCGCTCTAGACTGCGCGTTTGCGTGTGTGTGCGTGTGTGCGAGTGTGTGTTATTTGCTTTGCCTCAATTGACAGAGCGGCAAAAACTAACAAAAGAATTCAATTAAGAAGCGACGCGATGCTCATTTTTTGGCGTAAATTCAATTAATACGCGAAATATACAAAAAAATATAAAATAATAAAAGAAAATATTATGTATAAAGATAAAATTATAGACGCAAGAGGAATAAAAATTGTAATAAGAGTCTTGCGAACACAAAAATGTGCATAAAATCGAATAGAACCAAAAACGAATAAAACTATAATGTAACTAAAATAAACATAAAATGGATCCCAAATGGAAAGAAAAAATAATATAAATAATATTAAAATAAATATATATATATATATAGATATATGTTATAAAATAAATAATAAAGATAGATAATAATGAACGGATAGTTTTGAAATAAAATAAACATATGCTGCTTAAATAATTAAAATAAAATAATAAATAATAAAATAATATATATATGAACGAATAACTAAAAATTGGAATATAAAAAATATGATATAAATAAGAAAAATATTTTGTAAATAAATAAATTGCTAAAATATATAATTTAATTAAAAAGAAAATGTATTTTAAGTGAATAAATTGCATAAATATATATAAAAAAAAATAAAATTAAAATATTAAAAAAATAAATAAAAATGATCAATCAGATTGAATAAATTTGTGGTAATAATTTCAATAGCTAGTCAAAGGCTAAAAACTTGAATTAAGGACTACAAAAAAAAGGAGGAAACAATTATGGCTATAATTATAAATTATTGTTGATTGATAATTAAATAAAATGAAATCTCAATTACAAACAAAATATTTTGCAGTTAAATATTTAAATAATAATAACTATCAATAACTAAAAATTCGTAAAAAATGTGTTAAATGAAATAATAAATCTGCTAATGATTTATCTGATGCGGCTGCTGGTTTGCTTTGTTTTGTTGATGCCGGTCTGAATACCTTAATTGCGTGTGCCACGCCCACAAATAGCTTTGACGCCCATCAATTTGATTTGTGCGTGTAGAATTTTCATTAATTCTACATTTTGGCGCTGTCTTTGGCGATTTGGCTGTTAACATTTGTTTTTTTTTGCTATTTGTTTTCTGTTATTGTTGCATTTACATGCTAAATTATTTTTATTGCTCGCCGTAATTAGCAAATTGTTTTTATCCAGCTGCACAAATGACGTCACAAACGCAAACAAAATATCATTTAATTGTTTAGATATTCATTTTTTCGTGACTGCTTTGCCAAACAAGCGACGAGCTTTGCGAGGGCTGTTTAATAGGAAATGATATTTGGTAACTTATTTTTCATGCGCGATTTGAAAATATATTTTTTTATGCATTAAACATTTTTAATGTATCTTAAATATATATTTTTTAGTATTAAATATTTTTACTGACTTTTGAATATATTTTTGTTCATGCAATAAATATTTTTTAAGATTTCAAAAAAATGGTTGTTCATTAAATATTATTAGATATTTTGAAATAGTTAGTTATATATATTAAACATTTTTATAGATTTTTAAATATATTTTTTATTAAGAGTTCATGGATTACAATTATTTTTACATATTTTTACAATTGAATCTTTATTAATGTCTTTCGAGAGTCTTGAGTATATCCGAGATAAACACAAATAATAAAAATAAATATTTAAAAACCATGAAAATAATTGTAATCATTTTTTTATTTAAAGATTTTTACTACTTATACTTATAATTTGTACGAACTTCCCTCGCATTTGATATAAATGAGAGCCCGCTATACGCAGAAGAGTAGAAAAAGCATTGAAAGAAGGTGAACATAAAAACGTGGGTAAAGCCTGCGGACACACTTAGTTGAGAAGTAGCTGAAGAGCTGAGCCTAAGACGAATGATGTGCGAATTGAATTCGCATAAGCAGAGTATTTTTTCTTTAAAACTTGAAAAAGTAAAAGTACTTTCATTTTTGAAGTTTCTGAAACAAATAAACAACTGAGGCTAAGCAGAAAAGCTCTTGAACTACTTTGTAATCTTTGGCTATCAGTTGAAACGTGTGACTACAGTTCGTATAATTATCTCTGGCACTCAACGCATTCTTAATGGGTTTTAATTGGCTTGTGGCTTTTATTGAAATTTATGACTGCATAAATCGGAAAACTAAATAAAACTCTTATTATTTTATGTATGTTTGCTTCCTCTTTCATTTGAAAACAACATGCTCTTATGCGGCATTGCTACAATATTTGCCAGCAGACAGGAAAAAAACATTAAATCAAATTCCATTTTCTTTGCCATTTCATGTAAATTATTGCCACAATTTACATATCGTGTGTAAATGAGTATGTGTGTGTTTGTGTTTAAAATGTATGAGATTTATACAAATATTTGGCATTTTTATTAGGGGCAGTCAAAATCAGAGCGCCAAAAGTTGATGTATTTATGTTCGGCTCTTTTCTATATCTTTATAGAATGTATGCATAAATAATTATTGCATTAGCCGCAATAGTTTTGACCGTTTCTCGGTGCCCCACACACGAAACGTGACACTTGGCTATCAGATTTTGCACTTGAGCGCTAATAAAAAACACGCAACACTCGAAGGTTGCGGTTGGGGCACGTAAATACAAGTAGTTCGACACAAAGTCATAAGTACGAGACAGTTCCAGTTATTAGCTTACCAGAAAAACCGTTGATCAATCGAACAGTCTGCCAGTTACACTTACCAATCGGTATGTTTTTCATGCGCTAACAACATTATGTATAATAACAGCGCTTGCTATTAACTAATCTACTGTTACTTAACATGTGATGTACATTTTAAAACAAACCAGTACTAGACTTTGTCTGTGAGAAGCAATAAACTTAAATGCATAATATCGGGCCTAAATGCTATTAGAAAGTGTATTCCCGCTTCGTGGGAAACTGGACAACGCTTTTCTTTTACGTTGCAAGCGATCTAATTGATTTTGTTGTGTTTAAAAGTCGCTTTAGCAGCGCTCACATGTATTTATCAGCTTAATTGAGCAACGAGACGCGGCAAAAAAAAAAGAAAAACAAAACTCGGCATTAACACGTTTCGGGCAGTCGCGACAATTAGCGGTTAAATGATGTCAAATGCGATCAACGTTTGTTTGTTTGTTTGCATTTATCAATGGAAACAATGTATATTAGCAGCGTATAACATGAATATAACAGTTAGCATTGCAGCAGGCTGTTAGTTAGCAGCGACAGCGCTGCGCTCAAAAGCTTGCTATGGTAAATGGCAAGCAGAGCACAAAATGGCTGCCTGTGTCATCAGAACGCGTTTGAAATTCGAGCGAAGCGCACGTGCTGTCACAGAGCAGCGCCCGAGGTAGAGAAAAGAGCGACTAAAAAGAAAACAAGAGGCGCCCCTTACAACTGTTGTCAACAACAAGTGTGTGTATGTGTGCGTAAGTGTGAGTGCAAGATAAGCGCGCGCTCTCGCTCTCTTCACCTGTGCCTGTATGTTAAACTCACCACAGTGCTCAACTAGGGAAGGCTGTGTGCGCTTTTTACAGCGTGTGAAATTATTTGCACACTCACAACGTCTTGGCGAGCACGCGAAGCCAGTTGCTCCTGCGAATTTTAGTGCGAGTGCAAAAGAGAGAGCGCCAAAGCGAGCGCGGATGTGAGTGCGAGTGCAAGAGTGCCATAAAAAAAGTAAACAAACGGCGTAAGGCAGCGTGCAAACAAAAAAGCCAAAGATTGACAAATCCCAAAAAATAATAATAAAAACAAACAGAAGAGCAACAACATTTTACAGCTTTGCTTGCGATTGCTGTAACTGTTGCTAGTCCTACACACACACACACACACACACGCACACACACACACATACACGTATTTGCATATGTTAACATATGTATTTAGCTGACCGCCTGTTAATTTAATATAAATTTTATAGATTTATTCTATTAACGGCTAACAGCGCGGCTCGCTGCTAGGGCCCAGAGGGGCGTCGAGGGGACAGCAGCGACGAAACGTGTCTATTTAAACGAGCAAATTTGGCACTGAAAAAAAAATAAATAAATAATAACAAAGCATATGCAAAAAAAAAAAAAAAAGAAATAATAATAAGCCAAAAAATGATATCGCTTTTTTGAAGCACGCGCCTGCAAAAACAAAAAAAAGAAACAATGATAAATAAAAATTAAAATAAATGCAAATTATTTATATATTCAATCATAAGCGATAAAATGAATAAAAACAACAACAACAACTAATATTAAGCTAATGAACTGTGCCCATAATTAAAATTAAAGCCAATTAAGTGAAATTTGTTTATATTTTTATTGTTTCTGGCATTTGAACATGAAATTCGCGCCACGTGCGTTTGCAAAATTTTAATTTTTCAACAAAATATAAATAAGTTAAAATATTTACAATTATGCAGGTTTTTATTTATGTGCCGTTTGTTTTGACTTTTAAAGCAATTCGAGTATAAATTAAAATTTCCATTCAATAATATTGTATTTACTTTATACGATCTTCAGTTTTTGGCTTGTAAATTTGGCCGTCATTTTAAAATCAATAATAAAAAAGGAGAAAACCCAACAACAACAACTAAATAACTAAAACCAAAAAAATACGTAACCATAAAAGAAGAAAGAAAACGCAACAGCAAAAGAAGCCAGACAGAGCTTAAAGTGTATCAAATGAAGCAACAACAAAAAGAACAACAACCACGAGTCAACCAAAACAACAATAAATTAAACCACCAATTTGTAAGGTGCAACAACTAAGCAACAACAACATCAATAACAACAGCAGCAGCAACAACAAATCCAACAACAACCGAAGCAACAACAAAACATGTCAGAGAACAGCAGCGACAACAATGGCGACCAACAGAGCCAGGGCCAGGGTGCGGAGGGCGAGGCCGTGGGCGAAAACAAAATGAAGTCGCGTCTGCGCAAAGGAGCCCTCAAGAAGAAGAATGTCTTCAATGTCAAGGATCATTGCTTCATCGCACGCTTCTTCAAGCAGCCCACATTCTGTTCTCATTGCAAGGATTTCATCTGGTAAGTTAACTAACCAGCTTTAAGTAAATATAACTGTATTTGGGCACGTTGCGAAATAGATTGGCTAACTTAAAAATGCTTAAACAATCGATGTTCTTAAAATTCCCAACTGGTTTAAGCATCACTGCTAACAAATTAAGCTAAGCGAGATCAGCTTAGAAAGCTTGAAAAAAGTTTTTTTTTTATGCTGTTTCAGTATAGAAACGAACATTTTCGACGAAATTGGAAAAATTAATAGATAATTTATTAAATTCAAGTCTCTAAATCAAAGGAGTTAGGACTCAACGTTTCTATTATTTGATAGAAAAGCTTTCTAAATAATTTTAAAGCCCCTTTTAAACTATGCTCCTAATAATAAATAAATTTATATTTGAATTACTATTCTGTTTTTGGCGACCTTTCCATTTTTTAAATCTTTATATAGTTGGCTCAAGGTCGGGGATTAGTCTGTAAACAACATAAATACTTTTTTTTTGTATTTTGTATTATATATATTTATTATATATCGGAAAAATTTTAATTTAAAACAAAATAGTTTTTCAGTTTTGTTTTTGATAAGCTAAGCCTTGGACCTCGAGCATAAATAAATTTCTTCTGAAGTAAAATTTTTATGTGTAAAAAAAAAACAAACAAAATTTAACCTTAACTTCGAGATTTGTGACAATAAATATTAAGATGTTCAAATTGACTCACCAATTTATCAGCTTTTTTACTCAGTTCGTAGTCTGAAGCAACCGACAAATTTCTAGGCAAGGAAAAGAGAAAAAATTGATATAATTAATATTTTAAGTTAAAAATTCTGAAAATACGCTGATGTGTAAACAAAAACTTTTATTTTGAAACTTAAGTAAGAAACTCTGCAGCGCTCAAAATTTCATTATTCCACATATATTGTCATTTATATACATATATATTATCGCTAAAGCCCCGAAAAAAAAAAACAAACATATAGAGCCCAGCATTTTCCATTTAAGAGGCGCTCAGCTTAAACTAAAACTTTCCCAATTTGAGAGCTTAGGTGCCTTTTGCTATTGCTTGTTTTAAAATTAATGAGAACTGTGGTATATTCTTCGAATTTATGTTTTATGCGGCACACGCGGCACGCGTTCGCACTTGTGGGTCTACGCCGCGGCAGCAAAATCGGCGACATAACTAAGCAGCCTACGTCAATCGATATTTTGCCTATCGACAGAGCGGCGAATGGCAGCAACTACAACAAAAACAGCCACACATTAAAGCCAAGCTAATGACATTGCAATGGAATCCAGTTGAAAAGCTCAGCAAGAGAGAATAATTGATATCGAATCGCCGAAGATTGAATGCCCTACCAAATATGCCAAATATTCATATACTTTATTTTCGATGCAACAGAAGATCCTATATAATATAGTTGGCTGATGTCGATACGATTTGAATTTGGAAGCTCATAAATGTTGATATAATATCATTTATATAGCATAAAAAAATTCGAACCAGCTACCTGCCAACTATATACTGCCTGTACCAAAAAGCCTGATCTATGCTTAGATTCATCCACTTTCTGGGGAATATATGAACTCAGTTATTGATACGGTTCAAGAATATATATGGTCTGCGGACTTCTTCCACATGTGTCACATATTTCATGGCCAAATCGTAATACCCACTGCAAGCGTATAAAAAGGTTTCAGGCACAACAACTTGTAATCTGCCCTGCCAGTGTAATATTTAATTTAGGTAAAGCCCGTTCTCAAAATCTTGCCTAATCTATTGTTATGCATACAAAATAAACACAAGAAATACAAATTTTTCGGTCAACCCCAGCTCCAATTTTGGTTCCTGTTACCTTTCCTGTGGATCTTCCTGCTTACCCGCTTTCCCTTCCGTTCGGCTTGTGGATTATGAACCAATCTCATGCGCATTAGGTTTCAGTTCCCCTTCCAGCTCATAATAATAATTTTTCGACGCCCCGCTTAGAGCGTATTGGTACCGCAAAACCTTAGCAAACATTTGCGTAGTCCGCCAGTGAACCAATAAGTTGCCACTCAACTCTATATAAAAATATTATTGTTTTGTTCTTACAGCGGCTATCAATCGGGATACGCATGGTTGTAGGTATTTCTTACGATATATATATGGAGCATATACATTTTATATTGCTAGTGTATCGCATTGTTATTTCGCATTCAGATATCATATGGGTCTGGTATTGGAATATACAAAAGTATCTTATTAAGATTTAATAGCATTAAATTCAGCTATTGCTAATAAGTTAATAATTCGCAAAGGGTTTAAGCAAAAATATATTGAAATAAATACGTAAGAGCACCAGAGCTTTTGCCCAAAAGCTTATTAAAGTCTTGTTCGGGAGCTGTAAGGCGTAAAGCTTTGAGTGGCATACAAGCTTTCGATCCTGTTGTAGCTTCGATTAACATAAAATCTTGCGATCTATAGCTGTGTGCTTTTGAAGGCTTTTTCATTCCACTTTTTCTGGGGCTTTGAATTTAAATATTAAATTTTCATGGATTTCTCAAAGCCTGCCACATGCTCAAAAAGAAAAACTAATTGATTGTAAATATGCATATTTAAATATTCGGTTAGTTAATTAAAATTAAATGAATTGAAAACAATATTCATAGTTTGGCGACAACTTTGGTAACAGTTTGTCAAGAGTTCGGCTTTCAGTTTAATTAATTCAAATTTAAAATACACAATGTGCTGCGAAAATGTTTGCAAATGTCAAAGGCCTAATCATTGCGCTGACAGTTAAAAGCCACACAATGAAAATGACAAGACAATTAATTGGAAAATGGCTGTTGGGCTCCCGAAGAGCTGGGCACATGTCAACAAGTCTATGGGAGGCTGTGTGTCGCCCAGCATTTGGGGCGTGACGCTGACTCTTAGCTAATTGCCATAAAACATTTAGCCAATAATTAAATTAATTGCTGCTTAAAATGCGGCTCAACGATCTGACTATGACCAAAAAGAAGCCAGACCCAAAACGCAACTGAGCCATGTGAAACTGAGACAACAAAAGCGACAACAGCGACAAGCTGAAAGATACATTTGGCGATACTTACAGATGCGTAGATACTCTGCTGTTGTTGCCGCCTGTTGTCGCCTGTTCTATTGGCCACATTGCGTACGCCTCTTTTGGCCAACAGCAGCTAATTAACAACTTGAGTTACAACTCGCGATTCGTTTCGGGACCCGTTTCGGCTTTTTAATTAATAGTGTTGGCTCTTTGGGTGCACACGTCACAAAAGGCGTTGCAGGCACGTAGCCAACGCAACCAAATGAGGCGCCACAGCAGGCAAGCCAGGTGCGACAACGTGGTACAGGGAGGGGGTAGGGGCGTTTGCCTGTGCGCCCCCAGGTGGCTAACTGTTTTGGGTGTATCAAGTGAAAATTGCCGCCGTGTTTATGCCACGAAATTTGCATAACAGAGCCGAGAAAACAACAAAAATGAAAAAAATAAAACAAAAAGTGATGGGTCGAGTATGACTGATTTGTGGATACCCTGTACCCAGCTTCGAGCTGCTGCAGCGTGAGGTCACACTTATTTCACGCACGACGCAAGCCGCAGTTCTGCTTGAAAAATACATTTTAAAATAATTTCCTATTTATTCATCGACTTAAATTCAATTTATATGGCTCAAGGATGGCATTATACCCATTATTAAGGATATATCTCCAATGAGACAGAAACTTTTAGATCTCATAAATCTGACAAATTTTATTGGCTTAAAAGTGGCATTAAAGTAAAACAAGGCTTAAGCAAACCTATATCTCCAATGAGAGAGAAACTCTCAGATCTTATGGATAGCAATGACCTATACAACTATACATCCTTTCTCTTAATACAATGCAGGGTATTGAAAATATATCAACTCCCAATTCCCGCACGCTGCTTTTTATTTTTGATACACTCAAGGTATATTCCCATCTAAATGCACTCAGGTTAACACGTTTCTTTATGGCTCAGCAGGTGGAGGCGGTTGGCTGTTTTATGTTTTGACCAAATCAGATAACGAAAGTGTTTGCTAACAATTTGTTTATGAAAATGTTTGCAGCAATTTTCCCGATAGCGACTGCATTTGTGAAATTTAAAAGCAAATTCATAAATTGTTAGGTTTTATCTGCGATAAGCAAAATAATATGTCAAATGAAAATTTGATGCATGGGTAATATAAATAACGCAAATGCCAAAAAGGAAGCAAAAAATGTTATCACATTTATTGATTGCGTACAATAAACTGTAATGGCACGAGCTGAAAGCACGGAAATATTCGATAAGTGGAAAGCAGGCAGCAGCATTTGAATAAATAAAGAGCTTTATGATATCAAACCGACGTGCTGGTTCAATCTTTCATAATTTTTAAGATTTAGATAAATAAATGATTTTTTTATTTTAGATTTATGTTAAATTTTGAATGCAAAATATATTTAACATGTCAATAGTTAGTTAATTAAATTTTAGCATGGTTTTGCTTATATTTCGCAAACGGTTTTAGCAAAAATATTATAAGGAGCTTCTGATCAAAAGCTAATTGAATCTTTTAATAGAGTTTTTTAAAGTGTAAAGCTGCGATTGATATCACAGCTTTTTGATCTTCTGATGTAAGGTATGAAGCCTTGATTAATGTAAAAGCTTTCATTCTGAGGCTGTGACAGCGTTTAATGACTTGTAAAGCTTTTCCCAAGGCGTTTTTCCTTTTACAGCAATTTTCTTGATATAATTTTATGTTAAAATACTAATCAAAATGTATATTATTGATGGGAATGTTTTGTTCAATGTCTTTTCTTAAATTTCCGTTACAGTTCCACAAATTCCTTTTTTTTCGAGCAAGAGCTTCAAGACAGTCCATAAGAAAATGCGTTTTTTGTTACTCAGACTAGGTTAATATGGAGACGAAAATTATACTTACAATATATTAATAACTTTTCATAAATTTTCATAATTTCCTGTTTTTAGATGCCTAGCTCTAAATCATTTGGTTAATTTAAAATGCAAGTCACGAGTTCGTAAAGTTTTATCTGCGTAACTTTTTAACTCAATCTTAAATCTCTAGCGCGCACTTTAACGTTTTTGCTTGCGTGTTAAATTAACTCGGATTGCAAACAATTTTCTTCTTTTTTTTCGCTTTGTTTATTTTCTTTTTGTTTGCCGCACATTTTTGTTGTTGTTTTCTTTTTGTTTGCGTGCTGCAGAAATGCGCTTAATTAAAAATTGAAAAATGCAGGAAAAACAAAATGCGCGACAGCGGGAAAACCAGGCAAGGCAACTGCTGATCAAAAAAATTGTAGCATAACTGCAGGCGCGGCGCATGGAAATTGCTTTTCCACTTCATTTGATGCGCAAACAAAAACGCGCATACTGAAAAATGAACAACTGACAAACTGTCGCATTGACAAACATTTGAAATGAGCAAACAAGCGACTCGTAATTAAACTAAAATAGAAATTAATTAATATGTAAACTGAAAAATGTGCCTCGGGAAACAAGCTGTGAAAATTTTGTGTAATTGTCATTTCGGGCTAATCGGATAATATCAATTGCCACGCAGCCGCAATATTATCATTTTATAATGCGTTTAAAATAATGTTTAATTGTTTGTGCAACAAAAATTGCCAAGAATAAACTTTGCTGCGCCAAGCCGAAGTTGAAATACGCTTGTGGCTTATCGTGGCATATCTTACAAAATCCATATTTATAGCCAAAATATACATATGTTCCGGGTTGAACCTAAAATACCCGCTGCCAGTGCATAAGAATGCAAATCGCTGGACACAGCGGCAATGGAGAAAATGGGCATGCGATATACACAGTTTATACCATTATATTTATATATATATATGCCACATGTGCAATCTGTTTGCAGGCTAGCGGATGGGGCTGTAGGGGGCGGGTTAAGGCCTGGGATCAGTCGATAAGCGGCTTGTGGTCAAGGCATTTATGGCTTATGGAATATGCCTAACTCATGCGGGCACTCTTTGCCATCGCCCGCCACATAAGCCCCTTTACAAGCGAACCAGCTCAGCTAACTGGACCCAGGGACGTTGTGCTTAAGCTTAAAAGTGGCCAACACAAATAAGTAAAGCACACACACGTACACACACACACACATATACACACACATGCCTGCAGGCGCAGTGACAAGTGGGAAGAAGAACTGTTAGAGTTGTTTAGTCGGGCCTGCGAGACGAGTAGATACCCTGAGCGCAGCGCTCAGCTGCATTCATCTACTCATACATGCACAAAAACACGCATAAGCGCACACACACACGCAAGCGGCTTGCTGCGCAGCATACGCTGCGGTTGTCCTTAAGCTCAACTCTTTAAGAAATGCAGTCTTGAATAACTTTGGTGCTTAATATGCGATGTGTATGCGATGAAATTTTCAGTGCATAAATATGACATTCAAATGTGCGTTTATCACAAAGCCCAAAACTGTGCCTCGAAAAATGCGCAACTTTGCAATTTTTTAAGAAATTGGAGAACATTTTTAAACTGAGAAATACTCTGAATGTGTGTATACTATACAAGAGGCTACATACCAAATTGTAGGCCTCTTGCTTCGAAGACATTCTCAAAAAACAAGAGTTCGATATCGATTGGTATCGAACATTAATTTTGCATTGCAAATTTCTGTTGTCAATTTTTAATCTAACATGTTAAAATAAAAATTGTTTACAAACTTGATTAAAATTTAATTGACAGTTGCAAATACTTCGTAAAATAATTAAATTGAGCGCCGCAAAAAGGCAAATTTACAGTTCAATATTAATTAAATTGCCGCGGATATTGGATTATGAAATTGCCAAAGTACATTAAAAACAAGGGCAATAAATAAATAAGCGCCGTATCAAATGTAAAAAATTATAAAACATATATATAAGTAAATGCTGTAGATTGTTCAACTTTTTAAATATAAATATATATATTTTTTAACTGGAAATTGTAAAAATATAAGAAATTGTTTCAAATGCATCTCACAACAGCACAAAGCAACCGTCTCTGTCTGCTTGGCCGGAAAGCTTGACCTTTGACCTGTTAAGCGACCCATTTGCTTTTCTATATTAATTATATTGATTGAATTTTATGGCTGGTGACTGGCAAGTGCCTGGCAAAAATTAGCATATTGATTAATAAGTATTTGCTGTGCGGGCAAATTAAATATTTATGCAAAGTGCTTAGCACACACACCCTCAAACACACACACACACAAAGACACCAACACACTTTCACACAAAAGTCAAACAACAGCAATTCAATTAGAGCAAATTAGCAGGCGCCGCATTTTGCGTGTAATTTAACTAATTTCTAACTAATTTCGCATTGGCTTTTTGCAGGGGCTTTGGCAAACAGGGATTCCAGTGTCAAGGTATGTTAATGAACGTGCGATTACAAATACTTAGAGAGAACTATACATAACTTTTAACTCGTTGCAGTCTGCTCTTATGTGGTGCATAAGCGTTGCCATGAATACGTCACCTTTATATGTCCCGGCAAGGATAAGGGCATTGATTCCGTAAGTGCCGCCATATATAACACTCTACTAAACCCAAGCTTAACTTACTTACTAGGTTTTAGCTTTAAGTTGTTTGCTTTTGTACAGCATTTTCATGTGTGCGAATACCAAATTCTTTTATAAACTTATGTTCCTAAAGAAAGTAAACACATTTTATATCCATCTAGCGCTTTTTGGTATTTTGTTTTGTTGCACTGTCAAATTAAACTGTCATTTTGGGGTTTCGTTCAAAAAAAAAAAATAATAAATTCCCGACTCTGCCGTCATGGCTGGGCTCCTGAAGCTCCTGTCAGCTGCTTGGCTTTTGGCTTACCAAAATGTCATTTAGACTTTTTAGCATACCATGAATTTCATATTTGTGCAGCTCCTGCTGACCCGGCTAAGACTTGTCACAGGCGCAGAACCACAACTCGAATTAGATGTCACGACGTTGAGAACAGTGACATTTTAGATGAACTCGTGGCTGAGTTTATTTATGTTAATGACAATAAGATTAACTCTATATGACAGCAAAAAAATTGAAGTACAGTAAATGCAGCTGAGCTTATTATAAAGGGAATTTCGCAAGAGGTTTATTTAATTGCAATGAAGTTTGAGGGTAATATAACATGAGGTTTATGTAATTGCAATGAAGTTTAAGCGGAAGTTTAACATGTGAATTATTTAATTGCAATGAAGTTTGACTGTATTAAACATGGAATAGAAATAAAATTGAATATGTTTAAAAATTGTTAGTACTTAGAGTACTTAGTACTTAAAGTGACTATAGAAAAAGATGGAATCTAAAATGTGTTGAATAAATATAAAATGAGTAATAATTTAGTGAAAAAAGTTAAAAATAAATCGAACTCAAGGTAACTCAAGGAAAATTGAAAGAAAATCCAACTCAAAATTCACACATGCGAATGCTGAAAGTTTGCACAAAAAATAATCAAAGCTTTTGGTTAAGTTAAGCAACTTAATAAATACGTAGAATGCAAATTAAAAAAAAAAAAATAAATAAAATAAAAACAAGCAACAAATATTTAATACTAACCAAAATTTAGACTTAAAGTTAGTTGTGCTTATTGTCCATTCAGCAATGTTTTATTGTCATCGTGCTCTCTGTTTATTTACCATAAATTGTACTTTGTATTTTCATGTACCAAACAAAATATTATCTATCAAAATCACATCGCTCACCAAAAACCAAATATTAAAAAAAAAACTACTCGAAACTGTGGCACGTTACACGCATTAAAATTGATAAACAAAACAAACAAAACAATATTGAAGGACTCACCAAAAACTCAGCACCATTTCGAACCATTTACATACGCAGGACCCACGTTCTGTGACCATTGTGGTTCTCTACTCTATGGCATTTACCATCAGGGTCTAAAATGTTCAGGTAAAGTCAAGACCCCAGTCTAACCTATCTACATACCCGTTTCCAACTCTCTCACTCTCTTTCACTTTCTCTTAATCTTTGCTGCTCTTTTCTAACCTATCCTATCGCTAAGTTTCCGCTCTGTTAATGCGCTGTTAACGCGCTTTTAACCAGCTGTTAGGCCTTTAGAGCTGTCGCTAATTGCTTGCAAACCTTTTAAACTATCTACATTTTACCTTTCCCCCTCTATGTGTGTGTGTGTGCGCGCGTGTGAGGGTATGTGTGTGTGTGTGGTGTGTGCACATATATATTTTAAAATAATTTGTGCGATAAATTAAGTAACTTGCAGACCTAAAAGTTAATTATTTAAAATATTGTACAGATTTGTGTATAGCTTAACTGTTTAGCTGCCCACATATAATGCCTAATCCCAACTACCCATGTATATATCTATCAAATTTATAATACCCAGCCTGACCTAACTGCTTTCTCTGTGTGTGTGTGTAAATTTGTGGTAATTGTTTGTAGTTGGCAGTGTTTGTTTTTTGTCTGCTGGCACGTGTCCAGAGATGTAGCTCCCTGCCCCCACCCCCCCCCACCACCCTGCCAACTGCTAGCAGGCAATTAATTTGCATAATTATGCACAGGACAATGTACAAGTTGTATAGGATACGATACTTATATCTAAATTGTATAGAGTTTTTGAGCCGTAATATAATTAAAATTTCAATGTTTGTGCGGCTGCATGCGGGCCCTCGGCTATGCTGCAGATAAAAGCTAAGCAGAATCTGGTGAAAGTATTATGAAAATATGCAAAATTCTGGCAAACATGGCGCATAATGAGGTTACCAACCCCGAGGGGGCAGCTGCAGATTCTGCTGCTCCTGCTTCTTCTGCTACTTTTGTTGCTGAGCAAATATTTAATGCACTTTCGGCCGCATAAATGCAATGTTTCAACGAAAACTTTTCAGAGAGCTCAACAACAATTGTGCTTTGTCTGTGGCAGCTTTTAGATGTGTGTGGGCGGGAGGGAGGGCGGGTGGGTGAGGTAGGGACTGGGTGCTACACAGCTATGTGTGTGTGTGGGTGTTTGTGAGAGTGTGTGGCCCGAGGGAAATAACTAAAGTTTTTTCAATGGGCTGTTTTAAAGTGTGTTCTCTTGGTGCGATCTCTATCTCTCTCTCCATCTCTTTTAATTTCATTCGTAAACGTTTTATCAAGCGCTTTGGATTTTCGAAATAAAGTTAAGGATCGACGATTCAGGTTCGAATTGAATTCGTTGCAAAGCACGTTTGAAACCTTGACTCAAACACTTATGCCAAACATTGTAAAATGAAATTCTCTGGAGAACTAAGTGCATTGCCCAGTTATTGAAAACGATTTTGATATTTAAGAGGGTTTGCCACTAAAGTGCCAATAAACGTTACCTGTTCTGCTAACCAACAATGGAGAGCCACCCAAAACAATAGGAGAGCACTTCTAGACCCCAAACAGTCTACTAATGATAATTTGCGCAGCCAAAGTCAAATGCTGTCGGAACCTTGGCAAGTGCCCTCATGTTAGGTATTGTGTGTGTGTGTGTGTGTGTGTGTGTGCGGGTGTGTGTGCACTCAGTCGACTCAAACTTGAGGCGGGAAAATCGATGAGGAAAAACTGTAAAAGAAACTTAAAGATGTCATGGCAACTATTTAGCGGGGGCGGATGGTGTGTTTTTCTTCTTCTGTTAATCAACGCGTGAGAAATGTAAGCGGAAATTATGGTTGTGTGTGCGTGTGTGGCGATGTATGGAAGCTATGCAAATTGTATGGCACTTCACATCATAATTTTAACTACATTTGCGACACGTGCTCGATAATTCGGTAAAAGGAGAAAGGCAACTATGCGGCTTCCCGGTCCCAAAGACGGCAGCTAACAATGCGCGCAATTTTATCAATCATGCCCAACCCCACAACGAAGGTAATGTTTGTGTGGGTGTGAGTGTGGGTGTGTGTTGCTGTAATAGAATCCAAGTGCTCAAGTGTTGCCTTTGTGAGCATTTGAATTGCTCCTGTGATTGCAGACAAGCGCGTTGACAACCGCTTTGAGGGCGAAGTTTCTGAATTGACGCCATGCAAGTTGTACGATTTGTGGCATTGTTGTTGCAAATCGGATCAAATATATATTTTATTACGGCAGACAGAAAGGCGACAGTTTGATAAATATAGCAATCAATTTATCAACGGTCGAATGCCCAGCACCTGTTGGTCCTTGCTTTTATTCTTTTTTCTATTTTTTTTTCTATTTGTACATGCTTAACAACTGCGGGGAGGTAATGCGGCTTTGTCACGAAACGTGTGACGCATTAAAAGAGACGAGTATTCGAAAAGATATAGCTATATATAATAAATAAATTATAGCTTGATAAATTATTAAACAACATTTTAAAAAAATAAATAAATAAATGAAAAAATTTGCAAAAAATATATAACTAAATCAAATAAAAATAATAAATAAATAACATAAGAAATAAATAAATAAATGTAAAAATAATGAACTAAATAAAAAATACAAATAATAATAAAATAAGTAAATGAAAGAGATATAAATAATAAATAAATAAGTAAAATAAAAAAAAATGTATATTAAAAAAAAATAAATAATAAAAGCAATAAATAATTAAATACAATCAAATAAACATAAATATTATATAAATCAAATTAGAGAAAAACAAAAAATTAAGAATTAAATGAAAAACATATATTATATAAATATTATTGAAAAATAACGAAAAATATAGAAAAAATTAATAAATAAATAAAATTAAAATACAAAAATAATGTGATAAAAAAAAATGACAAATAATATTAAAGAAATCTCGAAAAGTATGACTATCATATTTATTCTACATCTAAGGGCAGCATTGAGTCCATTTTCTCTTTCCTTTCCCTTTTCTTCTTTCGCACAGTGGTACATAAACTGTTTAAGCTCTTCTAGTTATCATAAAGCTGGCTTTCAATAATAAGATCTTGGCAAAACAGGCTAACATCAGTCTACTGTTTTGAACAGATCTTCCTTGCGAACAGATCCTTATTCGCAGGTGCTTATATATACACTTGCATTCCTACAAGGGTATTAAAATTTCGGTTACCTATTGCCAATTGCTTTTGTACTTTCTTATGCAATTTGTTGCCAAGTTTGCTATTTCGCAATAATTTCCAATTTAATCATATTGAATGCAGGTCCCAAAAGTTTGGGCTACAGCTATGAAAAATCATGCTCATTGTTTGGGGCCAGGTAAACTTGTGCATTTTATTGGCTACACACACACTCAGGTGTGTGTGTTAATTTGTGTACGTTTGCCGAGCGGAAATTGAAAACGAATCTAGTTTGCACCACGCTGTTTGATTTGCTTGATTGGTTTTGCCTCATCTGCCAACTGAGCCGAGTGCGACTCTAGTTGTGTGCCAGTGTGTGTATGTGTGTGTGTGACATGCCTATAACACTGGCACGCCCCTTATCATGCCCGCTGTCATAATAAATGACATGGCAATTTATAAATGCAATCCCAACACTACGACAAAAACTCTCGGCCATGTTATCAGGACATCAATTCTTAATATGCGCATACTTATATGTGTGTGAGTGTGTGGGTGTAGGTGTGTATGTGTGTGTGCTGCGTAGCATCCTTGAATTACTGCAAAATAAGTGCTTAAAACTGGAGTTGGAAAATTGCTGCTAGGCAAAGATATAAAGCGGGCGATAGGTAGATAGAGCACAGGCCCAGCAGACGGGAGCGGGCAGGGGGGACACACCTTGTGTGTGTGGCAGGCTGAGGCGCGCAATAAACAGGCGGCAAATTTGTGAAGTGACAACAGAAAATGTCAAAAAAAAAAAACGACGCGTGATAAATTGTTGCAAATAAATTTATTTTATTTCACTTTGGAAAAAAAAAACTCGCCTGGCACGTGGCAAATGAGCAGCTGCCCCGCCCAGTGAAATGTTATCTAAAAAATGAATAAAATAAAAATACGAAATTGTGCTAAATATGACAGCAAGTCGTGTGTGAGGCCTACGTGACGCAACTGAAAAGTGACCCGTGCAACATGCAATAAATAACTAAATGAGGACTCAGCACAGTTGATGCCACATAATCAGGCATGTTGCGAGCTGATAATTTGGCTTATTTCCGGCACAACCCAAATACATAAATAACAGCACGTGTTTACGAGCATAAAATCCTACTTTAAAGGTCTGCGGAAATAGTTTGTTTAAGTGAACGATTCAATAAATTAATGAATATATAAAACTGGGACATAAACGTAGAATTTATTATAACTAATAAGCTGATTCTTAAGATAGATTTGAAAATCATTTAAGTAAATATTTTGAAAACCCTCCTCTAAATATTCGTATTATTACAATACAATTGCTTACTCCAGCAAAGCCGTAACACACATTTTTGTCCAAAACCATTTGGGAATTCTAATGGAAAAATGTTGTTGGACGCATTTCTTTCTCTCTCTCTCCCTCGTTTCCTCTGTTTGCTGTGTTTCCGTACATCATTCGTGTACTGTAACTGCACGTTTTAGCCAAAATGGTGAACTGCTATTAAAGCGTACAACTCCCGTTTAGACCCAAATGCCACCTGTCGCTGTCGCTGTGGAGCAACTTTATACCCAAGGCTGACAGCAGAGCCATTGGCAATTGAGTTTTACCTTCAAACAACTCGCATACAAATGCATTTAGTGCAAAAGCAAATACACGCTAAACACTATACAGACGCACAGCCTTGGGCGCCCGCCAAAGTATGCAACACTTTTTTGTGTGTGCGGCCCTGCCAGCCGCAGCAAGGACAGCCACAGCACACAAACACCCCAAGCAGAACCCTCGCACAAATACCCTTTTGTGGTCGTCTGTGTGTGTTTATGGGTGTGTGGATGTGTGTGTGCTTTGGCGCTTTGAGCTTTGCACTTGGATCGGCTCCATTTTGTTTGTCGAGCCAGCGAGATAGTCGACTGAGCATTGCTGCAAGCTGTTGAGCCTTGTAAGACTCACAGACAACAACAACAAATGGCCCAAAAATGCGCTCCTTGATGCTCATGCATGCGCATAATAATATCAAATGTCCTTGCCCACTTTTAAGGAGCCGCTTTGAAAGAAAACGAAGAAAAACAACGATATACAAAAAAATAAACAAAAAAACAAAAAACAGGCAACACAACAAAACACGTGTGTGCTTCTTTGGGGCTGATGAGTTCAAGGCACTGACATTGCCAGTTCAAAATAATAAGATTCAGTCACATGTGTTTGAGGTATACACGAACATACACCCTGTAAATACTCTATAAGTGCGGCAACTTGTCTGGGTATTACACGAAGGTTGTTTTAGGAATTTCTAAAACAAGTTGCAGTGCTCTAGCACACTTCTTTTTCTATACGTTGATCTTCTATAATATACCCTGTAGCTCAGCTTTAGCAGATTCCTTTAAATATTTGTAACCAGTAACTGTATATACATGTTCTCTGTATTTATAAGGTACTCTGTTTTTAGAAGCATGATTTATGGAGTGAGGCGTCAGTTCGCTGTCCAAACAAAATATGCCCGCTCTTTTCAGTAGCTGTAGGGTATAAGCAGGCATTTCCATTTTTATATTGTAAATATAATAGAATCTACAGCTCGTTTTCTAGTACCTTACGAACTACTTGCTCAATGAAACAATACATTTTCCCTTTAGTAGGTATACCCACTTCTTAAGCGAAGCACAGGGTATAAGTCCTTGTAGTCGTTGTAATTGAACTGAGTACTCTATAGTACATAGTATCTATTACCAACGGTACTACAGGGTATAAGCAGGCTTTTCTCCTCTGTGTGTGTGTGTGTGTGTTTGACATCGTCTTTCTATGCACATTAAAATGTGCTGTGCTGTGTGTGTACACACACGGCTGTGTGTGCCATTTGTTTATGTGGCTGCTGCTTCTTAGAACGGATTAGGCAACAATTGTCTGTTGTTTGGCATTTGTGGGTTTCAGCCTTCGACAGAGGCGGGCAAAATAAAAAATAATAAAAAAACACGGAGAATATATAAATTGTTATTTTTGTACGCAATGGAGCAGAAAAACAAAAGGCTATTAAAGCGTATTCTAAGCTTAGTTAAGCACAACAGAGCTGTCCACTTGTTTGGCAAAATTCTTTTATTTTAGGCATAAATCCCTTTAATTGAAAACTAAACTTTTAACAGGAATTTTTTGGAATACTTTGCTATGCAACTGAACAAGTTGCTGTATTTTTCTTTATGGAAACCTATTGCACCCTGTTCCAAGTGGACGTTTGCACAGCACATTAGCCAGCTCCACAAAGCACAGAAACCCATAACCCATAACCAGAAACCAACAACCGATATCCATAACCAACGACACCAACTCTTCCATGCTCCAGCTCTTCTATACTCCCATCTCTCTATATATTTAAACAATTTTTGCTTTGGTGTTTGTCTTTTTTAACATGCGGAAAATGAACGCAATTAATCTGGCGTTTTTTTCTTTAAAGTCATCCACGTTTTTTTTTAAACTCGTGATGTTTTCTTTTTATTTTTGGCTGTTAGTTGTTTGTTAATCGTAATTTATGCATTGCTTTAGAGTTAAATGTACGCGTTCATAGCGAAAAACCTGCGTTAATTTTCCATTAGCTCTCTCCAACTGTTCCAATTCTCAGGCACACCAGATGCCACACAAATGGCACAACGTTGCCTTCCTATCGCCGATGTTTTGCGATCATTGCGGCTCGCTCTTGCACGGCATCACGCACAAGGGTCTCAAGTGTCGAGGTAATGTCCAACTGTATGTCCGAAAAGAGACATTCTCTCTCTCTTTCTTTTTGGCTCTCTCACGCTCACTCTAGTGTGTATGTGTGTGTATGTGTATGTGAGTGTTTTGACTAGAGATGCGCGCGTATTAGAAAGAATTATTTGAACAAACATTTGCTTAAAATAAGATTGAGAATTTTATGATTTTCGTTTTTTTTTACCTTAAATAAAATTATAATAACTTTAAATTTATTTTAAGTTTTACGATAATTTTTCAATAAAAAAAGCATTTTAACTAATCTTAAAATGTAATTTTATTTTGTTTGATTGTAAATTAAATTATAAATAAAATAAAATAATCATAAAAATTGTTATGAGACAATTGTTTGATTTAATTCAATTTTTAATAAAAAAATTAAACTAATTTGAAAAATTAAATTAACTAATATAAATTATTTTAAAATTTAAATTTAAATTAAAAAAACTATTTTAATTATTAACAAATTATTTCAAATTAATAATTTTTAATATTTTATCTTATTTTATGCAATTATTTGTTCGTTTTTTTTTTTATAATTATTCCTTGGTTTATCTTCATTACGTTAATTTTTTCTAATACGTGGACAATTTGTTTTTAGTTTTCATTATTTAAGCTTATTTATTTTCTTGTTTAAAGTATTTTTGTTTAAAGTTTCTCAATATTTGTTTTTTTTTTTTGTAAAGTGTAATGTTTTATTCATGTTATTTTAAGCAACAAATTTTTGCTTTTACTATTTTAAAATTACTTCAGCTTTATTTAAGCTTATTTGTATTTAAATACGTATATTATTTCTTTTATTACTTTTGTTTAATTATTAATTTCATTATTTTACGGAAATATTTGTGCTTTTGGAATTTTATTTATACCCTGAACCCATTAAGAATGGGGCTAAGGGTATATTGTATTTGTGCAAAATCCAAATGTATGTAACAGGCAGAAGAAAGCTTCTCCGACCCCATAAAGTGTATATATTCTTGATCAGCATCAATAGCCGAGTCGATCTAGCCTTGTCCGTCTGTCCGTCCGTCCGTCCGTCCGTATGTACGCAAGGATCTCAGAACCTATAAGATCTAGAGACTAGAGAATTTTAGATGTAGATGCTCCTAGTTCCCGCGCAGATCGAGTTTGTTTCCGATAATCGATAACTTACTCCGTTTCCAAGCAATCGATAAAAATCGATATCGATATCCTGTTTTTTGGGCAATTTTGGTAAATAATAGAGCTAGAGTCACCAAACTTGACATATAGCTTGTGATTTAAAATATATATATGCATTTGATGTTGGAAGAAGTGGGTTCAGGGTATCCCCTAGTCGGGAGCACCCGACTAGAACCTCTTGTTTTTTATTGTATTATTTTTTTGTTTATTAATTTCAAAGCTAGCCCAGCATCTCCTTTAGCATCTAAGCAAACGTCTCGTCTGTTGGTTGAGTTCGCATTTTTGGATTGTTGCAATTTACAATTAGCAGCGCTTTGTTCCGACTCAAGTGTGCACTTGTCACGTTGTTGGGTGTGTGTGCTGTGTGTGTGTGTATTGCGTGTGCAGTGTGCGTTGTGTTTGTGGGTGTGACGCACTTGAGTTTCTGTTGATGCTATTGTTGTTGTCGCCGTTGCGCTTGTTGTTGACACGTTGACGCCCTTTCACCGTGCCATGCCCCTTTCTAATGTTTGCTTGCACCTTAGCAGCTTGTTGTAAATTGCTTTTGTTGTTGTCACTAGAATTTACAGCTGCCTGCGAGAGTTCGTATTGCCCCGCTAATCATATCAACAATATTTGTTTAAACGCCGCATCGCAAATTGCGGCATTTGAATGTTAATTATATTACTTAGTTTTGTTGTCCTTTTGGTTTGAATAATTTTTGGCTTGCCGCAAAAAACAACAACAAAGAAAAAGAAAGAAGATAAAACTACACAATTTTCCGAATCATTTGTTAGACAGCGCAAATTGTTGCCTTAATATCCGGCATGGCCCCTTGGCAAACAAATAATTTACTTACGCCTCATTGCCCCGGCCAGGCAAACAAGTAGAACCACAGCGACAACAACTACAACAACAATAACAATAGATAAACAGACCACTCCACATATACACATACACACACACATATTGAAAACAGTCCCAAGCAAACAGATTGCAAATGGAAATGTAAATGTGGCAACAGAAAATTCTCCAACAATAAGCCGTAGCCGTTGCCGGAAGTGCGTGTGTGTGTGTGTGTGTGTCTGTGTGTGTGACTGTCATTATCGAGCGCCAATTTTGTGCATATGTGCTTGTGTATGTGTGTGTGTGCATGCATGTTATTTCACCCAGCTTTATAACGTTTACAGTTCTATTGCAATTGTGTTTTTGGTTTTGCCTCATTTGTGCTTCTGAATTATTGAGCATATATCACATGGTTCCCATACAGGATATTTTCACAAACAAAAAGATATCACAATAATTGAATTATTACAAACGATTGGAAAATTGATTAATCAAACAAGCTAGAAAGCACATGACGTTCCCAAGCAACACACATAAGGCAATTGACAAGGTTTTGACAAGTAAATACGAGTTTAAAATCTGGCTAAAATACTTTTGCGGAGCTCAGTTAACATTAACAAGGCTTTAAGATGGCAATTTATATGAACTAAAATTAGAATTCGATTAAAAATTTAATTCTAATCAAAAATTCGACTAGAAAAGAGAGATTGAAAGAAAAGTCTTGTATTATGAATGGAAGAAAATTTATGAGCACAATTCATTTAGAGCATGAACAAAGTAGAATCAAATATTAAAATAGACTTAGATTGGGCGCAGATTCGGGATATTTTAAGACTTGCAAAACAGATGCTGCAAACCTTATGAACTAGCAAAGCCACAAATTACGTAAATACTTAAAACAACTATGGAATATTTGTGGAAACAAGATTATTTGGCCTGTTATTCAGACCAGCAAAGCGGGCAACTTTAAACTCATCGGAAGGCACACAAAAAACTGCTGCCCAAATATGCAATAACGAGAAAAAGAATGAAGTCTTTCAGGCATAAACTCAATAGCAGCATACCCTGTAAAAAGTTTTCAAACAAAGCTATGTGAATAACGACAGCAAATTCTCAATCAAGCCGAATTGAAGTTGAAATTTGTGTATTTTTATTGTAATTATATTTTTTACATAGCTCAATTTTACATGCCCTATTAACAGCACTCATAGGGTATTAAAATATATATATATAGCCTGCATATGAGGCTATATAAATAAATAATTTTACGCAAAAAAGCGGCAAATGCAAAACTGGGCCACATACAAAGACACGCACAGTTGCTTGCCGTTGTTTTTTTGCTCCACGAAATGTGGCACGCTAGGGGAAAACCTTTTTATATTTCCTTTTTGTTATTTGACGTTGTGTTTTTTGTTGTGTGCCGCAAGGAAGACGAAAAAAACAACTCTTTCATATTTTCATTAAACACAACACACAGACTGCCCAACTGACCAGCCTGCCACGCCCCAACGCCCTAGTAAGCTTGTGGACATCAAAAAATGATTACTTTTTCCATGCGGCGCAAGCAACAAGCGAAAGTTTCGCAACAGAAAAAAATGAAAATGAAAATACGTATACGCCACGTGCGCCTCAACAGCCAAATGACGTCGATGCAGGCGCCCAATAGCGCATACTTTTCGCAGCGGGTGTGGGCTGTGAGCGATGTCCGAAGTAATTTTACACATGAGCAAAAGCGGCCAAAGAAAGCGAAAGGAAAATAAATAGAAAAACACAACAAAAAAGCGAGAAAATGCCATGAAATCAGCCAATGATGCAGCGCCCCAGGACCGAAAGGCCTGACAATCATAGCGATACACATATGTGGATGAACATGATGATAATGAGCGATGAGCTGGTCAATTTCAGTTAACATCATGAGCAGGTTTAGAGGGTGGATAGTGAAGTTATCGAATCGCAAATACCCTGTACCCCAATTTAGACTTTATTTCCCCTTTATTTATTTAAGCGCATTTTACGTTTTCATAAATTGAAGCTTTGATTTTGATTCACGACTACAATAATTTTATCAATTATTTTATTATAGATGCTTTCGATTAGTTAGTAGATTACCCAAAACAAGAGAAGAGCTAAAATTCCTTTTTATAAAATGTTTTGCTGCACCTATTTTCGTTCGTCTCTTATAAGTCTCAAAAAATCCAAATGAATAGCTTCCCATGAAAATGTTCTATATTTGTAATTGTTTAATGTTAATAAATTGTTCTTAGATATTTAAATAGTTAATGGTATATGATATAGTTAAATTCATAGTAAGGGTAAAGACTTCTTCGAATGAATCTTGAGACTTCTTCAAGTGAATTTCTTGAGGCATATAAGAAAATGATAAGGAATTGTTAGCACTTACCCAAATAAGATGAGTTTGAAGAGTCCTCTTAGTCCCTGGAACTGTTCGTTTAACGAATACTTCCAAAACTACTTAAAAAAGATGCCAATTTGATTAATATTCCGTTTAGCTCAGTCAAAAAAGCCGCCTTTCCTTATCGATTGCACCATGTTTCAGTGAATTTTAAAAATTCTATTTACGAATTGAACACACGCTTTGCAAGTGCAAAATGAATTACAATTCCATTTGCAATTATTTCCAATTGAATGCATTTCGAGTACTGCCCAGTGCAACCCTGTTGGGCAACTCTGGCCTGTGTGTATATCCTGTGCATATGCCTGCGACATGTGCGCCCCAAACTGTGCAACAGTTTTTTCCCATTGACCCGTTTTGGCCGCTGCCAAATTGATTGCAATTGCAGTCGACAACACAAATTGGCGTTGATTTTGTATTGCCCAAGAGGCGTTCTTTGTGGGCGTAGCAAAAGGATAGGAGGCAACGCATTTGGCATTTGGCAAAACGAGGCGGATGAGTTTATTGGATTGCCGCGCTGATTGATAACCGGGCGCAGATGTTTCCCAACGAAGTAGGCGACAATTTTTTATTTATTCTCCATGCAGCGGGTATATTAGTTTTCCCGCGAAGCAGACATATTTGAACCTAAGGAGTAGATATATTCATCAGTATTAACAGGCGATTTAGATATATCTGTCTGTCTGTCTGCTAGTCTAGTTCCTAGCCTCTCGTATTTATATTCCTTACATACACAAACTTCCGCAAGAGTATTTTAGGCTTCGGCATGCCGAGGAAATATGTTCTTTTCCTCACTTTCGTATTCAATGGGCTTATGGATTGTGGGGTAAGTACTTGAGCTATATCAAAACTCACTTTGTATGCGTGTCCTGTCGCGTGTCCTGTGCGCGTGTGTGTATATATATGTGCGAGCGTGTGTGTGTGTGCGTATATATCAGCCTCCTGTTGCTATTCCTGTAGCACCGCCAACAGCTAAAGAAATCACTTTCAATCTATTCTCTGTAACTTTCTCCCGCCCGAGCTGACCATCTATTTCAATGTTTGCCAAGTGGCCACTAACAAGCGACTTATCTTTATTCCACTACGTGACCTACGACCTGGCAACGAATACATATACATTCAACCTTATTTAGCATGCGATATGAACGTACATGCACGCTGCAAGGAGAACGTGCCCAGCTTGTGCGGCTGCGATCATACGGAGCGACGGGGACGCATCTATCTCGAGATAAATGTCAAAGAGCATCTGCTCACCGTGCACAGTAAGTACGAGTAATGCACCCAATTCTAAGCGTATTACGACCAAGCTCTTAAGTTGTTGCCAACTTGTTGGCGAGACCCCCAACCACACTTCACTCCACCGCCCTAGCTGAAATACGACTGTAAAGCGCTTAAGTTTTAACCAATTGCGTCGCCCACCAAGTATACCATAAGCCTCCACCTTGCGCAGAAGTTTACAAACGAGAAGATATAAAAGAAATAGAATAAAAAATTATGGAAAGCAGTTGCAAAGTTTTTTCACTAACAAGATGCCTAAAATTTTAAATTTCGGACTGTTTCCTTCCAACGGCAACTGTGAAGTATTATAATTCTGACTTGGCTTACATGTTACACCTCTTTATTCCAGACTTAAAGTACTAAAATATAATATTTCCATCTGTAACGTGTTTCAACACTAAGCCTTTAATGCGAGAAATCCCCGTTGTTAACCTATTTCAATAACCTGTTGATTTTGTTATTTTCACAAATTTTACAACTCTATTCTTGTAGCTGTGAACATAGCTTTCTTTTAATTTGTTTTAGGCCCTCTTAGTTTTGTTATATTAACATACTTTCCAACACTATACTTATAACTGCAAACAGAGATTATTTCAGGAAATATAGTTTAGCCTCTATTGACTTTGTTATTTTCACATATTTTCCAACCATATAGATATTACTGTAAGCATAGCTAAATTTCATCCAAATTCCATCTGGGATTTTGACACTTTTTATAATTTTCCAACACTTAATTGTCCCTTCACGGGTGCCTTAAAGAGCAAAAGGCAAGATTTAGATTTATTTACTATCCTGTACTCTTTAAATTCGAAATCTGAACAGAAATTATTTAGTATTCAAGCCTCGCATTGCCCTGGGGCTGCTTTTGTCCCACAGCTGAGACGCTGGCAAATTGCTTATGATTTGCATTAATTCATTATGAAGAAAACTCTCCACACAATATGCCACATAATGAATACTAAAATGCAGTTGCTAAACAAAAGCGTGATAAAAATATGTTAAGCCAGCTGAAGCAGACGGCAGTGGAGACGACAGGCATGAGGTAAAAGAAGCAAAGAAGCACGTGAACAATAACAATGGGCCAGGATAATGCGTTGGCATATTTTATAGAATTTTGCGCTTGCACAATTTGCCAGCTGCTGGCTGACTGTTGCAGAAAATACATATACAAATTCTTATGGTCACGTTATGATTGCAGTCAAGGAGGGACGAAATCTCATACCCATGGACCCCAATGGACTGAGCGATCCGTATGTGAAGGTCAAGCTGATACCCGATGACAAGGACCAGTCCAAGAAGAAGACGCGCACCATAAAGGCGTGCCTCAATCCCGTGTGGAATGAAACCATTAGCTAGTAGGATAAATAGATTGTCTACAAGTTTTCTTTTGCGACACTCAAAAGCTTGATTTTTGCAGCGATCTCAAGCCGGAGGACAAGGATCGACGCATATTGATCGAGGTGTGGGACTGGGATCGAACCTCACGCAATGATTTTATGGGCGCCTTGTCGTTTGGCATTTCGGAGATTATCAAGAATCCCACCAATGGTTGGTTCAAGCTGTTGACACAGGATGAGGGTGAATATTACAATGTGCCCTGTGCGGATGATCAGCAGGATTTGCTCAAGCTGAAACAGAAGCCCTCGCAGCGGAAACAGCCGATGATGCGCTGCGATACACACACACATTCACAGTCCAAAAAGGACATGATACGTGCCACAGACTTTAATTTTATTAAAGTGCTGGGCAAGGGCTCCTTTGGCAAGGTAAATTGACAGAATTTGACCCGAATTAAAGTTGAACTTGTGAAACTTTTGCGGCATGTGCATGTGCAGGTGCTGCTGGCGGAGCGCAAGGGCAGCGAGGAGCTGTATGCAATTAAGATACTCAAAAAGGATGTGATTATACAGGACGACGATGTCGAGTGCACCATGATTGAGAAGCGTGTACTGGCGTTGGGCGAGAAGCCGCCGTTTCTTGTCCAGCTGCATTCCTGCTTTCAGACCATGGTGCGTATACGTAATCATTTAAGTTGATTAATTAGCATAGTCTCTACTCGCACAGGATCGCCTGTTCTTTGTCATGGAGTATGTGAACGGCGGCGATTTAATGTTTCAAATACAACAATTTGGCAAGTTCAAGGAGCCAGTAGCCGTGTAAGTTGTTAAGCATTTCGCGGCCAATTCTGAAGATATCTTATAGAATATGCTTTTGCTCGCGTCCAGATTTTATGCTGCGGAAATTGCGGCAGGACTTTTCTTTCTCCATGCCAAGGGCATTTTGTATCGGGATCTGAAGCTAGACAATGTGCTCCTCGATGCCGATGGGCATGTCAAAATTGCTGACTTTGGCATGTGCAAGGAGAACATCATGGGCGAGAAGACGACCAAAACATTCTGCGGCACACCGGACTACATAGCGCCAGAGGTCAGAGTCAAAGAGCAGAATTTAAGGAACCTATCTAATCTTGGTCTATTCACAGATAATACTCTATCAGCCGTACGGCAAGTCTGTGGATTGGTGGGCCTATGGTGTGCTGCTCTATGAGATGCTAGTGGGTCAGCCGCCCTTCGATGGAGAGGATGAGGAGGAGTTGTTTGCGGCCATAACCGATCATAATGTATCCTATCCCAAGAGTCTCAGCAAGGAGGCCAAGGAGGCGTGCAAGGGCGTAAGTTGAGCAAAGCCTAATTTATTTATTTACTTACCTTCTCTTTGCCGCAGTTCCTGACCAAGCAGCCCAACAAGCGTTTAGGTTGTGGCGCCTCCGGCGAGGAGGATGTGCGTTTGCATCCATTTTTCCGGCGCATCGACTGGGAGAAGATAGAAAATCGTGAGGTGCAGCCGCCGTTCAAGCCGAAAATTGTAAGTTATTTAACATATAAAGTAAAAGAATCGTTCACTTACCATTGAGTCCTGCCGCACAGAAACACCGCAAGGATGTGTCCAATTTTGATAAGCAATTCACATCAGAGAAAACAGACTTGACACCCACGGATAAGGTGTTTATGATGAATCTGGATCAATCGGAATTTGTTGGCTTCTCCTATGTGAATCCCGAATACATTGTCAGCCCATAAGCAGCTGTAAGGAACAGGAAAGGGAAACGGAAACGGAACCAGCGAGTTGTGTCGTCAGTTGATATTGTTTATTAAAAAAAGACAAATACTTTTTTGTTTATTTGTTTTCGTTAGTCATATCATAATTGTTATTTATGCTAAACGAAAGCAATAATTTGTTGTCTTAAGCTTTTATTTATTGCTTATTTAAATCTTTGACTAATTGTTAGGCACTCACGAGTACACTAAGTTAACATACACGACATATTCATTTAGTTTAAAAAACAATTATCAATCATTGTTAAACATTTGCTCCACGTTGGAACTGCAACTCAAAGCCAAAAAAAGAAATGAAAATTAAAAATATGGAAGAAGAAAAAACTATGCAATAAAAACTTTTATTTTATATACCATTACCCAACGCTTTTCTCTCTCTCTCTCTATTTCTCGCTCTCTCCTTCTTTCTCTGCTCGCAACTTAACACCGAACTAAACTAAACTCAACCAAACTAAACAAAAACTTCTCCCTAACTCAGTCATGCGCTTCACATAATTTATATTTTCAATTTTGCCAACTATTTGACAACTTTTCAAATTCTAAAGATTCACATTCAGATTCAAGTATTAAATTAAGCATACAAAATATATTAGTACAATTTAGCAAACATCTCAATGTTATCACATAAAGTTATAGATATACACATGCTCTCCAACTAGCTGATCTTTAGCGCCTTCTCACTCTCTCTCTCTCTCTCTCTCTTTCTCTCTGTCTCGCTCTAAAGTTTCTGTTTCTTTTTTAGTCACACTCAGCAATTAGATGAAGGATAATACGTTTCGGTTGAGAGTTTTAAACGTTATTCGATTGTAATGTTGGCCCCTGCATTATAAGCAAATCGAAATATGCGTTTAGGCAAGTTGTCATGGACAATTTAGTATATAAATACATATGTATTCTGAGCACTTTTCATTGCTTTCGAACATTCAGAAATATCATAGCATACTTATGTGCGTATTTCTTATTTATCACCTTTTAATTAGCTGTACATGTGTGTGTATAAATTATATGAATATTAAACGATTTCTAGCATATATTACCCGAATATATGCATACATATAAACGGCATAGAGTCTCAATGTACCATAATAAAAAGCAAGAAAAATAAAACGCAAAACAAATTGCATAGCAATAAGTTAAAGCTAAAAGAAAGTTTAGGTTTAGTCTAAGAATAAACCAAATTTATTGCTCTCAACTGCGCCAGAAGTGTAGCTTTCCAAAGTCTAACTATAGATGGGATAATATATATATATATACATATATGTAGTGCATATGTATGTATTATCTTCGTGTTGTACCTAACTAAAATTTAGCTGCTAATTAACTACTGTTTAACTATGAGAAAAGACAATCTACTATAAGCTTAAAACAAACACATGCGTGTTATATCAACAACTTCAGTTACCAAAAGAAATACCAAAAAGAACAAAAATTATTACAAAAATAATTTTAAATTTAAATCGAAATTAAATATTTTGTGTAGCGCAGCCTAAGCTAAGCTTTTGTGCCTCTTGTAGCTCTCTTTCTTTCTAGAAGCATAAGAAATTCGAAATACTCTAAAATTTGACGAGTTATATCAACAAAGTTGTCGGCTTTTGCATAAGGCATATATAGAACAAGTATACATAAACTAATTATATAAATATATTCTATTAAACATAGAAAGGAATCTTATCAAACGATAACTTAGTAGCCAAGCTATGTGCTAACACTAGGGCACAAAAACCAAAAAACAAACTTAAATTAAATTAACAAAAGTAGTTGAAATTTGAAATACAATATTCGTTTAAAATCTAAAGTAACTTATATATAATTACAAAAAAAATGTATAACTCCGAACTTGAAGCATTTAAAAACGTTTATTTCAAACACAGTCGAATATTAAATAATTCAAAATCAAATATATATATTATAAGCAAATAAATACTAACATTATTATTGGAGATAAACTAATTTTGTGACTAAATATGACTATGACGAGTACCACTTAAAGTTCAAGTTCAACAGATTGTACTCTACACGTAAATTTGCTCGTATATGATATGATATACCACATTATTTAATATAAATAAATAATAATAAATTTATAAATGTGCATGTGTGCGTGTGTAGTATGAGTAACTATAGTTAATTGATTACTTTAATGAATTTGATGGCAACAACAAAACAAAATTTCCAAGTCTGTTTAAAATATTAAAAATATATACTATGCATTAATATTAACATTAATTTTACTATGGAACTATACAAAATGCATAGCTATATACTTATATATGTATATATATATATTGAATATATACACTTATTATTGTTATTTGATTTTTATTTAGAGCAAAAACATTTTTACAACATACTTCAATTATTTTTTAAGTATTTTTGAACAACTCATATGTGTGTGTTTTTTTAAATCGCATATTTAATTATAAATGAAACATTAATTTTAGTACGAATTCAACTACAAACAACAACAAATATTTACATATATATCAAATCAAATACAAATCTCGATGTTTGCCGTAAGCATACTATATAAAGATACAAAAAACCTAAATTCAACTCAATAAATTACTTCAAAAAATAACAAAAACCCGATATTATTCTTGGCGTCTAACCAAACAAGCCAAAAGCTAAACTAAAACGAATGATACGTCGGGACATTTGTTTGTGCGTCTATCGATATACGACATATACGTAATTTATAAATCCAATCACCAACAAATAAAAAAATACAACTGAAGTAAATCAAATGGCATAAGCATGAATCATGCTTGTATATACACGAATAAATACTACACTATAATATCAAAGTAAACACTAAGGGAGGAAGTTTTCTAGAAGATATAGTACGGAGTCTTACCTGTTCGGGGCAAACAGCACTTCCTTTTGCCTCTCTACTCGATGTTCATTTGCTTAAAATTGCAATTAACTCATAAGCGCCTTTCTATGCACTTCTCATTGGCTTAAATTTGTTCTTAGATGAGCTGAAGGAGGAAATAAGTTATATACTTTAAACAAAACTATAAAATCATAATAAATACAATACAAGAAAGTTCTCTAGTAGATATACGACTGGGTCTTACCTCTTCTGGACAAACGTTTCTAAGCAATTTTCATTGGCTAAAATTGTTACTGAGAGGTGCTGAAGAACGAAGTAAACTATATGTACTGGACAAATCTACAAGAAATAAACACAAAACATTTTTTAATAGATACAATATAAAGTGTTACCTCTTCTGAGCAGACAGCTCATTCTTCACCGCCTTTCTACGCAATTCTCAGTCTTAAATTCTGTTCCTAAGAGTTGCTGAAAATTGAAATAAATTACATGAATAAGACAAATCTATAAAATTAAAATAAATACAAAATAATTAAGTTCTCTAGTAGTTACAATACAGGGTCTTACCTTAACTGGGCAAACAGCCCAAAGCCTTAGCCTTTCTACTCGATTCTCAATGGCTTAACATCGCAATTAAGGTTTTAATGCCTTTCTATTCCCACTGGCTTCAATTTTTGCAAAAGTGGAAATAAATTATGTGTATTAGACATAAAGGCAGAAGAAATGTTGGTTTAAAAATATTATGTAAGCAGAGCATGCCACAAACCCATGCAATCCTCTGGAACTATAGTCGGTGCTGGGCTTTCGAAACTTGAGTACCTTGCTATCTTTGATTGCTCACAAATTAACATTATGTGTGCGTTAACTATAGATAATCTTATCGACTGTATTTGTGAATAATTAGATAAACATATCGCTCGCACCTATTCAGTATGTCAGCAATCAGTCAGTTAGTCAGACATGTTGGATTACTTTGTCCTGAATTTCGCCAGCAACAAATCCAACTCCAGCGCCAATTCCAACTCCAGCTACCAGCTCCATTCGAAAGATGTGTGCATGTTTCAGCGCACCACGCCAACCGTAACCATATTTCTGATCTATGGCTTGGCGGTGCCCACCCTGGCCTCGTTTGGTCTGTGCGCGAACTTCATCAATGCTGTCGTCTTCATGCGACCCAAGATGACGCCCTCGGCTTTCACTTACCTGGCCGCCCTTTCCTGGCTGGATTGCGTGTCCTGCCTGCTCATCACGTTGACCGCACTCTCGCGCAGCTATTTCTATCAGAGCGCCGCCTGGGTGGCCTATGATTATCAGTGGCAGACGCCGCTCTTTGGCATTAGCACGGGCGCTGCTAATCTGATACTGGCCTGCGTTAGCCTTGATAGATTTATCTATTTGTCACGTTTTACGGTCGGCAACGGTGCACCCAGATTTTGTCGTCGCAAGGTGGCACGCTTTATGATCTGCTTCGTTATTCTCATCTCCATCCTGGTCAATATGCCGTACTTTTTTTGTTTTGTTGTCGACTTGGATACGGCCACCTGCCATGTCACGGACTTCTACTATTCCAAGTGAGTGGACTTATCATGCGGCTCCTTCAACGTTATCCTGATTTCTTCAAGCCATTTGCAGGTTCTATCAGATACACAACTGGTTCTCATTTGCCCTGTTGGCGCTGATACCAGCCGTATTTTTGCTAATTGGCAATACGGCCATCATAATTGCCTTTCGCCGCTGGACCAAGCAGGGCAAAAGATGCCAGCAAAGCAGCTGCAATGACAACGAGCGCACCACACAGAAACGCTATCAGGTATATGTCTACGTCTAATCCTTCAGTCCAACACCCTTAACTGCTTCTCGTACCACTGCAGCATCAAATGAAGCTCACAATCAGCATTCTAATTGTCATCACGCTCTATATGGTGGGTGAGCTGCCGGCGCACATGACATCGAGAAAGAGTTCCCTCAATCTGCTCTTTGGCGGCGATACGAATAAAATGGACGAGGATCTGATGGAGCATCTGGAGGTCATATTCATAACCCTAAATGCCCTCCAGCTGAGCATGAACATTGTGGTCTATGCTGTGATTAATCCCAGCTTCATGCCCGAATTCTTTTTGTGTTTGCGTGGCGCCTCGGATGTCTGCTTTCGTCTTTGCTGCCTGGCCAGCATGTCACGTGGCTGTCAGCGCTGCTGGAGCTGGCCGCGACGTCGTCAGGAGCCGCACGCCGAGGAGCGCGTTGTCAGCAGCGTGCCAGCCCAGCAACTGCCGCCGGATGAGGCGCCGCAGTGTGGCTGCGAGAGCTGGAGCAGCGATTCCGGGTGCGATGATGGCGGCCACTGCAAAACGGTGGCGGGCACGTTCACCTTTGTGGATGACTATCAGTGCAGTGCGGAGGCGCAGCCACAACCGGCGGTATTTATCACCATGGCCAGCGCATGCAGGCAGCTAGAGGAACAAATCCTGGAGGACGTTCTCAGTTCCTGCGCCATGTGATCTTAGTTAAGATATTATTCAATAAATTAACCAAGTTTGCAGAATGTGTGTGCAATTCCATGGAGCAGGGCGCAGACCGCGGGCAAGGGGAAAGCTTTATCCACCGTCGCATGGCCATTGAGGATGAGTTATGGAAAGCTTGACCTTAGAATACATACATTTGTGGAACTGAGGTAGGGTTGGGCGCCTTTCGTGTTGTTAAGCACTTATAATTTGTTTAAATATGCCAACAGACGCCCATCTCTAAACTGAATTCGCCAGTTTTAACAATAGATTCATCTTATTTTATATACATTTAGTTTTGTTATTTATTCAGGTAAGCCCAATCTAGATTTCTTCTGGACTGATCTGCTTAACTTAATCATATAATTAAACTGATAAAACACAATTTACAAAGAGGTTCCTCAGCTAAGACAATGTAGGCATGAATGTTAAACTTATATCCAATGAGTTTTTTAATCATAATAATAAATAATTTTCAATGAGGTTTATGACATTTTGACATTCATGTTAAACTGACCTGCAATGTTGTTGAAAAAAAAAATAGCGCTTAAATCAATTTTAAGCTTTTGCGCATTAGGCTTGTCCTCGAAAACAGATTTAACATGAATGTTAAACTAATTATCAATGAGTTTTATCATAACAAACAGCCCTAACTCGAATGTTAAACTGCCGATTGTGCAGACTTGTAATAAAACGGCAGTCCTTAAGGCTTATGCCTTAACATGCATGATAAACTAATTTGCAGTCGACTTATGGACTCAAACTCTCTATATACATTCTATATATTCTATTTGCCCTGTAGCTTGGATAGAAAATCCATGAGAAATTGATGACGCGCTCGCAGTTCGGCCTCGTTGCGATGCTTGAGCTTGGCGCCCATGCGCCTGATCAGATGCTGACGATCGCGAGCGCCACGCTTCATCTCAATGAGTATCACCTTGTCCTCCTCGCGCGTCCAAGCGCCCGTTAAGCTGGGTGCTACGAGCGCCGCTTTGGAGGTGCTGGCTACTTCGTGTTTCGGCTCCACTTCTTCCTCCTGAACAGAGTTGGCCAGCGAGGCCACCACGTCCAGTTTGCAGTCCTCATCGCTGTCAAACTGCGTTGTGATTACATGCTGCGGCGTGCTGCCGCTGCTCAGTTGGGTCACCTCCGGCTCAATGTCCATTTTGATAGCTGGTAAGGGCTGCTGGGAAAGCGATGGGGTCGTCTCTGCCGCATTCTCGGGCAGCAACTCTGGGTCGTCCTGCGAGGTGAGCTCTAGTTTAGCAACGGACGGAGAAGTGCTCTTCCGCTTGGCCTGCGCTATGATTTGTATGCCCGCCTTGTTGTCCGGCTCACTGCCATCCTGGCTGATCAGCGTGCGCAGTCGCTTCGCAAACTCGATGGCCGGCGAGGCGGGCGCCGGCCCACGCACTTGTGGCTCATGTATGACCACCATGGGCTGTACATTGTAGCGTGGACGCGGCTGCGTCTGGCCCAGCGGCGAACGCACCTTTTTGCTGGGCGACTTGCGCTTGTCCTGCTGGGGCGAGACGCCGCTCGTATGCGCATTCTGTCCCGACAGAGGCGACAGATTGTTCGCAGTCTGACGACGCGGCGAGGTTTCGCCCAAATTACTGGCTGCCTTCTTGCTGTGCGACTGATGATGCCCATGATGATGGCCCCAATTGAATGTGCTGCTGTTGATGCTGGCATTCAGACGCATGGCGTGTGCGCGCAGTGTCATGTCATCACAAATGTCCAGGGAGGAGCTGCTGTTTTCCTCGTCGCCGGTGGTGGTGTCAATCACCAGCGTACGGTTGGCATCATCATCCTCGCTGCGATCTGCCGCATCATCACTGTCCACAGCGCCTGCAGAGTTAATCAGCTTCTCGCCGTGGGCGCGCACACCATGCGCACAGGTTACGTCGCTGCTAAGCGGCTCGTGACATTGCTCGTTGTAGAGGCTGGCCGCTCTAAAGGATAGCTTGGCTGGCAGCATCACCTTGGCGCCATAAAATATGCGTCCATTCACATATTTCAGTTGACAGCCAGGCGGTTTGCCCTGCGGCGGCGAATCATCCGGCAGATCCTGCAGGGTTTCCGAAAATGTACCGCTGGTATTGCCCAGCACCTCATGCATATTCATGGTCTCCGCGGGGGGCAGAAAGCTAAAATATATAACATGGAAACATAAGTTAAGCTAGTAGATACCCTATACTCAATATTCACCCGCCCTTAAACTATATTAATGGGCGCTTACCGCTTGGGCGGCTTAGCCTGTGGAAATTGCTGCACAAACCAATCGCGTAGGAACTGATTGCCCTTGAGCAGGGGCAAAATTTTGGACTGGACCTTCTTTATGCTCACGCTGGGCAACTGGGCGAGTTCGTTAAGGCATGCGTAGATCTTGCGGATTTGTGCTGGCTGCTTGCAAAAGTAGATGTTAAGCTTGTTGATAAAGTTACTGGCATTGGTGATCATGAAGTACTCGAAGTATTTGCCCAGCTCAGCGGCCTCCGCAGGTAGCAGAAAGTTCAGAAACACCTCGGCCAGCTCGGGATGATCGGGCAGTAATAATTTTTCCATTTTCTAAAAGGCAAAGACAGGGCGTGAACTAGCGGATCTAGCGAAAGAGAGATCACAAAGTACAGCACTCACCAAATACAAATCAACTACCTTATCCTGCTTGGGATCAAAGGTTTGCAGCAGATGATTGAACTTGTGGCAGTCCTCCATGCGATTGGAAGACAGCAACGCCTCCTCCACTTTATCGTAGAAGTTGTAAGCAAAGGCTGTAATAGGATCGCGATGTATTTCAATGAATTAAATTAGGGCCCACGCTGAACTTACTGGCATCCTTGCGATTGCGCTCCTCCGGACTATCCGGCTTGAGCATGTGGCGCAGCATCTCCTCCTGCCGATTGGCTCTGCGTAGGCGTGCCGCTTCCTCGCAGCGTTGTCGTTTCTGCTGCTGAGGCGAGCTCATGCTCGAGGTCGTCTCCGGCACCGGCACCGGATGTTCCTTGCTCTGGCAAAACATATTCAGTTCGACAAGCAGCTGTGTGTACAGTTCGAGCGCCAGGAAGCGTCTGTGATAGTGCTGCACGGACGGAGCGTGGGCGTAGAGTTCTCTCTGCTGTTGCAGGTAGCTGGCGTATGAGGTGATTAGCGCTTGACAGCGTGTTTGTAGCTTATGGCGCAATCGCTGTCGCAACACGTGGTAGCGACAGCGCGACCGCGACGGCAATGCCGACGTCGACTTCGCTGTTAGTCCGCGGCGTCGCTGTGTGCGTGCAAAGAGCAGCCGCTTGTAAATTTGATAACGCGCTCGCTTGGAGCTGTTGGCGACGTCTTCTTTTTGCTCCTCGGTCTGCTCTGCAGACTGGTCCGACTCTTTGATTTGCACGGTTTGCGTGAGTGCATCAAAGCAGAGATTCACTGCCGGCGGCGCATCGTCCGGCAATGGCGGCAGCGGCGGTGGCAGCGCCAAGGAACTGCACTCGCTGGTTGGATAAAGCGTGCGATTTATGTTCGCCACATTGCTGGCAAAATTATTCGCCTGGAAGGGCACAGAGACACCAGCTCCGAACGTATTGACGACGCCTAGCTCACCGCCAAAGACGTAGTTAACATTGATGGTCAACGATGAGGACTGATTTCGCTCGTCGCATATGCGGCGAGGCTTGCGCTGAGATTCAGATTGAGTATGGGGCTTGGAGTTGCCTTCCTCTTTGGTTTGTGTGTGCGTACGTGGGGATGAATGCGTTAAGCCCGTGGCACTGCCATGTGGCGCCGCAGCCTCGCCCAGACTCTCGGGCAGCAATAGATCTTCGCCCACTGCTTCGCGTACAAATTCCAAATATGATACGCTTGCTGCCGACGAGGCACGAGCTTGAAATGGTTTGTTGCTGCGACGGGTACGTTTATCGTTATTCCAGTTTTTCTGCAACAAACCAAACCAATAAACCCCAATTCAAATTACATTTGCCAAAATTCTAGCGTATATTTACAAATTCGTTCTAAACCGTGTGAATTGTATATACTTTATCGATAAGACGCGTTGTTTTTTCGATAACAAGGCGGGAGATTTATGCAGAATACAGCCAGTGATGCCCTGCTGACAAACAGCTAAAAACGGCTAAAATTAATAACAGCTAGGTAACGAAATAGCCGAAACTTTTAGATCATCTTTATTTCTAAATGGTTTCATCTTCAACTTTTATTCGCTGCTGATAAAATCGCATTGGATAAGTGTATACAAACCGTATATAAGGATAACAATTCAAGTGAAAAATAGCTAAATTGGTAACACTGGGTAGCAACAAGCGCTGTAAATAGTCAGCGATGGAAGTAGCTGTGGTTAGATGCTATCGATATCATATCGCATTCCAATATAAAACATTTCATGCGTTATCGTTCTTTTGCACATCACTGCGCGTAAGAGCAAAATAGAAATTTTGTTTTTCAATTAAATTCACGATTTTTTGCACTTTAAAGAGCCCAAATTAACAAATTTTTAATTCGAGTAGGTATTGCCGTGACCAAGGTCCCTCACAACAACCCCAACAAGGCCATTGGATCAGCAGCTGGCAGCCTCAACCAAAACTGACCACGTCACATAGTATTTGCATTCCGCACACCCAAACAATAACAACAAAATGAGCAAAGTTACATTTAAAATAACGCTCACATCGGATCCCAAGCTGCCTTTCAAGGTGCTCAGCGTGCCGGAGGCGACGCCATTCACAGCTGTGCTCAAATTCGCCTCAGAGGAGTTCAAGGTGCCCGCAGAGACCAGCGCCATCATCACAGACGACGGCATTGGCATCAGTCCGCAGCAGACGGCGGGCAATGTGTTCCTCAAGCATGGCTCCGAGCTGCGTCTCATACCCAGAGATCGTGTCGGACACTAGCCTACAGCTTAGACTTAGTTTCTTATCCGTTTATTAACCGTGCATAGAGATTTTATTTTCCCCCAATTAAACATGTAAAACTAGCCAGTATTACCCGGCTTTGCACGGGCAGACTATTTTTCTGACATCCAATATTTCGACCCATTTGTGGCGATAATCCAATAAATAATTATATAGATATTTGACAGGTTTGAAGCCAATCGGACAACCAAAACAAGCCATGCCATCAGCTTTTCACCGATTTTCCACACTTGTGCGCGGAACTCGTCGTTTATCAATCAGCCAATCCACGCATCAATCAAGCATAGTTTAATATAGAAAGACGCACTCACCTCTATATAATACTTCCAGCCACTAGGCAGCTCATGGTATTGTTCGCGTGGCGTTCGCACTACGCCGCCCTCGAAGCCCAGCAGGATTTGGTTTACGGGCGGGGCGAGCCCGTGCTCGAAATAATACTTGACAGGATTGTACTGCTCCATGTCGCAGAGCTCTTTCACCTTGTAGAACAGCCGCCTGCCCTGCTTGCCGTGCAGCAGATCCTTGGCCATGCGGTTGCAGGCAACCCGAATGGGATCTGCGCTCTTGTGCAACTTTCGCTTGGAGGTCTTAATGGCATTCAGATGCTTCTCCAGGCCCATGGCAATCAGCTGATACTCCGCAGGCGCGTATGCGGTGAACTGCAAGGTTCGGGGTTGAAACGCCATCCGCGGCAGATACTGCGGATACATAAACACCTTGCTGTCCAACATGAGATCCATGATGCGGGGCGGCAGCCGTGGCACCTGTCTTGTGTGCCCGTCGCTAAATTGGAGGAGGAGACGGATTAGTTGGAAGGCAAAGCAGTTAACCATCCGGAACTCACGTTAGTTCCGTCTCCTTGTTAATAAAACGCATCATCTCTTGGTTTTGCTCCTCGTACTCATCGCTGTTGAGATCGTGCTGCCATTTGTCAATGAGCTCCACGGCGCCATTCAGATTCCAGCAATTGAAGCTGGCATCCTTAGTGGCACGCTGCTGCAGCTCCTCCAGCATTTGCCGGGGCTTCTCGGCCATGGCATAGAGCAGGGGATGCGAGTAGGTCTGCAGGAATGTCTGAGTCAGCATTTGGGTGTGTATGCGCAGCTGCTGCTGTAGGAGATCATGCTGCGTCTGCGTAAAGCCCGTGATATGGCTTGCAGCGGGTTCAGCCTTTGGCGTTGGCGTCGGCTTCAAGTGGCGCAAGCTCTCAAAATGTGCCTCATACTCGGAGTGTATGTGCTTCCGTATGGATAGATATTTGCAGGAGAAGTTAATGTCATAGGGCTCATAGGACTCCGGACGAGGAACCTGTGCCTGATACTCGCTCTCTGCCAGCGGCTGTGCCGGCATACTGGCCAGCACCTTGGCCAGTTGAAAGCAATTGGGCTGACCTGGCAGCGGCACAGCTATGAGCTCCGGCGGATGCTGTCCAATTGCTCCCGGCGAGATGTTAACTACTGTGTAGGAGGCATCAAAATGGCTGCTATTCAGCGTGCTTTCCGCAATGGGCACCGGCACCAGGCCGGACAATGTGCTGGGCGTGGACATAAGTTGTGGCTGAAAGGACTCCAATCCCGTCATATTTGGCATGGTCATGTCAACAGGCGCAGTTGTTCCGGGCGCATCAAAGTCTATTTGGCGCGTCACCTGCTCAATGGGATCGACAGGCGCTGCGACTGGCGCAGTCGCTGCAACATACTGTTCGGCGAGAAACTTTTGCGGCGTCTCCAATTCAATGGAGTCCAGCGAGACGCCCTCCTGCAACAGACCCGCGAATAGTTCCGAGACCAAATCAGTGAGCTCTTTCTTCGATATGTTCACATCGCGCAGCTCCTCGGCGTCCACAGTCACCATTTCAGCGGCCACATACTCCGGATCATTGATGGGATCGTCGTCATCGCCCAGGAAGCTGTTGTCTATATAAAATATATGTGTGTAAATAAGTATTTTTACTAATTGATTAAATGATTGATGGACCGATTGATTAAATCAAGATTAATAACTGAATCAGCGACTGATTGATTAACTGGCTTATGAACTGATTCACAGATTATAACTGACTGATTGATTGTCGCTCGAAATGCTGACAGTTGACTCATTTCTGATTGAAAGACTGGTTGTTAAATGACAGACTGTATTGACAAACTGATTTGGTGATTGATTCAGTGAATGAGTCATAACTGACTAGCTGATTGATTGATTGGCTGACAGACTGTTCGACTAAATGATTAAGCTGACTGCTTGCTAACTGATTGACGGACTCTCGATTTGCTGACTGAGTTTTTTGATTGACAAACTGATTGCTTGACTTATGAATGACATATTCAACTAACTCACTAAAAGGTTTGGTTGACCGAATGAGTCATGAGTGACTAACTGATTGATGCACTGACTGACGGATTGACTGCTTCAGTAGTAGACTGCTTGACATATAGACAAACTGGTTTGATTGATTAACTTACTGACCGACTTATTGGCTGATTGATCAATTTAGTATGCATTACACTTACTTAACGGCTTAGAGAAGTCAGTGAGGAATTGCATCCATTCCGCATCATTGGCGGTCATGTCATATTCGGGCACATCGCTCTGGTCTAAGTCTGGTGGCACAAACTCGGACTGCAAATCCTCGATGGTTGTTTGCTGCAGGCAAAACTTGGAGCGTGTACGCGTTGCGATGCGCGGATCTTCGGAGTTTTTGTCTGGGGGTAGTTTAAAACAGCCATCGGAGGTAAACTTGACAGGCGACTCCTCGTTGGCGGTCATTGGGGTTTGCGGAGTGCAGGGATTCGAATCGAAATCGGAGGCCGTCGTGTTCGGATCATCATCCGACTGCAAATGAGAGTGAAATGTGGTGTTAATGTGAACAAGATGGTGTATCTAGAAGTAAGCCCACATGGAAATCATCCTCCTTGAAAGTGTACTCTTCGTCCTCCTCATCCGAGTGCAGATCCTCGCGTATTAACGCCTCAATCTCATTATTTACAGGCGTTTCATTCAGCGGCGGCAGAGTTATGCCCGGCGTGCGATTTAATTCGCGTGCTTTGGCGCGCGTCAGCTTCGGCACCGAGGGTGTCTCTGTGATGATGATGGCACCGCGTTGCTGTTCCTCGTCGGCAGCGGCCGCCTCGCGCTTCTCGCGCGCTAGCTCATCCTCGGCCTTGAGTGTGACTAGGGCCAGGACATGCTCGTTGCGAACGACACGCCGCACCACTTTGTGCATGTCCTCGCTGCTAATGGCATTCGCGCGTGCCACCTTGCGCAGCCGTCGATCAATCTCTTTAGCATCCTCAATGTTGCAGTCCCCCAGCTGCGAGTCCAGGCTCTGTCTGCGCTGATCTTGATTATCTTTTTCAATGCGGCGCCGTTTGCGCGGCTGTCGCCGGTTGATGCTTGTCGGCGTTGAGTTCACACTGCTGCTGCTGCTGTTCGCCGTTCGGATGGGCGTCTTTATATCAGCTGCATCCGACTTTCTCGAGCTGTTTGGCATGCTGCTGACACATTTAAATAGGAATTTAGGCGAATTTCACAAGTCCTTCGTGCATCAAAACAAAATTGCGACCAGTGTTTCCACAAAATGCCGCCACATTAAATGCTATTTATCGTGCAAGGGCTGGCACAAAACTATCGATTTCTTATTTGTTACTGTGCTGTACACTGACTATCGATATGTGAATGTGAACTGTTAATTAGCATTGTTTACAGGCAATCTGGGTTGTATTTGAGTCAATCAAAACAAGTTAAGTCGCTCATTTTTAAGTCATTCACTAATTTGTTTTTTTAAACTCTCTTTATTCGTTTTATGAATAGTTTTTTTTAAATATACGCCAGATATACCGCCAATTAGCCCAGTTCATGAGCAACTCACTTACAGAACTGAACGTATTGTTCATGAACGGTTCAATGAACCGTTTAGCTTAACATACTCCAATTGAAACAACACAACTCAAAGCTGTTAGTTTCATTTATTATTTTATTATTGTAATAAAAGTTTTATTTGTGTAATGTCAAGTGCATGTGAGCTGGCAAATTGCAATCAATGTGAAAAATGCGCATCTGCATGGTATCGGACTTTTTCTATCCCAGCATCGGCGGCGTCGAGGAGCATGTCTACAATCTCTCACAAATGCTGCTGGCGCTGGGACACAAGGTGGAGCACGTGCATCCTTACAGCGGCAATTAAAATCTAATCTATTTTTAATTCGTCCCTAAAATAGGTTGTTGTGCTGACGCACGCCTATGGAGACTGCACCGGCATACGCCACATGACGCACGGCCTGAAAGTCTACTATCTGCCCATTAAGGTCTGCTACAATCAATGCATCCTGCCCACCGCCGTCTGCAATGTGCCCATGCTACGGGCGGTGCTGTTGCGGGAACAGGTGGACGTGGTGCATGGTCACTCTGCGTTTAGTGCCTTGGCCCATGAGGCTTTGATGGTGGGCGCTCTGCTTGGACTGAAGGTGGGCTCAGGATCTTAAATTAACGCAGATCATGATAAATATGGGATATCTTTGTAATGGGTATTGTTATTAATCCCGCAACTGCTTCACTTTCCAGACCGTCTTCACGGACCACAGTTTGTTTGGCTTTGCGGATCTGTCGGCTGCGCTGACAAACAAGCTCCTGGAGATCACTTTGAGCATGGTGAATCATGCGATCTGCGTGTCCCACATTGGCAAGGAGAACACGGTGCTGCGCGCTCGTGTTGCCAAGCATCGCGTCTCGGTTATACCCAATGCTGTGGACACGGCGCTCTTTACGCCCGATCCTGCACAGCGGCCGGTAAACGGAGTCATCAATATTGTGGTCGCCTCGCGTCTGGTCTACCGCAAGGGCATCGATCTGCTAGCCGGGGTGATACCGCGCTTTAAGAACACGCCAAACGTTAAGTTTATCATAGTGGGCGATGGACCCAAGCGGGATCTGCTCGAGGAGATACGCGAGAAGACCAACATGCAGGATCGTGTGGAGATACTGGGCGCCGTGGAGCATGCCCAGGTGCGCGATGTGCTCGTGCGCGGCCACATCTTTGTGAACACCTCGCTAACGGAGGCGTATTGCATGGCCATTGTGGAGGCAGCCAGCTGTGGCCTGCAGGTGGTCTCCACCAGCGTGGGCGGCATACCCGAGGTGCTGCCAAATAGTCTGATACTGCTCGCTGAGCCGGATATTGAAGCCATTTATTCCGCCATATTGGTGGCCATCGATAGACACCGCAAGATTTCCCCGGCCTGCAGCTCAACTCCAAACGGTAACATTCCTCAGGGGACGGCACGTGCGAGGCGTAAGCGCCTCAAGAAATCTGCCAAAAGTGTGCCTTCCATAAATGGTCCAACTGAGGCAACGAGCAGCCAAATGGAACCGGTGCTGTGCCCGCACAGATGCAATGAGCTGGTGGAGACGCTCTACAACTGGGAGGATGTGGCCCAGCGCACGGTTAAAGTCTACGATCGTGTGCTGCAGGAGCGCGCCTTCACACTCAGCGAACTGATCTATGCCGTCTATCAGTGTGGCGCCTGGTTTCTCGCCTTTCTCGTCGTGGGCCACTTTACGCTGCTCCTTTTGGAGCGCTGGCGGCCACGCAGTCGCATTGAGGTGGCGTTTGAGTCGCGACGGCGGCGCAGCTAGTGTTACGCTATGTATTTATTTAGAACTTCCAAACCATTGTTTGTCTTGTAGTAGCAACAATTTTGTCAATTAGTTAAAATATACCAATGTGTTCGCAATAACATTTCTGCTAAGTATATGCAATCCCTTTTTGCTTTCAATTGATAGCAGTGCGCCAAATGTTAAGATACTGCTAATAACAGCTTAATGTAAATTAGCTGGAGTTAGCTGCGCATTTGTGCGCCACGTGAAGTTGGCTGCAAGCGCACATTTGAGTCTTGTGCAGGCGCTCAAATCGATGACACAGTTCGTATCGATAGCTTCAGTCTTGAAGCAAATGCACTACGGTAAGGTTGTGCGCGCGCGTTTATTTGTACAGTAAAAATACCTAAACAGCGAAATAGCTTTTAAAACGACAGCGGGCACTTTGACGAACAGCAATTGCGTGCAATTTTGTGTGGCCGCGTTATGTTAGAAATGCATTCGAGTTAACAACCAATTAAATATTTAAGAAGCGGCCATTCAAATTCGCTGCAAATTTAAGCGCGTTTTCTTGGTGCGTGCAAAATACTTTGAAATTGTGAATTCAAACTGAAGATGAGCAAATTGTTATTGTGAAGACCGCGCAGCATCCTTTTGGACCTATGACGTCATTCGCGCGCTACTTCGCTGCCTGTGTGTGTGTGTGTGTGTGTGTGTGTGTGTGCTTGGAATTAGAACAAACTGTTCATTTATTACGCACTGCACTTGTAGCTGAGAAAAGGCCTTGAACATTTAATGCCCCTCTCCCTACCCCGCCACACTTCTTTCAACCCACAAGACAGACACCAAGGTCGCGAGGCTTTGTTATCCCAGTTTTCATCGTGTTTTTATTTATATTCGGTTTTTTTCTCTTGTCCTCGTCGTTTCTCTTTTAAATAAATTGATATTGCGCTTTGATTTGCTACAAAAAAAATAAAAACAACAACAAATTCGATCAGCGTGAATATTAATCTAGTTCTTTTGTGTTTTCTCTCCCCCTACTCGTCCTTTTAGCCTCTACGAAATCCAAATAAAAATACAATTTTGCATTTGAGCTTAAAGCCAATTAAAATCAATTCAGGTGAGTAATTAATATTATCTTTTTATATAAATAAAATGTAAAGTTTATTTTCTATGCATTAGTATCAAATATCCCAAGGGGAAAGTCAGTTCAAAATTATTTGTATCAATTTGTCTATTAAGTTGATCATACGATATATGAAATGATTCAAGGCTCAATGAATTACTCATTGATTCATTTTGAATAATGCGCGTAAGTGCATTTTAGATTCAATTGAGCCAGATCATGTGCATTTATTAAATCGTCTCATCTGCATGGAATCCTATTTGGTAGCCTCAGGTTGTTTTTTGTTTAACCAAATTGTGTTTTGGGCACATTAAAACTTCAAAGTTGCCGAGCTAATGAATTTTTAATGCGCCCTAAAAATCTTGCGTCTCCTAAGTGCGCCTTCAGGAGGCGCCAGGAAGAAGCAGACGCGAAAGAAAAACTCACATAAATTTAACTGCAAAATGCGGGTAGCTTCACAGTTACAAAAAGTATTCCAAAATTTGTTTTTTTTTTTCACCCGCGCCGCCCACTCCGTCCGCTGGGGAGGCTGTAAATAACGGAACACCAGACAAGCACCAGACTGAACAACAACAACAACATCAGAAACGTGCAAAAAGCGTGTGTTCAACAAAGTTGTATTGGCGGGGTGTGCGTGGGGGGGGGGGGGGGGGGGGGATAACGGAAACCCTCCGTGTGTGTGTGTGTGGAGTACAGGAAAAGTTGCAGCTCTCAAAGGAATAAGAGGACATCATAATCAAAGGCTTTTATTGCGCCATCAAATAACCAGAAAACTGTTAGCTCAAGCGTTCCAGGGTTGTTGGGTGGAGGGGGGGGGGGGGGGGGGTGGAGAGGGGTGTTGGCAATACAGCAGAGGGGCTGCGGGTTGCTCTTTTCTGGGCCAGGCTGGAATGAAACGAAAAGGCCGGAAACCGGGCACAGACAATTTGCCTAGGCACGTTCGACCTAATAAGCAGGACCAAGAGTGTGGTGAGGGCAGTGTGGAAGGGGGGGGGGGGGGGGGGGCAGTTAGTGAGCAAAGTGCTTCCGTGTTGGAGGCCAAATCGATTTTTATTGATATTCCAAGTTGAATGCACCGTAAATTCGATTTAGTTTTATTTTTTGGCTATTGAATGAGGGGGGGGGGGGTGGTGGTGGTGATGGGGAATGGGGCCAACCAATTTTGGGGTTGCTGACAGAACACTCGAATGCCCAAATTGATTGCAACAGCGATAATTCTTAGACATACTTATATATGTATGTACACACACACATATATATATATATATATGTATATATGAAGATATACACACATACATACAACATAAAGTTCCTCGCAAGTTTTCGAAGGAAGCGCAAAATGTAAAAGGAAATACAAATGGTTTTCTGTGCGCTTTGACACGCACTTTCTTGATATTTGATAAGCTTCGTCACAATCTTTTTTTTCTGCATACCCTTTACCCGTTGAGAGTTTTTGAAAAGGGGCATATATTTCGAGATTTGAAATTTGTATTAAAACAATCAAACATAGATAGTTTTACTTTTCATTTTATTTATTTATTTTACTTCTAACGCTTTTCCACTACGCCAGAAGTTATTCAGCTTGTTTGCAGGGCATCTCCTAGTCAAGCAACCTTCTGACTTGCGCTCTCTGACTCGAAGCTCTGCCCACGTATTTTGACTTTCAACTATTGCCTTTGGCTTTGCCTGTTCGTGCCGCCCCTCTCGGCGCTCGCTTCCCTTGTCTCCTTAGCCTTTGTTGCCAGCTCTTCATTGGGCATCTTTTTTTTTGGTAGCTTTGCAAAACTTGTTTTAGTTCGTTTTTTTTTTTTGTTGGTTGTTGTCTTTTGGTGTTCTTTTGTTTGCTTAACAATTGTGCTCTATTTTTAATTTTATTCGTGTTTTATTTGTAGCTTCCAACACTTAAGACATTAGAGTTCTTCTTCTTGCTCTTTGACTCGCAGCTTTCAACTTCAACTCTGCCGCTCTCCCTCTCTCTCTCTTTGCCTTTCTCTAAACGGTAGAAACAATGGACACTTGATGGCGCCACCAGCTTCAACTGATTGTTGTTGTTGTTGTTGTTGTTGTTGCTGTTTTGAGCCCTTGGCCGAAAGTTAAGTGCTTTTGGGTCGAGTGCGATAAGCAGCTTTTGGGTTTAAGCTGATGGCTTTTGCGGGTCTCTCTTCCGAATGCTGGCAGGTCTAAGATTGCGGGCGTTCAATAATCCATCTGATAGAAAGCGAAAGGAAAGTACGTTGTGCTGATCTTTGATTAATCGGCATAAATTCGTCTTTTTGTGTACGAAAAATCCTAAAATCAGATAATGGAATTATGTATGAGCACAGCTTTACCAAATCATATGCTAGTTCCCTATACGGAACTTATCAATTTTGTGTCGTTTTTTGCTTATTTGGAATTAACCAACACTGCTTTCTAATTCAAAGGGCATTTTCGTGCACTTTAAGTAATCGAGTCGGCATTGAGTTACATTAGGAAAACAAGTTTAACTTTAATCTATTTAGTAGGCCTTGAAGTTCCGAAGGTGATTTGGGCTCTCAGTTTTTGGTTTTCGATTCAGTTGTCTTTCAACTCTCAGCCTGTGCATACAGCTGCTGGAACAGCTCATTTACTCAATTTTTATTTTGGTTAGTCTATTTTACATTATTTTTAAAGCTTCCTTTGCTTTTTATTTTGTCATATTTTTATGTTAAATACTACTTTTTTTGTGGAAAGTTCTTTCTGTTAAAAACATAATTTGTTTTTGTTCATATTCTACACGTTGCTGTCGCTTTTTATTTATTTTAATTTAAATATTTTTTACGTATAATGAAAATTAGACCTCGCTTTATTTAATGGACTAAGTTTCTCATAATGTATCATTATATTTTGTATGCATTTTTTGTTATGTTCAAAAGCACATCATATTCTCATAGCAAATCTTTGCCTAATTTGTAATGTACTGTTTTTTAATTTTTTAAGAGTATTGTCAACATTTTTCCTAAAGCTATTTTGGAATATTTTTTTTGAGTTACGTGGTGTTTTGTTTTTATTAAGTTCGAAAATTTGGTTTTAGTTTTTTCTATCTCCACGTCCTTAACCATGGTTGCTTTAATTTGTTTTCTATTTTTTGTATAGCAACAAGCGTTTGATCGCGTTTGGCATGAAAGTATCCTATATAAAAAAAGAAATGGCGACCTGCACCATATTATTTATTATTAAATTCGTATTTGGGCAAACTATAGCAACTGTTTCCCATAAATGCAGGTGTTTCGCAAGGAAGCGTCTCAGGGCCTGCCTTGTACACTCTGTTCACGGCTGACATGCCAGACACAACTGTTGCAACATAGCAACATAGCAAGAAGCTCATCAAAAGAGAAAGCTTCCCAACACCTGCAGTCGGAACTCAACCTCATTGAAGCCTGGTTTCTCCGTTGGAAAATAGAAGTGAACGCACTAAAATCCCTCCAAATAACATTTGCATTAAGGGCGATTGCCCAGAAGTTTTATTTAACGGTTCGGCAATTCCGTGAAGTGTCTTGGCTTGCATCTCGATTGGAGAAATGGAAAAATCATATAAAGGCAAAACGGCAGCAACTTAAATTCAAGACATAACGAATGTCCTGGCTTTTAGGCCGAAAATCCCAAACTAGCCTAGAAAACAAAGTACGCCTCTATAGAGCCATACTCTAGCCTCAAATTTGGACTTATGCTTTACAACTGTGGGGTACTGCTAGCAATTCCAATATATATATATTCAGCAATATCAGTCAAAAACATTGCGAACCATCGTAAATGCTCATTTCTACATCTCTAATGCAAGAATACACAAAGATCTAAAAATTCCTTATGTAAAAGAAGAAATTAATAAAACAAGTACAAAATACGTTAATGGACTTCACAACCACCAAAATAAAGTAGCCTTAAATCTGACAGTTAATAGTCTAACAGTAAGAAGACTTAAAAGAGTGCATATTCTCGATCATATACCAGATACATAATTCAAAGAAGTATAACTTTAACCTTACATACAAAATAAGTAAACTAGAATAGTGGGTTTCACTGGAAACTTTCTAATCCTGTTAATTTAAAGTTTAGCGAGCTATTGAAATGTACACAATTAAATAAAATGCTTGTTGGTTTAGTTGATCTCAATATTTATTATTTTATTTTTCTGAGCACGTTAACTTGTTTTACTCTTTAAAGTTCAGTAAAAGCATTTCAGTATCAAAACTGAAAATAACAAAAGTCTACTTGGTCATTGTATCTTTTGTATCCTTCATTATTCCAACACTAACTAAATTTACTTATTGTCTTAAGACAGAGTGTAAATAAATAAAATGTTATACAAAAAAGAAACATTTATTTGTATAGGAAATCGATTGTTCCTTCTCATATAACTCTTCTTCGTATTGGTTGAGCGCTATGATATTTTCATTTTTTAATTCTAATCATCTCTTTCAAGTTAACTATTTTTAGCATTATGCGACTTCTAGATTTTCATATATATCACTATCACTTTTAAAATTGGTAATTTGTATTTTCAAGGTGATGGGTTTTCTTACGAATTTATTATAAACATTGTTTTCCGCTCGAAATAATTTGGACATTTTTTTTTAGGAGATACATGGAGAGCTTGTTTAATACATTTAAAAGTAGAAACTTTAACTCTTTTTATGTTATAAATGTATTCGCTACCATTTTTGCCTCGGCATGTGACCACTTAAGGTACATCATATCCATCTCCATGAATCCATAGTTGCTTAAAATTAATTTTTAAACATTTTATACTTTTAGATTACATGTTTATTTTAAAAGCTCACACGTTTTTTGAACATTTTAATGTTTAAGACGTCGTCTCTTTCCCTTTCCGTTTTGTGTTAAACGGTGACTTCAAGAGTTTCATCATATCCCTCTCCATGTCCTGCATAGTCACGAGTTTTGTGTTTCCACAGCAAAGCTGTTTCTTGAAGTAATTTTATGTTATTTAATTTTATTTTAATATTATTATAATTATATTTTTTGCTTTTAAAATAATTTGGAATATTTATTTTCTCTCTTATAATATATATCATTTGCCTCAGTACGTGACTATTTGCTTTAATTTTTGAATTTATTGAAATTTGTAATGTATACGAATTTGATGGTTCTTCAAAATATTTTATCTATTACCATTTTGTAGGCCATGTATTGCTTGACATTTGATTTTCCAAGCCCACTTAGCTCTTTCAAGGAAACTTTTCCATCTCCACGACCTTCATGGGACACGAATTTTTATTCGATTTTCAATAGCAAAACATTTTCTTATTTGTGTATAGTTTATGGCATATCGTGATAACCAGACATGCCAAATAATATGTCAGCGTGTACTTATCTCCCCCAACAATAAAAACTTGCCCTTTAGCTTCACGCTGCATTTAAAATAATATCAGGACCTCATCTTTATTACTATTGCTCACACACACACCGTCAACCCTCCCCCGCAAGCCCTGACCCATCATCGCCCTCGGGTTTGACCTTTGACAACTGAACGCGCGCGTCTCCGTCCGCCCTCACTAACAAGTCACAAGTCTGACGTCCATCAAATTAGTTCATCGATTTGCTTTTGGCAGTGCGTGCGACAGGACACGTTGTTGTCTCCGAAGGTCCTTAAACTCATTCGGCCAACTTAAATGCACATTTCCGTTACGGGCTGAGGGCGGCACGGGGGCGGGACCGCTGCGCGACTTGGCGCCACATTTAAAAGGCCATTAAGCAAAGCCCCCAGCCCGAGAGAGAGCTTCAAACCTACCGCAACCCAGCGAAAACGGCGAACTATAAACGAGTGCATATAGATATAGAATATGTATATATATATATATCTGTATATATGTACAATGTGGGACACTCGGCAAAGCGGAATCGCGTGCTCGACGCAAGTTAATTGAGCCCCAAATGAAATTTCATAATCAACATGGGCAAAATTGAAAAGAAACAAAGAAAAAGCCAAGCGCAATGGCAAAATTTATGAGTTTTTGGGACTCCTGCGTGGAGCCAGCGAGGCTATAAAGTACACTCAGAAAAATCGGCATGAATATACTTAAATCAACATTGAATCATATACTAAAAGTAAATGTTAGAAAAAGTTTAAATATATTTGGTGAAAGAATATGCATGGTTAAAAAGAGACTAAAGCTTTCTAAATTGAAGTACAAAAGTTCTAAGATTAAGAATGTTTGAAATCAAATAAAATGTTTTTGAAAGTCGAACTTGAAATTGACATATTAATGTCTACATTTTTGACGTTTTTTCGCACTTATTTGGAGCGCGAGAATCAAAATTTTTTCTCCAAGTGTCGAATCGCAGGCATTCGACAATGGAATAAAAGTTATGCGTGCGGCGGCGGCGGCGGCGGCGGCGGCGGCACCAGCTTCAAGGATGACTCATGACTGGGGCTGCGAGGCGGCCTTCACAAGGATTCAATCTGCGCGCAAACAATGCCAGGACTCTGGGACAACTGTCTTTGGGCTTTGCGTGGCTTTTGTTGCCGCAACAACAAAATGAATTAACTCTGAACTTTGTTCATATGTTTTTTTTATGATTCTTTTTATTTTTTTGTTGTTGCTCCTTTTTGGCACTTTGTTAACAGCAATTGTCCTTCTACTCCTTTCCGGCTTTAACTGACACTCATTGGATTTGTGTGTGTGGGTGTGTGTTGGTGTTGTTTGTTTTCCGGCGGTTGTCCTTTTGCTCAGCTGTTTGCGTGGCGCAAATAAGTTTCATATCCTTGACAGCACACTCTACCATTTCCTCCGAGCGCCCCAACCAACCAGACAGGGGGGCGAAGAACAAACAGCGCCGTTGGCGCCATTGTCGTGTCATCGAAGCCAAGACACAGGCAAATGTGTCGGGCAGAAGAAGGATAGTTGATAACTACTCTATCCCCACCATTTATAGTTACCAGCTGTCTATAATACTGAGTGAAGGAGAGCGGGCAAGGCAGCAAAGGAAACACTTAACATATGTCAGAAAGGGACTAGGATATCTGTCGGCAAAAGTTGTGCAGAGTTTAGGTTCTCGGCTTTAGGTGCAGACCTTGGTAGTTGTGGTGTCTAAGTGACCCATTATGACAACTGAATAACGAAAATCTAGGCTCTAATCCAGCTCCTTCTCAGAATGGATGCCGTTTTATCTTAGCCAAGTCCAAATGGTTTCGTTGTTAGCAAATTTATCTAGTTCAACATTATTCCTTTGCCCATTCAAATCTTGCAAGATCTATTCATTCTTAAAGGTATTTCCGCATTCTTTAAAATTGTATCATACTGAAGAACATTTGTAAACTTCTTCAAACTCAAAATGACTCGTGCCTAAATTGCTCTCATTTCCAGGAAATTGATGTTCGTCTTCCAATTAGTTCAAGCATTTTTTTAAGCCATGACTAAATTGTGCCAGATCCACCCACAAACTTGTAAGTGGCCCGCTAAATCCAATCAGCATAGTTATGAGTCTCTCTTGTGATGTCATCAATTTGCCAGTTGGCATATATTATGATAATATGGTCAAGACCTTGAGCTTAGACTCTCATCATCAACGGGGCAAGGCGAATGCGCTGCTTATGACTCACTCATCGATTGTTTTCTTCGCTTCCAGCTGATGAACTTTTCACTCTTTTTTATTTACTTTGTTTTTTGCATAGTTTTGTGCATTTATGTGCGGATATTTCGTGCCGTTTATTGAGCTAAATTGCGCTCTATTGTTAAAGCGAATGACAATTAGCTATGGGCCAGATCTATTCTTCAGTTGCTTTGAAACCTTTTGTTGTTTTTCTTTTATATAAAGTGTTATTTATAAGAAAGCCAAAAGTCTCGCTTAAATCATATCTTTTATTTCTTTTGTAGCCAATTTTAGCTGAATATTCATTAGATTTTAACGAAATTTTTATATTTAAATAGAGTTCAGATAATTAGTCGTTATTATAAAAACCAAGTTGATTAATGTTCGTAATATTTGGCTGAAACATAAGGTCGCAAAGTTTTGGGATGATAAATGAGAAAAGTCTGAATCAGATATGATTATTGGGCTCGCAGATTAAGCTGCTGCTTGACCAAGCGTATTATGTGGCTTCTGGTTGTGGAAAACTCATTTGTTGCCACGGAGGCAACATTGATGGGTTTCGTTTCGTAATCGTGTAATATGTCGGCTAGGATATCTTCTATCTGAAGGCTGGAAGTGAATGTTTTAGCTAGAATCTCGCCCTCGGCATGAATCACGCAACAAAGTCGCAGCAGCTACTTTGTGGCATGCAGCATGTGCTGGCTGGCAGGGTTTCGCAGGACCTGCATGGGAATGGGCGCGCGTGAGCTGCGTCCTGCGACGGAGATTCAGACGACGAATCGTCGAGACAAGTACGCAAAAAATGCCTGCGAGCCAACTAACAACTGCGCGACTGCGGCAGCTGCTGCCGGTTCTGCCACGGCTGCTGCTTCTTCTTCTACTTCTACTTCTAGTGGCATTGTCCTTGCTGTCATCCTGGCGAGGGGTGGTTTACTCTGCTTTTCGGCTGCGTTGTCTGCGCCTCGCTTACAGCATTTACACATTCCTCCCCCTGCCCCTACCCCTGTTGCTGCTGCTGCTGCCGCCGCTGCTTGTTGCCACTCGCAGCAATCGTTGCTTCTATTTTTTGGGCAGACAACAACAACAACAACAACAACAACAACAACAACAACAGCAGCAGCAGCAGGAGCAGCAGCAAGGACCGGCCGCAGGACGACGTCAATGTGCGCTCATCCTCCCGACCAGACACGGGGGTTGGCTTGCGGCATGCGGCACTCGCTTATATTTTATTATTTATTTTCTATTTCATTCTCTATTACGCTTTGGCCTGCTGCTTCTGCTGCTGCTTCCTCTTTCAATTGGCGTTTCTGTTGTGTTCGCCCGTTCGCACAGTTTTTGGCTTTGTTTTGGGGCGACCAAACAACACTCTTCGGACGATTCCTTCAACGCGTTTCGAGTGAAATTCGCCTGCGGCTGAGAATCTGCACAGTGGTGGCTAAAAAATTGAGCATGGCCTCGATTGAGTTCATTTTCACAGTACTGGGAATTCTTAAACTTATGGCAATACTTACATATAAGAAGTTATATATATGTATGATAAACTCAAGCCTTTAAAAATGATTTTAAAATATCTCATGCACAATAATTCGCAATCGTCAAAATATATATTGCACATTTCTAAACCAGTCTGGGATATTTGTTTCCTTATAAATGTATTTGATATCATTTATTTGTTAATATAATTTTACTTGAGTTTAATTGAAAGCTTTCTTTATATATTTGTTAAATAAAATGGTTTTTTTTTTATGATTTCCTTATAAATAAATATAAATCAAGTTTAATGTCTTTCTTTTTTTAAACCCCTAGAAAAAGCCGCTCTGAGTTAAAATTGTCCATAGTATTTTCTTATTTTGAAAAAATGTCTACCTCACCAAAATCTTCTTTTCTTCTCAAGAAACAACATTTTTCACCCATTTAAGCTCGAACAAACCTCTTTAAAACTGCCAATTGAAAGGCTTCCGCTTATTTTACAACACTTCAAAATTTAAGGTCTTTACTTTGAGTAAAAGAATTTTTGACTGCATTTCCGGCGTTTGTGGAAATTATGAAATTTCCGGGTTATTTACTGAAGCAAGCAAGTGCCAAAAAGAAGAGGAAATATTTATATACATATCTTTGTTGGATGCTGGATGAGTGTTTGACTGGTTGGTGGCCACCCATTATGAACCGGCTGCCAGTGCCAGCTGCTGTCCTGGCTCTATTTTCGGTTTGTTGACTTTTGGCAGCGATTCCCAGGACACAGGACACGGGACCTGGTGTGCACCGCAGGCGCCATTGGCGATGAAATGCGTAAAGGGAAAACCGCACGCGTCGCCACGGCTAATGTCAGAGTCCCAGATCCCAGATCCTGTTGCGATATGGCAGCGGCGCCCGCCGGCAATTACTTCACGTTCTGTAAACAAACAAACAAACGAACGAACGCGAGGCACATAAAATTAATTTCTACATTCAAAAGTCGGCGACGAAATTGTTATTTTGCGTGAAATTTCTCGACACCGTCACGAGGCTCGTTCTCAATATATGAAATGCGGCTCTACTTAATGGCATATCCTGCGGTGCCTGCGCAGCGACTGGCAATGGAAACCACCCCGCACTGGACACCCTACCAAATAGCCTTTACTTGCCTTCCTTATACCCTGTAGCTATTGAAAACCGTTATGGCGGTATAATGAAATTAATTTAGGCCCTGTTTTTGAGAGTTCCTAGTCAAGTTTGTTATTTAAATTCCCGTTTAAAAGACCCCTCCTTGATTTTGGGTATAAACACAACAAAATAAACCATCTTTAAGTTCTCCAAATTTCAAAGAGATCGAACTCTAAACACCGAGTTTACATGAGAAACACATTCTTTATAGTAGTTCGTATAAATAGAATATTATATGCTGTCTAAAGGGTATCTTCCAGTCTGGCGCTCCCAACAGCAGTATTTTTTTTCCTTTTGTGTTTTTGTATGAAATTTTGAAAATTACTCACATTGCTTTGGCTTTTGTTTTTATTATTCCTTATCCTGGTTATTGGCTGCCTTTCGGGGGCGGCTTTTGCGTGCCTTGAATATCCTTTGGGTCGATCCCTTTTTTTGTTTTGCTTTTGTATTGTGAGGTCACATCGCTTGCATTCTTGCAATTAACATACTCGACACTCTCTCTCTCTCTCTATCCCTTCCCTCCAATACTCAAGTGCTCGAGTGTTTGACATGCCTTTGATATTGTTGCTGTTGCTTTCGAGTTTCAAGTTTACTTTAAAGAAGCGTAAACAGTTTAGCTTTAGTACCCAAAAGCGTAACTCAAATGGAAATAATTGCCATTTTGGAGTGGTACAAAGCAGATGGCATGGGGAGTGGCTGTTGGTTGACTTGGAAATAATCTTAAGTGGGCACAGAGCTGTCATATTGTTAGGCAAATTACAAACAAATCGAATGCTTAAATATAACTGATTGGGGTTTCAGTGTGCCTTAGAGATTTTAAGTGGGGTGCTAAATATATATAACCGATATAAATTTAATTCTCTAATGAGGGTATACTTGGCCATAAGCCAATTAATTTTTATGTAAATAATAGCATATCACACAGAGTGTGAACTATGTTTTCTCTAGCTTTGTTATTTTTCGATGCTTGATGTTTAGAATTCTCAACAAGTTAAAGCACTGATGGGCACAATGGTAACCTACACTTGAATTCTTAACAAGTTGAAGCAGGAGGCACACAAATTCTCAACAAGTTAAAGGAAGAGGCACTCAAAATAACGTATACTTCGAACCGTGTGGCTTTATATTGTTATTGGGCATAGTTGAGCCTCCTTATTAATGATGTTATTTAAATTATGACCTGCATCTGAAACCTTATACTAGTTATACGTTCCAACAGAGTTTCTATATTTTTTCCAAAAATTGGAACGATGCATTGCTTTTTCCTTTTTGTCTCTCCCGCTTCTCTCTTTAATTTCTGTACCTTTTTGTGTTACAAATTAACGACTTTGGCCATAAAATGTCATAAAACATATTTGCTAATTAATTATGGAGGCAAATGTCTCTTTTATGGTTAGAGCCCATAAAATTTTATAGCATTGCAGGTGTACGAAAAATGAAAATAAACAAACCGCAAGCCCGTTAACCGTAAGTTGACCAGCCCCGCCTAAATGACAGTGACCAGTTCGGGGGGCTTGTGCCGGCCATTAAGGTGTGAAAAGTTCATAATTTCGCCCTTTGAGCCCTATTCAACATTTGATTGAGTAATTGACCGAATGACAGACGACAGGCTGATTCATTATACAACAATTTCTCTTTGCAAATATTCCAATTAATGTTAGTCTAAAAAGTGCGCCGAAAATAGGCAATAAAGGCTTGGCTACCCAGTGTTGTCTCAAGCGCTTGTTAATTACTTTTAAGCTCAGATAATTGCAGCAACGCCTACGCGTCGCACAGTTGCAAATGTATCTGGTGGATTGTGTGGATTATTTTGATTGCTTGGCGTCATACTTTTTGCTTAGACTGTGCATAAAACGGAAGCTCATTATTAGCTTGGCCATCAGCACAACTAACAAACGGCATTTTAATTGAGCTGACAACTATGTGTGTGTGCCTGCTGTGTGTGTGTGTGTGTGTCTTGTGTTTGCTGTGCTATTTGCTGGTATTTATGACAGCTGACCAAGGAGCACTTGTCCACAGATAAAGATATATGTGCATACACATAAATGCCCAAAACATGAGCTCACTTTGAGGTACTTGGACACATCTGGCATGCCAGCTGTGCGTGTGGGCGTGACAATATACAAAACGACAATTGAACCTGCAAGTTAAGATTTGTTGTGACAAAGCCTAAGGCTCAGTCTGTTGCTGTTGCTGCTGCTGCTGATGGCATTGTTGTGGTTAGCTGCCAACTCATGCGGTTTGCTCGGAGATAATAGATTTATTTAGTGGACTGTATAATATGCCCAAAGATGCTGCTGTACCTGTCAGGTAGTACTTGATTATAATTGAAAACACTTAGAGAACTCAGAAATGGTTAAGAAGCTATACGAGTGTTTAAACAGTAAAGCTCCGATCCTTTCCATAGGAACTATATGATATGCTAGTCCGACTTTTCTACTACATAGCAGCACAGTATGCCTATGATTTCTCCCACTTGAAAGTTTTATATTTGAGGCACAACTGTTTTGGAAGGCAAATTTGCTGCGGCTCGAGTTTCAGTTAGATTTTTTCTTTTGCAACTGGCTGAGTTTAATTTTCGGCATATAGTTAAAACATTTGATTGCTTGGGTCAGAATTATGCTTAGCATCGATTTATATTTCAGCAATCGAATTTCTTTACCGAATCTCTAATTTCTGCTCCCGCATGATTATAATTTCACATTTGCGGTTGCCGCTTGTTAAGAACCGCAAATTTAATCAACTGCTTGCCCAACCCCCTCTCTATTTCCCTCTCTCTCTCGGAATGAACCACATAAATCAATAACAAACACACACAACTGCATTGACCCAGTCCATTGGCCGGCACCATTGACCACAACTAGATTATAGAGCCTGCTTCGAGCCGAGTCCTGTGCTCAATTATGAATACCTAGAGGTTGCTTCTACAGAGGTTCAGACGAGAGAGTGCGCTAATTTGCATTGGGCGCAACAATTGTTGGTCAGCCGCATGGAAAATTGGCCAAGAACCTATCAAATGTTGGTCAGGTGAGCGAGGGAGACTTCGGTCAGGGGCAGCAAATTTTCTAATAGCAATTTAGTTGGGGACAGCACGTTTAATTTGCAGCGACAAGGATGCCGCATACAACAAGCTGCCATGTCAAGTGCCCAAGGAAGAAAAACAGAGGGAGAATCGAAAGAAAAACCAACAAGAGGAGTCACAACATGGACAACATGCATGTACATGACATGGGAGCATGGCAACATGGACATGGCGCCAACATTCGAGTATTCTGTTCAGAGCGGGCGCCACTCAAATTGCGTAGAATGTACTACAACACCGCCACCCACTTCCCCACTCAAGTGGTGCAACAATTTGATTTGCCAAGTGCTTGGACTATTGATTTTTTTCTACCATTGTTGTTTTGGACATACTTTACATGAGGGTATGTCACGAGTTGTTTTGGATTTAGATAAACATAAGTGCTTGGGCCGGGTGCCACTCGTGTTATCAGCAATCCACTCGAAATGCCACACTTAAAGTTGCAGCCGCTTATCAGCAACTGCTTTCTGTTAAAGCTTGCCTTGGCCCTGGCTGAGACGCGAGGTCTGGGTCTCGGTCGAGGCTGTGGCTTTGGCTCCGGGCATTCATAAATCCCATTTGGCGGGCAGCAATTGCAGTCGTCTGCGGTCTCTGCAAAAATATGCAATTCAGCATGAATGTGAGCGCCGGGGAGGGAGTTGGGTGCAGATTCAAGGGGCTGGGGCATATCGAATTCAGTGCCTCCGGATGCGGCGTTATTGTGGGTGAGTCGCTGCGAGTTGGCAACAGCTGTGCCCAGACACACACCTTGATGGTTTCTGGGCTTAAGGTTGGGCTGCCTTTTTGCTTTGTACAACTTAAATTTAGCGTGAACTTTGTAAACTCCGCTGCTGCTGCTTTTTCTTCTTCTGCCTGGCTAAGCCGTCGGAAAGGAAAGTGAAAAATCTGCTCAAGGTTTGTAAAGACTTCCTTTGTATTGTGGTTCTGGTGGTTCCATTTGCCGATGCTGGAAATAATAGCACAGAGCACAAGTTGAATGTGCCCCAAAGTGTTGGGCGTCAAGGGAAATGTTAGCGGGAGCAGGGAGTGGGTTGTAAGGGGGCAAAACAAATTGGTTTCTGGTTTGAGTGCAACATATGACAAAACTTTCAATCAATCCTGCATGTAAGGGACTTTTTTTTTTAGGATTTATGGAGGTTTAAGATAAAAACAGATGCAAAGGTTTGAAAATATAGAGAAATATATCATAATGCTGATGTTACAATTAAATTCTTCAAAACAATTAGTTTAGCAAGTGCGCATGAGTTGCTCGACTTTGTCCTGCCTCTTGCTGATTTATTTCTAATCTGAGGAATCTAGCGATACAAACTTTGCCCAGATGTGCATACCTTATTTGTCTTCCTTCAAGCAGAGCCCACAGGAGAAGGCGCATCTTGACTAACAGATGCTCTGTCAGGAGGGAAATCATAATCTCTACCTCTCAAGCGAGATATTAATAGGCAGCTAAGCTTATCAAGAGTCTACAATAAAGATGCCACCATGGATTCGCTCGCGATTCTTACAGAAAGTTTTCAGTCCAATTGAGGGGGAATCTAACTTTTCTCCTGCTAACTACTTGATTGCCTATCCAAAGTGAAGGTCTGTTTCTTATGGCATTGTCCATGGAGTCCAATTATTTAATTGAACATTGTCTTAAACTGAGACGTGAGGCTAAAGCCACAATGCCAATAGCAAAGCCATTGCGAACTGTAATTTGTAATTGAGCTTACAAGCAATCCAATTGATTTCTAGGTTCTCAATTATGATTGGACTTCTGCTCTATGTTTACTGAACTAAACCGATTTGCAGCTTATGCTCACATCCGCCACACACACACAAACACATGCTCGCATTCGCTCACAAATTGCATTTGACTTTGCGAACCTTTCTCCGACTTTGTTGGCTTTTGGTCGGGTGTAAGCTCCAATTTCCTACCGGCGGCTTCTTTGTTCTATCGTCTTTTTAATGGTCTTGGCCCCGGCCTGTGGCCACGTGCAGTGGCTCGTTTGGTGGCAACTCTAAACGGGTTTTCCATTTTTAACCACCGCACATACTACATATGCCACGGCAGCGACTGCGGCAGCATTGCAATTAGTCTGGCTAAAGTCGTGCCTAACGGTGAAAAGCATATGGCCCCATCTTAAGTCTACGATCTACACCACAGCCATGCCTCATAACTACAACAGCCCCCTAATCGCATCAAGCTCGTGAGATTTACAGCGATAATGTCGGCTCAACTGATAGATTACCAGGCAGCTTTTGGCCCCAGCAACAGTTCAGCGGATTTTGTGCAGCACAAAAGCTTTGTACGTAGCTTCCAAATGGATTTTCTATGTTTTGATAGCAAGTTTCATTTTTTTGTATACCCATCGAACGAGGCTAAAACAGGGCATATTGCAGTAGAGTACACTTTTGTAACATGTCCAACCCACAAGAGAGATATATTTAATCTAATTTATTTCGTTAACTTATTGGGCTTACATCGATAACTATCGACTATTTCCCTTACATTGTGTTAGCTAGTTACCAAATTTTTGAATTTTTGTTCTCAAATAAATCATAAAAATGGAACTCCCCATAAGTATTGGATGATATAAACTTTATTAAGGCTTTAATTGTTGCATATCGATTGAAAGATGAGTTTTTTTTTTTTTTAATATTGCGAAAGAAAAGACAGCTTACAGCTGGCTGGAGGGTATCATAAAGTCGATCAATCTTTTACTGCAGCAATCGTTTGTTTATTAATAAAAATTGTAATAATTTTTTTGGTATATATTTTTTCATTGCAGATTAATTGCATTTGGAAGCTGGCACAATCGAGTGGTAAGAAACATATTTCTAATAATTAAAGATATTTATATACATTTAAGCAGAAATGTTCATAGTCAGCTTTTGTAAAATTATTGAAAAGTTTCTGTAAACTTGATCGAAAACTTTCCAAGTTGCATTTGGCAATTTTATTAGGTGCCAGTCTGCCGTATACAGACGTTTGTCTCTATAAACCAAACGTAACCCAGGTGGCAACTCAATCGAACTGCCACAGGCTGTAGCCATCAGTAGATGTTGCACCTTATATGCTGTGCAACTTTGATGGCGGCGCCATTTTTGGGCAGTTACCATATTTTTCGCGGATCTGTACCAGGCAGCGCTCAGAGGGGCTTACATCATTGCTTGGGCCGGGCTGTCAATTAGCGACGCGTTTTAAACGACTTCATTAGCATCAATCCTAATTGAATAATGATTGAGGCTGCTTGTAAATTCAGCGAGAAGTTGTCAGGGAATCGTCAAGAATCGTCTCCTTTTTACCGATTTGCGCTTATTATTATTTGTGCGCGGCCCTCGGTTCGTGTCAAGTTGACCGTGCGACAAACTTAAGTAGCATGAATTATGCGGCAGTCAGACAAGTCCAAAGTGGCAGCTACAACGGTTATGTCTGTATTTTTGTTGTTGTTCGTTTGTTTGTATCTGTATCTGCATTTTGTATCTGCATCTGCATCTGCAGTTCTCGTCGCGTCGCGTTTTGTGCTGAGCAAATTGTGGGCAATCATTGTCAATTTACAATGCATATACAAAACTGCCTTCTAGTTGTGCTTGTCCAATGAAAGAAAGTAAGCTATAGCCACAGTGGAGCTTGACTATAAGCAACGGAAACGACAAGGAAGACTGATAAGTAGATGTAAAAAATGAATGTCAGATACTGGCTTGAGATTTTTTCCTCCTACAATCGAAAGAGTTTTCTACTCAATCAAGTATAGCAGTTGTCATAATTTAATTTTTTAAATAAAGCACACAATTCGTATTTCATTAACTATTTTTAATGAGTTTTACAATTCCTTAATGAAAGTTTTATGCCAATCTAAGCTATACTAGATTTGCATTGAGCACATGTTATACTTAATTTAAACTTGTTTTACGCTTGCGCTAAGCTTGCAAATTCCTGTTATAATTTTTTGGGTGCCTCTAGTCGAATTTCAATACTTGTGTTATAATCCAACTTTTCTCATTTTTATATATTGCTAAATTACAATTCATATAATCATCAATTTTCTATCTTGTAACTGGAAAGTTAAAAACTGTGTCTCACTCTCAGACAGTTCTTGCTTTAAGCCTTGTCTGCTTTAGGCAAGCTTCACTGTGCCCGCATCGTCTGACGCTTGAACAGTTGTCAGGCGCACCTTGAACTACAAGCGGGCTACATGTGAATGTCAAACCGGCGTCGCTAACGGAGACAAGCGGTAGCTTTTGGGGCCACGCCGGGTTCTTGAGGCTCGCGCGTCGTGTTTTTATCCAAACGCTGAGATCAGACAGACTGAAGTTGTAGTTGCTTGTAGATGTTGTTGATGGGGTCGCTAGGGGTACGTATGCTTTTATTTACCTTGTCTGATTTTTTCTATATACCCTTGTTTAGGGTATAAGAATTTTGTCATGGAATTAAAAAGAGTATATATTCCTTGATCAGTATCAGCCACGTCAATATAGACATGGCTGCCTGTTCTTTTCTATGCAAGCTATTCTCCCAATTTGAAAGTTACCTTCCTGAAACGCAGACGACTCGAGCACCTATATCATATAATAGTAGTCATAGGAACAATCGGTCAAAAATACATTATTTTATAAAAACGTTTGTATTTTTCAAGATTCTCAAACTTGTCATATATTCTATATTCTACCCTGTTCAGCATATATTAGCCAAATCTTTTCCAAATCTGACTATTATATCATATCGCTCTATAGGAAAAATTGGTTACAAAATGTGTTTTTTCAAAGCAAACTTTTCAGCTATTACGAGCTTTTCAAAACTCCGGGAGAACCCAAATGCAAACCCGTAAAAAATTGGACTACCATATTATATGGCCACTATCAGTCAATCTTAGCTAAACCACATGTCTAAAAGGGTATTTAATCTTCCATATGCTACCATAGTAACAATAAATCTATCGCATTTCTATGCAAAATGCCTGAAAGGGTATTAAATCATCGGCTTGTTCTTACAAGCAATTGCCCCTCACTTTGTCGCCCAAACAAACTTTTCACGCTTTTAGTTGCAGTTTTGAATTTTTTTCGTTATTCACTTTTGTTGTTGTTGTCTGCGTCTGTTTTCATAAGCAAATTTGTATGTTTTGTGCGTTTGCTGTTTGCAAGTTTTATTGCTTTTATTTATTTGTTTTCTCGCCCGAACATAAATCCAATTGCTTAAATAAATAGCTCGCAGGCAGAGTCAAATGCAGATGCAAAAAGTCGGGCTTTGGTCTGGGGTGAGGGGGCGGCCTACTCGAATCGGGGGTGGGCGCCAAAAAAATAAACCCCGAAACCAAAAACGAACCTCCAAATTGTCGACAGCTGCTGTCAGTGATTAATTTTCATGTGGCGACGCTTTGCATACATATTTATTCAAATTTACGGGCATTTTTTTGGCACGACATTTGTACAATTTGATGGACACATAAAATTTACGAGTCTCAATGTGTGTCGCTTACGAAACGGGCTGAATTCTGGGCGAGAGGCCTCAAAGGAATTGAGCTGCAAGGTTAAAACTCAGTATGTTTACACAAATGTTTATTAAAAGCACGTAGAAACAAATTAACGAGCTTGAGGAGATACCCTGTAGTTCGGTGATTGTCCTGATTGATTGATTGACTGACTGACCGATTGATGCACAGTCCACAATGATTACCTTGTGTGTTCGGCAAGTGAATACTAAGACTGCATTTTGCCAAATTTCTTGCCGTTGGAGAATGTATGGTAAGGGCACAATGGAAAATTATTTTGTTTTTCTATCAATCACATTCTTAAAGATCTGTGAGGAAATATTGCTTACAATTTGCTGTCCTTTTTGAGATTGAATAGCATGATCTGAAAATACTAAGAAATTTTTTAAATATTATTGATAAATTAAAGAAGTGAAACGTTGCCATTACAAATATGCCAACTTTTTTCATGCCCAACATATATTTCAGCACATACTTGGAGCACACTTCCTTTAACATACCATTTGACAAAGGAAAATGATGCACCCCTTAGAAATTTGATTTGAGTTCCTGTAACCGCATGCCTTATGAACAAGAAGTATTGAGCGTGTAATTTGATATGTACTCAATAACTTAACCCACTTATCCACTGCCACAGTGCGTGCCACTTGGTGGTAAGTTTGCGGGCAGCAGTGGATGCTCCACTCTTGGGCGACGCCGCTTATCGCGTTTAATGCGGCATATCATGCACTTGGTTGTAGTTCAAACACACCCGCACACACACCCGCACGCACACTCCTCTTAGTTTGAGACAATGCCAGCACTTGGCGCACGCCCACTCCACAGGGAATCCGCGCCGAGTGCAGTTCCGGGCCATTAGCTGCTCGCTGAGCACAAAGTTACATAAGTATCTTTGTATCTATCGGATGCGTTTGTCTGAAGATGCGTGTGTCAATGTTGTCAAACGGTGTCATCAGCTTTAGTTGTGGAGCGACATTCTGGCTGCACGTCTAATAATATTTGATGTCAAGTGTCGCGCACACTGTGCTCTATTTTTTATTATTATTTTTATCTATGTGATATCACGATATCTGAACCATCTCCTGCCGCCAGCTCAATTAGTAAATGCAGTGACTGTGTCGCATTGCTGACCCAGTCAAACTCAATTATATAATTGCTGCGCGCGCGCTGACATTTTTCTCTAATTGCAATGCCAAATGGGTAGCAGCAGCAGCCCGTTGTGGCAAGTTAGCGCCAATTGAATGGGGCGTGTCTGCTGCCACAGTTGCAAGCCGGGCAGAGCGCCACCTGGCGTCCAGTAGCTGACATCAGCTGCATTCCTTTGCCCAAGTGCCGCGTGCAGCTCGCTTTTGTGTTCTCTTGTGATTAATCAAATTGTTGCATGCAAATTCTTGGACATATTCTGCATTCTAATCAAATGAAATTATTCGAGTATTTCCCCGGTCTGTGCAACATTCTGCGGCATTTCCTGTGCATTCCTTTGGAACGCTTTGTTGCTGCACTTTGCCGCTTCTTGTTGCGGAATCATGTACATGCAAAAGCTCACGTTCTCTGCAGTTACAGAGAACTATTTATAGCATTCCTATATATCAGTTATTAAATAGTAAAACATGTAACTGGATAATCTCCAATTGTGCTGATAAATTTCCAGTATTTCTTCCGGAACATTTAATGTAGTAACTCGAGCCCATGTGTAATATTCATATCTGTATATATAAAACTGTTTGTGCTGACTAACTTATTGACTGAGTGATTGCTGATCAACGCACAGCCCATGCCGCAAAGAGCTACGAAGCTGAAATTTTCACTGAAACTGAAATTGTCGCATTTGTTCGAGAAACGTTTGTATGAAACTTTTTTGTTAACCATCCGATCGGCCGCAAACTTAGTTTTAAAGATCTTTGTTCAAATTCATTGGAGGGATGTTTCGTAGTTTGTGGAAAATGCAATTCTCCTGGTGGAAATGGATGCATTTTCAAGGATCTTTATGAGAAATCATTTGAGACGTGTTTCACTCTTTTCGCAAAATCAAAGCTTCCTCAGTGGAAAGAGAGATTTTAGTTTTTAGTTGTGTCCGTTTTGCTTCAAACTTAGACGTTTCAGCGATTTGGTAAATTTCAGTGTGTGTAAGTTGGCTGACAAGTTATTTGTTTATCAGAAAAGTTTAAAATCGAATTTTCAAATATCTTTAAGAGATTTAATTATATACTTGTCACGGGCAAGGCCGGGGTATACACGCTAGTATTTAAACTATCATCCATAATAAGCCTAGAAGTAAATGCCATCAAATCGTTCTGGTCTTGACAAAGATGTCTCTTTAATTTGTAAGGTGCTAACCTTGGGGGATTTACTATATACCTAATAGCCGGTTACATAACTTATAAAACAAACTACTTTATAGCTTGCTATCAATTGTGTCTCGCGAAACGAGTCGTGTTGTACAGCGACTTGTTTAATTCATTCGTTATCCGCAAATAGAGGCCACAAATTTGCATTATTTGTGAATATTTATGCTGATTGTGGCAGTGGCGCCAAGAAATTGCCGTTGTCTGTGCAAGACACACAGCGCAACAAGAGGCGACACCAAACGAGGCATGATGGTGGTCAGCTGGACATTTCAACATGTCCAATTCATGCCTTTGGCACTTGAGTTGATAGAACGCGCAGCTAGGCGTATATTATTATATACTAGCTGTCGCATAGTTGGGGGCGAGTGGAACCTTTTATTGTTTTTTTTTTTTTTTAATATCTGTCGCGGGCAACGCTGACCTCATTCGGCGGATACGCGCCACAAGCCGCAAACGCGATTTAAATTGCTAGAAATTGAAAGTGACACTGAACGCATAAAACAAATTGCAGGCCAGTGTTGGACACATACAGAACTGAAATAGAAACAAGAAAAATCAAAAACAAAATGCTTTTATTATAACAAATTGCAAGCTGCAAAGCGACACACAACCTCCCTTACCCGAAAAATCCATATAGCGCGGTAATTTGAGTTGAAATGCGCTCTAAGAAACCCGGAAAGCAAACGTCTTAGGGACTTCAGCTAAGCCCCCAGCGGGTTAAGTAATATGCAACGGGTTGCGGGTTGGAGGGTGCAGCAAACAAGACAAACTGTAAGCGGCCAACAATAACAAATTAGTTAAAGTAAACAGCAAACAATTGCCATTTGTTTTTGTTATGAAAAAAGTTATACAAAGTCTCTGCGAAATGTGTAAACAAAGTGCGCAGAAGTCACAAAAGGGGACAAATGTCGGAAGACAAAGGCATTTGTCAATGCGTACAACTAGGCTGATATACTAAGAAATGCCCTGTATTGAATAAAAAGTCGAAGATAAAATGTCTGAAGGTTCAAACCCTACACAAAACTTGGACTTCTAGAGCCCTCGCTTCAAATATGTTTGTAGACCAAAAGGAATTATAGCGCATTATAAATAAACACCAGAATGAAATAGAATACCCTTCCGTGTCTTCAGTACAGGGTGCAACAAGGCTTTGACGGCTTCGTCAAAATGCAAATTGCCAGTTAATTACAGCACAGTTTTCTCATATTGGTGGCGGGTTTTCAGTGCCCCAGGCTTTCTGCAAAAGGATCAAATGACAAATGTGTCAAGTTGTGCTTGAGGCTGTTTTTTAAGCCATTTAACAGCGTGTTGAAAGGCGCAGCTGAAACTGAGCAGAAGCTTCAAAGAGTTGAGCGAATGCCTAAGAGCCCAACGTTGCCATTGACTGGCAGCTAGAGAAGAGCTTTGTCAACAGATCAAACTGTCAGTTAATAATTTTCAGCAGTTAAAAAATCAGAGTTAAATTTAGAAATAATTCAAGGAGCACTTCACCCCGATGATGTATTATTATGCACTTGGGAGCTATAATGTTTACAAATTTCAATTCGATTTAACATGGCGTATGAGCGATGTGGCTGTGTTGCTTATTGATGGGCTGTCATCGGAAGCTAAAACAAACACTCGCTGATGTTTATTTAAGCAGCTGCAGCAACAACAACAACAACAATGTGACAGGCTCTGCTTGAAGGCAGCCGCAAGTTACACACATGCATAATTGTATCTTAAAGATACATAATAAATGCGGCACGCGATATGCCAAACAGCAGCATTTACTGGAGCGCATCATCAATGTGTAATCTAGTTTTCATGACGAGCATTGGAAGAGCTGCACCCCTCTACCGCTCAGCGGTGCGTAACACACCACGATCGTCCCTCGTTCGCCTGTCAATGAGGTGCTAATGGAGCCGGCTGTCAGCGAAACCCACGACGGGCGACTCAAGCTGCAAGTCTAACCATAACTTTGATGTACAGTTAGCATAAGCCAAACCACAGTCATGATTTCGTCAGCCAACAAACCGATAAAAGTTGCCTGCAACTATTGCAGCGAAGTGCATCTTTAATAAAAGTTAACAACAAAAAAGAAGTTGCACTTACCACCGACTTTTTGCCCCACTGTAACTTCTCAAGTGGTGCTCGAGTCGCGGTGTGTAATCTGAACCCACATCTGTAACGGGCTATGAATAAATTTTGAGACGCTCTCGAAAGTTTTTTTCCTCTCTTTCTTGTGTGGTTTCTGCTTGTGTTGCAGCAAGTTTTAATTAAGTTTGCGCAGCAGAGCTGGATTTGAAGAAGCTGAAAATAATATGAACTATGTTTCTTGCAAAAGTTTTGGTAAAGGGAGTTATGTAGTGAAAAATAGATTAAGATACATTTCAAAGTAATCTATAGTAAGAATTCAAATCTCAAATTTGAGAATGGCAAGCTAAACATTAAATAAAATATATTTTTTTACCCCTCTAGGGCTTCGATACCTAAAGATCGTGAATAAAAATTAAAAATTGTTATCACAAAGTCTTCCAACACATATTTTCATATTAAAAATAAACTTTATTTAAATCGCTTACAGCCCAAAGTTATTTAATTTTAAGAATTAAATAACATAAATAAACGAAACTACAGCCCACATATATATATCAGATCGCTCAAAATTGTAGCTATTAAGCTTTTAATTTCAAAAATAAACGCCAGCAATTACAATAAAAATAAAATATTATATAAAGTGAGCTGGAGCCGTCTGACGTGTTGCCCACTTTTCCATAACAATAAAATAATGGGGCTCGCTCACGCTATAAGCGCACACAAAAGTTGTCAGCTGAAAGCAATCCCATAGATACTTTATCCGATCTAGTCAACGTTTCATATTCTGTTATGAGCTGCAAAGAGCTGCCAAAATGATTTGTGATGTGTACTTTGTGTATTATGCCTCTTAATGCTGACATATGCGAGTCTGATTCTCATTTGGATACATGCACAGCCAACGTATTTGCATGTGAGCAATAGGCCAAATTATAAAATGTAATTGTGACAATGAGCCGCCTGTCAAAGCTGACGCGATAAATCTCTAAATTGATTAACTTCGATTGCTCAAACGGGCCAAATAGGCTCAGAGAGCAAGTAATAGAGGCCTGTGTTTGCTTCATTACGTCACAATCACCTTGAAAATGCGCTCATAAATTAAATGTACGGCTCGAGAGATACATACATGGATACACACAGCTACATATAGATGAATGTATAGATAAATTTGTAGCGCTTAGAACGCGGCTGCTTATTAATTATTTGTGGCAGCCAATTTGAAACATGGCAATGAATGCTCTGTAGCTCAAATATCGCATTTTGAGATACCCTACAAAAGCGTTTTGTGGGGCCAAATGAGGTAAACTGTAAAAAAGACGTTTTTCAATATCTCCTTTTTTTCGTGATATTGATCAAAATCGATTTGAAGACCGGGTACACCAGATAGATAAATAAACTATAAAAGAAAATGACAAAACGAGCTTATTATTATTTTATTTCGATGTCTCCCATTTCCGGAATGAGAATCAACTAGTTAGTTATTTGTTTTTATATCTCCGATTTTCAGAATATCGATATAAATCGATTTCAGACAGGCTTTTAGCAGTGTTTGAACTTAACTCGTATATTTTAAGAGCTTTGTGCAACAAACTTGAATGAATAAAGAAAATAAAAATAAAACTTTGACAGGAGTTTATTAATGCTTTCGATATCTCCCATTTTAAGGATATCGATTAAAATCGATTTTGTAAACATGGAAACATCTAAGCATAACTCGAAAATTTAAAGAGCTTGTTGCACTAAACCTTTTGTGTTGATTCCATAGATTTATATATATATTTTTTTTGGATTTGCAATGTGGAATAATAATATTTGTGTAAAGAAAGTAACGGCAGCTAGGCGGTGGCTTTAGGGTATCTTCTAGTCAGACACTCTCCACTAGATCACTTTTATTCTTTTATTGCTTCTGAAGCGCAAAAAACCAGTTCAACTCTTTGGCTGGCTTTTGTTTTATTTTTTATTTTTGGCGGCAAAATGGCAGAGCACGTGGTTCGTTATGGAACGCCCGGTACCGGTTTCTGCTTCGGTTTCGGTTTCTGCTCTGCTGCCACGATGACGTAGCTCTTTGGAATAATAGGAGAATTAAAATGGAAAAAAACATGTGTCCAACTCGCGATCTCGCAACTCAAACGGTCCATGACCAATTCAGTTGGTTAAGTGCGCAGTCGCCGCTGGAGTTGCTTCCACATGGGGTCAATGCATTTGAAAAATATTTAAAAATAAAAATAATTAAAATAAACAAAAAATTGATAATTAAAAGTGCTTTAAATAGAGAAAATCACTTATTTTGTGATCGAACTTAATTAATTGTTTTCAAACTTTTCAAGTGGCGACTTTTTAAACAATTTTTTGTTTTGACTCTTGTGAATGATTAAAAGGCCATTAAAATGAGCTGTATGCGAAATATGTTGCAAGTGCTGCAAGCGGCGGCGGCTTCAACAATTCTTTAAGTATGTTATTCCCCTCAATTTGCAGCATCTGGCCTTGAGCGTCGGCGAGCGGGCTGTCTTCCATCTTTTTAAGAACTGCCTCTCGTTGGGGCATTTATCTTTTATGTCAATCAACAGAAATTCGTTTTGAGTTCAGATGCTTGTACTTGTATTCGCTTTTACTGCCGCCTCGTTGTTCATTTGAATATGTTCAAGATTAATTGATATTTTTGTTGTATTACAACAGATTTTAATTGATTTTAATGATGCAAATTACAATCTGTGGTATTTGGGGTCAACGAAAAGAACATAAATCTATTGCTAAAGTGCGGAGATATGCCAAATGGTTCCAAGACTTGTAGAAACTGCGTTTAATTGCGCATAGAGGTTATATGCATCTGGAAATAGTTATAGTTAAGAATTATTAACCTTTGACAGGGATCAGGCTGGATTGTGTGGACACGAATTTGGGTGGGATGGGGATCAAACTTGGCCAAGATCCGTCTCGTAGTTGTATACAGTACTTAATCGTTTTGTTTTCGTTAGAATTACATTTAAATTTAATACATATTTAAAGGCATTACATTATTAGACATTTTTATATGTGAGTTTTATGAAAACTAAAATTTAGTTATTTGATTAGTTTTTGCACAATGTCAATGGGGAATGGGAATACAATGGACTGTGTTTCCTCATTTGCAATCGTATTGAGTGTTTGCAGATAGCGAAGCTGGAAATGAATAGCCAATCGTAATTATGTTTTAACCTTATGTGTTCGCTTGTGTGGCACCCACCTGCAGTGCTATGGGATTCAATTCCATGATATCGGCAGCCTCCTTGAGTGCTTTGACAGCATCCCGTTCGCCATTTGCTGAGGCCACCTTGGCCATGGCCTCGCGGCGCGCCTCCTGCTCCACGGCCATGGCGCGTTGCAGGGTTTCCGGCATATAAATATCCGAGCTTAAGGGGCATGAATGAAGGCAGCTGAGTCTCAATTAGGTACTGATATTGTTAAAACTTACATTTCAACACGCTCGATGCGTATGCCCCAAGATTCTGTGGCGCCAGTGGCATCCAGGGCGGCCTTGATTTGCCTGGACAGCGCCTTCTTGGAGCTGACCAGTTCTATGAGCAAGTAGCCGCCGGTTATATTGCGCAGCGTTGTCATCGCCAGCAGCTCACAACAGCTTTCGGGGTCCATCACCTGCAGTGTGACATCCAGGGGATTCTTGATTCTGTAATAGACCACGGCGTCCACGCTGATGGTCACCGAGTCTTTGGTGAGAATATCTTGCGGCGGCACATCTAGTGATGTGGTGCGCAAGTCCACCTTTCTATATCTATCCAGACAGGGTAAAATGAACACCATGCCCGGACCACGGGGACCGCCCGGCCGTAGGCGGCCCATCCGCAATATGACCGCGCGCTGATACTCCTGCAGAATGATCACGCACATAAATATCGATATCGGGAATGTGATGATCATCGCGATAACCGATAATATCACAAATATCAGTTCAATCGGTTTGGTAGCCACATTCTCAGCTGTGTGTGCCATTTAGTTGATCCATTATATAAAAAGGTTGAAGGTAATTCCGATTGCACTCACTTGTTTTCACGTTGCGTTGTTTTTTAACCGCCTGCGATGAGTCGGAACTATTGGAATCTGATTCCTGTTGGCGACTGCGGTAGGCTGCGTCTTCATATATCTGAATTTCGTTCCCACTCTTCTTTCTTTTCTCATTGTTCATTGTTAATAATTTGAACAGCTGCGAAATTTAACAATATAAAATTAACAAATAACAAAATACTAGAATTACATTTTGACAATGTAAGCAAACAGAAGGAAAATAAATGTAAAATGTCATTTTTATGTCAAGTATATGAAGTATATGAATATATGTATGTATGTTAAAAACTGATTTAAGCCTGTTTATTATACAATTTAATAATTTACTTATTCAATATTTTATGTTAACTTGTATCTGATATGTTGCTCTTCGTTTTAATTGAAAACTTGACGTTCTGCAAACACATTTATTCAATTATTTGTCCCCTTCATAACGCAGAAAAGTTAATGGAACTGTCATCTTCTCATCTTCCTGTTAAATAAATATTTGACAGGCCACTCAAGTCACGTTCAAAGCGACTGTCTGCAAATTGTTTTCTTGTCCAGAATTTGATATCAGGTAGCGAAAAGTTGCGAAGTAAACAGAAGAAGCTTTAAGACATTAAATAAAATTTATAAATATAAGTACTTTATAGTTTGGGACAATTTCTTTGTTCAGCTAAGACTCTTGAGGTTTTAACTTTGTTTTTTTTTGCTGCCGTTGCTACACAGAATTATTTTTCTTTTAAATGTTATTAATTGAAACATTTTTTAACCTTCAAATGAATACGATGTGCGGCAAATGGAAAACATGCAAAGGCATCAAAAAGCTGCCCGTCTTAAAAACGAAAACAATTTAAATATTTAATTGCGCGCATTTGTGTGCGGGGTCGCAGATGCTTTTTACAAAGCGCAGAAAATTAAATTACAAATAAATTAATATAAATTATGAAACGGACCGATTAGCAGCGGATCGTTTTTTGTTTGGTTTTTACTTAAAGGCCGCATAAAAAATGCATTGTATTTAAAGAGCCACCGAATTGAAATTGATGACAAATTTATTGGGCATTACGAATTAATTAATTAGCCGCTCATTTGTTTGTCTAATTTCATTTTAATTAAACCTTGCTCAATGCGCGATCATATTTTCTTGCTTTTCGAGTATTTCGCATACATTTTGTAGCATATTTATGATTTGGACTGTACAAAAAACAGGAAATGGTCAGCTTGTACAATTTATGAGCTTACAATTTGCATATAAAATGAAAAACTGGGTAGAAAAGTCATCTAACTGGCTGTTCGAAATTTCAATATTTATAAAGTAACTAGAGAAAATTACCCGGCATTGCCTGGGTGCAATGAATATAAATATAATTGATATTATTTTCATATGTTTTCTCACCTCGAGCGACATTAGAATCATATTTATATTTAAATTGAGCTAACAAACGTTGTGGGTTCCAACCCTATTCCAGCCCAGCGTTCTACTCAAGCGACTATTTACAGCTTGCTGGCTTTGAACCAGCGGTAAACTATGTATAGATAATATTCAAATTTTCGTTGACTTTACTAAACTTGGTACTGGCTTTAAGCAACCGCAGCTGCTCGGCTATTAGTTAATGAAAAACATTGTACACATATGAGGTAATACCGAGGCCCACAAATTGCCGGGCAATGCGTTAATTTAATGAGCAGCATCAAACAAAGCGTTCGATTGATCCATTAAATTAATTGAGTGTAGTGCAAACGTTTTGCCAGCAGACCGGACCAGCCCGAGGAGCCCCTTCACCTTGCCCATTGTCACGTGCGTCACGTGCAAACTGCATTCGATTTAATGGGCTGGCCAACAGCTGGTCCGAGTCAGTCTAAAGTCTGGCGCTAACGAGTGTGTGCGTGTGTGTGTGTGTCTGTGTGTGTCTGGGTGTGGAGTCCTCCAGACGCCTTAATTGATGCAGCTCCAATAGATGCAAATGGGCTGCAGCTGCTGTGCCAGAGGGGGGGGGTTGTCAGTGGGGGTGTCAATTGTTTAACCAGTTAGCATACGACGCGACAGCAACTGTCTCAGCTGTCCAAACAGCTACGATGCTCTCTAATAAATCACACGCACACGACAACAGATAAAAAACGAATGAAAAAGCGAAAAAGCCAAAAAAAAAATAGGTAAAAAGCTTTAAAAATAAATGAAAAAATCGTGACATATGCACAAAAATATTTTGATTTATTCAATAGCAAAAGAGAAAAAAGTGTGGAAAGCAACGGAACAACAAATCAAATAAATAACAATCACAGAGACTTTATGAAAGAGTAGAAAATGAATTTGATTAAACTATTTATAATGTGGAAAGCACATGTGGCAATAGCTGTAATTGCTAATGATGACTAAGAGGCGAAAAGATGGTCTTGATTCATCACAAGAAACAAAAGTTTATGTGTGAAAAAGAAATTTTAGAATCTCCAGCTAAACAGTTTAATATAAACATGGGTTCGCTTAAAGAGAAAAGCCTTGAAACAAAAGTAAAACCAATAAAAAAAGACTCATTATTTTCTGAATATTTCTTAAAGATATACAAAAAGTCTGTTTAAATTTTTTTTTATTATCTCCAATATAAACGAAATCTAGATAGAGTAAGAATATATCAAGTCTTATATTTATTTATTATATATATTTATTTATTATCTAGGGTAAATCAATCTCAAATATATGTAAGAAATCAGACACAGCAAATAGCTCGATTTTTTTTTTTGTAAAGTATTTCTTCATTTAAGATCAAATGATCTCGAAACAAGCAAACTTGATAGAGAAAAATTACCTAAAGTCTATTTAAATTATTTATTATAACTAATTTTTCATGTGAGGTAAAACAATCTCAAATAAAATAATATATTCTTCATCTAAGGCAAAATACTCTTAATTATATGGAAGAAATCTAGCCAGGGCAGATCAAATCGTCTCAAATATAGAAGAAATCTAGATAGAGTAAAATTATCTCGTGTCTATTGAAATTATTTATTGTAACAGATTCATTATCCAAGATAAAATCGTCTCAATATAGAAGAAATCTAGAAAGTCAAATTAAATATTCTTCGTCTAAGGTAAATTAATCACAAAAATATATAAGAAATCTAGACAGAACAAAAATATCTCGAGCCTGTTTCAAGTATTTTTTATAACATATAACAAAATCATGTGAAATATATAAATGAAATCTAGCCAGCGATATCTAAAGCCCATGTTAGACATATTCTTCATCCAAGACAAACACCTCAAGACCCTGGGACTCGAACCAGCCTTCTTAGGTCGTTGTGAGCTATTAAATGGATATAAACTGCTTTGAAGGGTATCTGCAGATTCATCCGAACTTAACACAAGTGCCCTGTTTCGCTGCTTATCTCTTGTTACCATTGCGCAGTGCACTTTAATTAAGTTAACAACTGTTTCGCCCAAAAGAGCAACAGCCAAAGGCAACGATGTAATTTTTTGTGTTTCGTTTTTTCTGTTACTTTTCTTTGAGCTTACCTGCCGCTAAAAACATCAGAGAAAAAAAGCGGCACATGCCGCAGACCAGACGCGGGCCGGTGCTTGGCTTGGGGCTGGGTCTGGGCAACTGGTTGCATAAAGAATCGATACCGAGATTGGACAATTAGCGTGGGTGTGTGGCAGGTGAGGTGAGGTGCGCGGCGCGCTGGCGACATCATCACCTGTTATCAGCATTGGCAAATCCAATGGGCAATTACAAAACTTGTCTCGCGCTCTGAACGGGTTTAGTCTGCCCTAGGGGTGTATACGAGTGGGCGTGGCAATGCAATTACAGTCCAAACTGCAGTCGAGTCAATCTTTGAGGCGCACCACCCACATTTCTAGGCGGATCTCTATATCAGCTGACGTCATTGCGAAACTGAACAACAACAAAAAAAGCGACTTAATTCAAATTCAAATTCAAGCACAATTATCACACGCTACTGCGGCTTCGGGTTTTCGTCTGAATAATTGAGGAAATGCGAAAACCAGCTGCAAAAATGTTTATGCACTGGTCTATCAATTAGGTTGAAAATTGAATAAAAACGAGAAAACATTTATCAAATAGCTGCAAAGACTGCGGATACACATTTTCCAATAATTACTGAGTGCAATCATTGAGACTATTATTGTTATAGTTTATAGTTTTCCAAGTGGAACACAATCGCTCAATCGCTTTCAACTACTTGTCTAAGTATTCATATTATTCATGTTATTCGTGTTTCAACACTCATTTCGAATCAATGCACAATTACACAGTGAGTGTGTGTTAATGCAACATGTGGAACAGTATTTAATTAGGTCTCGATTGGGCAAGAAAAGCAAACCTCGTAATGGGATTGTGGTACGAAAGCAGGGAAAAAACTATTGATTAACTTGTCTTTTTTTTTTTATTGGTAATAAAATTTGCAATTTATTAGGTATGACAGAAAGTAAAGCTAATTAATATGCTAATATTTGTATTTCATAAACTAGTCAGACAGCTTTAAACTATATACTTTAATACAAACAGAAATCGCTCTTAAAAACTACTTTTCAATACTTCATGTAATTCTATTATAAATTAAACCTATATTCAGGACAACTTTTAAACTTTCGCCTCAAATTTATTTGTTTTTATGTTTCTTATAATTTTTCTAATTTATTTTTCTTTTACATTGCTTTTACCTTTGACAATTGATTAAAATTCAAACTTTGTTTGAGCCTGAGCCTCTTACATTTCAATTAAAACTTAGCTTGGCATCTAAAAATTTGCAGTTCTCTCGAATATTTGATTTGAGTTTCTGTGCCACTTGAGAGCACAAATGCAATTTATTATCACAGAAGGAAAATGTTCATTTTCATTTGACTTTTTCACCCCAAACTCAACGTTAAAAGGCGAGAACTCAACAGTAGTTTGCCCAACTAATTCTGTGGTTCCATTGAAAGCTCGTGATTTATTGCATAATCAAAGCTTAACCCTTACCATTTCCATGGAAAACACTCGATACTCGGCAGTAATTGAATTTTCCCAGTCAAGTTTTCGGGCACTCGAAACACTTTTCACTTTACATCAATTATCTGGCACTGAGCGTAGAGTCGTTAATGTCAGTATATGAGTTGGGAGCCGCTGAATGTTGTCTCTTTCTAACTACTTCTATCTCTTTTTACTCATTTTACTCTAGCTATTTGCTACATTCTCACGGCCAAACCCAGTGGGCAACACGTAGTTCCAGGCAAATAGCTCTTAATGAGTTTCTAATTAATTTTTGTTTACGCGGCAATCAAGCGCTACGAGTGGCCCAACAAGTGCACTGAACCCTGCTGCCCATCTACCAGAGTGAGAAATCAAATGGGGAATACAATAGAACAGACGCCGTCTTATTGCTGGGTGTCAAAATGCGGACCCAACCTTCGCGCGGTGCTGGCAAATGGAGCTGAATTGAAGCGCGGGTCGCCCGCCCTCATAAAGCGCGGAGTACCGGATTCATAACTCATGCTTGCAACAAAGTGAGTGTGTGTTGCATGTGCAGCTATCAGCATTATGATCAGCAACAACTACAACTTGTTGCATTTGCAACTATGAGGGTCAGAGTCAAAGTTCAATAAAATCCAATTAAACTGGCGCAGCGCCTGGGCTTGCCCTCCTCCTTCTTCTCTGCCTAGTTATGCGCCCGCAGACCTTTCAACACGCTTGCCCCCCTTCCCCGTGACCGTAAATCTGAATGCCTGCAACCTGCCTGCCTGCCTGGCTGCCCCAAAATTAAAGACTGTGAGAGAGCTGCAACAAAGTTGCAAAGCTGCAAGCATTTGATTTAATAAAAGGCAACGTGAACTTTCACCGGCGGCAGCCTCGGCCTTTTCCCCCCATTTAGTTCAATTGAATTTTGCTGCGCTCTACGCCTGGGTCATTAGCTGCAACGTGCGGCATGCTGCAAGTTGGTTGCGCCTTAAATAATATACAGGCATTCTCTTGCTGCGCTGCGCCTTAATTTACTTTGCTATTTTTAGCATATTTATTGCACTGCACAAAAAGAGGGCCAACTATGCGGTTAGCAGAGGTCAATTTATGTCTTGTTATTTCCTCCTTGCATGCACATAAAACCCACCCTCCCATTCCAATGCTCCCCGGTTTTACGACAGTTACTTCCGTCGACCACGACTCTCAAGAATTCTCGAACTCTTCGGTCGCAAGTGGTTTACTTTCTGCCATGCGTCATAGTTGAATGCTTTAACTAAAGAGCTGGTTAAGTGAATGGAGCGTGGTCTCAAGCATGAGTAACATTTATCATTAATGCTCAGCATATAGTTTACTTAAATTTGGGTTATTTTTCGGTCATAAATTTGCGAGTACGTGACATCAAACTAACAACTGCTTAGGAATTTTATAGAATGTGCGCTTTTTATTATAATCGCGAGAATACTTAAAATAAATATGTCTATGGAGCACTTATGTTAATCGAAACTGAAATATATTTAACTAAAAGAAATTGCACACTTTTTTACTCACAATTAATTACTCACGTCAAGTTTGATTTGGCGACTTCTCGCTCGCTGGTCCAACGGTCAGACAGCAATATGTTTGCTGTAAATGGAGAACTTTTTCTAACCGAAACTAAAATATATTTAACTAAAAGAAATTACACATCGTTGACATTGTTTATGTTACTCACGTCAAGTTTGACTTGGCGACTTCTCGCTCGCTGGTCCGACGTTCAGACAGCAATATGTTGCTATCTTATAGTGTGTATTGCTGGCAGATTAATGCGCTGCTTTCTCCCCCAGTCACAAACCCATCTTCTAATCGCTGTAATCCTTTCAAGTCTTCAGTAGCCGCTTTGCCATCCATCACTTGCTGCAGCCAGCTCACATATACACACTGCACACTCAATTCTGCTGCATTATTTAAATTTTGACTCACGTCACTTGAACTCGACGCCCCACTCGTAAGTTACATGCCCCGTTGTGCTGGCTCTTGAAACACTATCACAATAACACATCATTTGTCAGGCAAACAAATGATGTTGCATGTAACCTTATCATCTCATATCCGTTGCAGACAGCGGCCAGTGTTCGGCTTGGTGGCAACACCTAAGGTCAAGCGCTAAGGTTAGACGTTGGCAAAGAGAAAGCCACGACACAATGCAGAGTGTCAAGAGTGCGGACAGCAGACGGACAGTAGACGAAGACAGACCTTAGACGCAGCTCTAGTGGACAGCAGCAGGACACAGAGGACACAAAGTTGCCTGCCTTCACAATGGCTGCTAATGAATAAACATGGCGTCGACTTTACTTCCGCTCTAGCATTGTATACTCTACATTGTATAGGGTATTTCGATTTTGTCAAAATATTGAGGAGATATGGTCGTGTATTTTGACCTGACTATGGATAACTGATACGTATCTAAGTTTTTGGGAGAGACATTTTCCTTTCCTAAATACACTACTAGTTATATATGTAAATGAGTTAGTCCCGACTTGGCTCGTAAGATCTAGAAAGCTGAATTATATATTGAATCTTTAACTTGGTATAAAAATCATGGATAAAATCGCAGCAATATAACTTGTCGCCAAGCTCCTGCATTGTTTGGCTGCCTAAGCGTCAGACTAACTAGCAAGCGGTCGCCGTGATAATAAAAAAAAACATTTATTTCGTATGTTTTTATTGAGGCTGAAGATGACACAAGTTACACATATTCGACAAAACTTTCCAGCTAAGAACTTTTAACGTAAATGGAAAATCCTAACAACATAATAGTATTTTATCTCATACGAACTGAATCCATTTGACATATAAATAACTTGTCAAACGTTAGGGTATTCACTGTTCGGCTTGCCAAAGTCTGCTCCTGTTCTTTCTTTTCTCTTTTCGAAAGTTACGTATACGTCATGTGCTGGCTGCGCAAACAAGCGACAAATTTATTGGAACAACAACATTGAATGTCCCATGGCGCAGCACGGACAATGTTTCGCCTCATGTCCATGTATTCCCCAGTCTGAAGTGGACATCATCGTGTGTGTGTTGCTGACATTGACGCCTCTAATGATCAGCGTCGTAGTCGACTTCGCCGTCTAACGAGCTGTTGTTGTAAAATGCTGTCACGCCCCCACACACACCAAATGAATTTGGGTATTCGATGGCTAGGCTTTGTTTATCCCATTTAAGCTTTTAATGGCAAAATGTGGGCAGTAGGAGTAGCAGGCGACCAAGCGAACTTCCGCCGGGGAGTCAGTCTGGTTCTGGCCACAAAGGGGGCTCGGACGCTCTTGTGCCGTTTTGCCAATCACACCAAACCAAACCGAGTTAACTGTAAGCCTTGTCAGCGGCAGCACATGGCTTACGACAGTCCATTAGGAATACATAGTAAAGATACTTTTTGAAGTCAAATTTAAAAGTGTTGGCAGTTTGCCAGCTGACCAGTTTTAGTCGCTCGACTGCCAAATCAGTTCAATTGAAATCGAAAGACAAAGTTTGAACCTGCTCTGGTGCCTAGTTGGTCTGAAAAGTTTGTCTCAAATTTGATGGACTAGCTAGTGTTCTACGCTAAACTAATAAAAAATCAATGAATGGCTAAGACACAAAAAAGCTTGTAATTCCCAAGTAGTTTTAGAATAAAATAACATACATGAATAAGCTTATAACTCTTTGGAAAGAGGCGACGAATAAATGAAGAGGAATTGTCAAAAGAGTTAGAATTGTAACATACTTTATCTAGTCTCCAACATGTTATCTAAACTCTACCAACTTTTTCACCTCTTGCAGAATATTCCTCAACACAAATTGGGCACAACAACAACAAAAAATAAAATAAAGAAAGCATGATCAGACGACGAAGTACAATCAACAGCATGAGCTGTACAACCAGTTCCCGCTTGGGCCTATCAGGCATTGGGCTGCTATTCGCGTTGCTGCAGCTGCAGATGGCACCCAGCCAGGCTCATGTACATCCTGTGCTCACATACAAGAACGCCTCCACGCAGCTCGGCCAGCTGGTTACGTCGAGCACCTTGGTTTGGGAGAGCTACGACCCCAAGGATGCCAAGCAGATGCAGTCAGCCGTCGAGGGCGGCAAATACATAACAGAGGATGAGCATTATCCCATCTATGTTTGCCGTGTGACCATCGATGGTGTGCGCACCTCTGGTCACACCGAGAAGGTGCAGCAGAAGCACGTGTGCGTCGCCGCGCTCCACAAGCACAACATCAACGAGCACTTTGATGTGCTGATGAATAGGGGACATCTGGGCAAGATCGCTTGGAAGCACTGGACCAAATTCAATGCGGGCATCCCCGTGGGCGCCATACAAATCGGCGACGATTCCTACATTGGACGCCATCGCGCGGTGCATCATGCGAATGCCGAGGGCGGTGAGGCGCATCGTGGTGCCGACTACAATCTGGGCAGACTGGAGCCACTGGGTCTGGGCAAGATCAAGGTGGCTGAGAGCGAAGGCGAAAAGTACTACGATGAGGGCGAGGTTCTGGTCGAAACAGAGCCCTTCAGCTACGAGCTGCGCGACATCAAGCTGGATCGACTGCGCACCACTCTGCGCGAGAATATGACCGAGCTGGGTGAGTAGAACATCGGGAGATGCCCAAGGTTTGTTATGACTAAACACACCCCTTTCCACTTTATTAGCCAGCGGAATTCTGGAGAATCGCGGCGAAACCTACGACACCATGGAGAAGGTGATGAGCTACAGCTTTGACTACCTGCAGTACTGGGGCTCGCATGAAGGCGTTGCCAAGGGTCTGCCGACCAAGATATATGAGAAGAATGGAGCCGCGCCGGCCGAAATCAATTGGGCGCTGAAGCGCGGCGAGAAACGCCACGAGAACAAAGCTGTCTACAGTAAACTCTGGCCAGGCACGGCCATTAACGTGACGCTGCGCGGCAACTATGTGACCCTGGAAGCACCCTACACCGCCAAGCTGTCGGCCTTCTACTACGACAGCGAGAGCGTTTCGCGCAAGATCAGCGCCGAGGTATGTGCTACAAATATAATCCAACGCTTAGCCAGCTTAATTCTTGTCCAATCCCTTGCAGGTGCGCAAAAGCTACTTGAAAGATGTCAAGATGGAGTTCAGTCCCGTCTATTGGATTGAGAATGGCACCGTCGTGCCAACGACCACCACCACATCGACCACATCGACAACGACACATGCGACCACCACCAGCACCAATGAGCCGACGCCCATACATGAACCGCCGCTGGTGCGTGTCGAGCATGTGGGCGTTAAGCATTCCGGTCCGGATTCGCTGGAGAAAACGTTAAATGATTCAACCTCTACCAACGAGGTCAGCTCGAATGAGGCGCCCGAGAATATGTCCTCCAAGGACGCAGCGCTCGCTGGCTTCGGTATTGGCGGCGGCAACAATAAGGCGCCCGCCACAATAGCCGCAACAGGACTTGCTGGAGTCGTCGGCAGCAGCATAACGCTAATCTTGATGCTGTCAAATCTGTAGATGGGTTGGCCAGGGCCAGGTCTGTGGCAGAAGGGTCTACCCAATTAGCATAGCGTTTAATTGTTGTTGTTGTACCTGTTGTACCCGTCTTTGAGAGCGTGTCGCGAGCATAGAGAGACAGACACACAAAAGTGGAAAGATAGACAGACATAATATTTATAGAACGCCCAAAAAAACATTTAAAAAATCAAAAACCGGTTAGCTTTCTGTGTGGGTGTTCATTGGATGTTAGAGGCGAACAAAAGTTGATATTTTTTATACTTGTCCCCCAATGCCTGCTTCTTCTTCTATCTATACACAAATATATATATTGCATACCGTAGCAAAAAGAAATTGAATTTTAAGAGACAAACACAAAACATTCCTAAACTAGACCCTCACAAAAGGAAATGAATCAAAAGTGCATATATATACACAAAAACAATATATATATATATATATATATATATATATATATATATATATATATATATATGTTTATATAGTCCGATAAACAATATTGAGCATATTTTAAAGCTGCTTTGCATAGTTTCTTATCCTGATTTTCTGGCTTTTTATATTAGTTTGTTAAGGCGCAAAAACATTCACAATAAGCTGTAGGGAAAGTAAATGAATTATTTGATCGGTCGTTTGATAGAGGGTTGATATAATATACGCTCTATGATATGATGTATATGTCTAAAATGTAAAATCTATGTAAAACATAAGTATATGTATATGTATGTTTAAGTGAAACACTCCAAATATGTAAATTAGTTACTAATTATTTTCTTTTATGTGCCCGCGTCCCCTCCTCCTCTACCCAACCCATACTTCAGCTATATTTTGCTCGTATACTCTTCTTAGTTTAACATATTCATATGTCTTGTATTTTGTTTTCGAATCTGTGTTGAAATTCCAAAAAGCAAAGAATCTCGTAAAACTCTAATTTCGTTTAAAGTAAAGAAAACAAAAAATAAAAGCTTGTACATTGAAATTGTTTTAAATTTACTGTTGGCTTACAACAATTGATTGGCAGCTAGAATATACTTTTAATTTAACAACATTTTTCATGCTTTTACTTGTAATTTAAGTTGAAAATCAATTGGCTGCATAAACCTTAGCTTACACTTCATTTTAATTTGAGTTTAAAAACCAGTATTGGTTTATGCAGTTTACTGGTGGCACTCACTGTTAACTTTCCAACACTTTTATTCTATTTGTTTTTAAAACTCTTGCCAAATAATTCATGCAATCAGCTGCCTAAACTTGTTAACTGAATTAGCATTGATTTTGAAAGCACTGTAAACAAGTTTCTTGAGGCTGACTCAAGCCACTTGATCAAACTGCTGTGTATATGAAATGATATGATATGATATGTGTGTATGCATGTAAACATTCGATTGCCTTGTTTACAGAACTTGACATTCAAAAGTTAAATGTTGGATGGATGGGTTTTGTTTTGTTTTGTTGCGTTTCGTTTTGTCTTGGATATGGAAATTGCTTTTAACACGAAAGAGGCTGAATTAAATGTTTTGTCCAGGGCCTAACCTCATGTGAAACTACTAAACAACTAATTTGTGGGAGAGTTAATACTAAGTGATAATTTTGTTGAATATTCAGATTTCTGCTCTATGGAATTGGTTTATGACTGCGCCCAAATCCTTTCGAACTTAGGAGTTTTGTGGTAAGACCAAATGTTTTTATTTTTAATTCGTACATCTATTGCCCATTAACTTAAGAATTCTTGACCAATATCTTAAATGAACAATCAACAGACACTTCAAAACGGTTTCTCTAGACACCATTTAAGTGGCTTCTAATTATCGCTATGACATATGCCCGACACAACGCGCCATTAGGCTCACATTTATTACCCAATTACAACACCTGCACCTGATTTTTTCTAAATACTCTGTGAATATAGTGACAAGTGGGCATATAGGTTTTATTTTACTTTTTGGTAACATTGAATGTGAGACTTAAAGCTAAGACAAAGGGTTATAGCAAGCCGAGAAAATCTGTAGCTCTTTATATTGCGGCCAATATGGTCGATATTTCCTAAACTTACAGTTTTAGAATAGCTGGATGCAACAGTAAGGAATTACTAAGAGAAAAATCAAGCATATTTGGATTAAAGATTTCCAAGTACTTTGGGAACAGAGCATAGCGCAGTCGTGTACACCCGTTCGCTACTATTTTTTTTTCTATTATTTATTTGTTTTGTCAGCCAATTACAGCAAACAGTTTGACAGTTAGACAGCCAAACAATGGGATAAAGCCAGTTGGTTGGATGTAGATAAAGAACAGATGTCGTCTATTAGTCATACGCGTTCTGAGCCCAGTTCGGGGCGGCTTCAAAAGATATCATAGACCGGCACGCTAATTAACAACAGCACGCAGTTCGTAATTTTGTTTATATTTAATGCGAGCTTTTGTCAATTTAAATAACAAATTAGCGAATGGAACTGCCATGCAGTCTGGCCGGGGTCTTTCGATTATAATGCAAAGCACGCTTAGCCGCGGCTGCGATAATGATATATGCCTAGATACATATGCATATATACATGTGTGCACCTATACTTATCGCGGCTATTACCACGATTTTTTATTACACATCAATTCAAGTGTCGGTTCTGCGCCGTTGCGAACATTAAACAAAAGGCCCACCGAAAAAGCGGTTTTGTTTTGGATTTTTATGGTTTTCGGAATTTTTTGCCTTTTTTTTTTAAATTGGAATTTGCGTTAGTTGTTTTTGGTGTTGGGCTATAAATATTTTTAAAGCGTGACCACATGAAGTCGCTTTTTCTAAACGGGTTCCCAGCAAATGCCAATTGAACTGCTGCCGCTGCTATTGTTATACGGGGGCGTTGGTAACTGGGCGTGGCTGCTGCCCAATCTTATGGCTCGGAGCCCGGGGCACATCTCAGATTTACAAAAGCGCGTGTGTTGCGCCACTTTTTGGGGCGGGCAAAGTTGATTAACCCCATGAACTCGTGCTGTGAACCGCCAACTGGCAGTTGGTTCCTGCTGCTCGCTGCTCATTAGCTGGTTAATATATCTGTACGGAAAGTCTGCTGCCAAGAGAAGCTGGCTATTTAACGTGCCAGATGATGATAGCATTAATGTATACGCTTGTCCGAAAGCATTTGAAGCTTCAGCTCTTGGTTTCTGCTTTCGAAGCTCCTCGAATTAAATGGACTAGGCTGTTTTTATACCTTGAACCCTTCGAAAATGACTAAAAAACAGGCAGAAGGTAGCATATCCGACACCATAAAGTATATATATATTTTTGATCAGCATCAATCTGTCTGTCTGTCTGTCCGTCCGCATGTATGATCGCAAGCATCTCGGAACCTAAAAGAGCTGGAGACTTGAAATTTGGGTCGTAGGGCTTCCAAGTGCCCACGTAATACTAGTTTTTTTCTGACATAACGATAACTTGCCCTTTTCCAAATGATGAATTAAAATCGATATAGAAATTCTGTTCATAAGGCGAATCTCTAACGTTTTAAGAGCTCGAGTCACCAAATATGACATATTGCTTCTAGAATAGTATAGACAGATCATGCATAGGAATATTCTATCGCATTTGGATTTGAATGAAGAAGGTTCAGGGTACAAATGCACTCCCCAATAGAGCACTAGCTTAATATTGTGTCCATTATCGAAATGAATGAAAATCAACGCAATATCTAAACCGTAAAAGCTAGCAAGCTAACTTGTTGATATTAGTTTATTGAAGCTTCTAAACAATATTATTTGTTCTTGCGTTTGGTATATAAATAAAATATTTAATCAATTTGTGGCTTATTTTCGCTGAAAATTGCAAATAAAAATTGTTTTGAATATATCAAAGCCAAATGCTAATTGACTGGCAAACAAATTAAAATATTCGTTTGTTGCGGTCAACGTTGCTTTTTGTTTATTTTTATGCATAAATTGAAAACAATTTCAGCGCATTTATCGCTGCAAATTATCTGCATATATTTAATGCGCCCTGTTGAGGATGAGGTGCATCTATCCTGGCCCGCTCGTCGCGCTGCTTGGCTGGCGCGTTCGTCTAACCAAATTTTATGCATCGCTACACTGAAACAAAAGCCGCCCGCTAAACCACCTGCAACCCTTTTTTTTCACGGCTTTGGCTACGGCTTTGACGTGTGTTAACTGCATTTTTAAACCGGCCGGTTTTGCAGCTTGGCAGCCTCGAGGCTATCGGCGTGCAATCTGTTAACTGCATTCAGGCGTAACAATTGCCCGAGGTGACTATGACCTCTGTATCCGTGTGTGTATGTGCGTGTGTGTGTGTTTGAGTGCACTCTCGTGAATATGAATTTGAACTGCACTTTGCACAATTTACGTGCAGCTTCGTTGACGCTGTTTACGCTTCATAATTTTATATATATACCCTACATCTACTGAAAAGGGGTTTAATGACATAGTAAAAATTTATGTAACAGGGAAAAGTTTGAATCTGCAATCATGTAAAATAAATATGAATACTCTTGAACATCATCAACAGCGAAGTCGAAATAAAGGTTCCTATGTACTCTTCGCAGCTAGATAGAACTTAATCAAATTATCGATAACTTTCGATATTATTGACATTATCGCTAAATTTTCTGAGTAGGAATAAAGGTTTGCCATGGGCCATTCAAATATATAAATATTTCAAGTTATCGATAACGTTCGATCATTTTTAAATTATCGATAAATTATTAAACTGTTCAAATTACCGATCAATTTTTATACTCTTCTAATTACTATTAACATTCGATAGTCTTTAAATTGGTGTTTAATATTGGGCAAATAATCAACAGCTTTCGATAGCTTTTGGATTTTATCGATACCATTCCGCGATAGGCTGTAAATACTCAAAATATCAAAGCATACATTTCCCATAATTTGGGTCTAGAGAATAAGCAGCGCGTTTGTTTGTGTAAATGTGCAGGGTATTTCTTAATCGGTAATTTTCGCCCAGGGCACTATTCCTGGTTATTTTAGGTATTTACAGAAGCTGACATATTGTATCCTATTATGTGACCAATAGTTGGTGTGATAACGCATTCGTGTGGTTCCAGATATTTATTGCCTTTGGGTTAACCATTGACAGCAATGTAAACTACCCTAGACTGCGTGAAATAAGGGGCATATTGTTTGAAGCGTGCTAAATATGTGTTTATTTACAGAAAAATGTATATTTGAAATGTGGATAGGTTTTCGATAGATTTTCTAGGTATTTGTTGATGCTGCGGTGGTCACGCTTAATGTGCTGGCCACTGTGCTGCTGCTAGAAGAGGAAGAGCTTGTGGAGTTGCGTGAACCCTGGCCGCCTCTGCCTGAGCCCTGCTGGCCACCCTGGCCGCCTCTTGGTCCTCCGAAGCTCTGGCCGGCAGCTAAGGCTAACAAGCCAATAAATACCATGAAGATAATTGAGATACGCATTTTCTTTGCTCTGACAAACAGTTTGAAACTGACTTAGGCGCTTTGGCTAAACTAGGCCTTATATAGTAGAAAGGTAGAAAATTTGGCAAAGATAAAAAGTACCCAACAGCTGTCAATGTCAAACTCTTTTGTCTCTTTTGTCTGTCAAAATTTGAAGCTTGTTTGTTTTTCTATTAATAGCGAAAAATAAAACCAAAGTACATCAAAGCATAAATGAAACTGCGAAATTACGAATTACGAATTACGTCAATAAGGGTTTTCACAATATTATTATTTATTTTATCTAATCAAAAAAATGTAAATGTATAATCAAAACTTGACAATTATATGTGATGATTAATGCATTGCGAGCCGATAAATCGATCCATTATTAAACATAACTAGATACTTCTAAAAATATATTAAACAAATATTATTCAACATGTATTTTATGGCAGCTGCAAAGCAACATTTTTAATTATAGTTCTTAAAAAGTTCACAAGTCAAACGTTTCGAAAATAAATGAAATTTCAAATGTAATTATCTTGTAGTATTTTTCCGCGCACTGAAATCTTAAGCCCAAGATGAAATCTGAGCCCAAAGGGCGAGCCAGCTTAAAGGGCAAAAGGCACTTCCAAAGAAATGAAATACTTTTAATTGGGCATGTGTCACATTTATATAGAAGGAAAAAGTTTGCAATTTTTTGCGGCGCTGCAGCAGGCAACCTCCCACGACTCCTGCCGCCAACAACGGTGCGTATGAGCAACTCGAATTTCGTTTGAAATTGAGCGGCGAGCGTTGCGCAAGTGCTCTGACTGGGTTGCTCAACTAACGGCACCTCCGAGAGCTCAGTGCATATGGATAAATAGGCACGCAAGAGAATTGTAACCTTACGCTCTTCGTATGGGAGCAAGCAGTTGTCCGCACAGTGGGATGAAAGTGCACATTTTTTTGAGCAAATAGTATGATAAAAACAGGACGCAATAGCTATCTTCGGATTGCCGAATATTAAATAGATCTGCTGAGATGGGACTTAGCTAAGATTTTATGAAAAAGCCTTATCTGCAACCTAGTACATATTCCAATTCGATGAGGGCGTGCAGTTATGTGAGGAGAATAAAAAAGCCCCAGATATTTTGAGAAACATTTTAAAACTCATCCATATACCGATTCCCTTGATATATCTGTATACGTCCGCTGATATAGCAGAACGATGTGGATAGAATTTTGCTTATACATATGTAAGGAGTAGAGGGAAAAAGTATTAAGTTTGGTTAAGAAATCTTGAAGAATTATTCATACAACAGGTTAGGGGTATTACGTAACTGTCTCAGACATATGTACTGGCTGAAACAGAAATAATAGATCCATGATTAAGATTTTTTGATTTAATTTTCAAAGCTTGAAGCGAACTTCAAAACTTGTATTTATTTATTTAACGTTTTGTAAGCTTGTAAAAACTGTAATTGAGTTTAGATATATTTATTTTCGTTTTCAGTTTTGATATGCTCAATTTGAGCTACAGCTCAAATGCTTTTGTTCCACTGTGCTGCACGTTTGCCCTCAATATGACAACAAGTTACGATTTGCTATGACGTCATTACCCACATAAGCTGCTCACAAGCAGGCCAAGCACAGGCGCACGCACACAAGCACACACTCATACAAACACAGCTACACTCTCATATACACACAGGAGCTGGAGCGCCTGAAAGTATGCCGCCTGCAACTAGCAACAGTTGCTGCTGCCGAGGCAACTTTTATCCGCCATAGCTCGTCTCCCGTTACGTGCACCCGAGAGAGCAATTCCGAGCAATGCCGAGCAACCGGAGTCGCGCTGCGTGGACCGTTATCCGCGCGTCGGGCGTGCGAGCTGTATAAATAGCGAAGTGTCCTGGCAGCAGGACACAGTCAAACGAAAGACTTGCCTGCGTACGTGTCTAGGAACAGAAATCAACAAGCGGGCCACAGCACAGACTAGTTGAAAGCGGTTACAGTTTGAAACAGTTTGAGAGCGACAGTGCACAGTGGTGCAAAGTGCTGAGTGTATCAGACATTCGAACGTTTAATTTGATTTGTGTGTTGTGTGAAGTTCGCATCGCGTGTTGCAGCCAAAATCCGATTAGGACACTTCCCAGCAGCCAGACGAACAGCATTTTATCGAGCACAATGCAGGCCGTGCACAAAACTGCACACAGGAGCAAGTGGCTCCTGCTGCTGCTCTCCATGCTGCTGAATGCGGTAAGTAATACGCTCGGGTCGGGGCGGTGGCCGGGTGCCGGGAGCCGGGTGCTAAATTGCGGGGGGATTATATTTTCAATTTTGAAATTATGCCGCCAGCAATTGCAGGCAAGTCATCAAGTCGTGGCTAGCACTGCCTTTTCCAATTTAGCCAGAGTGTCCAGAGATGGACGTGGACGTGCGTGCAACGGGGCGTGAATTTCTGCGAAATAGCTTTTCGTTTTCCCCTGTTTCTTGTTTTTTTTTTTTTTTTCTTACAAGCGCCATTCTTTGTTTAGCGCATTACGATTTTTTATTTAAACGGATTTGTGTCGGGCAAAACAGATTTCAATTATATCTGCTTTTGGGGCAGAGGAAGAGATTCATTGTGGGGATTTATCGTTGTGTTGTTTTTTTCAATTGCCATTGGATTTCGTGGAAAACATCACAGCTCTGTGATTTAATACGCTGATAATGTTATAAAAATAAATCCATTTCATTTCTTTTTTTGGATTTCCTCTGAAAATTGTGGGCAATAGGTAATTGGAAACAATTTTGTATTTTTATAATTCCTTGACTTTTGATAAGACTTTCATCAAAAATGCATTAAATATACTGATAATGCTGTCAAAATGTATATATTTAAATATAAATATTAAATATATCTATATTGCTATCGAAATTATTTTATTTAAGCTTTTTTTAAGTGTTTCCTTAGAAAATTGTGGGTAATCGGTAATTGGAAGAAAATGTTATATTATTTCTTCTTTGGCTTTTGTTTTCAAAAAATTTATTGTCACATGGCTTTCAACAGAAATTCATTTAATTATTTTATCTATTAATAATGCTATCAAACGAATTCCATTTCATAATTTGTTTAAAACTTACTGTGAAAATTGTGGATAATCGGTAATTGGGAAAACTTTTTAGCTGTAATAGACATAAATTCTTTGACTTTTATTTTGAAAAACATTTATACTGATAATGCTTTCAGTTGATTATTTATTATAAAGATAATGATGTCAAAATAAATACATTTCATTTTTTGAAAACTGTCATATTATAAACCATATTCTTTAAAAAAACCATAAAAAGTTTTAAAAATTTAGTTTGATAATGAAGTTAACGTCAATTCATTAAATATTTTCATAATGATTTCCTTGAAAATTTTAAAGAATAGGATTGTTTGGCTTAATTGTCCGCAATATTTCGAAATCGCAAATTTATTTAATTATTTAATATTGTCAAAAGAATTTTCATATATTTTTAAATATTTTCTCTGAAAATCGTAGATAGTAATTGGTAATTGGTGAATATTTTTTATATTAAAGCTAAAACTATTAATGTTTGCATTTATTATTTTTTGTAAATTATGTTCTGATAAAGCTTTCAACAAAAATTCATATAATTATGAAATATACTATTTTAAAGATTTCCTTTGCAACTTGTAGGTAATAGAGAATTTCGAGACATTCTTAAAAGTTTTCAAATTATATATTATGGTTTTGCTTTCAATACAATTTATTTTTAAATTGAGGTTTTATTTATTGGAAGTCTTAGAAATTTTTCCCCTAATTTTAATTTTTAAATAATTAAGAACAATAATCTCCTTTGAATAGAAGGCCCTCACCTTTCAGCTCGATATCTATTATCCTTATTATTACGGAAAATTTATTAAGCATTTATATATTCTTTGAAATTTTTGCGATAAGATTTACAAATTCTGAATTCCATTAATTATTAAAAAATATGTTCTAACCATGGGGTCTTATTGAAAATTACCAGACGCATTTAATCCCTATCGAGTTACGCAGAATATCTGTGCCTTCTTCCCTTGTACTTCAACAACTGAATATATTATTGTTCTATACTATACCATATCCGTGTTGTAAATTAATTAAATTGTATATTGACTTTCCCCTGAATATGCTTATTTAGACTATATATAATAGATGTGTCTTAAGAATTTCGCCTATGCTACATGCTACACCCACACACAGACCCACAAACACAGACCCAAGCAATTACCAAATGAGCAAAATGTTCACTTGCCGCAATGACCCTTGAGTACTTGTACAGAATGTACATACTTGTATGGAATGGACTTGTACTTGTGAATTGTCTGCAATATTTCAGTTGCACTCCGTAAACGCCTTCGCTGCTGTGCACTTATTTATGTTGCCACGCCTTCCCATTGGGGGCCATGTGGCAGCTGCAACAGTTGCCATTTTAGCTGCGCCAGGGCGACCACCAACGGGCCCAGAGACAATATTGCGGCAACCAGTGTCGGTTGGCGACACGTGCAACTGGCCCAGAGTGCAACATTTTGTGCTCATCTTTTTTAGAGCTCAACATTGAATAATTTATGTGGAATGCAGAACAATTTCTATTGTCGCCCTGTTGACGTGTGTCAACGTTGTGGCTGTGGTCGTGACCTGTGACCTTCCCATGCCACGTCGCTCGCCGTGCGCTGTCAGCATCCCGTGACAGCTGTCCGTCATAAATGCGTGACTGAGAACAAAATTGTTGTGGCAAATTATTTTCTATAAACCATGTCCAAATGTTGCATATTTCTCTCTCTCGTTCTTGTCATTTTGCACGCTTCTTAATTACAATTTTGTCATTTTATCACGAATACGCCATGTTGTACCCGCACTAATAAAGTGTTCTTAGAAATGGATTTGATTACAAAAAAAGTCGCTTTGCTTCGCAGGACTCAAAAGAATGTTTCAAATGTAGTTAGCAGCAGCTCAAGTGACAGTTTGTCCTTGTTGTTTCCAGCTGGGAATGTGGTCGGGGATGTACTGGCAAAAGGATTTGCGAAAGCAGCTTAATTGCGGCTAACGCTTGAGAGTAATTGAAATTGTTGAGGAGCGTAAAATAAAGTGGTTTATAATCTGCCCAAGACTGTTTGGGGCTTTGTTTGGGGTTTTCAGTTAAAACTGTTTATAAAAGTGCTAAGATGCTATATTACAGAGAAAGATAATCCAGAATATAGATAAACTGCCTTTAAATGTCTAACAGACTTTGTTCTGACTGACTGACTGACTGCTGATCTATGTATATATCTGAGCTCAGCTCAAGCTCTAAGAGCTAGGCATATGCGACGCGCTTAGCGTCTGCCTACTGCACACGAAGATTAAGGATCAAGCCCCCATTGGGAAACGGTTGTAAGAAGCTAATCTTTTCAGATATAGCCATGAGTGCTTTTATTTACACACGTTCGAATGCATTTTTTATGCCATGAAAATTGTAACAAAGATCAAAATACAAATCTAAAGTTATTTAATAACACATTTGCCATAGTGTGGGGCAAAGCGAAGAGGAAGCATATGTTTTTCGGCACAACCAGGGGTGGGTTGTCTCCTAGTTGGGCATCTCATAGTCCCGACTTGCTTCAGTACTAAATGTGTATCCATTTTAAAATAGATTCGAGATTCGTTTCCCCTTTTCGCTCAAATTTCGGCTAAAAATTATGTCTAGTCGAAGATGGTTTCATTTGAAGCCCAACATTTGTTACGACGCGTCAATCTCGAGGCGCTGACACAAATCAAAGTGATTTCCATTATCCTGTTAAGCGTGTCAGCTGTAATCACTGCCGCTGACAGTTGCAACGACGTCAACCAGCTATATATGTAATATTGATATATATGTAAAGAGAACGACTGCATCCCGATTGACATTTATTTGAATTGCAGCGCAGCACTTGGTGTCAAGACAAAGGCAATGACAATCGCATATTGCGCAGCTTTTGCAAACAAAACGTCAGAGATTTACTGACATGCCGTCATTGCAAATGCTATTTACGAGGCGCTTTGGTGGCATGCGGGCAACCGACGCAGGGCGTCCACGTGGGCGTACATGTGCACCACAGGACGGTAGCATGCAGTTTTGCATGCGAGATTTGTGATGCACCGTTGATTGGTATCGACAGTTGTGCTCGGCATGCCAATCTAATTACAGACAGCAGATCGATGTGTGTGGGTGTGAGTGTGGGTGAGTATGAGTGTGCGTGGGCCAGGCTTTATGGCATCTCATATGCATCCGCCCTCCTCGCTACGCACTTATCATTGCCTGTGCCTCATTAAACGCTCAAGTTGCGCATACGCAACGTTTGCCGCGCCACATGAATGTTGCCGAAATAATCAAGGTTCATAAAATTGCAAATTGTGAGCGCTTACGAGCACCTAACATACATATATATTCATTATCTTGGGCAAACAACATGCAGGCACACATACACACTTACACGTACACCCACACACACACACACAATATCCTTTCCTGTGTCTTGGCCCATAAATAAGCAAACTCTGAGCCACACGTAATTGAGAATTCACACCTGAAACGGGGAGACTTCCATCTTTGTCGGTTCGAACTTCGCTTGGTTCGAACTCTCAGCCAGACATTGGCCAAACAATTGTGGCTCGTAGCTCGGCTTTGTCTGCAAAGTTTTTGGCCAAGTTTTTGGTACGTATTTTGTTGTTCATAAATATTGACATTGATTAGGCAAAGATTGATAAACTGTTTGAATACGTTTGAGTTGATTGTTTTAAGTTAATCAACTGAATAATAGAAAGGCACTCGAGCTGTTGTTCTTTTATGCGGAGTCTTTGAAGAAGTTTGTGTTTGCTTCGCCAAGCGAGCCAAGAGTTTTGGCTCAAATTTGTAATATACTTGCTTTAGAAATACCAGCTTGTTGTTCAAATATGATACAAACAAATATCAATAGCCACAATATCAAGAAATATTTCTGATATCAAACATTTATCTTAAATAAGAAATTTTAATTCATTTTCCAGCTCAATATTCTTTTACTCATAGTTCTGACGCCTCTGAATTTTAATCAAATTTCAACTCGACCCTTTACATTGAAAAACAACTAATCAACTATTTATGCAGATGCCATTCAAATTTCTGAAAAGCTTTTCCCAGCTATGCAAAAATATAAAAAACTGTGAATAATTTTTTCCGCTTTTATGCGCGCGCTATTTTTCGAGCTTAATCAGCTGCATTGCGCATAGTTGAGATATTTGCGACAGTTTTGCAGTGTTGTTCTTTGGCATGCTTTCAGCTATTTACACGAAAAAATTCAATCAAATGCATGAGGAGGCAAAAGGCAGCACAGTTGGCGCAAGTAAATTAAAATCGCATAAAATAATGTTCACAAAAGCTGTGTGTGGGCGTCTGTATTGAGCGGGGGGTGTGAGTTAGGCGGGGGGCGTGGTAAATAGATATAAGTACCAGCATTATGTGAGGGGATCAATAATGTGTCGTGGCAGCCCGCACATGCGGCACAGGAGACCTTACATATTTTACATTTTTATTAAAATGCCAGGAGATTTTCTTGTTCCACTTTTTGGTTCTGCAGGCGCCCACACATTGCATAGCGGAAGAGATGGGCAGGGCGCGGGGCATCTCCATGCAGCAAACATTTGTTGCTTTTATGGCGAAAACATTTACTGTCACAGCCTTAGGTATGCGGCGTGTGCTAAAATGCTGTTGCATACTTTCGGGTGATGCGAAAATTGAAGAACCAAGCAAATTCCAAAAGCGACTTTCAGCAGAATAACGTTCAAGTTCTATTTAAACGATTTAAGTTTTGTTTCATGCTTTTTGCTTGCACAAAGCAAACATTTGCTGCAGCTTAAGGTGAAATGCCAATCAAAACGGGACAAAAGGCGAAATACTCGAGAAAACCTATGAATGCGACAATTTGTTGCCATGACAGTTCAATGTTTGCTGCTTGGCAATTGATTTGCAAAGGTCAACAGGGTTATGTAAACGGATTTTGATTGAAAACAGTTGAGTTCATCACCTTAGCGTCGGCGCGTGTGTGTGCGAGTGTGTGTGTGTTTCTTTGGCCTCAACGTCAACTTGACATCTTTATTACAAAAACAAAACAATTTGAGGCAGTGATTTTTTGATTGTTGTGTTGGGATTTGGCCTAAAGGAAAACTAGAAAGGGCAACTAAAGGAACAGCTGTGTTGCCACACTCAGGGAAATAATCAAGAGTTTTGTGCGTTAGCTTGAAATTCTTTAACCTATGCACGAAGTTTCTTTTTGAGAGATCAAAACTTCCTAGATATATGTAAATCATCGAATTTAATAATATACTTCTTCGTCTTATAAAGATAGCTTGACGATTATTTCAAGTGTGCTCATGCTTGAAAAAAGGCATTTCAAATTTAATCCAACTTAGTTATTTTCTTAAGCGGATTAAATATTCTTAATTTCACACAGTTTTGAAGAAGAAACTTATTTTTATCAAGTCACATTCGAATTTTGCAATGGGTTTTTTCTCTGAGTGTAGCTGTCCAGCAAGCGGTTTATCTCCACAATCAATCACTAATGTGGCGCGTAGGCCATGTGAAGACATCCACTTAGTAACATCAAGAAAATTGTTGCCTTTCCACTCTGGCATTTCGTGTATAGTGTGTGTAATTGCCGGCACGCCCACGCACAACTGACCGCCACCCTCCCCCCACCGCTCTCCACACTTACGACGACATGTGCTTTTACCTTTTACAGTCCTATGTAGATTTTGTCTGTGTTCCATTGAGGGTCGTTGGGTTTTATGAAAAGCGCGTAACAAAGGCACATCAGGCGGGGATGCCATTCAGAAGGGGGTTCAGGGAAAGGTAATTACAATTAAAGCTGAAAACGGCACTACAAATATGCACGCGTGTGTGTGTGAGTAAGTGCGCGCGCGTGCAATGGGCATAGATAATGTCCTGGCATGTCAGAAATGGTTTAATGGACGCTTTTGCTTTTATTGTCAACCGGACATTGTAGAAGAATGTTTGTGTGAGATTACATGAAGTTATGCGGAACTCTTTTCATGAAATATTTTCTGCGCTCGGGCAAGCTTTAAAAGCAAAACCCAAAAAGGAAGCCACATTCTCTATTTAGTTCTAGGCAAACATTCTTTCAACTTATTCCACAAAAATTTACCTTTGACAAAGCGGAGCAGCCAAAAACAAAGAAAAGAAAATAAGCCAAAATTAATTAGATGTTGGACTTTTTTATAAGATTCTTGTCAAGACGCAAATACTATTAGCTGTATGTGGCATACCTCAGCGGGTGGCAGCGGGTGACACAATCCTGTCAAGGTCAAAGCACTTAAGTTTTAATGTTGCACACAATATTTATTTGAGTAAAAGAAAAGCCAACCTAAAATAGCAAACAAAATGCGACATTAAATAAGCCCCGAAAAGCAAACGAAATAAGCTTTAAGATGGAACGGATGTCTGCGGGATGCCGAAGACAAAATACCCTTCGGCATATCTGTGACAGCCATATAATACATTTGGCTGTGCAATATATGTGTTATAGGAATAAATGAACTCATGGTAAGCCATGTAGGAATATTAACAAATATATGGAGTCGGCTGATTGAGAACGTGTCTGCTTGATAGGGGATTGAAATTTCTCCTTGAGAAATGTTTACATACTTTTTGTGCTATATAGTATATTACAAAAAACTATTATTAAATCACGAAGAAAATGAAAATTACCAGCAGCTGTGGCCCACTTTACGAACATTAATATCATACCCACTGCGAGAGTATAACAATAACAGCTCGTGACACGTCCCTGCTCGGGCGCCCGCGATAATAAAATTTGCTTGCGGCAGGACACAAGCGACATAAGCGGCTCAACAGGCTGGCCAAGAGCTGGCGCCGACAGCAGGCGGGTGGACGGGCTGTCAGTTAAGCTGGGCGTGGCCGCTCGATTGCCTGGCCACAAAGCTGATTAAATTAAATTCCTGGATATCGTGCCTTGAAGATGTATAATGCTTATTACGAACAATTAGCTAGCGATACAAATCCTGAATCGAGGCGAATCCAACAAGTTGAAAAGCTCTATTGTTTTGTGTGTGTGGGTGGGTATGTGTGTGTGTGCGTGATTGTAGGTGTGTGTGTGGCAGCCATTTCTTTTGACATTAATTTTAATTGATATTTTTTGTTTTATTTTTTAATTGAATTTTTATTGGCAGACGTTAAGGGACACGGTCTGCTTTTGACACTTTTAAGTTGTCATGTTTTTAATTACGCGCCCGGAAATTAAATAATAAAATATTCTCGCACAATCAGCGTGATTTTATCTGGCGTATTCCCAAGTGCCAGAAACATAAAACATCAGCTTAACCAGGTAGAGCGAGATTTTAATTATTCAGCTGAAAGGATTTTAACGTCATCCAATTATAATGCAAACATTAAATTTAAAATAGAATATGTATCTGTATATATTTTGCGTGTTTTAAAAATATTTAAGAAATTGAAGAAAGGTATTGAAAAGCGAAATTAAAGTAGACACATACATTTATTCTCTGTCGCATTCCTATTTATATTCCAATTTAATTTCGAAACCTATTACGTTTACAGCCCAATTAAGCAAAAATTATTATGAAATTAAGCTAGGCGACTATCAAGCATAAATTTATAATATTTAAAGCAAGACTCAAAATTCTATGTCTGCGCCTCCTTGCTTCCGCACTGCCACCCCTCTCCACCTCTGCTATATCCCCTCTAGGTTTTCACTGAAATTAGACAAAGTAGCGAGACAAACAATTTTGTCAACGCAAATTTTTCGGTAAGCTTCGCGCGCTTTATTTGTTGCGACTAACATTTTTTTTGCTCCTCTAGTAAAGCAAAAATGCGGCGCTTTGCCACGCCCACGTGCCTTTGTTTGCTTGGGTACACGTTCAAACAGAGCTGTTTGCTCTAGTGGGGCTGACGATAAGGTCTGTGACTAGGGTACTATTTCATGAGACGAAAACCGAGCTCTTGCTGGAATTTGAGAGCTTGAATTTTGAAATTAAATTTTTGTTGCATGCTTTTGGGCGCTCACGAGCTCTTAGCGTGAATTGGCAGTTTTATGTGTGACAACAATGTAAAGCGAGACCGAACTCATAGTTGTTGTTTGTTTGTCGTCGCAATCTGCGCAGCTCGCATGAATAAATAAACACAAAAATTACCCTGCCGCAGGACTAGCGCACGCTCGCTCGAAAGTATGCAACAATATTTTGTGCGCACTTTTCGCATTGTCATGAAACGATTTATGATATTCGCATGCATATATTTACCATTTAATGGCAAGCGTTTATGATACTGCAAACATTTTCGTTCTTTCCCAAGGCCAATAATCGCCCCCCAACAGTCTTTCTACTGACTGCGCACAAAGACAAACAAGTGAAAATTTGTCGATTGCCTTTTTTTTGGCATTTATTTGGTTTTTCGCTTACGCTGAGTGAATATGAATGTGCCATTAAATAGGATTTACAATTAAATATTATATTTGTGGCTTGCTGAATGTGCAATTGGTTTTTGATGTACTGAGAAAAAAATATTAAATTTTATTCCTTATTGAATTAAAATGCAATTAAAAATATATATATGTATATATATATATATACATACTATATTGAATTCTGTCCTTTCTTGAGTAATAATAATACAACTGTTTTTTTTAATGTACATAACAAAATATTAAATAAAATTCCCTAACGAATAAAATTCAATTTTCAATTTTATATTTTGCTTGTAAATTAAAAGAAAGGAGGAATTAAAATCGTTCGACCACACTAATATTGATCTCTCTCACAAAACCGGCTTAAATGCAGCCAGGCTTATAGGCGAATTATCTCAGTTGAGAGTTGTCCACGTTGCAAACCAAGATATGAACGCGTTGAGCGTGACGTTCAGGGATCGAACCCCCGAGGGCACAACATTCTTTAGCGTTATTGCGAATACCCATGCATTGAGTGTTGGCTATTTGAAAGGCTTTGAATCCGCCTGAAGTCGTCGCGAATTGAACAAAACATTTCGGTATAACTTGCCTTTTTCCGATTATTGATTTGACTCAGGCGACGCCGGATAGTATCTACCATCTTAATATATTCCACATTTTAAGATTTATTAGATTTTATTAAAAAAACACCATATGCAGCTCTCCATTTATTTATTTAAATTAGTAATTCAGTAATTAATTTAAATTTGAGCTGAACGTGTGAAATATAATTCTAAATCATAATGCTAAATCTTTGAATTTGAGCTTTCTTTTGGCTGACTAACAATAAATCTAAGGCCCTTAACTGTTAAATAGTTGCTGCTCTTAACTTCTAATTAGGCCCAACCTAAACAAGAGCTTTAGTCCTTTTGGCATAAATCAAATAACCGCAGGATATCATTAAGTTGATGCAGCAAACACCTGAAAGGCATTATTTCTAGTGTTAATATGAGATACGACTTGACTTCTAAGCAGCCAGCCTAAAAACACAACATACACACGCAGCACACACACACGCAACACACACATGAGTGCACATAAGTAGTTGTCAATTTCTGTTGGAGATTTACGGCGTTTGCGGTGCGGACGTTTGCGCCGCCGGCAAGCACATTCCACGGCACATCCTGTACCCTACGCCCTATGCCCTATGCCCCTCTCGCCCACTGCCCGACCCCCCTTGAAGCTAGCTGTTGGGTTATTAAATGGCAAAATTCATTGTCTCTGTGTGGCGCACTGTTGAGAGGCAGGAAACGCTACACATACACACACACACATATAAGGATAACGATTCTTCTTGGTGTTATCCTTTCGCTTGAAGGACCGTTCACTTGGCAAGCCGTTCGGCCCTCTACCAATCCTCCAACTCGGTCTGCTTCTGTGTTTGCGTATATATTAAAAGCTAAATATTATGAGTTCAGCTTAGATTTTCCAGCAGACACACGTCCAAGGAAATGCCTTAAGTGACTCGGGAACTGTTTTTTTTCTTCCTGTGAAAAGGTTTGAGCATATAAGTAGATATGACAGGCATTGAGAGCACTTAAGGTATTTTTTAGCCTGTTGCTAAGAAGGATTAGTCCTTAACTTCACATAAGAACAACATTTAGCTGAACTATGTATGAAACTTTAAGAAATATATATAAAAAGTAACGATTTTTAGTTTTGCTGTAAAGAAATTCTTCAAACTAACGGACTTAAGAGGTTCAAAAATGTTTTACCATGAAAATATTTTATTATGAAAGTATGTAAAGGAAAATATAAAATGATCCAAGTTAGTTTAGTTTGATAAATAAATATATCTACATATGCTCTTAATCTGTATCAACAGGTGACATTTACGAGATTTTCCACGCTTCTTACAGACAAGAAAAATATCAGTACTATATCATATACTTCTACAGGAAAAATTGGTTGTAGAATAAGTTATATGTAAAACTTTTCTTCGTATCAAGTTATCTTGATGAAGAGCTCAACCTTTCTCCCAAAATATCTTTAAAACCGTATTAAATTGACTACATCTTTGTCATATGTCGCCTATTGCGCCTATTGTCGCAATAAAAGCTTTCAGTTTTCTGCGTTTCTTAGCCACATTTCTCCCAATAATCATTACCTTTCTTTCTACTCTTATAACTAGTTTTAAGTAAAGTCCTTAAAGCAAATTTCAAGAGCAGTCAAGTGCTTCTGATGTAAACAAAAGTATAAAAAAAACTCTTTGTAACTAGTTAAAAAAAAACGTCATATTGACGTACTTCAAGATGTGTTACTTGAAGGATTTCCCAGATGTATTCAGCAGGGCGAATTGCTTAAAATAGCGCGGCACATGCCGCACTTTGTGGCACGCGCAACAGTTAGAGCTATGTAAATATGCAAAAATAGCCGTTAATATGTTGCGCTTGAGATGCTGATAAATGACGCACAAAAGTATGCAACAAATAAAGCAATAAATTTAGCCCAAGCTGGCAACTTGAGCTGTCAGTTCTTCGAGGCTTTCACAAAATTGTCAGGCAATCAACGGGTGGCATGGGGCGGGGCATTGGGGCGTGGAGTTGCCTTAAAAGCGGGAGCGTAAAGGCGGCAAACATCGACACATTTCAAAATTAATTGACTGTAAATAATTGCGGCAATTAAGTCCTTGTGGATGCCAAAGTAAAGCCTTCTGCTAATTGAAATGTTTTCAAGCAAATTTTTCACTACGGAAAATTTCTTTTCCATTTTTCCCTCTTCCATTTACAGGCCGTGCAGCCGCGCGCCTTTGCCGTTAAGGCCGCAGAGGATATTGGCAATATGTCGCCCTGTGAAATGGAGTCCATAATAAATCAGCTGATGAATCCCAGCCCCGAGTATCAGCTACACGTAAGTCACCTGTAATACGACGAGAAGGATTACCTGCACCCCTGACAGGCTACATCTGTGCAGGCTTTAAACTTAAATTGCCATTTAATGCCCTCTCTTAAATCTTTTTCCCGCTCTCTTCCCCTCCATCCACGCCCTTTCCGACAGGCTTCCGCTTTGCGCAACCAGCTGAAGAATCTGCTGCGTGAACGGCAGCTGGCCGTGGGCGAGGAACAGCCGCTGGGCGACTATGCGGACTACTTGGACGAGGACAAGCGCTCGGTGGCAGCATTGGCCGCCCAAGGACTGTTGAATGCGCCCAAGCGCAGTCTGGCCACGCTGGCCAAAAACGGACAGCTGCCCACATCGGAGCCCGGCGATGACTATGCGGATGCCGAGTCCGGTGAGCCCAGCGAGCAGAAGCGCTACATTGGCTCTCTGGCTCGAGCTGGCGGTCTCATGAGCTTCGGCAAACGCAATGTGGGCACACTGGCTCGCGACTTCCAGCTGCCTAATGGCAAACGCAACATCGCCACCATGGCTCGACTGCAGAGTGCGCCCGGCACCCATCGGGACCAGCCCAAGCGCAATGTAGCCGCCGTGGCACGCTACAACTCCCAGCAGCATCAGAATCAGCGCAACAGCGCCGAGAAACGGAATCTGGGTGCACTTAAATCGTCGCCAGTGCATGGCATGCAACAGAAGCGGGAGGACGAAGAGATGCTCCTGATGCCAGCTGTCGCGGCCGCCGCTCCGGACTATGCCGACTCCATGCAGAACTATTGGTGGTATCCCAGCTATGCTGGCTATGCCGATCTCGACTGGAATGATTATCGACGCGCCGAGAAGCGTTTCCTGGGTGAGTAGTTTGGGTGTGGGAGATTCTAGTTCTAGTTGCTGCTTGGTAGCCTTGCATAGAAAGTTATCTCTCTCTCTCTCTCTCTCTTCAACCTCTCAGTGTCCGTTTAAGGTAAAGCTGATTAACAGCGGAGCTATAAATATTTTGATATACCCTTGTCTGTCTTTCGGTTCAAACCAGATCGATTCGGTCAATTAAGGGGAAGCTATATTAGAACCAAGCTTGTTAACGTAGCTAGCTGAAACCCAGAAGTATAACTCCATCTACTTAACAACCTCCACCTTAAACCCAACCAGGTGTCCAAAAAGCAGCTTAGCCGAGAGTATTCAATTCTGGGGTTTCTTTGGGTTCAAACGTTAGCTGCAAGGCTACAGAGTCTCAACTCTGCGGCTTGCCGTAGATAGTTTCCCCCAAACCCTGTTGAACCATCAGCACCACTGCACCTAGTTAGCGGCTATGCGGTACCTTCTTATGCACAATTTTGTATATATATATATGCCCCACCTATGTTTAACCGATCGGCACTAAAGACACCTCCAAGGATCCCGAGTTATTTGGCATTGAGCACGGCAATGAGGCAACTGATGCCGGTGCCGCTGTCCTTGCTGAGGAGCTGGAGGAGGAGCAGCAGCAGCAGCAGCAGGCAACGCCGCAGAAGCGTCACATCGGTGCCGTTTATCGGTCCGGTTTTCTGCCCAGTTACCGTTATTTGCGCAGCCCCACCGGCAACACCGTCGGCGGCTATGGCGGTGCCGGCGGGCGCTTTAGTCGCTCGGGACGTGCCAGGCAATTTGTATGAGTAAATGGCGATGGTTCGATGTGTGCTGCATAAATTTATTTTATAATTTCCTTAAATTGAGCATTATTCATTGTGTGATTCGGTTTAAGTTCAAAGTTCAAGTTGTACCCTGCCTGAAACTGCCTGCTGAGTCTCTCGCCTGTCGCCTGTCGCCTGCAGCCTGTCGCCTGTCGCCTGTGTCGTTATCTATAGATCGTGAATGTAACTATTATGCGCGGCTCTTAAACCTTTATCCAGTACTATACGATTCGTAGTTGGCGCATGTGAGCATCGACTTTTAGTGCTTCTTTCTTCATGTACTTAACTACTTCTATAAAATAAGACAAGCGTATTTATTGGTTAACTAGATAATATCTTTCAAAAAACTTAGAACTATATCTTAGCCTAGCTTTGAAAGCATTAAGACTGGTACTTCCCATCTACCTATCCTCATGTCCGGTCACAGTTTTACAGAACTTAGCTTAACATACCCTTTACAGAAACTGACAAGGCTTAACAAGAATAAATTTAGCATCATATAACCTAGCATAACCTTGAGCAAATCAACCTATCCTCATCACCTGGCATAGAATTACAGATCATAGCGTAAGATACTATATACAGAAACATACATACCAATTCGACCCAACCCATCTAATTTAACCTTACATAACCGACCATAAACTTGAACAGTCCAACCAAAGACAATATAAACAGTGTTTATTATTATAAACAGTGTTTATATTGTCTTTGGTCCAACCTATCCAAATCAACTGACAGTCTTACTTAACATAACCTCAAAACCTTACATAGCCTAGACAGAAACTGACATAACTTAACATGACCTCACATAGTCTAACATAACCTTACTTGTCCCAGACGTAACCTAGCAATACTTAACATTACCTAACCTGACCTTGATTTCTTGATCTTAAAACTTATGCCGTCGCAACAGGCACGTTGAGTTCTCTATGTCGATAATTTCCTTTAGAATTCAGGAATTTGGAAATGGCTACCCGAAGCTTAAATACCGGAATTTCGTTTCTATTGTAGGAATCCAATTATATATAGGAATCCAATTTATGTTCACATTTCCGTTAACACATTCGAAATACAATTTCTGTTTATATCCAAGCTGTTTTGTCCAATTGACTGTCGAACGGGAAATTCAATTTTCCGTATGTTTGGCAAATCTGCGCACATTTTTCTTTACCCCGCTTCTCCCTCCCAAGCCCACATACAATTGCGTGTTACGGATAATCGTCTAATTTCCGGCATTTTGTTAGCCGGGCGGCAAACCGTCGCGCCCTCTCCCTTCGTCCTACAATGTGCGGCAGTTCATTTTATTGCAGTTTATTTGCTACCGGAAAACTTTTGAGGCGGGGCCCATTCCGAAATGTGCTTTATTTCTATTCCCACGCATTTAGAATTCAAATGCGATAATTCAAATAGTTAAGGGAAAAGTTTCTGTGCGAAGCCCTCGCGATTTTTCAATTAAAATCGTTTTTGTTTCGAAAAGTTTTGTTTGGCACTTGCAAAACAGAATGAATTAAATTTCTACTCACAAAGTGTGCTCGTGGCTATAGCTAAACTGTTCCTGGGAACAGTTGACATTTTGTTGCATACCTTTGGGCAGCCGACAAAAGTGGGAATAAATGTTCGTGCTGAAAATATAAGAGTCGTTTCTTGAGGATTTGTGAAACAACTCAAATACTTTGTTAATAAATTAAATTAAAATTATTTTTATTTTAAAGTCAATAAGATCTGCTGTAAATAAACAAATTTATTAATTTCTATATGTGTTAAATTTAAATTATATTTAATTTTTCTGACTTGTATATGTATACTTTCTTCTAAACATGATGTATGTGTTTGAAGTTTTTTTTGGCTTATTGGCATGTTTCAAAAACGGAAACTCATTGGCATGTTTCGACTTAGTCTATCCTTTTGCTAATTTTCTATTATTTTACTTAGTTATCTATTCGAATAGTAAGTGTGTAGGACAGATAGAATATACTTATATAAGAGCAATAGTTGCATGTGTTTTGGTACAACACTGCGAAAATCGAAAGACTTGTATTGAAAAACAAGCGTTTTGTATTGTGCACACATAGTTATCGTACAACTGTTTAAATGTTTTTCGTTTCATTTTGTTTTTGTGTAAGATTAACTAAATCGATCGAGAACTAATTGGAACTATGTGTGCGTTTTGTTTTTGGCAACTGCAGGTCGGGTACTACCCCCAACACGAGCGACTGCGTCAACCAATCGCAGCCGTTTGTAAACGTTGCTTCCTACCCAATCGACCGATGATGAACTGGAGCGGAGCTGGCATACGCGGTAGTCTGTCCAAAATCTATGCGGATCCCATCGAGGCGGCCAGGTCATCGGCGGCAACAGCGGCGCGCATGCGCAGCATTTCCACCAATTCGCTGCCGAGCGGACCAGCCAAATCCATTAGCCGACCCATCTATCCCCCCTTTCACTCCTGGGGCACTCCGCCGCGTATTACAGCACTGCATCGAGGCGTCTATCGACGCAACGGTGAGTCCATGGACAATTACGAATACTAAAATATATATATATATATCGTGACAAAATAATCTAAAATTACAAGTAACTAAAACAGTAACAATAACAATATCGTATACAGACTTTATGATAATTGAGAAGATATTTAATACAGTTATACAGTATTTTCGATGTAGTAGTTCTTAACACCGTCACACACACACCTGCAGCACACGCAGCTACGCAGCGCAAATGTATCTGTATCTTAAAATTTGCCGTAGTTCGTTGCCACTCGAATACGTATCTGTATATCAATATATACATATGTACGTATATGTACGTATGTATACAATATCGAATAAAAAAAATCTATATAATGAGGTAACTGATGCCAGTGCAAAGCAAAGGAACGTTTAATATCAAAACTAAACCATATCGAATTCTCGTTTAACTCAAGACAAACAAAAATAAAAGGACGTGAAAAAAAAACAATAACAAATTAGTGCCAATGCCGTACCTTAGCAGGAAGTATTGAATTTCAAAGCCTGGACTCTGATCCCAACTAATCCTAGTTTTTGCCAGTTACTTCGAACTCCCTACAGATTGTATTAACTACTTCTAATACCTCTATGTGTGTAGATGACAATAACTAATATTATTAACATAATAAATCAAAGCCCCCAATTCTAGCCTAAGTTATGGCACAAATCATATATATCCATATATATGTCATGATTTAAGTATTCGTATACACCGAAGAATGTTTACTGCGTCAAAGACAATAACTAAGAAACTTTGGTAAGCATACTGAAAAACAGACAATAAATGAATTGACAATAAAACTCGAAACCAAAAATAAAATATATATATATTGATATATTAAAAAAAAAAAAAAAAAATAATGTATTGCATTCAATCATTTAAAAAGAATTTTATTTGAAAAAATATCCAAAGAGAACTCAAATATAAAAATCTAACTAAAAAAACATATTCAATGTGCGTAATTATAAGTCTGATGTTGTCAATAATTAACTTACATATTTATTTCCAATTTAAAGTATTCCAAATGCAAAAAATATATATAATAAAATATTTAATATACGAGTATATATATATATATATACGGTTATATATACATATTTACTTCGTTTATCTATGTATGTATTTATCTATGCTCAATGCGAAAAAAGGCGCTGTAAAAACACTTAACACCTAACAAAATGTTATATGCATATACAGAATTATATACTAAAAAGAATACTTCAAAGTAATATCTTAATAATAATACTTACAAAAATATATACATACTTATTAACGGTTTGCTCCCAAACTAATGAATTTCCTGTTGTTTCATTCTGCGGGTTTTGACCAACATTAATTTTACATCATTTTTGTTGTGAAGTCGGCTGCGAACGAGATTTAGGGATCAAATCCCTATGAAGGCAGGAGAAAGAATTTAGTTTATTAAGCTTTAAAAAATGCTTAAGATATATCAAATATATATTGATGGCTCTGGCGATAAATAAATATTGATATATCAAATATATTTTGTAATTTTTTTCTTTGAATTTTTCATAATTGATTATATATTGGCATAGTTTTTTAATACTGAAAATTTCATTAAAATCATATAAGTTTTGGATGAGTTATTTGAGAAGTGTGTGTTGGACAACTTTTGAGCTCGTAACATTCTTACCCATTGTTTGTCATTTACTTAGACTCCCTAATCAACAATTAATCCCAAATAATACCACATTTATTTTGTTTATGTTACATCTCTATATTTTATACATAATATCGCTTTTCGTATCTTAGGTTATAAAAAATAAATATACTTAGCGAATGGAAACACGTCGTCTTGGCCCAATGCGCCTCTAAAAGCCGTGTAATATGCATGCTAGATAATATAATATTAAATTCTAATACGACGATGATTTGCATATCGGTTGAATAAATAGGTAAGTGCCTAAGATTTACATGTGCCTCTGCTGATATTCGTAATTTTCATATGCATTAAGTTAAATATTCTACAACTAACTCAAATATTGTATGCAAACGGGTGCTGTGTGTGGGTCTGAGGGGCTGTGTGGGGGAGGGGGAATGTCGTCGACTCTACTCGGGTTTAAGTAATTAACTCATGACCAGTACTTGGCCGTCTGACCCTGGGCGGGCAGTGGATGATTGTAGGCAGCGGCCACATTGCCATGCGCCGCAGCAGCCGCATAATCAGTCAACTGATGCTGGGCGACCGCATGGTGAGCCGCCGCCGCATTGTAATTGGCCGCCGCCACCGCCGACTGGTTAAGATGGTAGGCAGCCTGCGACCAGTTGGAGGGCGACTCCAGTTTCGCATAATTATCGCTTAAATGCAACGATGGCGAGATCTTTGATACACTATCCGCAGTCAGCTTGGAGAAGTCGTCAATGGACAGCTTGGAATAGTCTAAAATTAGAGAGAAGAGACATTGATTAGAGAGGATACGAAATGAAGGGGAACTGATGAAGAGGGGATATAGAAGATGGAGTCGAGACAGGCGGAAGAGAAAGATGTGACAGTATTAGATGAGCATGATGGATATAAGATTATGGCAGATGTGGAGCTCGACTCAGACAAGATGAGAGATGAAGGAGAAGATTGAGCATGTGGTGGAGGAAGATTTGGAGAAGACGGATAAATAAAGAAGGAAGTGAAAGGTAAGGCAGAGTTAATGGTTTAAATGATAAAGAAAGATACATATGTTGGAGATATGTTAAGGATATGCAGGAAAAGTTCGAGGTTGAGTTGGACCAAGAGGTAAAAGGGAAAGGGCAGGATTAGGATTAGAATAGGAATATGTAGGATATGATGGGTAATAAGAATTTAAGAAAAATTGATAATATTAAAATATGATAGAGAAGGTACTGATGAAAAGGGAGGAGAGGAGAGAAAGAGAGGATTCTTTGGAGTTCCGAAAAGAAATTCTTCTTGATTTGCTTTTACCCACCTTGATGATAGTAGTTCTGGCTGCCAAAGTGGCCATGCTGCGCAAAGCCGCCCGGGAACCCATGCTGCGCCGCGCTCTGCACCAGATCGTAGCCACCCATCTGTGTGTGATGATGAGCCGCCGCCGCAGCGGCCGCTGCGCTGTGGGAGCTGGGCGCATGGGCCGTGGTATGATGGTGGTGGGAGCTATCGGTCATGCCCGTCGCACCACTGGCCGTGGTGCCCGCGGCGGGACTGTAGCCCGCCATGGAGCCAACGCCGAGTGGACCAAAGCCGAGCGGTGCAGCAGCACTGCTGGCGGAAACCCCAACGCCAACTCCGGCACCGGTGCTATTCATAGGCGATAGCCCGGAGCCAGAGCCGCCCGAGTGTTTGCGCAGACGCGCACGACGATTGGAGAACCAGACTTGGATGCGCGCCTCCGTCAAGCTGGTGGTCTGGGCGAGCTCTTCCCGCGTATAGACATCCGGGTACTGGGTGCGTGAGAAGGCGCGCTCGAGTGCCTCCAGCTGCTCTGCGGTGAATGTGGTGCGGGAGCGTCGCTGTTTGCGTTTCAGCGGAATGCCCGGCTCCGATTCGGTGTCGCTGATGTCCGAATCCCGGCCTGGCAAAGAAAGAGACTCACTTTATTAAAAGGCTACTAAAATTATAAACGCCTCGTAAGAAGTCATAAAATTTTATACGCTTAGCGCTGCTGAATGGAATATATATGTAAAAAGTTACTAAATCATATTCGATGGGGCCACCGACGTGGTGGATCGTGTGATCCCCTCAGCTAGCGATCGTATGAGAATGGGAGTTTGAATGGGAAACGGGAGTGGGAATGGGAATGGGAGTGTCGACGTTCACTGCGCGCCATTGCATATTAATTGAAACGTCAGGGAGCGCAACAAATCTGTCAAAAGCAGCCGCCGTCGACGACGACGACAATGATCGCACAACAGAAGTCAACAGATGATGCGATCCGCTGAACGGGGTTCGCTGAAGTTGGAGCTGGGGCGTTGCCGCAGGCAGCTCGTAAAAGTCACCACAGTTGACAAGTGACACAATATATCAAATTACACAAGAAGATGATCGGCAAGTTGTCAACGAACTGGCGATCTCAACATGGATGGGAGCCATCTAAGGCTATAGAGCGCTATGGAGGAGTGCGCCAATTAACTTCGGCGTCTGTTTACGAAAGTAAATGCCGCCTTGGCAAGAAATCGGGCATGAAGCGCGGCGTGTGGCAGAGCCGCGGCGATCATTGGTTGTACACTCGGTTAAAGTCGGAGGGCATGCCAAATTATTTGGAGAGCTCATTACACAATAAACTGACATTAGGGTTGAGTTTTTCTTCTCGCTTGGCGACGCAGCAGTTCAAAGAAATTGAGAATTATTCAACAAGATCACAAGATCATTTTTCATAAAGCAGCAGAGACATACACACTCACACAGACTCGCTGATGAGCCTGGCTTTGTCCTGACTGCGGAAATACTTTGCTCGCTTTCCGAATCGAAGGCACGATCAAATCGATCGTCCTTGCTCATGTGCGTGTGTGTGTGGCACAGGAAGAGCTCGAACAATTTGTGGTCAACGTAAGCGCGTTGTAATCTTTTCCGGTCTGTCCAGTGGGAAAATATTAATTGATTTAGTGGATTAGGCAACTTTGATTTTATTTGGCTGATAAATGCGACTGCCTAACAGGCAAGCAGGAAGTGCGACTTGACTGGACTATTTATTGGAATTCATGAGTTTCTTTTGGTAGAGCTGTCAATTGAGTACAGTTATTGGTGGAAATCAAAAGTCAGGTAGGGAAACAAGGACACATATAAAGTTGGAATGGAAAAAAAGGGCAGTGAGCAAGTCTTAGGAAGTTTGGAGACTCGCGACTAAAGCCTTTCTGCAAAGATCTCTTTCATATTTTTGTAGATCGAATCTGTAGTGGACTTTAGCATTCATCACTCTAAAGCAAACTATTCCCTTTTGTTAGGAACAAGGTCTTTTAACTACCATTCTTTGGATGATCGAACTTTTCAATTTGCATAAGTTTTTACAGTCTCCTAGCCACACCCAGGCACCTGTCCAACTAATCAATGAAAATCTTAAAAATAGGATTTGCAAAAAACCCATATCGAAACCCGACAAACCCTCGATTGTAAGCTTAAAGTTTCAGGCACGCTTATAAAAGTCGTAAAGCTTATAAAAACACACCCAAAAAAACAATAAAAAACCAAAATCCCTGCGAAAGCAAAGAAATCTTCAAGTCTGGAACGCCCACTGTTTAGTGGTTCGAAATTCAAAATTCACATGCGTGGAAAAAAATGAATAAAAACAGAAGTCGACTATTAATCTTTCAGCACACGCAACAATAAAACTTAATTATAAGAAACGGGTTCCCAAAAACTGCAGAAGCTGTTCAATAAAACCGAACGCCGAGTGAGAAAAACAAAAGAGCGTGAAAGAGAGTGAGAGAGAGAGAGATAGAGAGAGATGAAGAGAGCGAGAGGTAAACAAAAATCAATTAGTTTTTTAATGTTAAACAATTTATTAATTTGTTGTTACTACAACTGAAAAAGAGCCGGAGTCCAGCTCCAAAAACAATCCGCCAGTCGAACAATTTAACAATTTAACAATCTGATGGTGGCCCCAAAAACAAAGATCAAACTTTTGGCACCACCGTGGCTACCGGTGGTGCTCCGTGGCTTTTATGGCTTTCTTTTTGAGCGGCTCTGTGATAAATTGCTGTGTGGTTTTGTAATCCGTCCGGGGTATCGATCATTTTCAACGACGTTTCGGACTGCATTTCCAAAACAGCAGGTAGTAAATGGCCTGACAGCGGAGCTGGGGGTAGCTGGGGCACCAGCTGGTGTGGTCACAGGCCCCAATTCCAAGCACTCTCTTGATGGACAGTCACTGGGCACACTTTTGTGTCCAAAAGGTCAACAGATCAGGCGGCTGCACATTTTTGGAATAGCCCAAACCCTATGTAATAGACGAGATTCTACAGCCATCAATCAACAAGAATCTGACACAATTTAAATTGCCTGCATCTAATATACGATTGCGGCTCTTGAAGGTTGCTGCAATTGAAAAGCCCCATCAAGAGATCTGTTTATATAATTATATAGGAAACGTTCCAAGTAAATGAAATATAATTTTTTTGGTACCCAATTCATTTGCCCTCGGCTATGACACTTTTTATTAGTGGAGCCTCTAAAGCTGGAGGCCACTGTCAGCTGTCAGCTGGAGACACGGAGCGGACACGCGCGGGCTCTGTCACCAGCCAGATTTGGGACTTTCGGTGCCTTCAGCCAGAGCGACTTATGGGGCGCTGTTCTGTTTTAAGGCTTAAGATTCTTGTCAGCAAAAGGATTACAGGAGCTTTAAAAAAATATGACACTCTTTTTTTTTTGGATATTCAACAAGCACTGAGTGAGGAATTTCATAATTTTTTTATATCTTTTCTTGAATTATTCTTTTATTTTGCGATTTTTAATTGGTGCTTTGTGCAGAGACCTTGAAATTTGAATTGGGTGAATGATCGAAAAAGCATAAAATAATTTGAATGGTAAATAAATGATAAGAATATGTTCCGTCAATAGATTAATTGCATTGGGAAGAAAATTAAAAACTTAGCTTTAGACATAGCCTTTTCGGCAGCCCCTCGCATTTAGGTCTAAGCTTAGAGCGCCTATCAGAGAATGTATAATTATATTAAAAATATTTATTGAAATGCTTCTATTGAATATATTGAACATAAAGTAACCAAAATTTATGTTCTATCAACGCCCTCGCGATATCAAATGTGCCCGATCCACACACGCAGAGCACATTTAAACTAATTTACAAAATTGTTAACAGACGCAAGAAGATTGAGAAGAGACCAAAAATTAGTTATAATCATAATCCGGCGGCAAAAGAGCCGATTGTGCGTAGCCAGCACCCCCTCGATGAAACAGAATCAGAACCAGAAACCGATTCAGATGCAGTTCTTCGTTCAGAATGAAATGAAACTAATTTAAATAACAATGCGCACAAACACTTGATCAAAACAAATCCCCCAAAGATGAGCAGACATGCAAGACAGCGACAACGACAGATACAGCTGCAGATACAGATACAGATACAAATACAAAGATACAGATACGGATACTAACTCAGTGAGCAAGGGCTCGCTTGGGTTGGCTAAAGTGTGATAATACGTTAATAAAATATTTTGTAACTCATCAACACGAACGAGCAGCGCAGCGGTGCATCGACAACGACGACGACGGCGGTGGTGGCGGTGGCGGTGGCGGCGGAAAAAAATAAGAGTCTCAACAATGAGATCAAACGGAACGACGCAGGACACCCTGGTGGGCATTAAAGATGCCGCCGCTGATCGGTGCATTTGAAGTCGAGGCGCTGCTTTTGTTACGTTGACACTTTTTTCGGGCATGAACGATTTTAATGGGTTCCCAGCTCGAACAAATGAGCCACGCCACACCACAAGCAGAGCCCGAAGAGCTCGAAGAGCCGCAGACCATGTGCATGATTGAGGGCACGACCAGATCTTATTGTGGGACCGCACACAACACATATGCAAGCCAAAGGAGCAGGATATTTTTGCGCAATCATCTATCCTTCTCTCTCTCTCTCTGTCTCTCTGGTCATTTGTCATATGATACTGCAAGAATGCAGCAGCTCTCTCTCTTGCTCTCTTGCTCTCACTCTCCCTAACTCGCCCACTCGCACGCATTAGAAAAGGTGTGAACCAGTCTAGCCAATTTAGCTGTTTTCTAGCTGAATTTTTTATCTGTGTTCAGAGTGAACTGATTAGCTTTTTGTTTTACCTATTATGCTTGAGATAGCATTAGAAAGGTGAGAGAACCAGTCTGGCCAATCCAGCTATTTTCTAGCTAAATCTAGATTGTTTGAGCTCTTTTTTTTTATATTGAAATTTTAAACAAAAGGCATTAAAAAAGGTGTGAATTAGTCTAGCTGATTCAGCTGTTTCCTAGCTGTGTTTTTAGCTATTTTCTGGTTGTATTCAAAAAGAACATTATTATTAACACTTTAAACTGATTTTGCTTGTTTTCCTCCTAATTATATCTGTTTTGGCTCAGTAACCTGGTTTAGCTACTTCTTGCTTTTTTTTAACATGGAATTCAGCCAGTTTTGTTTATCGGTAGTTGGCAACACTGGCGAGAACTGTTCTTGAGTTCCATTGAGCGGCGACCGTTTGTCTTCTGCGGCCATTGCGACTTCTCTTCTTGTCTCTGCTCTTTTATCTCAAATCTGTCTTTCTTTTTTCTCTTTTTTTTTGCAAATAATTGAACCTGTTTGTATTTACGCTAGCTCTGGGCCGGGCTCTAGCCACAGCGCTGGGTTCGAGCCTCCGAGGCCAATTGTTGCCGCATTGTCTGGCCGTCTCAAATATTTAGTAAATAGCCCCTGGCCATTCCCACGCGTCGTCCTGGCGGCCTGCTTGTTGCTGGCATTGATCCATTGTCCTGTGCGCGGCTTTTCATTTACACTAATTGCCGCAAGTGTTCATTTCTTGACTTCTTGTCGGTGTTTTGGCATTTGATTTTGTGTGTTTTTTTTATTTATTTTTTGTTTGTATTTTCTATGGAGTGGGCCTTCACCTGACATGGGTTGGTCCATTAACACGCCAAATAATACAAATCGCACGCGTATTTATCAGACACAAGGTCGGGATCGGGATCGGGATCGGGATCGGCTGGGTTTGAGCTATTGTTAAGCCCGTTTAGCGGGGGCGTTGCAACATTTAGCGGCAACTTACAAACGGAGGCGTATCGATTTGAAGTTTTTCAAATGTATAGTTCCCAGAACTGCGGGCACAAATTAAAAGTAATTTTTTCACTTTGATTTATGCCAAATAAATTTAATAAAAAAATTAATGTTAAATTCTGAAGTAAATGTGCTCCTCCCAAGTTTTATGAAGCAGACATTATTATGGGAAAAACTCCTTTAAATGGAAAATATTTGTTAAATTTACAAAATTTCTTACATCTTTTTATATAATTTATAATTTATAATTGGTTTTAAGCTCAAACGCGAGTCGGCATCTTTAAATACTTGAAAAAAACTACCAATGCTTCGACTAACATCTTTATTTTTCTTATAAGTATAAAACGCTTTTGATAAATTTTCGGGCTTTCCCCTGCCCTTGTTTTTGTTTTTTTGTCACTAGTAGCCCCCGTTTTGGTCAGTTGCAGCCCCCACACAAATCTTTGTGCGTGTGTGTGTGTGTGTGTTTCAGTTATTATTTGATATTCCACATCTTTTCGTGGAAAGATCAAAGCAAACCGCCGCTAAACACAGTCAACGACAATGGCCCATCCGAGAGCTGAGGTGGGGCCGCAGAGCTCTGGCCCTGGCCAGACCCAGTTGTATAAATTGTACAAAATCAAAATCAAACGAAATTATAAGTGAAATACGAGACGAAGAAATATATTTAATAATGCATAATTTTTTTGTTTGAGACCCGGTTACCCCTAGCCCCTATCCCGCCACCCCACCCGTCGGCAAAAGAAGGCGTTGATTACAGGCAAAGGCACCGACTCCGACTCCGACACCGACACCGGACCTGGTCGGATGCTTGGCCAGCTGTATGGGTCGCCCTGAATGTGTCTCTGTGCCTGTTCTTCCGATTGCGTTCTGATTGCGAGTCCCAGGATGGGTCCAGCTGACCAGCCAACAAACCCAGCCATCATTACGCAGTCGCATCATTACGAAGTCAGTGGAATTGCTGTAGGAATTGGTGTAGGGTTTGTGGCAATGCCAATGCCAATGGCAATGGCTATGGCCGTGATGATGGGAGGGCGTGTGCTTATTATACGCTTCGACAACATAATGATAGCTCTTGTCTTAAATTTATATAGATTATATTTAGTAATTGGCATTTGTACGATTGGAGCCACCATTTGGGGGATTGTTAAATGGGTTAGGCATACAGGTGCTGAGCGCGCACGGATAAACGATTAAATGTGATGTGGGAAGGCCAATTATTATACATATAAATTGAATTGAAAAGTTTGGACAACGCAGGGAATAGAGGTTAAGAGAGTTACTTTTAAGAAGAGTCACTTTAAGAAGCAAGATTGTTCTTCAATAATTAGCTGCTGATGAGCTTGTGTTAGATCTCTAGTAATTCTAAGGCCCATTATTATTTCTGCAAGCACAAAAAATTAAATTTCAATCAATTCAAATCTTTGAGAACAAACTTGTTGGGATACATTTTCTTAAGAAAAATATTTCTGGTCAATATCCACTCTTTCCAAATTTAGGGCTTCTAAAATTAGTGCTTCTAAAATTAGGGCTATATTATTTCTGAGTGTGGTCCAATACAACTATTTTGTAAACTCTAAGGGCTGGGGTAATATCAAAGAATGAGGTCTCTTCTCTCTCTCTCTCTCTCTCTCTCTCTCTTCTGTAATTTATATCCTAAAGCCAACTATTTTCAGTATTATATTTTTACTAAGCACCCAATATTCTTATTTTGCAAGCTATATGTTTATCAGCTGCAAGAAAATTTGCCTCACAGCTGGAAAGAGCAGGAAGTTAGAGAGTAGAAATATGCAGTAGGCAGGCAAAAAAGGCAACACTTGCTATTTTCTGCTCAAGGTTAGGAAACACCCAAAACATAATAAAAATAAAAATATTCATTCAGCAAATGCAAGCCGCATCCATTAAGGCCTTTAAAGGAACCAAATTCAAGGTGACAACTCTGGCTGAGTTCTGGCCTCACCCACTGGGCTATTGTGAGGCATTTGTGTTGTGACAGAAATGGGACGGCAAATATCAGAGGCCGTCGGCGAATTGGACAATTGGCAAAGAGGGCAGTGCGAGAGGGTTGTCGAGGGTTGGCCAAAGTACAGTGAAAACGTTCGTCTAATGATGCAACAACAACAATGGGAACAACAAATACGAAACAGACAATTTTCTAGTCGATTTTGAGGCAGAAAGTCGTAAACTGGGCAACGTTAAACGAAAAGGGGAACCGCTTTGACCCCCGCCGATCGTTTATCGAATGACTTTGCATATTTAGCATGATTATTGGCCCCGTCCAGAGTGCGACTGACTGACGGAGTAGGAGCCGGTGTCAGAGTCAGAGTCGGAGTCGGAGTCGAAGTCGAAGTCTCACGAAAGGCAATGAAAAACCTGGTTATTAGCTGTGCAATAGGCAGAGAATCTGGAATCTCATGTACTTTTTGATTCTCAGGTGTCATCATCTACACCTATTTTGTGGCCTGTATTTCGGGCTGTTGTGTTGCCAACAACCGAACCGAACCGACAGAAACGATCGTTATCGCATAGGCCAAGATCTATTGTAATATTTTGAGCGGCTTTGATTTAAGTTTAAGTCGCTCGTTCTAAGACGATCAAAGGGCCATTGCCGACACATACACAACTTTGTTGATTTGAGCAACAAATGATTTGGGAATGATTTTACGAAATTACATCAAACATATCAAATAAATGATCTCTAATTTTTTGGTAGCACGTTGCCGAAATCATCGAAAATAAACTAGGGTATATATATATAAATATATTTCAAGGCTGGTTGGGTTAACGGTTCGAACCGTATTTCCGCCTTGAGTTTCATTTCGTGGACCTGGTCCATAAACCGAGGTTTTAGTTATGGTAAGATAAATCGAAGGGATGAGGCCCAAGTTTTTTATGCTTTGGAACTGAGACTCCCTCGAAATACTTTAATAACTTATTTGCCTTAAAGTTCGGTTCAAATTAAATAAATTTCAATCTAGTGTTCAAACCGATACGAGACAAAGCCGGCTTGCCTTAATATATGTATACTGGCTATATGTGGTTCGTATAAAATATAATAAATAAACAAGCCAAGCCTTGTGGAAATCGGATGAGACTCGACCAAGTTGTGGGGGTGGGAAATTATGACCTACTTCTATATAGGATATTCAAGGGTACCATTTTCACAAAGAATAATGTTGCCAGAATTACATGCCAAATCAGGAGGCCAAGCCATGAACAAAGACCCACACCTTATGAAAATCGGATGAGTTTTGAAAGAGGTGATATAGGAGAGTTAATGGTACCATTTTCAATTGAATTTTTACCAAGAATAATGTTAGAAGATTTAGTTGAATTGTGTTTTCCACCAAGGAAGCTTTGATTTTGCGAGCGGTGTGAAATACGTCTCAAATGATTTTCCATATAGATCCTTGGAAGTGAATTTGAACGTGAAAAGTCACCCAACAAATCTTTAGCTCCCATTTCCACAAATGAGGAATGCTTTTTCGAAAAGTGTGAAACACAAATAAATTTCAAAAATGATCTTTGAAAATGAGTTTGAGGCCGATCAGATGGTATACAAAAAGTTCCATACACACGTTTCGCGATTTATCCACACTTGCGGGTGAAATTTCTACAGGGAATCAATCGCTTACAGTGTGTATGCTGTGCGTTGATTACAGTCAGGACTAATAGTTTTATATGTAGAGATTTGAACTCAATATGTGATCTCTGATTATTTAAAACTTACCGCCCAGTATGCCATGTATCGTGTAGTCCTTGCGTCCATCCTCGCTGCTGCGATCGTTGCCCCTCAGCAATCGGCTGATCGATGAAGTCGATGGCGGATCCGCAAAGCCCTCCTGTTTGATATGCGGGAAAAAGGTTATCAATAGGTCAGATCGTGTAAACAGCTCGCTTGTGTATCTGTATCTTGTATTTGTATCCCTATCTAAATGAGCACTCGAACTCGTAGCAAATCAAGCACACAAATCCAATTAGGTTAAACCCCAGCCGCATAAATATTTGTGGGCTACCGGTTGGACCTATAAATTATACGAGCGTTAGGCACTCGGTCTGGTCTTTTCGAATGGGCTAAGGATTTACATATGCACTTGGCGCAGTGACATTAAGTCCACAGTTGCTGGGCAGCTGCCCACTTGCTGTTTGGACACATTTTTATCTCTACCCAACTCTCTCTCTCTCTCTCCCTCTACATCTCTCTCGCTCTCGCTCTTGCCCGCTCTAAAACTCTCTGTGCTGTAATCCAATTAGGAGAAATGTCAAGCTGAGCAGGGCTTGAGAATTTGTCTGAGTGTCACGTGTTGTCTTAAATGCCGCGACAGATCACAGGTGTGAATCTTAATGCACTTGGCTTGAGAATTTATGCAAAAAAAAGGTGAACAGGCCTTAAAAAAATGTCTTCTTATCGTATAAAATAAAATGGTAGGTATAAAAACATTTATGAAGAGACACTTATCCATATCTCAAGTGAGTATAAATAGTATAGATACAAAAGTATCTGCTACTTTTATGTAGTGTTGCATAGTGCGAATGGGATTTAAAAATGATGTCTTTTAATAGTTTTTCTCCCAGTTTGACAATAAAATTATGTTCAAAGTTATTTGAATGCTTTTTATTTTATTTTGTTAAATATTTGATTTAGGAAACGCTACTTTGCCCGGGAAAGGCCGGGTATTGATTGCTTTTATGCATTATAAATATTTTTAACATGATTTTTGGTTTATTTTGCTTTTATGTAGCTCAAGTGCTTCATAGAACAGTGCAACAATCTCTTCTGGTTTACGCAGCTAATATAAGCGAACCTTAAATTGGGGTAAGTCCCATTTCATATATTATATTTGTTTCTATATTTGCTTGACTTGTCCACCAATTGATTTAAATCTGATATCTAATGGCGCTTAAGCAACAGCTCTGCTGCTGCTGCACGTAATTCCCGAGAAACATGAAATCGAAATCAAATCATATCACAACGAACAAAATCCAAACCAATTTCTCATGCAATGCAGCCGAAAACTGTCAGTTTTCATTAGAGCAACACGTCGACTCCAGGCTGAGCTTCAACTCCAGCTCCAGCTTCAGCTTAGAGCTCCAAGCTAATCGCTGCGGAGCGAAGCGCAACTGTGCGACGCGGACAAGTTGTCTGATCTTTGAAGCTGGAGCTGGAGTTGGAGTTGGAGCTGAAAAAAGTGACCCAGCGTCAGCGTCTCAAATGGAGTGGCATGTGCCGCAAACACTACGTTTTTTATGATTAATAATAAGCATATTTTTGTAGGCAGTAACAAAATTATGGCCAGGTAATGGCTGAGGTGCCACAACTGGCACCTCATAGACATGCCCCAGACGCCGCTTAGAGCTAGAAACTGACATTTTGTCCAGTTTTGGCTGGGGGGGAACTGCGCTTCACTGTGCTGTCTGTCTGGTTAGCTGCCCCACTGGCTGGCTACTGGCTCTTATTTCTATTGAATGTGTCATGAATATGACAACAACAGCAGCAACAACAACAACAGCAACTGTTGCAGCAACAACTGGGAATATGTTTTGATTTTCAACTAGACTTTTGTTGTGTGTTGCCCCATGGCACTTGGTTGGCTCTGCGGCTGCCGGTCAGTGTCTACCGTTGTTGCCCACCGGTTACCAGTTGCCAGTTGCCAGTTGCTTTGCCAGCTGGAATGTGTGACAGCTTATCTTGTAGCAACTGACAACTGGCTGCCGCGCCCCCAGCCCCAGGCTTGCCCCTTCAGACGCCGCAGCGTTGCCCCCGACTGTGCGACACCTTTTTTTTGCCTCTTTGATTTCTAGCTACACAAATTCAATTGAAATTTAATTAATTAGTTGACAGTTGGATTGACACTCGAGCGCGCTTTAAACAAAAATATTTTTCCTCAAATACTTTTTATATATCTCTTCTTTTTTTTGGGTCTAGCATCTTGCATGAGTGGCAGGTGTGTTGCCCGCAGTTTCAGTTCGGCTCTTTTCTAGAGTTAAATATATGAAAATACTTCTCGGAAATCAGCAGTTTGTCAGAGCGAATGCGGAATGAGTTGGGCTCATGTCAGCATGTCTATAAAACAGTTCAGTTATTGCTCTAAGCCTGCATGGCTTAAGTATCTGAGCGCTGGTCTAACAAGCAAGAAGTCGCTGGTTCAAATGTTTATTTAATTTGTTATTATTCACAAAAATAGCAATAATAATTAATTTAAATGAAAAACACGAGAACGGATGGCTATCTTCGGCACGCCGAAGTTGTAATATTGCTTTGCCCGTATCTAAGAATCCCAGGGAAAACCTATTTACCTATAATGCCGCGTATGGTTTTATACAAGAGCCTACGTTTCGAGAGATCGTTCCTATGGCAGTTTCTGCAAAGTTTCATGACGAAATCTTTAAAACTGAGAGACTTGTTCGCATAGAAACATTCAGACGGACAGGACTTTATCGACTCGGCTGTTGATACTGATCAAGAATATATATACTTTATGGGGTCGGAGATGTCTACTTCTATGCGATACACATTTCGAGGCAAAATCATAATACCCTCTGCAAGGGTATAACAAGGAAATGAAAAATGAATGTCCACAGGGAAAATGCATAGACACGTGGTAGCAAGCTTTTGATTTGGGGAATGGCTTTGTATATGTATATAAGTTGGCACAAATTAGACGAATAATTCTAGTACTAAATGCGCTTTCAATATCATCAGTTGAACCGAGCAACGCCAAGTAATTTCGTTTGGTATTCTATAAAAACTATTAGCAAAATCATATGCTAACCTTATAGATAAAATCTGCGCCTGTGGCATAAAATGTTTAATTGCATATCTCAGTTAATTTTTATGATCGGGAATTCGATACTGACGAATAATAAATTGATTTATGCAATAAATACCAACTGAATCAATCACGAACATGAAACAACAAAAACAACAACAACAACTGCAGCTGCCTCTAACCAGAAACCTAAACCAAATTCAGGCGACTTAAGATCTGGCTAAGGTTTTGATTCAGACGATCACGAGAGACAGCATGAGAGGCTGCGTATGGAGCCCGATGGCGTATTCTAATTAAGCGTGAAGCGCACCTGGAGGCTCAGTTTACGCCTACTGCTACAGAGCTGCAGATACAGATACAGATGCGCAGCTACAGATACAGATTTACGGCCTCACAGATACATTCGACGAGTGATGCAACCGGCCGTGTGCCGTTTGCCGCTTTGCCGCTTTGGCGTTTGCAATATCTTCGACCGATCGCATCGATGGCCGCTCGAATCGGTATCGCCACATAAACTGTAACTAATTGCGGCTTCAAATAAAGAGCAAGCTGCAGAAGGGGCTTGCAAGGGGAGGGGAGGCAGGGAGTCGCATCTGAGGGCCTCTGATCAGTAGGCAGCACGCCAAAAAAACAAAATAAAAACAAAAAAAAAAACGCTGAGACACTTGGTCTGGCGGCCCCTGAGCAAACAACATTGGCGTAGGTTCAGAAAACATTTACGAAAACCCGCTTGAAGGCTTTTGCCACGCTTTGTTTATATTCCTTTTTTGCTGGCTTATATTGGCAATGTTTTGTAAAATATTTTTTTACGCTAATTTGTGGAAAAATAATGAATATGTGTGCCGATTTGTGTGTATGTGTGGGGATTGACAGATTGTACTCCCATTGTTTTTTCGGGAGATGCATTGAAACGAAACTTGAATTTTGTTGACTTTGTGAGCTTATATTAAACTCATAGATAATATACACTGAGCGATAGTCAACTGTGGGTTGAATGCAGCAAGGAAATAGTTAAATTTCAGGCTCAAGCCTTAGACAAGGGCGGAAAAACATATATGTAAGTTTTCTTGTGTTGAGGGAAATTTTATTTACAAAAAAAAAAAACATCGACAAGCTTTAGAATAGTTGACTTTTACTGGGATGAGCTATCTATATGATTTCTACAATTTTAACCTAACTATCTAAGTCTGAGGACCCAACTTGTATATAGGGTAAATTCTGACTGTATTTCTATTCCAGTCCCTCACTTTAAAGGCTTTCTGAGTAAATCTTGGCATAGAGCCAACCTTTTCGAAGCGGGCAGCATTTATGCTGAAGAACTTCGAATCGAAGCAGTACATATTGTAGCTGTTATAGGTAAATTCATTCGGACACTTAGCTTTAGCAATTAGGTACTTCACTATGCTCCCAATATAAAAAGATAATCTTAACTTCTTTAAGAATATTATTATTAAAAGGAATATATGTATGCATATATAAGTGAGTAATCTTTAATAAGTCTGCTGTATTCAACATCCTAAGCTAAGCCTGCTCGATTTCGCCAAGTGTATTCAGTGCCGTTATGTGAACCACGAGTTGCATAAACCTACGCCTCAACCTGGCTGTTAGCCTCATGTTGAAATGCTCGTCAAACCGGAAGTTAGAAGCGCTTGCCACAGGGCAAAAACGAAAACAAAAACAAAAACAAAGAATAAAATAAACATATTGCGCTGTGTTGCACCTTGTTAGCCTCAAGGATGAAAGGCAGTCAAAGCCGCAACGCAACAACAAAAAGGCGGCCAACATGAAGTCCGTTGGCGTTTTATGCCGACTTTTATGCTTTAATCAATTTCTTAACGGTTTGGGTGGCATCTGGCAAAAAAAATTTGTCGTCGCCGTTGTACAACAAATTTGTCAACTGGCCGATCGATGTGCCGGGCCATATGCAAAGGGCCGACAAATGGACAACGGCAACGTGCCATAAACAAAGCCAGCGGGCGGGCGGGCGGTCGATCGGTCGGTCGGTCGGCCGTACACGCACCAGGTTCCATGCCCGAGGAACCGAGCAACCGAGTGTGCCACGTGACTTTTCGGAAAACGGAAGTAAGCCGCCGTCGTGGGCTTTGTTTTTGCCAAACTGAATGGACATAATGCCATGCGGTTAGAGCTACTGGGCGGCATTGCAAATCCTTATCCCATTTGTGCCGTCACATTTTATTGCTTCCTGCGCAGGTGCAGCGATCGAGAGGTCGAGAGAGAGAATGGGAGAGAGAAGCACCCACTGTGCACTCACCTTGATCAGTTTTTCGCGTATCTCCCAGCTGAATATGCCGGGATTCTCCTTGCGTAGCTCATCGATGCGTCCCTCAATCTCCGGCGAAGTCACCTTCGGCTTAGAGCCACCAATCACGCCCGGCCTTATCGAGCCCGTCTCCTGGTAGCGATTCAGTATCTTGGATACACAGCCATGCGAGACTCGCAACTGTCTCGATATCACACAGGGCCTCACTCCGCTGGCCGCCATTTCCACGATTTTCAGACGAATGTGATTGGGCAGCGGGCGACCATTGATGAAGACGCCGCCAAGCTGATTGACGCGTCCCTGGCCTAAAATGGAATGTCTTTTACTTACAATCAAATATAAATCAAGTAATTGTTATAGTATTTCAAGCAACATTAATAGGGGCATACTGAAGACATAGATATTATTTCGATTCTGGGTTTTTACCTAAGCCTTAAGCATTACCAAAATGCAGTTCCGCTTGCAAATCGGTTTAATTTTGGCAAAATTATGACAGCTTTAAGCCAAAAGCGCATAGCCAATTAAACGTTACTTATTATTAACATTTTTGGCCAGTGCATTTGTTAATAAATGTGGGATATAAAATTACTTTTAACCTGAATAATTCGTAGAGCTATGATAAAATGTTTTTTTTTATTCAGTTTTATCAAAGCTTTTAATAGGGATTATTATTATTAAAAAAAAAATAAATTTTAAATGACTGACAACAAAATGGCATCAATCATTAAAATCATTACGGTTTGGGCAAGTTAGTTGGGAATACGGATAGGATGCATCCTTTTTGCTAGCGCCCCAAAGGTGTAGACTTACCTTGAAAAGGATAACCGGCAAACAGCGGTCGCAATGAGTTGGCGCTGGACATATCCATTTAAATGTTGTGTTTTTAGTTGTGATTGCTTATAAATAATCTTAGGAACTACGTTGGGAGCTGCTGCGACGCGACTGCACAGTGGAGCACAGATCACAGGGGGCCTGAAGTGGGCTCAAATTGCACGCACAAGTGGAAGGTGGAGCACTAGGAACAATGCACAATTCACATGGCTGGCCAAATTGGCTTTATTTTGGCCAAATACTTAGCACTTAAGATTTGAGTTAACAGTATGCTGAAGCTGCGCGCACGCGATATCCGACGGAAGGAAGCGCCGTTTTTGCAATCTGAATTTACGTGACGTTTGCCCGTTTCTTGGAATTGCGCGCGCTGGCAACGATCAAACAGCACGAGACTTGCAAAGCAACTAAAGGCATAAATTAACGAAGGCGACGCCGGGCGGCGAATGCGGCCGGCAATGAGATCGCGGCCATAAACTGGTTTCCCAATAGCAATACAAGCGCACGAATCACACACACACACGCACACACAGAGAGAGCGAGCAACGCGCAGCTTTCGCGTCCGCCCTTTTGTTGCTGTTGCCTGGCGCCACAATATGGCAACGATCAAAAAAAATACCTCGCCTGTACACAGAGAGCGAGCGAGCGAGAGAGTAAGCGAGAGAGAGAGAGAGAGAGGGAGAGCGCACGCTTGTGCTCAGTCTCGCGTGCGCTGCGCTTTAATCGGCTGGGGCAACGCCTCGGAGCTGGCTGCGCACGCTGATTGGCTGCTCGCTGTGGGGCGGTTCGCGCTCAGCGCTTTGATATCAAGAACAATCGCACAATCAAAGAAACAACCCCCCCTGCCCCTGACGCAGCTATGCAGCCACGCGGCGACATCATCAGCGATCTCTGCAGCTGTCACTAGTCCTGTCATGGCTGCTGCTGCCCGCGCTGTGTGTGTGTGTGTGTTGTTTTTGTTGTTGTTCCCATTGTTGCTGTTGTTGTTGTCCTTGTGTGTGACACTTTTGTGCACAATATATGACTTTTGTCGCCGGCAGCCAATTAAAGCGTGAAGGCTGCCGGCGGCACAGGACAGAGCACAGGGCACAGGGCAGAGAATGGAACAGAAGAGAGCAGAACAGTACAGAACAGGACACATGGCCACCGTTTTTACCTCTTGCGCATTATATTATCAATCGTTCCGGTTGGCATTTTCGCACCCACGGCCGTGTATGCTTATGCCATTTTTGTACCCTTTCACAGGGTAGCATCATTTAATCAGGCAATGTGTAACGCATGTAACGCATATATATATATATATATATTCTCGATCAGCAACATCACCGAGTCCTTATAGCAATGCAGTTCTTATGCAACCCAATCTTTCATTCTTGAGCATAGATCCCCCTTTTTCCAGTGTCAGTCTTTTTATCGGGATTGATGATGAATTACTTCTAAAAGTGCAATTTTTTTTTAAACATTTATCAAGATATTTTACCAATGTAATGTACTGTATTTGCTAGGGTGTTTAATATTCGGCAAGGGCTTCTAATGTTTTGCTAGCTTTTGTTGCAGTTGCTGTTCATTTGTAATTTCTCCGGGTTGTTAGTTGGGTCAGGTCCAAATCTACTCATAGACATAGACATTGCGTGTTGCCCCCTTTGTTGTTTGTCATCGTCAAGTTTTATGGGGGTTTCTTAGTTCCTTTTGGCCTCGCGTGGCTTGGCTTATCCTGCCGCTGGCAACACAATGGCAGTTCATGCCTATTTACGACCACCCTCCTGTGTTTGCACAGACATCATTTAGCGGAGATTCTGTTTATCTAACAAGTCAAGATAGTTCTCTGTTTGTTGTTTCGTTAGCAGTTAGCTTGGCCTATGAATTATGATTGAAATACAATTTGATGGGGTTTCGTGTGAGGAAAAAAGTCTTTTGGATTATTATCGCAAGTTTAAATTGAATGGAAAAGATAACTGAGTATGAAATTGATTGAGCCTGTTGAAAGCTAGAATTCCGAACCAAAAACCTATCCAAAAAGTAGCCTCATCAGCTAAATAAAAATTAATAAATTGGAAGCTATATTTTGCAATCGATTTATGATTTTATTACCTTGATTAGAAGCTCAGTCTGAAGTTAAAATAATACCCTCCTAACCAGTTTTCCTCTCCCTTGACTTATTTGCTCTCCTTCAACATCCTAACGAGTTTTTCCATCCATCACATATGTCAGGCGGGAGGTTCGATTTCAACCCCCAGCTGCAAAAGTCATTTACCGATATACAAACATAAAAATCTATCAACAGCCATTAATTGCAGTCGATTTCAATAAGCAAGAGAGAAAGAGAGTAAGAGAGACAGAGTGAGAGAGAGAGAGAGAGGGAGGGAGATAGTCACACCTGGTACACAAAACTGCCAAATGGAGTTTTTGAAAAATTGTAAAACCAAAAACTGTAAACCGAAAACAAAAGCCAAAAAGCAGCGAAAGGACATCATCATAATATAAAGAATTAAGCGTGAAGTTTACGCATATTAAGGATACGCACATGCGAACACACGCCGCCTGCATCTGGCCAAGGAAAAACCAATAGAACCAGCTCCGTAAAATGGCCGTTGTGTTTGTGTGTGTGGCGTTAGTGCATGTGTGCGTATATGTGTGTATGTGCGGCAGCAGGCCAAATGCAAATGTGCTCCATATAGAAATTGAAATGAAAATTGAATTGAGCGGAATGAGCCTGTCAGGCTGTTAAAATAGCCGAGACTCTGTCTGGGATTAGAAGCTAGAGCTGAGCCGGGGTCCTGCATATTGTAAAACATCCTCTCAGCGCTAATCAGCATAAAATTCGACGGTAATGAAGCGTTGTGCAACTCGTCCTCGGGCACTTGAATGCACTCGCATGGCTCAGCTGCAGACCCCGACTGGCAAATGCAAATGAGCCGCAGGACATGCCCGGGCTGGCCATTAATTGTGCCGCTGGCTCTGACAGTAAAAAATTCAAGTAGACCACAAACTTGGTCACGATAAACATGACAAATTTTCTAATTTGCCTATTGACAGTTTTCAATTATTGGAATCCCTCAAGCGTGGACCAATCGATAAACCGCCCAGCCCAAGAGTCACATATATATTTTATGTTGTCGTTATCCTGTCAAACGGAAGTTCCATTTGGGCTGGTAGGCATTCAAACCTGGCTTCCTGTTTAGCCTGGGTAAATTATTCGTGCCCTGGAAGTTGAGTTCGACGAGCACTGATTGAATTTTTGAGTGGAATGAAAGCTGTGATGTGGGGCTGCAGCACATGTAATTTAATTACTTAAATATGCAGAATGTTTAGGAATATAGCTGTAAATGAACCTCTAAGGTTTTTAGCTTTATACTTCTAATAGCATATGATATGCCTGACTGACTCAATATAATCAGCTCTTATATCTTAAAGATACTTCAGAGATATCTCTTGCCAAATAGAGTACAATTTATGGACAATTTCATAGAACTAGGCATTTATAATCCTCTGGTATACGTACTTTTATATTTCCCAGAGTATTCGTCAGGCTGACTAAGTCAATAAATTGAACCTTTATTTCACAAATTTTATATAAAAATTCTTAAAAGCGGGTTTTCTAGCAAATATACTTAAAGTATCTCTGGAATTCCTTGGAATCTTGTTATTGGGCAGCTAATTTGATTCAAGGTTGGGTTTATGGTGAAAAAATTAAGTTTCGAGCTAATACTATGATTTAAGATACTGAAAATAACATATAATTTTGCTTCCTATAAATTATTCATATTATTTCAAGTGAAATGCCAACTTATTTCGTCTGAAACGAACAGCACAATCCTTTCCAACCCTCAATAAACGAACTCCTGTGCCATCACCTATTATAATGAAGTTCCACTTAATGATCCATCAAAAACCGTTAGACAAGTGTCAACAGAGCCCATACAAGCCACTCGTATATTCACAAAGTATTCATAAGTATTCAAATCTCCATCGCCGCCAGTAGCCGCAACTGCAATTCAAAACAAACAAATTCGGAAGAGAAGCTCAAGACCCCTGGCAATAAGATCAAATATTGAACAATCCCAAGGTGTGGGACACATGACGGATTGATGTACCAACTGCAGTAGGACAAGTGAAAATTAGGAAGCCAAGTGACACACACACATGCGCACACACACACTAGCAAACTAGCAGGACAATTGTGAAACCGTTTTCACTCCTTCATGCTAAATTTGCGAAGCAAACAAACGGAGTCGAGGTCCCGCAGGACCTCTTGGCATGAGGCAAATACTCGCAGAGTACAGATGCACAACCAGACGACGGGGTGCGGCCCAGGACGATAGCGCAGCAAGTGGCAAGGATATTATTTTGGCTGGCTACTCGTTCGAGATTCGGTAGTCATAAACACAAGCGCAAAGACAATACTTGACAATACTCGCAGCTCGGTTGCAGTAAAGTTGCTTCCTAGTATTCCAGTTAGCTGAGACTTTTGGGCACGTCTGGCACACACTACGTTCCAGTTGCAGGAGTTCTTTTTTATTTCGTAAGGTCTTTTATGAGCCTGTGTGAATGAATCTCGATGGCAAGCATGTACTTAAAGTTTTACAGCCTCCGATGATGATCTATACACGAGTTTTATGCCCAAATCTTGACTTTCAAATGTCCGCCTCTTTCTGTGCTTGGCGACAAAATTTACAGTCCCCTTGTAAATCATGGGCCCAATTCTGTTGTCCTGTCCCGCGCACAACATGTGCTCCATTTCAGCTGAATCCGACTTCTGGTTGAATTTTAGCACTTCCATTCACATAAGTCTTTGGATATGAGAGCATCGCTAAACGGGTGTATTCGATATTTTGTTGTTTATTGATTTTTGAATTCCATTTACTGGACACTAATTGGGGGGTTTTGTGTGCCCCATATTAACTGGAAACTGTCCAAAGAGTGTGAAGATACGAATTCACACATTTTCGCACCTCGAGTGAATCATTTTGTTTGAATTCAAGTCCGATTTACTTTGTTATTGAGTTTATTGAATACTTAGAAGCTTTGTTTAGGAGTTACCTGTTATTACAGGCAAACAAATCTTGAATTTAGGACGTTGAATAGAGTTTGGGTAATACTTCGGTTGACGTTATCAAATAATTTTGTTTTTCTTTTTCGGGCTCCTTCATTTGTCCATTTTCCTTAGGAATTTATAGACTATATTATGTTAAGCTTAAAAAAATAAATAAAATAGGACTCATTGAAAAAAATTAAAGACAAGCTACAAAAATTTAATTAAATAAAAGAAAAAAAAGGTCATTGTAGTTAAAAATTGTCAAGCAGATTTAGATAGTTAGATTACCAGGCGAATCATCTAAATACCTCACAGTATTATGCCATGTCCTTCTTTCCCCTCATTGTAAATATTCCATTATTGGAAAATATCCCTCAATGTGAATATCATGCAAGCTACATATTGGCACTCATTTGCTTGGTAGATATTATTAGCTACAGATCGATTCCAGCGCGAAATAAAACGGATGAAATTTAAAAACATAGTCAGATTAATGTGGAAATATTTAAGGAAGTCTCAGATAATTTTAATATCCTTATTATCCTTTAAAAGCTGAAGCATTAAAAGATCCTTCTTGTTGGTATTATATTATAGGTATAGGAGTATTCAAAATTGGGAAATGTATGGAAGTTAGCTATTTTTAGTTATTTTTGTTTTATAATTGTTGTATTTTTTGTATTTTGTATGAAATGTATTTCTTAATAGAATTGTTAGCTTCTTGCTAAATATTACACTTTTAATTCTTATATAAGACGTTATTATACATTTAAAATGTAAGTTTAAGCTGTTACGATCCATTGATTCCACGAAGTCTCGCTAAAATGCTTTACAAAGTGAATACTTTACAGAAAATCACATTAAAAAGTATAATGACCAGCAGGGGTACTCATGCAACATATAAAAGTACAAAATATTTAAAGATTTAACAGCCCAAAAGGTGTTTCTTAAATTTAAAAAAAAAAATAAAATAAGAAGCAACCAACACAATCCTTTAGTCTAGCCTAGAAATATAACATATATGTATATACATATATGCGAAATGAAATCTGTCTGGAGTTGGAACTACTTTAAGAGTTGTCTGGAAAAAAATAATTTCAATTTCATTTGTCATTTCGTTACGTTTGCTTTTGGCAGCGACTGTGGCAACATAAAACCGCAAAACTTTCAACTGGGCAAAAGAGACGTTCCCTGACTTTGATGGATCCGCCGGCTGGAAAGGTGTGTGTGTTAAGCGTTTCGCTTAAATGAAGTACCAAAAACTCAATTTATTTGCAATTAAATTGTGAAACTGAACAAAAAAAAAAAAAAACAGAAAAACAAAAACTAAATCTGCATCGGCTTTGAGCCGGCCTTTCGCTGTTTTGCATTGTCCGGCCAAAAACTTTGAACCCGTCGACAGCGGAGCACTTGGTGCCAGTTCCCAAAGTTGGCCCCTTTCTCGGCTTCGAGCGCGTCTTAGCCCACTTACGGGCAAGTGCGTTTGCGGCTTAAGCCTTTTGATGTTGCGCCCGCTCGTACGCACCACCCCCCTCTGGCCCCTTCCCAAACCTACCCCTTGCCCTAAGGATGATCTGAGGGCTCAACGTATTGCATCTCATTTGAAAGTCGGGGCGCTCGACCTGGCCGGCTGGCTATATGTCATTGTAACATAAAAGTTCAATTTTAATTGCCGCGCTTGACGTGCTCAAGGTATTTGGCTTGGCATTTTTACGATCACTTTGGCAAATGTGCGCTTCAAAGCCATTTTCAGTCCAGCTTCAGCTCCAGCTGTGATCTGCAACTACAGTCACACAGATACACGGCAGATGCAGATACATTTGGGCTTTTGGGCTCCTCTGCTCAGCTCTTCGGCTGCAGCTTGGTTTTGGGCTGCGAGTGACTTTTGTCGGCCACTTTGTCCAGTCACTACTATTCCTGCGTCCTCCTCTCGCCTGCCCCGCCGCCTTTCTCCACCCCGTCCGCCCCGTGTTTACGTTGAGGCTCTGTGTCAAGTCGTTAAAAACGTCAGCGTTCCCGTCAGAGACTGTCTTTTGCTGCGTTTCGAGCATGGACTTTACATATGTTCATTTGTTTATATGACTGTCTGTGGGGCCGGGGCCGAGCCGGGGCCGGGAGCAGAGGGCGTGCCAGAGGGTCTCGTGTTGCAGATTGGCACTCAACTTAAGCGATTGCAAATCCGTAACTCATTCGCCTTCTTTTTAAATACTCGCAAACAAATTTTTATTTCTTTTTATTTTTGTTTTGTTTCTGTTTTTGGGTTTGGCTTTTTGTTTGTGTCCGAGACTGTGGCGTGGCTGTGGCTGTGGCTGTGACTGGGGATTTGTTGTGCAACCTTCACCGAAATTGTCGAATTGCATTGTCTGCCGTTGCATGCCCCGCATTTTCCCACACGCACACGCAACGATCGCAGCTGAGCTCGAGATGTTGCCACATTACACTTTCCAAAAAAATTGAAATTAAAAAGGATTGTATTGAAATAATATGATGTAAACTAAAAACTGAAAGACAACCAACAAAATTTAGTAAGAAATTGACGTGCATCTAGATTGGATAGTTCGATTAATGTAGAAAAAGAAAAAAAAACTGAGAAATTGAGTAAACCCAAATCGGAAATCAATTACTCATATTATTTTCCCATAAAATGGATAGAATATAAAATAATCCTTACGAAAAACAGAATCTATATTTATATATGGCTTTCACTTTCTCCGATTGGTTTGATCAATTAAAAAATTGGTCGAAATACTTACGCGCATGACTGTAGATACGAGCTGAGGCATCAATAATATTGAATTTATTTGAATTCTAAGCAATATATATTCAAGAATATATACGTCCAAAAGCTAGTCAATTGGCTACTATTGGCTGTAAAAAGTTTCGCACAGTGTCTGTCATGAATCTTCGCATCAATAACATAAATTAAAAACCCAGTAAAGGGGCAACTCCCAGCGGCATTGCTTTGTGCAAGCTGCTGACACATGGAACTCCCCCTCGCAGAAGAGCTCCCAGCTCCCAGCTCCTAACCGGCTGCGGCAGACTGTATGTCGTCTCCCACATGTGGAGGGGCTCTGCCGAGCAATTTGTTAGCCACGATGCGGAATTGCTAAACATTTCGGAGAGCTCCTCTCATTCGGTCTCTCTCTGTCTCTCTTTCTCCGAGTTGGAGGGCGTTCTTTATAATTTATTTAATGGCAACAAGCGCGCGGCCTGCTCGCCGCGGATTGCAGACTGGAGGCAGTGCATCATCAATATGTCTGAGTGTTGAGTAATTTGCTAAACATGCTCCCTAACCCCCCTCCCAACGCCTCCCCGCCCCGACTGACTATTGATGCGGCAGAGGGCAGTCGGACTGCCGATTGCAAGTTTTCGCAGATTTATGATGACGGTCGGCGTTTTTGTGTTTATCACTGGCATTGGTCATAAACATTTTTAAATGCAGCCGAATGCGTTTTTAAAGAGTGCATCCTAAATCAAAGATCTGTGGGCACCGACCCAACTGCCCAACTAGCCAAGAGGAGCGCAAGCCCAGCCAACTGTCAATTTCCGGCGAAAATTGCGTGCGGCTTTTGCAGATAACTAAATTAACGCAAATGCGAGTACAGAGGCGTTGACTTCGTCAGGAACAGGCCTTAATAGCAGGGGCAGTGTCAGAGGTCTCATAATTGCCGCGTATCGACATGCTGGCGGGGGCGTTGCGGGCTGCGGGCTGGAAATCGCGCGTTGCGCTCACCGGCAACAGGTGACAGCGCGTTTGCTGACAGGCCGGAGACAGGCCGACGACAGGAGACAAGGACATGCCGCGCACTAACAAACCATTAACACCCGAACCGCAAACGCAAACTGACAGATACGCAGCCTAAAGGCACAGGGAGAGGGTGGAGGGAGTGCTACCTGTTCGGGTAACGTCGCGGTTGGTCCTGTTTTATTCACAGCCGTGCTGCCAACTCAGCTGTTTTCTAGCTAAATGCGGGTATTCTCAGCAGCTGTCAGCCAGAAACAAGCTACTTTTATAACTCTGGGAAAGCAAGTTAATTCAGTTATTTTTATTTTTGCTGCAGTTCGTAACACTGACAGTTGCCTTGTCGCCCGATTAGAGGTAATTTCAGCTCACAAAGTAAATAAGCCTTTTTTGGCAATTTTCAACTTCGGATTTAACTTCTTTTTTGATGCGTAAGTTGGTAATCTGGGCAGCTTTCTTTTCGCTTGATTATATCACAATGAAAATTCAGCTATTTTTGGCTATTTGTAAAGTAAGATTCAGCTACCTTCTATCGGAAGTTGTCAACACTGTTCCACAGCAGAAGTTTTTTGTCGCATAATAGAGGCCATTAAAAATCGTGAGTGTTACGCTTTGACTCGGAACAGGATTCGAGCCTCGCAACTGCAACTGGACTCGAACCCCGAGCAGGTGGTGGTCTCAGTTAGCGGACGCTTTGTTTGTTTTATCCGGCAAATAGAGTTGTCAAACTGTGCCAATGATCGATTTGATACGGCAACTTAGTCAGCTCCTGCCAAGGATGCAACTGTAGCTGCAGTCCTGTCGCTGTGGTCCTCGCTCCGGCGTTGCCAATCGCTTTAGCAGCGCTTTTTAGGCTAAGCACACACAAACATAGACGCAGGGGCAGCCTCTTGGCCAGACAGCTGTTAGCTAAACTCTTGTAGGCGTTGCCAAAGTAGTCCCAAAAGGTGTTGCCAAATTATGCTAATTAAATTAGACACCTCAACGCCAAAGATTTGGCCGTGTCTTGTGCATCTCTCAGCTACAAATTTACATACCATAATCACAAATAATTATGCCGTCTGTCCGAGCTAATGTGTTAATTGGCCAAATGGCGCTTGGCTTCGGTTTATTGCGAATTGATTTTGAACGCCCACTAAAGACCACAAAATATTTCCATAAATTAAATATATAAATGTGAATATTAGCTTATAATTAATTAGTAAAGGCGGAAGATTTGAATATTTACAATAAAATATTGCATATTTAAATGGAAATCGATTTGTGCATACGAAACAGTTCGTCCTGTCTTAACTAGGCAACTGATATTAATGCACGAGCTTTCTTTTGGGGCAAAAGTGAGCGTAAAGCCTAGGTTTGGGAAAGCATAATCACAATGTGGGGAAAACGGGGTCGAGCTGCAGAAATTCGCTGCATCAAATCTGGTATCAACGTTTTATTTCATTTGTTGTATGGAATATAGATGCTATAATGTTTTTAATACAATTATATATGAACTAATTTCATGATCAGGCTCTGACTCTTTGCTTGTAGATTGTTCAATAGATGTTTCCAATTTAGCTTGAAACAATGATCAACATTTTAAGCTTGAAAGATATCATATCCACCAATCAATCAGTCAATCAGCTTACATATTGATATATTTCACTTACCGTTCCAAAATTAAATTGGTTGGATTGTTAGAATTCTGATTCCTGTGTAGTGCAAGATTAAAAAGATTTCACTCACCAAAAATAAAATGTTTTTGTTGGACACTCGTTGTTGGCTCTCGGCAACTTCAAAGCAATAGATGTAAGAACAATTACAGATTCTGAGAAAAATAAGCACAATTAAATGCAAAAATGGCGCAACAAATCAAAATCGAATTATATCAACTAAAGATAACATGCAGCTTAATTATTCACAGTCGAAAAAAATGAAGCACAGAAGAAAATAATAAAAAGTCGCTGTAATTTGTATTGGAAAAGTCGGCGGCACGAGTCTTTTAGGCCCTAAGCTTAACGGCAACCTGGCTTGATGCCACAATTATAGCTGAAATATGGGATCAATTGATGACTTAAGTCCAAGTCGGGCTTTGACATGTGCCGCCCGACGCACTGCACACTGGGCATAATTGAAAATCACGCTGGCCAATTGCCACTTGGGAAAAATCAACAAAAATGGAAATTGTGGCCAATCGATTGGCGAAGGGGGCCAGCCGCAGACGTGTCTGGAAATGCGTTTTTAATTAGAGAAGAACGAAAACACGAAGCGCGACTCCAAATGGCAGCCGTGTAACCTTTCGATAATTATTTATTTTCCCCATTTTCACATGGCATTTTCTGGCGATAATTTCGTGAACGGTGGCGGTGGAAATGCCTCTCAATGCAGAACTAAAATGCATTACGTAAATCCATTTACTATGGAAAATAAATCAAAACGGGAAAAGCGACAGAGATACAGTTCGCGGCGGAGGAGGAGGAAAATGAAAGAAAAGGCTTTGCGGTGAAAAACTGGCTCGCATGCGCGTATTTATTTTTATTATTTATGTATACTTCTGTATATGTATGTGGTTCCTCTATAGAGTAGTGCTCCCTGCTTTGCATCATCATCAACAGCCTCAGCATCGTGAGCATCAAAGGATTGATTGCGTTTCGTGATTATTTGGTTTTCTGGTGGTGAGTGGCCTTTGGGTCTTCGCTTCTTTTTTTTTTCTCTGGACATGCTAATATTTCAATGTCAAATTAGTTGTAATCAAAGTGTGATAAATATGTGAAACATGTGAGATATGTGGGGAATTTATGGATGTTGGCATGCATAATTGAGCATGTTATCGAAATGATTCACTGAGAATCCTCGAATTACATTCAAATGACTTATATGCATAAACTGATTACAAGACAAGAATATGCTACCTAAAAAAACATTCAAGTTTGTCTGGGTGAATTTAATTAGGAGTAGTTAGAAGCTGCTTTCAAAGCAATAAATGAAATTATGATTTCACCAAAAATAAATCAGATATCAATATAAATTTTTCCCTACAAAATAATGGTACGGGATTTGATCTAATTAGCATTATTATCCATCTATCTAATTAAATATAATAAGTATGATCTCAGGTCTAGGAATATAGACTCTTAATTCTTTGAAGCTACTCTCAAATCGAGCAAAGATTAAACAGAAAAGCAAAAATCGCATCATTTCTCATTCTGTTCATTTGGGCATTGATCCGTCAGTTGACTAGAAATTTAACTATGAAAAGTGTGAGCTCTGAGCTAAGAATAGAGTCTGTTGATTCTTTGAAGCTACTCTCAGATAGAAAAAAGATTAAATGGAAAAAATTTAATCACATACTTTCTCATTCTATTTCTTCTTTAAGCCTCACCATCAGTTTTCCGAAGATTTAACCCACTATGGTACTCAATATTTAATAATGAAATCAAACCCTTGATATAACACTTTTCGGATATTATCATAATATTAATTAAGCCTTGTCTGAATATCCTCTACGCTTCTCGCTGCTTCTCTTCTCTCTGGGCGTAACATGGTAGCCTCTATTAGAGCGCACTCGACAATCAATCTGAAGCAGATTGATTTGGTCTGGTGTCGGGCGGCAACCCTTTCATTAGGTAATACTAGCTGCAGGCGTTATAATTATAATCATTGACATCACACCTTGCACACACACAGATACACACGCAGGCACACAGAGAGCTCGAGCCGGCGCGGCGTCAGGTGCTAAACGAATTTTATGGCTTGACGCCACGAGTGAGAAACAAAGCCAAAGCAATTGGCGCATAACGCAAAGGAGTCGCCACGCCCACAGCTATCAGTGTGAGGTGCTAATCAAGGATCAGCGATGTCTATCATGGCCAGGAATTAGCAGGAATGCGTTAAACCCCAGCCCAAAGGCAATTAATGTGCATCATTTTCAAAAGAATCCGCCACATTTCAACGAGTGAATCTTCGTCTTTTATTTACGATCAGCTCGGTGCATGATCTGGCCAGGCCGTCGACGCGGGCCGTTAGAATTCACACTTCAACGGCAACGCCGCCACGACCGCCGCCGCCGGCGTTGGCAAACGGCGTGTGTGTCCTGTGTGCTCCGACAGTTTGCCGACAAAGCGCCGCAGCGCGGCAAAGAGCAAGAGGCAGAGCCAAAAGAAAAACCACAGATCATGCACATAATGGGCATCCTTTGTTTCGCCTCTGGCAGCGCCTCGCTGAAAGTCAAAAGTTGCTCCGCTTGTATCCTTGGGCCATGTTATCCTTTGCCGCGTCATGCGCGTGCCCGCCCGCATAACCGCACACACACACACACACACACCCATACACACACAAAGGCACACTCGATTGGCCAGTTTGAGCCTGCAATTAGTTAATTTCTACTTTTTGGCCAACTGGCTCTGGCTTTGTAGGCGTCTTCGGCTCACACGTTATTGATTCATTTTTAACCGTTCCGCAGGGGAGTGATATATTTGTACATATTACTCTTCTCACCTCGATCTGGGCAGCCAGCTGACCGGCAACTGTCCGGCTTGGCCTGGCCTGGCCTGGCAAGTAGCCGCCCCAATTAATCATCTTTCTCTCACACTCTCTGGGATTTCATCTCGGCTCGACGTCGCGGCTTTAACCGCGCCGCCCTTTTGTGGTAACATTTGCTGTGTAAACAGTTGCGGTTGAGTTTTAATTTAGTTTTCTTGTTTCAGACACTGTCTTTGGGCCCAACAGCTGTTGCCATGGCCTGCATTCCGGCCCAAAGGGGCTTTCGTTTAAGCTGACATATGGGCGTTAGTGGTAATTTTTCAGTGGAGTTTATTGGGAACATTTTGGGAATCATTAGTGCTGCATTTAGGGCATCTATATAGTTTTTAATGAGCCATTTTATATACCGAACGTTTTACCGACATATGACTTCTGGCAATTTATTTTACTTTATCCGTTCCTCCTTTGTGTGCTAGCAATCGCTTATCGTTCCATTAGTTTTTCATTCGTTTGCTTTACACTAGTTAAGCTTCGAGATCTATTCCAAATAGATCCTGAGATATTTATATATTTATAAATGTTCAATTATTAAATTCCATTAAAGTTATTTATTAACTTGAAACTGTAAGTCTTTAAACGCGCTTTGAAGCCAAACCCATTGCTATTCGTTACAGTTGTTAAATTTTAAAGTATGCCGCAACAAAAAATTAAATTCCAGAGTTTCTTGCGAGCCATCACTCAAGTCAATTCCTTCTTTTTTTGTGCCGCATGCTTCGTTTGCAAATGAATTTTCAACTTGAACTAGATACACTCGACAGCTAGGCAAATATTTCTTCTATCCTTCAGCCATCTGCCTTCTGTGTGGCAGCAGAAAAAAATTCATACAAAAAATGGCAATGATGGGCGGGAAAAAATGGAGAACGTTCGCAAAATATTTAACAAGTTAGATCCATGGCCTATACTACGCTTTATTTATTTCGAAAAATAATGTGAATTGAAAAGCGCGCACATGAGGCACAATCAATTCGAAAGGGAACAGGGGATAGGGGACAGGTCGGCAGGGAGGTGGGGTGCGCAATGAAAGTGTAAATATTAATAAGCGGCGGCCGACAAAGGCCGCGCAGACTTGAAGCCCCAGACAAAAGAGGCGACCGCACACTTGCCATTCGAAAGTTCAATAGCGAGATACAGATACAGATACCCAGCCACACAGTTGCAGATACAGATACATCAATGCCGCAGCCGCAGATACGAACAGTAGCAGTTTGAGTTGTCATAAGTTTTGAGCGATTGCCCCGCAGCGAAGCCACACACACAGCGTGGCGGAGGCCCAAACAATAGCAGCACAATTATTGCCAAATGGCACAGAGAGAGTGAGAGAGAGAGGGGGAGAGAGAGACGAACACCCACACTCAGGCGAATGTATCTCACAGATACATGCGACTGGCAAACACGTACGCTAAAGAAATATGCGCAACTTGACAACTTCTACGTTTGCACAGTGGCAACCACAATTTCAACTACAACTTTAACTTTTTGTTATTGCTGTTGTCATTGTTGTTGTTGTTGTTGTTGTTGTTGTTATGCTTTGGCCAAGGCCAACTGCGCTTTTGGCCAGCCGACAACACTGCGGCCGCATAATTTCCATGCGCGCACACGCGGCGTATGCGCAACATGGACAAAGTTCTTTGATTTCGACCGCCCCGACTGAGCCTCAAATTAACCAAAAGTCATGCACTAGGAAATTAACCAGGCTTTTCGCTCGTGCGAAAATCTTTTAGCCAGCTTCCCATCTGTACATTCACTCACACTTGAGGCCATCTTTTTCTCATGAATATTCATTATATTTTGTTGGTCTGCCTCTTGGCCTGTACCTAATTAACAGCTCAGCAACTACTCAGGCCAATTGTTGTGCATTTATTTCTGCTTTAGTAATTAAATGGACAACCATATGCCAAGTCTTGGAATAGTTAATAAGCAGCTGGCGCTGGAACTGGGTATATGGTATAAGAAAGTGTATATTAAATGGAGAGAAAAACAGATATGTCTAAGAAGGGTTTTTCACAAAAGGGGTTTTTCCTTGAATTTAACACAATTTTCATAGATAAACTCAAATGCTCTCCATTTTTTTTCAAAAACCCATTAGTCGTTTATCAGTACTTCCACATCAATTAAGCAAGTGTTTTCATTTGTGATTATCATCTTCACGCTTTCCATGCATGTCCTTTCAACGCAGCCAGTGTTGATGCAGGTCCTGCGTCACGCAGATGTCTGAGTGGCATAAGAGCTTGTGGTTGAAGGCCTTTGTTAAGGCGAACTTTTTTAATGTGCAATGCGAAAGAATGCAAAAAATGCAAGCTATCCCGCCCACGCCACAGTCTGGCCATAAGCAGGAGCCAACTGCACGTAGAACTTGATTGTTGACATTGGCCTTGTTGCCGTTCTCTGCGGAATGTGTTTATGTGTGTGTACAACACGGGCATTATTCGTAATATTTTCCATTGCTGCCACTGCATAATGTTCTTGGATTTCCGCTGGGAAAATTTATGAAAAACGGCAGGAGAAACCTTCAATTACACAGAGTTCTGCTTAGTGCTATGCAAAGTGAAAACTTTTACTTGCTTCTTCGCAGGTTGTCACCATAGATACACAACGCTTCTAAAATATGCATCAAAGTGATCTTAAAGAAGGACCTAAACAATTCAATGTGTATGATAATTTAAATGGTCCATAACAATACCTAGAATATAAAATAAAGACATTCTAATTATAATACCTTCTTGAGCTGTAGAGCTCTTTGCTAAGCAATTACATTTCTAAGGTACGAATATATTATCTTATGTATAGTTAAGATGTCTGTAACTCCTCTGAATGCTTGTTAAGAGTTGCTATTCAAAGTTACTCACGAAGCCAACAGGAAACATAAAATACCATCAAAAGTCCAGCATCAACAACAACAAACAGTTAAGTAAGTGCCTGGGAAAGTCTAGGAATGATATGTTGAATGAAAAAACTAGCTAGTCATGCAAAGTTCGCATAACTTCAAATCAAGCGCAAACACGGGTAATATAAATAATTATAATGGAGTCCAAAATCCACTTAGATCCACTTAGAAAACAGCTCTCTAAGCCAGGGATCAAATGGGGCGGCGCTACGTCCAATTGCAGCCATGCTAAGAGTACCCATTGGTTCTCTTTGGTGCAGCTGCTCTAACAAACGCACACATACGCACGCACATATACGCGGAGCGAGAGCAGAGAGCAGCGGCAAGAGCAAGTGTGGCACTGCTCGCACACGCAGCGGCTAACGATCGGCTGCGAGCGCTCTTGCTGTGAGCAGCTATGGCTGGCTCGCTCGCACCAGCCACCCTCGCAGCGTGGGCTAGCTGTATGTTGTTTTTATTCTTGAACGGAAAAAAACTTGTTTTTGTTTGTTGGTGGTGTTCTGCATGCATGAAGCAGCGCTGCCGTCGCCGTTGCCGTTGCTGTTGCCTGCGCGTCGTCTGAGAATCTCACAAATTCGTTTTAGTCTCGGCTGCTGACCGTTTCAAAATCAGTTTCGAGCTGTCAAGCAAACGAGCAGCATCAACAAACAGCAGCGTTGCGCATGCGCATGACACAAACAACAAGAGTAACCAAAACAAATACAAAACAAATTTGAGAAACTAAAGTGATATATAAGAAGAGACTTGTGCAAATTTAAAGTGTTGGTGAACGTGAAAAAGTAACAGAAAAACCAAACAGATATTTAACAAGCCAACTCGAACGGATTATATACATATACATATAGATAGATATGGCTGTATCGGCACTCAATATGACACCCTATTATGCTGGATATCCCTTTCAAGGTAAGCATACGACAGCGATCATCATTATGAACAACGCTCTATTACCAATTACCACAATTACGAGCACAAAACGTCGTAGAAAAATGTGCCCGATCATCATCATGATCATCATCGTGATCATATGGGGCAGCGCTTTCGCCGGCTCCAAACGAGAGATCATTACCCGCTCGTCGGCTCGTCCGCTGGTCCGCTCGTCCAACAATCATGATCAGCTTTTTGACTTATTGATTGTGATCACAACTTGCAGCCACAACCTTTTCCAGCCAGCCCGGCGACTCACTGTCCAGACTTTGCAGACTTTTTGGCGCGCTCAGCGTCTTGAATCTTGAGTCTTGACTCTTCCAGTCAACAGTCTCGAGTCTTGAGTCTGGAGTCTGGAGTCGGCGCCGCTGCTTTGATCTTGGCTCAGCGTCTGCTGTTGGGGCTCTTGTGTAGCACGTAGCAGCAACGTCAGCGCCCCAAAACAACAACAACAACAACAACAGTATTTAAGCTGGAGTCTTTGAGCATTTTGGGGCTGGCCTTTTATGCTCTGCAACGTACTGATATTAGCTGGCACAGCTGGACGTCTGTCTGTCTGTCTGTCTGACGATCTGTCTGTGTGTCTGTCGGGCTTATGGATTATTAGTTTGATTTGATTGCATGGGCCACAGCTGCACAGTGATCGGCATTTTCCATGCCTACTGCTCAGTTTTCTCTACCGAGTTGCAGCGTTTTTGGCCCACGCAAATTGGCAATTTGCGCTTCGTTATGTTTACATGCGATTGGCAACAAGACAAATGGCCAACGAATTGTCTTAGCCCTAGACAATAGATCGTGCGAACTGATCCTCGCACTGATCCTGCCGCGCACAATGCCCATGCTGCATAATTGGATTACTTACGTGCTCAATCGAGCACGCGAGAAGAAAAGTTAATTGAAGATCACTTGAGGATCACCTGAAGATCGTTCCAAATGCACTCAAACTGCCCACACGCAGCAAGATTTGTAGAACAATAAGCTTAGAGAAATTGGCAAAGAAGGATCAGGAGTCTACAGACTCGAGCTGAAAATTTATTTTGAACAACATTCGAAGATCACTTGAGCTAATCTCGTCATTTCTTTTTCTCGTTGCTCTTTACCAGGACAGGGACGCGTCAATCAGCTTGGCGGCGTCTTCATTAACGGTCGCCCTTTGCCCAATCACATACGCCGCCAAATTGTGGAAATGGCCGCCGCTGGCGTGCGTCCTTGCGTCATTTCGAGGCAGTTGCGCGTTTCACACGGATGCGTCTCCAAGATACTCAATCGCTTCCAGGAGACGGGCTCCATTCGCCCGGGCGTCATCGGCGGCAGCAAGCCGCGCGTGGCCACGCCTTACATTGAGGCCAGAATCGAGGAGCTGAAGCAGTCGCAGCCGGGCATCTTCAGCTGGGAAATACGCGCCAAGCTCATCGAAGCGGGCATCTGCGATAAACAGAATGCGCCCTCGGTCAGCTCCATTTCGCGTCTGTTGCGAGCCACTTCTGGCTCTGGATCGGGCCATGGCACTGGCTCCCACAGCATTGATGGTATTCTGGGTGGTGGCGCCTGCTCCGCGGGCAGCGAGGATGAGAGCGAGGACGACACCGAACCCAGCGTTCAGCTAAAGCGCAAGCAGCGCCGCTCGCGCACCACCTTCTCCAATGACCAGATCGATGCTCTGGAGCGCATCTTTGCGCGCACTCAGTATCCGGATGTGTACACCAGGGAGGAGCTGGCCCAGGGCACTGGTCTGACAGAGGCACGCGTCCAGGTCTGGTTCTCCAATCGGCGTGCGCGTCTGCGCAAGCAACTCAACACACAGCAGGTGCCCAGCTTTGGCAGCAGCTCCACAGCCGCCTCATATGGCTCGGCTCCTGCTTCCAACATGGGCATGGGTCTCTACAGCTCGCAGGCGTGGCCAGCAGCCAGTGGTGCTACTGCCTATGAAGCACATGCCGGTGGCTATGGTGGCTCCGTGGCATCCATGTCACCTGCCAGCACCAGCAGCGGCAGCAGCTCTGCCGCCCACAGCCCCGTGCAGAGCCAGCCCCAGGCGCAGACGCAAGCCCCCGTCGCCAGCAGCAGCTTCATGAACTCCGCCTATGGCATGGGCACAGCCAGCGCTGGTTACACCGCGTCGGCTAGTGCTTCCGCTGGCGCGTACTCCATGCCTACATCTGCCGCCAGCTCGGCTGAGCAGCTGCGCTCGCAGTTCGCCTCCGCTGCAGCCTCGGGCTCGCATCATCCCTCGTCCTGGGACAGCTACAACTTTGCCGGCTCCTTCTTTCCCAGCGCCAATGCCAACCACATGGGCGGCTATCATCAGTCGGTCGCTGCCGAGCCCAAGAACTCCATGATGCCAGCTGCTCCAGCCTATCCCTACTTTGGCTTCTAGGCCAGCCCAATGCCCAGCACTTGCTCCAGTTTCTCAGTTTTAAGCTTCACTTCTCTTCTAGCTGGTTCTATTCTTCAAACTGTGCCTGTTTTTTTTTCTAATCCTTAACTATCTGAAGAGTTTTTAGTTAAGAGCTTAAGACTGTTTAAGTTTAGAGGTTACGTTTAGATTTTTTAAAGGTATTTAAGTAATTCTTAAAATAAGTGCCAAAATGCTGAAATCAAAATAAATAAAATTATTAAAATGAGACTTATATTGTGTTTAATATGGGTTTGGCTTTCGATACGAATGGATTTCTAATATTTATAGCTCTCATAACGGGGAATATTTTTTTTACTGCTAATAGGAAAATAAATTTACATGAAATGTCATGTACTCTTCCGGAATGTCATAAATATTCGAAATCAAGCCTGAACCAGATCTGTTTAGAAAATACCCTAAGTGATCTAGAGGCCAAGTTGAAAAATGCCTCATTACTGTATTAATCATTTCTGAATTAATTAACTTGCATTTATTAATAATCCCTTGTTAGTGAGATATATCTTGCATATGATCCCAATCAATTTCCTTTATTTATTGTTTTAAGGATCAACTTTTATTATTATATTAACAATTTTCCCAATTTAGTTTGCTTAAGCAATAAAAGTATTACTTTAGTCTAGTTATTTATGTCTGGGAATTTTTTTCAACTTATGATAAACTACAAGAAATTACTCGGCGTTGTTTAAATCATGGCGGCATTACTGGAGTCTAGTTTTTTATGTTTGGAAACAACAACACTAAACTCCATTTTCTCAACTTATAATATAGTAGAAGAAATTATTATTATTATAATTTAAAAATGTATGTGACTAGCTCTAATTTCGAAATATTGTTATTTTATCGTACCCTAACCTTAGTCTCTCATCTCATTTAAGAGACTAAAGAGGACTAAGTGCCTGTCCCATGTACATTATGTCGGGAAATACAATAGATTCATACTCCATTAAACTAAGGACATTGCAAACGTCCCGAAAAGGACAAACGTGGACCACACAGAAATGTGGACATGTCCAAGGAGCCACAACAGGTTCAAGCCCACCCCAGCTAATCCCTCAAAATCGTACAGAAATTGTCCCCTAAACTGACAGGACAACAATAGAGCAGCTAGTTACGATCCAGCCAGAGCTGGAGATCTGTGTGTTCTCATGCCCCGACTGGATGAGAGCACAAAAAGCCAAACTCATGAGCTGACAATTAAACAATTAGAGACAACACGTTTTGCGACTCGATAATACGAAAATAATTTACGAAATTCCCGATTGTCTAAAGTGAGCCGACGTCTAGCGACAAAATAGAGCAATTGACAATGGGAGATGAGCAAAATATGAGCGACCACCAACGTCAGTGCGGGCCCCTTTCAAGATGCCGCCTTGTGGGCTCGCCAAAGATGAGAGGCCCGCGCCGATGTCAGGGCAGAGCGGGAGTGGACAAAGCCATTGACAAAATGCGGCCAGGAGGCAGTGAGGGTGTAGGCAGCTCGATGTTATAGCTAGCTGTAGTAGTCCTGGACCTGCTGGACCTAGTTACGACTTTCTTGGGTGGCTTAGGTAGCTCTACCGCCGTAGGACCCTCAATTATGTGTGCACAGCGGGCGTCGCACTTACCACCTAGAATGAATACATATATTCCACCAAGGGTAGATGCTCGCCCGAGTGCAGCGAGTATCTAAATGAAAACATCAATTAGTTCATATCGCTTGGGTCCTCAGTGTCTGCCTAGGGCAGGTCCTGCCCGTACCAAGACGACGACAGGTTCTCATTCTCTCTCACTCTCTTTTTTTCTCCCTCTCTCTCTTTCTCAGTCTCTAGATCTCTCTCCCCTTACAAGGGTGATAATGTGTGTCAACTGTGACAATCATAATGGATCGCTTCCTAGGGTCCTTAGACGCTCACAGGACCTGCTCGGTAGTGCGAGTGCCACTTTGTCATACAGTAGCCCTGCGGCTTCTTCTTGGCTTCTCTCTTATCCTGGGCCACCAAGTTGGATATTTTTATACAAATTAAATTTGTGTGGCAAGTTGAGACCAGGACCTGACAATAACTGAGCCTCTTCCTTTTGCGGCTCTTTGAACAAAACTGTTGAAAGCCACTTTCCGACCTCTGAGCGCTGTTGATTTATGCGTTTTTGATAGCTGCCCAAGCCAAGATCGACTGCCAGCCCAGACGGTAGCATGCGAATTTTTTTATTTGATTTGAGCCAACTTCCTGTGTGGCCCAAACTGAGTGCTGAATAGCGAACACTCGGTGTCCGGTAGCTGGCGGGCAATATGTAGACGCTTTGTCTCCCATTGCCGCATTTTGATTGATGATCCGTTTCTGCCGTGATGAACGATCCCAGTGCTTTTTGTGTCTGCGAAGGCGTTCATAATGCGAATTGTGATCGGGTTAAAATGGTGGTTAGAAACGCAACGTGAGAACTGGAAGCAAGATTTCTTTTTTTTAAATATGATTCTTTAAGTTTTCTCTATAAAGAGCCTTGCATTTTCTTAATCTGTCACGAGCTGTTCTTTAATTTTATTTCTCGTTAAAATACCATAAGCCACATTCCAAATTTACCACACTTTCAGGCCATTTGGCACCTGTGCCGCAATTTCGCGCCCAAATCGCATGTGTCCAATCGGAATCGCAACCGTTAATTGCCGCCGAGCGCCAGTAAATAAACATGTATGCCCAATATGACAGGCACAGACAATTTACAAGTGCTGATGATGAACTGATGAAATTTTCCGCTAATTTTTCACGTACCCCAGCGCTCAATTCGAGCGCACGCCAAAAACAAAACAACGCATACATAAACATATATAAATTTATCATATATTCATTAAAAATTATTTACGTTTATTAAATAGCGCAGCCAAACAAAAAAACACCAACAACTGAGGACTGAAAATAAAAGATATGCGTTCATGTGTTTTTATTTTGGGCGCGTTGCGAGCGTTGATAAAGCATCAAGACCAATCTGATAAGGAACGCTTTAAATTCCGTTACGTAACGCAAATTTAGAGCGTTACGATTCGCGTTGGCCGTGTGCGACAAGGACGGCAACAACAAACAGAGTTCACAACATGTTCGCATGACTGTTCCCATTTCTGTTTTCGGGGTTGCCTGTTTGCCGCTTCCTCTTTGGTCGGCCAAAACAACTTCGCCCAAAGGCGATTTACGCATGAATTTTGATCGATTCGCGTTGAAAATTTGATAAACCTGCTATTTGAGTTGGCCGTGTGAGCTTTTTGGTGCTGCCGAAAGGCATCTGCGAGACCTGTGTGAAACACCTTTTGCAGCAGGTGCTCGAAGCTGAAAGAATTGTCAAGATAATGCTTAGCAGTAGCTTATGTTCCGGCTAGAACATATTCTACACACAAACCTCTTTACAAGGATAAAGAGTCGAATGGGCATCTCTTATTCTACTTTAACTCTTAGCCTGAAATTAACAACGCGCTAAGCGTTGATAGACTGAGGGAGATCGAGACCCCTTGAAAACGTATGACAAAATATTTGTTATTAATTTATTAACACTAGAGGATGTAATTATATGTATATATACATTTTTAAGTAACACTGACGACTATAGTCTCCGGCTAAGACAATACTATAGTCCATACTTTGATTTGAAATCGTGAGCTTCGAGCCCGAATCCTGGTTGTGCTTAGTTGCTTTCAATGATTGCGTGCCTTGCACAGCTCTTTAGCCGAGGACTCCTACGAGTTTTATGAGATTATGCTTAGAACTTTAAATTCCTTAAACTTAATTTTCATAAAATAGGTTTCAAGCTTGTATCTTTCAAATATTTATGATTAAAGATTTGTTTAGTTAACGGAATATTCGCATTTAATCCGCCTATTCCATAATTGAGTTGGCTATTTATAGCCCGTCGACATGCTGATCATGAGTTTTGGCTGCTTGCCAATGTCTTTATATCGCCGGCCTTAACAAGCGGCTGGGCGCAAAGCCCGCGGCAAGCTGCGGCACCAACCAGTCTGGGCTGTGGCACCAATGACGTAGTTGCAACGAGCAACCAAATACTTGCTGCATTATAATTCAATAAGCGAACCCTAAGCCAAGAAACCACTCTACAAAGCTGCAGCTGTGCGCCGTTGCGACTGCACTTGGCTAGAAAGCGGCAGCCAACTTGTCTGCCACAGCAGATCGGCAACACAGTTGTTGTTGTTGTTGTCGTTGCTGTTGTTGTTGCTGTTGTTGCTGGTGTTGCTGTTGTTGTTGTGGCCAATTGCAGAAATCATCAAAGTGGCAACATGTAATTTGATCGCTGATGGTGGCACCACCGTCGGCGAACTGCTTTGAGCCTCGATCGGTGATCAGCGATTGTTGATCAGTGATCAGTGATCGGTGATCGGCAGTTTAAGCGAGCGTTAAATCTGCCAGAAAAGAAGGGCTACGATTTTGTTTTTGGTTTCTTTTCGTTTTTGGGGGGAGGAAAGAATGTGGCCACAATATTCTTTTATTGCAACAATGATCGTACTTTGATTATTTATTAAAGCCTGTTTTGGGGTAGAGATCGTTGGACGCGATCGGTTGATGAAATTGCTTGATCAGGTTGCACAAATTGAATGTTATTTTGCAAAATGCGCACACGTAGCTAGCCGTGCAATATGCGATCAGCCAGGCGAGCTGCAGATCGGGGTGAAACAGAGGATCTCCAGTGGGCAGACTCTAGACTGGATGACTGGCTGACTGACTGACTGGTAACAGCTCTGTGGATTGGCAGAGCGCGCGAAGATTCTTTGATCATTTTACGCTCATTTGGCGGCACACACTTACACACAAACACTCACACACACACACACACAAACACACATTGGCACTGACACTCGCTGATCTTTAGCATATTTTACGCTCAACTTGTGATCAAACCGTAACTTTGGTGTCGTACCTGCTCCACGTTTTTATTTTATATTTTACCAACTCAAGCCCCAGCTCCGACTATGACTCATGGCCCATTTGGCTGTACCATCCATCAGGGTAACTAGCCGCTATGATATATTTGCATATGGCTTGGGAAAGTCGCAGATGTTGTTCGGGCTGTTGTTGTTGTTGATGCTCTTTGCTTTTGCCATTTTCTGTACATTATTATTATTTTTTCTTTGGCTTATATTTTATTATTTTTATTTTTATTGTTATTGTTGCCAGTTAAATTTGTGTGATTTTTCTTTTCACTCGCTGCTCTCAGCTCAGCTTTTGTGGCGGCGCTTTGATCTTTTGCCGCCTCGCCATCTAACATTGTAATTGTAAGTATTGTACACCCAGTACTGGGCACCCAATACCGTCTACTGTGCACCGAATACAGAGTATTCAGTCCGGACTAGCTGTGCTTAAAGTTTACTTTTGCCTTTTGATTGCAGCACACGACGTTTGTTATTATTTCAATTGTTTGTAATTTCTTTCATTTGAATCAAACGTTTTTTGTAAACGCTCTTTCATTGAATGCACCATACAAAACCTCGATTCCAAAGTAAACCTCTTGCAAAAACATTTTACTGTAGACTCTTTTTCAAGATATACACACCTTTCGTTAAGACTGAGATGTCGTGCTAAAGCAACAATAACGAATAAATTATATTTTAAGTAAGCTTCTTAAATATCCCTTGACCTGTTCGACTTACTGATTAATTCGAAAATATTCTCAACTATGTAATCTATATTTGAATTATCTTGTAACTTAAATCTGCAATCTACCAACATTGGAGTTTCAAGAGGAAATTGAAATAAATTATGTATTGTATTAACTCGACAATGTTTTTGTCAGGGCTCTGTATTCCATATGGAAAATGGCATACATCATTTGCTCTAGTGTTCTCCCTCGCCATTAAATATCTCCAACACATTCACAATAGCATTTAAAATGGGAACATTTCTGGCCAAATGTAAAGAACGCTGTGAACGATAGGAAAAACGAGTTTCCACGCCGCGCGGGCCATTCACATAGAGGTCTAGTACAAACAACCCAATCATTTAAATGAATTATATTGCGCGCCATTGAAAGTGATTCCCAGGAACATTGAGGGAAGCGGAAGGATGCAGTGAGGGGCAGTCGCCAATTGCCAACTGAAATCTGGCTGAGCATACGCATTGACAGGGCAAGCCACCGGGAAGCCAGGAGCACACAGGACCACCACCACCAGCATCAGCACCACCATCGTGCATTGAACATGATGAGGGCATGGCTGGGCTGTGGATATAGTCGATGTCGATGTCGATGTCGAAGTCGATGTCGACGTTGATAGGCGCGAAAATTGGCGTGAAGCGTGCAGAAATCGTGGCTGCAAAAAGGTCCACAAACTGAGGACTCAGTCGGGGCTGGATCGCTGCTCCTTCTCCGTTCTGTGTTCCATTCGGTACTTTGCCATTATTTTTCAACATATCCAAAATGAAACATTTTTGACACTTTTTTTTTTTGACTTAGTGCAGCTGCCGCTGACCTGAATGGAAGCTGGCGCTGTTCCGGAGCTCGTCCTGGCCGTGTGTGCGTGTGTGAGTGTGTGCGTGTGTCGGGCCGAAGGGGGGGAATTGCAGCTTGCTTAGCGCGAAGATGGATTATTTTTACGCTTATTTTGATCTGCTCGGTGGATGTTTGCTTTGGGCACTTATAAACGCTTGGTGTGACCGAGGTTGCCCTGGCACAGGGGGTTGCATTTCGGCAGCCATCATGAATTGCCAGCCCCGACTTTATAAAAATATGCCAAAAATATATAGACTATGTGAATATGTGCAATGGCAGCCATTGCGACATTGATGAGACATAGCTAATGGGATTTATTTAATGAAATTTATGTTTTAATTCGAGATTTAACTTGACAATTGATTAAATCTGTTCAAATATGGAAATGTTAGCAATTTGAAAAATAAAAAAACCTCTTATTGTTAATTTAAATTAACAAAATTAAATTAATTTCATCAAATTTATAAAAGAGAAAATATTTTGTGTGCTATTTTTACATTTTGTATACAACTATATTTTCCATATCAAATATTTATATGTCATATCTTTAATATCTTTAACATTCTGTCATTTCGCATGCATTTCTTCGGCCATTCACAATTTGCCAAAACCAGTTCACAATAACTTGTCACAAGCTGATTGCAAAGTTAATCCATAATATGTCACAAAATCAGAAATCAACCAAAATATTATTTTGCCACAGTCTTAAGCGTTAACTGTAGCACCAACAAATTCAAAGGCAGATTTCAGTTGAAATCAATATCCGATTATATAGATCAAGCAGATCAACCAGGCCAGAAAACGGCATGTTGTCAAACGTTGTATTGGCTGAGCCGCAGGCCAAGCTTAGCTCCGAGTCGGTTTTAGCCAAGTATCGTGGCATCGGGGTGTCGGGGTATCGGGGTATCGGGGTATCGGGCTGTCGGGGCATAGTAGGCGTGGCTGCGTTTTGATTCAAATCAAACAGCAAAGCAGATTACAATTTATTTATTTGAGAAGAAAAGGACGCCCTCGTGAGTTGCGCGTGCAGCGGATTATCCTTGTTGTGTGTGTTGCACTTGTTCCTGTTACACATGACTCGGGCAGCGGCACAGGCACAGGCACAGGTACTCAAAGCCGGTCGGACAGGAGCTGCGTCAGCGTCTTTGTAAGCACATTTAAAAACGCTCAAGTTCAAGAGCGGGCGACTGAAGGTGCCCGCGATGAACTCATCAGGACCTGCTGCCGAGTGAGAGCAGACACTGATCCGATTGCGACTTCGGCTTCGACTTTGAGCCCTAAGCCGATTCAATTTGGCTTACACTCTGAAGCCGCTGCTAAGTCGAGTAAACGCCTACGCGGCCCAAAAGTCATGTCATGTTGTGCCAAAACCAGAAAAGGACACTGACACAATTTCTGGCACCTTTTTTTTCGATGTGTGTGAGGCATCAACCTGCTCGACTGATCCTGTGAGCCTTGCACGCACAAAGCGCTGAGCACGCTACAGTTTTGGCAATATTTATTGGCTTTATTGGATTTACAGCTTACCCATAGCCAGTTCCAGTTTCAGTCGCCGTCTGGCCGTACGCAATCTTAGATACGCATCTAACTGAATAAGTCTCTAGCACCCCCAGCGTCTAAATATCCTGCCATCCTGTCGCCTACACAGGCGCAGCGAATCTCTGCTTGGTCATGCCGCATTAGTTTTAGTCTCGATCTATTAACAACTACGCAGTCGCATTTGGCTCATTGTGATATTATCTATGTAATCAGCTGCATATTGCATTAGCCGGAAGAGCATTCCGTTAATCTAAACGAAATGACTGTTGCCAATTCTAATGACTTATTTCCTTGCCAAGGGATGAGCAATGACATTAGAAAAGCAACTTATTTAAATTGAATGAAGCTAGACATATAACTCTTTTGGGACAAGCTTTTTATGCAATGTTATTATAGCAAGGCAAAATTCATGTCAAATTTTGTCCAACTTCATGTCAATCATCCTGATAAGTACAGCGATTGTTAATATAACTTAACAATTGTTAAGGAAATTAATGAATAACAGATGGAAAATCGTGCACTTGTCCATCTGCAAAATATACAATTGCAGGATTTCGATCACATATGATGACACATAACAAATAAATATAACTGGTAGATTAATTACCAAGCAAACATTGAGTTGAGAATTCACATATACTTTTATATTCTACCAAAGTGCACTTCAGAATCTCTTTATGATAACCAAGAGGATCACAACATGATCAGTGAAGTTACTTTTATCCAAATTGAATGCACTCAAAGTTGAACAAAAGTTATAGAAGAACAGCGATAGAAAGAGTCAAACACAGAGTCAACACACTCAGCTAGCTGAATAGGGCCATTTGCAAGATCAAGATCTCAGTTGCATTCACGGTGATCGTGGATCGGTGATCAGCAATGCAACCAGCTGAAAGTTTTAGTATATTGCCGTTAGACTTTGCTTTGTAGTGGAGCCGACAAATGAGCCCGTTTTTATATTCATATCAGCAAGCAATCGACATGATCAACATCAGCAGACAACAACAGAAAATGACCCTAGGTGATCATCGGCGACCAACTGGCCTATGAATCACTTACATCAACGAGCCAGCCAAAGAGATCAAGAGCTAGCCATATCCACCAACCAACTCGTACACTTGGAGAAAAAACAGAAAATTAGAAATTACAATTTTATTAGGAACACAATATCTTAAACCATGTATTTTGAACTTAATCTATGTGGTTTCTCCTTCGTCATAACTCGAAGAACTTGCGGCTCATAGATGATACTTTTTTAAGTGGGGAATATTCAGCAAAACAATTGCGAAAGCTGTTTTCTCTCAGTGTACTCTACACAGATGAAGTCTTTTGGCTTTCGCATCTGATGTACTTGCCCCCTCGGGCGAACACAGGCAGCAGCTACCCATGCAAATCGGGGCGTTGAGCTGTCTGTCCGCAGCTCGTGCGACTGTGGACTATGCAGATGTCGGATTAGCGACGTTGATGCCCATTCCGATTGGGCGCTAGCTTCTCGGATGCAGCACATGCGGCACAACATGCCAAAATGCCGTAAATGAATTTGACCAGCTTTAAAGCGGGTGTCCCTATCGATTTTATGTCCTGCCCAAAAGTAAACAGAAACTTTTTGGGTGAAAACTGAAAAGCAGAAAAGTAAGAAAATTGAGTTGGAAATGCCAATTGCATTTCTAGCAAAATGGCAAAAGCGAAAAGCGAAAAGCATTGCGCCACATGATAACTGCTAACTATATATAGATGCATGGGCGTATCTGATGCTCGACTAAGTATTGTGGTGGGCGGGAGGGCGTTGCATGTGGGGCATTACACGAGCTCGGAAATGTAGACGCCATTGCTCTTAATTGATGATATATGGCTTTTGCTTTTGGGACTTGCATTTTCCATTACCGGCTTTATGAAAGGAAGCTGTCCTCCGCAAGGATACGAGCATATCAAGAGTGCCCCCGTGTTGGCAACTGAGCGTAGGCGATTTCCTATCTCTGAATGCTTTCGGTGTATGGGGGCAGGATGGGAGACATGTCGGCTTTTAATTTGTGACATGAGTAGTTCAGCAAAAGTTAATAGGTACAAATAAAATGACTTGGAAATTTGTTAAAACATAAAAGTTGTGACTGTCGTTCGACCCGTTCCACGAGCTCACCCTTGAGCAAAGATCAACCTTAAGGTATATAAATACTTTATAGTAATACTTCATTCTAGATTCTAGTTAGACCGGGCTAGAGCTCTCATCCAGCAATTTCTAGTAGATTACGAAAAGTCTACTTGGATCAATTGAAAAACACAAGAATTTGCTGGCTTCAAATAAGCATAAAACATTTTCGATTGAAGCAAAAAAATATATTGTAAAGATACTAAAGTCTATTATTTATGATTTGTGGGGCTCAAAAGATTTTTGAAAAAAGAAATTCGAGCTTCTGATCTAGTCTTGTATTTAGAAACATTTATAGTTGATAAGAGTAAATACTGTCTGACATTTTCATTTATCATTACTTGAAATTAATAATGGAAATGCTGCTCGGGTGATCTACAGACGGTGAATAGTATGCTTCTCTGTTTTCAAATAGTACGAGCCAAGCCCACGTGCGCAGAGTCAAGATCGCAGTGTGCGAGCGAGACAGCGCTAGAGCAGCCTTGGGAAAGAGATGGCTAGAGCGTTGGTGAACACGTTGACAATGGTGACAGGAACTCAGCCAAGCCGCAGTCAGCGAGATCGGCAAACATGACAAGCCGGCGCAACGAATCGCCATTTTGCGCTGTCCTTTGGTTGGTCCTTTGGCGATCATCCTGTCACGCGTGTGTCGGGGTTTCGTTTATTTTCTTCTTGTCGTTTATTTTTTTCAGGGTGTTTGCTATTTGGACGTTAAAATAAATTATAATAAATAAAATAAAAGACGAAAATCTCTCAAAAATGACACTAAAATGTTTAGTCTCTCTCTCTCGCTCTCGCTCTCTCTCTCGCTCTCTCTAAGAGTTCTCTTTTTCTCTCTAGCTCTTTTCAGCTCATTGATTGGATTTAACTTCACACATCGTCTGAACGTCTGCAGCAGCAGTTTATTCGAGGCTTACGACCTGGCACTGAGCACAATTTTATTGTTGGTGCAATTAGTTCCGATTGGCACTGCCAGGATCGAAGATCCTTGCCAGCCGCATATGTTCGCTCCTCAATAGCTGCAACGACTGCAGCATGTTGTCCATTTACAGCAGATTAGCGACGGCGTTCGCAATCTCATTGTAGCCCAGAGTTGGAGTCGGAGTCGGAGTCGCAGCTGCCGATCGTGCAATTTGTTGCGCCTCACCGTGAATGCCTCCTACTTGCCACATCGTCACATTGCCACATTGGCACGGCGCATTGTTTTTGTCGTGCGACTAATTATTTATGGGTTCCAGTGCTAACCAGACACAATTTGGGGTTGCACAGTCCTACGAATCGATAGGGATCAACTGAATCGCTTGGGGTTAAATCTATTTATAGCCAGCTCAAAGGGTTGCATGTAACTTTAATTAATATTAGCTAAAGGGAAGTAGGAAATAGAAATGTATTAGCCAATTACCACAGCTAACATTCAGATGGACATGCTATATAAGTGTAGGCCTACAGAGATATTGGGAAATGTATTAGAGCTGATTGCTTATAGAAATAATGTACCTTAACGTATCTTAAACTAAGTAAAACAGGTTAATCGACCCAGAGGCGAACGCAACTAGACAGCTATTTAAGTTACTTACGCATTATATTTAGTATCTAGAAATCAGTAGGTTGTCTCTTCAGACTACGCTCCGCAGCTGGATAGCTGTCCAATTTGCGAAATGATATATTTATGCGGCTCAATAGACATCAACACGTCTCAGCTGAGTTATATGTAGATTTGTGATTCTCCTTTGCTTTATTACCCACGAGGCAGCTCCAAGCCGGCCTGCACTTCCTACAATATAATCATTTTATCTTGAATGTGCCCTGCAACGCCCACCGCGGACACGCCCCAGCTGGGCCGCAAAAGACGAAGAGCAGGTCGAGGCAGCTGCAGGGAGGAGCAGGATGAGGTTGCAATCGAAAAATTTGTACGTGCTGTCATCGATCGCGATCGTGGGATACGCGGACAGAGGAGCAGACTCGAACTGGGGCCGAGGCAGCGCTACGTCAGGTGATAAAGCTGCAACAGTTGGCCCCAAAGTCCAGCCAGGCGGACTCCACTCGAGCAGCTCTCGCTGGCTACATGGCTAATGTGATTACAGACTTTAAGTTTATAAACATGGGCCAGGCCGCTGCCTACCGAGAGGCAGCTCAGCAGCCGCCGGTCCACATACACAGCCACAGTCACAGCCACAGCCACAAGCACAGCTACAGCTTCAGCTTCAGTTCCAGATCCAAGCGGCCCTCCTGTTGCGTTGCAATTACGGCGCGTGCAGGCGACCCTCGATCCCAGTGCCAGACCTTCTACCCGACAGACTCCCTCTGCCTCTCTGCAATGTATCCCGATCTGGCTGTGCCTGATGAATTCTTATTAGCTGCCTTTGGTATCGGCTGCGCAGTTATTAGCGGCAAACTTCAACCGTCGCTTCCTCATAACTTTTGCTCTATTTTTCTTGGTCTTCGCTTTCGCCCGACTCTCGGGATCTCCCTGGAGCTGTCGAAGTGTCTGGGCCCCAGCATTGCGGATTTGTCGGATAACGCTGCTGCCTCAATGTCTGCCGCCGCGGCAACACTAGCGCTGAGCGCTGAGCGCTGAGCTCTAAGCTCTGTCCAAGTCCATGTTGTCAGCGAGGCACGCGCAAATCCCTAATGGAATTCAGCCCAAGTTTCATATGTGGGCCAGAGAGGAGCGCTATGGTGTGCAGGGGGTATTGCATTTAGTTGCGCACAGCTCACGTTGCGCGCTGAGTGAATCATTAAAACTTAAAACCAAAGGGGATGAGGAAAAGATACTCAAAATTAGGTTAACAAATTATTGTTTTGAATTGGAATAATTCATTAATTGATGAATAATAATAAAGGCCAAGAATATAGTGATAATATTTTTTTTTTGTTGCATGAAAAGAACAATTTTAATTAAAATCTGCCATGCGTTGACAATTATTATATGTAACGTAAACTAACTTTAATTAAATTTAATATATATTTTATTTATTTTATTTTCTTATTGGTATTTATAATAAATGAATTATTTAGTCAAAAATATTGTTATTTTGTAGGTGATCCATCAAAATCCAACCAGCAACAGATGCTCATTTTTTGGCAGCACAAAAGTATGCAATACACATTCATGTCAATGGGCAGAATTATTTCTTTTACTGAAAGTAGGCAGTGGAATTCGTTTGTTATTGTTTCCATTTGCGCCCTAAAAGTATGCAATGAAATAATATGGTCAAAGCCAACAATACTAAGAAAACATATATCTAATCCATGTAGATCCTTCCTCTGTAGATCCTTATGCATCATGCCCTGCAAAACTCTTCAAGCGATTGTAGTTTTGAAGCCAAGTCATATCTTGGAAACTACAAGGACGAATAAGATGTCCTTGCGACAGTTGATAGCCCTGGTCCATATTTTCAAAATACCTTGTTCGTTAAGTTTGTAAGGACTACACCCAACGAACTGAATCAAAAGATTAGGGGTCATCTAAGGATCCAGCGACTTTGAAAATTTCGGTCGCGAAACGCAAGAAAACAGGTAAACATCACAAATTCTTCGATATTTCGGCAACCACAAGGACGATTCGGTTTGATTGCCACATGACTCGACAGGATACGCAAGGATATAGCCGAGTTAAACGCACTTTTGTGTTTCGAAAATCGGCATTTTTTTCAGTCGCTTGAAGGACTTTCGTCCTTTTTATTGCTAATTCGTAAGGGTAAGGAAATTGGCGAAATGGCGAAATTAGCCCGGATTTTTAGAGTTTTTGGCTAACCCCCTTGGAAAATATTTTGGTGACATTTTAGTCGAATGCTGGAAATCCTTGAATGCCAATCGATAGTCCTGCCTCCCACGAGCTCAAAAAGATATATCCTTCCGATATCTTTAAGGATTTGGCCAGTTATGGCCAAAAATAGAGTGTTCTTTTCACAAAAGTAGCCAAACCTGGGCCATATCCTTGCAGATTTTCATAGGACTTGGTGCGTTAAGATCGCAAGGACGATCTGCACAATACTGCATCAAAACATTGCAGGGTCATCTAAGAATCCAGGACTTGGAGGAGCTGTCCTTGATCCTTAGATGACCCCCGTAATTTTTGATGCAGTGTGGTGCAGTTCGTTCCTAACGCACCAAGTCTTTGGAAAATCCTCACGGATACAGCCGAATTATGGTCACTTTTATGTCAAGAGCAATATATTTTATTTATATCCATAACTCGACCAAATCTCAATGATCCGACCAAGGGTTGCAGCAAGCCTAAGCAACTTTTATTGATTCGTTCACAGTATTTTTATTTTCTGCTGTGATTAATATACAGGGAATGTAAATAGATATAGATATCAACAAGTTTACACACTAAACAGAATACTTTTTACAAATCTACATATGCGACATTCCTTTAAATATTACTCATTAAGATCTACGCCCTCTCCGTTAACCTGAATAGTAATGTAGTCGCTAGCTTCAGCGTTGTCATTCTCTCGCTGTGGATTAGCCAAATTTGGCGCTGGTGGAACCATGCCAGGAGGCAAGGGTGCGGCTCGCCTAGGCAGCGATTGCAAGGAAATCTCGTCGTCCTCCCGCCGCATGAAGCGGCGACGAGTGCGTGCAAAGTCGAAGGTTTCTCTTTGTCTCTGGCGCGACTGAGCATACGAAGCATCCGTGAGCTGCTGCAGCCCATGAGTGGAGCTAGTGCGTCGCACTGGATCCACCCTAGGTTGATGAACCGCTGGCGGCTGTCCCTGACTTATTGATGGCCGCTGTCCACCAAAGCAACCGGTTGCGTAGCTTCCATCCGCGGAGCGTGAGCGCCGTTGTCGTGTAGAATCTCGAGCACTCAGCAGTTGCTGTAAGAACAAGAGTGCTTAGGGAATCGTTCCTTGTAGTAAAAGTAACTCACCTGTTGCATTTCGTCCTTGCGAAAACGCCTCAGTCCTTGCTGCTCCTCCAGCTTGTTGCTCATCTGGGTCATCCAGTCGCGCGCTTGTCTCAGCGACAGCGAACTCTGGGAGCGCTCCGGCAGACGGGCGGGAAACAGCGTCTCCCGGGCACCCACCACGCTGCCGCTGTTCAGGACGAAGACACGCGGGAAATCTATTACAAAGTTACGGCTCTGTATGAGATCGACCAAAGCGCTGGATTGAGCTTGAGCCGGTGCTGGTTCCTGGGCTAAAACAACTGCTGGTGGGGGATTGGAGCTGCCGGCAGTTCGAGCCGGCTCATACTCCAATATGCTCTCTTCACTGCCCAAAAACTGAAACGAAAAGAAGTTATTGAAAGCGCAGATCCATGAATCAATGGAGCGAGCGAGGAGGTCCTCCGAAGTCGGTCCCTTGGCAAATCTACTGATGATTGGACAAGCGCTAGAAGCTCAACGGCATCTACATGGCAAACAAGCGAAGCGTTTTCAAATTCAATCAATTTATTTTGTTCTGTTTTGTAGGTTCTTAAATATGCTTGAGTCAACGTTTTGTTTAAGGTGTTAGCAAAAACTATATGGTATATATATTTATGGAGTACATATCTGGTAATTGTAATCGACAACTAATTAAGGCCCTACGTCTTCTTAACTCTGACTTGTTTTATGCTTAGCGGGCAGTTTTCTGGTTTTGTGGAGTATTCCTGGCGATAAATTGTTCGAAATGGGAAAAACTAAAAATAAATAAAATTAATATGCAATTGGTTTTTGGTATTTTTTTTTCTTTTTTGGCATTGGATCGCAGATATGTTTTCTTAGGTATAAAGCAATTTTCCGAAACCCTGGAACTCATTTCTAAGTACATATTTATATACACACATATACTCGTATTATTATTTGTGCTCTCGTATAGTTAAGGATCCGTTTTAAGGATCAAGCATTAACGCAGCTGTGCTAAGTGTTTAAGTAGCCTTCTCTTAAGCTCGTCCAAGTTGCCAGCTTGTCAAATGTTTTTGGTTAATAATGTTTGTCGAATTCAAATTCGTCCATTAAATGGACTGCGAAATCATAGAGAGAAAAACCGAGAAAAATTAAAATAAATAATATAACTATCGGTATATTTATTCAATTTGAACAACTAAAGCTAAAAGCAAATACTTTGGCACCTTCGACATTATGTTTAAGTGTGTGAATGAGTGTTACTTGAGTGTTTAATGCTTGTATGTGTATGTATAGTACGTGTTTGAGGCGAGGCTTTAGCCATTGCCATTATTGACTAGCAAAACAGGCGCTGATTTTGCTACAAATTATCTTGCATTAAATATTACAGCTACTACGGCTACGCGTTTTATGAATTATAATAATACATTTACATAGTTATACATAGTTTATAGTAATAGTAGTTATTGTAGTACTCGTAAATATTTCTGTTTGCGCTTCTTTCGTTATTTGTTTTTTGTTTATCGACAATTGGTACGCTTAAGTTTAGAACTTAAATATAAAACTTAGAAATCTGCGATATTTATGTTGTTTTCTTTTCTTTTTTTCAATGTGCGTGGGCATTCTTCTTCAGTTCTGTGTCTACAGACTACGCTGATTAGAGCTGTTAAACAATCCAATTGGAGATGTATCTTATAGTTTAATAATCTTCAAGATACATTTCCTTTTGAATGTTTTTCCACAGAGTTACCGTTAGTTTCGCTCGACTGCTGTTCAGCGTTTTAAGTACACGGCGTTCACTGCTTTGCACTGCTTTGCACTGCTTGTCGAAAGCAGTAGGGCGCACCGCTGCACGCATATTTACATGGTAAGTACGCAGCACGTAGAATGTAAAATTTAAATATATAAATGATTTTATACGTAAGCGTAACTATATAGATACGAGGATTACTAATAAATCAGTTACCGGGTGACTTATACGTCAGTCACCTGGCGACTGGCAGTGCAAATTATTTGCGGCATTGTCGCCGGTGCCGAGTTGCGTCTGCCGCGTTCGCGTTCAGCTGAGCCACCCTGTTGAGGCTGCTGCTGCTGTGACTGCTGTTGCTGCTGCAGCAGCGACTGTTGCTGGTGGTAACTACTGCTAGGACTACGCTGATGATAGTTGATAGCACTAGGATTTAAACTACTGATGTTGTGCTGCGGCAGGCCCACAACAATGACGGGCACCACCTCCTCGGAAGCGGATGGAGCGGCACCAGCAGCAGCAGCAGCAGCAGCTGCCGTTGTGGGTGGCAATGCGAGGGGCGCATTATGCTGTGGACTGGGTGTTTGATAGATTTGATCACCCACCACATAACCATAAAACTTGAGGACATCAAGCTTGCACATTGGGCAGGTGCGATGCTCGATCAGCCACGGATCAATGCAGTTCTTGTGGAACTCGTGCCTAAAACAGACTCATATCTTAGTCAACTTACTCAATATTCAATTCAATTCTTGACTCACTTGCAGGGCAAAATGCGGATTATGTCAGCGGGCTTGTAGGACTCAATGCAAATGGCACAGCAGTCGCTGTCCAAGTCCTTTTCGTCGGTCATCTTGCCCGTTTTGGTTGGTATTTTCATAATGGCCTTCTTTGTCACTGAGCAAAGATTGCGCTGAATTGTGACAGTTATATTAATATATATACGTAAGCAAATGATTTTGTATTTAAGAGTTGATATCTTACCGATTGCTGATCCTTTGCTTGCATATAACGGAATCTTTGTATGTAGTAAAAGATAAGCCATACCAGCGAAATAATCATGAGTACAATAAACGATATCGAGACAAACAGAACGGAGGTTCTGAAAAGAGCAAAAATGAACATTAATTACAGGTGTATATAAATATATGTATTCATATGAAGTTTAATCAAACTTTAAATCGATAAAGCTCTTAATTTGACTCCAATTCAAGAGTTCGCGCTGAACAGCAATTTTTGTCCCAAATAGGTTTCATGGGGACGTAGCTCAGTGGTAGAGCGCTCGCTTCGCATGTGAGAAGTCCCGGGTTCAAACCCCGGCGTCTCCATTTGTGCTCGAAGCAAGTGTAATGTTCTTTTTTTACCCTTTTGAAAAATTTATAATTGCTTACTTATGCAAAACAACGTATTAAATAATCAAGACTCGGAATCTGGGACCGGCTCGTTTTATTCTCCGATTAAGGCACACTTCTGGTTTTGCATGTAAGCAGTTTATTGATGGATTGCGATTTTTTATTGAAGAGTGAAGCAGTGCAATGATTATTTTCAATATAAATACAAGTACAGCAGTACTTACACCTTTTGCCAAAGGCTGTATGACACTTGGCGTAAGTGAAGCATTCTGCACTTATTCGTTATATGGGGACGTAGCTCAGTGGTAGAGCGCTCGCTTCGCATGTGAGAAGTCCCGGGTTCAAACCCCGGCGTCTCCATAGAGAATTGTCATTATTTTTTGTTTCATATCAATTTTTTACTTTCTGTTTAATACGACCCCAATTTTAATTTATCAAACACAATTCGCTTTTTAAAAATCATATTTCTATCCCTGATTACTGTCGATTGTATGAATAAAATATTTCACAAGCCAGCAAGCAGTATATTTGTTCTCCATTAAAAAAAAGCAGTGCCTCTATATTTGTATGGAGATTTGGTGCACTTGGCATAACTACGGCAATTTGCACAACCCGTTTTCAAGGGGACGTAGCTCAGTGGTAGAGCGCTCGCTTCGCATGTGAGAAGTCCCGGGTTCAAACCCCGGCGTCTCCACATTTAAGTCTCGATCCATTGGATATTTATTACCCTTTGTAATGCTTTTTTATAGTTTTTTAATGCACTTACCGATTTAAGCCGCTGATAGCTCGGATGCCACGACGTCCTTCGATAATGGAAATAGTTACATTGTGTCCCTTATCGACAGTGCTGGCCAGATCAAGTCCAATCGCTTGATAGGTTATCACGGCGGCAATATTACCTGGTAATCAAAACGAAGATGGTGGTGAGAATGCTGCAACTGTAGTGCGTTCAGCGGATGAAACTTACGATTCTTGTTCTTGATCTGCATCTTTTCCAGCTGCATGACCTGCTTGTCATTGTAGATGATAACCCCTGCGGCGTTATACTGATACACATGCTTCACCTTATCCTCGAACGTGCATCGGCCGCGTCGCACCAGCGCTATCCAGGAAACGCCCTTCTCGGGCAGCGGCATACCCAGGGTGCCACGTATATAGGGTGTGCAGGCAAAGTCATCGCTAATATCATCGGCGGTGCTAATATGAATAAGACGACCTGTGACATTGAGCACTCTGCCCTCGCCGTAGCGCGCCTTTTCGTCCGTAAATTCAATTTCACAGGGAATATTCTCGCTGTCCACGTACGACCAGTTGAGGAAGGCGAAATTATAGAAATCGGAGAGGCGCTCCTCGGCTAGGCTGCTAAACACGAGTGTCGCATTAGCTGGCCGAAAGTAACGCTCCAGATCCTGATTGGCAATGGTCATGGCCGCCACCAAAGTGGTCGTCGTTGTGGTGGATGTCAAATGTGGCTGGCCACCCAACAGCAGCACTAGGCACGCCAGCAGCAGCATCTCTTGGCAGTACATAACCTGGCCGGAGATCTCTTTACTGTTATTTACCACACAGCTCTTCCCGGTTAACAAGCACTTTTCGTCTCTAAGAACGCTGTAACATTTGTTTCTTCGAGTCCGACACTAACCACAGTCGTTTTAATACTGAAACGATAACAACCGAAACAGTTGTGGGCTAAGAGAGTATTTTCCATATGAGAATTCTAGCCATAAATACGAATTGTTGAAATCGATGGCCGCCTAGTTGGCAAAAAGTGTGGGGCCGCTCGTTTAGCTGGCGATAAGCGGCCATATTAATTGTCTCATATTTATTACTGTTTATTTTGAATACCTTCCGCACTGATAAGCGTCTTATCAGAAGTGTTTCAATTTCCTCTTTACCTACTGAAAAGTCTTTTCAAATTGCTGCATTGAACAGTAATAAGGCTTTCACTATCAAAAGCCCTAAATACAAATACTTATTTATATTGCGTGTTTAATTCTTGTTCGCGTTAAATTCTCTCTAAGCAAAATCTGTTGGAACTTAGAAGTATTTCACAACGATTAAGGATAAGGCAGGACAAAGAGAGGTAAGGATCTAGCAGAATATACAACATTTGTATAGTAATTTTATTGTCATATATCATCATATACCATTATTATGTTCATTTATTGTATCCCAACTAAGCAGCTAAATTTCAGTCTGACTTTCCACATACCGTTAACACTTTATGAATCTGTGAATAAACCAACACTTGCCATAAACTTTTTGGATCAGATACAAATCATATTTATTTTCAACTATAGACCGACCCGTTCAGTAATTTAAGTAAATGGCGATTTCCCTAGTTTCCTGCATTTTGGCCATTTCGTTGCGCACAAGCGCCATCTGAAGGCCAATGCCACTGGCAAAGGCGTTGCCATTAATAATATGCCTGATGCCCCAATTTCCCCTCCCCCTGTTTTTGCTAGATCCCTAGTTGTTGCCTGCTGTGTCAGGGAAATGCAATGCATTTAAATATTTTATATTGTGCTGCCAGGGCTAGTGCCATGGCAAATGGGTGGCCAAGAGGCCGCACGAAAGACTCGTGGGTGTGCGGCTGACACTGAAAAGTGGTTCAGCAAGCCACCAGCCACCAGCCGCCAGCATCAACAGCCACTGGCCACCACATAAAGAGGAGCAGGCAACCAGTTCCAGTTCTACTTACTACAAAAACAGACAAGCAGAATCAGCTTGGACACCTACTTGTTATACCTCTATTTCCCTCCCCGACGTCTGGCCATCATATTATTTAATTTTTATATGCACTCGGTTTTTAGCAGTCTACTCAACCAACCAAGTGAGCCAAAGACCCGGCGATTCCACCAATTGAATACAAAACTTTATTTTGACGCCTATTTATGGTCGCATAATTCATTGTGCGTGCACGTGTGTGTGTATGTGTGTGTGCGTATGGGTGACTTGGTTACTTAGCAGTTGGTTATTTGAGATTGCGCTACCTGACTTTGATCATATTGGTAAGTCAAACATCTCAGTTTAATTAAATTTCTTTACAACATAAAAGAATACTGTGTGAAGGTTGCGAGTTCGAATCCCAGTTAAAAGGTGCAAGGTATATTTTAACTACTAGCTATATACTACATTTGGAATGAGAATAAATAGTTGTGTATTCAATCATCACCTCTTAAATAATACTTTTTGCAGTAATTTGGCTTATAAGTTTCGCCCAGATCCCGGCTAGTGTAGCGCCCCTTTAAGTTCGCCTAGGTCTTGCCAAAATGTCTTTTCGATTGGCCCATTGCGCATTTTGCATGCATCGTTGCATTTTATTTCAGCATTCGCTGATGTTGTTGCTGCTGTTGCAGTTGCTCTTGGCATGTGGCTAACCAGCAGGACAAGGGCAGCGATCGATGCTTGCGAAGAAAGGAGTGCAGGGCATGCGGCCAAATGCGGACAGAGTCGGTGGGCAGCCGACTGGGCCAACAGCCGACTGCTAAACGAGCCAGGCAAAAGAAAAAAGCCAACAACCACATTGAGTGAGCACGCTGCCCGTTTAGGATAATGACCCTGACTGTTCGCTGTAGCTGTTGCCAAAAGTGTTAAGAGCGCATATGCAGTAAATATTTGTGTATGTGTCCCACTGTGCGTGTGAGTGTACGGATGCGTGTGCGAGTGAGCGAAAGAGAACGCTGAAAATAAAAGTGAAAAATGGCAAAAATTGAATTTGGTATTCAATTTTTGTATTGTTCATTTGTGGGTTTATTTGTTGTGCGTATTTGTGTGCGAGTGTGCGAGACGTGTGCATATCAAAGATAAAACTTATGTTGGGTGTGTCTGAGTCGCATTTCTTGGTAATATCTACAAATTGAGTTGCTCTTAAAATGCATTTAAAAAGTTTAATAAAAAAGGATTGGAGTTCGAGCCACAAACTTTGTGCACTTGCACAATATTATTATTGTGTAAGCTCTGCTGGCAGTGGAAATATTTATTTGTCAGCTATCAAACATTTAAAGAGAAATCTTTAATTTGTACGCCAAATTTGTCCATCTTATTCACTTCACCTTAATTACACGTATTAATTATTTATATTTTTCGATAAGAACTTGTTGTTGTTGTCACAATTGCGCTTGTCGCCGTATCTGTGGCACTTCTTCTTGTTTATTTATATAAAGCGATTGTTGTTGTTATAAAATTACGCTTCGTACAATTTGGCCAATCGCCAAACTGAGCAAAGTGTTTTCCCCATCTAAATAAATAAAGCGTCTTAATTGTTTTTTCTCCTTTCTGTTTTCCCCATTTAATTTATTCTTTTTATATAGGATTGCGTGCTATTTTTAGTTTATTTATTTTGCGTTTCATGCATTTTTGATAAGTTCTTTGTTTATTGTTTTAGTGGTTAAGCTTCTCATTCAGTCCGATCCACAGGTGCATCTATTTTTAGTTATTTTCCCAGACTTAGCACGACTTATGTTTGCGGGGCATGATAAAAGAACTAACTTAAGCTTCTTTAGCTGGCTTTCAATAAAAAGGCATTTCCATATTTAACTAAAGATATGTTATATCTGGGTTTTCGATTTCCCCTTGCTATTCATATCTTTTAAACAAATACTATCTGCAGAATGGCGCCATAAATCAACAGTTTCTGTTCGTAAATTGCAAAAATCGAAAAAGAATAAATAAAATTCAATTAAAGCAGCCTTCCATAAATTCCGTTAAATAAACACACTCTAAAACCGCGCAGATAAAGCAAAAAACTGCAAATAATTCAACATTTATTTGAGTATAAATTCAAACTCATAAGTGCACTCACATAAACATTCGTCTGTTTGTGTATCAAAACGTGATTTACAAAAAACGTGATACGAATGATAATAGATTTTGCAATACGAGTCTTTGATAGTTGTTTGTTGTTGTTATATTCGCTTTTATCTACAAACGAGTGTTTGCCGCTGCCTTATTCACTTGAATACAAACAACAAAAAATAAATAAAATAAAATATATAAATATTTAATTTATGTGCATTTGACATGCCTAATGGGCAGAGGAAGCACAAATTGCTTTAAACACACGCTAAAGTCGATTGGAGATTTATGAACTAAGAAATTATATAGGTACAAGCCAAACAGACGCCAAAGGATGCCCAGCCAAAGAGCTGAGGAGGAAGTCAAAGACAGTTGCCGGCAATTAAAATGTGATTAGCAATAATTCGACATTAAGGTTCAAGACATGTGCTACACACAACACACTTTATTCATGAGCAGAACATTATATAAGGAAGACTCATTCAAAAATGTATGCAAAGTGAACTGAAAATACTTTGCTGCTGCCAAGAGGAAGTCTTTTGTGGTTGAGTTTTATAATAAAAGTATTATTAAAAGGTTTACGAGAGATGTTAAATAGTAATTTCATGGAGTGTATTAGAAAATTGTCGGATAGAAAACTCAAAAGAAAACTGAACCCACAGTCAGGGTTCGAGTTTCAGGCTAGTGCAAGTCGTTGGTATCAGAGGATACCATGCAAACTAATGGATGAATTATCCAAATCTCATGTTGATAGGTCACAGCTCTATACTCATATACTCCTATAGTCATTATTGTAATAATAATAATAATAATAATTCTAATAATAATAATAAGTCTAATACTAATAATAATTCTAATAATAATAATAATTCGAATAACAATAATAATTCGAATAACAAAAATAATTCTCATAATCATAATAGTTCTAATAATAATATACATAAAATTCATAATATTACTTAAATAAAATTAATAAATTAAACAAAAACGAGAAAGAAGGGCTATCTTCGGCACGCCTAATACCCTTGCAGACCCAACCTTTTCATAATGCTTATAGTGCTTTGCCCGTATCTAAGAAGCACAGGGAAAATAGTTAATGCCGAGTTTGGGCAAGATATCTTGATAAACAAAATGTTTTTTCATACAACTTAATTTTCGACCGATTGTTCCTATGGCAGCTATATGATATAGTGGTCCGATCTAATAGGATTTTGCATATATATGAGGAGCATAGTAAAACTAATAAATGCCGAGTTTGGTCAAGATATCTTGAAAAACAAAATGTTTTTATATACAAAAACTTAATTTTCGACCGACCGTTCCTATGGCAGCTATATGATATAGTGGTCCGATCCAGCTGGTTTTCACATATGTGCTGCGTGCAACAGAAAGAGGGACTTCTGCAAAATTTCATTAAGGTAGCTTTAAAACTGAGAGACTAGTTCGCATAGAAACAGACAGACGGACAGACGGACATGGCTATATCGACTCGGCTGTTGATGCTGATCAAGAATATATATACTTTATGGGGTCGGAGATGTCTCCTTCTATGCGTTACACATTTCACGACAAAATTATAATACCCTCTGCAAGGGTATAATAAAAAATTGATAATAATAGTAATAATAATCTTTGCCTTAACACCAAATACTTTTTGCTGATACCAAATGCTTAAACTTTAATTTTTATAAAAAGTTTGCAGCTATATCTTATACTCATAATTGTAATAGTTATAATAATAATAACATTAATGATGATGATAATAAGAATACTAATAATTAAAATAGTGATAATAGCAATAAAAATATTTGCCAAAAATTTAATTCTCTTTGATACCAATGCGAAAATGTTTAATTTGATTTAAAAGTAACTTAATTCTATACTCTCAATTGTTATAATGTAATAACAAAAAAAATAATACTATTTGTCATATAATTAAATATTTATATAGCCATACCTAACTCTTTAAATCCCATATATCTGCCGCTCTTTATATGAAATAATAAATTTCAAATGCTTAAATTTAAAGTTAAGCAAATTGAATTGGCATTAAATTGTTTGCAAAAGTGCAGCGTTGGGCTGTTGTAGACCGCAATGGCATTTTTGCTGGCATTATTACCACCAATGGGGTTTTGTTTTCTGAAAAGTTTTCATTTAACATTTGAGTGGTTTTGATGCGTTTTAATGCGCTCCGTTGGCTTTAATGCATTTCGTTGAACTCTGCACAACAATCGCAACGACAACAAAGGCAATAGAAACACAACAAAAATGTACCAAGAGAAATGACAGAAAAAATTACAGGTGTAACAGGTAGCACGGACATGTGCACTGATTACGCGCTTAATTTATGCACTTGTTCAGAATTATGAGTGCCATGCTATTATAATAGCTTATAGTTTATAAAGTGCATAATTGTTGTTCAAAATTGTTGTTCTTGTTTTCTTTTTTTGTTGTTGTGCTGATTACGAAAAAAACATGGAAAAAATGGCCATAAGCAATTAGCGTGTTGTAAGCGCCGAAGAACTTCAAATGAACTCTCCCGTCTTTCAATTAGAATTGCGCCACTTGCTTGCCAATGGAGCCCATCGTCACCCCTCTTGCCCTTTCTGCTCCACTCCCTGCCGACCCCCTCTATGATTGCCTCATTGCAATACACGCATTTCAATTTGCTGAACGGCGCTCGTTTTCAAAGTGTTGCCAAGTACAGAGGGCGAAACTTTCGTATGTAGTTCAACTGTGTGTGCGAGTGCGTGTGTGTGTGTGTGTGTGGGTACTTGTAAATGTCGCCAAGCTGTGCTGTCAGTTGTTAAGAATCACTGACACTGGCAGGCAGCAAACGCACAGCTGCTAACTGCCCCCGTTGCTCTAAGCCCCTGCTACAACCCCTCGCCGACGCACTACTTTGGCAATTGGGGCCCTATTAGTAGATTTCGACTTGGATCTTGGCTCATGAGTCGGCTGTCAGCTGCAGGCTGCAGAGAACCATCGCAAGTCGAATGATTTTGTTGAGCCAAATTGGCAAAGGAACAAAACTTTCAAGGCTGTCATGTCGATTGCACTTGTGTCCAAGGGATTATATTGGTAATTAAATGCGAAAATGCGGAATGCGAACCACAAACACGACAGCCAAGTCGCATAAAACTTTACCCCAGTTTGCGTACGATTTGTGGTGCGAGAGATTGAGATTAACAAGTTTTCGCAAGAGGATTTCGACTTGACCCCAACTAAACAAATTCTCGCCCGTCTAAGCATTTGTATTTTCAATTCGGCTCTGTGCGTGTATTCCTTAACCGTTTAACGCCGGGTTTCTTTTGGAATTATAAAGAGCTCAGACCTTTCGAGAAGTCTAACCCCCCTGAGTGGCGCAAATGTGAGTCCCTCCAGCTTATTTGCAAAGCTCTACAAGGGAATGCAACGTCTCATAGAGCGATCGAACGGAAAACTGAGTGGAAATGAAAATGAAAAATACTTTGGCCGGGCAAAGTCATGTAACACTAGACTAGACTAGTAATATAAACATATTTGTTTGTTTCTGCTATGCATTACATTATAAGCACTCATTACACACTTTGAAGGGTGGTTTGCTTTTGGCTGTCGGCTGGTGTGTGATATTATCTTTCAATGCTGTAAGGCTTACTTGTCAGAGGCAGCTGACTTATGGTTTATTATCGGGCAGTGACAGTTACAAAAGCCGCAAGCAAGTGAAATTAAGTAATCAGTAGCAATAAGTTGTAAATCAAATTTCCTATTTCTTTTTTTTTTATACTACATGTATCAGAGACTCTTGTTTATTGTTTTTTAGTATTTGCGCAGCAAGAAATGTTTTATCAGCCGTTGTTTTTTTTGTTTTTATTTTCTTGCCTAGTAAAACTGTAGAGCATAAAGTACTTGTGAATCACTTTAGCATGCGGTGCGCGCTCTCTCTCCCTCTCTCTCTCTCTCTCTCTCTCTCTCTCTCCCATGCTCTCCCTTTCGGTATCTCATAAGTCAACTCTGGCAGAATGCTTGGCACCTTGTGTCTTGTGGCTGTTTGGCGACTGCTGTTCCGCTTGTTTGCATATTGCAACATCTGTGCAAGCGAAACCAATTTAAAACATACGACAGCACATGCTCACACACACACTTGCACACACACGCACACGCATGCAGTCACACCCACACTTTCGAGTTAGAGACCTTTTTCAAAACACACACTGGCACACACACTGCCTGCTAAAAATATCCAACCGCAACAGCAACATTTGTCGTCCGCCCGTTTCGACTCATTTCTTGTTTCATATAACTCAACTCTCATTTATTTTTTTTGCCTTGGAACTGCACTTCGCCTGAACTTTAATTCAGTTTTCATGCCAGATTTTATGTATTTCTTTTCGACTTGACGTGGGCGTTGCCTTTGAGTTTTGACTTGAAAATTGATGTCTGGGCCACTTGTAATTCATAATTGGTCACATATTTTGCATACTATTAACACTTTGATCTTTCGCATTCTCACCCCCAAGCCAAATGCTCAGTTAATTAGTTTGAGAGTTGTTTGACTTTGACAAGTGCTAAATCTCATACAGAACTTACAGAACCGTGAATTATATGTGCATTTATCGCATGTAAGCTACATAACTCTTTTAAGCTGCAAATATTCATTAACAGACTATAAATCAATTATTACGTGGAGCACATATCCATTAATTAATTATATTTTTCATTTTATGTTTATAATTAATTTATAGTTGATAAAATGCTTTCTGTTTGTGCACGCTCTATTAAATAGCAAAAAATAACTAATAAACTTTATTCTCATAAAATATTTAAATTTAATTTGGACATCAATTCCGAAACTAAGCAGGTTTTAAATACCTGTTGGGATATTATTTATTTCCGATTTAGTTCATTAAGCTGTATATTTAATTCTGATTTAGTTCTTGTTATAAGAGGATAGCACACAGTAAGTAATATGCTAGATACAAAGACAAAGCTACATTCAAACACATGCCTGGCATTCGAACCAGCAACCTTCTTGTCGAAATTACTCACTTATTTATCGAGGTCTCTCACTAGACCAAACTCTATGCAATTCATTTAAGTATCTCTAAGAATCTTACTGAATTTATTGACTCCCAACCCCTACGCTTATCACTTGTCTCATAGAACTAAGACAGCATTTCCGTGACCTACATACGATTAAAAATAAAAGAAAAAAGGAAAGAAAACTAAAAGAGAAAAATGCATCTGTAGAGTTCATCTAAATAATGCAGAGGCAGGCAGGAAACATGGTTGGGGGCAGAATCTCTTCAAGTTGTTTGTTTTATTTTGACACAAATTGAAGAACGCTTCGCGCTCGAGTCAAAGGCCAACTCAAAAGTTTAAATGAAGTTGTTGAAGCTTCCTCTTGAGTTTCTGCATTTGCGGAAATCGCGCACTAAAACCGAAAACTGTGCATGTTGTGGCTCATAAATCATTTCACAAAATTATAGACAAAATCAGAATTATGGCGAAACTTTCAGTTCAAAGCGAATAGAACACTTCATCGATAAGACGCGAGCATTGGAAACATTTGCATGAGCCAAAGCGATTCTCCTGTGAAATCTAAATAAAGCAGCTGGCCCTAAGAGAGGGTGGTAAATGGCTGGGGCGGAACATGGGCGGCGGGGCTGTTGCCAGAGTGAAGTGAGTTTCTAATTACCGCCGGCTGCTGTTAAGATTCAAATTACGTGATATCCATTAAAAAATACTCTCCGTACTTTTGCTTTCGTCAGAGCTCCAATTGTTTGACTGGGTTTCAGTTGTTGTTGTTGGGGTAGGGTTCGGGTACTTGGCGCTCAGCCAAAGCTGCCTCTCTTATTTATTTCGCAAATGCATTTTAATGTCACTTTACTGCAAATTGTCAGCGCAGCACATTCATCATGAGGACAGCCAACCCGCCCCTGCACATTTCTGTGCCATTGTTTAAGTAGCTGCCGTAAATGCCAGAATATGCTGTTGAGAATGGGTATAAAGAAAGAGATTCAGGCAGCAGCTGACTTATTGACAATAGCAAGGACATCAAATTTGGCTTAAGGACCAGGCTGGCCTGGCCTGGGCTGGTTTTCAAGGACGCACTCAGGTGCTAAGGACTTGACTAAACGGAAAGTATATGAATTTGAGAAGGTTTAAAACAAAAAATGTATTATACTAAACAATCATTAAAAATAACTCAAACTTATTGAATAATTTTTTAACAAGCATAAACGAATATCTGTCCGATAAAGTAATCACATTTTCTAGCTACAATCGCGTTACAAAGCTAGAGACTTAGAGGCGGAGTTCAAGCTGCGAGACATGTCTGAAAGCCATAACGTTTTTAGCTCTATAAACATTTTAGCTGATTTGTGAGTCGTCTGCCACATAAAAAAACCTCTATTGTCGGCTGGCTAATAAATGTCTTGGCTGTCTGGCTCTGTCTCTGGGCCACACCTACCAAGAATCGAATGCACTTGAACTGTGCCGCTTTGAGGTTTTTGGACTTGCAGCAGTCCAAAGCGAGCCACGAAAACTTGTAGAAATTGTCGCCATAATGCGGTATATAAATATTTATTGTACGTGTTTGGCTGACGTTTCCCCTTATGGCCTTGAGTTTATGAGCCCGAACTGGACTGTTTGTTATTGCCTTTTGTCTCTGGTCTTAAACTTAAACTAATAAAAGCGTCGCAGAGTTATAAAATGCAAACAGAGCGCGCACAACTTTCGAGAAAACTTCTTGAGAAATGCAAGCAAAACAAATAAAAGCGAATATTGATCAAAATGAATTTGATACGGCCAACATAGCCACCCGATGGCGGACGAGTCTATAAAAATATTAACACTCTGGCCACATGACAACCGGCCAAATGAAAATCACGTTCACAATAGTCACGTTTACGGCTGTGGCAATAACAACAAAACGCATCAAAAATATAAGTGCAACACAATACTTGACTTATGTCTGTGACCTGCTGCGCTTTGAATACCCTGTAAAATATGTGGGTTGCAGGGTCGTGTAACGCTTGCGAGCTTTAACCAAGCGTTGGTCTATTTTCTGAGTGACCAACTTAAACGAATGTTAAATTCTTTAGATTTTGGTAACATTCTTATAAGATTTTAGGATTGGCTAGCTCTGGGTCAGGGTTTAGCTGAGCTGAAATAAATCCAGCCTGGATTCGCTAAGCCCAATAAATTTTCAAATTCCTATAAGCTTATGCTACAATCAAAACAATATTATCATGGATTATAGCTAAAAATCGCTCAACAACAGCACAGGCTAAATACTGTCATAGTTGTTAAAGCTTTATATGCTTACAGGGTATACTCTAGCTGATTCTCTTAATTGCGTTCCTTCTTATTTTTGTAGCGACAGAGAGGCGCTGAAGAGGGTCAGCTTAAATGGCAGAACACGTGTTAGGCAACAGCGCCAGCAACGTCATAAATCTCCGCACACCTTCTGTGTCTTGTCCACCCATAGTGCGGGCACAACCCGTTGTCAGTCGGAAGCGCGGCAGCTGCGTCCGCCTCCGTTTGGCCCCATCGGCGGTTCGTTGCGTAGCTTTGAGTATCTTAATACCCCAACCTCAACCCCAACCCCAACCCCAAACCTAGTGCCCGTCCCTATAACCATTTCCCATTTCCAGGCCTTTGCCGCAGTCACCTTTATTGGCCACTCGAACGTCAGCATTTAAAAAAAACGTGATTTCCGCTATTTGCCTGCTGTAATTGTTTACACATAGAGAGGGCGACAGAAAGAGAGAGAGAGAGAGAGAGAGAGAGAGAGGCACGGTCGTGGGTTCGGTTAAGTCCCGCCAACTGTTTAGTCTTCAGTTTGGCTTCTGGCTAAAATAGACGCCAGCTGCCGCCACTCAAAAGTGCACAAAAATGCTTACACTGACGCCCCGACGTCAAATGTCATCCATACTTGCACCCAAAACATGACAGCGGTACAGCCAATGCGTCCACATGCCCCAAGACTTAGACTTAAAAGAAGAAAAAGAAGAAGGGGCAGCAGCGCAAGACACAAATGCAGACACAGGAGTACGAAAAGTAAGTATTGCTGACAGTTGCATTAACTGCGAAAATTCTGACACCTGAATGCAGCTGTTTTGAAAGGCTTTCAAAAGATTGCAGCTGTAGGCGAAAAACTTTGGAAAAGTGCACGAACTAATGGACCTGCAAGAGGGTGGGGGCACATATGTTGTGGCCGATGTGCGTAACAGAGCTCTGAATGTCAGTTAGCCCTGTTTCTAGGGAATATTATAAGGTTGCAAAAAATGATAACTGAGAGATAGAAACGAATGCAAGTATTCAAGTTTAAAGATGAAAGGAAAACTGAAGAATTTCACTTTCGTTTTGTGTATGTATTATTTTGTATATACCTATACAAGTTGTTGATGCATATTGACTGACTGATTGATTGATGTACATCACACAGGTCAAACCTTAAATAAAACAAGCTAAACTGTTCACAGTGGATAATTTTGTGACGTGGTTTTTGGAAAATTTCAAGCACAGATTAAAGAAGTTTAAAATTCCTAACTGTGTATTAAATATATATTTTAATGGTACCATTTAAATAACTTAGCAGACGTACTTAAATTCGCAGAGCCTGAGCGAATTATATTTCTATATTATATTGGTTATTCTTGCAATTTGGAGACAGTTTTGCTGCCTGTTTCGGCCGAAAATTACCTTTGCAGCAATTTGGCTTGCCAATTTTCTTTTGTGCCACTGTGCTTAACGAACCGTGGCTGGCACTAGGATTGCGAATGGGTCTGGAACAGGGGCTGGGTCTGGGTCTTGGTACTTGGAGCATGGCACATGCCATAAGGCTTCCTCCCTGTTTGGCGGGCAACATTGTCAGTTATTGATTTTTGAGCCAGCAACAATGGCAGCAATTTCTTAGAACTTGTAGATACTCTTTACCTATTGAGGTTGTTGCTGTTATCAAAGTCATCAAATGCCAGCAAATGTATAAAAGCAGAAATCAGCGCACTCAACTTGACTTTTTTTCATAGTGAAAACTGTTAATGGCTTTGGCATTTTCCACAGTATTTTCCAACAACAAACGTCAGAATTATCTCTCTATTAAGAGAGACAAGTGACCTCAATATGTTTATGAACCGAAACTAAAACGAAGTCTCCGACTCTGTCTCTGTCTATCTCTCTCCCTCTCTTTCTCGCTCTCGCTGTCTCATTTTCAGTTTCTGTTGCCATATGCAGTTTGGGTTAAGGTTACCGACCCACAGATCTCCTAGCCACAGTCACAGCCTCAGCTTCAGCTTTGGTGTGGCCTGGTCTGGCCAACTGGCCGCATTGAGATACAATTGTATCTGTATCTTGTGCAAATTGTAAATACTGTTGCTGTTGCTGCCGCTGCCGCTGCCTCTGCTGCTGCTGAAGTGGGGCAAACAATGAAGCATCATCGGATGCTTCTCTCTGTCTCTCCTCATCTATTTCACTCTCTCTCTCTCTCTCTCTCTCTCTCTCTCTCTATCTTCTACTATGTTTATTGCATTTTGATGATTTGTATTGTTGTGTATTTTGTGTTTTGAAATTGTGGCTGTTGTTGCTGGGAAGTTGCGTAATGCCAACCTGGTTAGAGCAGCGCTTAGCTGTAATTGTAGTTATAATTAAGTCATAATTGCAGCTAAAAAACCCAAGCAAAATGTTTTTAATTTCGGTTAGATAATGCAAAGAATACAATTGGGAAGTCTAAATTGGAGTAGGGTGTTTCATTGTTAGAATACAATTAAAAAAACTCAATCAAATGTTTCTTTAGCTATAAGCATTGTCAAGTTAAGCTTCGCTTGAATTCAATGTATTTAAAGTTTATTTTACTTTTGTGTACATTACGCCCCAACCTTATCAATTATTTGTATATATGTCATGTACTTTTTTGAGTATTTGCTTATAATTTATTATTTACTTGCTGTGGCCATTACCTGGCGTCTCTCATGAATATCCAAGCCCCACCCAACCACTCGGCCACCCACATGTCACACGCAAGAGACAACACACGTGGATGGCCACGCGCTTTGCTGGGTGCCCCCCCTCCGCTGACAAATACGCCGTATGCCAAACAGCAGACCTGTAAATACCCCCGCCAAAACCCCGATCGGAAGCAAGGTCTTATATTTTTTTTGTAGTCGTCATATGCCAGGTTTGGCCGCAGGCCTTAAAAATTGTAGGTTAAGTCTTTGGTTGAGTCTTAAACTTTATAACCACTAAACGTTTTTTCATAAAAATAACTCGTGTGTATCGTAAAAACTTGTGGTTTTAGTCAGAAAGTATTTATCTGATAACTAAAAATTTTTTAACAATTATTTGACAAGCGTTTTTTGGCTCAAGAGAGTTTATCTTTATATAGATAGCCACACGCGACTATTTTATTTAATTACTTTAATCTATCATCAAATTGTAAAAAGGCAAAATGATGGCATATTATTTTTAACGTGCCAGCTTTCTAATGGCTTCAGCTAACAATAATCTAATTAGGCGCCATTATTTATCATCAAAGTTGACCGCAATTTTTTCAGCTGCCTTCCAATTGATTCGAGCATTAAATTAGCCTCACGTCAGAAGTTTTTACAATAATTAATATGATATATGAACAATTTTCCGCTTTCCACAACAATAAATGCCAGCTCTGACACTTACCACAGTTTTCAATTTCCTTCCGCTGAGGTGGGCTGAAATAAATAAGGTAGAAAACGGCAAATTCAATTATTAAAATGGCAGTCAAATCAATTGAAATATATAAAATATTTAAATAAATAATGCTAACGATTGTTTTGCAGTAAACAAGAAATAACAGCAATTGGTTAAAAAAGAGTGCAATAAATATGTTAACGTGGCCACACGTATGTGTGAAATATGGCAAATTACGTATACGCAACGTTGAGCCCAATTGACCTTGACCTTTGGGCTTGTTGGGGCTTATTACAGCTAGTGCAAAATTGGCCTACAATTTAATTGACGCTTTTGATGCATTCAGTTACAGGTATACATATTTATTGGGAAATCCGAATTCGAAATTACCAAACGTAATTTTCTTTAGAGTTTACTCTACAGTAATTAAATAATTATATGCATTTTAGCTATTTGCTTGCTGTTATTAAATGTAAAAATTTAATTGCCTTCAACTTTAATTTAATAGCTTATTTAAAGCTCTTTTGAATTTATTAAAAACTTAAGAGTCTTTAAGAAACTATTCCCATCGGAGCTGCTCAAGTCTAACTTCTTATTAGCTGACAAATACTTTGCGCACAAGTAAACAATATTAGCAAGGCATACTTTCTAAGCAGCTTTAAATTACAGCCAATCGAGTCGGCTTTGCAGCTTTGCCAAATGCTGTGAATATTCCCGCCTGAATACTCATATAAAGTATGAATTGTTTGAGTATTTATGCTGTATTTACGTTGATTAATTAACACTTAACTGATTAATCGCAGAGATTTGCTTGCATTCGCCACACACACACACACACACACACATACACACACTCGCTTGACTTGTGGTCATGTGCTGCAAAAACGTGCCATCAGAAACAACAACCCAGACACACCCCCGCTTATATAGACAGACATTAATATAAATGTTGGTTCGAGAAAAGCGCGTCAAAATGTTTAGCGCTCGGTAATTAGTGAGCAGCGGCGCCCCTTTCGCTCAGACTGACCCCCCACCATCCCTCTTTCAACCATTTTAGAGGTTTGCCATGGCAACAATTTGCCATTCGTTTCGCTGTTTTTAATTTGCGTGCCATGATTCTTAAGCAATATTGATTTTCATAGCACGTAAAGGTGTTTAATCACCGACTGCAACAACCCAGCCTAACCCCTACAACCTACCCACACCCTACAAACCCTACACACACACACACACACACACACTAACACACAGCCTGCCTCATTACATTCTCGCAAACCGTATTTGGTATCCAATTAATAGGAAGCTTTGTTTTTATTTGTCCACATTTCTTTTCATCTATATATCGCTTACATATATGAAATTCCATGCACAATTCACGTATCGCAAATGCGCGTATGCAAAATCGATTCCTGATTCCGGGACTTGCAATTAACTTCATTATTAATTTACTATTTTTTTCTATAGACTTTCCTATGCGGAAAATGTCTGCCTGTCAATCTATAAAGAAATCAGCATTCGCTTTTGTTCTGATTGCATGCATATATGTATATATATATATATATATATATATATATGTATTTATTTATGAATGTATCTTATGTGCAAGGTTAATCAGTATATTTATTGTTTCTAACTATCTGCCCACAGTTCAGTTTTTTGCTGAACTGGTTCGTAGCTTCCTTATTCTCTTAGTTTATGCATCTGTATCTTTTTGTTTGTCATTCGCAAGCACGAATAAGTTGTTAAGAAAGTTAAAAACTTGTCAGAGTTGTTTTATTTATAACGTATACTTGTATTCAAACTTGCTTAAAATCTTGAAATAGTTATTATCAGTTATTATTGATATTTATATTTTAAGCACATTCCCGACTTTAGTTATTATCAGTTATTATTGATATTTATATTTTAAGCACATTCCCGACTTTATCACATTTTGTCCAATTAGTGTCACTTTTTGTTTATTTCGCTTTTCGTAATTATTCTTAATAAGTTCTAATAAGCTGTGCATTATACCCTCAACCCTTTCCCATCTCGCTCAACTACGTAACTGGCTGTCATATCCAATCTAATTTCCATTATCTATTATATTATAATCTGGGTCTGTCGTAACCAAAAGGCGATTGGGGTAGCTTGTGGCATTATCTTTTCATGGGACTTTCACTTTTGCAGTCGAATCGATAAACACAACAAATATCTGTCAAATCCAGGGCAATTGTTGTAAATTACGAGTAGCTAATGCAGTTTATATAGTGCGAGCAGCCGTATGTATGCCAAATAGTCAGTTTATGTTATGGACACGACATTTATTTATCGTGATTAGTCGTTGCTTTGGTTTCAAATGGCCAGCTGGACAGGCCAGTCATTTGACGTATATTACTATCCATTATTCTCGGCTGGAAACATATGTGCCTCTCTGCCATTTACGGTTTTGGTTGCTTGTGTCTAGATGTATTCGCGTGCCATCCAATTGCGTGAATTGTTTTAATTTAGACTCGTCTCGGTGATAATATGCGACATACGCCAAAGCAATGTGCAGTGCGTGATGGGAATGAGAGATTGAATTCGAATTCGGATTGTTCTCAATTAAACTTTAAAAGATTTTATCTGAAAATAATATACTGATTGCCCGGAGAACTAGGCATTGCTTTTTTATGCCAAATATATTAATACCTTTAATAAAGTTTTAAATAAGTTATCCAGAAGAATCTTCCATTGAGTAGTCTGCATAAAGTGTTTGTCCCTGTCCAGTTTTTAGCTACATCTAAGAAAAATATATCCAAAAATAATTATAAGCTGCATCTTTTCTTCGCTTCCTTGAATTCCATTTCAGCTTTACATATCAGACAACGCCTGCAATTAGCTAGTAATTTTCCAGTCGATATTTTTGAATATTTAATGCAATTTGTTTTCAAAAGAAACACAAGCAATCGAAGGTACACATTTCCAAATCCATTTATGTCTGAGTGCTCGCAATTGAATTGAGTGCCGTGTTTCTGGAAATTCTGTTAAAATGTTTGGATTTCATCTATGCAGCTCGAGTGGCAGCATTTGATGCGCTCGTGGGAATCTTCTAATGGGGAGGATGCGCTCACTTGCCAGCCACTTAAAGATGCTCTGGAATCGCATGGTTACGAATCGGTTGGGAGCGGTTATTAAACACTTGTTGTGGCGAGGGGCGCAACATTGTCCACAATAAATTTGTTCACACAATCAATACCAATTAACCTCCTTGGCGCGCACTTAATTATAACGCGCATCGAGCCAAAGAGCAAATAAAATAAATATTTTCTTAAGCTCGGCGAGACGGGAGATAAAAACATCCTGGCTGGAGGCTCCAATCAGACCCAGACCTAGCCCCACTCCCCCCAGTGCCTCTTCTCTCACTCTCTCCACGGGCGTCGCGCCTACGTATGCTGCTCATTTTCCACTCTAACACGCAGCTGCGTTGGAAAAACAATGAGAAAAATTAAAGAAAACACAACAGTTCAGGGGCCGCAACTATGTGCGGACTGCATTGGTTGGGGAGGTCCCTACCATGGTCGCAGCCCCAGCCTCGCTCCCTGCTCCAGTCTCTGCCCCACCTCTCCGTTCCGGCATTTGTCGCTTTAATTAACGCAGCGTCGCGGAGTTCGTCCGATTGCTATCGGGAGCTGACAACGAGAATGACTCACAATCCGCCAGCAAATGTTGTTGTTGTTGTTGTTGTTGTTGTTTTAGTTTTACATGCAAATGCGCCTCCTGCAGCGCTAGGAGCCCGAAATCCAAGTCCGTTGGTGGTTGCTCATTCAACGCCGTAGCCTGTGACGCACTCTGTGGGCGTTTTTATATCTTTTCCTTTGAGTTTCATTTTCGGAACGTGACTCATTTATCTAGGCGGACAGGCTAAACCCTGTCATTTTTATGCAATTTTCCACCAACAGCAAGGGTCAAAGGGCTTTAGCTGAGTTAACAGACTTGTAAAGTCGAAGCGAGCTCGTAGCTTACAAATTGACCTATCTGCTTTATGGTTTTGTTGAATACCTGATTTGGATACATATTAAACTTAGGCACATATACTTTAGAGTATACCAAACGACAACTATTTATGTTTGTAGTTTACAGATGACCATAAAAGTCAGACACTCTCTCTGTCTCTAATTCCCTACCCCTTTTGTCAATCGAATTTCCGATTTACTCAGTTTCACGCTTAAGGCTTCAATTAAATCATTTATTGAGCTGTAAGCAAATCACCTTTGACTGCGATCTAATAAAATATTCGAGAGCCTGGACGGACTTGTCCCAAGAGCTGTTCAAATATTTAATATTTGCATAGTTTTGTTTGATTTCAGCTTGGGGTATCACCTTGCAATAAATAATACAATTGACTCATAAAATTGATTGAGTTCATTTCTGATCTGTCTGACAGGCAGGCTGCCTGGCTGGCAGTCCTGGGTCTGTGTTTGGGTTTTCGTTTGGCCCTGGCTTCGGTTAACGTGTCACTGGCCAATTCCCAATGCCAAGAGCTTGGCCAGACAATATTTGCTATACTTTTATCAGACACTGTGTGTATTTGTGTGTGAAAAAGTAAATATGATGCTTATCAGAGGCTGCACAGACAACTGTTTGGCTAGCTAAATAATCTGACTGAATGACAACAACAACAACGACAACATAAACAACAGCCACAACGGCAACAACAAATACAAACATTAATCATTAATATGCGAAAATGCATTCAACAATTTATTTGATCTGCAGAACGCGCCATTCACGCTGTTTGCGTTTAATTAAAGCCATTAAATCGCTTTTTAATTGCATAAGCACTTTCCCAATTGATTAAGGATCAGCGTTAAGTTTAATTTAACATACTTATTGTAAAAACTGTAAAATTTTTACGAGGGCTTAAATTATATTAAGTTAGCAAAGCTACCAAGTCAGCAGACATTATGAATAAAATTTAGTATACATAGCTTATTGGATTATAACTTCAAATGGTTAAAAAGGTAAGTTAAATTGTTTAGTAGTTGGAATTAAAAATGAATGGAGTTCCCTTTGTTACCAAAGCTAGCTAGTCAGCAATCAACATGAACACAATTTAGAATATTAAACATATTTGGTTGCCATGCAATATGGTTAAGAAATTAAACTATTCGGCATTTGTTAAGTTCGATTTGCTAGCAGTCAGCTGCCATTTGAAATGCTCATGTTATGTGAATGCATCGCATAAAGCTTATTTAATATATTTATAATTAGTTAAGTATCAACTCTCTATCAACTTTTATAATTATACCACATGAAGCCTGGCGCTTCGTCACTTGTGAACCAAAAACAAAACGTTTCACATCAAAGTCAGTTCTTATGGCCTCTCAACTGACATCAAAAACAAACGCCAAGCAATTAAATCAGCCCACAAAAATCCCAGACGTAGAGCAACAACATTGCAAAATTTTTACGATTATTTCTTGAGCAGCGTTTTTAATGCCCTTACTGAAAGTCTGGGTGAGCCAGCGCGCGGGGGCGCAGCAGAGCAGTAAATATGGTATGAGAAACGACTGCTCTATATGGGGATAATATAGACATGAAATGAATGTCTCCATTTCTTATGGAATATTAAGCTGAAGTTCGTAAAATACAGCTAGATCTTAAAGAGTATACAGTTTTTGATAGAGTAAAGCAATCAATTTATATCTTTTTAATTTTCCAGCTAGACAAAGAGAGATTGATAGAGGGGCAGCATGAGGGGGGAGTCTGCAAGAATGATACCCAACGATTTTCGCATTGTCGCTTAAATTAATTAAAACCTCCAGCGGCAAGTGATAGCACTTCATCAGATACGCATGCTTGCACTTGGAGAAAATATCAAGAAGCTTTACAAAATCAAAATCAAAAGCTAAGGAAATCAAAATCTAGCCCGAAATAACTTAATTAAAAAAAGGCCTCAAGGCCTCATGTAAATTTACAATTATTTCACGGTTTGAACTAGAATAAGACTTTATAGCTGCGGTTTTCTTCGAGTGTTTAAACTTTGGGTATTTACTAATTGAAACCAAAGAAAACTTCATAGCAGCTGCGCTCAGGCAATTGGCAACTGGTTTCAGCCAACTTCTACTGAGTTCTTGGTGTGGGGGCAATGGACAAATAAGCTACCGAAAATGTGAGAAGCACATGCTGCTCCATTGTCATGGTCATGGGCACACGCACGCACTTGTAGATACTTTTCAAGGCAGATACAAGCTTACAGATACAATTCCGTTGACGAATTGCCTGACATGCGTTGCTAATTTGTCTGGCGCGAATGTCTCGCCGCATGTATCGTCTATATTCACAGTGGCTGTGAGTTTATATGTTCAGATATAAAGGAGGGTGGCTGGGGTGGATTCGCTTTATAGCCATGGCTGGCTGGGTTGTTAGCACGACGGAGACGAAGGCGTTTGAACTTTTTACGGTTTCGCATTTTCATTTCGTTGTTTGCGTCTAAAGTTCATTGTTAAATGACTCTTCCCAGTTTCGTGTGTGTGTGTTGTGCGAGTGTTGTGTGTTGCTACATTCATTTGCTTTGCTTGTTGTTGCATATGCCACTGGCTGCGGAAAGTGTTCGATTTGATCTCAGCACTTGTTAGTTTTTACGGTTGCACCCAGCACTCCTCCACACAAACTACTTAGTTAAGTTTTGCAAACAAAGCTGCATAAAAATCGATTTGTCATGCGATTTGGCATGCCTTCGGGGGCAGCTTGGAAGCACCACATATGACTGACATTTCACAATGTTAACATCAGATTGTCAATAACAAGTGGTGAATGTGGTTTTATTCACAATAGTCAATAGAATAGACATTAGATAAGTTTGCAGCTGGTTAAAGCAGATGTTAATTGATTTTGCTTAATTATGAATTGCAATCATTTATAATTTAACTTTGCTCAAGTCAAGAGTTTCTCCACAAATTAAATAATAATTTTTCCTGTGCAGGCGAAATTTTTACCTTACTGAAAACATTACCTTACCTTAAGGCTTTCCTTTGGTCACAAATGGGCCATATATAACCTTGTAGTTCCTCAAGGTCTTCAAAATATATCGTGCACACCGAATATAACACTTCTTGTTGTAATCTAATAAATATGCAACAAAGGTCCACCTCCGACATCAACCTTTGCAACCTTTGCATCATAAATCAAATGGAAATCATTAGAAGAATAGCTTTAAGAGCTACTTTTTGGACTAATCTGATGTCATGGGGGGCAACACAATGTGCATGGCCGGGGCCAGAGGAAACCAGTTTTCACAGTTCAGTGCGAGTTCCGAGTTCAAGCAAGGGCAACAATTAAAAACAAATTAGCGATTTCGAAAAAATGTAAAAAGCTGATTACAAATCATATTATAAAGATGTCTAGTCACACTCTGTGTTTAGACAGTTGAATAAACCCCAACGCCGTGTCAAAGAATTGAAATATAAAGTGTATATTTATTTGTTGTGCAACAAGTTGCCTACCCACTCGTTTACAAAGCTTTAAAACTTAATCAGCAACATATAGGTGAAGACGCTCGAATAGAAGATGCCCTATATTTGTCAACATTTGCTACGAGCTGCACATTGTGGAATTTTTATTCTATAATAACTTCTGTGTTTATTAAGCGATCATAATGAAATTGTTCAGACTTGAAGATCGTATTCGAATGTTATTCGACACTAGAGTTCTTTAAGTATCTGAGATCGACGCATGCGACGAAAATGTCTCCATCTGTCTGTTACACACATTTTCACTAGGCACATATACACCGTTTTCTTACTCATTTTCAATAGGTATGAAAATAATAAACGCTTGATGATTTAATGTATTAAACAATTAATATTCGTTAAGCAATTTTATTAGAATGAACCGGTCACGGCTTGATTTTTGTTTTGCTTTAGCAAAACTTGCACACCCGCCCACCCTCTAAGACCCCAACAAGACTCGTATGCCACGCGCTATACGATAATTATGCATAACAGTATCTACCCGTATTATTCAATAAACCAGAACCTGACGATGACGTCGGGGAAATATTTTTGATTGCCGGCTTGCCAGGCGATGCCACGAGGAAGTGCCTCGTAGCTCTCCTTCTCTTTCTATCTGCCTCCCTCTCTTTGCTAGCTGGTCAGCTGGCTTAAAGATGCCGGCTCTGGGTCCGGGTCGATCATGTGCAGCTTGTCTTACGCCTTTCACCGGCAACATCTTGACGTCAGCGACATGTGTTTGGCAAACACGAACCAAATCGAACTGGACAATCAGCTAAGGCAGCTAATGTAGTCAGATCTATTTTGTTTGTTTGAGAGTTAATGTACGTATGAAATGCAGCAGAAGGAAGTAAAAACAGTCAGTATGAAGTTGTAAATGAGATTAAGAATTAAAAACAGCACAATAAATCAATTGATCTATATACAGGAAATATATAGAGCATGATTTGTGCCCAACTAGTTGAAGTACTCCTGAAACGCTCAAGGTTTCGGACCACATTTGGAATTGTTTTTATATATACAGTAAACAATCGAATACGAATTTTTTTGTAATCTATCAAATGAAAGAATAAATTCCACAGAAAGTATGCCAAAAAGATAACATATGCGAATACTAGACATGTTGATCAACTTCTTTATTGGCAGCATTTAAACCCACTTTGAGACTAATGAACTGTGGATTTAAGCCTTCTAACTTCACACTTTCCAACTCATGCTATAATAATATTTACTCAGTTGTTGCTGCCTTTTATCTATTCGAGTATAGTATATTTTTTTATTCTATTGTTTTTATCATGTATGCCTGGAAATCAGCTTGACTTCATGACTTGATGCATAGCAATTGGAGAAAAAGTGCTGATTCGAAGTTATGATCGTACCTTCTGTTTACCGTTTCTATGTTTAGCCCCATAAAGATCTGTAAGATTTGGATTTCTTTTGGTTTTCGCTGCACGTCTTTGACCCGACAACATTTGTTGGCGATTTATATCTAAATATTATGCTATTACCAGGCCAGGTACTTAACTATCCAACTATCCAGCGAAATCGAATAGCAAATCACCAACGCGATTTCGCTGGTAATTCGCCTTGCCCCATCCTCCTCATCTCTTACACTCTCACTCTCTCTCCTTCTCTGTGAAGTAGGTTTCCAACTGTCACTGCCGAATGACACGAAACTGGGCAGTTGAGCAGCTCAAGCTTATGATGATATTAATGATGATGATGATGATGATGATGATGGCTCATAACGAGCTGGCCAGGTGGGCGGCTAGTATATCTATATCTATGGCAATGTGTGCCAGGTGAAACACTTATTGGCAGTTAACGGTTAAACAAATCGTTTGCCATTACAATTACATACACGAATCTCATTTAACGGTTCAGCGAAAAGCCCAAATTGGTGTCAAATGCAAATTTTCAGGTTTATTTTAAGGGCGACAAGAAAACAAATATAAACAAATACACATTGATGAAGATTTTGCAAATGACTCACTTTTCTTTGCAAAGACGCCCACTACAGACTACGTGTGTGCGCGCGTGTGTGTGTAAAGTGTAAATTATGTTAATTGGAAAGCAATTTATGGCATACATCGAGTAATTACGCAGCGGCAACGACTCATTAAGTAACAGTTAAATCCACACGCGGCAAATGAAAGTGAAATTGCGTCAAGTGGAGAAAAGAATCGAAACGAATCGCATCGAATCGAAATCGAATAGCATCGAGTAGCATCGAATCGATCAACTGCCGCAGAGGCGGGGAGTAGTGAAAGTGCCAGCCCACTTGTACAAATCAATTAAGTTAGCCAGAGTTTGAGCTCAGCATTTTAATTGAAATACACCTACGCCAACAAGAGCTCAGCGTGCAAATCAAATTCGAAATGATTTATATAAGTGAAGTGGGGACAAATCCCCCAAAATCAACCGCAATGTGCCGCCATTTTGTGTGCAGCAGCTCCTTCAAGTGGAAGTGGAAGTGGCTGTGGGAATGGAAATGCAAGTGGAAATGGAAATGGCAGCCAATTGCAGTGACCGAAAATGTCAAATCGATTGTTTATGGCTTTTTTAGTGTGCACATGTCATAAGCGTGGTATATAGAGGTGGCACTCCAGCCCTCCCAGACCAACACTTGCCCCCTTGAATCACGCCCCAGGCTGGCCTACAGTCCATAGTTCAGCACCACGTAGTAATCCCCCCGCTCAATTGCACGTGTTGTATTTGTTATTGACTCGATTTATGTGACTTTTTTTATATTTTCTATTTGAACGTTTCATTCACGATCTATCGTAAAACACGTAATGTTTGTTTGTTTATAGATATCGAGTTCTTATTAGATTTTCAGCAAATATTGGCAATGGGTAATTGGAAGCTAAGCAACTCGTGATGTTGACTGTTTGCACATTTAAAACTGAAAATGCGTTTTAATATTGGGAATTAGCCAATATAATACTGTCTAGCTAACTAAATGTTTGACTGATTGATGACTAACTACTTTCAAATCTGAGATTGCGTTTCAATATTGGAAAAAAGCCCGTTTAGTCTGATGACCAATTGATTTGAAATTAGTTTCAAGATTGGAAATTAAACCATGGAAATAAGTAATAATTGTAGATACATGCGTTTATCCTGACTGACTGATTGATGTCAGACTGATTGACGACTTTTTTTTCGACAATTACTTATATCGAACTGGAAATGCATTTCAAGACTGGAAACAGAGCCATAAAAACGAAATAAAATATATATATATGTTATTCTTAAGCCCGACTGACTGATTGATTGACTAGCTAACAGACTGACTGATTGATGACTTACACCTATTAAATCTGAGAATGTGTTTCAAGCTGGGAAAAAAACCATGAAACAAGTAATTTCGACATATTTAACCGTTTGACTGACAGCCTGATTGACTGATTGATTGATTCGCTGACTGACTGACTACTTCTAGTAAATCTAAGAAATTGTTTCAAGATTGGAAATTAAACTTGCTTGTGGGTATTACATATTCTTACGAGTTATTTGTGCAACTGTTTTAATAATTCAAAAGTTTAAAATTCATTGAAGCTTATAGCTCCTGACCCCACTGACGTCAGTTTAGGCGAGTACTGATCTAACCCAATCGTTTTGGGCCCGACTCGAGCATATAAAACGCAGTTTTTATATTATATGCATGTGTAAACATTCGTCATTTGACATGGAAATGCATTTATCCGACAAGTCTCGACCTAGGGCCAGGCACACGCACATGAAAAGCCAAGCGACAGGGCGATTAATGTAATTGAGTATATATACTCGGTTAAATGTGTGTGTGATGTAATGCGAATTGCTGCAGGCACGAAACTGCAAACCAAGCTCTGACTGCACAACAGATTTACACCCAGATACACCCACCCACACACGCACACGCACACGCACACACACAACAAGAGTGTGAAAGTATACGTAACTTGGCATATAAAGCCAGTTTCCAGGCAAGACATGGCCCATGCGATAACACAAACATTTCAGGCGATTAAAAATTTAAAGCAGATTTGCCTGACAGACATGTACACGGAGATGCACACAGATGGAGAATCGGAAAGCCGGAGAGCTGCTTTTGAGCTTCTCCAGCTTAGCGACTTGGCATCGCATGCTCAGCGAAGATAATGTAGGGGTTCAGACAAAGAGCCAGAGCTACAAACTAATTGACTTTTGAGGGTGTAGCTACTGTGGGAACGAACGAGCTCTGACTATTGAGAGCAGAGACACATTATATAGAAAACTATTCCTCTTCAATAACTGAGTGCCTATATGACTGATTGATTAATTGGGCATATAATCCTTATGAGAGGAAAGTCACGCTAAAGTGAACTCTTTGGGAATTCCACTCGCTGGACAATTGGGGGAAAATTATTTTAGAATACTTTTTGTTTAGAAAATTTTCAAATATCTTTGTTTTTATTTATTTTCCTTAGTGGAAAGTTGTCAATGGTATCTATATCTCAGCTCAGTTTTCTTCCTGTTTATATACAAGAAATCTTATGTAAATTTCTTAAAGTTTTTTTTTGCCTAAAATTTCTGATTAGTTTTAATACTTAATTAAAATACAAGCCCGAAAGCTGCGTATTAATAAATTATAATATTAATATTAAATATTTTGAAAATTAAAGTATACAAAAAAAAAATATCCATAATTATTTTCAAATTTTAACTCACATCAAATGCTATGTGACCCACTGTACAATGACTAACTGGCTGTGTAACAGACTCGGACGCCAACTGCTGCCGTGCTAGAAACATTATGTTGCACAGACTAAACATCAGGTATAATATACATGCAACTATAACCCTCTCTCTCTCTCCCTCTCCCTCTCTCTCTCTCGTTCTCTCTCTCTCTCTCTTTGTATCACTCTGCCCCCTTTCTCTCTAGCTGCTGTGAAAAACTGTTAAATGTTTTTAAATGTGAGAAAATAAAAGTGGAAAACTTGCTGCACTGGCTACCAGCTACTGCATGTTCATAGTTGGACCCGCCGGCACAATTATCACCTATCCGTCCTGCCCAACCCCCTCTCTCCCAGTCTCTGTCTCAGTTTGGTTGGGTTTTGGGTCTAGTTTTAAGTTTTGCCGAGTAACATGGGAGTGATTAAACAGTCGCACACACTGCGCTCGTAATACCCAGGATGATAGCATTGCATTGCCAGCTGCAGTTCAATGCACTTGCCGTGCAGCACAATGTCGGGCGATAAATATTGAAAATATAGATATATTCCATGCAAACATATACGCATGTAATCTTATTGTATATGCGAGCTTGTATACTTCGCAAACAGAATGACATATTGGCAATGGGTTTATTGAGACAAAAGCCGTGTAAAATTACAGATTAATTGTTATTATCGAGGCATATGCTGAAAAGGAGAGTCAGAGAGAGAGCGTGAGAGAGAGAGAGAGAGAGAGTAAGAGAGAGAGAGTGAGAGAGAGAGAGAGAGAGAGAGAGAAGGAAGGAAAGACAATGGAAAACAATGCGGAAGCTTTTCTTTAGCCACAGGCCATTGCATTGCATTTTCACTTTCCTGCTTTATGGCCAACCAGGTTGTTTCTGCTTTTTATTCCCACACGCTTTTCTCACTGCAATCTCAATTTCTTCTCCCCTCTTCCCTCCCCTGCTGTCCATGTGCATTTGTTGATTTTCACCCATGGCTCATGGTCTTTTGGTCTTTTGTGGGCTTTTTTGCTGCTTGCCGTTGGATTGAAGAGCTGTTTGCCAAGTCCATGAGCAACGCCTCACTCTATGATAAACACATCCGCTCTAGATACAAGCCAGGAATATTATTCCAATGTGACCCACTTGAGTAGCGAGAGAGCAACCATTTCAGATATGATACCAAGCTCTAACAGCCACTTGTTAGTCCGCTGAGAATGCACTCAATACTTGTGTTTTATAAATAGTATTTCTCAATCGGGTTAGATTTGACTTCATTTATACTCGAAATGACCCAATAAACTGGGTTGTGGTTGTCTGATAAATAGTTCTATCTAGTGCAGGAAATGCATAGGCAATTAGACAGGCATTTACATTTGATTAAAAACGAAAACCAATAAGTTACACAACAAATTAGATATACTCCGCAAAATATATGAATAATGAGCAAGAGATTCACATAATATTCCTACAGCATATAGCATTCGACATTGCCTAAATAGAGCCCACTCAGATTTAGAGTCTTTATATTATCTAAGTTTATAAAAGCAAAATAGCAAACTGTCGTTCATTCAATTCGAGCTACTTATTTACTGTTTAAAAATGCATCATAAAGTGAACAATTTGAATTGACTTTAAATGAATGGAAGCAGATTAATATGCTAATGAATGGCATACATTGAGACACCTGGCAAATAGCCATATAAAACTATAGAAACTAGAGCTGCAAAGTGAAACGTCAATACATACAAACATCGCAATCATTAAAATCGCCCTCTTAATCTACATTCTGCGATAGCAAATAAAAATAACAACATTTGAGTTCCCGACTTTTTCCCCCAACTGAAAAACTTTCACTTTTTGCCAAAAAAAAAAAAAAAAACAAAAGAGAGGAGAAACAGAAGTGGCTCAATGCTAAAAGTTTAACTGTCAATAGCAATTAAACGGGGCGCATGCCACGCCCCCCACACCTCCCCCGAAAAGACCAGAGCTCCAATATGTGTACATTTATGTATATGCAGATTGATGCCATTGCCAGGCTAAAGCTGAATGCAAGCTGCAGATGTTATTTTGGTTGAATGAAAAACTCGTTTTTCATGTCCATTTTCATTTCGCTTTTAGTCGCTGTCTGCTAAAGCCCTCCCCTAGCCTCCCTCCCCCCCTCCTTCAACCCCTAAAAAAAAGGAAGACCTACCAAAATTGCAATTGCAACTGCTATTACTTAGTAGGGGCATGCAGAGGGGGTGGCTGGGGGCAATCCTAAAGATACATACGAACGACACAATTCGCTTGCCAAAAAATCAGGACAACAATTACAATGGAAGCAGGAACCAAGCTGCTGCAGCCATGGCAAAGGGGGGGAGGGGGGCGTGTGTGGGCTGTGGGGCGGGGCTGGGTTGCAGGCACTGTCAACTTGATGTTCTTTGGAGAGCAAATAAAATGTTGCGAGAAGCAAATCTGCAGTGCGCCTGCGCCAGGGTTTCTGCTCTCGGGACTCGTGAGTTCCTGAGAGGCAAGCGCCAAAAATAACGTTGGGCAGAATATGATACCCTTTCCGAGGGTAGTTTAGCTCTGTCAATATACTAAATGAAACGGATTGAAGGAAATAATAATAGTAATAATCTAAATCATTACAAACAGCCTTTCATCCAATTTTCAGATTGCAAGTTATCCTAAGGAGGAGACAACTGCACATCTCTATCGCACCTGTCCAGCTCTATGCAAAGCTAGACTGCGTTGCCTAGAAACCTATTTTCTTTTAGAACTTGATAGTTGCCAGTTGCCAGCAATTGCAAGCACCTATCAGCAATAGCTTAACTACATCGGACTACTATATCATATGCATACCTGCTGTGGGAATAATGTTGTGTGTCGACATTCTGTTTATATGGCTGCAAGGGTATTTAATCTTCGGCTGCCCAAAGCTGTCCACAAATGCTCCGTTTTGTTTTTGCCCTTTGTTGCTGCTAACTGAATTTTGCTTTTCGCTGATGGCAATGACTCCTCAATGCAGTCAACTGGGTGCCAAGGGGTTACTCTAGCTGGGGAGTCTACGGGCTGGGCGGTTGGGGCCTTTGGCGCCGGCTTGCATTAACTGCACTTGATAAACGCGATTTGTGTGAGGAGGCGCGCGTTAATTTGTCTTCAGTTTTTGTTTTGTGATTCGCTTAATTAAAAGCCGAATCCCAATTTGGCGCCTGCTGCTGCTGCATCCTTCAGGAGCAGGACTCACTCGACTGGAGTGGAGCACAGCTGAGGAACGTTTGGTGGCAAGTGGCAAGTGGCAAGTGGCGCGGGCAGCAGAGGCAACAAGGGTCGCTCGCTTGCCGTTGGTCGCGTGCGTTTTTATTGATTTTTCCCGCAATGCGATGAGAAACGGCCTATTCTTGTTGTTGTTATTCTTGTTGTTTTATTAAACTTAAGTGTGCATGTTGTGTATTCATAAAGTTCCTGTTCCTATTACTGTTCCAGCCAGAGCCACAGAGGCAGACCGCGAGAGAGGTGTGGAGACCCTCCAAGTTGCGAACTTAGTTAGTTATGTGGGTTAGCCGCAGACCCGTAAACTGCACAAATTACTCAATGGCAGGAACTGGATTTCGAATTCCTTTGTTATTCACGCTTAATAGCTCGAATACCCCTATGCTTGAAGCGCGGCTGAGGAAGAGCCGAGGGCACAGCCTTAAACAGGACAAAGGAATAGTTTTTATGGGGTATATCAAGTGAAAGTGAACCACGTAAGGGCTGCGCACAGTCGCAATGACACTGGCTAAAGAAATACAAATATTTGATTGAACGATAAGAAGAAATCCATATAAACAAACTGTAAGATATGTACGAGCTGCAAACAAAGTTCTATATATATAATCAATATCTATGCATTAGCACGGTTATGTGAACTCCAAGTTGATCGAGTTGAAGCACAAGTGAGACGAGAGAGATCTCTGAAAATTATCAAATAAATGATAATAACCTTAAGGGAAATAAGTCTAATCTTCGGAAAGTGTCAAACATAGTGGCAATTATTTTGTACACTTATATCTTAAAATGAGTTTGAGGCAAAGCGAATGAAAGCATAAGAAAATACATATTTCAGCTGAAGAAATTATCTCACTCTTTCACGACTCACTCTACCAAAGATAGCTGCTGTGCTGTGCGCTTATCGTCAATCAGTCAATCGTACAGTCAATCATGACGGACTGTTTTTATATTTATAAATTAGTTACATATCATATAAAGTTATATTACTTTTCGCTGGAAAACACTTAATCTAATCTATTATCAAGGTTTTACTCTCTCACTCTCACACTCTTGCTGTCTCTGTCTATCTCTCTCTCTTTCACTCTCTCCCTTCAACTCTCTCTCAGTTCTTCAGGTTGAGTCTTATCAACAAGATTCCCTCCAAATACAACCTGCGCCTTATTTATCAACTTGCATATTTACGTATATATATTTTGCACCATATCAACCGGCTTTCATGTTCATGTGGACCACAAGCTCTGGAGTAACTGTAATTATGAAGGTCAGTTTTGGCTTACCTTAAAAAAGCGGCCGCTCGTGGGCATAAAATTTAATTTGAAAAAAATTAAATTTATATGCAATTTAATTGTTGTTTTCGTTTTGGCGTCTGCACTCAAGATGTCGTCGTCGTAGTAATAGTTGTTGTTGTTATTGTTGTTGCACCAACAGCTGTTTTGTGCCACACACACACACACACGCACACACACAGAGACACACACAAACTCAAATGCACACACAGCAGGTCGATTTCAGAGATACACACAGACACACAAGCGTTTGGCCGAGCACAAAACATAAATAAACAACAAATATTTGTTTGGTCGCGTATTTTCTTGAGTATTTTATTATTATTTTTATTTGACTTTTGCTTTATTTTATTTTCATTTATTTTGTAAAGCTGTTTTTTAATTTTCTTGGCGCATTTTTGTATATTTATGTAGTTGTTTTTGTTATTGTGCACACGCGCTTGGAATTTTTTTATGATATTTGGGCTTGAAAGTGCGCTACGAGTATCTGCGAGATACTTTGTTGACTATTCAGAGGCGACCTAGGCAGTTGGTTTTAGTTGTTCAGCTAAGGAAAACTCAATGCAACTGCTGTGCTGTGCTGTGGCTGTATTTCGTATGCATTAACTGACATTAACTAACTATTTACTCGGCAATCGTTGAAATATTTCTAACTAAATATCAAAGATACACAGTCCAAGACAGATACGCAGCGTGGAAGCGGCAGCAGCGCCAACCGAATTGCTATCCAACTCGTTGCAGATACGAAAACCAACTGAATCCACGGCGCACACAACACAAACTGAGAGCTGAGTCCGGCGACTCGACAAACGCCGAACCCCGAGCCCGTCGCTCCGAGCATGTTGCACGCCGAACGTCGCACGCCGAACGCAGGCGCCGCTCGTACACAGCGAGAGATTTACAGTCGTAACTCGCTTGATGCGAAACTGAAATGAACACCGATTTCTTTGAAGATTGTCAGTCAGCAATGCTTAAGAGATGTCGTTCGAGAAAGACATGTAATTAATAGAGCTCGTATTAGCCATCTAAAGAAATACAGAAAAACATAAACCAATAAATTAACCACTTTTTAATTTAAAGATCTAAGAGCAGACGGACAATGTTCTTAAAGAATCTTTAAAAGCACACAAAAATATAATCATAAGCTCCAATAATTTTTGAATACAGCTTAAAAAAACCTATGCCCATAATCGATATATATCGGTATTATGAAAATGGAAAAAGGTGGCGACAAACAAGTTCTCTAGCTTTTGCAGTTCCCGACGTGGTCAGATATGTTTAATAAAATATAGAGCAGGAAATATTGTCTGCTTTTATACAGGCTGCAAATTAGTATTACACTATGAAACATCAGAAAACTTTCTCGAGAGAGAAGCTTTTTTTTGAAAACCTCGATAACAAAGTGTTGCCAAGAACCAAGTCTTGAAAAACGCACACGTTTTCATAAATAACTTCGAAATGTAAGGGACAACATATATTTCAAGGCTCTAGTTTCGTAGTATTGTTTTATTCACATCTTATATATAATCAGGCTGCATTTGTATGGGAATTGCCATATCTAAAGCTACTAAATCATGAAGCTATACTAAGAACTAAAAAGAAACGTATGGATATGGAATGAAAATGGTTGCAAGCCCCATTTTTATGCACACGAGGTTTTACTGTAGGGACTTTGAGAGTGTGAGAAAGAGTGCGTGAGAGAGAAAAAGGGAGAGAGAGAAAAAAACATAGAGAGTGATTCGCTTAGTGGACTAATACGGCTTGTTTTAATTTCAGTTTCCATTTCTGTTTCCATTTCTGTTTCAATTTCTGTGTCTGTTTCGATTTCTGCTTGCCATCCTCACCACCAGCTGTGGCCGTGTGTCTGCACTTGGGGCTTAGGCTTTGTTATTTTTAGCGCCACTCGATTTGGTTTTACGAGGTGGGCACTGCCTGAGCCGTGCTGCGGGTTGGGCTGGTGCAATGCGTGTGGTGGCCGCATGTCACATGCCGGCGCGCATTGTCCACATTTTGTTGCTGTCGTCAAAGTCTTGCAATGTGACCGTCTCTCGGCAAATGCTGCTAATTGCAGGTGCCCTGCTCAACAGGCAGGTGGGTGGGTGGCTGTGTGGTCGTGTGGGTGTCGCCGTTGCAATTAGTGCAACTAATTAATAATATAGCATGCTAAGTAGATGCAGTTGCCAGTTCTGCCAGGCAGCTGCCACCACTTGTATCTGCCCATCGATCAATGCAAGATACTTGTGGGTGTGCTGTTGTGTACCTGTGCGTGTGTGTGTGTGTGTGTGTGCCACACTGATTGGATATTAATATATGGATACGTGAGCAAATTGTTTAGTATTGGGTCAGCTGCTTGAGTATCTATGGGCATTGACTGTGCAAAGGCCAATTTACATGCAGTTGCCAATCTCAGATGTGAATGCATTTCAAATAAGTTTATATTTAGAATAATGTATAATATAATTCCAAAGTCTGTGCATGCTATATAAATAACTCTGAATAGTAATTGAGTTGGCTTTAAGTTCACATTTATAGATTTGTTGCGAACTTTTAAAAAGTCAAAAGAGAGCTAAGATCGTGGAACTCGATTTTACTCAGATATTACCTTTCCACTAAGTACACGCCCGTGGAAAATTGAAATCTACCCATCTTGATCTTCCCTTCTATTTCAAGTGATGAATACATGCAAATCGTTTCACTTATGGCCAGGTTCTTAGTGCTTAAAAGTAAAAAGAATCAGATCTCTATTGTCTGATGCACCCATTTCGCATTTAGCTGGAAATCAAACTTTTGAGTCCCCCGCCTCTAGGCATGCCTATAAAAATAACTGCACACACACGGCAAACACACGCGTCACATGCCAATTTCTCTCTGGAAACATTTTGGAAATCTCAACGGAAGAAACCAACAACACGTGGCTCAGGTGTTTACAGCAGCTGCCCCGGGGGCAACAGCGAAAAGCGAGCATCATCAAACTTTGAGACTGCGCCGCGTGACGCAATTTCAAGACCGATTTCTCAAACCTACAAATCTGCCAAAAGAGCTGTCAAAACAGGTACAAATACAAATGCGAAAACAAATACAAGCGCGAGTGCAAAAATGCAGCTGATATGCGGCGGGCGCGCGTTTGAGTTAATGAGCCGTTGACTGACTGCGTCGCGGGTTCAATGGCCACAATTGAGTCACAATATGCATAGAATAGCGCCAGGCGGGAGGCAGAGCATCCCATAGCCAAACATTTGCATACAAATGTTCAGATGGCAAGAGAGTGCTACACGCAGTTGAGAGTGCTCGACTGGTAAATACCCTGGAATCACTTGCGCCAAGTTAACTCAGTCTTAATAATCAATTCTCACATGATTTTAAGCAAATCTCTGAAGTTATCGAAAAAGCAGAGACAAATGTATATTTGATGAGGTCAGAGTTGTCTTCTTCTGTCTGTTACAAACATTTGTAAGTGCAACATACCCATTTTACTCATTTCCAATGGGTATACAAATACAGGAATGAGCATTGACAGGCAGCAGACGACAACAAAGACAAACGGCAAAGGCAAAAGGCAAAAGGCCAGGCAACTGGCCATGACTGACACCCCGGCAAGAAGTAGCCGTTGATCCTGATGATGATGAGGCCAAAGGGACTCAGTCAGACCGACGCTTGCCCCTGTGCCCGTCTGTCCGTCTGGCTGTTTGTCTAACTAACTGAGGCATGAGAAATCGCATGCAATACAAATTAAGCAAATGTTTGATGAAATTTGACTGCGGGCAATTGGAATTGAAACTGGTGCTGGAATTGGAGTTGGATTTGCAGTTGGAGATGGAGATGGTGGCCTGCACCTGCGGCAACTGGCAGCCGTGCTATAGCCGCAAAATCCACAGCAACACGATAAACTCTTCTGATATGTTTGCCGCAGCTGTTGCCGCCAGCATGTATTTTGCTGTCATTTGGCCAAAGCAGATGCAGTTGAATGGAGAGAGCCAGATAGAAGTACATGTATGCAAATACAGATGCGGATACGTACCCCATATGGATAGCTCGGCTTTCAGAGCTATGCTGTTGTTCATTTTGCTCGTTTGATGCAGAGGTTGCTGTGGCACAGGTCGAATCCGTTTCATTGGCTGCCCATTGCCACTTTGCTGACAGCCCTTCGACAATTTGGGCAATGGCTCTGGCCGGGCGATGCATCATGAGTTATGAGTGCACTCACAAAAGACTATTTAGTCAGTCAAATGGCTGAAAAGCAAACAGAGATGTCAAGTTGATGAACTTTAAGGAACATTCGACTGGTTTTTACACTTTACATTTAAGTAATACACATCCTTAAACCCACCTATTTAATTAACCTCGATCTTTGCAAATAGAGCGGCTGTTTGATAACTATATTTCACTTTATATTAAATTTTGTATTAATCTAACTCCAAGTACTTTAAGGCCGCCAAAATCCACATAGCCATAAGCTAATTGCTACAACACTGCACAAGTCTCTTCATTAATTAACATAACGAATAACGCGCTTAACGAATTCTTGCAATTGCTATTGCTTGCTATACTGCAAGCGTAGCTATTTTATCTCACTCGAATATTAAACGATAGGCGTTAGTGTACCTGCTTAACGAAAAACGCGCTGACCGAATTTTACGAAATTTTCTCACTTAACGAACAGCTCACTTAACGAATTGCTCACTTAACGAACTGCTCACTTGACGACGCGCCACGCGCACTTAGCGGACACTGCAAATTCTCTTGCAGAAACAAAACATGCTCACTTCTCGTGCACATGGTGCAATATTGACTGCCGCCACTCACGCCACGAACTATACGCTACGGAGACATTACACAGTGCACAAATTTACAATTATTTCATTAAAATAACTCAGTTTTTTCAATTTTACACGTTTTGTCACACGCGTTGCGGTTTGTATGCCTCGGAACTACACTGCTCACTTAACGAATTGCTCACTTAACGAATGGCGGCGGCAGCTTTAGCGCAGATACATACCCGCGGCTGCAACATATTCGAGACACACACCTTCCTGTAGAGACAACTATCGCATGCCGCCACAACTTATCGAACTAAGCGATAACATAAAAGTTAGATATGTACATATTCAAATATATAATTTAACGTACCTTACATATCGCTCTGAAAACATAGATATTTTAGTTGGATTTTACTTTAAACCACCTGCAATCACTATTTAATGAATAATCTCATTTAACTTTTTATTTAATAACCTTTACTAATTATATGCATAACTTAGTCAATATTTTCTGTTTCTTGTGTTTAATTATAATTTAAAATATTTGTTGAGCTTATAAATTATTAAAACTATGCGCGGAAAAATGAGTCACTTGCCAAAACGAGAATCGTTTGGTTCATTTACAAATTCAAATACAAAAACTGATTAATTGAAGGGTATATCTCTGCCCCCAACATTATGTTTACCGTAATGTTTGCACTACACTTGCACATCGACCTCTATAAATATATATGTATACATATATATGGGTATGCATGATTTTATTCGAAATGATTCGTGAGTCAATCAACAACTACTCGTATGTAATTCATGAGTTTCGATTGAGTGCATTGAATTTGCCGGAATGCAATACGATCTATACAGTTACAAATTGCCTAGAGGAGTACGCTTAGACTACAACTAAATAATTGCCGCTGGTTCATAGAATAACATTAAAAATTTTGGTACAGTCATCGTTAATATATATATATATATATATATATATATCCATAGATCAATACTACTAATTTATGTTGTTGCGTTACAAATGATTTTTTTCGTTTTGTTCTTTTTTTTTTTTGTTTTTGTAATGTTTTTGCTAATTGTTTCCAGTTGCGGCGATGAATATCGGCATATCGTTTGGGCCAGCAACTGAACTGAATACCCCTAATGCTGATTGGTTTTGGTTATGTTTGCGTCGTATTTACAGATTTCACTTAATTATAGCTTGCCGTAAACTTGGTTTTGATTATATACTTGCTGAATTACACATACTTACATACATACATAATACAATCAATTAATAATTAATATAATTAATAATAATTAAATTAGGTTAAGTGCTCGGTTTTACGTTTAAAGATTTCTTGTATTGCCTCAAATGCTTTGTAAGCTTTGTCATATTCAGTTACTTAGCTTAAAATTAATAATAATTAAGCCCAAACTAAAAACACGAAATTATAATTGGGAATAGGAACTAAAAGCACCAGCAAAATATACAAAAACTAAAGAAACATAAACTATATATACTAAAGTGTTAATCATAAATCAAATATTGTCTTGAGTGCATGAACTAAATGATCATTCAATTATTCGCTTAATTACATTAATTAAATCATTTACAAACATATTGCAATCGGTTTTCACAGTCGGAAAATGCTTTCGCTTGGCCAGAGTTATGTGCGCAGCGGAGGCGGCAGCGCGGGGCGTGCCGAGGGCGGCTGCGACGCTGACCCCGCTCCCCCTGCCGCTGTTGTCGCACCCGGCGGATGGAGCTGCATGTGAACACGCTTGGCCCGGTAGCGCTTCAGCTTGCGGCGCGCCATGAACAGGCTCGGGTTGAAGTTAAAGTCGCGACAGCCGTGGTGCGGGGGCGGCGGCGGCGGGGGCGGGGGCGGGGACGAGTGCGAGTGCGAGTGCGCAGCTGCAGCCGCATCCAGCTCGTAGGGCGGGAAGAACATTGGGTTGGCAGCCCAATCCCGCCACATATTTCAATCCTGCGCCCCGCCATTCGCCTGCGCCAGCGTCGACCCATTGCTGGACAGCTCGCTGTGGCGGCGCTGCTCGAGGGCCAGCGGCAGGCCGGCGGCGAAGTCATCGTCCAGCGAGGAGGACTGCTTGGAGCCCACCGATTTGCAGTCCTCGTCCATGCTGACGCCCAGATGGTGCATGGCCACGGCCGCATGGTGGCGCTCCGCCGGCGGCAGCAGGTTCAGCATGCTGAGCGGCAGGCCCGGAAAGCCGCCGGCAAAGTCCGGATAGAAGCCTTGCGGATTGAAGGGATTGAACAGTGCATTGGGTCCGCCCAGCATATCTGGCTCGGAGCTGCCGCTGCGCGGACCAGCGGGCGGACCCAGCGGCAGGCCCAGCTCCAAGTCGAGCGGACCCAGTCCAGCTAAATCGCTGGGATGTGGCATGGCCGGCGGACCACCACCACCACCGCCACCGCCACCACCAGCACCACCATTGCCATTGCCGTTGCCACCGGAGGAGCCATTATTGGAGCCCGAATTGGCATTGGCATTCTTGTCCTTGTCCTTCTCCTTGCGCTCCTTCTTCTCGCTTTTGGAGCCGCCGCCGCCGCTGATGCCCATCTGCAGCATCTCGATAGGCGGCCCGCTGATGCAGTCCTTGCGCAGCTGCTCCAGCTTCAGACTTTTGCCATACTTGCCGCGCACGTACATGAGGAGCGAGTTGTAGGGTATGCCAAAGATGCGCGAGGCCTGCGACGTGGTCATCTTCTTGTTCCACACGTGTTGCAGTGCCTCCGTTAGCTCCGTGTTGGTCCACGAGCGCGGCGGACCGCCGCGTGGCGCCGAATGCTGTCCCTTGGGGCGTGGCACTGCAAGGAGAGAAAGAGAGAGATTGATTAGTGCTGTGGCAAAGGCACCTGAGCTACTTTTGGAGCTCCACTGTAGTCTTCATCGGGTTATCTGGCGGCGACCATCTGCTAATGTTTCAATCTACGTGGCCCATATGCGGCTTAGACAATTTCGCTGAAAGATTTGCCCATTGTCTGCAGTTGCCTACAGCTCATACACACCCTGTTGTGCCTGTCGCTATACCCTGTACGCATTTAGAGTGGCCAAAAGGAGTATAATGAAGACTGAAACACAGAAGGTACATTAAATCTCATTCTAAAACTCTCATGTCTGGCCATAGCCAATTCCTTCTCTGAGACTTTAGGATCGACAAGTCGAAACCGATAAATATCGATTACAATTTTAAAGTCTAGTCATATTCGATTCTTACTCACAGACTATAAGAGCTGGAATAGCTGCAATTGCGCGAAATCGACAAATTTCGAATACAGACTTCATTGCTTGAGTTCATCTCAGGGATTATAAGAGCTAGACACCAAATGTGGAATGTTCTTTTAGGAATATTTTACTCTTTTAAAACCTACGCTATTCTGCTCATAGACAAACATTTTTTAAAACATATATTCTTGATTTTTTGTATGCATATATGAAGTATTAAGTACCATTTTAGAGCCCCCATAGTTTTGATGTAATCGCACAATAAACATTTAAAGTTATTAAAAATACATTTTTTTATAGAGCTTAGGATATCTATTGGTCGGGCACACTTCGTAGAGCAATAGCTGGTTGTTGCTGCAGTTGTTGTTGTTCCATGTGGCACCTTAAAAAGCGAACGCTGCGGTGGTTCCCATACCCGAAGCCTGAGCTCGAGCCAGTGCCTCGCCCGACCTTCCATATGCAAATTACGAGCATGGAGCCTCGTCACATGCGCCGCTAAAACTCAATTTAGATCCAAAGATATCGACCTGCCCCACAACGAGAGAGTTGCTGCCACAGGTTCAGCTGGCCCGATCAGCCGATCGGCAACAAACAACAACAACAACTTTGGGTTGGAGACAACAACGAGCTGGATAAAGCTCTTGGGGGCGACCATGTCGAATCTCTGCTCTTGGCCCAGTGCGATAATTTACAGTTTATTGCACAGCTTTTCTTTTGCCTTTTGCCTGATAATATGAAATTTTCTTGCCGAATGTGGCCGATAGCAAGATTTTCTTTAAATGAAAATAAATGTGCCTCGAAATATATTTTAGACGGAAAGTATGAAGGCTGAGACTTACAAATAAGTTGATGTTGAAAAATATTGTAGATAGATGTTTCCGAGGAATGTTTCACATTGAAAAACTAAGCATAATTTAATTTAATATTAATAAGGTAGAGGATACTTTAATCTTAAATAAGGAACTCAACGTTAAACCCTGCATTAATAAAGGCTTAGAAATTATTTGTAATTTATTATTTACAATTCTCTGTTCGATTTAGAACTTCAATAAGTAAATGTATCTGAGAAGGATCCTTTTAATAAAATTAGTGAATAATAAAGTGAATAATGGAATGCCGAAAGCATTGATAAATCAAAGAAAACAAAACAAATGGTTTAGCTACAAAAACAACTTGAACCAAAGCTGACCGAGTTCCGACATATTCATCCTCAAAGGAATGGAAAAAAACGTTATAGAAATAAACTGGAATATTCTCTTCATATTCCAAAATTAAACTGTTTTCTATTTAAGTAAAAACTTGAATTGTGCCTGAAGTAGCTGGACCCTTGCGCATAGTAGAGCCAGCTTGTTGGTTCTAATCGCATTTAAGTACCATTTCTTATATAACACAATTGTTATTTGTTTTGTGCTTGTTGTTTCTGCCGTTGACACAATTTATATAAGCACAAGGGTCAAAACGTAGGTCCGACCTTTTATTCCGATGAAATGCAACAAGAACAAGAGGCACAATCCTAGTGCAAAAATGCAATTGTTGAGGCTCTCGAGCTGTTGTTGTTGTTGTTGTTGACGTTGTTATTGTTGGGTTCTAATAAGGCACCTCTGCAGTCTGCAGACAACCCGCTTGTGTCTAGACCCCGCCACGCCCCACCTCGCAACCGACAAAATGAAATTTGAATTTGTTACAAATCGCAAATCACGTTTTCAGACACAAACGACTGACTGCAGAGAGAGGCAGAGGCAGTGACTGCGACAGAGGTAGAGGGAGAGAGAGAGAGAGAGAGTTGAGAGAAGCGAAAGAAAAAAACAATCGAAAAATGAACAAATGAATGTGAACAAATCAGTTAATCACACCCACACGAATACCACGAATGCATAGGCCCTAGAAATGTGATAGCCCCCCTACCCCCTGCCTGAGGCATAGCCCATGCACCGTTGCCGGCTTGAGCCAAGTGCTTGATTCTTATCAAAGCTGGCCAAAAAATAAAAAAAGCTGAACAAAACCCGTTTGCCAGATTCGCAATAAAGAATATCGTGCTATACGCCAGATTTGCGCTTTTTAGCACAGTTTTATTTACTGTTTCACATTGTTGTAATTTAAACAGCGATTGTCATGGTCGGGATGAGTCGTAGGAGTCTCCGGGCTCCGAGATGAGCTGCCCGAAGATCGGCTCAGATACGAGCTCTGTTGTGGCATTTCGCTTTTGGCATGCCAAACATCTGATCACGACTCGCTGTAACTGCGGCTATTGATGAGAAAATTAAGCAATTAAATGTGATCGGGTTGAAAGTGTGTGCGAAATGAAGTGGAAAGATCAGCCAGATTTCAGCATGAACTACAGATCGCTATAAATGTAAGGCAAGTAGATCAAAACCAAAGCTCAAACTGGCCAAGAACCGAAGCGGCTCGAGCCTGAGATTTACATCAAGCCAGCGCATCAGCTCAAGCCTGACAAACTTTTTAGATTATTCAAAATTCATTCATATCTTCCAACTCCAAACATCTAAGCTCAAAGGTTCAAGCTCCCAAGCGAACCGGCAACAATTTTATTTCGAGTTTGTAATCCCACCAAATCTCTCTACATTTCACTTAGCCCTGCAGCCTGGCGCCTCCTGACTTTAAGAGTTCATTCCGGGGATCACTTGAGCTCGAAGCCAATCTTTCATTCATAAAAGCTCTGGCCAAGCACTTAACCCATCAACGCGAGGCCAACTGTCAAATAAGCTGTCAAAACGCGTTGCTCACATGGCTCAAACCGTAAGCTAACAATCATCGAGCAACTTCCCTCTTCTCCCACTCCCCTCGCGCTCTTTGTGCACTCATTGTCAATCACATGACAATCAAGGAAATAGATAATTGATTTCTGAACCACATTTTGTATATATTATAGATATACATTATTTCCCCACACACAGAAAAACTTCATTAACTTTCTGAGGTTTCACTTGCATTTGAAATAAAAAAAAAACGACTGCGTTTATGGAGCTGACTATTTGTCAATCAAGAGCTGTACAGGTTGAGAGCGTAAAAAAAAACGACGTTTACGATATGCATAGGTGCACATGTTGATCCATTGAAGAAACAAACAACGCTCCGAAGTGCCAGCCCAGTTGAGTTGCACAGGAAAACCACAAAAACAAATTTGCCGCCTCACATGATCGCACGAGTGATCGCGTCTCGACTGATCAAGAGTGCTGCTGAATGTGAAGGGCAGGGCTGCAAGGAGGGTAGAATGCTAAAAGGAAATGAGCACGCATTGCAATTCAGTGTGCTTTTTTTCGGCCTGTGTTGAAACCTGACAAAGAGGGAGATCAGCAATCAACGATCATTCGATTTTTGCTGGGAATATCAAGGTTTATCAACAGATCACTTACAGAAAGATCTTGTAAGCAAAAAAATCTGCTCTACGTTGATACAGATCTTCCATTGATATTTACTGATCTACGATTCGATCGAGTATTAATCGCGATTTTCAGCTGATCACAGCTGATCTTCTGAGCAGTCAAATTGCTCATCAATAATTATTTTATTTAACTTTAAGTTAAACTAAAAAATGTGCTGATCATCGATCGTAGGAGTATTTAGGTAATCTTGAAATAAGGATCGGATTAGTTTTAGAGATCACTTTAATCTATACAAGACCATAGCAATTGCAATTTGCAGCTAATATTCCATACCTCCATCACAACTGCATTAATAGCGATCCATAACTAATATACCCCAGCGATCACAATTGATCTTTCATCTAACCTTATGGCAACTGATATTTACCGATCGCCGATCTAAGGCTAAAGACCAGACACCTAGTAAAGTGTTTGTTGCTATTGCCCAAGCTTGGCGACGTGATCAAAAGTGCAGAAACTTTTGGCTGAACACAGTAAAAAGAAAAACCATCAGCGAGAGATCAATCAGTCAGGTGTGAAGTAAGGCACGAAACGGCATAAGGTATAAGGTATTGTATAAGGTTTTGAGGGAGACGCCGGCAACGGCGGCAGCGACTGCAAAGTGATCGACATGGCAATCATGTTGAATGGATTTTCAACCTTTCTCGTTGTATGATTTCATTTTTCTTCAGCTTCTGCTTTTGTTTTTGTTGGGTTCGAAGTTAGCGCTCAGAGGTTAATTAGCTGTTTGTTTTTCACGTACTACGCGAGATGTGGAGGGGCTTTTTTTATGGCTACTTACTTTTCTTTTTGAGAAACGGCGGCGGTCCGCCGGGCATATCGCGTGGATCGCTCATTTCCATTAGCGGATTGTAGAGTTTTCCAGGATCAATGCCGGGCGGAAATAGGCCAAGCGGCGAGTCCAGGCCAAACACTGTGGAGCAGAGAGAAAAGAAATGATGATAGGTTAGCAAATCGTTACTTAAATCAAGCTCAAGTCTTTGGCTCATCAGCTCTGATATCTGTTATAAGAAATATTTAACGAGCCAAACTTGCTTATTTATAAGTTGCCTACAATTTGCCTCTATATAAAACTTATTGCAATTGCAAATGTTTCCATAAGCGACTCATTTTCCAGCTCAGTGAATGCCCCACTAACAATGGGATAGACACGAACACGAGCACGTACTTCCGAGACGGGCAGACCCCAAGACTATGCCAATTGCGAGTGCATCTGGGCTCCAGAAGTGGATGTGGATGGTAAACAATGGAACGTCATTATTCTATTAATAATTTACGCTTCGAGTGCACTTCTTCACATGAGTGAAACAATTGAAGCGCTGATGAGGCGGCGACAACGGGGAAGACACTGAAAAGGATCTAAAGGATGTGCACAGAAAGCCAAAGAAGGTGGGTCTATTTATGTGTGTGTGTGTGTGTGTGTGTGTGTGTGTGTGTGTGGATGAGGGATAACGCATAACATTGACATTGTGCTGAATGATTTCATAAGTACGCGACTGCGAAGACGAAACACAGCCACACACACGCACATTGTAGTCGCATATGATTAAATGTGGGCGGGTAGGGGAAATATACATATTTGTATCTGTATCTAAAGACTGTGTATCTGCTGCATAATGACACAAATAACGAGCGCGCATTGTTTGCGACGCGCTCTGCTCGAGTATTCAAGACATTACAACACGCTGCGTATACGTAATATGCGTTTCTTTCGCGTTTTCTCCACCTCCTCTTCATGTCCTTCTCAGAATCAAAGCAAGTCTCTGCTTTGCCTGGTGAAATTAGTGCGGATTTCTTTTCACGTCTTTTCTCAAGGGTTCTAGAACAAGACAGCCATTGACTTGTACACACACACACATACCTTCACGTCACATGCTATTAGTTCAATGATTTTCACGCCGAAATACGACTCGCAAAAAATAAATCACATTCTTCATACGGCAAAACGTTGGTAAATCTTTTTCTGCGGCTGTCTGCAACGCTTCTGTTTGCCCACAGAGAGAGTGAGTGTAGGGTAAACAAAGAAGGGTATAAGGACTATGTGAAGGGTAATGTAAAATACTCATAAATTGAGAACTAGACGATTCACGAAACATTAATAATATACATTTGTTGAGTTGAGGCTTGTCAAAGTAAATACTACAAAAAGGGATTATTTGAGAGAGAATTTAGGAATCCAAAGAACAAACGGATTAAAAAGCTGTTCGCTGTACGTCTGTGATAATTTACAACTTCATAAAAGTAGGAAATAACTATATATATCTAAAAGATATTAGGAAAATTCTTCGATTTATCTATACTTTTCTCAAGTACTTGGGTTTGCTTCCCTTTCTCTATTCTTTAAAGCTTAAAATATATCGTTCTCATCATAAGACATTTCTTAGGTAAGAGCAAATTTTAGTCGACCTGCTTTCTGTGGAATACTTCCTTTTGCATTTCTTTGCCAAGTCGAGGCTTCTTGCTTGTATCCTTGGCTGGCTTTCATTGCCTGCAGCCTGTTTATGCAGTAGTTAGCGAGCTGGTCGTATGACCCCCCCTCGCTTGGGATGGTGCACACCCACCCCCTACCCCTAACTCAACCATCTTCCTCTCATAGCTTTGCATTGCCCTGATATGTTGGCTGAAATTTTTGTCGCATTAAAAGGTATTGCGCTTCCTGCGACTCGGTATTTTCGTACAATTTTTCATATTTTTGTATTTTTGTGCCTTAATTTATTTTATATCCTGTGTGCGCGTCGCGCCTGACAGAGACCGAGTTTGAGGTCTGCATTTGGAGCTGGGGCAAAAGGGGGGCTGGACTCCCCAAACGGATATTATTAATATGAATATCGCGCGACTTATATGCAAAGTTTTATACGAAAAGGGAAGCGACGACGAGAACGAGCAGAAGCATGACGAGGACTGCGAGGAATCAGGACTCAGGTCTCGACACACAGGACTCTGTATTTTTATTTATGCCGCCGCCGCCGACGCTGCCAAAGTTGTTTGCCAAAAGGTTTAAGTCGCTGCAGCACCGTGTGGCATACTTTAAACACAAACACAACGTGCAACACACACCCTGTCGAGGGGGAGGAGGCGTGGCAGTTGGCTGTGTGCTGTTTGGCAACTTAAAAGTCATTTCGCTAAACGTCTGCCGACAGTTTGAACTCGCAGCGACTGAGAGAATTGCAAGCACACACATAAACACACACATTGCTTCACATGTTGCCAAAGACACAACATAAATTTCTAGCGCTCTGCACGCAATGTACAGCCCCTTCTCAGCACTCCCCTTTTGCACCTCACTTTCTGCCTCGGGTGACATAAATATACAAAAAATCATATATAAACCGCAATTGAATTTATTTCGACTGCAACTCCAACTTGCAACTTTGCACCAACCGCAAATGCAGCGCCCAGGCTTGGCACAACGCCCCAACCACCGCCTTGTCGCTGGCAAACTTGCTGAGTTGGAGACAGGAGCGTAGGAAGGGGGCGGGGGGAAGGGTTGCAATAACTAAACTGTCAAATTATTAGAGGCGCACTTGCAGCTCAGTTTGTCACATTTCAGTTTTCAGTTCATTTCAATATATCTTATGAGCTGTCAACTAGCAAAAATTGTTTATGACTTAATTAGGAATGAAAAAGAATGGTGGATGGGGGAGAGGTAGCTTGAAAGGGGCTTGAGTGGGTAATAGCTTTAAGCCGCAGCGCATAACTTTGTGACTAAATGTGAATATATGAAGACATACTTTGAAATTGCAGGTATGTTGGGCACAACGAGTAAGAGAATCGGGGAGAGGGGTCGTATAAACATATATGTGGATTGAGGTAAAATAGACTAAAGAAAAAGGAGATAGGACATGAAAATATATGTAGACGTGAGAAAAAATAGACGTAATGAAAAAGGAGATAGAATTAATAAGAAGACTAAAGCTGAACAGCAAACGGGGTAATTACGATCGACTCTACAATTGATAAAAGCTAAGCTAGTGTGAGAATCGCAGAGAAAGGTCATTTGCAATTATATTTGCTAAAGAAAAGAAGGAAATCATTAGATTATATACAGCTGATATGGTTCAATATTTAAGGGAAGACTATCAATGCATTTTATGCAGAATGGAGAAGTTTTTCGTTTGAAGAAAACTGTTGAAATTGAGCTTATCTATTTATATTGGTCAACCCAATGTAATCCTATATATGCATTATACTGCATACCTTCTTTGGAACTTGTTGCTGCAGAATATTTTCCATAAATGTCCATAAAAGCGCAAAAAGTTGAAGACAGCGAAAAAATACGAATAAGGCAGTTGGAGAGTGTGAATACCCACTCGGGGGCGACCCTAATGCGTTTAAAGGCTTTGCGACAGCTTTGGCCATGGCAACGACTGCAGGAACTCAGCAAAAAGGATGCTTATGCAGTCGGTACCACTTTGATGTCGCCGGCAAAGCGACAGGAACGGAGAGAGGGCTAGGCAGGGTGGAAGGGACAGAGACGGAGACAACGACAGTGGCCACATGTTGCATGCCGAGTGGCTGGCACGCTGTGGGGCCAGGGACATGCGAGCTTATTAAAAGTGAAGTCGCTTGAGCGTACGTGCGCCAAAGAGTCACAGAGTCAAGGAGTCCAAATAGGGACGGAGGAGGAGGACCTGAGCAAACGGGAGCTGCCTGCAGGGACCCCGTTTATTAGGACTTCCGCTTGTTTTTATTTTTTGCAAGCTCTTTGGTGGAGCAAAATTTGTTTAGGACAGCAACAGGATGTGCAGGATGTGAAGCCTAACCCAGTGACCTCGCTAGGATAACGCGTTTTCTACTTACTGTGCGGCGGCGTTAGCGTTAACGCCGAGGACATGCCGGGAAAGGGCAGTGGCGACGGCGGATGCGGCTGTCCGTCCTGTGGATTATAGTGGCCAGGCAGGCTCATGGGCGAGGTGGGTGCGAACTCCTTGCAAAAGTCTTTGCCAAAGTCTTTGCCAAACTCCTTGCCAAACTCCTTGCTGAACTCTTTGCCAAACTCCTTGCTCAGCCGATTCATGCTCTCCTCGAGCCGCTCGTGCGGGGCCTGACCCGGACAGCCCGGACCCGGCGCTCCGTTGTGTCCTCCGAAGGGCGGCAGTCCCATGGGCCCCAGCAGATTACTGGCGAATGCATTGTGTTCCCGCTGCAGCGCCTGCTCCCGACTCTCTCGGAGATCGCGTGGCTCACGCTGGTGCATGGCTGCCGCTGCGGCGGCCGCGGCCAGCGACATTTCCATTTGGTGTTCCATGTGATGAAACGGATTCTCGCCGGCGCCTGCTGCGGCTACGGCGGCAGCGGCCGCGGCGTGCATTTGCGCTTCCAGCGCCTCCATGTGGCAGGGCGGGCTGTCGGGCAGGCCGGGCGGACGCATACCTGGCGGCGGGAAGGACATGAGCCCATTGTTGCCCGGCGCACAGCTGCTGTTCGGCGTGTGGCTGGGCGTCGATGTGGCGCTGGGCTTGGCGTTCAGCTGTCTGATGTCCTTCAGGGACAACATGATGCGTTGGTTGTTGTCCTGCAGCTTGCTGCTGTTATTGTTGTTGTTGTTGTTGTTGCTCTCGCCATCCGAGGAGTGCGCGTGGCTGGTATCCTGCTTGTCCTTTTTGGTGGTGCACAGATCCTCGGGCCCATCGCTGGGACAGGGCGACATGGCAGCCGCATTGGCGGCGGCCACTGCCGCCTGTCGCCGCAACTCGTTGGTCGTATGTATAAGCTCTTCAATGTCCTGCTCCTCGTCCTCGTCCTCATCTGGATCTTGATCATGTTCGTGAACTTGATCGTGTTCGTGTTCATGCTCATGCTCCTCCTGCTCGTGCTCGTGCTCGTGCTCCCGCTCCTGATCCTCGTCCTCTTCCTCATCGAGCTCCTGTTCTGCCTGCTGATTGCTGCTGCCGGGCGTGATAAGGGGTAACGCGCGCTCCTGCTGCGGCTCCCTGTGCCCGCCCGACTCTCGCTGCTCGACTTCATCTTCGGGCTCATTTGTTTGCTGGGACTGTTGCTCATCCTGCTCCATGGGGCTGGCCTCGTCCACTGTAGAACGCTTTTCGCTCTGCTCCTGTTCCGGCTCCTGCTCCTCCCGCAGCTCATGTTTGATCACAGTTTGCAGCGCCGCCGTCTCCGAAGTCTCCGGCTTGTTGAGCCCAAAGTCGTGTGGAACATCGCCCGAGCGTCGCCGTGGACGAGCCTGCTTGCGTCGCGGCATGGGTGAACTGCCGCCCAGCTCCTGATCGCTCTCCGGCTCCCGATCGCACTCTTGTTCCCGCTTGCGGCGCAGACTGAGCGCCGCCATGGCGCTAGCCGGATTGCCAAAGAGCCGGCTGGGCATGATCAGCTTGCCAGACGCTGGCCTGACCATCGAGGGCGACTCGTCCTCGTAGCTGGAGGACAGCAGCGACGAGGCGTCCAGCATGTTGAAGTCGTCGGGCGAGGCCGCCGGAGTGGGCGTGTGCTCCGGCACGGAGCTCTCGACAAGGCCGCGCACCTGCAGCGACTCGCCCGCTTGGATGAGCGTCTGGAGGCGCTGCTGGGGCACGCTGATCTCGCCGCGGTACATGAAGTCCACAATGGCCTGAACGACCCAGCCGCGAAAGTCCTTCAGCACGATCACCGGATGCTTGCAGGGCGTCTCGGCGAAGACGCGCTGGAAGAACGGCGAGCAGGCGGACAGAACCATTTTGTGCGCCCGTATTGAGGTCTCCGCGCAGACGAGGGTCACATCCACCAGGGTCTTGGTCTGCAACAGGGCGTCGAAGGCGCGCAATATGTGATTCTGATGGTTGTTCCAGCGCAGGCTATAATGATCCTGTGTGGCCGCTAGAGCGGCACTAATCGCTGTGGGCGTGGCAGGTGGACTGTGCGTTGTCGTGGCCGCCACCGCCGCCGCGGCCGCCGCTGCGGCTGCTGTTGTGGCCGTTGTGGTTGCCGTTGTGGTCGCCGCTTGGCTCATGTTCAGCGGCAGCGCTGGCGGCGTGGGCGGCGTTGTGGGCGGTGTTGTGTGCATTGATCCATGGGCGTGGCTGTGCGTCGAAGGCGCCGGCATTGGCAGCGGCAGTGGCATCGGCATTGCCATCTGATGATGCGTATGATGCTGATGATGATCCGCGCCCGCTCCGGTCGTGCCCGTGCCCGTGCCCATGCCCGGAGGCGTTGTGGGCGGCTTTGCTAGCAGCGGCAACGCAAGCGGCGCTGGCGCCACCTGGCGGCCGAACTCGTTCATATGCAGCGCCAACGGCAGCGACGTCAGTTTGCAGCGTTTTATCAGCTCCTCGGCGTCCTTTAACATGCCCCGCACACCTACAGCTGCGCTCAGCCCCAAAAGTCACGTGTCGCACCTCAAAGCTGCTGCAAGACGCTAGATAGCTGCAAAGAATAAGAAGAAAGATGTAGGTAAGAGGCGAATGTGCAAAAGATTAGTCATAATGCGTTGCATAATGTATTCGGATTTGCTACACTGAGCGAAACTTTGGGACAGAAGTTACTTAAAGTACACTTTTTGCTTAAATGAATTTAATGTTTGTGCTAAGAGAAGAAAAGCTGCATACTTAAATTGAACGTAAAACATTCCAACGAGCAAAATTTCTTTAATTGACGTATATTTTTCTCCGAGTGTACTCGGGTACTCGTGACATATGCCATGTCGTGTATGTGTTGTGATAATATGTTAATGAGTCGCGGCATATATCATCTTTTCTCCGCCCTATGCCTCACATTTTCGGTAAATCCCAAGCACAACAAAAGCCAAAACAATGCACAGCAAAAGCTAACAAGAACAACAACAAAATAAACAGATGAGAACAAGAAGAAGACGGGCAAACGCACATGAAGCAATCAGAGTCGGGTACGTGTCGTGTCGCATATCCTTGAGGATATCACATGCAGATGTGTGATGTGTGATAATGGCTCACTGCTCGCCTAACCCTGCCCCCTGCCCCCTGTCCCTGCCCCTGCCACCAGCCCCTCTCCACAGTCTGCCTGCTTGCAGCTTTGCCCGTCTGACTGGCTGTCTCACTGTCTATCGTTCTGCGCGCCTCTGTCGCCGACTGTGTTTTTGTTTATCTAAGCCGCACACACACAGACTCACGCACAGTGGAAATTATGATTAAAATATAGGGTAAAATTTAAAGAAATCTGATGATGAGTACTCAGATTTAAGGAATGTTGCATGAAAGAGCCCCAATATATTTTTATTTCTCATGTTGTCAATAAAAACAGATGCTTCGTTATTTGAATTTAAGGCTAAAAATACAATTAATCGATATACACATACAAATAAATCGCGACTATAACATATATATATGTATATATCTCCATATATATATCCATATATAATATATATTCCAATTTTAGACACACACTCTTCAGTTTTTGTTAATATATTTTTTTAAATAAAACGCTTTTTGAATTTCGAATATGTTCCCGTGGTGAATCATTAAATTTGACCATTAATATGCGGAGGACAACCACTGTGCGCTGCTGAGCTTTTTTTACGCATCTCGGTGCGTGGCATCTAATTAATTCAGCAACTGTCTGGCGTGGCGTGCCGTGCCGTGCTTCTAGCCGTGCCTCTTCCTCCGCCCCCTCTGGCGCTGCACGCTGCGTGTGTGAATTTAAAAAACAGTCGCCAGCTGCCTGACAACGCCTGAGACACACAGGAGCAGAGCCAGTCGAGATCCTAGCCAAATGCCAAATGCCGAAACCAATGCCTGGAACCAGCTTCATTGCCGGCGATGCAAAATTAAAAAACTTTACATTTGCCCGGCGTAAATAAACATTTTTATTTGCCGTTAGCTGCGGCTGCAACCGCTGCTGCTGCTGCTTCTGCTGCTGCGTCTTGATGCGGTTGCCAGTTGGCGCTGGGTACCTGGCGAAAACCGCATATTAACACATGCTGCTGCGCCAGGATGCGGCGCCAACTGGGCCAGGACACCCACGTCTGAATGCAACAATGTGCAATTAGCAGGCATGCGGCATGTGGCATGTGGCAAGCGCTATTCGGCATCTTTTTTCCTTGCATCTCATTTGCGGTGCGCAACTGACGCAACTAAAGTAACTGCGGCAAACATTTTTTATTTATTTACTCGCGTATTTTACTTTCGAGCGTTGCCAAAAGCGACACAGTTCAAAAAACATTTAATGCCACTTGCTACCTGTGGGTGCAGCAGAGTAGGAGGCACGCAGCAGCAGATGAAGACTTGCACGAGCTTTTAATTAATGTCGCAGTAAGTCAGTCAGATTTAGTAGTAAAGGACTCGGATTTGGGCTTAAGGCGGTCACTGGCTTTACCCAAGCCCAACAGGAGAAAGAAAAGAGTTGGCAATGCGGCATGCCACAAAGTTAAGGATTTAAGGAGATTAAAAAATAAAAATTTTTAAGGAAAAATTGTAATTGTAGGTAGACGTTTTGTCAATGAGGCAACTTAAGCAGGAGAAGGACGACGGCTCAAATTCGTATTTTTCAAAAGATAGTTTGTTGGGCTAGACCTTTAATTTTAATAAAAGTTATAATTGTGTATCCTTTTTCAAAGTTCTTCAGACTGTCTTATTGTTGTGAGCTATCGAACCTAAACTCCAAAACAGTTCAAGTTTGCAGAGGAATGAAAGAATAAATAATGCTTTGCGAATATTCAGGTGAGCTTCCACCCTTAAATTGTCAACGTCTCGACTTGAGATCGGTTCTATTATGAACAATTTCAATACTCCTTTGGGGTGGGCTATCAAATAACCCTACTTTGCATATTATCGAAAAATTAGCTTGTTTCTTAATCAGATTTTTGTGTATGAATATTTGTTACTGCAAAGGTTATTTATTGCAATATATTTTATTGCAAGGATAAATTCGGAAATGCATTATTTATATTAAAAATAATAATAAAATATTATGTAGGTATAAATGTTGATTTATTTAATGTCCCTTACGTACCATCCACGTATCTCTAATCTGAAGTTTTATGCTCAGCAGTATCCTTTCGAAATTCTTATGCTGTTTATATTTATTTACGCATATATTTGCATTTCATTCACTTGGCTCAGTTTATTATAATATTAGCACAGTTTTTATATGTCGATAACATTTCGCTTGCTTTTAACTGTGAACACAAATAAAGTAGTTGAAATTAGATATGCGTGTTTTACTATTGTATTTCACATGTGTTTTTTGTCTTCTAATATTATTATTATATTCGTTCTTCAGGTGTGCGAACAATAGACACACACAAGCGCGGAAGATCGCGCACACACATGTACACACACGCGTTCTACTTTCTGGGCTCTGGTTTCGCTGGGATCTGAAAATGTGAGCGTACGCGTCGAGGGTTTGCCACAAACTGATTCAAAGCAATGCAAATAAATGCGCAGCATGTTGGGAATACGCTTCACATGTGAATGTGGATATGGTTATGGATATGGCAAAGAGCTCGAGCCGCTCTCACCCTCACGCAACACACGGCCCGCACCCTCAAATGGCAACACACACACACTCGCATACACACACACACACACACACTGATATGTGTTTATGTGGGCAGGATCAGCAGCTCTCGCTCTCAGCTCGTCTCTCTCGCTGCGCACTCGTCACGGCGCAAAATTTCCACAGTTCTGCAGGTGATAATCAGGTGTGTGTGCGTATAAGAGTGTGTGTGTGTGAGTGTTGACACATGTACAACAGGCACAACAAACAGTGCAACACGCAAGTAAATAAACACTGGCCCGCACAGGTAACTGACAGCCTGAACATAAAGGTCCTGGCACAGGTATTCTGTCCAATTAAATGGCCGCTGACAGATCAATTTGTGAGCCCATTTACAGCGGCCATAAACCTGTGCATGTGTGTGTGTGTGTGTGTGTGTTTGCTTAAGTGTGTTTGCACTCGATCCCTCAATTTGTTTGGCAAATTTCACAGAACTTGTTTTGGGCTTCATTTGAAAAATCCGCGTTTTATGATAGGCGCGACAACCAAAACATAAATTGTCGGTTTAAAGCGGTTCACAATTTTGTTGATTTTTGCATTGTGTGGCTATTTACTAAGCAAACGGATTATATCAGTATTTTATTTAATTGTTTTCAACAATTTTTCTTTTCAATTAAGAGTTTGTGTTTTTATTGATAGAGAGGATTTCAATATTTTAAAATGACAAAAATTCGTTTATATCGGGTTTTCTTTCTTTTTTGTTTTTAAATTTTGCGCAAAAATATGTTTGTAATTTGGATAGAGCTAAAAATTTAAGAATCAAGTAAATAAGTTTTAAATTTTTGGAAAATAAAAAAGAGATGAAACAAATATCTTAAGTTTCCACCGATTAGGCAAATCAAATTTCTAGCGGCATGAATGTTACTCAAAAACTTAAACAAAAATATAGTTAAAACAGAATTTTACATCGTTTTATTATCATTCAATACTTTTTTAAGAACTTTAAATTTTATATATAAAAAGAATAAAGGAGTACATTTTCAATTTTTAATCTCCATCATCTATTTTGGTTCAAATATATTTGTGGTATAATTGAGTTTTATTCTTTTATCAGATCTAAGTATCTAAGAAATCTTTTGGATATTTTAAACCGTTGTCAATTTAAAGCTCAAGTTTTTTTTTTTTTATTTATTTTGAGTGTTTTGTTCTTTTTTCGAAGAAATTCACCGTTTTTAAAAACTTTTCATTACCATTTAATGTTATTAAATATGCTCGAAAGAATTTTTAAACTATTCAATTTGTTTTTCCGTAGATCCCGTTAAGTCCTTTTTCCTTATCAAAACACGTCCATCTTCGGACAGGACACACAGACAACTGTCTCAGGAATTGTCTTCAATCGAGTTTTTTACCATTCACATGTGAGCGCACGAATTTTATCACATACTTTTAAAAAAGAGTTAACGGTATTTTTTGGCGTCGGCACGAGCTCGTAACGGTTAACGGTAACGGTAACGCCACGCTCAGCCTGTGTGTGTGTGTGTGTATATGGGTGTGTGCGTGTGTTCTGTGGTCGCGTGTATGTTTCGAACCGTTCAAACGTCACGAAGCGACTAATTCAAATGATGTCGGCCCGAAAAAACAGATATGCGAGCCAAAGGCAGCGACGGCGACGTCGGCGTCGGCAGCAGCGTCACACACACGCGACCCCCACCAACGCCCCCGCCCCCGTAGCCGCTTCCGTTGACGGCGGTCCACCCTTGCCGCCCACGTGCGCGCACACGTATGAGCAGGCGAGGCACAAACAACAAACAGCATGCGAAACACATGAGGATGCTCGCAGCTCGCAGCACGAGGCGCGACGAGCTCGGCAGGACGAGGCGATGCACGAGTAACGGTAACGTTAACGGTAACGACAACAACGCTGGCAGCGACGCTGGCGTTTTTACTCCTTCGTCACATAAAATATATTTTTTGCCTTATCACAACAAAAACAACAACAGCAACATCTACACGAGCAGCAGCAGCAGCAGTCGAGGTCCTCGCACGTCACGTACACCGAAAAAAATTTATTATATTTGCGCGTGTGTGTGTGTGTATGTGCGTGTATACGAAATACATTTGCATACACATGCGTAGCGCAGCCGAAGCGCAGACAGCAGCCGAGTGGCCGCCCGCACGACACGAAGCGCGCCAACAACAACAGCAACAAATACAACAAAAAGAGCGACACGAAAGAGCGACGCACCCACACACACAGACACACACATACATATATACATACGTGGCATGTGGAGCTTTGAACGCTCGTAAAGAGTAATAGCCACCACCAACAGCAGCAGCAGCAGAAGCAGCAACAACAACAACACACGAGTCACCCACCCCCGTTAGACGTCGCCTCGTTGGCTCACATGGAGTTTACACACTCACACACACATATACACAGTTGTCACACGTTGGCAGCGACGTCGGCGCCAGCTGCGCGTGAGTGTAACATTTTTCATAAAAAGGGGCGCCGGCAGCGCAGCCAACGTCAGCGCCAGCGTCGACATATCCTTTTTGGGCAGCTTATGGAAAACGAAAACTGAAAGCAGCGAGTTGAGTTTTTGCTTTCCAGAGAGCGAGAGAGTGAGCATGCGACTCGATATGTGTGTGAGCGAGAGCAAGTGTATGTATGTAACGTACGTGGCGCTCTGTCTGTCTGCCTGTCTCTGTGTGTGAGTGTGGCGCTCACATGCGAAGCTCTTTGCTACACAACTCTTCTGCTCAACTGCTATCGACTACGACTGCGAAGCTGGCAGCGCTGCCTTGCACTCGCCTTGCTGCTGCTGCCGTTGTTGTTGTTGTTGTTGTTGTTGTTGTTGTTATTGTTATTGTTATGGCCAAAGCTTTTTGCTGCTGCTTCCAGCTGCTGTTGCTGTTGCTGTTGCTGTTGCTGTTGCTATTGCTATTGCTATCTCTGTCGCATGTGCTCGCCTTTTAGTATGTTATCTATTTCTCGTATTCCATGCATGCGAGCTGCGTTTTACTTTACATAAGCGCGGCGCAGCGCCACACGACGCTGGCGTTGGCGTTGGCGCAGCTCCACAAGCAGCAAAAGCAAAACAAGAAAAAAGCAAAATAAAATCATATACACAACATATTACACCCATATACACATATACATATGGATATGTGTGTCTCGTTCTGGCATGTGTGCGAAAGAGAAATGCGCAAAAAAAAAATAACGACGCGTTGCTCGGAAAAACCAACCCCTAACCTTGCTGATTTTTGTCAAAAAAAAGAGCGCAAGAAAAACTCGGTGGAAATTGACAAACATATGCACACATACACACAAGGGGAGGGTTAGCATGTGTGTGTGTGTCTGGTGTGTGGTGTGTATGTGTGGGACATATGAGCACTTTTTGCAACATTTCGATTTGTTGGCGCACTCTCTCACTCACACACACACACTCACACACACGCAAGTGAGTATATATGCGGTTACATACGCCCACATATGTGCTTGGGCGGATTACCAGAGGTTACCAGATTGGCTGAGCCCATAATGGTTGAGCACCTCGCAAGGGCGACGCACATGAGAGCTAAGCGGCGGTTATTTTTTTTTTTAAAGATAGAACACAATTGTGGAGAACCTATAGAGCATATGAGTTATAGATATATCTTAGCTATAGGTTGAGATATCTTACATATCGGTGATAAGGTTTCTATTATCATATGTATTTATTATTATCGTATTTTTTGTGCAGTTCATGTTTTTGTACTCTCCTATAGGGTTTTAAAAATTATTACGAATTTTATGCGTAAAAGAATGTTTTGTTCGGAATCATTAGTTAATCCGATATATCTATATCATCTACAAATGTGTCCAGTAACTTAATATTAAAAAGATCTTGGTAAAACCTTGCATATACATGTTCTCTTGCTGCAGGCACTAGCATCGGCCAGATTGGACTAATAAGTCATATAGTTCAATCATATAGATCAAATGATCAGCTGAAAGCTCAATTCTTGTAGATATACTGACAAAACTTAATAAAAATCGGAGTACTATTTCAAAGGAACGATCGAGTGTCCGAGTAACGATCGATTTAAAATTGTTTGTATATTGAAGTCAGTCGGTTGGATCCTCTATAGTTTCGTGATCGAAAACAAAGTTTGTATCTTTTTTACTTATCAGGATCAATCTCACTAATTGAGAAACGTTCCAAGCACATAAGCAGTCTCATAAAACCAAGCCATAACTATTTCTTTTGTATCCCATAGCAACAATCGACCTTAAATTGACAATCTTTGAGAATTCTTGTGGCTTGATCTAGAAATATATCGAAGAGGGGGTATTAACTTTTGATAGATAACTTTATTCTTTTTCTTTTTTAATATTATCTATTTCAGATCCATAGAAAATTCTTGCTGGCATTGGGAAAGGTATTTGTGTTCTAATTTCGTCGGCTTTTACCTCTTTTATGTTCACCTCCTTTAATTATATTCGCGTATACTCTCCATGATTGCTCTGTCTTGTTTTCTTTATCAGCTTTTCCTATTTCTGCGCTTTTCTAATTTTCACTTTGTCTCTGCTTTCCTGTGGTTCATTTGCATTTTATGATTTGTTTGCCTGCGCTTTGTTTTTCACGTTTTTCGCCATAAATTTTAATTGTTTTTCTTCGATTTTTATTTTACGTCATTCTTTCGGTGCCAGCTTGCTGCTGGGATCCAGGACAGAGGGGGAGGGGCGGGAGGGCGCCCATTATATTACACTGGCGCCCACTCTCGCCTAGGCGCCTAGGCAGGTCGCACCTTTTATTGTTGCCGTCTCGCCCCGTTTTTTTTTTCTACTTTTTTTGGACCCGAACCGAAACTGGAACTGAAACTGAACTTGGTCTTGTAGGCAAATAAAGCAAACTTTTGTTCTCGCACAGTTTTCTTTATTTTTCGTTTCTTTTGTTTTTCCTTTTTGGCAAACTTTTGCGGGATTTAATAACTTGGATTTATGTTTAAGTTGATTTTGGCCTTTTGCTAAATTGAAATAAATCGAATTTCTTTGCGCATTGCTGCAAGTCAAGGAAAAACGCAAATTGATAGAAACAATTGAAACTGCAATCAATTGTGTGGGAGATGGGCACAAAGGACTTCCAGGCGGACCCTACAGACTCCTCTTAGCCCAAAATGTTGTCATCCAAATTCGCGCATTTGCAAAAATTGAATGCCTTGCAATTTGGGAAATTAATATGTAAATTTAATTCTATTATAAAAAATCGGATTTAGTCCCTTTCAAATTCTTTAAATTTTAAGTCTCATTTACTATTTTCTTAAAAATCCTTAGATTTGCGCATTTGCAAAAATTGAATGGTTTGCAATTTGGCAAATTAATATGTAAATTTAATTATATTATAAAAAACTCTGATTTAATCCCTTTCAAATTCTCTAAATTTTAAGTCTCCTTTTTAATTTTCTTAAAATTTCTCAGAGAAAATTAGTTTGCGTTTGCCAAAATGAAACTCCAATTAAATGGAATACCAAATGAGGCATTGAAAATAAGCAAACTGTGCGAAATGTGTACATATTTCAGTTGGCCGCACTAAGCCGGGCAATTCAGCTGCTGCATATGGCACATGGTATTAGGCATCAGGACTCACTCGATGAGGATCAATCAGTATTTCCATACAGGGGGACAAACGGCACGCATGCGCGCGTCGATTATGCAAATGAGAGGCTCTGCCCTGCCCTGCCCTCCCCTCCCATGCCCTGCCCTGCCTTGCCCTGTCCCCCTACCCCTTTGCTAGACGAGTGTTGTGTTTCATATGCAAATCAGTCGAGACAAAGGTCTCTCCGAGGATAGGTTTACGCATACTTTTTTTACACCTTCAACAAAGCGATGCGGCGACAGTTGTTTGGGCTGAGAAGAAGAAGCGTATTGCCAGGGTGGCTGCATTTTCCGTCCAATGCGTGTGTGTGTGTGTGTGCAGCCTTTATGGCCAAATTATGCAAATTTGTTTAACCAATGCAACTGTTTTCGCTGCGAATTGCTGTTGTTGTTGTTGTTGATGGTGTCGCGCGTGGCAGCTAGCGCCGCGAATGTCTGCTCCCGACAGCGGCTGCTGCGTCTCTGTGTCTCGCGCGCGCCTGGAAAAATCGAATGGAAAATTTGACAAAACAGATTTTTCCCCTGCTCGCACACGTGCGCATGTCCCGTGCCCTGGACCAGAGACCGGGTCCTGGCGCATCGTTGCTCCATTTTTTTTTTGTTTTGTACATTTCCCTTTTTCGCTTTTCTCAATTTTCCACGCTCGCGAAAATGAGCGCGCGCTCAACAGTCGCCTGAGGGATTGGGTGAGCACTTGGCATGAGGGAAGTCCGCTCCGCTCTTTCGTCCACACTCTCTCTCTCTCTCTTTCTCCCTCTCTATCTCTCTCTCTCTCTCTCTCATACAGCGCCTTAACTATAGCATTTGATATGGTTATGGGGCTTCACTTGAACTGTCTGTTTGTCATAGGGGAGGGGATGTGGGTTGGTACTTTTGTAGGTGCGCTTGTCCATGATGAAGGGTTTCGGGTTCTTGACTTGCTGGAGATAATTATGAAATGTGCATGAAACGGCTCTATGTATGAGTTATATACGAATGGGGTCTGGGTGGCGAGGGTTTGTTTAGGCGGGGACTGGGACTGGGTTTGTATGGGGGGCCTGCACAGGCGCCGCCATAATGGCCAGCATTTACTAATTAAGAGCTCACAAGTTGCCCGGCTAAGCGTGCTGAAGAGCTACTATCCGCTCGTCTTTGGCCTGCATGAGGGCCACGCGGCATCTTGTTGCAGCGCTCTTGAGCATAATGTGATAGAGGATGGCTAAGGGGGCGAGGGGGGGGAGTGGGGTGCTCTGCTGTTTCGTTAGTAATGCATGCTAACGAGATATCAGGTGGCTATGTAAAGGATGTGGCTTTAAATTTCGCCCCAAGCGTGGCACGGGCAACCCTTTAAGATGATTAGCGTATACAAAAGTTAAGCTAAATCTTCAAAGGTCTACCTAGAAGCCAGAATATGAATATAATATTTAATTTTAAGTGTTTAAGCACAATTAATTGAAATATTTTAATTCCCATCATATTATGTTTAAGGAAACCTCTCTAAATTACTCTACCTATTCTAAATAGAGGCTCCTTGGATTTCCCTAAGCACAGCTTTCTTAACATTTGTCCAAGCCCACACGACATTTTGCAAGCTGTGGACATCTTTCGAAACTTTGCTTAAAGTCAAATAGTCGAAATTAAACCGCAACATTTTAAACAATTACAAAAGAGAAGAAAAAACTCTCGCAGTTGCTTAGACGTTACCCGCCCCTCCAGCGGCTCCCACGTTCCCCCTGCTCGCCCAGCACCTGCTGGCCAGAGCTAAAGTCTGGCCAGAGTTGACAAGGCGTAGACAACGCAAAAGCACAAAAAATGTCTATAAAAAACAAAAACAATGCTCATAAAATGCGGCTAAAAAAAAGCGCGCTGGCCAGCGTGAAAAAAAAAAAAACAAAGAAAAGCAACAAAAAATTGAGGCAAAAAACGTCTCAAAAGAAAAGCAAAAGAAAATCAATGCGCCACAAGTGTAAGTACAACTTGACCAGCAGACGAGGCGACTCGCGGCGACGCCACCAACGGCTGCTGCTGCTGTCGGCTCGAGCCGGGCCGCCAGAATGGCCGGCAACGTCCAGCCGAGGAACAGGCGCCCAGAAAGCAGCAGCAGGCTGCCAGAGCAGGCGACGCGGCGGCCAAGAAAAACACGCGGCCAAAGAAAAAATGGGAGAAAAAGCGCGAGCGCGAGAATGAAAAAGCTGAAAAAAATTAAATATGATTAAAAGAAAATAAAAAAGGAAAAAAAGCAGAGAGAAAACGCGAACAGCGAGGAAAATTTAAATAAGCAAAAAAAAACTTTTAGACCAAGGAATACGCCGGGGAGCGGCTGAGAGCCAGCAAGTCAAAAGCAACAAGCGCGCAATGGGGTGGCAGTTTGAGGGGGGTGGGAGACTGGGCTCGGAGGTGGGGCGTAGGCCCAGCAGCAGGGACAGGCACAGGCAGCGCGGAGCTGCAGCCGGGCGCGTGGATGATGCAACGCAGGCACGTAGAGGCAGCTACAGCAAGGCTGAAGAGCAAGTGCGCCTCCAAGGGAAGAGAGGCGGGTTTTGGCGGAAAAACTTTTGGCCTACGTTGGGCGCCAGGCGCCAAGCAGTGGTCGGGGCCGTGCTCCGTCCAAGTGGACACACGACTTTTTATGCCTTTTGTCTTAGATGAGACAGGCAGAGAGTCAGACGCAGAAAGTCGAGCGGCCCAAACGGAAGGTAACATCAACAGGGACATGCAGAACAAATAACAGCACCAGCAGGAAGAGAGTGAGAGAGAGAGAGAGAGGAAGGGAAGGAGGGAGGAGGAGAGAGTGTGGCAGTGGCCACTGTAACGGCGACAGCCATCAACGCCATTTTCATTTTGTAACTGTTGACAGGAGCCGCCTTACCCACGGAGGAGCCAAAGAGGTCTGAGTCGGCGAACCGAAGGCTAAAATGACAGAAACAGCAACAAGCGGCTAAGCAGGAGACGCTAATTGTATAAAATAGAGAAGGGTGTACAGAAGTGGGTGGGGTGAGTGCCAAAAACTATCGACATAAGTTAAAAGAGAGATGTGTAGCAAAGGGAGAGGTTGAAGATTCGAATCTAGTGTTACGTTGTAAGAGCTTTGTAAAAAATAAGAAATTGTACAAATAAGTATTGGATATAGTTATAATAACGTTAACTTAACCTTCAGCAGGGACCCAAGTCTGAAACCCTCACATCTGTGGATTTGAATCGGCAACTTTTTTTGGCACTAAAAAACATACACGTCGCCTAAGCAGGTGACGCCAATTGTAGGTGTAAATCGAGAAGGGTGTATACAAATGTATCGATATAAGTTTGAAGAGGGAAGTATTTCAAGGAAAGAGAGGTTAAAGGTTCGAACCCAGTGTTACATTGTAAAAAGGCTTGGATAAAGCTTTGTATCTTACAAGGACATAGTTAGAATAACTTTAACACAACTCTCAGCAATTAACCAAGCTCCAAGACCTCACGCATAAGCTAGCCTGGGAATTAGAGCCGGCAACCTTCTGTGGTAAAAAATCAACAACAAGAGAAACAAATAGAAAAGGATGTCAAAATAGTTGGAATGAGTGTATGAGGAGTGTATCAACGAAAGAGAGGTTGAAGGTTTGAGTCAAGTAATGCATTGCAAATTGGTTTTGTTGAATATATGGAATTATGAAAACAACTGTACGATACACTTCACATAACTCCAACTAAACTCTTTGCAATGATCCAAGCCAAGGAACAAAATATAAGCCATAACAGAATGTGGAACATGTACATTGCCTCAAAACTGATAATATATTAATAAACTTATGCTTTTAATTAAGACATTATTTGTGTTTAGACAGACAACCAGCCTTTTCCATTTGTATTTACTTCAACAAGACTCTCGGAAAATAATCGACCCTCAATAGGCCGCGCTTAACAGCTAGATCAAAGGAACTGCATCAATCGCAGCCTGCACAGCGGTGGCTGCCAGTTACAGGAGATTGACAAACGGAACGAAGTGAAATTGCAAGCGGAGGCAGCTCATTAATGAAGATGGACAGACATGTAGACAGACAATGGGGCAATAAAAAACGGGGCAACATGCCCAAAAAAAAAAAAAAAAAAAAAACAGAAGAAACTGTCTGAGAAAGCAGCTAATAAGACACAGCATAAAAGTGGAATGTCTCGAGCAAAAGGAATTAATTGAAAAGGCAAAAAGGAAAAGCCAAGGAAAGCGTCAAGTTTGGGGCACATTTGCTTAAGCTGCACAGCAACCACCGTCTAATGGAGCTTGTGAGTGGCAACGGCAGCCAAGCCAAAATGTCCACATATCTCTGCGAGGCAATAGCCAGGGATGTGCCCCACCCACAGAGCCAGCGGAATTATTTGTTTTTTGTTTTTATTTAAAAAACGCTGCTATTGTCTTTTGAGCTCAAATTTCAACTTAAGACAACAAGGAAACGGACATGACAGCCATCGGAGTTGGCCATGGCAACGGGGCTAGTTGGCGTCGTCCAGGGATAAGGCCAGGACACGACTGGCAACTGGGAGCCAAGTGGCATAGAAAAATGAATGAAAAATGCTTTGGCAACAATATTAATGAATAAACTGTAAGCAAAAAATAAAAGAGATTGTGGGAGGGGGGGGAGGGGGGCAGCATAGGATTCCCGGGTATGCCAACTGTCTGGCAAGCTGCTTGACTTGACATTCTCTACCATATAAGAGCACTCCAGCCCCAGCTCATGTAGCCCGTAATGAAAAGTAGACAGAGAGTAATTGCGATTCCTTGCATAAGGACATGGCAAACGAATTGTATAGCGCTGACTAGTTGATGTATATGGTAAAATATTGGGTAAGAGGGAGTGTTATGTATACTATTTAAAGGAAGGATATCAAATGAGGCGAGACAGCTGCTGAGATAGGAGCTGACGGTGTGACACATGCACAGACTGGGCAAAATTGAGAAAAAGAGCGAGGCAGAGCGAGAGAGAGAGTTGCGGATAATTTGAATAAGTTGGGCTTACGTGGAGATGTCAAAGCACAAGGAGCTGTTACCCTCCAGTTTTATCAACTCTTTTCTATCTAGTCTTTAAAATATTCATTTGGATCCCGCAGTTGCCCATCTTTCTTGAAGTCTAGTCCGTTCGTTCTGCTTTTCTTTCTATATGCCCCTACTTCTTTCCGACTGACCCCTTTCCCTTTTGTTCCCTTATCAGCAGCTTTTTCCTACACCATTGTCAGTCGCCTAATGGACTGCTGAGAAAATAAACTTCCTGTGCCGACCAAATAATGTGGCTTCAAGTCCAGCACCCACTGCCCACCACCCGACATCTCACTCCTCCCGCGCACAACTCATTATAATTCGACAAGCCACCCAAGTTGTTCCCTGGGCGAAAAGTGAAAGTCCTGAAAAGTGCCTACATCGAACAGACCCTAAAAATGCGCGCACGCTGCTTCAAGAGTTTTGTGTCTTCGCCAGCGAATTGGCTAACCCCTTCCCCCTCCCGCAGCCGATGATCCACCACACCCGCCCAGCAGCCTGGCCGCCAATACAATTGCCAGGCACCACAAGTGCTTTATATGGCTGGGGGTAGGAGGAGGGGTTTGCTCCTGTATGTGTGTGTGTGCGTGTGGGCACGTTACCAACTCTGCAACGCATTTTCCTACACATTTTTCCAACCATTTTCAGGGACTTCATTGCTGCGCACTCGCACACACACACACACCCGTTTACCCCCGCCCCCGTTTTCTGTGCTGTCGTGGTTCGTCGTCTTCGTTGTCGTCATCTATCTCGTTCGCGCGTGTGTGCAAAAGTTTTTCCACGAGTTGTTGTTGATTTTTCTTTATTTTTATTTTTTTTTCTCCTCTGCTTGTTTTTCCACCCACGCGAAAACTTTGTCGTTGCTGCTGCTGCTGTTGCTGTTGAGTTTTCCGAGCTTTATATATGTAAATATGTACGCTAGTATGTGTGCGTGTGTGTGTGTGTGTGCCGTTATATACCAGCCAACTCATATAAGAGTTATGCGCGCATTCATACGTTGCCAACGCGCCGCTCCCCAATGAGGGGGCGCCTCGCTTTAAGCCCTTCCCAGTCGCTTAAAACACTCCCCAGTCCCTACGCTGCAGACTCATTGCGTTTGGCATGTCATGCTCTATGTACACACTCACACACACACACACACATTTGTGCACGTAGCTAAGCGTTATGCCATTTAGAATGTTGTCGATGGGGCGTATACGCAATGTGGTTTGCAGAGCACTTCTGGAAAAGAATCCTTCAGGTTGGACCTGGGTGTGTGTGTGTGCTGCATTCAAATAATTTAAGGTGTCACCTTGGACTGGCTATCCCAGCGTAACAATGGAGATATCCTATTATATTGAACCAAGCGACAGGTCGCTGGTTGAAATTCAGAAGTCATTTAATTAAAGATCATCGAAAGAGTTATAAGTTTTTTCTTATTATTATAATTTGATTATTAGAAGAAAGATTTAGTTATGAATTAATTATTCAAGGAGAAAATGAATTGTTTAGGCATTGAACTTACTTAAAATGATTAAAATGAACGTCTAACGGCAAAGCGCTCTCCGTCTTATCAGACTGTTAAAAGAAAAAGATAATCCTACTGATCAACTGATCTATATGTACATGAGCTTCCGTACCTAGAGAATACGTGGATGTATGTAAATATTTTGCACTTTTGAGTCTTGGAGTTTGGCATTAAAAGTAAAAGCAACTTTTGTGATCTAACCCAGTTCTATAAAAATAATTTCTTTGACTCCAGCTCAAAAAAAACGTCAAGTATTTGGGTTTCACAAATATGAAAGCTCACAATTGCTTTCTACTGCTCAATATTAATATCTTAAGCGTAGTTCCGTCAGGTACTTAGCCGAGTAAAACTGGCGACTATTGTGCAACATATTCCAAGCTCCAGATACAAATTTGGTTCCCATTGGACATTCGCATAGCCCGCTTTAGATTACACACCCGATCATTACTTATACAGTTAGACCACATGAAACCGTAACTAGACTCACACACACGCCCAAAACTCCCACACTCGCACACTGCCGAACTGCTTCCAGCTGCTCAAATGTGAACACGTTCAGCAATTACATACAAAAGAAAAACTTTGTTCAGTTTTTCACACAATTGAATGCGTTTTTCACACGCTTAAATTATAATTTCAGTTATTTTTTATACTGTCTTTTTTTTTCGGTGGTGCTTAGTATGTGGACACACACACCCACACACACACCTGTCTATAGAGTGTGCGCCGATCACATGAGCATACGAAAGAGTTTGTCTTCAAGTTGGAAGGCTAATTTAAATTTGACTTTTTGTTTTGTTTTGTTTAGTTTTTGGTTTTTGGCTGTCTTAAGGCGCTTTAAGAAAGTTGACCGGGCCGTGACTTGTTTCCACTGCCTCATTAACTTTCGCACCCCCGCGCAGACGCCCCGCCCCACCGCAACCCCCCTCTGACTCCCTCTCTCGCGCTCTTCAAGCTAGATAAAAATCGATTCGCGCGGTCGTTGGCCAAGTGTCCAAGCGGTCAGACAGCTCGCTGGCCGGCAACAACAACAACAACAACAACAACTACTTTCCTAACTTAACCTTTATTGTCCGAAAGTTGTTCTTATTACGTTTTTTTTTTCTTTCTTTTCTTTTCTTTTCTCTAGCCTTGTGGCAGACACATAGAAAATTTTTCTTTTCTTTTTTTTTTCAGTGAAAAATTTACATTTTCCGTCACCTTTAAGCGCAGTTTGGATTTTCTTTCGTTCTCATTTTTTTATACTTCTTTTTTGCTGCTTTAAGCGATGCTTATCTATTGTCATAATATGCACTGGGAATCACCTTCTTCAGCTGATATTATCGCAGGCGCCTCGACTCGAGTTTCTTTCTCTTACGTCGAGGGGTTGCAAGCGGCCTACTGCATGGCATATCTACATTCCCCTCCTATGCCTACTGCTATACGATTATTGTCCACCTTGACGACTTCTGTTTCCCTTTTTTATGATATTTCGGTACTCTGTACATTTTTCACCTGCCCAGTCACAATGGTCAGCAATTGTTTGGCTTTCTTCTCTTGCTTCTTAAATATATTTGTTTGTCTTTATTCCCATTTTCATATAATTAAGATTTCGCATTCATTTGCCGATTGGGTTTAAGAAAATGTTTGCAATTTATCAGATTTGTTTGTTTGGCTTCATGTGACTGAGCATTATTTTGTTGAGATATCATATTCTGTTAGTTTTAATTCAATTTCCGTTCTTCTCAAATTCTTATGAATTTCAATGGAAAAGAACTAAAAATGTAGTTTCAAACGGATTCGTCAGGACACGTTTTAATGCTTTATGCGCCATGCCAAGTGTAAAGAGATTTTCTTAAGTAAATCAGAAGATTTACTAACTAAACTAACTAAATCTTATTAAAAATAACTTAGTTTTGGTTTTGAGAAAAAACAGTAAATATATTCTAAGCTTTATTTGGGCACTTAAAAGATTATATAAGAACTATAATATTGAAGCTCGTGGAGCACGCCTTGATATATTTCTCCTCGTCAAATATCCTTTGTATTAAACTAAAACTAAGTCAAGCGCTGCTTTCAGTAGCTGCTCAGCTAATTTGCAGATTGAGACAAACTTTTAATTGAGGTTTGTTTTTGCAATTGGAAAATGCAATTAAAATTGCTTTAGAACTTTGATAAGTTTTGTAGGTTTTCTATTTATTTTTTTTTTTTGCCAACTTTTAACAAGCTGGGCAAATTAAGAGAAGGCCTGGCATAAAGTTTAGGCTGGGTACAAAAAATTAAGCTACAATTTATTTTGTTCAATTGCCCCAAACGGTGTTTATATTAATATATTAAATACTATATTTATGTGTAACTGAAACTGAAACTAAAAAAAGAATTAAATGCCAAGCTGCCAATTTTGTGCTTATGGCCAAGGCGATTGTTTTTTGTTATTTTTTTTTATTATTTGTTTTCATGCCAAGGCTATGTCGAGGGGGCGCCACACCCAGCTGCAGCCACACATGTGAGCCACGCCACAAGAGCCAGGCCCAGCCGCCCAGTGCCAGCCCCCCCCTGGAAACAATGGGCCGACGTCTGGGGATTGAGCTGTAGAACCGGGCGGACAATCGATGCCACAGCAACAAAGAAGATCTATGCAAATCTTGTAAAACGTATGGAAAATATATGAAAAATAAATGAAAATAAATGAAAACAAATTCAAATAAATAATAATAATATTTATTTATAGAGAGCCCCCCATCCCAAATGGCTTTATTGTTTGCAATCATCGCAATGTTATTGATTTTGCCACACAGCTGCGATTGCAGCCGCAGCCTCAGCCTCAGCCGCAGGCGTCAGATTCTATTAGAGGCTACTGCGGCTGCACCACCGAACGAACCACTAAACCACACAGAGAACCCGCTAAAGTGGCGCCGCGGCGCAGTCAAACTCTTTGCCATTGTTTGGGAGCCATTGTTTGCTTAGATATATATATAGATGGGCGGCCTTTGCTGACCCAGAATTGATGGCCCAGGGATACGTGTGTGTGTGTGTGTTTCTTTGAGTGGCGCATCATTTGTCAAGGGTTCCATTGCATCATCATGATCACGAGCATGATCAAGGCAATGATCATCAAAATTGCATTTGGCACAAGACGCTTATCGCGATGCCCATTGTCTAGACTTGTGACTGAGCCGCGTCTAAATGAGGGATTATCCTAGCGCCAGGATTAGCAGGCCGGACTCCTTGTCGCGTCAGCCAGCCCAGACAAGAAGCGAAATCAAATGAACATTAGCAAAAACAAAAACAACAACAACAAAAAAACAAGCAAAATCCTTTGCTAGCCAAAAGTTAAGATTAACATCGTCTCGTCGCCGAGACAGAGCGCAAGAGAGGCTGGGTGGGAGCGAGGTAGCCTGCTATTAGTGACCACAGGGACAGGGTTGCCTAATCCGCTGCATAACACAAATTAGGTCAGTCCCTCGCTCTCAGTCTGTGTGTGTGTGTGTGTGTGTGTGTGTGCGTGGGCGTGGCAGGCGTGGCTCGTCAGCTCTGGTAAGGAAGTGCTTCTGTTTCGGAAGCGCCGGATAATCATCGAAATTAGTCGAGATCTCTCTGATCGGTGATTCGTGTCTGGTGCTCGTGATTGACTGGCTGCTTGTTTGTCCGTTTGTGTTTGGGCTTTGGGTTACGATTAGCAAATCTCAAATAGGCATCGACTGCGAATGCGACTGCAACTGTTTTTAATGAGGCGCAGAACAGGAGCAGATCCCACAGCTCAGACTCGGCGTGTCCATTTAAGATCGACAAGCGCTGTCTGCCGATTGGCTAGATTTTGCGCACACTGTAATTATTATGAAATGGTTTTGGATTTCATTTGGGACTGTTATAGATAGGCCTTCTGCACAGTCTCTGCCCGAGCCTCGAAACTGCGAATTCATTTTATACTTGGCAATCTCACTACAATTTTATACACAACATTTTTGTGCTCTTAAAAATGATCTAAATATGCTTTTTTTTTGGTATTTATTTAACTCTATTCCATTTAGTATCCACTTGCATTTCTCTTAACTAAATTACATTAATCAGTAAAATTATTATAGACTTCAATAACACTCTCATTTTTTTAAATTTAACTTTTTATCCCACACTTTAAACTATTTCGGATCTTTTCGAACTTTTGTGAACAATTATTTTGAAAAAATTAAATATATAATTCAATATATTTAAAGATCATTCAATGAAAACTTTTCACTTTATGCACTATTCAACACTGTAAAAAATTGTTAACTTCGTTTTTGAAATTTCTCAACACTAAAACTTTAAAATCTGAAATTGCACGTGAGAATTTAATTTGTTTAACTTATTGTACAGCTACTTAAATATTTTTTGAGTAGTATTAAAAATACAACTCTTAGTTTTCGGCACACTTTTCAACACTTTAAGCCCCCATGTAACAAAAGCGAATGTCAATCTTAATATTCGAGTGGCCGTACACTAAATTTATGCACACCCATTGAAACAACCTGCTAAACCCAACAGCAGCAGCAGCAGCCACAGCAGCAGCTCCAAATGTATCCGTATCTGTATCTGTATCTGGGAATGTATCTGCGTCTGGTTTGGGCCCATCTCGAGGGCGAATTGGCTACTGTTTTTGTGCGCTTCAATCTGGCATCTCTGCAAATTGTGGCACAAGTGGCAAGGCGGAGGAGAGCCCCAACCAAGCCCACTATCAACATGCTGTCATATCCTTTTGCATATCCTTGGGCGCGGAGACAGAGCGTCAGCCGGACGGACAGAGAGACCACAGAGAGCGTCGCTTGTGTTATTTTTTATTGCTTCATTTCGTTTGGCGATTTGTTTTTGATTTGTGCAGCTTGATAACCTTTTTGTATTGCTTCGGTTTTTAGCTGTTGCTGTTTTTTATTTATTTTGTGTTTTAGTAATTGTTGCATATTCCCTGCGGTTACAATTCAATGTTTTGTATCCATTTCTGGCTGCACTCGCAGTTTTCATTGTTCAACTTTGATTTCAGCTGCTCAGCAGCAGCTCCGCTGTACGTCCCCCCTTCCATCCACACCCTGTCTTTGGCGACCTTATTTCTGCATCTTGGACTTCGACATTTGCCGGCTATGTTGGAAAAACCTTCTCCCCGCCTAACCCGCCTTCAAACTGAACCGGTTTCGCTTTTCGGCAACGTTTTTCCTTCGCAGGCGCAACAAAAACTTGTGCAAATATCCATGAATATTTTTGTTCAAACATTTTTTGCGTAAAATTAATAGTTGAAAATGCACTTGACACTTGACAGAAGAGGATTCTCACACAAAAACTGTATTTGGGAAAGTGAAATAATATGCCTTAAGTTAAATAGTTATTGAGTTTTGTATTCTTGGGTTAACAATTCCTGAATTAGACTCCAGTACTATAATTTAAGTTTCAATTGCAGCGAAGCAGTTCATTTATAATGTTGTTTGTGTAAGGCATGAAAGGAGACCATCAAATATTTATATATATCATTCACCGCAGGCGAGTCAATATAGCCATGTCCTTTCTGTTCCTTTCTGTTTCCGTATAATAAGCATATTGCCTATAAGCTGTCGAATTGGATGGAACGACTCGTTATAATATATATGTAGCTATCTGAACAGAGAAGAGCTCTGCTTTGTTAAAACTACTTTTAGATTTAAAATATTTATTTGCAGCAAACTCAACTCTAATTCATAGGCATAGACAGGCACTTCCAAAGATTACACCCCGGCAACCCATCTACGAGGCGAATCATTCAAATAAATTGGAATCTTTGTCAACATCCCTCTGATTTAAAATTGAAAAAAATATTTCCCATATATTCAAAAACGAAAACAATTTTGTTTTAATATAATTCGTTTTACGATATATATCGGCGGCAGCCGAGCTTTACTGTCGTCAGGGCATGATTATTGCTTATATATTATTTTTTCCCAATAGAAGTAATCTGTTGGGAAATGAGATGAAAAATAGTATATAAGAGAGCTACGTTAATCTGCGAAAAAAAGTTTGTTACTGCTTGTGAATTATTGATCTGACATAAAGGCTTATAAAAGGAATAATATTCGAAAATTTGCCTTACAATATTTCTTGATTTAATTCAGAACATCTTTTTAACTAGCCTATCTAAGACCTACTGCTCTCAATGTATTGTGTTTGCCCTCTAAAGATGTTTACAAATAACAAAACCAGTTACCAAATTTAAAGACTTTCTTTAAGCAGAACTTGAAACCGAGCCTTGACATAGCCAATGGCATGGCGCATAGTTTTGGGTTTAAAAAGGTGAAATCAGTCGTTGCAGCGATTATTATATGGCCGAGTCCATGACAACTGTGCGCCGGATTGCGTGCTGTGCATATTTTAAAGAGAGCTGCTTCAAGTGCAATGCCAAAACAGCTGCAGCAGCAGGTGGAGTTGGCAGCCGAAGAAGCAGATGGAGAGGCCCACCCGCGACTTTTTCTTATAGACAGCTAATTGAACTTACCTTCAACTTAAAGTTGCATGGAATATTCAAGAGGTGGGCGGCTGGAGGCGTGTCTGTTGAACTTGTGCATTGAAACAGCGACACGGGAGACTTTTTTTTTGCAATTACAATTCAATTAAGAAATATTTAAAAATTAATTTAATTTGTGTGTTTGCTTTATATGCAAAATGCGCCATGTGAGAATTTATGTTAATGTGCAAAAAAATAAATAATTTTTTACTAGATTTTTTGTTCGTTTTTGAGCTGTTTGGGCATTGCATGCGCGACCATGACAAAGACACACAGGTTGTTTTTGTTTTTGTTGCTTTTTTTCAATTTAATTTCTAGGAATCTGTTTAATTACATTAAAAAATTATTAAATGATTCATGCAAAAAACAATGTGCCGTGCATTTGCATTTTTTGCGTATTCAATTTTTGATTTTGATTGAATTCAATTTTCGCGTGAGTTTTTTTTTTTCTAAATTAATTTATGTATATTTTTTTTTATTAGTGCACTTTTTTTTACGAGCTGCTAATCGCTTTCAGTTGCACTTGAACAATTTTTTTGTTATAATAATATTTTTTATATTTATTATGAGTATTTATTTAATAATTAGCCGTTTTGAATAATGTTTATTTAATCATTGCTTTTTACTCGGGCTTTTAACGACGGCGTTAACGTTTTTCGTTTTCCGTTTTCCGTTTTACGAGATTCGTTGGGATCTACGATATTCCAATTGGATCTCAGCGACTCGTGCGCCTGCGCGTCTGCTTTGCTACGCGTTCGCCCAGCGACTGAAGCTGAGTCTTGTTCGGGGCTCGGCTCAAGCCGAGCTTTGAGGTTTTTGAGCGCTTTTGCTGAACGCTGATTGGCCGCATGCCTTTTACAGCTGGTTTGGGCACATGTGAGAGTCGATGCTTTGAGTGCTCTTTGCGGCGTTTCTTCTTCTTTCTTTTCGGCTGTCGGCCTGACTAATTGGATGGCGTTCTTCCAGTTGGCGCTTGAGCAATTAGTTTACGTTCTAATTGGTCAGAAATTATTATAACCGACATTTGCCGCCGCCGATCGTCGCAGAATAGAAACAGGTTTTTTTCGGCTAGCGGTTCTTTCAGGCGTCTGATTGGAGCTTGGATGGCGTTGCCTTACAGCTAATGGGACAGTTATTAACGGGTTATATAATCTGATTTGATTAAGTTGCACACGAAAAAAAAACCGACAAAAAAACAGACGCCTCTGGAAGGTTCTATGCTAATTAGATTCGAGTTGCTGGGTGCAATCAGGTGGAAAGGTTGTGGAATATTCGTTTTTCATTCGCAAGGCAAGAATCAAGTTGGTATCCAGTTGGAATAAAGTTAATGTTTAGAGAATTAAGTTCAGATAATATGCAAATAAACAATTGTATTGGGTTTTAGTGTGTGACCCTTTAATATGGCTAGGTTTATATAAAACTGTAAAAATATATACAATTTCATGGTAATTATAGGATTTTTGAAGGCGTTTTATGTGTTTTTTATGCACCTAACGAACGAATAATTATTATTTTTTGTATAAAATGTGTAACAATTGAGCATTTGATGGGAAAAAATAACAATGGAGTAGATGTATATCGGATAAATACGATAAATGAAATATATTATTAAAAATATATATTGGAAATGATTTAAATGCATATAGGTGAAAGCTCAAATATCTTAATTGATCAAATATCGCGCTGGTCGGAAATTGAAGGCTTGACTGAACAATTTGGGAACTTTACTATGCGCCCAACTTATCCACATCGGTGTATTTTATCATATAGAACCTATGCGAATAATCGACTCGTTAACAACATGATGTGTTTGGATACAAAATATCTATATAAATTTCATTTAATCGAGACTTTTTAGAAAATATACGAATTTTCTTAAAATATTTATGTAAGTGTATTTAACTTTCGGTATCCTGAATATAACTGTTATATCTTGCTGGCATTTTATTTGAGCGCGATTTTAATAGTTAGGATTGGGACTTTATTGTGCTTATGCATATTAAAATAGGCTTTTGGGCTACCAAATGATATCAGCATGCCGAAATGCGATCAAAACAACAAAAGCAACAACAATAAAAAGGGCACATCAAGAGAATTTCAGGTAGACACAACAACAGCAACAACAACTGCAGCAGCAGCAGCAGCAGCAGCGGCAACGAGCAACAGTTGCAGTTGCTTCCGCAGCAGCAACACGCGGGGTATTTAGATACAAGCAACAACAGCAACAACAACAACAAGCCAGGCAAATAAATCGTGATCACATGGTCAAGAAGGCCACAGTTGCGAGTGTGGGGGGAGAGTGTGGAAGGGGGGTAGTTGTGTAGGTGGAGTTGAAGCTGCGACTAAACGCTCAACTCCTTTTTAACTCCTGCAGCAATAAATGTTGCGCTTGTCGAGCTGATAAAGCCACACAAAGCGAAGTGATCTACTAACAGGCACGCCAACAACAACAACAACAACAACAGCAACAACAACTGCAACTGCAACGAGATCATGTTTGTGTTTGTCGTGTCATACGAAAAGAAAAATGGTACAAAAGAGTCGAAAAGCCTTGCCTAGGACTGGAACTGGAACTGAAAACCAGGCAACCGCTGCAGCAAACCGATCGCATACACAACAACAACAACAACAACAACAGCTGCAACAACAACAACAACACGTTTCGCTTGGCCCAAGTCGCATCCTCATTGTAGTCGTCTTCGTCTACGTCTGCGCCTTCGTCGTGGTGGGGCATTCAAATTTGGCGCTTGAATTTGTTGCAAGTTCAGAGTTGAAGCTGCAGCTGCAGCAACGGGGCGTCGCCGGCAGCAACAACAACAGCAACAACAACAACAGCAACAGCAACTAGCAACAAGATGATTATAAGCCTGACTGGAAGGATACCCTGTACACTCGTTGAAATGCATTCTTAAATAACATCTGTTATAGAACTTTAAGAGCTTGAAGATAAGAATCAATCTAGCTTAGCTTGTTATCGGTATTTATTGATATCTGAAGCTATCGATCATTTCAGTAGGTCGACTTGTTAAAATGATCGAATATATATTTATACTTGACAAAGTTGAAGAAGTTTCCTTTTTGGCTGTTACCTGCAATATATATATATAGAAATATCCCCGCTTTTAGCCATCTTCAATAGCTAATGAGTATACAACAAGAACAACAACAAGAAGGCATGTCGTCGAAATCGAAATCAAGATCAGAACCAACTGCAGCCTGCCAGATCCAGATCCAAATCAGCAACGTCATCGGCCACGCTGCACGTAACAAATGTGGAAGGTGCAACTGGCATGTGAATGTGCCGCATCGTGACGCACAATGCATGTGGTCATGCGGCGCAGCGCAGTGCACCGAGCAATGCCTAATACCCAAACTCAGCACAATTCACCCCTCCCCCCTTCATATGCTAAACTCTTTACTCTTCACCAATTTGATTCTAATTGTCGGCGCTGGTGTTTGCCGCTGCTGCAAGTTGCTGTTGCTGTTGCATGTTGCTGCCGCCGATCATCATCAATGCCAGGCGACGTCTTGTGTCGGTTGCTCCCCACGGGGCTGCCCTTTGTCTGGAATTTGGCGCTTCGTTCGCCTTATCCGAAACGTTTTATCGTCTTATCAGAATTTGTTGTGCGATGAAATACGACAAATGACCAGAAGAGGGAGAAATAGAGACAACGGATATGTATAGTTGGAGGGAAAGGTGAGAGGGAAAGAGAGAGAGATACGGAGAGAGAGATAGAGAGAGATCAAAAGAGAGAGAGAGAGAGAGAGTGAGAAAGAGAGGGAGAGAGACAGAAATGGATATGAAGGAGTAAACATGAGATAGACACAGCGGCAGAGACAGAGACAGAAGGAGAGAAAGATAGATAGAGTGATAAATAGATAGACTTATAGGTGAAGGGGTAAACATGAAATAGAGTCAGAGAGAAGAGGTATAGAGAGAAAGAAAGAGATAGAGCGCGAGAGAAGTAGATATATAAACAGATAGACTGATAGATAGACTGATAGATAGAAAGATAGATGGAAAGATAGATATATAGATAGATAGATAGATAGATAGATAGATAGATAGAAAGATAGACAGATGAATAGAGACAGATAGAGAGAGAGAAAGAGAGAGAGAGAGAGAAAGGGGATATATCTCCGTATATCTCATAGTGTATAATGTAGATATTCAGAAAGATAGATTCAGGAACAAGCAATGGATATAAGAAGGTCAAAGTGTTAAGTACTAGACTCCCCCATGAATATCCATCCTTAAGTCCGCCCTATAAGCTTCCCAGTCTCTATGATTGTTTCTGGTCAAGAACTTAGCCAAATTCTCTCAACTCTTCAGTCTGAAGATAAACTTTATAAGCAACAGCTTTTCCGCACAATGCGCGCCCCCTTTCCGCCTTTATTTAACCACTTTACGATAATTATTTAAGGCTGACACACATTCCTCGCTATTTTGGCTAAACAAATCAAATTGAGCGTAATTCAAAGATCGAGGGCGAACCGTGAACTTTTGTATCTTTGCTTTAAGCGGCATGTTGCACGCGTGATTAGCGGCTCAAGAGGAACAACAGCAACAACAACAACAGCTTACATCAAACATATGCGCCTGATCAACGCTTAACAGATCACACAAACAGAGCGAGAGAGAGATTAAGATCGGGGCAGATCGACCATCCGGCAGGCAGGCAGGCAACAGCCCGCCTGTTGCACGAACCCATTTCTAAATGTATCTGTATCTGTATCTGGGTCTGGGTATCTTTGGGTATCTGTATCTTTTGCCAGTTGCCAAAAGGGTACGAGTTTGGGGCACAGCATGTGAGCGCGCTTTCAAATTGTTTCAAGTGTGAAGATCAATTTCATGGCACATTACCGGCTAACACGCCCCGTCCCCCTCCCCACTCCCCCTTCCACGACCCCTCAGGCTGCTGGCTCTAAACAAGCAGAAGAAGCCGCAGAGGGCAGCCGAAACTGAAGACGAGCTCGGCTCTTGTCCATTTGCATGAATTTGAATACTATTGACGAATTGTAGTTCAGTTATTTGTTCGTCTGTCTGATCTTTATAATGTTTCTATTATATTTTATGCGCCTTTGCCCCGCCGTTGCGATTGGGGGCAAGTGTTCTTCTTTGTTTTTGTGTGAGAAATTTAGTTGCTCTGTGTGTGAACAAAGCGTGAAAATGAATCGCCCGTTGTAATGCTCTGCCACTTTTTAGGAAGGGTATATTCCAACTGAGCTCTCGCATGTAGAAGGCAGAGAGTAGCCGCCTTCTTAAGCTTCAAGTATATAAATTCGTGATCAGCATTAATAGAGAAGTTCAAGTAGAGAAGTACAAGCTATCGTGTTCTAGATCTTGATATTTCCAATTATCGATTAAGATTTTTATTAATCGGACTTTCATTTAGTATATATAATCGATTATAAGACCCAAAGCTGAGTATGCAAGGCTTAATTTATTAAACATAAAAATTATTTAACTTTATTGAAAGCCTTCCTTCGCTTTCCTTTCCTTATATTGAATATAAGTAAAAAATTATCAGAACAAAAAAAGAATAGTTATTTATGAATGCAATTAGCTTAATTTGGCGCTGCGTGAGTGAAGCTGGGCCCAGGGTATCTCATAGGCAGGCAGGCTTTTAGCAAGCCACTCTTACTTACTTACATTTATTGTGGCAGAGATATTGGCTAGATCATGGCGTGTTTGCTATTGATCTATCAATTGAGGATCGCCTGAACTTTAGCCACAGTTGGAGCCAAGTAATTAGACGCCAAATGAAAATGTCAACAGAAAGTTCATTGGACCAAGCGAAACTTTGATACGGCGAGAGGGGTGCATTATAACTCATAATCTCTTGGCGATAATTTATTGTTACGTCACAAAGCGCTGCATTGAGTGGCCCGCACTAATCAGATTGACCCACTGAACTAGTTGGCAGAACTAACTAGGCACAGGCTCAGGTTTGGTTTGGTATTGTTTCAATTTTTTGAGCTCTGTTTCGGGCACTGGGTCCATGCAACCCGTCAACATTATTATTTGGCTTGTTAACTTGTCTGCACGAAATGACATTTTACAGCTAAATTTGCCGTCTGGACCAAGATTTCCCAAGACAAAAACAAGAGTAACAGCTACAACAGCGAGTCGAGTTTGTCTAACGAACTCGAAGATGTCCAACTGCTACATCGATTTCGCAAGCCCAAACCCGAACCCAAACCCAATTCCAATCTCTAGTCTCAAGTCCCGCTTCTGTCTGCACTCATTTATTCTCTCTACAGTTCGCTTCTCTGTGTCTTGGCCCTAACGAGTGCCGGCTAAGTAAATGTTTGCGGCCCAAACTGGCCAAATCAAATGCCTCGCCAAATAAATCATAGTCATCAAAAGGGTTTCTCCTCGCTCGATGAAGTTTTCCCTTATAGCACACGTATATATATATATATGTATATATGCCCCACGATCCAACTTCCAGCCAAATGCCAAACAAATCAGAGTCTCATTAGTAAATTAGCACTACCAAAGTAGAGCAGTTCGGAAAATTGGATATTATATGGACTTTGGAAAGCCCCTATAAACGAAAAAGTGGGCGTAAAAGTAGAAGTTGCTTAGTTAGTTTATGTAGCGATTATTTGTAGCTGGGTAAGAGCGAGGATAATAAAAGTTGTACAATAATGCCTTGAAAATAATAAAAGGACTTAAAGAATCAGAGAATTGATATTTATATTATATTTACATAGAGACATTAACACTGAATCATATCCACGAAATACTTAACTGCAAAAGTTTACAGAAAAAAATTAATTATTGCCCAAAAAGCGGGCAAATTTTATATAAAAAACATAATTATGGTAAAAAAAATATACTTGTGATAATATTTATGTTTCGGCAACATGTTTATAACATATCGAAGCTTCATATGTTGCAGGATCTTATATACCTTTTATGCATTTTTAACAACCTGGTAGATAAGTTGTCTAACCTCCGCAGTCCTGCAAACTAAAAAGGAGAGGTTGCTGGTTCTAACCGATAGGATAGTCTGTATGTGTATGTGGTGATCTTTCAGAAGTATTTCTGTTAAAGCATAAGCTACAGTTTGTAAGTTTTCAATTAGAAATATTTAAAAATACATTTCTGAGTATCCTTTCCGTATATGCATCGAAAAAGCAGAGGTTTGAACCGGTTACCTCATAATATTTCTGTTTAAACATATTTAGAGCTTTTGAAATGTTCTATGATATGTGAGCTTCTGGTTATATGACAACAAACTGTATAAACTGTTTTTAAATTCCATACTCTTTTTATTGTTAAAGTATAATAACTTTATATATTTCCACCTAAATTCAACAATTTCGCCTATAACCAACTTGTGTAGCGCCCCGAATGAATGGCACACAAAACATTTCAGCTAAATGCAATGGCAAAAATATCGCCAAAGTCATAAATTAAATATTTGGCCAGGCACCAAGCGTCAGAAAAAAAAGGGGGTGAAGGCAACAAATTGTGGCGCAGAGCATGGAAAAACACCTCAAAAGTACTCGTAGCCAATGCCTGGGAGCTACGAGCGAAGGCGAGAAATTGTAGTGGGTGCATAGAGTCTGGGAGAGGGTGGGGCAGGAGGGAGGGAATGAAACTCGAACTTCAAGACTGAAGTTGGCTTTTGCTAAATGATCAATCGACGCGATCGACGGCACGTTTATTGCTGTTGTTGTTGCCGTTGTTGTTGTTGTTGTTGCCGGAGATATTACTCATAGTTGTTGGTGGTGATATGGGCTATTATGTAAGTGAGCCGCTAAAGACAGCCATTTGATGGATATTAAGTGCGGCCTAAGAGCCCGGGGAAGAAGGGATAAGCAAGTGCCTGCTAAATAATAAGTAGTTTGATTGATTTGCGAAGGCATTACATAATCAGCCGAAATAGAAATGGAAGATTCATTACATTAATTAAGCACCCAAAATTGTATCCAATTAGCTGGGCCCATAACGAGACCACCTTCCCCTCCCCACACAGGTCTTCTAAATGCAAACTAAAGTCCAAAACTTTTAAGGGGCACTTTAATCATTTAATTGAATTTTGACTAACAATAAACGCAGCTGCCCCAAAGCCCACCCACAAAACTTGAAAAGTGCAGAAAACAACACCTACCTATAGATAAAGACGTAGAGCGGGAGGTGGGGTAGAATCAATGAGGAAACCTTTTCACTTTCAGCAAAGGCAGAGAAAAATGTGAGAAATTAATTTGCCCAAATGCCAAGCTGATTGATTCGCGTCGCACACAACTGACTTGGACATGGTTTGGGGAAAGGAAAACGGCAGCTGGTTCGATGGTTGGTAACATTATCAATTAGGCTCCGAGTCTGTCATTGATTCGTATAAGAAATCACAGTGAATCACTCAAAGGCTCAAAGAGGCGATAATCAGCAATGTGCTTGTGCCTCGCCTTGGGGCTGGGGGTTAAGTGCTCGCAGGTGCCCATCAAAATGGCGCTGAATACATTTGACGGCCGGGCAAAGGGTTCGCCAGCATAATGAGCTCTTTTTTGGGACTAAGCCCCCTCAGGGCCTAGCGTTAAAAATTAAGTAGCTTATAGATGTACCCCATGTCGAAATTCTAAGACAAAACTAACTTCAGTTCGGGGAAATATATTAAAATATATTTGCAGAGAGAATTTCAAATTCGTTAAGACTAACAACTTCAAGAGTTCTCGGAGGCATCTTTAAAGTTTTGTAAGCAGCTTTGCCCTTTTTTGTGGGCAGCTCTTAAAGAGCCTACGCTTTAAGGGAAACTATTCCTATGCCATCAGCCGCTTGGCCAGCCAAGTGAATTAATCAATAATTTATACGAGAAAAGTTCAAGTAAGTGTTAGGGAGAGGGATGGAACAGGGGGTGTGGTGGGGGGTTGGGGTGCAAAAAGATCACAGGTTTTTAACCCTTTCACTATATGTCTCCATGAATACATAAGAAAAGTGCGGATAGATAAAAAGAAAACCAGCTGGAGGCAACATCCAAAAAGAAAAGCGCTCAAATAAATCACTCATACGCTCCGTGAGCTGACGACTGCGCGCGCTCTCTCGGTCGCTCAAGCTCCCTCTCGCTCACTCTCTCTCTCTCTCTTTCTCTCTCTGACGACTGCGCCGTCTCTCACACATACCAGCGCACTGAGCGCTTTTTTGCCGCACAGACAGAACGTCGTCAGTTGGACGAGTTTTCCATTCATTTAACACTGGAAGGCGACGCTGTAGGGATCCGTGTTCGATTTGAGTTGCGGACGGGCCAGGACCGGGTCCGGGACCGAGTCCGGGTCGGGAGTCCGGCATGTTTCCGTCGGCTGGCATATTTTGTTTAGGATTTTACTTCCTTTTACAAATGCACAGATTTGCGTATTTCTTTTCTCTCTTTTTGCGCCTTAAGTCGCATGTTTTTTAATTTATTTTCATTCGGCTCTCCTTTCAAGTGAAGGACTCGCCATTGTCTTTGGCTCGGCTCCACGTTGGGAGTCGGAAACATTTCCGTTTTGTATTTGCGAAATTTGTTTTCTCAGCTCAGTAAGAAGCATTTGCTATGCTGAATTTTTAGTGGCAACTTAGTCGGATTTTTGTGCTTTAATTTATTTTATCCTTAGATAAGTGCTGATTTTTCTAGGGCATATCAAAAGGATTACCCTTTACTCCATTTTATAAATATGTCGTGTATAAATTATGCACCTTACTTTAAAAATATATCCCTAGTTTTAAGGTATTATAAACTCTTCTTATACATAAGTATTATTAATACTACAGAAAGCAATAGATAGATCAGATAACTCTTTAACAATTTATATATACAGGGTCATAAGATTAGATAACATAACATAAGATAATCTCAGATAACATAATACGAGAATGTAACAAAAAAAGGATAATGCCAAATTATATAAGATATTATAAGATAAAACTGTAGAACAAATAAACATATATTAAAATACAGTTAAACTCATTTTGCTTTATACAACTTAATAAATAAAAAATAATCGAGTAAGATCCTTTTGCTTTATATAAATGAATAAACAAAAGTGTATAGCAATATAATTAAATACATTTAAAGTCCTTTTGCTTTATATGATTTGTTTAATAAAAAATCGTTGATGCTTTCGCTTTCTAATTATGTTGCCGAGTCAACAGCTGCAGACGCTTCTTTATTTACTTGCCGCCATCCTTCTGGAAGGACTGTGCCTACTCCCCCCCACAGCATTTATCTTCCTGTTCCTTTAGTATTTTAGCAATTAACTCCGCGTTCCAAGCATACAAACATAAATTTAATTTCGAAATATGCGAGGATTTCGCCTCGTCCCAGCTTACGCCGGAACTACATCCGTATCCATATTCCTTATTCCCTAAGCACCCGCCTCCCCCCCACGCTACTCCCTTCAAAAATAATAAAAACACATGAACAATTTTCCAAGCCAAGACGAAGCGAATGCCAAAGAGCTGCTGCTCCAAGCAGTAGGAGCTGAGGACATATACATACATACATATGTACATGTATTTACATATATACACCCATGTATGTATGTATGCAGACGAATCAGGCGGCGGCGCCACCGCTATCCCCCTCACCGTTCACGTATGAATGTGCAATGCGTTTGCCAAGTGCTCGTCATACACGCGACGTCAGCGTCAACGGCGACGCCAGCAGCGACGTCAGCGCAGCATTTGCGCTCGTTTTTTCTACTTTTTTTTGTTTTGGTGCGCTCGCTCGCTTCAGCTGTGAGAGAGATGCGAGTGAGCTCCACTCACACACATACACACAATCGCAGCGCATGCGAGGACGCATGTGTGTGTGTGTGTAAGTGCTGTTGTTGTTGTTGTTGTTGTTGTTGCTTTGCTGCACACGAGTTGGCGTTGGCGCTTTTAATGTGTGCATGTATGTATGTGAATGTGTGTGTGTGTGTCTTACATGTTTTTTGTTTTTTATTTCCTTTTGCGTGTCTGTTGCCGTTGCCGTTGCTGCTGCTGTTGTTGTTGTTGTTATTTCGTGCTCCCCAGTTTTTAGACTCCGCCTTTTTTGTCGTCTGCGTGTCTTGCGCTGTCTGCCTCGCTGCCCGCACACCGCCCCCTGCCAACCACTCCACGCTCTCTCTAGACGTTTCTTCGTATTTTTACTGTTTGCTGCTGGTGCTGCTGCTGCTGCCTGTTGTGGGATTTTTAAGTGTGGGCGGGGTGGGGCATTTGCTGGTGAAAGAGTGAATGTATGTAGAGAGCAGATGACTGTGTGTACGAGTGGGTGAGCGAGTGTGAGTGTGAGTAGGAGTACGAGTGTGAGTGTGAGTGTGAATGTGAGCCTCGCTCGGTTCGTTCGCATTTCGTGTGATTTATTCATGCAGTGTGCGCTGTACTCGCTGCGTACTTATGCTTACTTGCAGTGTATATATGTATATGTGTGTGTGTTATGTATGTGTGTGGCTCATTTTAACTCTCATCCATTCGTTTTTTGGACTTAATGTGTTGCCGAGACCCATGAAACGACGAATGAGAAAACGCATGAGTTTGTTGTTGTGTTTTGCATCATGTTTAGGTTTATTTTAGCATGCTATTACACACACACACACACACACACACTCACATAAACTTTATATATACCCATTTAACATATACATACATAAACTCATTTTAAATGCGTATGACTGAAATGGGTTCATATTCGTTTTACGTCCGAGTCGCCTATGTTCAAACCGGCGCCTCCGTATGTTAGAATGCATACACATACACACACACACAAACACGCACACACGCACATGTATACATATGTACTTATACATGGTGCAGATTAGGGAGTGGCCCAATGCTTTTACATATAGCGCATAAACGAGCATATGACGTACGAGTTGTCGTACATTACGCATACGCCATGCGGTTCAAAGGGAAGCTCCATTACATAAGACTGAATCTCCAAAGTGTGATTTATTAAGATTATTAAAAAGGACTTTAAGGCTTACATTAGTTATTGCTTAATATCTTTGATAGATTAATATTAGTCAACAAAAAAATGAACTTGCATTAAGCTACACTCAATACTCCCAAGTATGATATTTAATAAATTTTCTTAATTGAAACAAGGGTAAACCGTTCTCTGTGATTGGGTCTTGTTGCTTGGAGATTTGGGCTTTTGGAAAATAGTTCCTAAAACAGGGCATTGGATGTTAGCCTTAGAGCTCGTAACTGCTGTAGATTGATTGTGATTGATTTGAGCCTTAATCTCCTAAATTTTGTTTACGCTAGATTTACCAATTTGCAATAATACAAATATTCATAATTATTTTCTAATATTATTTTATACAGTCGAGTAATTTATCTAAATGCCAAGTTTATAGAAAAGCCAAACCAAATAATGATTTTATTTACGTAAAGTATTTAGTTTTGAGCCAAAGGATACTCGGCAAGTGGTCGGTACTCTTTTGTCCCAACTATTTGGCAAAGAATTCACAAAGAGTTGGCCAAAAAACCCTTCAGTGAGCCACTCGGCAGCGCCCCAAAGCATTCACAAAGGTATTAAATTATTACAAAAAGACTTGAAAACTGTACTCAGCAGTCCACGGGGGGTGGAGCGAGGGGGCCACTTGCAGAAATATGACACTCAAAAGAGGGGCGCAAACAGAGCGTGAGAGAGGGATAGGAGGCGGGGGGTGTGGCACTCAGCATTTAATAAATGTTTGAATACAAAATGGAGGCTTTTTTTTGTAAAGAAAAAAGAAACTGCACAAAAAAAAAATGCCAACATTAAAGTGACAACTAGAGCGGTTGGTCAAGCAAGCTGTTAATTTAATTTAATTTAATTTCTTTTTTTTCGGCCAAGGCCAGCAGCAGCTGCCGGCAAAGGAAGCGCGAAGGAAAGAACCGGCAATTGGCCAAGAGAAGCAGGTCACTTAAAGGTCATTCACACGCGGCGTTGACCTCGCCGCCGCGACGGCTACTTTATTACTTTAAGATTTTGCCTTGACTTTGAACAACAGTTTGCCAGGCTGGACCGAGCTTTTCCTTTTGCTTGCCACGTTTTTTTTTTTTTTTGCCGCCTTCGTCGCCGCCGCACAATGAATTTTCAGTGTTAAACAGCGGAAAAGCGCAAGTTTTTCCAACGGTTTTTTCTTTACTTTATTTTGCACCCGTAATGGCCGAAAGCCACGTAAAGTCGGCCCAGACTTGAAGCCCAGCCACGTTGCACCTAATGACCAATTTCCTTTTGGCCGGAGACGCGCGTTTGGACCAAACTTTAAGCGGAAAATCTGCAGGGAGAGCTGTCAACTTGTTTCAAACAGAGTACAAATTTTCTAACGCTTGCTGATTATTTTCCAATTTTCAAATTTCACATTTTCACATACCAAACTATTTGGGAAAACTCTTTTGGACATTCTATACATTTTTAATAGTCACGTGTCAAGCGTTGCCAGACATTCAAAGAAAACGGGAAAAACTGAAGAGGGGGAGAGTTTGAAGAGATTTTGATTTGCATATTTACAGGCAAGCCCCTCACTTTCATTTTTGTTGTTATTTTATTCTTAAGTGAACCGCCGCCACGTGAAAATTGAGTCTGGGCTGGCATGGGGTGGGGCGTGGCACTCAAGCTGCGTCTTTGGCAACGTTTCAAATTTGATTTGATGGGCACGTGTGGCAGATTTCCACTTAAGTAAGTGCAGGCGTGGCACACAATCGAAAGTTATTGGTAAAATATAATAAATAAACAAATAAACTCTTAAATAAAAAAGGCGGAGATAACCTTATATGAAATGATACATTTTTTTAAATGAAACTGTGATTGATAAATCCAACTTATTTCTTTAGAGAGAAGAAAATCAGATAATCAGCTTGCAGAAGTTGCCAATTATATGAGTATTTGCATTTTTTCCCTTATAGTTTTTCCAGCGAGCACTCATCGGCTTTTAGGCGCATTCGGAATTCACATAAAATTATGTAAATCCCAAATCAACTGCCATTCGTAGTGCAAAACAAAAAACTCATTGCGCCTATGGCCCCCAAGCCCTTGACGAGTATATTGAAAATGTTAATGGTAATCGCGGGTCTTTGAAGCAGTTGGGGGCTGGCGCCATCTAGCGGCCGGCGGTCGCTGCTGTCAGTCAAACTTTAGCCGCGCGCAAATCCAATTGATTTCAACCAATTTCTCAAACTCCTCGCTATCAGAGGGCTACGTGCCCGGTCGGAAATAAGGAGAAGACGAAAAATAGCATAAAATCAATTGAAAAACTTTTTGCCCAAGCATATCTCACGCCCAATACACGCCGCCCCGCGCCCTTCTCTATATACACACTCGAGATATCGCATGAGTGACAAAGAAATGGGTGGACAAAAAAACAGAAAGAAAAAAAAACAAAAAGAAGGCAAAAATTGTGGGCTAAATCCCATCGGATGGCAGCTTGCAGGATTCCCATTGGCCAGGACCCAGCCGCATTGGAGCTGGGCGCCGAAATGTACATCCTCAACACATGGCCACATGGATTGTCAATGGAGTTGCGTAGCCAAATGCCAGTCGCTCTCTATCTCTCTCTCGCGCGCGCTCCCTTTCTCTCCCACTCTCGTTCAATATATAAGAAGAACGCTGGAGGAGGCTCTCTATGTACGTATCGAACGAAGGATTCTCTGCAACAATAAGCGCAAATGTAACAAATAAAATGCAAAAGATGCGAAATAAAAAATGACATTCGGATACAAATCGAATAGAGTCGACAGTTTGGATACGATACGATAGGATAGCCAAAGGAAACACGGGCCGAGAGAGGAGTAAGATGTGGAGAGGAAAAAAAACTCTGCCTTCGCTGGGAATTGAATTGAATATTTAATGGCAGCCAACTGCTGTTGGGCTCCCAGGCAGCTTTGTGGGTTGGCGGCAGGCAACGAGCAGTTGGCCTTCTTTGGTGGATGGGGTTACACCCTGTATATGTGTGTATGTGTGTGTGTGTGTGTGGTTAGATGCTACCAAATGTGCGCTCCATTTGAATGTCTGTCGCTTTGACAACTACGTTTAAGCTTACCGCCTGCCGCCCCCTCCTTAACTTCTGCTTGTAAATATATTTTTATTGTATTTCTATGCAGCTGATGAGCAGCTCCGGGTTGGACAGCAGCCAATACCATGTGGCTTATATGCGAAAAAATGTGTGCTCGATCGAATATACAATTGGCATTTAAATGAGCGAAAATACTCGTTGGGGCTTATTGATATTCGATGTAGGTGGGGTATTCCTTTTAGAGCTCCATAGGTTGTGATAGTTTTCATACGATATAAACTAGTCAGATATGGCATATAAAGTATATTATAATTGTTGTTGAAACTTCAAATTTGATTTTGGGTATTTGATCTTCAATTCAAACTTTGATAGTTCAGATAAAGTTTCTTGAATAAGATCCACGAATCGTGTTCTTGATTCTTTCTTAATCTTGTATTTAGATATAGAATAAAGGCTATACATTTACATTTACATTTTGTTATTTGAATTGCATTGAAAACCAATCAAAAGTTATCAAGAAACTTCTTCGGTCCCCAATTAAAATTTTGTACGTTTGGGAAGTAGATCCCTTACTTTTTATACCCTGAACCCATCAAAAATGGGTATTTGTGCAAAATCCAAATGTATTTAACAGGCAGAAGGAAGCTTCTCCGACCCCAGAAAGTATATATATTCTTGATCAGCATCAATAGCCGAGTCGATCTAGCCATGTCCGTCTGTCTGTCCGTCCGTATGTATGAACGCAAGGATCTCAGAACCTATAAGAGCTAGAGAAATTTTGAAATTTTAGATTCAAGTCCTCCTAGTGCCTGCGCAGATCGAGTTTGCTTCCGATAATCGATAACTTATTCCGTTTCCAAGCAATCGATAAAATATCATGTTTTTTGGGCAATTTTGGTAAATAATAAGAGCTAGAGTCACCAAACTTGACATATAGCTTCTAAAATAGAATATATACATATATGCATTTGATGTTGGAAGAAGGGGGTTCAGGGTATACCCTAGTCGGGAGCTCTCGACTAGAGCCTCTTACTTGTTTTTAATTGAACGTTGAAATAACTACTTAAATCTATAAATAACTATATACAAGTTATTTAAACCTTATTATTCTTAACATTTTTGATGTTCATATATTTGAAGACCAACATTAGAGGTACACATAACTATTTCATCTCATGGGACTCGAACTCAAACTTTTGTAGTTCCTTAGATGAAAAGTGCACTAGCCTTTAATACTGTGCAATCGATTCGATCCTAGGGGCTAGATTTTCTTAGGTCCCATATGGTAGGTAGTTTAAGAAGTTGGCTTGCTAGATTCTTTTTAAGTTGTTTACTCGAACCTCAGGCCAGAGTTTCTTTGGTCCTATATAGTAGGATGTTTAAGTGGCTTTCTAACAAGCCTATATAACTCGTTTACTAATAACAATAACTAAAAATGCATCTAAACTGCAGGCTCTTCGCACAGTCTCCGATTGTGTTCAATTATTAGTGACCAAGAGCCACCATTTAAGAGGCTAATAAAAAGCAGAGATTAGCTTTAATTTGCCAACATCCACTTTGATAGCAAAAACCAATCTGAATCTTAGACTCCCGCTCCCCACGGACATAATATGAAAAGTCACCTAATAACAATTACCTTTCGCCTGGCTGCAATTTGTGTGGCACTTAACTGACCTCAACAACTAATTGGGCCAAAATTTGCACTAAATGAGCAGCCAGCCCTTTCACCAACTGGCAGCTGGTCACACTCCAATCCTGCTGCTTCCTTCCCTTGTACCCTTCAATCACTTGTTGGCTATTCTAATGCAAATTTTCTTCTCTCTATTTAACTTTTTTGTGGCAATTCGAACGTTTATCAATATTTCCTGGTTGCCTTGGAACAACAATTGGGCGGCGTTTGTTGATGTTCGGGTTGCAACCCACAAATCCCATCACTAAATCAACAGCTACAACCACAACAGGAACCCACCCCTGACGAGCGCAGAGACAGTTGGAAAATTGGCAAACGTTGGAAAAATGTTGAGCCGAAAAATTTTTGCAAGCCGAAAATCAGATTGTGTAAAGTCGAGTTAAGTATCCTTTATGGGGTTCGTTGAGCCTGTGACAGGATATGGGCAACATGTTTGCCTAATACTTGTTATACCACACACACACAATCATACACACACACACAGACAGACACGCACACACACCCCCTCATTGTTGCTGATTATGTAATGGGCCGGCACTTGATGATTGTTCTGCGGCGGCATGAAATTGATGTTTTTGCCAATTTCGCAATTGAATTGCAATCAAAGCGATGACGTGAAATGGAACACCCCAAACCCTAAGGGTGGCTCCGGCCCGCCGGCCCGATGGCCCGCTGCTCACTTGGGGTGAAAGTCGCTGCCAAAAATTATGAAAGTGAAAGCCAAACTAAATTAGGGTAAAGCCGATTTTTCGCAAGCTTCCACATTTCTTTTTTTGGCACACGACAATGGCCGCAGAGCATCACAGGAGGGGGGTTGTAGTTGGGTGGTGGGGGTTGGCAGCTCGAGGGGGCTGTAGCGTTTAGTTTATTGGCTGCTTGCGCGCATGGGGTGACGTTTTGTTTGTCTGTTTGTTGTTGTGTTTAGCGGGTGTACAAGTTGCGTGTCATAAATATTCCCAGCATAAATTTGCAAGCCTGCGCCCAAAACTGGACCAGGCGGAGCGTGGGTGTAAGTGGGGGCAGCATGCGGTGCCTGTCAACGCAATTGGGCTCAATGCCAGGGTATATGGCCAGGTTATAAAGGGAATTGTGTGCTTGTATCTCAGAGGTATTATTATCTGATTGTCATACAATCTGGCTGCCTGCTTCAAGATGGGCGTGCTCAATGGAGGGGTAGAAGGTGGGCGGGTCGGCAGCTATTAGAAGTGTCATTTCTGCTGATGAGCAGCTACCTACCAGAGAGGTGCTTTGCTGGATTTTCGCTTAAGGAACTCTGACTTAAATTTAGCATAAGCTGAGCTTTGAATGACATTCCAGCATTATTACAAAATCTGAACTCATTTAAGGAACATGTTGTCAATAAGGAATTTGGGTTAGTTGGTGATTTGGAATCCCAGTGTGAGGCACTGCACATTAATCGAACTCACAAAAAGTAGGCTTATTCATTCACAGGCAGTTTGATTAGTAGAAGCCCTTTGTTATAGAAATGACAGGCTTTATGGAGGAAATCTAGCAATACGACTATTTGAAAAGGTTTTCTAACACCTATTAAACAGCTTCTTTATACTAGTTTGATAATTGGGCTAAGATCCTACGACCTACGCTCTTTAGTCGATATCTGCATAGCCATGCATATAAATACGCTAATATCCCACATATTTTATTCTAGCACACGCTTAGCTCTGTACTCACCCCTCGATTCAAGTGGAGCCACCGTCGCTCCACTCAAATTCATATTTGTACATATTTGTTTGGAAGATAAGCAAAAATATTACACGCTCCAGAACGTGACCAATGCAAATGCATATGAACTGAACTGAGCCAAAAGGAATGGGAAAGAAGTCAACTCAATTGAACTTTGTAACCCGACGTGTTGCTTCTGCAAGCGCCTGCCACAACGGCCCCATGCAGCACTTGCAGCTTGCAACATAGTCGCTGCTGCCTCATGTAGATCATCTGTGGCCGCAACAACAACTGCAACAATAATAAGTGCAGACAATGCCCAGGACTAAACATCGCGTGTGTATCGCATTCTGTGCATCAGCTGCCCGGCGCTCAGCTCAACCCGTTCCTCCCGACCACTCGTCCCCTAACCCACAAGCTTATCGGTCACGTAGTAAAACAAACATTTTTATAAGAATACGACTACACACAGCCAAACTGTATGGACAGCAGCTGCCTCGGCCTCTGTCCAGGCACTACAGGGGGAAAAACAGCTCATAATGGATGATAATCGTTTATTTCGCGAGCGCCAGCCTAGGTGCTTGGATCCACAGAACGAGTGGAAGAACCTGGAAATTGACTGACTGACTTTTTGGCAATGCTCGGCTACATGATGAGGGATCCGTTGTAGCGCCACATGATCACCTTGTTGCTATTGCTGTGGCTGTGGCTGCGATTCCGCCTCGATGGGTCTCGCCTGATCGTGTTGTGGGTTTCACGGGCGTGTGGGAAGCGCGTCAACAACATCTTCCAATTGCCAGCCGCCACCTACCGTTCTTCCATCTTCCACTTGGCACCACAATTGCCTGCAATTGCACTCCTGCCGTGCGCTGTGCCCAGTTCCTTTTGGGAAAAACTCAACTGAAATTTGATTTGTTTTTTATTGCCAACGCGGATGAACATGTAGCGCTTCCCCCACCTCGACAGCTGCGTGCTCGTGTATGCAAGTAATTCAATATGTAAATTGCAAAATAATCAAAAATTAGACACGCTGTTGTATGGGGCTAAGGAAAGGGTATATCAAAGAAATGGCAAGACGCTGCATTGAGTAATTGTTACTGAAGTAATGTGTATTTACGTAAGAGGAGTAAGACTCCGCGGGAGTGAAAGATCCAGCGAATTGAGTCCCAGTATCCAGATGCGGAGCTAACTTATGCTGAACATTGAAGCAAACCATGAGTTGGAACAGCTAGGACAATTGAGCTAGGAATTCCAGCGGACTCCGAGGAATTCCCAATGACTTGGTCAAAGGATCTAATACATATTCGTCTCAGTTTTGGCCAGCATTTGACCCTTATATCACACCCAATGCATGTCTTGAAGAGCCTTCAAACTGAACTTTATCAGAGCTCTAAGTAGCCCCATTTGCTGCAGCCAGCGAGTGTTTAACAAGTCGTGCAACAAAAAAAGGCAGCAGCTACTCTAATTACCACACTTTTCTGGGGCAGCCCGGCTCTCCGAGCACCCCTCGCCTATTCTTCTTTATATTATTAGGTGCTGCTTTGCCCGCCGACCCGTAGCCAATCTTCAAAATCAAATGCCAAAAATAATGCAATAAAAATATCTTGCAAAATATTTTGTACCACTTATGCAGAAGACAACGCAATTTTTATTGCCGGCCAACCCCTCGAGAAGGACTTTGCGTTTCCTTTGCTTTGCCATTTTTTTCTACTTCATCTTTTCATTTTTTGTTGTTGTTGTGCTTTTTCTTTAAAGTAAGCATTTCCGTTGTTATTTTTTGTGTTGTGTTCAAAAGGCAATTGGCTCGCTGAGCTGCCGTCTTTCCGGCTGCTTAATTTAATGGCCCTGCTGATATCTTAACCCCCCCAGCTCCGGGTCTCTATGCTGCTGCCTGACCTGGGTCAACCTGTTAATAAGCCAACGAACCGAGCCGGTCTGCAACTGCTTTAATTGATTTGCAGCCGCTGCCAGAAACAAAATGAAAACAACAATAAATTCGAGTAGCCTTTGGCCGGCCCGCTAACCCTTTGCTCAAGCCCTTTTTTGCTGAGAGGGGGTTCTATTCGACACCCTTGTACACAGTTGTTATGTATTTACCCATTATGTTTGCCCAGCGATTGTTGTTCTTGTTGTTGTCGCTGAAACCGAAACTGACTTTTGCCGCCGAACCACCCGTTGCCCATTCATTTGTTCGTGCGGTCAGTCGGGCAGCGGATGGTGGTCGACGGTCGCAGGTTCGTGGTTGTCGCCCTCGTCAGACGCAGTCGTCTGTCTCATTCTCATTCCCATTTGCAGTCGTCATGGACATTGAGTGACCTTTGCTTGTCACCCGTTACCCCGCAACCAGCTCTCTCCGCCTCTCCCAATCCTTTCAGTCGTTGCCTATTTTCAGTTTTACTTTAATCGCATTCGTGTTGTGGGTCAATTCCTGATTAAGTTGTAATTTGTAGCGGTAATTATTTCATAACTTCTTAATGGGTGCAAAGTGTTAAGGGCACGAGCGAGTTCCTTTAAGAGCGTTTGGGTAGGTTATCCTTGAGGGAATCCCCTTAAAAATATCAGACCCCTAGCTTTAAGTAAGTCCATTTGCCGCAAAAGACAGCAACACAAGCGAGTTACTTTAAAAGTGGTTGAATGGAATCTCCTTTACCTAAAAGTCTATTTGGGAAACACGCTGGGTGCCCACCACGCTTACGCACATTCCAGAATAATTCTAGACGCGATCTTCAACCGATGCGCCCCATTTACAATCTTACAAGGTCAATTTTTGTAGCATTGCGAATAAAATGTAGCGCAAAGCGTGGCCCCAAAGCATGCATGCAAAAATGCATCATTTAAATGCAAAGTGATTGAAGGGAGGGAGGGGGTGGGATGTGAAGATGGGTAGCGGGGTTAACGGGTGACGCTGCCTCAGTCGCATGTCTGCCGCATGCAGCTACAATTTGCACGAAACGTGCAGCGGCCGTCTGCAAAGCGATTACAGCGCATAATGTTGCTTGATCTAAATACCTCGACCTCAAGACAAAGAGAGAAAGAGAGGAAGCGAGAGAGAGAGAGACAATTGCAGAGTCTTTTGTTTCTGACGCCAACTGGCAACACATGCCAGACAACTGGCAACAGGCCAGATCAACGGGTTCAGGGTGCGAGTCTCAGCTAAATGTGTGCCATATGCCTGTGTGCAGCTGCATCTGTATCTGTGTCTTCATTTGTATCTGCATCTTTATTTGTATCTGCATCTGTGGCTGTGGCACTCGCTGCAGCTTCAGCGCAATTGCACTTGATTATGCTGATGAACAGGGGTTTAATGGCTCTGCTCGCAAATTTTTAATAACTCGTGAAAACACACGAAACGTGACAAAAGTGGAATTCAGTGCAAGCTGCCAGAACGGAATATGCGTGGAATATAAAGAAATGAGAATGAAGCTGGAAGAAAATGTGCTTCAGCAAAAGTAACAAAGCTTAAGCACAACTATAGAGTACGGATAACAAAAGATACATATCTGATTGAGCCTGTTCCTTGCCATTAAAATCGGTGTACACATAAGTTAACATAGATTTTGATCCTTTGTCCGTCGCAACAACAAATTAGAAATAGCTTGGCTTTTCTCTGAGTGTAAATTCCCCACAGACATAACAAATCTCAGCTTAGACTCTAACATAATGTTGTACATGTTGCGAGTATCTTATTTACATGCTTTGCTGCAACGCACGTTCCACCTAAGCCCACTACACCCACAGTCACACCCACAGCCACACCCATCGCAGACCCACCCACAACGACAACAACAACAACAAGATAAATGACAGCAATTGACTTCATTAGCAGTAAATGTCAAATGTTCGATGCCTATGTGAACCTTGTGTTGTGTGTATTTATAACAACAAATAAAACACGGCCAAGAGTCCGTTTAAACAGCCCCCCGCAGCATCCCACCCCCTAGCTCAGCAACCCCTCGCAACATTGCCAAAAATGAGAAAGAAGAAAATCCGTATTGCGCGATTTCTGCTTGTGGGTTTTTCTTTTTGGTGGGGCAAACGAGGAAAATTTGCATACGCATTTTGCCTGCATCGTTTGGCAGTCTTTCGAGGAGGGGTGATTGGGTTGGGGGCGGGGGCTGCCAAAGTGGCCGCAGTGACTCCATTACACGACTGGGACACGCACACACACAATGAAACCATCAAAATCCAATGAAATAAAATAAAATTCCAATAAAAACATTTTGGCAAAAGGCGAAATGCGGGCGCGCTCAGATGGTTGAGGGCTGAGGGCGAGCGACGGTTGCGAACGTAGTTTTCTTCGGTGTTGTCACGCGGTGAAAGTGTGCGAAATTGTGTGTGTGTCTGTGTGTATGTGTGTATGTGTGTATGTGTGTGTGTGTGTGTGTGTTGGTGTGCAGCCAACCAAAAGCTGTGCACACACCCAGCGCCCAACAGTCCGCCCGCCCGGCGAACTGTCCCTTTTTGGGAGACGTGTGCGTGAGATTTGCACATTTTGTGCAATGTCGTAGAAAACCCACTGGAAAAACAGCTTTTCTTTGCGTTTGGTGTTTGCTTTGGACCTTGTTAGTGGTTTCTGCCAGGCGAATTGCTAAACTGCTAAACTGTCAAATGCGTGAAATGTCAACATGTCACTTGCTCAGCTAAAGAACTCAACAAAGCAGCCAGCTGGTGGCGGGGGTAGATGAGGGGAGCTGGGAAGGAGCTCGACTTTTGATTGGTGCATTGGCTGGAAGAAAAAGTAATTGATCTTGTTGGTGTGCATTGCTTAGATGTTGAGAAGAACTGATATGTTCGTGGGAATAAGTGCTTAGAATGGGATTGAAATAGTTTTTGAGTAGTTATATATTAAGATATATCTAATGAGGCGAGCTTTCTAGAACCATCTGCATCTTATTATCATGATACTGTGGATTGTGCTCTGAGCTTAATGGCATCTTCTTCATTGAAGGCCAAAGCTCTCACTTTTTACTATACCAAGAGTCTACACGTTCCACAGTTTAATTATAGACAGTTTAATTAATCAAGGAAATTGGGTTAACGAACTGAACTTGAAAGTGAGCTGTCAGCAAGAAGGAAACTTGAGGAACAACGCATATGAAATAGAATTAATCCATTTGCTACGCCTGCCCGTGACAATTAACTGGCAACATGTAGCATGTACTGTGGTGAAGCTACTCTAGCAATACATATCGGGTAGCAACGGTGACGGCGGTTGGCAGCCAATCTTCACAAAATAATTCGGGAAGTAGTCACCGAGGCCCCTCGTGGTTGAGTTAGCATGGCAGGGCGGGATCCTCTTGTTCCCTAGCTCTTTCGGGTGGGGGGGTTCTTTTTGCCATGTCTCGACCTGCATACACAATTTTATTTTAGGATCCCTACAGAATCTAAATTGGAGACCGATACTCCGCAGAAACAAAATCTCAAACAGGCATAACTTAACGAGCACTTAAAGTGCCAATACAATGGTGATAGCTTTCATTAGGGCATATATATTCCGAAGAGGCGAAGTCTTGGATGTAAGCTGACTCTCGCGTTCGATACCCTCCCAACCATGATCTTCAGCGTTTAAGGTTTTGAAGATCCCAAAAAAAACATTCTTCTACTACATTATATCACCATGTCACCAGGAAAGAAAACTTAGCAATTCATAATCAAAATCCGTAATTAATATTTATTATAAACAAAAGCATTATTCAATGAAACTGAATCCTTCCGTTAGATAATCTGCATCTTATTACAAGTGGCATTAATGATTCAACAATAATTCAGTAACTAAAACTAGTCCGTTAATATTTTTACAATGTCTCAAAGATTCTTCAAAAATAATTCATTTTATAAACTATTCAGTTAATATTTTTTTTTCTTATTGATCAAAAAGAAACTCTCCAAATTTCGCTAAAGTGCATTTTAATAATTATAGAATATAGCTAGGTAAGAAAAAAATGACATTCGTAAATTGAACTAAAGTGTATTCGGCAAAAGCAAAAAAAAAGTTATTATAATAGAGTCAATACAATTGTAGTTGATGGTTAATTGTATGGTCGAAAAAAATATGGGCAACAGAAGGTTAAGCTCAAAGCGCATGGGCAAATCGGAGCGCAGCGCAACCAGCTGATCGGTGAATACGATGATACATCTTTGTGTACATATATTTGATTCTGTTAAAAATCTTTTCTTTTAGGTTGCTTCTGTTTCAGCTAGTAATTGAGCGGGGTGTAGGTAGAATCAAAGATGATAAGCATTCACCAGACTGACACGGTCATAAACATATTGATCGGAGCTAAAGCGTAATGTGAAACAGAAAGTAAAAAAAACTCAGCAGGTGCGCATGTCAGTTTGGCTGTGCTTATCTGTGCCAAAATAAGAAAATATACTCAAAACAAAAGGTTAAAAACTTACATGTATTCCTCGATGAAAGGCCTTCCAGCGGAGAGTTTGCAGCAAATTTTATTTAATTTTTTTTTCATTTGTTTTCTTTTGTCTTCTGTGGGGCTTTAAATTGTTTTGATTATATTATTATGGCACAGGAGGGTTTTTAAATTGTGAGTACTAAGAAGATACTCTCCGAAAATAAGTGGGAAAAAAAATATAAAAAAATTCTGAAATGACTTTGGACTCTACAAGAAGGGGGATAGATTTATACTAGTATTCCTTTCTATATATATAAAGCTATGTATATAGATGTCAATTTTTCTTTTTCACTGCACTTGCACGCGGTTTTTTGAGGGCCTAATAAATGCACTTTTCACAAACTTTTGGAAGTCTCTCACAAGATTTAGTTAACAATTTTTTTACTAAAAACATTTAACAGCAATTTTCATGCATCTGCACGCTCCGGCCAACTTAATTGGCGATGTCATCTGGGCTTCTGATCAGCGGCGCGTCAATGGGGCCCAGAAGGCTACTGCCTCTTCCGGATTCCAAACTGTGGAAACGGCGCCTGCCCTTGCTGGCATGAGCAAGGGTATGGCAGCTGATCCGCCGTTGAGGCTGACGTCTATTTAATGGGGGCAGAAATGTCATTGCCGTCCCAAGAAATTACAGTGCCGTCCAATTGGCACACGTGGCGGCTGCCTCAAAATAAGTGGGTTTTTCTGTCAGAGACGGCGGCGGCAAGATTTATTCCTCCAAAAATTACTTTCGGCAGGCAAGCAAGAACTGGTTAAAACTGTGACCAGATCTTGGCACAAAGAAATATATGCCGGTGAGGTGCTGGTGGCCGGGTGGCGGAGCGAAAGGTTATCATCAAATGAACAAAAAAATTTATTTCGCCAATCGGTTACTTTTAGGGTTTTTCTTTTTATTTTTTTGTTGTTTTTGGTTCAATTTAGTTGGAATTTAAATTAAACGAATTAAACGACTGATGCCCGAACTTGTTGCTTTTAGATTAATATTTTGGTGGGGCTATGTCCGCACCGCCGTAGCCAGACCTTCGATGGTAAAGTAACTTTTGAAAAAAAAAAGGGTTATATCCGGGACCTGCAGGCTTATATAGGGTCTCAGAGCTTTTTTCTTTCCCGGATTAGATGGAAGATAGCTGCGCTGCCAACGTGCACGCAGGCGGTTTATAGCAGCGGCTGACTCATTCGCAGCTGACCATGACAGACAAAAGCTGATCGCTATAGCGTCGTTACACAAACGCAAGCTGTTAGGATCGCTTACGCGGTTTAATTTAAATAGGAAAACTGCGACCATTACACCACCCGATAATATCCTACCGTTAGACGGGTATATTAGCGGGAATTAGACTCTAATGTCCTTGGCATGAAAAGTACCAATTTCTTTTCCTTGCTGATTTTCAAGGGAATAAAAACAATTTCCGAGTTTCTTTTTGACACGGCATTTAATAAACTGGGGAGCCAGTTTAGCATTAAAATTGTGTGAGAATTTACTAAGCGCAAAATTTCGACAGAACACCTCCTGTCCTTCACGAAAAGAAACAGGCTTGCTGCGTAAATTATATTGAGCCGCATTGCGCTCATAGGCTTTCCTGATGTTTTTCTGAATATCTGTCCTTAGCAATGCCAAATGGTCAGACCGCAACAGGGGGGCCTGCGGTTCTTCCAATAAGGACAACTCCTTCAATAATTTGTAATCGGTACCATGAGTGATCATATCCACCCCGAATAGGGCACGGTATGGAGAACACCCAATCGATTGGTGCAGAGCAGACCTTAAGGAGCATGAAATCCCTGTAATATGTTCATCCCAATGGGTCTGATCCTGTTTTAAATACGAGCGAATGGCGGCGAGTATTGAGCGGTTAACTCGTTCTGCAGCATTGCTCTGCGGTGAATATAGAGCTGTATACAGATGTTTAATGCCAAGTTCGGCTAAGAAGGCATTGAACTCACGAGCTTTGAACTGGGTGCCGTTGTCACTTATTATAGTTTGTGGCACACCAAAACAATGGAAAATTTGTTCAAGAAGAAATTTTTGTATCACAGCTGAGGTGAATTTCTTCAGGGGCTGCAACCAATGATACTTGCTAAAGTGATCTAAGACTATTAACAATCCCACATGACCGCTTTTGCTTCTAGGGTATGGCCCAAGCAGGTCAATATAAAGCCTTTGAAATGGTCTGCAAGTTGGGATGTGAGCACCCATAGGTGGCCGAAGGGTATAATTTGGAGCCTTAGTTTCTTTACATATCTCGCAATTTCGTATGTATTCACGTACATCTTTAACTAATCCTGGCCAGAACAAATGTCTGCGGATTCTCTCAATGGTTTTTTGCATGCCGGCGTGAGACGACGTTATGCTGTCATGGGCTTGTTTGAGCACATCGACTTTAAGTCGATCAGGCACCCATAGTTTCCACGAAGGACTTTCTTGTGACGAGTCTCCCCTCGAATGTTCGGTGCGTACATACAAAAACTTATCAACTATTTTTATGTCCGGAAACTGAGTAAAATTTTGGGAAAATTTGTCTTTAATTTGTACATAGCTGGCGTCCATAAATGTATCGGACTCAAGATCTATTACAGGACCCATGTCTAATTGAGCGATTTCCTTCTCAGGCAACCGAGACAAAGCGTCGGGAACAATGTGGTCTTTGCCTTTCCGATGGGAGACGGAAAATTTAAATTGTTGCAGTCTAAAAACCCATCGTGCCAGTCTACCCGATATATTTTGCTGGCGCATAAGCCATAGCAAACTAGAATGGTCGGTAACCACTTCAAATTCCTGGAGTTCCAAATAACATCGGAACTTTTCGATGGCTAATATGACTGCTAGGCATTCACGCTCGGTAACACTATAGTTTCGCTGCGCACGGTTTAATTTTTTTGACATGAAAGCTATCGGTTGTTCTTCATTATCTTCAGACATCTGTACTAAAACGGCGCCAATGCCAAAATCACTAGCGTCACAATGTAAGAAAAATTTCTTCTTAAAGTCAGCATTTTTTAAAACCGGCGAGGATGTTAGCACTGTTTTTAAGTTGTCCATTGCGGTCTGTGCTTCAGGGGTCCACTCAAACTTTTTCTTTGTCGATAATACGTCCGTTATGGGGCAAGTGAGATCGGAAAAGTTGCATATAAACCGACGATACCAACCGCAAACTCCTAGAAATCCTCGAACTTGCTTCAAGTTTTTTGGCGGCGGCCAATTTACAATACAAGCTACTTTTTCCGGATCTGTGCAAATACCTCCGCTACCAATCACGTAACCAAGATAATTGATACTTGTTACACAGAATTGACTTTTCGAAATATTTAAAGTCAAGTTGGCTTTTCTAAACTGCTCAGCGATGCGAACCAATACCGCCAGATGTGAACTGAAATCTTCGGACACAATACACAGATCATCTAAATATCCAAACACGCAATAGCGCAGGTCAGAAGGAATTATCTCGTCCATTAACCGACACATGGTAGAAGGCGCGTTACAAAGGCCAAAGGGCATGACCTTAAACTGATATAGCGGTCTTCCGGGGACCGTAAAAGCAGTGAGAGGCTTTGAATCCTCGGAAAGTTCTATTTGCCAATAGGCGTCTTTCAAATCTAGTTTGGAAATTATATTCGCCTTAGGTAGCCGCGAAAAAATGCCATCGATGCTCGGCAAAGGATAAGCATCTTTTTTTGTGGCGTCATTCAGTCTTCGAGCATCCAGACAAAGGCGAACCTTGTTGGGCTTAAGGACGAGTCGCATAGGCGAGCTCCAGGCGCTTACCGACGGCTCAATAACTCCAAGCTGCAACATGCGATCAATTTCTGCATATAACAACTTTTCTACGGCCGGACTTACAGGATAGAATCTTTGTTTCACTGGACGTGCGTCTCCTATATCTATACGGTGTTGGATCAATGTTGTGCGGCCTAATCTATCAACAGCGTTGGGGAACAACTGCTTTACTACGTGCAGCTGTTGCGTTTGCTGGCTATCTAAAGGGTATGCAATCGACTCTGTTTCCTGCTCTTTTTCCATTGATTTTAGTTCTACAGAATTTATAATGCTTGGTGCGAGCTCAAAGGCTCTCCAAAAATCATGACCCAAAATTAGATTTTGGTTTATAGAAGGAATCACATACAGTTTCAAGGACTTGGTAGCCGATTTATACTGCATTTTAACTTCAAGCACTCCGATGACTTTCTGACTATGGCCATCTGCTGTTCTGACATGCGATTTAATAGGCTTAAATTCCGGCATTACGGTAAAATCTTGTTGCGCAAGCGTAGAACCTATGCAGCTAATATTCGCGCCTGTATCCAATAGACCAAGCTCGGTAAAGGTTAGAAACGACACTTCGGCATAGCTGCGCATATCGGTGGGATTGCAAAAAACGGTCGAAACTAAAAGCTTGCTATGTTGCTTGATTTTTGAATAATAATTTTTCAAGCGCTGCGTACGCTGAGAAACACGGGGTTTTTCTTCATAAAAAATCTTATTTCGGACATGCAAATAATTAGCTAACCGTTCATGATACGGTAAAAATCGTAATTTAATAGTTTTAGCTATTTCTAAATTGTTGGAATGTGACTTTAAAGTCGGTGTAGGGACCAAGCTTTTGCTTCGGTCCACAGTTACAAAGTTCGTATGGGAATTAATTAGATTTTTGGGGGCATCCGACTGCTGCTGGATGCACCCTTCTGTTGGTTTTCCGAAGCTTTACGGATACAGTTTTGGCACTGGGGCTTATAAATGTTGGGTGCCCCGCATCCGTAACAAAATATACGGCGGTCAGCAAGGCAATTTTCCCACAGATGCCCTTGCTCTTCGCAGTTCCAACATTTAAAGTTGGTATGACATCTACGAATTGCTGCGATGTCAAAGTTTGTATCTTCTGAATTTTCTACCTCCGGTTCATTAAAAGACTCTTCTAGTCCATATACTTGGCGACGGCCAATAGTTCTGGATTTATTCATACCATCAGTGCGACAACTGAGCTCATGAACTAAATTCTCGTTCATTTGGACCAATCTACGTAGATGGCCAACTGAACTTATTGGCTGGTATAGCAGTTTATGTCGGGTTTCGGGTAATAAATTATTTTTTAAAATTTCGATTAACTCCTCCTCGTCAATTTTAATTGCAAATTTATCGATCAGTGACGCTACAGCGTCATGGAACGACACAAATGATTCCCCAGGGTTTTGCTTTCTAGCTCTTACCAGTTCTTTGCTCATAAAATCGGACCGATAATCTTTGTACTGATGGCGAAGTGCAGTACAAAATTCAGTCCAGACTATGTGGTCTACCTGCTTGTGGTACCGCCAGTACCAGTCACGGGCTTTGCCTAAAAATAGCACATGTAAGTGCTTACAGAGACCCATAAAGTCGCTGTCCAAAGTTTCATCAGTCAATGTTTTGACTCTATACAGAAATTCTTCTACCCCTAATCCTTCGGTAGACCCATCAAAATGAAGATTCCATTTTTGCATGGTGTCAGCAATTTTCCCATTTCGGAATGACGAACTACTAGGCGACACCTGGATCGGGGTTGGCAACACTCTTGGAAAGGGTGGTGCTTGTATTTGCAGTGATGACATAACGCGAGTAATTGATTGTTCGATCATCTCCTGAATTATCCTATAGTCCACTCCCAGATTTTGGCGGGTATAATTGGACTGAGTGGGTCTTCCTCTTCTTCTTACACCAGGAGCTGGTCGTGCAGGAGCGATTTCAGGTGGATTCGTGCTATTGCTAGCGTCGAGTCCTGATTGTGGTACATCACTAACATCTAATAACCTTGCTGTTGGATTCTCGCCACTCTGGGTCGGACCAGGATTAAGAGATTTTGCTAGACTGCGCGTTACCGTTCTCCCTATGTTAGTAGGTGGAGGTGGGGCAGATTGTTTTCCTCTCGGCGAGCAATCTCCAACAACTAATTTAATTGAGGCTGGATCAATCACAGCACTACAACTGGGACATTTAGCATGGTTTACCAACCAACCTTCCAAGCAAAGTTTGTGGAAAACATGCCTACAAGGGGTGCAATAGCAAGACTGTGTATTGTCCATTACTAACTGGCATAGAACACAGTGGTTATCAGCGGTCTCTGACGACGGCTGTACATTTTGTGGGCTGCGTAAAGGCAACATGCTTCATTCATATTTTCCTGATTCGTGACATTGGTTTGGTAATATAATAAAGTAGAAGTTATTTGTTTTTTTTTTTTTTTTTTTTTTTTTTTTTTTTTTTAATTACGAAATATAATCGCCTCAATGAAAGTAGGTAATTTATCTGGTTTATTGAAACTACTATAGAAAGCGGTTTGTAATATTCAACATTTTAATCTAATCAGAAATGTTCGGCAAGGATATGCAAAGCAGCATATGGCCAAGTTCCGGGCAACATTCTAACTATCTTTGATAGTATCGTTAATACAAAACCATTCAATCTAACTTTATAACTTTTGGCTCCACGAAGACTGAGATTTACTTAACCATCAACAAGCTATCAAGTAGCAATCAGTACTGATATCTTAGCAAAATATGCAGTATTCTAAAATTGCATTTGAAAGTATTTCTACCTAAGCAAACCTAATCTGTTGTTTCTCCAAAATTATAAGAAAGAAAACGAGCAAATGTATGGGACCGATTGTATAGCTGGTGTTAATAACTATAGTCGTGTTTATATATAGGCACTCAACAATATAGTAAGGTCAGATTCTCGGCATAATTCAAGCTCTGAATTGTAAGCATCGTAGTCCTAATTACTATCTTGTATACTACCAGTATCTGCGCATGCGGAAGATAGACTAAACCAGTCACATCGACGTCAGCGTGCGTGGACAATAATATAAAGACTCATTTTTTTTTTTTTTTTTTTTTTTTTTTTTTTTTTTTTTTTTTATAGACAACCTCGGGCCCCATGATTGGGCGCCAAAAATTTATGTAGCATGTACTGTGGTGAAGCTACTCTAGCAATACATATCGGGTAGCAACGGTGACGGCGGTTGGCAGCCAATCTTCACAAAATAATTCGGGAAGTAGTCACCGAGGCCCCTCGTGGTTGAGTTAGCATGGCAGGGCGGGATCCTCTTGTTCCCTAGCTCTTTCGGGTGGGGGGGTTCTTTTTGCCATGTCTCGACCTGCATACACAATTTTATTTTAGGATCCCTACAGAATCTAAATTGGAGACCGATACTCCGCAGAAACAAAATCTCAAACAGGCATAACTTAACGAGCACTTAAAGTGCCAATACAATGGTGATAGCTTTCATTAGGGCATATATATTCCGAAGAGGCGAAGTCTTGGATGTAAGCTGACTCTCGCGTTCGATACCCTCCCAACCATGATCTTCAGCGTTTAAGGTTTTGAAGATCCCAAAAAAAACATTCTTCTACTACATTATATCACCATGTCACCAGGAAAGAAAACTTAGCAATTCATAATCAAAATCCGTAATTAATATTTATTATAAACAAAAGCATTATTCAATGAAACTGAATCCTTCCGTTAGATAATCTGCATCTTATTACAAGTGGCATTAATGATTCAACAATAATTCAGTAACTAAAACTAGTCCGTTAATATTTTTACAATGTCTCAAAGATTCTTCAAAAATAATTCATTTTATAAACTATTCAGTTAATATTTTTTTTTCTTATTGATCAAAAAGAAACTCTCCAAATTTCGCTAAAGTGCATTTTAATAATTATAGAATATAGCTAGGTAAGAAAAAAATGACATTCGTAAATTGAACTAAAGTGTATTCGGCAAAAGCAAAAAAAAAGTTATTATAATAGAGTCAATACAATTGTAGTTGATGGTTAATTGTATGGTCGAAAAAAATATGGGCAACAGAAGGTTAAGCTCAAAGCGCATGGGCAAATCGGAGCGCAGCGCAACCAGCTGATCGGTGAATACGATGATACATCTTTGTGTACATATATTTGATTCTGTTAAAAATCTTTTCTTTTAGGTTGCTTCTGTTTCAGCTAGTAATTGAGCGGGGTGTAGGTAGAATCAAAGATGATAAGCATTCACCAGACTGACACGGTCATAAACATATTGATCGGAGCTAAAGCGTAATGTGAAACAGAAAGTAAAAAAAACTCAGCAGGTGCGCATGTCAGTTTGGCTGTGCTTATCTGTGCCAAAATAAGAAAATATACTCAAAACAAAAGGTTAAAAACTTACATGTATTCCTCGATGAAAGGCCTTCCAGCGGAGAGTTTGCAGCAAATTTTATTTAATTTTTTTTTCATTTGTTTTCTTTTGTCTTCTGTGGGGCTTTAAATTGTTTTGATTATATTATTATGGCACAGGAGGGTTTTTAAATTGTGAGTACTAAGAAGATACTCTCCGAAAATAAGTGGGAAAAAAAATATAAAAAAATTCTGAAATGACTTTGGACTCTACAAGAAGGGGGATAGATTTATACTAGTATTCCTTTCTATATATATAAAGCTATGTATATAGATGTCAATTTTTCTTTTTCACTGCACTTGCACGCGGTTTTTTGAGGGCCTAATAAATGCACTTTTCACAAACTTTTGGAAGTCTCTCACAAGATTTAGTTAACAATTTTTTTACTAAAAACATTTAACAGCAATTTTCATGCATCTGCACGCTCCGGCCAACTTAATTGGCGATGTCATCTGGGCTTCTGATCAGCGGCGCGTCAATGGGGCCCAGAAGGCTACTGCCTCTTCCGGATTCCAAACTGTGGAAACGGCGCCTGCCCTTGCTGGCATGAGCAAGGGTATGGCAGCTGATCCGCCGTTGAGGCTGACGTCTATTTAATGGGGGCAGAAATGTCATTGCCGTCCCAAGAAATTACAGTGCCGTCCAATTGGCACACGTGGCGGCTGCCTCAAAATAAGTGGGTTTTTCTGTCAGAGACGGCGGCGGCAAGATTTATTCCTCCAAAAATTACTTTCGGCAGGCAAGCAAGAACTGGTTAAAACTGTGACCAGATCTTGGCACAAAGAAATATATGCCGGTGAGGTGCTGGTGGCCGGGTGGCGGAGCGAAAGGTTATCATCAAATGAACAAAAAAATTTATTTCGCCAATCGGTTACTTTTAGGGTTTTTCTTTTTATTTTTTTTGTTGTTTTTGGTTCAATTTAGTTGGAATTTAAATTAAACGAATTAAACGACTGATGCCCGAACTTGTTGCTTTTAGATTAATATTTTGGTGGGGCTATGTCCGCACCGCCGTAGCCAGACCTTCGATGGTAAAGTAACTTTTGAAAAAAAAAAGGGTTATATCCGGGACCTGCAGGCTTATATAGGGTCTCAGAGCTTTTTTCTTTCCCGGATTAGATGGAAGATAGCTGCGCTGCCAACGTGCACGCAGGCGGTTTATAGCAGCGGCTGACTCATTCGCAGCTGACCATGACAGACAAAAGCTGATCGCTATAGCGTCGTTACACAAACGCAAGCTGTTAGGATCGCTTACGCGGTTTAATTTAAATAGGAAAACTGCGACCATTACAAACAATTAACAAGAGCCGAAGATCGCGTCAAGTGCTGTGTGACAGCATCCGCCTCGCTTGAATGGAAATAAAATCCATTGCGTTCATATTGTGTTCTAGTTTGGCATTCCCTAAGCCGTAAACTCGTTTCTGTAAGCCGCAACGCACCTACGCATTTGCTGGCCTGGCCTATAAAAGCGTCCAGTTGATTGGCTAAAGGCATCAGTCGCTGACAAACCAACAGACCATAACAATCAACATGCAAGTAAGTTGACTCAAGGCAATTGCTTCAGTGTTTTTCCTTTAATTTGACTCTTCTTTTGCTGCAGTTCTTCATCTGCTTGGCTCTCTGCGTGGCTGTCGCTCAGGCAGGCTACCTGGCTGCTCCAGTTGCCACCTACGCTGCCGCTCCAGTGACTACATATGCTGCAGCAGCTCCCTTGGCCACCTATGCCCGGACCGCCTATTCCGCTGCCGCTGTGCCCGCCGCCTACTCCACCTATGGAGCTCAGGCATATGCCGCACAATATGCAGCCCCATATGCTGCCGCTACCTACGCTGCCTCCCCGTACGCTGCCACCACCTATGCTGCCTCCCCGTATGCTGCCACCACTTATGCTGCCTCCCCCTATGGCGCACCCATCTCTACCTATGCTGCTCCAGCTGTCATCAGCCCCTTCCTGAAGAAGAAGTAAATGGGCAACTCGCTAAACGATTCTCAATTCACTGTTTCCATTTTGCATAATTGATCATTTAATAAACTTTTTTTACTACAATTAATAGAAATATTGTTTTTCTAAATTCAATTTGAGTAAACTTGACCAATATAGTATATAAAAAATTAATTTCTCATGGCAAATACCTGACTTTTCTTTAAAAACTCATAAACTTTTCGAACATAATATACAGTGAAAGCCCCATAAACTAACTACATACTTAATTCAAGCAAACTTCTAACAAAACAACAAACTCGCACCGCGGTTGTCCGCTCGAGAGAGCTTTTACTGTGCACAGTCTTCGGTCTTGGGGTTCCACAGCGCGTGGGCGTCAAATGGCCAATCACACGGATTAATTGCCTGGCGATAAGAAATGTTTTGGAAACTAACAGCAGCAGCACCCAGCTCCCAGCTCTGGAGTGTGGCCTCCTCTGCGAGCTGGCGAACGCGCGTGCTCAAATAAATCATTTTCAAGACACGGCGCAGGCAGCCAGAGGGTGGACTCGCTTGGCCCAATCCATGGCGATCGCATTTCAAGTGCAAAAGTGCCGCAAGTGGCAAAAACAAAAGGTGACTGCCACAACAATTGTGGGTGTAACAAATTCGCCGTCAAATCGCGAACAAATCTCAAAATAAAAAGCGAATACACAGCACCAGAGCGAGAGCCAGAACCCGACCAGAATCCCAGCTCAGTGATCGTATGTGGTGTGCGGGGCAAATGGGTGTCTAAGATGTGCCAAAGTGAAAGCCACAACACTTGAAGCATAGCGGGCGGGCAAGGGTTGCCACGGTTTACAATTTAGACACCGGAAAACAATGAAATTGACAGCGCTTGAGCTTTGGGCGATCATCTGCTCAGCCATTTAGTGGATATTTGTTGGGAATTCTTTGCGGCGCTGTCTTATTATCAATCTTGAAGTGGGCAGTGTTAGGGCCACAGGGTTGCCAGGGTGTTCAAGGATATCAATGCTTGAAAGAAGTAGAATTTAAGGGTAAGATAGCCAGGAGGTATCAAAGAATATGGTTTGTTCAACCGTTTATCACGCATTTTTCACCTGCTCGAGTGGAATTTATCAAGAATAAGTCTATTTAAGTATCATACCTCACAGAAGGGTATAGAGATCTTCCCCTACTCTAGGGGATTAGTTGGGATGTGCATTGTTTGTCAATCAGTCAGTCCGTAAATATCTTTAACGAATCGTTGTTTAACTTTTATAACCAACTACTCAACAAAAAATCTTAAATCTTATCGCATATTTGCTATAGCTAAATACTCATCCATTTGGCCAATCTGGCAACCCTGCTCGGCTCAGTCAACATATTCAAGAAGCATAGCTAACCGAGAGCAGGCACAAGAATCACTTGCAAAGTGTTGCCCAAAAATGCCGCGCGAACACCGTTCAATTGCATTTAAGAAGCCAAATGACCTACGGCGAACCCCTCCCGCCCTCTCCCGTCTTACCGCATACTGAGTGGAAAGGGGAGCCACTTATTCACAACTCAATGCCTGTTTAGCACAGACAGACAGTTGGGGCCAAGTCCGAACGCATGGCCTCTAACAAGTCTAACAAGCCTTTCCGCAACTGCTGCCAACAATACTTGCATCCGCTGCTCCTCCCTCTCGCCATGCGCTTATAACGCATACAAATATTATATTTAAGCCCAGACGAGAGTCTCATTTCGTGCCAGGCATCGAATCCTGCAGTTCGATACCATCGCAGCGCCGAATGCCGAACGGCGAACGGCAACCGCGCACGCGCAGCGCCTGCACTTGAGAGCTCTGGATGTGGCTGGGCATTGGGATTGGGATGTGGAATTACTTGGTACTTGGCTTAAATTACAGCTTTTGAATTTTCGTAGCTACAGCTGCGTAGTTATGACCATGTTTGTCTATTGTCTGCTTAACGTTTGGGCTTTTTTTGTTTTTGCTTTTTTTGGTAACTATTTTCTTTGTAAGTGTTTTGGCAAATTCGTTAAATTGCACGTGAGATCCTTTGATAAGTGGCATTGGCTGCATGTGATCTAATGTTGACGGCTGAATCGGCAAAATTATTTACACGATTTTTTTAATAGAGTTGAAGGAGGACCGGAACGAATAGTAAACCTCTCTAATGAATAAATAAATAAATAATACATTTAGCTTAGATATATCTTGTTTAATTAAAGACAGCTGTTTTTCAGAATTGCTAAAGCACTTATGCATGTTTTTAAGTCCAGCCAAGAACATTATTAATTCCTACTTATTGACACTACAAGAAACTTACTTAAAAGACAACCCATTCTCACACTCCCAAAGTAAACATGTCCACCCGTTTATATGCCCCATACCCATTTATCCAGCTGCCTTTCTCTTGCAATATTTACATGCAATAAAAAATTAACATTAAGAGAGCCTGTAAATGGAAAAAAGTGCGTGGCGTAGATGAAGATGAATAGCCGACAGAAGCACAGTGGGACAAGCACATAGTTCGAGCAGTCAAAACCTTATTTACCCCCAGCTGATGGTTGGAGTAATAAGAAGGTGAAAACGAAGAAAAATCCGGCAGAGGTAGACATAAAGGTATAAGTAAAAAAAGGAATTGAAAAATCCTTCACCTTCGTTAATACAAATGACGCCCCGAGAGACCAGAGACCAGGATCAAGGGAGAGAAACAACTAAACAACAGTCTGCACACGCACAGGCACACGCACACAACAACAATGGATAAGAAACGTCCCGGATATGTTCCAGCGGAAGCTGAGAAAGTAGCAAGAAAAAGACGGCTGAAAAAAAAAGAAATCATTTACATGTGAGTGGGGAACAATGCGTGGAGGGATGATTATTAAATGGGTGGCATGTTTAACTATAAAACGCACAAGACGCGGATGAGGGGAGCTGCGGACAAGGGTGGGTGCCAATGAAGGACAGCGCACAGGATTTGCATGAAACCCCGCGTCTGGGGCATGGGCTGCCAGACAGGGGGCCAACTGAATGGACCCAAAGTAGGGCTGGGCACGTGGTTGCTTTTTGGACAGACTATTGGTGTGACAAGCAGCTCTGCTGAGGACTGGAGCGGAGCAGGGGAACAACTTCTACGTAAGTGCGGTACTTGAAACCGCCTTAAAGCGTGCTCTGTGGATGGCCAGCAGCAGGGCAGGACAGGGCAGGGCTGCGCGGGGAAGAAGCAGCAGGCACTGAATTATGCAAAAGATTTACGCGCTCTGAAAAACTTTTTTTTTTCTTTTCTATGGGCGTTTGTAGTCGTCTTGGCCATAGCCGTCACATTGTATAAACTTTCGAGCCGGACGCCAAACGCATCTGACAGTCATACACTGAAGTTATCCACAGAAAGGGAGAGAGATGGTGTGTGTGTGTGTAATATTTAGCTCACTGTGCGACAGTTGGCATAGGCTAAGGCTGAGCTGTTGTCAGAAACAAAACAAGCAAAATTTGTTGCAGAAGCCAACAAAGCTCACAGGATTACACAGAAAAGTGCTCAGCAGGCCCACTGGACAATTGTGCCGGGACATTCGCGGCAATTTATTTGAGTAAAAGAGAGGCAGTTTATCATTTTTTCCTTAGAAGCTCTTCGAGAATATTTTCAAAAACTTTATAACAAGAATTTTCTTTGTTTCACTGCAAAAGCACTGACAGTTGTAAATAGTCGAAATATGGAAGAGTTAAAAGCTGCTCAGTTCCCGGCAAGCTTAACTTAGCCCAGCATAAAAGCTGTCAATGTTAACTCTGGTATCTTTACCTCTTTTTTTAAAGCTCGCATTAAAGCTCTGTTAAAGTATGATTTTAGATGAAAGATTTATTCAAGCTTGAAGCTTGTATAAAAGCACATTGAACAATTAGGCTCTACGTTCTTCAAAAACCTCAGAGCGATTAATCTAAAAGTAAATGCAAATGCTTCAGAATGTTTAAGCTTAACTTAAAGCTCCACAAGAAAGCTTTTTCAAGCAATCTTAAAACTTCAAATATTCTTAGGACGCTGGCATAGCGTTCTCCCACATCCTCTGGCAAAGTTCTTCACGAAATGCTGTAATTTACAAAAACAAATTGTTGTCCAGTTTTTACTAAAAGCTATTTAGCCAACGTTTTCCCATATCAATAATCGCTCAGTTTGCGGGATCATCAGAAGAGGAAGAAGCAGCGCCATAATCACTCAATTGAAAGGCAATATGGCGCCTAGCGGTCAAATGGCAATAAAAATCAATATTGAATCCGATGAGAGAAACTCCGATCCCAGATTCGTGAACTCAAATACGTAGCAAATAAATCGCATGCGATAGAAATAAGCATTGAATTCTATTAAAAGGCTGCTGCCAGGGCCAAGTGAATATGCAAAGAGTAAAAATGGAAAAGAAACCGCTTTGATCCAAGCCGCAGCAGTTGAAGAGTCCCTGGAACCTGGAAGACGGACACAGGACAGGACAGGACGGCAGGTAGAAACCGCAGGCAACTGAACCATCGGTAGGGGCAAAAATCGTTGAAATATTTCAATTAACTTAAAGTGCGCCGCCGCGCAGAAGGACGTGAATGAGCCAAAGATGGGAGTTCGAAGTTGGAGTTGAAGTTGGGAATCTGCAGGCTGGCGACTTGCAGCCAGTTGGCGAGTTGGCGACTTGCCGGCTCCGGCGTCGGACAATAAACAATGTTTTGACAAATCGCTGAAAATTGAGTGCGCAAAATTATTATTTTCAATTTAAAAATCAAAAGCAGAGAACAGATAGCCATAACCAGAACCCGAACCTCGGTCGTGTGTACGATATATGGGTATTAAATTTGCCGCCTTGGTGCCGTCCCTCACGGGTTGCTAATGATTGCAAATTAAGAATTTAATATCGCGGATACATTGTGTGTATGAGTATGTGAGTGTGTGTGCGCATGTGTGAGTGGAACGTACGTCCAACATGTGGTTATAAATTCACTGGGAAATTGCACAAGTTGGCCATTATAGTAAATCAGCTGAAACGATTCGAAGCGCAGACTATTCCAGATAGTTGTTGTCCATTAACAAGTGCGCGAGTTTCGGATACGATGTCCTGACCTTTGGAATAGTTTCACGCCTAGCCGCCGCTGGGGTCTCTGCGCCGCCCACTTCAATCAAATTTTTTGATTGGATTGTTTCGGAAGCAAGTCGTCATTAAATCAAATATCATAATTATATAAACAGCTAACGTGCGGGAGAAAGGTCTTTCGATTCGGGTTACAACAAGCCAGCCGAAAACTTTTGATTAAAATCTGTTCCACTAGCATCGCCCGAGGGGCCGATTCGGAAGACCAGCAAAAACATGTACAAGTGCTCCACATTCCAACTAGGAGATACCCTGAGCCGAACGCGAAGCTGCCGTTACAAACATTCTAGCTTCCTTATACTGTACAGGCATGCACAAATACGGCTGACCATCTTCTTCTTCTCTTAGTCCCACACTATGCGAAACGTGATCTTTACTAACTTCGGTACTTATAGTCCGATCTTTATGAAATTTTCAGAGCACAAATATTGCAGACAGCTGTGTGTCTATTCCAAAGCTCAAGGCTCTACCTTTGGGGACGTGTCATTTCTAATTTTGGGAGTAAAATAGAAATAAAATATATTTATATTCTGTATAAGAAGCTATCAAACCAGTTGGTTATCTAGCTCTCCCAATTTTCGAATTATGTTTAAAAACCCAAGCCTACAAATGGATTTCTATTAATATAATGTAGCCTATAGGCTCGTTCAGCGTATGGCATATGAGATGAATATATTTTAAGTCTTTGGCTTTTGAGTTCCAGTATCGACGCACTCACATAGTCATAAAGACGAACGAATTTGGCTAGATCTACTAACCTTGAGGTCCTGATATATTCTGGTTTCGAATATGCTTCCATTTGCCTGTCACAGTCACTCGCACAAAATCATTATACTTTCTTTAAACATTTTTAAGGGGTATTATACAACTAGGAAGCACCAATGTTCACACATTCACTGAGGCAGCAGCAGCAGCTGCTTCTCAGCAGAAGTGCCAGCAAATCAGTGGGTAAACTAAACGTTAACGTTAACCTGATTATGGGTATTAGAGCCTATAAGAAAGAGCCGCTCTAAAAAGTCCCCGTTGCGGCATTGCGTGGCGAGTCGCGTTTACGCATTCACCTGAAGTGGCAGGCAGCATCCAACTCCGAGCTCCACTGATCCGTGGCGTGAACTATTGAAGTGTAAGAGAGTACACATTATGCTGATTATAATCAGCAGTCAGCAAAGTTGAACGATTCTGGCAGGGTATGCTTGCCGTTGGTCAAACAAAAGAAGAGAATAGAGAGAGAGAGAGACTCAAGTGTGCAGCTCATTAGCTGTAGGAAGCAAAAGAAAGTGCCAGGGCATTTGAGAAAAATCAATAAAATTAAAGAAAAAAGCAGAGAAACGCAACGAAAAAGAAAAATGTATCCCAACTCCAAGAGAAATTACGGGGCACATGCTAATGAGTGGAATGAACTCGCAGCTCGGAAAATATCCCAAGTCTGCACGACGTCAACTTTGTTGGTCCGTGTAATGAGCAAGAAAGGAACAAACTCTGCCCAATGCATAGCCAGAGCATATCTTGAAATTAGTTGGAAAAAAATATATGTATATATGTATATCCCAAATTTGAGGGGTTGCAATTGCTAAAGTTAAGAGTTTGTAAAAAGTTTTGGTTCCGTCGCAAGGCAAATTAATGATAAACTCGCATTTACAACCAGTTAATAATTGATTATTAAGATTTGCTCGAAATTTATGGATAAAATATGTCTCTAAGAATGGGTAAAAATCTGATGGGAAAAGGGCACAAGAACATGACATTGTATTCTGAGTAAATAAAATAGCCGCAAAAATGAATTTGAGTAATAATATATATATATATAATATATATATATATATATATATATATATATATATATTTGAATCGCGATTTCCACAAAAGAAGCTTCGATTCTGTGAAAAACGTTTCAAATAATTTTTCGTACAGATCTTTGGAAACGAATTTGAACACAAAAACGTCACCCACCAAATTCTTCGACCCCCATTACCACCAAAAAGGGATGGATTTTCCGAAAAGTGTAAATGAATTTGAACAAAGAAAATGAGTTGGAGGCCGATCTTATGTTAAAGAAAAAAGTTTCATACAAACGTTTTACCCAATTTTTCCAGACATGCAGGTGGAGTTTCCCGAAACCCCGTCTTAACGTGCAAATGTATCATATAAGGTAATTACAGTGAAAATTTTAGCGTATTATCTCTGACAGTTTGGGCTGTGCGTTAATCACCAATTAGTCAGTCAGTCAATCAGTCAAGACAAACATTTTAATGTATAGATATATACCATGATATATGGCATTATACTTAGATTTAAAATATCATTTATTAGTTTCGTATAAAAACTAGGCCATCAAAAGAAGATGGGTTCGAGCCAGCAACTATATTTAAATCTCTCGTCTTCTAGACCACTTTCTCGAGTTCTTAAATTAAACAAGCACCTAACTTTATAAAGGAAGCTGACTCTGTAAGCAATATCTTTACTTTTCGATCTTTAAATATATTTTAGGGTTTCTCAAGTTGAACTAGCTGCCAACTTTATAAAGGCAGCTGATTTTGTGAACAATATCATTTCTTTTCGATCTTTAAATTTATTCACATATTCAATATAATAAATAGCTTAATTCCTACATTTTATACTAAGAACTCTGAATAGTTCTTTTGTCTATTTCTTGCATTCAAGAAGACACGTTTCTCAATAGCAACAAAAGGACTCTCAGTTCTCTCAAGTTTCCTGCACTACACAACAACAATGGCTGCGATTGTCTCTGTGTGCGTGAGCTAGATGTTAATTGTGAATATGCTAATGGGACCAATACGCACTCTCGCAACATACTCTATTCTCTTTTCGTATTTAAAAATCAAAAGTGCGTGCGGCTGTGCATGTGTGTATCTGTGGCTGTGTGTATGTGTATTTGTGTGTGTAATGAGTACACTCGGGTAGTAGAGCCAAAGAATTTCGTATGTACACACAAAAAGGACATTGCGTCCCTTATGCCACACTCACGCACACCCAAGCAGTTCGTGTGTATTTGCCAGTCTGTAGAAAAAAAATTACGGGCCGTAATTATGCAAATTAGTTTTCGAGTTTCTGCGACGCAGCCAGAGTCAGATCCTGAGCCAGGACAAACAAGTTTCCGTTATTTAAAATAAAAAGTGTTGTACTGTATCGACAATGAAATCTCCCAAAAAAAAAAATATATATATATATATATATGTATTTGTATTTACATTTATATGTATATATATGTGTGTGTGTGTGTGTTTTGCATACAGCGATTACAACACGCACACTCATTAATTTTCATCAATGAGCCGCGGCTTACGTCGGCGAATGTGAAAATTTTTGCATACACGAGGATACGCGTCCTGGCAGCCAATGACAGCGCCGGGACAGGACAGAGGCGCACTCGAATGGGCTGTGCATCATTAATTTTTAGAGCTTAGCCAGATGACAAGCCCAACAAACGCACACACACACACACACACGCTAGAGACGAGCTGAGCCGAGCGCCCAGGACGAACTGGAGGTTGATATGGCAGCGCACAAGTCCTGGCACCTCTAAGGCCGACTGCCCGCTTGACGCTTCACTGGCAAATCCAATAAAAAAGCAGCAGAGCGCAGCGCAACGACAACAAATAACAACAGCAGGAACAGGAGCAGGAGCAGGAGCAGGAGCCAGGAGCAGCAGCCAGGACGAGGCGTGTGTGCCAAGACAACAACTACACAAAAATCATTAAAATTTACAGCGAGGGGTAAGGCGTGGAGAGGGTAAAGAACTGGAAGCAGCAACTGTGTCCTTTGGGCAGGACTGAAAACAACTCCTTAAGCCGCTCGCCGTTCACTCGTCAACGTGCTCCGCCTCCTCTTCCTCGTCCACATTCACATCAAAACATCAAATGCGGCCAGACGCAGCGCTGGGTAGTGTTGGGAATATTTATGATATTCAAGGATTTTCTAGTTGACGTCTAGCGAGAAAAAAGGCGGCGGGAACGAGACAACTTAGAAGGAAACAAACGGCAAAAGCAAACAGCAAAAAACGGCAAGCAGAAAGAGAAAAAGCCAAAAGCGGCTTTTACAAGATTTTGTAATGCCAGAAATCATTAATATTCATCGCATTTTCCAGTTAGAACAAAAGCAAACCCTAACGAAAATAAAAAGAAAATAAGTTTTATGCATATGCAAAAAAATATATATACTTAGGGGAACGTCAGAATGTCAGAAAAAAAAACCAGTAATACTGTGGTTTATGCTTTGGCAATTGATTTTAAGAAGTAAATAAGGGGTAAGGCAAATAATATCCAAGTATATTCAATAAAAATATATATGATGTTATATAAAAATATTTAATACAATTTAATATAAATATAAATGGCAAACGATATTCAAATATAATAAATAATAATATAAATGGTTGCTGTAGATTTCCTTTTAAAAGTAGTAAAAAAAAAAATACTGGATTAATTCTAGAGAGAATAAAGTCTAAAAATTGGTAGGAAAAAAGCCTGAAAGAAACTTCGGCTTATATCAATTGTTTCTAAAAATATCTAAATTTATTATTATTTAAATTTAAGACAAATTTGAAAAGGAAAATGTATATTAAAAGCACATAAGAACTAGGCTAATTAATTTCTAAGCTCCTTTAGAATTTATTGAATAGAATTTGCTGAAGTAATTTTAGTTGCTTTCATTTTCATTAACTAATAAACAATTTCAATAGCTAATTAGCTAGCAAAATGCTAATAAGGGAAGAACGGAAAGTTCATTAAGGTTGAATCTTTATTATCTCTGCATTGGACTTGGCCTTGAATCTTAAATTATTTTGTAGTCTTAAAACTAATTTTTCCTAATTTTTCGCCTAATTGATTTCCAAGCTCTTCTAGAAATTATTGCATACAGTTTGTTCAAGTAATATCAGCTGCTCTATTCATTAGTTAAGAAACAATTTGAATAGCTAATGAGCTAGCAAAATGTTAATACTTAAGTTCGCAAATTAATTGTAATTACGCGAGCATTACAAACAGTAAAAAGCAAGCAAATTAAACAATATTTCATGCTTACACTTTTTGGCAGTTACACACATTCCTCCCCCTTCTCATATGCCAAACCCAATTGTTACTTTATAGTACGTATATATATATATATATTAATATATATATATACGCATTAACTTATGTGTATGGCCTACCATAATGGAGTCCATAACAAAAATCACGCATTTCCGTCACGTATGCCACTTCCGGTCAAGCTCATGTCGAACAGCATGTGTTGGCCCCTCGCCTCGCTCCCCTCTCTCACCCTACTGCACTCGCTAGTAGACTTTTTTTTTGGAAAATGTTGAATCATTTGCTTGGAAAATGACTTTTTAATATGCGACACACTTTTTGGCGCTTTGCGCGCGCACCTAATTTGAATATTTATCAGAGTCCAAAAGAAAAACGAAAATATACGCATGAGAGTCCTTGAGGCGAAAACGGAAGTGCGTAGCGGTCATTAGGCTGGGCATTACATGTGCTAGCACCAACCCCCGCCCACCACGGCCCCCACCTTCAAGTCCAGTTGCACAATGGACTCAAAGGAGCACGCGTGCCGGCTCAGCAAATACTTGTGCCAAGTGCTGGTCATTCACGACAAGCGCTCACCACATGTCCCTGCAGGACATGCAGAGGTCGGCTAATTATCCAACTTTTTGCCATGCCTTGTAGTTCAGTGTAGTTCTGTTGTTCTTTTTATACACGGCGCACTAAACATTTCTTGTTGATTTGCATAAATTAGGCATTGCCGAAGCAGGTTAGAAATTAATGAAATCCTGGCAGGACATTGCCAGGTGCCTGGAATGTTGCTCACGTGAACCTCATAATTACATACCAAATGACTTTCTGATGGCAAACGGAAGCCCAGCTACAAATGCTGTAATATCAGCTCATATGACTGACGACTGGTTATAATATCAAGTAATATTATTTGCCATCTCCCTGGTTATAACATAAAAGAATAATAATTTCCAATTAACCTCACGATGCAAAGTCCTTAGACTTTCGCATAGAGTTTGTTTTTTTAAAAGAAAAATTTCGAATCAATTCCAGCCGGCGATTTCCTTGATGAAGGGATTCCTAGATCTTGCCTCCTATCCCAAGTAATGGCTGGACATTTACAGAGATTCGCCTTCCTCCGGTAGAGTCTAAAGTCTGCATCACGATTGCGACTTATTTTGTGGAGTTGATCCTCGTCTTTCTATTTAGATATTTGAAAAATGTTTCATACGTTCCTCCCCTTTTAACACCCCATCCATTTCGCTGAATTGTTTACTCAATTTTTATGCTAATGTGCAACAACAAATGCAACAACAAATGAAAGACTTTCTCAAAAATGCGCCGAAATTTGCATTTGGAATGTGAACTCACTTAAGCTATTCAAACTATTCGTTCCATTCTTTGTGAATGCATGCGGTTTTGCCTGCATGTGTTCACACACATCACATCGGGACAACGGCAACACCCAGCACAACAATAATTTGAATGGCAGACAATGCGAATTCTGATTTGAAATCTGTTTGCATCGCTTGCACTTGTTGCCCCATCTCTCTACCTCTCCCTCTCCCTCTTGCTGCCATATCCTGCGGCGCTTTGTTGTCCTTCTGCTCGTGTCAAGGATGTTTGCGAATATGCGAAAAGTGCACCCTTGTTTGCAGGAAGTGCAAGGGCGCAATGAGACCTCAACGAGCCGGCAATTGCGTAAGGATAATGCATAAGCATTTTATTAATGACTTGTTGTCCTGCTAAAAGGGTTGCAATTCTGCAAATTGGCAAAGGACATGCAAAGCTGAGGATATGTGCGTCGCAGATGTGTGTGGGAATTTTGCGAATAATTCCGTTACATTTGCATGATAGGGGTTTCCTTTCATGGAATCGAAGATATGTGACAGTTGGCAAGATAAGGGTTAAGGGCGACAACTATGTGAAATGATTGATGAAAATTGCAGCCGCATGTCTGAAAATGGATTTAAGCCGAACCGGTTCGAACCTGGAACTCCAATTCAATCCAATGTGAGCCCAACCTTGAATCAATCGAAATTAACACCTAGATTCAAAAGGCCAGATCGTGAACCGAACCATATAGCCCATGCCTGTTCGTATTCCTCTCCCCACTTGAAGCCTAATAGCCCCAGTTAGCAAGAGTCCATTAAATAACACGCCTAAACTATCAATTACTTACATAGCTAATTGCCCAACAACCGCCATAAAGTCGCCCCTCTTTAAATGGGCACACACTGCTAATTTATGCACTGCCCAAAGCGAAAAGTCAAATCAAATAAAACTATAAAAGGAAAAAAAATGAAAATAAACCACTTCAGAAGTCAGCGGGTGACCAGTTAAACCAGTTGGCCAAAACTGACCAATTGGGCTGGTCAAACAAGGGTGCAAACTGACCCTCAGCTGAGGTGCTATAAAAATCGCATTATCATCTGAAAGTTGTTTAATGAGCGAGGGGTTACCTGGTGTGTAAGTGTGACCAGGGGCAGGGCGATTGTTTGTTTAGCTTGTTAAATGACCGCTGGTCAGTTGGTATATAAATCGGGGGGAACCAGTTCCTAATGAGTGTCTGACCATTGTGAATGAGGCGTGAAGATTTAATGGATGTTTTTGGTTGGCTTATCTATAAAACAGCTTATAGATTACTGAGCTAATCAAACTTGGTCACACTGGGTACTCTGCCATTGCATTTTAATGCTGACTTGAAGCAGGCAAGTCCTAAAAGTTCGAGCTGCTTAATGGATACGCCCAATGAAGCTGCACACACACATATATATATATATTCCACACACACACTTTTAGTGAGCATTTCAAGTTGCGGTATGGCGGCTGGCCACGTCTGGTGGCGACAGGGGACACATTATTTTAATTTTACCAACAAAAATTTCGCTGCTTTTTGTACAGTAAAAGACCCCAAAATAAAGGAATGCTGCTTGAAGGGTGGCAAAGAAAACCGAAAATAAAATTGAAAATCGTAAAAAAAGAGAGAAAAACGAAGAAGCAGAAAACGCAACAGCACCCAAAAACATTAAATGAGTCCAAATAATTTATGCCAGGCGCAAAGTGTGAGCCAGTGCGTGTGTGGGGCAGGGCGGGAGGGCTGTGCTCGGCGGGGGCCAGGGGGTTATGCGACATGTGCGTGCGTCAAATCTGCTCGTTTCTAATTTTTTAACTTTTTTTTTGGCCAGACAATATCTGGGCATTTTCTACCAAAAAAAACAACAACCCCTGCGGCAAGTGTAATTTTCGAACGTCAATTCCCCCCCAAACCTTAGACATTTTTCTACAGTTTTAAGCATACTACGCACTGGGCTTTTATATATTTATGTATGTGTGAGTGTGTGTGTGTGAGGGATGTGGTAAGGGGGGGTATGCGTATATGGCCCAGACATTAATATTTGTTCTCTTTGGTACTTGGCAACGCGCCCTTAACGCATTTTTTAATGCGCTCACCAAGTACCTCAATGTGTGCGTGTGTGTGTGTGTGTGTGATTGTCTGTATGTGTGTATTTGCTCATTAAGCAAAAACAAAGTTAAGCAAAAGTTTTTTAACATCTTCAGACATTTTTTGGGTTTCCGCTTTACGTTTGTTTGTACATTTTTTTCGCTTCCTGTTGAGGACTTTTCCATGGTCTTTCATTTTTTTCTCTTCGTATCTTTTGCATGTGCGGCCATTGTTTTCTAATTGGAATACAGGGTGCTTTGTTGCAAATGGGAAAAGGGCTAGCCCATAGTTTTGGAACAGGCTAAGCCAACAAACTCTAAAGTACAGAATTGAAAACTGATATAATTTATGCTAAAAGTTTTTATAGGCTACCTATATTTATTTTTCTCTCTCTGAGCAGACACCCTGTTCGCTACCCACTGCCCAGTGAGCTGAACCTTGCTCGCTGTGGTCCTGGTCCCTCATTAATTTTTACTTATCTTAACGTCATACAATTTTTATGCTCTCTGGCACTTGTTTATCTACGTGCTCACTTGTAGTTCGTTTTCTATGTGTATGTGTCTTTATGAACCTGTGCATTTGTTTCAGTATTCGGTTGGAGGAGGGCCATCAAATTGTTTGGGGTATATTGTGGGTTGCTTATTGTCAAAAAAAAAAGAAAAATATGTAAGCAAAAACTAAAGGTGTACAGTTTTTTTAGTTTGAGCTAGAATGAAGAATGAAAGCTCGGTTTATTTTTTCATACGAATACTATTAGATTATATATATAATCCAATTGGATTATAGGAGAATATGAATTTCTGAAAATTTAAATTCGTTTCCGTAAATTTTCGAATATTATTGCTAATTTGCTAAGCCTGCGCCGTGAACCATGAAACTTTACCAGCTCTTGGCGAATATCCAGCTAATCTCAACTGACATTAAAAAGGACTAACCAAAATGAGAGCAACATCCTACCTCCCACCCTCCCCAACCACCACCCGAACTGCTCTGCAGCGGCTCTCGGTTTGCCACAGACAAGTAAACCACATCATAAGTCTGCTTTTATTTCAGTACATTTTAATAATTTTCATAATCCTAATAACAGTTATGGGCCAGTGACGCCATCTTGAAAATCAAAGTTAACGGTTAAAGTGGCCACAGCCGCAGTAGCGAAGCGGACGTCGACGCCGACGCCGACGCCGACGCCGACGCCGGCATCTGCCCCACCGAAAGTCAACCGAAAAGCAGCGAAAATTCGCAGTATTTCATTCGCGGCGAGTAATTACGCATTCAAGTAGAAAAAGTTTATCTCTTGTCGAAAAATTGAAAAATTTTCATTTCATAAAATGAGATTAAAAACGCGACTCGCACAGGCGGTGCAACACAGCGCCACAGAGGAGAGCGTGAGGGGGAGCGGGCCCAGCCGCAAAAGCAGTGCAAACCGCAAAAGCTCTCAATAGACAGCCCAGCGAAGGGCTTAAATCTAAAAAGTTTACTACCAAAATATTTTTAAGAAAATTACGAGAACGTCAAAGAAAACGCTGCAGGGCCTGCTCGAGCGGGGGAAGGGTAGTTGGGAGGCCAAAAGAACCGTACAAGCGCTGCAAAGCAAAATAATAATGGCCGCCAAGGCGGTGGACGCGGACGGCGTGGCTGGCCCCCAAGGAGCAGGCAAAGGGTTCGAGCCGAGGAAGCTGCGACAGCTTAGGCTCGGTGGCAATTGCTGATGCGAAGCAAAGCCCAGCGACGAAAGTCTGGCAACGCCACGCTATCTATGTGTGCGTGTGTGTGTGTGTGTGTGGGTTGGGGTGTACATTGTGCCATACGCACTTTTCAACCCTTTTTCGCGCTGGCGGGGAAAAATTGCGTAAAGTGCGAAATACGCAGCGTGTGTCGGTGTTGTACTTATGTACACACACACACACTCACACACATACACACACAGATACATAAAGCACATTATATACTGAAAACTGTTTCATTTTACGATATACACACGCCGCAAGCTAAGCACCGAGTCAACTTTGGGTAGTTGTACGCGTTGTTCCAGGCAATGCGAAAGGGTTGTCTCTACATTCTCCACTCTCTGGTGTGTCTAGCGAAAATGTTTCATTTTCATTTTGGCAGTTATTGGATTTCAAAATGAAATCCATTTGATGGCAAACGAAGCTTTGATATATGGGCTACACGTGGTTAAGGCGTGCGGTAGTTAAATAAATTAACAGCCTCAGGGAACACAATAGATATCCACAGCGAGCCGGTGGGGAAGTTGGGGGTAATAAAAGTGGGGGCTGAGGCATGACCAAGTGCGGAAATTGTCACCAGGGAGCTATGTTTACAGCGTAGAATGAGTTACATTAGCATGAATTAAATATTTCTCCGCAATGAATTCTAATTAAAGAGAAAGTTTTCAAATAGAACGGAAAGGTTTAATATAGAAAGTGGAAGATGGAATGCATAATAATAATGAGAATATCTGGAAACAAATTTCTGATTCACATTTCTTATTCTAAACATTTGTGTTTTATTAGTATTGAGCCCTAAACTTGTGGTAGATGATTTTCTAATGCAACTTATCCTACAGTTCCGACGACAAAACAAAAAGAGGATTCCATTTGCCATCTGCAGGACATTCACATGTAACCAGAACACAAAACAACATAACCAAAACAACATCCCAATAAAAAGTAGATGTAGTTAAACAAAAAATCTCAGGCAGCTGCGTTCACAAAATGCAACAAAAAATCAAGCAGCGGGAGAGGGTAGAGGAATAAAATGTATAAAAAGAAAATTTGCATATATGAAACCAATTGCTGATGCTGGCAGAACAACAAAAAAAAAAGGATGCTGCACACTTCACATGACAGGCAACTGGAAATCGAATAAATGGGAAATCATTTAGGCAACAAAGGCAAAAGGTGGCAAGTATTACGCAGGACTATGAAAAACGCACAAAATGAAACGCTTTCATATGCAAATGCGAGTGCCAAGTCGGAAATTTACAATTGAAATCTAATGAAAAGCTGATTTTGATTTGGCACGTAGCGCACAGGTAGCCTACAAATGCACGCTCCACTGTACTTCAGCGTACTCCACCGCAGTAGAAGTGGGGCTCTCAGGTCGAGTACCCGCCCACTCCACTGGCTTCTGGTAATCCCTTCCAAAGGAAACGCTGCGTGTGCCAGTCAAAAAAAATATTTAGTGCGTTTTCTTGACTGTTTTCCTTTTCACTTTTTTTTTTATGTGCGCATAAATTTTCTCTACACACACACAAAATGGCGTCTTCACTCGCAACTCGAACTCGAACTAATCCAATTTATTACAGCTCCATAACTTTTTCCTATTTGCTTAGACGCTGGCCTGCCCTCATCCCCCCACTCGACAGACGCTAAATGCGTCTTATTAGAAAAGCTGTGTGTGTGTGCTGTAGAGTGTGTGTTGTGTGTGTGGGTGTGTGGCATGTTTACCCTGCTGTGTGTGTAGCTTATAGCGAACTTTGACTCGCCCCACCTCCAAGCCCAGGACAGCCGCGCCGCTTCGCGCTTCAATTTCAAGCTTCTATCTCTGGCTTTTATGATAAATTGCATTTAGCAACCACCGACGCCCAATGCCACCACCACCAACACCGCCACCACCCCAACTGCCTCTGCCACCCTCTCTCTAAGTTGATTTTACACTGCTCGAAGCGGGTGTGGGGTGTGGGGTGTGGGGTGTGGGCTGTGGTGGGGGTGCGTGTGTGTACGCACATGCGTTGCCTCTATTGCTGTGCTCGCCAGAAAGGATTCAAATAGCCTGAGAGTCCTAGACAACATGCTTCACCCCCTGACAAATGCAGCCAAAATGGCTGTTATCCTTATACGCGTTAGCTGCATGGGAAATATCAAGTAGCCTGTACCAGAAACTATGCATTTTTCTCTCAACTCTGAGAAAATGCAACAACACAATTTGGTTCAGTTAACAATAAGGCCATTTTTTTTATCCAAGCTAGCGTCTTGACCTATTTCATTATCTTAACCGAAGGTGTTGTTATAGCCAGCAAGTTGGGATTGATAAAATATTAAATTACTTATCATAAGTTTTCATAAATTTATTTGTGCTTAGGAAAGTATGTTCTTTTGATTCCAATTGTATTTTTGTATTTTCTTCTAATTAATCAAAAATTATCCAGAGTTTCTTTATAACTTTTCATTTGCAATCAAACAAATTTGCCAAGTCAGACAGCGCTTTGTCAAATTAGTGGCCTATTCTCTGGCAACGTTGTGAGATCATTTTTATGCAAACAAACTAAAGGCTGTGATTACCAGGCTATTTAGGATAACAAGGTTTATTGAAGCCTGCGCTCCATTCATAATTTTAGCATTAGTTTTAGCTTCAAGCGGGGAATACAAAACATTTGATTCTTAGCTTTTTCCCTACCTACAGTTTCGCGTGTGGAGAATGCAAAAGTAAATGCAGATAGAGTCTATATGCACAGACCACTTTAAGTGGCTTTCAAGTAAATCCCAAGCACCTACCCCACACCTCTTTCAATCAGCCTGTTCGACCAGCAAGTGACAACAAATTGCATAAAAATTTGTTGACATTTTATCCGCAGCAGAGGCAGCGGCAGCAGCCACTGCGGCAATAATAATCTCGCAGGTCCAAGAGGCGTTTATAGATTTTGCAGCATTATAAAAGTAAAATATTTGTTTGGATACGAAAGCAAACGCTTTTAAAAGGCGAAACGACAAGCCGTTATGGATGTCTATATGAGCACCCGGTATCTGTATCTATAGAGCTTTGCAGCAGCAGCAGCAGTAGCAGCAGTTGATTTTCAAGCTGATTTCCCGCTGACAAATATCGCGTGTTTGTCCTGATCCTGCGAAGCGTAAAGTGCAGTACGCCACGTCTGTGAAAACAATGAAAAATTCATGCAAATGAAAAATAAATGCACACAAGCCAAAGGATAATGCTAGCCAGGCAGGCAACCAGCCAGGCAGCCAGTCAGCCAGGAGCTGCAAGGAGCTGCGGAGCACCAAAAAATAGAAACACATTTCATGCAATTTGGCGCTGGTGCTGAGTCCTTGCTGGGTGCGCCGTACAAGTCCTTTGTCTGTGTGCCACGAAATTTCAATAAATTATGCAAAATTGTTCGTGGTTTTCGCGCTTTTCCTTTTTCAGTCTTTTGGCCACATTTTCCATGCTGTTTTATTCAAATTTGCGTGCATTTTTTATTTGCTAAATAAACAAAATTTTGAGCGCAGCGCATGAAATTTATTTCACCAAAGGACAACACATCTATCAACCCTTGCTTATGAAGGGCTTACAGCATCCGAATACATGCCGGGCACGAAACGAACCCTCCTGCGTCAGATCAAGGGATCACATGTCTTTGTCTATCGATCGCGTCTACTCAGGTAAACGATATATGCAAATTAGTTTAATTAAATATTCAAATGAGGCTGCAGCCGCAGCACCCCGGGCTCACCAGGGTCACCTTTGAATCTTCGGAGGGTGCAGCAAGGCTAACAGCTGCGTTTTTAGTTGGCGCATTTGTAGAGCTCGCTCAGGCCAAAGTTCAGTTAACCTATTGAACTCGCAACGAGCAGACGCAAATTGCTTTATCGAGCTGGCTGAAAGAAAGCAGGCGGAGAAGGCAGACTAAATAGAGACTGCAGTAAGATGACGAAATAGAGCTTAGAGAGGAGACAGAGTCAAGGGAAGACAAAGAGTCAAGGGAGAGAAAATCAAAGAGAGCGAGTACTGAGGAGGGTATAAGTAGAGAAAACTAAAGAGAGCCTAGAAAGAAGTCTAGAAGAACAAATTCAAGTAGTAGAGTCTTAAAAGTTAAGCCTTATTAGACATAAGAAAGAGAAGATTATTCCGAGAAAAAGACTAAGTAGGGTCCATAGAGAAAAATGAAGAAGGAGAGAGTCAACAACAATGTTAAATATAGTCTAAATATTGTTCTTCAGAAACAACTTTTTTATATCATAACGAAAACTAAGAAATATAAAAACTGCAAGCTGGGTTTCATTTCTCTAGCGTAAAAAGAAAACACGAAAGTAGCCCTTCACTTTGGCCTGACGAAATAATTTTGTTCGGCTTCCGTAGCATTCATTTTAACAAGCTACGCCAATTTGGCTGCATGTGAAGCCTTTCTAAAGGCTCTCTACAATTAGGTTTTAGCCATTTGAGCGTTGCGTACACAGCCATCGAAGACCTGGCCAGGCTGAAGCTAACAACAACATTCGTGTTGGCCACATGTACAATTTTCAATTTTTCACTGTTAGATAGATAACTGTGATTGGGGTGGACCGCAGCGTCATAACTAGATAGAAATTACCAGCAGGCCATGGCACGAGCTGCTGCTGCTGCTGCTCGTGCTCCTCCTAACTTGCAGCACAAAGTGCCATATGCTAGGTGAGGCGATCTGAGGATCGAGCCAACTGACGATGATCTTTTTTGCAGCAGCCAGCCACAATACAAATGATTATGTTTATACTATTAAAGTAATTTACTAAAAATGACGCCCAGCCAAAACGAGATGATCCTCAAGAGCAACTGCTGCTGCTGCTGCTGCGGCTGCTGCTGAACGATCTTTGAGCTGGCATCGCGATCGGCTGACGATCATCATTGCGATCTCGTCAAAGTCAACCGCTTTAGCTGCGGGTTAAGCAGCCTGCTGTCTACTTAAGCGTAATCGGAGTATGGCACAGCGATCGATCGCCAAGGCTTTATCACAACATTTTTGCCATAAAGATGGATTAGTGTGGTCAAGTGCACAGCCAGCGCAGCGGATCGATCGAAGAGTCGAACCAGTTAGCTTGGTAGCCAAGGTGCGAGATCTGTAAATAATGTGGCAAGCCTGGGCTTGCCCCCAGCCCCACAGCTGGGGCCATGTGTGCCGCTTCGCTGATCTCTGGATAGATCGTTAATCGAAATCGCACTTTGGCTTCTCAGCGGCCCCGCAGTTCGTACAGCTCTATTAACCCCCGTCGCTGATGATTTGGTGATAACGATCGTAATCGTAGCGGTACTCTAGGTGCAACACATGTTGCACTTAGCCTCTGCCTCTGCCTCTGCCTCTGCCCACTCGTCTGCTCGCCACTTACGTTATGTTCTAGTATATTATTTTGTCTAATTTAGAAAATAGTTTTCTCTACCCGAAATGAGTATGATTCTTAGTCTAAGCCGCATTTATCGTACGCTCGCCTCGTTAGACACAAAATTGCAGTCGCTGCGCTAACATGTGTTTTTTGGCCTCTATATGGTTATGTTGGGTTTTCGTATTAGCACTTAAAGGTTGCTTGCTTGCATTTCCGCATAGCTGAGGAGGGCTTTGAACTGGTGTGAGTTAAGTTAAGTCATTTAACCTTCGCATTACAAATAATACCAATTTAATCAAAGATCTGGCAATGCGTAAGCCTAACTGAAGCTGATTTCTTTTGAAACATTTCCTAATGCATTTTGTATTATTTGAAACAACAAAAGGTTTGCAAGTAGTCAGCCGCTGTGAATATCTTGAGCATTCCTTTCTGCTGGAAAGCAAAACAAAATGAAAGGCTGTTGGCTGTTGGCTGTTAAATGCACCTATGCAGGACAGCCATAGACAAAACAGACAAATATATAAAAATATTTATTAAATCCATACTCATAAATATGCATGGGCCCTCAAGTCAATGGGTAGGTGGGGCCCACTTCTAATTACGCCCAGTTGGGGGTTTGCCATGAGCACCAACAAAATGAAATCAAATAAAACTGAATGCAAAGACTTACAAGTCAACCGAATTGTGTTCGGCTCGTATACCGAAAATTAAGTGGCATAAATATGCATGAGCAAACCCTGAAAATAAAAATACGAAAAAAATGGGAGAAAGGAATTTCTGTAGCTAACCCCCTCGCAGAGAAAGTTGTTTGCTTAGTTGCCGTGTGTTAGCAAAAATAAAAAATAAATACGAAAGCTATTTAATCGCACGAATGAACGAATGAAACTTCTCGCATAACCGGAAAAGGTTTACAATTAAACGGAATACATATATAAATGTTGTCTGCCCTGCGTATCACTTACCTTTGGATGGCATTTTCGTGTTTTTTTTTTTTTTTTGGCTTTGCGGTTCATTGATTAAAATCAAACTGTTTATTAGCGCCACCCCCGGAAAGAGTTACCGAAAACAGCCCCTACAAGAGCTACCAGAACGACCCAGCCGAACGTCTGCGTGTGTTTGTTTAATTGAGTTTTTCGATTTCTTTCGTTTTTATTATTTATACATATATATTTTTTTTTTGGGTAATATTTGCATTGTTGGTTTGTCATTCTCATTAGTGCATAAATGTGTGCATGTCTGAAGGGCGGGCTGATATCAATCGTCATATATCGTATACACTCGCTCATCCATCAATTCATTTATGTGTACCTCCATCTGTCGAAGCATTTATCGTTGCGGCAGAGTTGTTTTGTTTGCCAGCCGCGAAATGATTTTAATTTTAGATTAGTTCTCAAAATAATATTCAAATGGAAATAAAATCCAGGTAGAACAGCTTGCTTACCTCCCTTCCACCCACATATTTGGCATTTGCCATCACACATATCATCGTCAAAGTCTGTCGTATTGACGGGCATGTCAACATAAGGCTCATAAGGTCTGCATGCGGTTTATTATTTGGCTCTTGCATGGCTCTGGTTACTTAATTTAAAGGACACCCAACGATTATTGGTTTGAAATTGCTTAGAACACGCGAATTTTGTTCGCTCGGCATTTCTCAGCAGGCACTTTTTATAGGGTCCCATTTGATTTGTATACGCTCCAGTAAATAGGTAGGCGTTGATCCGGTGAAACGTTTTGCATTTTGTTTGTCGATTAAATCGGTTGGTTTCTCAAAATATATGATTTATATTTGCATGTAGTGTGACAAAGAAAGCATGGAATAAATGACGCAGAAAAGTTTAAGTGTAGCTTATGAAAATTCTATCCAAGCTATGCGAGTTATAAACTTAACAGGATCATTTAAAAGGAGCTTTACAAGTCACTTTGCCAAAACTGTTTTTATGCCAGTAGCTGACTAATTTTGTTGCCTTCCCTTTCTAAAAAAAAAAACATCTTTAAGCAGTTGACCTTTCAACGACAACAAGCCGCACTGCCTGAAGCCAACTTCATCGTTCGTCAAGTTGCCAGCTAGCTGTAAGTAGCGGTGTTCATATGTCCGCTCTTAACAAGCCTTTCAATATAATTCAATATCGTTCAAAAACCAAGTCCATTAATCTCTCAGCTCGCTGGCCAGGCCCCCGCAGCCCACAAGGAAGTCAAATCAGAGTTTCTCAACCGCTGCGCGGGTTGGTCACATGCAATTTGTGCTACTTGTTGCTGCGGCTGCTGTTGCTGTTGCTGGCTTGGTGGCAACCTTTCACAAAGCAGCCACAAAGCAACACCTTTGCTGACCAACAACAACAACAGCAACAACAACAACGACAACAATTCGGTATCTTTTTACCTTTTATGATGCGATTTGCATAGCGTTTAGGTTGCCGCATCGCAACGCTTCACGTCGCATATTAATATTTTAGTCGCCATCCTTTTATGCCTTGTTCGGTTTCACATCTCTTGAGCTGTTAGCCCGGTCTGGAGTCTCAGTCGTTGGTAGCCCCCGGTAGCCGCACACCAGTCAAATTCAAGTTCGGTTTCTCACGTGACACGAAAATCTTTTTTGTGTGTTTGCAACAAGTTTTTTTTAACAAATTCTCAGCTGATAAATGATATCGCATACAGTTCTTGACTCGATATGCATAGAGTCGCTCTCTCCGGTCATTAATAATTGTTGTACAAAGGAGGTTTTTTTTATTGCGTCTTTGTGTGGACCACGATGAGGCCGGGATAAGCTGAGCTATGCTAAGACTTTATACGATATGTGCGTATCGTGAATACTTTAATACTTACATTTAGAGTAATAAAAGGAATTTGAAATTTAACAAACAAGATCTCTATAATATTACTTTCAACATTTTCTAGAAAAATAAATCAAAATTATATTTATATTAATATATATAAATATTTTTTTTTATTTATTTTTATATTTTAGCTATTATTTTTTCAAATTAAGGTTACCTATGTTTAACTTAAGGCGCTCATATACCAAGATTCGATCCACACACGATAAGCCACAGGCCTCACAACTAAGAGCTGCCACTTGACACACCATACACATACACACACACACACACACACACACACACACACACACACACTCACTCACCCGCACACATTGGCAACTGCGATAAGCGATCTCCGCAGCCCCACAAGTTGCCACTTGAAAGTGATGATGGATTATTAGTACGTGTTGCCAGCCCATGTTCGAGGATGTGCAAGGGACAAAAAGTGAGGCGGGGCAGGCAACTGATTTACCTAAAACACACGAGACTCATTAATCCTGTGTGGCAAACGGAGGCAGGACCTTTAGCTGTTTTGCCACGACTCATTTGTGCTAAAAACTTTTGCGGCTTGATAAATTGCCCCAGCAACAAACACACACACACAAACACATACAGTACCCACTTCGCTAACCGCCTCTATCTGCCACTTGCTGCGGGCAAAATAACAGCATACCATGCCCAGACAAACATGTGAGGTGATGTGAAGCCTGCTGTCGGCTAGAGTTTGCGTTTTGGTTTTGCTATTTCATTTTTTGTATTCACTTGGTTAGAGTATTGTGAAAATTTAATGAAACCAAATCAAATCGATTAAGTTAAATTTATTTATTTCGTCTAGTCGTGCATCCTGGATCGAATCACTATATCTAACAGTATACCTAAGAACAATTGAATGAATGTTGAGCCGCAGGAATTACGAGCTTCTCCATGCTAACAGCTATTAGCCAAATCCTGGCAAGATCAGGCTGCCGTACGATATGGCTTCTATAGAGATATATTGCACATGGTGTACATTTCTGAAAGGGTATTCAATTCTCGTTACTTTGGAGACGGGTTATTTTGTGTTTTTTATTTATGTCTCAACTTTTGCGATAGGTAAGCACTTAACACGTTTCTGCCAGTGATTTAAATGCTTCCCAGTCCTTCTGCGCCCCCTTTCTACCGCGTTTTCTCTCTATTTGTCAGTCATTCAATCAACCAAGAGTAGCAGAGAGAGTTGGAGAGAAGCTGCGAGTCTGGCAAAGGTTTTGTTCCGCATTTTGATATGCAAATACTTTGCGTGGAGTTTTTAATGCCTTGTGCTTTGCACTGTGACGTCCTGTTTGTCGCACTGTCACGTTATTTTGAAATTTATTTCGTTTGTTTTGAGCGATTGTCACGTTTTTGTGATTTCGATTATTTAATGCGAGCTGGTGGGAAACAGTGATAAAGCTTTAAATAAGGAAAGTTGTCGATATGCTTCTTAAATCTTAAATAAATTTAGAATTAGAATAAAATAAGAACAAATTTAATATGTTCTCGAGTAAATAATATAATCCAACCAGACATGCTAACATGGTTCAACTAAAACTAAATGCAATTTATTTAGTCGGATTCAGATTCAGTACCAGTGCTGTACTCCTCCTGCTCATGCTGAGATTCCTGTTCTTCATCCTCGCTCTCATCGGTTTCGTAAGTATCCGAATCGGCCGAGTACATTGAACCATTGTGTGAGGATGGAGCCGAGGTCTCAGCCGATGAGCCTGCAGAGTGCTCATCCTCCCCATCATCCCCATCCTCCTCATTCTCCACCCCATCGCTGTCATGTTCGTAGCATAACTTCGCCTCGTCGCTGTCTGTCTCGATTTGCTCGCCATACTCCTCCTGACTATTCATCGAGCTATTAGACTCATCCTCCTCAGCACTCTGATAGGCATTCGTCTAAATATATTATTTTTAGGGTGAGTGTCAGACTCACCAGTGCACACATTTGATCTCTGTTCTTCAGATCGTAGATTTCCTTGATCAGCGCATTGCGCTCCATCGCGTGATATTCGCGCTGTAGGTTGCACTCATTTTTGAGTTCCTGATTGCGTTTGCGCAGCTGCAACACTTCAGCTAGCATCTTATGCTGCTTATTCATAATGGTGGTCATTAGATGCTCCAGATTCTGAATGGTCACCTCATGCTCCTCCAGCTTCTTTTTTAGCAGCCAGTTTTCGGAGCGGCAATCGGCCAGCTCCGAGACGCAGACAGCTATCTTGGTATCATCTGTGACAGGCTCCATGGAGCTGAAGGATCTCATTCAGCTATTAGACCTGGCCGAGTATCTTTCTTAGACTTACGCATCGCAGGGTCCTTCTTGCCCTATGGCAGCCGCAGAAATGTCATTCGCGTTGGACAGTGGAAATGCAATGGGTTGACCGCCGCCATTTGTCGAGGATGAAGAACTAATTATGTACTGGCAAATGCACGACATTCTTAAGGATTTTTATTCCAGAGCTTATATCAAGTAATAAGCACAGCAACATTGCTTTACTGAGGTAACGTGACGCAGCTCGTAATCAAACTCAGTTAGATGCTTCGATTGTTTTCACAATGCCAACAAGATGCAACCATAAGAAGCAACTCCCTGGAAAGCAGCTCCATATCGTTGTAACTGCATTTTTGCCGGCCATCCGAGCTCGAGTCCCATTCCGAACCCATGCCGGCTCCAATGTGCCCCATGAACACTTTACGACTTGACATTTTCACACTTTGTTGGCAACGTTCTGCTGTGGCAGAGCCAAGCCCTGCGGTGCTCTCGCCTGGCGCGACTTCGGGCCAAGTCAAGCGACCTCTCGGATTGTCCTTGTTGTTGGCGTCAATGCCAATGCAGAAGCCTCCTGCATGTCCCACTCTGTCTAGCTCTCAGTTTTTGGGATGTGCAAATGTGTCTGTGTAGGACTGGAGGTTTTTTGTGTGCGTCAGTGGATTGAAGTGCAAAATTGGTTTAAGTGTTTGCTAAATTGGCAGCAAAATGGCTTTTTCAATTTTATACTTAACGTTTATATTCGAAGTGACGCCCCCCAAACGACCAGAATCCCAGACATGCAGCCCACAACTTGCACCATAAAAACTAACAATTTTTATACTCTTGCACAAGTGGGTAAAATAAAAGGGTATATTGAAGTTGTGCAAAGGATGCAATGGCAAAGGCAACTTAGTCAGATACAAACATGTCTCGAATTTATTTGTTTATTTTATTTTTATGGTGAGAGAAATAGAAATAGAAGTAAATACGAGTGTAAGTTACGGCAGCTCGAGTCGGGTATAGGGTATCTACCAGTCGGGCATTTGCGACAAAAGCACTTTTACTTGTTTATTTAACTATTTTTGGCAACAAGTGGCGCCTGCAGCGCAATTGATATACATTCTCTGTTCATGTTTTTATTTTTCAACTTTACAGTTTGTTGACTTTGGCCTCGTCAATATTTTAGCTCGTCTCCAAAAGCTGTGCTCCTGCTACTTGTAATTACAAAACCATAAATAAATGCGATTCCAGCGTAGAACTTGACCGCTGGCCGCGCCCATTGCGCATTTCACACGCTCATGTCGGACACTAAACGGGGCAACAAACAACGAAATGTGGCCTGAACTGGGCTCAGTTTCTCGACTTGGTTAGACCAGCTCACACATATCATTTATAGCCGCGATAATCATGGCTTACACCCATGCATCCGCTTTTAGACACACATATATTTTATGGCCCCCACTCTCGCATTGAGGTCTATGCAAGGACTGGGGACTGAGTCTTGGCCATGGCCAGGGCGAAAACTTTAATCGTGATGCCTAAACAACGCCAAATTACACACCAGAGGGCGCTACGCAGTGCATGTTAACATAAATTTGTTGCGCCTCTTCTGTGCGGACTGCCCCCCAACAACACGAATGTAGAAGAAGAGATTACCAGGAGGTTACAGGGGCAGAGGGGGCTCTGTAGTGGCATGGGGCAACCTATAAACGTTCAACTTTAAACTAGAGGCAACACATGCAAGCGCACATTTAAAAAGGCATAAGTCATACATGGCTAATAAATTGATTTACCAAAGTGGATTAGAGGTCATTGCTATGCCACAAGCAGGGTGCTCCTCTAAGTGCCCTGCTCCTAAAATCGAGCTAGTTACTAAGATTGAATTCTAATAGGGATTAAAGTTTATTTCTTCGAGAAATACTATTATATATAAAGATTCTAAGAAACTATCCCATATACAGGGTGTTTAGCTTATATGCATATCTTTAGTTCTTATATGTATTGGTTGTTTTAGAAAACTTCACTATATGCTTTTAAGGTTGGTAAAACGATGTTAAAAAGATCGGGGCTATCACTTTTTGTTCTATTCGCGAACTTAGGCATATTTAAAAGAAAAGGGTTGGCTGGATCTTCCTATATACACTTTGGACTTAGCTAATTTACTTTCAACCCCCTTCCTATTCTACTTCTTAACACATACAAAAAGAACATCCTGTATTATGCGATTGCTTGCCACAACTCAAACTCAACTATTTTTGGTATAACTATGTGTGCATTTGAAAGAAAAATTTTAGCACACAGAAACCTGAGATACCAAACCCCACCACAAACCCGCAAAGAAGGAGCGGGTGAGAAATAGAGGGAGGGATGGAGAGTGAGAGAGAGCGAATGAGTGGAAACGCTTAAAATGCCAGTTTGAAGTCTATTATTTGCTGGACACGAGCATATATTGATTGCATCGCCAATCGCAGAGGTAACAGCAGATGGGCCAGGAGGCCGCTGGGGAGGATATGCTGGGGAGTAAAGCAAATTGCTTCAGCAAATACAACAAAATACTCTCAAAATGGGCAAAGCGGCACTTGGATGCGAGCTGGAGCCGAGCAAATCACATGGTAATGGATGCACACTATGAAACAGAAACCGCAAGCGGGCAACTTGAAGTCGGGAGTTGGAAGTTTGATAGTTGGAATAACAGAAACTTGTTTTTTGACTGGGTTGGCGGCTTCGTGTAGCTCAGCATTTAGCGTCTTGATCGGTTTATCACCGATTAATTAGAGTTTGATAAATACGCGCACGCCGTGAGTAAATAAATCATGACAGCCAAGCAGCAGGCAGGCAGCCAGCCAGCCAGCCAGGCCGGCCGGCGGGCAGGCGAGAGGCTTACAAGTTCCAGCTTCAGTTAGAGCCGGCGACCTCCACATGCGAAGAAAGTGTGGCTGTCTGTCATTAGGGGGCAGTCCTTGGGATGCCGCTAACTCAACTCGTTGGCATATGCCACAAAAAAGAACAGAAAATAAATCAAAAAATTCACAGTCAAATATAAAGGTAAACATTTTTGCACTTTTGCGCGCTTTTGCATTTTATTTTTGATTGTTTCGGCTGTCGCTGCTTTTGACATTCGCACAAAAAGCATTTAGCTGGGAGTAAGGGCAGCCAGACCAGGGTTGGGCGCAATATCTTTGAACATTTGCTCTGTGTGAGCATTAATTATGAACAAAAAAGTCCTTTGAGATGCGTCAGACGAAGCAAATGTTGATGAGACCCGAGTTCCGAGATGAGGTTTAGCTGCGGATAGCTGTAGCTAATTTTGGCTGTGCTTTCATCGGGTTTGGGGGTCAAAAGTGCTTTGAATTAATGCGCCTGCTGCATATGAAAGCAAATGCAATTTTTGTTGTTCAATTTTGTACACTTGAGTTTTGTTCATTTTTATTTTTGGTAAAAATTTTCTAAAGAATTTGGGGTTTGCGTGAATTACAGGAAATCATTGGGGAGTTGGAATAAGCTTCTGCTTGTAAATTTAAGAACTTCGTTCTAATATTAAAAGCTCTATAGATAATTATCACTTTAATGGCTCAGGATTTTCCGATTCTTTAACTTTTCGAAATCTTTCTCTGGGTTTTCTGGTTAGTGAAACTTGAACTTTAAGATTTGCATAACTATATGATCTCATAGTTTGATTTTCTTTTGCTTTCCACAAACATGCACTTTGTTATTTGAGCTATTGAAAAATATTTCATTTAATTTGATGCTGGGCTGCTCTTTTAATTTGCCCTTTTGCATAGCCGCATTTACGAGTTTACGAGCTCAAATGAAATGTCTTTGGTTTATTACCGCAAGAGCAGAAGCTGAGAAGCAGCTACAAAAGTTAGGAGGAGGTTATTATTATTACTTTTCACTGGTAGCTGCTAGTAGTTATAATAGTAGTAGTTGTTGTTGTTGCTGGTGTTGTTGTGGACTCTATGGCACTATGATTGCTACCTTTGCTGCATTGCATTTGGCGTCTTTTATTCTTGCCCATAGCACTGGCAAAAATGTTGACCACTTTCTGCTTGGCAGCGTTCTACCTAACCACCCCAACACAGCCCAGCTACTCCAGCACCGCTCGCTGCGCTCCACTCGGCTCCACTTTAGCTCAGTTGTTGACCATTTTGCCTGGCTCTTGGAATCCTGCGAGCACTGCTTGCTGCCCTTATTGTGTCGCACTAAAATTGTGCTCAAGATATCTTCGCCTTCGGTTTGAATGGAACTGCTGCTTGGGCGTTGCTGGGGCCCAAAGTATTTGCGGTTTTTCACATCCTTTTGCACAATTATCCAGATTTCAATATTACTGCGTCATAAACAAAAACCCGAGTACGACATTGCTTGAGGTTCCATCCAAGGGATGGGCACTTGGGATGCCTGCACTATGAGTATTGTGCACAATGCTTTTATTATTTCTATTATTGTTGACTCAGGAATTTTAAGTTAGAGCCTCCACTTTAGGGGTTGTGGACTGCTGGCTTGACGGGTTCTATGCATGCCTGCAACTGGGGTTCGTTTGTTTATGCAATTGAGCAGCTCGTTATACAGCTAGCCACAGGCACAGTAAATCAAGTAAAAGGAAATTATATTTCGTTTCTATTTGGTTTTGAAAAACAAAGAATTACTCTAGATCGTTTTGCTTATGTGTCTAATAATTCACTTGACCCGATTTAATCAAGCCCATTAAATACATGCCCGAATCATGCGCTTAAGTACTCAAACAGCCAACACACCCATCCACCCACGTTTAGCTTAATTTTCCCGCATGCAAATTTTTCCCAAATTAGCTTAATTTGCGACAAGAGCCGCCCTCAAGTCATATGGAAATGCCGCTCGGGCACTTTCTTTCACTCTAGCTGGCAGTTTTCCAAGTAATCAAATCATTACGACTGTCACACACCCATCCACAATCAAACACTCACACCCAGGCCCTCCTCAACTTCTACTCACACTTCTTTCATGCCACACGCGTTGACATTTATCAAAAATTTCAACTGTCATTTACTGCATTCACCGTCTGGCTGTTTAAATTCTTGTACTTGGCCGCAAAACAACACGCAATTGAACATTCATAAGCCTCAACTCCAACACCCGCCAGAAGGTACAAATAAAAAGGAAAAACCTAATAACCCAAAATTCGCAAAATTGGCAACGTTGCGAGGGGGCGGGGCTGGTTTCCCAACCCTCGACAGACAAATGCCACTTGCCACTTGCCATTTGCCAATTTTCCGATGCGCAAGTGAAAATCCTTGATATGCTCTGCCAACAATTTTCCAGGCTGAAAACAGCAACGCGCCAAAGGGCGACGACGACACGTGACAATTGTTCTGTTTTTTTACACACCAACTCAACCCACCCCCACGCTCACAAGCATTGCGAAAAGTTTGCAATTTCCCATTTTCCACAATGCCCGATTTGGCGTACGTTGCGCGCCGCAGTCAAGTGCGGAATTTGCGGTTGGATTTGAAGAGGGCTGGTGGGGGGTGTGAGCCAACGGCTTTTGCACAGATTACTTAATATTGGCAGGTGCGGAATAAGCTCTGGGCATGTGTGTAGACAGCTATTCGATTAGGAAATTAAGAGATGCCAAACAAGATAATTTTTTCACATAATTAACTCGAGATAGTTAAGGAAAATCGTATTAAATGGAACACCCTAATGTGTAAGCTTTTATTGACACAAACTGAACATATAAATTTACATATTTATTGTCTTACAGGCACAATTATAAACAAGATTCTAACCAGACCAAACCTTTTGAAATGTTTCAAAGTGCTGCACAAACACTGCAGACCTTCTGCGAAATTAAAAACTCATTTCCAAGCAACTTAATATATTTATTTATATCTGTGGTCGGGGGCGTTAGACATTTCAATTTATTGCACAATTACAAAGTATTTCTCATATCCTGTGAGTGCAGCTCATAAATTCTTCACCTACGTTAAAACTCGCACCACCTGACGGAAATTACGATGCGCCTAGCGCGCCTCTAAGACAAATCTGGCCCCAAAAAATCAGAGGAAAAAAGGAGAGCCCCAAAAAGTCTAGAGGGCAAAAAGAGAAGACGTCATTCGCTCAGCCGCATTCGCAGGCAGTTGGCATTCAAATTATGAAATAAGTAAAAGCGCACTCCATGCATTAAAAACCTTTTAATTTGCTAAATCGCCTTGCCAGACGGCGCCAGAGCCAGAGCACCTCATGGATACGGATACGGCGTACAGCTTGCGGCTTATGGCTTTCGGCTTACGGCCCGTGTGTAGCCATGGCGCAACGGTAGCGGATGAAGCGGAGTCTGTGTGCATTTTTGAGATTTGCAGACGCCTAAAGGAGCGCCGCCTACGCCCGATTTCCCCCTCTCGCTTAAATTGTACTTGGACCTGGGCAAAAGTTGTGCACAGGCAATGCAAACACTCCAAATCCAACGACCCTCAGCCGAGAGTGTACCCATTCTGCAGCCCGTCTCTCTATTCTATGTATGTGTGGGGCGATAATTTCCACTTTGAGCTGCGGCTGCTGCTACTGACTGCAAATTCCTATGGGCATGCTGAGCAAAATCAAGAAAAAGCAGCTCAGACACAGCGTCTAACCTCGTACTCCTTTCAGGCAAAAAATATCTGTGTTTTTACCAAAATTCGGCATTCCTTACAAAATAGAGAAAAGAAAATAAGAAAACTGACTGAAAGTCTTTGAAAGGGCGCAGTGAAGCACTCGAAATAATTTCACAAAAATCATAATGCATTTTAATTTGATGTGTGTCACAGTAAACGGGTATAGCGACTATGTTGTGCAATTTGTAACAGACGTTTTCTAAAGACGAATCTTCGCAATTGGTCGTTTAGTCGAAGCAATTTTAAGAAATTATGCCACCAAGGCTTTATATATTTTTAAAAGAAATGTTCAGTCATTTCGTATTTTTAAATATTTTTAATAATTATTCCATGCTATTGAATCTATAGATACGGATCGAAAAAGGGACTCACCATTGTCTACAGTCCAATTCGGATGGCAAAAGGTCTGAAAAAATACAAATAATTATTTCTTCTATTAATATTAATTATTATATGAAAACATAAAGTGTTCTGATCATTTTAGGGTACTCAGACTTCATTGCAATAGAATATTCTCTCACAAAATTTCATTCATGTTCGTATTTGTGTGTCCCATTTATGATGACGAAATTTAAATAGATTTTCGTCGAAAACACATTATGAGTGGAACGTTCCATAAATGTTTGAAGATCCAATAGCCAAGAACTTAAAGAGACGCCTCAAAGCATGCTATACACGGGGATAAACAAATTAGTGAAACGCACAAAAACTCGCTGCATGTAAGAAAATAATTAAAGTTGATTTCCAACGCAAATGCAATGCCGATTTGATGAGCCACCGAAGCACGCACTTCTCTCCCAGCTCCTGGTGTGTCCATGGCAATCAAGTATTGTCATTGCATGACTCCACACAAATCGAGGGTGGTTGGGGGCGGAGTAGGGCTGGGGTAGGACACGCAATCGAAATTAAGAAAAGTCTCGCATTTAATTTAATTGACAGCTCGCGGACGCTGCCACAGACAAAACCGACCGTGCTCCCCCCCGCCCCTCCCCCTCGTGCGCACACTCACACCTGCCCGAAAAGCTCATTAAAAGCGAATTATATAGAGAGGAAAATGTCTGCGCTTATCTATCGATGTCTGTCTTCTTGTTGTTCTTGCTTTTGTTGCTGTTGCCAATGATTTTTGTAAATTCATTACAATTTATTTGCATTGGGAAAATTGGAGAATGTATTCGCAAATAAATTGCAAACTCATTTACCGCGCGAAAATCAAAAACTTTTCGAGGGCTTTATTTAAATGCGAAATCTGTAAATTCAGTCAAGCAAAAGCATTCAAAGCGTTTTTATCCAAATGCAGCTAAAGTTTGTTTTAACCATTTTTATAGACAATTTTTTCGTCCCAGACGCGCCTAGACATCGTCTGTGGTTAGTCCTGTTCTGTGTTCTGTGCTCTGTGTCCTGTACTCAATTTAAATTGTCTCCATGGAGATTTGTGCGGCCTGCGATGATTTTGCTATTCATTCGAGTCCTTTGGGTTGTTGTCTGACTGAAATTTTATGCCAACTCAAATCGATAGTAATCAATATATTATTAAGCACAATTTACGGTTTATTGAGTTACGATCTATTGTCAGTTTGAGCGAGATTAAATTTAAGCACGGGCAGAATCCCAGCTTGATTTGTGCTTTAAATAGTTTTTAATGCACTGCAATTAAATATAGATATTTCATTATTCTGAAAATGCACTCAAACAGAAAAAGGGACCGAATTGAAGCTAATTTCAGCAGCAAATGCTCTTAATAAATGGCCAAAAATGAGCTGAAAAAATACATCACGCGCAATTCAATTACCCAAAGAGGAAACGCAAGAAGCAGGCGACACGCGACCGCATAAAAAATAAAACGCGAGCGAAACGCGCAACGCACTTCAGCCACATAAATTATGAACAACAAACACAGCATTTTGGCCCAAAAATGCAAAGCAACAGCAACATGTGAATTAAATGTTTAACACGACTTTTCACTCATTAACGAGAGACGCGCAAAAAACCGCAAGACCCAGCAGAGGGTTGACTGTGTTTTTGGCATAATTTATGCAAGTGTGTGGCAGAGGGGTGTGTGTGTGTGTGCGCGCGCGTAGGTGTGCATCTAACCAAGTGTTAATTTCATGGCATATACATTATAAACAGCAAAAATTATAAACATAATACCAAAAGCAGCAAAGCGCGCTGTTTGTTGAAGCGTTTCGTGTGCGTTTTAAAACGCGGCTGTACTAATTTAAAGGCTACATTGGCCAGGCTCTGTGTTTGTCAGGTTGGGCATAGTCCACATGGCTTAAGAACGCATTATAAGCAGTAAAAAATATAAAATTAAAAAACAAATCTGAAAAACGCAACCAAACAGCGCTGCTTGCTCACGCGTTTTGAGCTCGCTTTTGAACGCTCGCGTGAACTTACTTTAAAGGCGGCTTTTCCCATGGTCCACTAACCGACAATCGGCAAATGGCAAACGCAAACGCAATCGCAGTGGCAATCGCAAATCCCAATCGATGGGCAAAGCCAAAGTGCAGACCCAAGGAATGTGCCGCGACAGCACAAACTAAAACTAAAGCTAAAACTAAAACTGGGATCATAATTCATATGCGCCACAAAGTCTGCGGCAATCAAAATGCCAAAAACCGCAGCGACTTTTGAACGACTTCACGTTGCAAGTTGCAAGTTTCATAGCTGTAGCTGTAGCTGAAGCTGAAGCTGAAGCGCTGTCAGCAACGTCGCTACGTTGCCCCATGTTGCAGAACCGAACGACATAATTGCAGGCTGTCTGCGGTGCCTAATGCAAACAAACATGGGATTATGAGAGAGGCAGCCAGCGAATTGATGATGCCACTCGGTCCCCTACCCCTTCCCGCCCTCTACTGTCTGACCCGTAACAAGTAGCTGGCGAAATGCTTTAAAAATTGGGCTCTACGTGTTGCGAGCCCCGCCACGCACCGAGTCGCCGCAACCAGCCCCGTGCCCCGCACACGGATCTAGAGTTCGCTGAGATCGTGCGATTGCTTTTCATTAGCTGCGCCACAAATTTTTGTTTGTGGCCTGAACCCGGCTCTGAACTTCTTGCCCAGTTAATAGCCCAACAATGGCAGAAACATCTTAAAACTAGTGCACAGCCATGTGGCATGTGCATTGCGTTTGGCGAATCGATTGGCAACGCCCGCGTGCCAGCTCCCCAGTTGGGCTGGTTGCTGCAACATGTGACTTGCCCCTGCTATTCGATTTCGATTGTTTTGTGCCACAGACAGTTGCACGAAATTATAATTTCACCTACAACAATTTGGCTCCCGTTTCTTTGGCAATCACCCGCTTACCCTCTCGCTACCTCTCTCAATATATATAAATTTTTCATGGGAATTACATACGTGATAGATTGTTTTAGCCTCAACTTCAGATGAGCAGCTGGCTGATTGGTTTTCCTGGCTGCTGCTGCTGGTGCTGCTGCTGCGATTGCCATCGTTTCATATGCGACGTGACTGACGCTCAGATTGGGAATCGATTGGTTTTCAAATATGGCTAAGAATATGCAACAACATGCATACGACTATGCATGGAAATGATTTAAGATTAAAATCGTTTTTTATGTAGACAGTTCTTTAATGTGATCAGATATTGATATACATTTTATCCAAATACTAGAACATATTAGCTAATCAATTGGAGACTCATTCTTTTTATTTTTGTAGCTCATTTTATTTTTCATGTATATTGTCTTGACTCTTGACTTGATTATGCAAATAATTAAAACTAAACAAGTAAGAGGTTTTGGTCGCGAGCTCCCGACTAGGGAATACCCTTAACCCTGTTCTTCCAATATCAAATATATATATATATATATATATATATATATATATATATATATATATATATATATATATATATATATTCTATTTTGGAAGCTATATGTCAAGTTTTGTGACTCTAGCTCTTATTATTTACCAAAAAACAAATATCGATATAGATTTTTATCGATTGCTTGGAAACGGAGTAAGTTATCGATTATCGGAAACTCGATCTGCGCGGGAACTAGGAGCATCTACATCTAAAATTTCAAGTCTCTAGCTCTTATAGGTTCTGAGATCCTTGCGTTCATACATACGGACGGACGGACGGACAGACAGACGGACATGGCTAGATCGACTCGGCTATTGATGCTGATCAAGAATATATATACTTTATGGGGTCGGAGATGCTTCCTTCTGCCAGTTACATACATTTGGCTTTCGCACAAATACAATATACCCTTGTACCCATTTTTAATGGGTTCAGGGTATAAAAATATATATGTTAACTCCTGTCTTCAAAGACCTGCTCAAATATTCAAAAGTTAGCCGCTTACAAAAAACAACATTAATTAACTCAAGCAGAATGAAGTGCCGGGAAGATACTGTTAGTTACATTAGAAGAAGTTTTTCTTTGTTAACAATTATAGGACTCACAGGAACTTGATTAGTATTAAATTAGTCTATACAAAATAATTATTATTATATTCACATTAATAAAAATGTGAAATCTATTTTCAGTATTTTTCCAATTGACTAGCAACCCGTTAGATTTTTATCATTCCTGTTGATGTTTTACAAATATATGTATATTGAAATTTGGCACCCAGAAGAATTCCAAATTTCTCCACCCACGTTTTTTCTGAAATGGATAAATTCAAGTATCTGAAGCCCGCCTGGTGGACTGCATCGTTGATACTTTTAATGCTGTTGTCCATGACGAAGGGTGCCTCAAAATATATCAACTTTGCAGCTTTTCCAAATATAATTGATAATCTGCTGGGCACAATATCCACTACCATAACAATTAGACCGGATTAAGTGCTGCCAACAACAAATGCAAAACAGGGCGAGCAAGCAACAACAAGAGCAGCAACAAGACAGCAATACGAAGCAAAAAGGTCTGAAAACTGGTATCTGGCAACACTTGGTTAAGAAAAATTTATTCATATTAAGCGGCAATCATTGAGGCGCAGCAGCAACAAGGCGCCCAGTGTGGACATGACCCCGGACATGCGGCGCAACAGGTGGTGCCAGGGCAGCTACACAAACAATCTCGGATCGTGTGGGCTGGTCCACATGTAGGCAATAATCTGAACATGTCAGCTGCTGATATTGGTACAAGTTGCCCGACTCAAAGAGTCGGCGCCACAAAGATTGAAAATAAAAGAGAATAATAGAAAAAAAAAACGTTGGCAAATGATTTTGCAATGCGCCGGACACTCGTCAATGTCGCGACAAGGTTCAATAATTGACCAATGGAGCGGGGCAAGGGACAGGCTCTCTCTCTCCCTCTCTCTTTCTCTCTCGGTCGATCAGGGCCAGGAGCAGGGTGCACTCTGTTAATAGAGTCGTGATCAACGGCCACGAAGCAACCTGCGCATATGCGCAAGGCATTGGGGCAACGACCACCTACAACTGTGTATTTGTTTTGGACAGCCTTTGCCCCCCCCCCCCCCCCCCCTTCGATTGCTGCTGCTGCTGTTGTTGTTGTTGTTCAATTAAACTTTATGCCAATAAATTGTAAGCAGTAAGTCGTTTAATCTAAATTAAGCGCCAGCTAGACGCAAGGAGTCGAAGCTGGCAACGTTTGAACGGCTATTTCCATCAGCTGCATCATGTGTCATAAACAAGTTGCAAGGCGCCGACAATGCCACAATACGCGCTACATGGCCCCAAACGCGCACATTTCCATAAACGACACCACAGCCCATGGGGCAAGTGCGCTTCCTGGTCGAAGTCGAAGTCGGAGTCGGAATCGGAGTCGTTGTCTGGCTTTGACTCTGGCTCTGGTTCTTGTCTAGGCATTTGCCTATGAAGCGTAAGCAATTTTTATGCTCATGTTGCACGTAATCACCGCGAGCCGCAGGTGGTAAAAGGCGCTTTGGGTTGGCGGGCTGCCGAGTCGGGGGCTTAGAACTCGCGCGTGTTGCGTCTCAGCTCATCTGCCCCCAAGAGCAGCGCTGATTGAATTGCACTAATTGCGTATTAAAGCTCAGCATTTCAAGGCAACAAATTGCATGCGGCCAAATTGAATTAGACGAGCAGCATCCAAACGCCCGCTGCCTACCTTCCACTCTCTTACTTTAGCTCAGCCCCCCGCCCTGCTGCTAGTGCTAATGAAGCAATGCTTCGGCAGCTAACGTTGTTGGCTTTTATTTTGCTTAATTAATTGGCAGCGGCATAAAAAAGGCCATGACAGTTGCCAGGCTGCCCCTGATCCCACCCAAAACCCCTTAGAAAAGTGCAACAAGAAAGCTGTCAACACAGCCAAAACGAGGGCCAGCTCAAGACCCGCAAGACTCGCCCCTGTTCCGCCTTTCCACCACGCTCACCATGCTCCAAAAGCAAGGCGCACCGAAAGTCAAGTGTCCTTGGAGAATATGTGGCATGTGGCATGTGGCATGTGGCATGTTGCATGTTGCAATTCTTTCATTTGTTCTTCGGCAAAGCCCAAAAAAGAAAATAGAAGAAACTAATTGTTCCTGAAGCTATATTTTTTTGGGGTTTATGCACTGAAGTGGCCGGCTTTTTGGGTTGGATGCACTCTTGAGGCATGTTGCTGTTGCATGAAGGGTTAATTATAACACACAAACGTTTGATACTGAGAGCTTTTGAAGGCAGCTGTGTTGGGCGGAGTAAGATATGTGCAGGATAATATCCAGGAAAGATAATTCTCTAAAATCGTAAGAGAAAGTCGCTTAAAAACTAATTAAGAAACTTTATAAAATACTTTAATAAAAGTTCTTTTAATTATATATTAAAAATATTCAACTCAGTGCGATTAAAATATATTTAAAATTTGGAAGCGCTGTCTGTTAACATAACATCAAGCCTGGTATATTGATATTCAGGCATGGGAACTACGCAAAATAATATGCCAACAAAACTCGACTCGTTTGTAGTATATCCCAGTGGAGAGGCTCTCTGTTCAGTTCTTACGTTTGTAATAACAACATTTTTGCTTAATTAACACAACAAAGCAATGCCAAAAAAAAAAATAAATATGGAAAACCTGCTCCATAAAAAGCAACCAAAAAGTATCCTCTATGCACTGAAATTCCCCGAACACGGGACAGGGCAGCTGGCATCTTGCATTACCACCTGCATAAGAGCGAGGGGGCGGGGGCGTGCGCCGTACGTGAGGTGTGTGGAAAAATATCATGAAGAAAAAAACTAAAGAAAAAGCCACTCACAATGCTGGCAGCCGCCCCCTCTTAACGCCAGCCGCCTCTGGAAATGTTGGCAGACAAAAAGATTTATGTTTTCTTTTCATTTTGTATTTTACATTTCACATTTCACATTTTACATTTTACATTTGGCATTTCATTTGAGGCGGGCTACGTAAAACAAATGAACAACAAAATTGTATAAAAATTTTCTATAGTCTACTCGTTGCATACTTAAAGGCACATAAAAAGGCAAGCCAAAAGAAAATCCTCAAGCACGGAAAAAGGCAAAGACAACGCGATGCCAAGTGCATGAAAATAGAATAAAACACAAAATGCATTTCCCCAAAAGTAAAGAACTGTATGCCGGCAAGAAAAAAGGGTGCTTTGAATTAATACTTTTTCGATTTGCTTTGTTTCGGTCTGGCTGAAAGCTGAGTGCACGCCAGAAACTGTGGGGAGAGCAGCAGGGGCAGGGAAGGAGTCTTAAGCTGGCACCTAGAAAATCAAGAGCGTTATTTGGGATGGTACATTGAAATTTAAAGCCTTCAAACGATTTTAATGAGCACCTTAAAGGAGGAACATAAAACGGTTAACAGTTGCTTAACATAAAATCAGAATGTAAGTTAGAGTTCATCGAGAACTTATGTTAATCAATTAATATGTTTAATTGAATATTTTTATGTTCTTATTCATCATCAACTGGGGAACATCATCAAAGAGAAAGCAGATTTATTAGTAACAGCAATCTTTAAATAAATGCTGTAAACAAAATGCCTCACCGCTGCCTCACCTCTTTCCTAACAGCTGTTCAACATTCCATTAACATTACTACTCTGTTCAACTATAAATAAATAAATATTCAGATTTCAATTTATAGCATAAACTTGCGCTACGCTCTTTTGGTTTGTGGCATGTTAACAATTCAAGTCCATGTACAGCTGTTGCTAACTCAGCTAATCCTGAGTGATTGCCAAACTTTCTAAGCGTACGATCATTGATCTGGCTCACATGCATAATAATTATAGAAAATTTGATACACTCAGACAGCTGGCGCCATAAAAAGCCCACAAATCATGCTCGAATCGCAAATCCCAGGCGCGCGCGCATACACACACACACACACACATGCTGATTATTTTTGGAGCATGCATGCAACAATAACTCCATCTAAGCTGACCAGCAGCAGCAACTGCAACAGCAACAACTTGCTTAAACAATTTTCCAATTTTCACATGCGAATTATGGTCAGCAGCCTCCACACAACGAGGAGTTTGAGGCTCGAACCCACCGCAGATACAAATTTTGGAGTGATTGATAGCATGTTATGAGTTAACATGCTATTATTAGACCGCAAGATGCTACCAACAACTGACAACAACAGCAACAGCAACAACAACAACAACACGGCTGAGAGCCTGCCGAGGATCGGTCTAACCAAATGTTTACTCACGACTTTTCACTCTGAGACCTGGTATCTGGTCTCTGGGCTTTGGTTTTTCGTCATATTTGCCAAAAGTGGAAAATTGTGCAAGAGAAATTGATTTCACATGATTTACGTGCAAGTTTTTCGCAACAACAACAAGCAACAACCAGCAGCAGTCCCAAAATAATTTCTAATGTCATGTTCGAAGCTGATGTTGGGTGCTTAGAAAGGGTGAGATTGATAGAGAGAGGGTGGGGGGTCAGTTGGTCAGCAGTTTGGCATCACAAATCAATCGAAGCTTAGGAAAAAACAACAACAGCAACAAATGGATAATCATATGCCACAGCAAAAACAACAACAGCAACAACAGCTCGTTAAGCGGCCAATAGATGGCGCTTGCCACACAATCGTGTGGCGCAGGCGGAGTTCGAACCTCATACTTCAAGTTGGTCAGTTGGTCGTTCGATCCGTTTACTGGCAATCGGGCTTACTTAGTTGGATACTTTGGATACTTTTCGATTTCTGCGCTTTACATATATATGTCTATATACTTATATATATGCATTTCCGCTTGTGGCAAATGTCAAAGACAAATAAATATATAAAATCATTTAATATTCTGTTGGCAAACGCCACACAAAGTCAATGTCAACAAAGCGATAAATCAATGCAAAATAAAAACAGAAATATATATAGAAACCCATCAAATATTGCATAATTAACAACATTTAGCTACTCCATATATACACTAATAATTTATGCATAACTGTTGTATACTGTTATTCCGCGTTGGGTCAATATTAATACGACTAGAGGTCACAGCGCTGCAGATAAATAGAATATATTTATATATATATTTATCGGCCTCTTACTTATATAATTTCGAATTTCGAATTTTAAGATACGAAAGCATTGATTATTAATTTTTTATAAATAATAAATAGAAAATTCTCACAGTCGACTACCTTAAATCTTTTAGAAGTTCTTTTAAGAAAGCTATATTAAGTCCCATATATCGAATACGTTTAATCTTGACTCATATGAAAAATATTTATACAAATTATATGTTCCTTAACATAATCTTATCTTATCACTTACTTTATTTTTACTGAGTATCTCAGTCGCTGGCACAACCGACATCCTGGTTAATGTTATGTTTATATATTGATGGGCTTGTTGACATATAAACAAGATACTGCGATCTTTGTTGCCAAAGAGAACAAACTTAATTAATGCTTTGCATTTGACGAATCATTCACAAAACCTGTTTTGAATGCGCAAATGAATCAAATCAATATTTACACACTCAGTCAATGACTGGACAGTTTTAATGAATGTAGAACAGAGAACAAATCAGGTTTCCCAAAAGCACCCGAGGCATAGAAATTGCTCTTATTGCTGCAAAAGTTGTATTTTGTTAAGTATAATAATTGTTTTAAAGAATAATTAAAGAAACTGTTCAAGTTAATTATTATTGATTTTTATCTTCTATATTTATAAATATTAAATGTTGCTTCTGGATTCGAACCGCCAACCTGCAGCTCATTTAGCCTACGCTTGTGCGTCGATCTAGAGTCAGTCAGTAGGTCAGGACAAAGAGTTTTATGTACAGAGATCTCCCATTTCTCAGTATTGGGCCTTTGCTTGAGTAAAGACACAAACAACAAAATCTCACTTGAATTTCACCGGCATCTAAAACAACTTTCAACGCACAGAGTTCAGCAATTTATAGAGCCGTAGAACCAGTTGAAATTAATGCAAAATTACCAACAACAACAGCAATATTAAAACTACAAATAGAATTCCAAAGCAAATAAACAAATTGTTTAACTGTAAAACGGAAAAAAGTCGAAACGGTATAAGCTGCCATATAAACAAAAGCACAATTGATGCGACTCATGATGAATGAACGGAGGGGCCCAGGAGGGTAGGGGCTGCTACTCTGAAGATGCCGCAAGGTGCAAAACCATTTAAGGTGACAAGTTAATTAAAAATATTTTATAAAACTTCAACAAACGGAGTGAAAAGTGAGAGTCCAACGTGCCGATGATGACTCGCGAGAGAAATTATAACAGAGATCGAGACCCAAAACGAGGGACGCTCAACTTAAAAGATATCCCAAAACTAAAAACAAAAACAATAAAAATACTGGTTTTGAGAGCGCACGCTTAAGAAAAAAAAAAGAAGAAAAAACAGCTAAAACCAATTCAGACGTACATAAAACTGTCAATCCATAGAGGCAGCCCCCCTCGATACCCGCGGGGGTCTGTCGTTAACTTTGACTGTGGCGTTGGTCCGCTGCTGGCACTTAGCATGCGCATGCGCTACCGTTTTCTTGGCCAGTTGTATTTTAGCCATTAGCACGTACGGAGCTGGAGCTGTAGCCGCCTCAAGTGTGAACCCGAGCCGAGTTAGACGCAACTGAAGCATGTGCGAGAGTTTTCAGCTATATACTTAGAAACTAAAAGTGAATTAAACTGAGCTACACGCACCGAGAGACTCTTTGGGGCTTGGCTTGGTGAATTTTGTATTGTGAAAACGAAAGTTGCGTGCAAAAAGTGGAGTTTTATGTACACATCATATATGCATATGTATATATGCCTAAAAACTGAACAAACAACTCGAAATACAAACAAAGCGTGCATAATCAAGACAAAAAACAACAACAATAACAACAACCGAAACAACCTTCAAGAGTTCCTCAACGAAAAGCTTGAATATGCCAGCGGCCAGTTCTCATTCGCGCCTGTTCTTCTACCTGTGGTGCGTCGCTTCTCTCTTGGCCGTCTCGAAATCGGATACCGGTAGTACAAAGAACTCCTATTTTATGTCGTATTTCTATTATCTGGTTGTTAACTTTATCAATCCATTTGCAATGCCCATTTTTTATCGCTTTGTTCATGTCTGGCTCACATAAAACTTACGGCCAGTTCAGACTACGAACCTAACGAATTTGTAAATATCATGTATATAGTTTATAAATGTGCATATATCGTAACTCTAGCTGTAAAGAAGACTGCTATTCAAATGTGATCGGCTAATTGGGAATAGTATAGTTAGTTTTAATTTACACGTACCTGCTGGCGTACCTATGTGATAACTTATGTGAGGCACTCTGATATAATTGAGTAATAAAACATGTAAAGTATACTTGATATGTGATGGTGTTTTATTTTACAGTATACCTTATATTTTTTAAGTATTAATGTAAATATTTACAAATGTGTATTTTGATGGAGAAGTTGTCGTTTCAAAGGAATAGTCTCTAAGTTAATCCTGCATTTAAGTCTATAAGCCCCACCTATGGAATTGCTTAGGTTTATTACGAAATTAATTTTCTAACTAATCTAACCTTGTTATATTCATATTACCCTGACCAAAAAACATAAAACCGGCAATTCTATTATTTCTATTTTCATTAAATCCAATCTAAGATCGGAGCTTTGAATGCCAAACGGCATATAAAACCGCACGGCGCCAATTAAATATTATACAATATACAACCGAGTGGAACTCAAAGGGCCATAACAAGTTACAGTATGAGACGTGACGTCTTTCCAATGCCAATAGACAAGTAACTGCATTTACCGCTCGTAAGGCCCGATAAAAACAAAAGCGAATGCCGAACATTAACCATATAGGGGACGTTCACAGACCAATATTAATCGCCCGTCCACGTTCTCGACGTACTTGAAGGTTGCTATTTATATTTTGGTGGTTTCAACTAATTAGCACATTGCTCGCTTTAAAGGCACAATTTTGACATGATCTGTGAAGCATTCTTGAGTCGCAGCCCAATAAGTTAGTATAAAATATTGGGTAGAGCGCGGAAGCACTCGGAGAGCGTGCTCATAAGCAATACCAGTTTTTTTTTTGCAACAGTCTCTCTCGCAGTCTCTCCGACTCGCGTGTCCATGATCTTGACCACGAAGACAGCGCTTCGTTTCGATACGCTCCACTGTGACTGTGCCCGCTGGCTGGCTCTCATTGACATCAAAAATAGTCGCAAATAATCTCATCGGATCCGCTCAGCTGCCAGTCAAGGTTAATAGTTGAAACTGTTAGACGCCGAATATTGTTTGGACTAACGAGTGCCGGCTACGTCAGTGGCTTTGAAGCGGAACTGTTTAAGATGCGGAAGTTCGCCCAAGATGATTAAGCCAAAAATATATTTACATTTATTTTTCGTGTTTATTATTGAAAATGTTGTTTCTGCGCAGCATCTTGCCTTTTTTTTTGCGGAGAACTTGAGCTACTTTTGGTCAAATATCTTTAAGAAGTTTACTAAATTGGGAACAAGGGCTCGGCGAACAGATGATATTTAATTATTTCCGAGTTGCCTCTACTGGTAAATTGTATTTGTTTGCCATTTGTGTATATAAGACTGTTGGCCGGGTGAAGCCGCGTAATACATGCTAGCTGTACATAGTTGTATATTTATATTGCTCTTCATCTAAATTGATTTCCCTGTACATATATGCTCATGGCCCATCACATTTACGCCTTCACTCATCCTCTCATAATCCTTGAATGCCATTCACAATACACTCACAGTGCCGCTGCAGCCACCTGCTGAGGACTTGGCCTACGATGCCGCCCTGCAGTTGGGCATACTGACGTATCGCCTTAACCAGCTGGCGCACGAGGAGGAGTCTAGACAATTGGGTCTCACAAACTTAACACTCAATTCTCTGGTTAGCCGCATACCCTGTAATTGCGACACGGGCTTGTGTAAGTGCTGTGCAGGTATGTTGTCGCCTTGGGATCGACTTTCTATATGGTCAATTGCCTAATAATGTTTCTTTGTAGGCTTTCTCGCCGTGGTTGGCATGAACAGCTGCACAGAGGTCGCCTATCGGCCCGATGAGTTCTCCTTTGAGCTGCGCATGCGCGTCAACAACAATATTTGGTTCCGCCGCAAGGTATCCGGCCAGAATCCGCCACCCTTCTGCTTTAGGCCACCGCGCTTCAATTTTGCCCGCGCCTGCATTCAGTTCCATGATATATGGTTTGTTGGCCGTAATATGCATGTCTGCATGTACATGTCCGGCGAATTCCAGGGCTTTGAGCTCTTTGAACGGTAGGCCACCATAAAAAAAAACTAATTCCTCATTCAATTACATTTGCATTAATCTCTTCTTAGAAACTTTGATTGCCTGTTGTTTGGTGACCATGGCGTTAAGATCGTTCCCCCCGAACAGGGTTACCCGGTGAGGCCGAATGATGTGGACATAGATGATGCAGACGACGAGATCGAGGACTATGACGAGAATGTTGTGCGCGGCTTTGCCGAAAAGTTATTTGGTTGATCTGGCATAAAAACAAACAATCTCTATTCCCTGCTAACTTATCCCCATCCTATAACATACTATCTACTACCTATCCGCAACTTCTTTCAGTTCGTCTTCTTCTATTTATAATCACACAATCCTTCCTGCACCTTAATCCCCAATCGCTAACCTAAAACTACTTACAACATCCAGTATGCCATCCCCTATTTACATTTACCGTATCCCATATCCTTTACCCCTCCTAAATATTTATTATCACAAGCGCAACCTTATCCTCATCCTTAATCCTGCATCCCATTTCTTGCATCCTATCCTTTCCCTATCCTACCTCCTACACCCTGCTATTTATTATCATAAAGCTCGCATTGTTAATTTATTAAAGCATCTGAAACGCTTTGTGGCCTGTCCTTTTATCCTGCGGCACTTGGCCGCCTAATCACTCGAAAGCAAAGCCCCCAAACCAAGTGGCCACCTGATGCGCCGCTGCCAAGTGTGAAAACTGCAAAAGGTGCGACGTGTGATGTTCAAAGGCGAACGAGTCTTCCGCACGCCTCCTCCTGCCTACCCGGTAGCCTAAGCATGTGCAGCCAGCGCATCCACATCCTGTTGCGTCTGCCTCTGTCCCTGCCCCTTGTCGTGGCGCGCATTCAAGTGCAAAATAAAACATAAAGCGCATTCAAATTCTAAAGGATAATGCAACCGGGTTGCACTGCATGTGCAACTGCAGTCATATGGAGAAGGGGAGCGTGTCCTTTTTGCCATATGCAGAATCACGTCGAGCTGCGGCTGCTGCACTTCGCTTGACTCGCAGTTGACTGTAATAAAGGACTATTTAGGGCATTTGCCAGGCGCCCGGAGAGGATGCAATCCACACAGGAGCAAGCACAGGACGAGAGCCCACGAACCGCTGGCAAAGTATTATTTCGCACTTGAGGCCTCAATTTGAGACTGCATTCAAGTGCAAGTGCCGTGTTCGTTGGCCAGGGGGATGGGCAGGTGTCATGCAAATGTAAAAGGATATGAAAACGGGATTGTGCATGTGCAATGTATGTTAAGCTCTTGTGGGCAACAGTATTTGAATGCGGTGTGAGAGATGTTTAAGAAGCTTGGGAAAATAATAGAAATGGGAATGCGATGCTAAGTAACTTTATAATTAGCTAAAGTTTTAAGTTAAGTGGCATAGTTTTTTTGCTTGATGTTAAACATGAGGTTTTTTCTAGAGCTTGAACATTAAATTTGCAATCAATCTTGAATACCTTATGATCCTTTTGCCTTTTTCAATTTATACCCAATTATTTTCTAATTTCGGATAACTAAAAAACCATAAATCCCATTCACAATAACATCCCATATCTTTTATTATCCCATCTCTATTCTAACTTCCCCATCGATTTGCCGCATATCGCACAAAGGCGTCAATTATGTTGTTAAGCCTCGCATTGGTCATTGGCCATTAAGCTATTTAAAGGCCACTTAAGTTGCCATTAAACACATTGACCCCTTCGGACATGAGCTATGTGTATACGGCAAGAGGTGTGAACAAAGCTGACCATAAAAACCCCGACGGGCGACTAATTTAAAATTCAAATTTCGAGTGCGCACAAATAAAGTGCATTTAGCGTCTGTAATTGATTTGTTTACACACACACAACACACGCGACACGAGTCGACCAACTGACCCAACTGACCAGCCGAAGGGACAGATAGACAGGCAAACAAACACAAACAAGGGAGTTAAGTACAGGAAAGGGGAGGGTAGGGGCTGCTACTGACCAACGGCTAGTTCCGTCCCGACCCTCGTTGTCAGCGTTTCCCAGCGCAACAGATACAAATCACTTAAGGTCCGCTCTGCTTCGGTCACTTGATGCGATTTGCAATGATACCTTTTTTTCTGTTCCCTGAGGTCAATTATGTTATTTCCGGTTTCGTGTGGTCAGTCAACAAAAAAAATTCAATAGTGGTCAAATAGATATTGCCCGACTAGAAAATACCCTCTACCAGGCAACGAGTAATACATATACATATATAAAAACCTCAATCTTAAATTAATTCTGAATGTACTGTCCGATTACTATGAAGTTTTCATTGACTAATTATGGCATCGAGTATAGATTAAGTAAATAGTAGTATATATAGACATTTAAATATTCTTAAACTGTGAAATCCATGTTCTAGAGCTCATATAAACCCAGCTCAAAAAGATGTAAGCCGAAATTAGATATGATGCACACCTGATGCACACCTATTCTCAACTACTGTATATCATTCTATTCAACGTGTACAGGGTATTAGAAAAAACGAAATTGAAGTGTCATGGTCAAGTGGTTAGATCCGTGCCAAAGTAAGCCCCAGGGCATACACAACATACACACACAAGCTCAGTCACACACACACACAGTCACACATAAGCAGGATTTTGTTATTATATCTCTCTCGATTACACAACCCAAATAGATGGCAAAGTTGAAATTGAATAAGACCTAGCGAAGCCTCGGGAAAGTCAGGGTGTGGTCAATGGGTCAAAGGTGTGCCGGCATATAGAATTATATAGCAAACATATGATGAAGAAAAAAATTGTGCATACTTACCAATTTAAGTGAATTTCATTGCTTAAAGTTCAGTAAGTTGAGCTTTCTTTTTCTTTTGGGCCATGTCTGGCAAGCGAAAGGAAATTTGGAAACTACCCCCAAAAGTAATTAAAAACATGGTCGTCGCTGGAGACGCCGACGCCGGCGACGAATGTTAATCAAAACGGAATATAGAAAAATAAAAGAAAATTTCTCCGAACAGCAGCCGTAGCAGGAGCAAAACAGCAGCAGTCAGTGCAGAGTGCAGAGAATAGACAGAGACATTATCCTTGGGGTATAATTTCTTTTAAATTTCTACAGTACGCTTAGGGGAACTATGGGACTGGGCAATCGGTAGTCCCAATTCCAGACGTGGGTGAACAAATGAAAAATTTTCGTTAATTACTGGGTGAGAGTTTGTAGACTAAAAATCTATATTTAAGAAATTAGGCATGGGTGTAAATATCTGAAAACATTTGAGAAATTTCGCGCATATAATAAAAATCAGCTCATAAATAATTTTTAAAATTATTTGAGCAGATTTTATATATATTGTACATTTTTTCTATATTTCAAATGTTTTATACAGCAAATACTTTTAAAAAGACCCTTTTTTATAGAAAACAGCACAACAGCTACTTAATTAGGAATCATTTCATTCCACATTCCCCCTTTGCTATTCTAGACTACTTATAAAAATTTCTAACAAATTTATTGACATCATTAGCGCATATTATTAACATAGACCCAAATGCTGAGCATAACAAATAACTGAGGCATTAATTAAACTTATCGAACAGGCCAAGAATTTCGAGTCCTGCATATGGATGAGTATTTCGTTCGCGCCAGATGACGCGCAATTTGTTTGTTCGAAACAAAAAATTTTAACAATTTTTCATAAGATATCTGTGACGAGAAATCTTAAGAGACAAACAACTGAAGGTAACGCGGCGAAAAGCGAAAGGATACGCACAAACACACACACACACACACACACTCACACATACACACAAATAGATACGTATATATAAACGCACACGCAAATGGAATGAGGACTTATGTACAGGACGTAAACGCGACTTTCATGCGTGATGTGCGTGAAATTTCCCCTCTGTGTAAGTGTGTGTGTGTTTATATACAGAAGGTAAATAAGGAACAGCGAAGTCTTTCCATTTGGGGTGACGTTTCGGCCAAAAGGGTTAAAAATCTGTGCCTACGCGAGCAGCGCTCAACATGCGTGAGCCGTATATATGTGTGTGTGTGTGTGATAACAGCGTTGCCAGCTTGTCAGCAGAATTATCTTTTAGAGCTGCAATACTTGGCAAAGAGGACAACAATGGAAAACAAACAAAGTCATTTACATAGCTAACGAAGTGGGTGAACAAAGCTGCTGGAAGAAGCCAGAAAGAGAAAGTGTGAGTAAAGAGTATGGGGGTGGGGGTGGGGAGCTTCACGACGAAAGGATGTGCATGAGGATGGCGCGTGTTGGCGGTTTGTGGCAAAGTAAAATGGCGACCGGCAGGCAACTTAAATTTTATGTGTCAATTTTTACATTTGGTGTCATCTTATCAGGAGCAGCAACAGCAGCAGCAGCGGGTACGGGTAGTCGGAAAGGAAACGTGGGATATGGAGTTGGAATAGGGGCTCAAACCATCATTAGGTATTCAAGCTGGCAAGTAAAGCCTTTCTCTCAGTAAAGACGCATTGTTGTTGGCCATTCGCAGTGCTCATAATGAATATGATGGGTTTTATCAATGCGATTCAGCATGGGGGAATTCAGCGGGTTGTTTGAGGTGGTCCATGGGGAGCAATTTTGTTGTCTAACATTGCAAAAAATTCGTAAGGCCTAACCCCTTGTCCATTTGGCACAACGGACGCCATAATCTGCCCAATTTCTGTGGCATTTAGCAACTTAGAACTTTGCATAAATTTACCATTAAAAAGTTAAGAAATTTTCTTGGTCAGAGCTTGAGAGAAAAATGCTTTTCATATGCAAAGCATAAGTGCATTTAGTACATGCTTTCTTCAAATAATATTATGCCCAACAGGAGAATAAGTCGAATTTACTGCATTTACTAATATTTATATTTGAAAATCATGAATAGACCGAAACTGGACATAGTATATATAGACTGTAACCAAACCGATCCATTTTGTTGACCTCAACACCAGTTGGTTAGCCAAGAAGGCAACGTGCCGGAGACATAGTTGATCCCGCCTAGGCTCCTACCCACAAAGGATCGGTGCACGGATAGGGATAACCCTGGCAATTGGTAACGGGCGCAGGGCTCGGGTTCTGTGGAGCTAGTCCAAACAGCTTCGCCCAGAATTGATGACTGCCGTGAGCAGTGCCCATGAGCAGAACCAGCGACAGGATAACGATCTGTCGGTAATCAAATATTATAGAAATCAGCCAGTTTACTGTACTAACAATTCACTTACCAATAGACGAATCATTTTTAAGAGTTTCTTTAACAACTGAAGCTTGTAGACAGAACAAGTGCCGTTTGCAACTGATGCTTTTGGATAGAAAAACGGCTCTATATAAAGCACCAGATTTTATGTTCACAGTGTTCTCAAATTAGAATTCAGATTGGAAATACGCAAATTTTATTTAAATATCACAATTCGTCATGGGGCTAGACCTTACAGTCTGGCATCGCTCGTGTGCGAGCTATGACACCGCAGCTAATGAGATCTGAGAATAAGTGGAAAATGTATATACACTATCCAAATCTTCTATATCGCATTTCTTGGTAAGTACTTAGGTTATCCAAGTGATATTTTTTTTAATGCCTTATAACTATTAGTATTATGTATACAATATATACAGTTTCTTTGACTTGGACTAGATTTAGTTAGCCCATGAAAGGAATATATATCTTTGTTGGTTCCTTGTTTTCCACATTTCTTTGTTCTCCTTATTTTATACGGAACCCTTAAGTTATTAGAAACAACTTAAATTCCAGAAACGTGTATTATTGAATGCCTAGAATTCACCACAGAAACCGGTCTAATAGTCTTTCTTTTTACATTTCTATAATAAATATCCCAATCCCCAAATTCAGCAACTCAAATATAATTGTTGTCTTAAAAGTTTATTGTTTTGAAATCATAGTACATAATTATTCATATCTTTTAAAGAATGTAATTCGAACATTGTTCAGTTTTTCACATTTTCATCCAAATTAGCTTAAGTTCCTCCGCAGTCTATCCATCATTCTGTCAATCAAGGCGCTAACCCATCGGCCACCCAACCTGAGGTCCATTCAACCCATTAGCCAATCCGCCAGTGAATCCGTTATCCAAGTCGCCAACTGAACTACCAGTTTGTTGTTCATTGTTGGCACCATTTAAGGCACCGCCAATTGAATTGCCTTGTAGTCCATCAGGTACTCCGACTTGCAGGCCGTTGTTAGTTCTTTCCGGAGAGATACCGCCTGGTATTTGTGCTTGCTTCACTCCAGAAGGCGGCTTGTCTCTGTTGTCTGGGCCAAATCCTGCGCGTGCTTGTGGCCTTTGATTCTGGAAAAAGACTAGCGAATCCTCGCCAGCATATGGTGGATATGGTCTTCGGACATGTGAAACGCCCAGAGGCGACTGGGGACTCTTTATAATCGTAATCAGATCGCTGCCGTCTCCCACCTCAGCGGTGACTCGTTTACCAGATACATTTGTGGGACCTTTCTTATCGGAGGAAGTGCCCAGAATTGAACTAATTAATTTTATGGGTATCGTTGCAAAAGATCGAAAAGTATGCAAAGATTGTTCGGCCTCATCCCAGAACTCGCTCAGATCCGCCTCAGAGCTGCCACACAACAAAGCCAGGGACAGAAAGAGTATCTATTAAATATGAAAAGGCTCAGAGATTCGTTTCGGATGACTTAAAAGATGCGAACTTACAACCAAACGTGACATGACAGAGTCTATACCTTAAACTTAGAAAATACCTGTAAAACTGTCACGCAATTGAGACAACAGCAGTTTATATAGCAAAACTAAGTCTACAAATAAATATAATATTAATGTAAATGCAAAACTAAAAGTTCAGCATAAGGTGAAAACGATTCTCAACTGACTTCAACTTCTATTGTAACTTGTAGCTTTTGGTATCTCGTGTGTTGTACGAGATAAATGGAACTTTTTTTTACGTTTTCTGAACCGAACCTTTGCGTTCTACAGCATTTAAGGAATTTCATGTGGATCCTTAGAAAATAAATCCCTATAGTTTTAACCTGAATATATTTGAGCTGAATAGTTCTAACATATTTCTTTCTATATATAAACTCCTTTAACATATCATAAAAAGTCCTTATATATTATATGCTCCTATAGTTATTTAAGCATATATTATCATTAATTTTCATATCTAAGAGACAAATAAGTTTAAATTTGTATGAGTCCGAATAATCTATTTATTTTTTAAAATGTATGTATAGTCAGAGCTATTGATCACAATTATTTTTCCGAAAGTACCGTCATTTATCAATGTTCTTTAATGACCTCCAAGTCAAGTTTAAGTTAGAAGTCAAGATTATCGCCAAGTTTATCGATTAGCTCAGCATTTAATTAATATTATAGCGGCGGGTTCTAGTCTTCGGCTCATCGTCATGTCCATTGTTATCGTCATAAGCACTCGAACTTGTGTTCAATCTATCGACCAAAATGCCAACGTTATCGACGATCTGATTCCGCATAGATTCTGCAAATTCTGAATCTGACAGTGCAATCGCTTCACGTTCCAGGCTTAATAAAAGGCTAAGCGCAGCGCCCAATTGCTTGACAGCAAAATTCACACGCTTCATTAATTCTGCATGTAGGACCTCCTTGTTAACCAAACTTTCTGTACTTGACGACAAATGTTCAGCGAATTCAACAAGGTTCGGAGGCGCCGATTTGGAACTCTGTTGAGCTTCCGTTGACGAAGTGGCGGCCTGACCTACAGCATTTGCCAAAGCCATATCCATATGAGCTGGACTGAGCAGCATGCTTATGAGAATGATGGGCAAAAGCATGGCTTTACGGAAAATGGGTAATGAACTGCCAAAACCTGCAGCCAAAGACATGGACAGCACCTGCAAAAAGCTCAGCGGTTAAGGGAAACACTCAGTCAGAGCTCTTTATCAGGCAACCAACAATCAAGCTATGATAATGCCACTACGAAGCTCTGACAACTGTCACTTCAAACGGGCAACTGCAATTTTTATAGCAGAGCGAACAGCTGATTTTATGACGAATCGTAAGTAAAGATCGCAGGTTCAGGGGTTCGACATGGTGTTAAAATTTTACACATTTAACTGCGTCATTGTGGGAAAAACATATGATCGTGACAGAGTATATGAGTACTATTTATTTCTAATCGAATCATTTTTCATATAAAAAAATGTATAAACAAAAATATATTTTATGGCTAGAATGAATTTAAACTCTTTCAGTATCAAACTTGAAAGTTCGAATCTAATTAAAGAAAATTCAAGACTTTTATATACTTTCTATATTTACATTTTTACGCAACTTTCAAGATACATTTTCAATACAACTTCATAATTTATTTGCAAAATTTTTACCATATCTTCTTCTGAGACGCCTGCTCGAAAACATCGTTGAGTTATTGGCTTAAAATCCGTAATAATTCTTAATTTTCAATACTTTTGGCATGTTATGCAAAAACAAGAGAAATTGCGCATTATTAATGGAGAATACTTGTAAAACGGAAGCGGAAATAAACAGGATTTCAGGAAAGCAAACATAAAATATAAATAGCGCGTGTCCTGGAGCAGGGTTACCCCAGATGCTAGATTTGATTTATAAATACTCGACATGAAATTTATGGAACGTGAATGAAAATGGCGCACACGACATCCAAAAATTGAACACATTACGCATTTCCAGATGCGAATACAGAAATGCCCGTCAACCCTTGGTGCAAACTCTGCCAGAGCTTTGTAGCAAATTTGTTGTGCATTGGGGATATATGCATATGAGTTTTTTTCTTGCCACCAGAAGTTGTTCTTGCCAGAGGGTGGCCGGTGCATGTGAGGCTGGAAGGGTTGGCTGCAGGGGGGAAGTTTCGATTGTCAAAAAAGAAAAAAGACGCCATCTTCAACACTTTGCCAAATATTTTATTATTTTTTCACAAATGGGCAATTTTGAACACTTTACGCCATTTGCTGCTCATATTTTATGCGCTGTCCCCTGTGAGAGAGCAAGCGAATATATAGCTGCTGCGCTTTATTTGATTGCTCAGAAATTTATATGCTCATTTTAAAAATTAACGACCTTTGACTGATTCGCGCTGATACACAGACAGCATTTGCTTTGGTTAACAGGGCGTGGGTGGAGGGTTACTCGTATTATTGCCAGCAATTTGTACAGCGCAGCCATTAAATAAGAAAGTTTAGCATTTTTTCTTTTTATATTTTTAAATATGCATTTCGTGTTTACTCCATGCAATATCCCGTTAAGTGCGTCATCTTTAAAGACTCGTGTGCCACAAGGTATAAAAAACTCGGCTTCAAAGTTGTGTCGTAATCTAGACGCTGCTGTAAATAAGTAAACGCTGACTCATGATTCAATTTGAAAGTGCTGTAAAAATATGTTTTCGAAGCTCAACAGGTTATTAAATATGTTGCGAGGGGGTCAAATAGATCTATCAGGTCAAATGTAAAGAAGCTATCTCTCCAATTAAAGTCATTACAGCGGGAGTTCCCCAAGGCAACGTGCCCCCTACTATCTGACATATATAATGCAGACGTTCCTGTTATTGGGCACCGTAATCTTCTAGTCGCCACATATGCTGATGACACGGCATTACTAGCCACTGCTGATACATCTGAAGAGGCTTCTCACATTATACAAGGGCATTTGAACATACTTAACGAATGGCAGAGGACATGGAACATCCTGGTAAACAATGAAAAGTCTACAGCCACCACTTTCTCTCTCAGGCCTGGTAACTTATTTGGACTTACGGCATTCAGATATGGGTTTATGCCAGCCGAAGCAATCTACGATTAATTCAGGTTTTTCATTCAGGTTTCAGTGACGAGATAGCCAAAAGCAGCAGTAAATACCTGCATAGGCTCCACCTACACAACAATAACCTAGCAGTTGGCCTGCTGAACAGCAGCAACACCATCAGAAGACTCAAGAGAGTGCACCCTCTGGATCTTCCAAGGGACCAAAATACATCAATCATTCACATCCAATTAAAAATCAACATATATTCCAATATGAAATATCTACAAATGAAACACACCTAGTTAAGTACCCTTCAAAACATTTAATAATTGTCTACGCGTGACAGATTTTAAATAAAATGTTTCTTTCATCCCAAAAAAAAAGAAAAAAAAAAAAAAACTAGATAATAAGTTGGCAGATCAATTATGAGTTTTGATTCTACTGTGAAAAAAAACATTCAGCCGAAAGCTTGCCTTTTTTTTTGAATATAGGTTTCTAACATTTTCGACATATTTTCCGAATATTTAAATTCTTTCTTACTAACAGGTTTAACGTGCCTGCACAACTTAAAATTTAGCTTAAAGAAACAAAAACTTATTTAAATTCAATATATGCCAGTCTTTGGCGTTGTCAGCATTGAAAGTTTGCGCTGGGAAAATATTTACAAGCAGCACAGCGGCACTTTAAAGGATGCTTCACAGCGCAGGACAACCGAAAAAATAACTCAAATACAGATCGAACTGAACGCGAGTAAATACTCTGAGGCCGGCAGTTGATAGGTTTGGGTGAGTTTGTTTTGCTTTTTTACGGTTTTACAATTTCGAATAAAGTCCAAAAGCGTTGGAGGGTTGACAAACTGCAAGCAAGATGCGATTCACCGCGGCCCAAAGTCAAATTCAAAGTTCAAAGCGTAGACAACCCAACGGAGCGGGGAATACTGCCAAGCTGGCGCCGGTATGGTGGGGTTTTACAACAAAGTTTTGACTTGAAGTGCGCGAGGTTTTCACTTGAAAAGTGTTGCTTGAGATGCTGCCAAAGTGGACACTTCCCCCCTTCGACCGGCATATGCCTTGCATTTGCCTTTGATAAACATGAACACCTTCTCAATAGGTTGTCACTGAACAGGCAGGGGGAACAGGGAGCGGAGCGGTTGTCATTCAAATGTGTTTTTATTGATGCGCGCTTGCGGCGCCGGATGTGTTGTCCTTTGGGTTTTCCATTCTAATATCCGCCGGTGATAAGCTGAATTATTGACTAGCGCGGCGCTTCAACAAATGTCCAGAGCTCCAGAGCGCCAGAGCTCGTTCTTTTGCTTCGCTACTTGGTCAGTGTCCTTCCTCGTTAATGTGGGCCGCCAGCGTCCGTGCTTTTTATTTTCCGTTCCTTTTGGCCGTTGATTTGATTTGGGCTTCTCTTCTGCCCACATTAAAGCGCCCACACAACTGCGTTGATGCCATTTTGGGCCAAAGAAATTATCTGATAATATTATTTCATACCTCAGTGCGACTTTTATTGACTTGGGGGGACAAGTTGTTCGGAGTTGTTTAATATACTTTATATGAAAGTCTTATCTATGTTAATTTTCAATGTATTTACTGCTAGAAGAAATTACCCTGCGTCGCCAGGGTTAAATGAATAAAATAATAATATACAAGAATGCATTTCAGCAGGCGACCTCCCACTCTGGTTCATTACATTTTATGTTTTAAATTTTATGATTAATACTTGGCCCAAACTAAGGCTCACAATACTTGCTAGTTCAATATCTGAATTAAAGTGCCATTAGATCCATTAGTTACATGAGTATTAGCTAGTCGGACTGCTAATTGAAAGTCGCTTATCATGCCGGGGAGGGGGCACACGCATATATCATAAAGTCCAGACCAGTTTGTGGTATCTTTTTGCGGATGCGACCAAAGTGCGAGAATGCGTGTCGTATGTAAATTAATACAAATAAAGACAAACAAACGCAAAAAGCAAAAGCAAGAGTATGGGTAATTTTCCAATGGCCCAAACATGCAAAGGACACCGAAAGGACACATAGCACAAGGACACTAGACACGCACACGCACAGAGCTCTGCTGAAAAGCGAACCAAGTCTCTCTCTCAAGTGCTAATAAACTACATGCACATCGGGAAAGCGCGTTAATAATTTATGTGGCCTAATAGACGCCACTGGATAAACATCATATGCAGGACATAGGGCCGCTATATATGGTCGGCAGGGGAAGGGAAAGGGGCTGTATCGTCGCCTGTCAACGTCAACCCTTTTACTTTTCTCGACCCAAAATAGTGCACAAAATTTATGGGCAATTTCGGTAGCTGTTGTTGGACTCTGCTCAAATTTACCTTGACACTATCTGAACCGATATATCTACATGGGCGAGCGTTACTTTCCCTATTAGCTGGGCAAACAGTTTCATTCTCAATTTTGTTAGCTTGTTTGCATATCTTGAGCGACACACACACACACACACGCATACACAGCCAGGGTACGTGGACGTAATGTTCTTTCATTGTTTGAAATTTAATTAACAAAAGGGTCAATTGTCGCGTGTGGGCGGAGAGTTCAACTCACACCCCGACCCCCTGCTGGACAGTTGGTAAACAATATTTTTGATTAATTTATGAATATTCGTGTGAAATTTCATTTTTTATTTGTGTGTATTTTATTCATTTGTTCTTTTCTTTTATTATTTATGCCTGCATGCAGTCCAGCTTGCGTGCTGGTCAAGAGCCGAGCTGCTGCCCATAAAAGTTCAAGTTTAACGAGCGAAATTTAGTAATTATTCTAATTATACTTTTATTGTGCATAATTGTTCTACATTAAATAACAATATACTCATTGGTCTTTTATGTGGAGAGTGTGATATATGAGCTGCACTTAGTCGAGGGTGTGATTAGAGGACTGTTTTTTGCATAGTTTATCGTAAATTTATCCAAATTCAAGAACTGTCTAGTTTCAGTCTTAAACTCCTAAATAGCATATCGCAGCATAAAATCACAAGTCATATCACATGCAGCATCCCTTGGGGTCCGCCACACCCGAACCAACCCAAGCAACACCTCTTGACCGTCAAGTCGAGCCAAAACTATTTTCAAAATCAAATTAAAAGGGGAAAACTAATTCCCACACATGTTCTGAATGTCTGAATGTCATGCCTTCGGGGCCTGACTTCCTGTTGTTCTGTTTTGTTGCGCCCAACCATTTGAAATAGTTGACAAAGTTTCGCACAAAATAATAAAATCAATAAATTGCCTCGTGAACTTTGTTGACTTTAAAGCAGTGTTGAGCAAGGTTTGCGAAATTGAAATTTGATTTATGTTTTGTCTGACTTTTGGACTTTGTATTTTACATAATTTAAATGGGCTTAATTTCAAAGAATTGTTTGCACTGATTGCGGCTACAAGTGTTGGAAAAATAATTAAAACTTAAAAGACATTTTGCAACACTTTTAAAAAATACAAAGCCAAGCTTAGTTAAGCTTAATAAAAGCTGACATAATGCGTGCTGCACTAGTTCTATGGGAATGTATTAATTTTGATTTGGCATTTATTTAATATTAATGATAATAATAATTATTGGACACATCAGCTTTAATCGCCTGCCACGTATCATTTTGCATGTTATAGCCAAGCGACTCAAATGCTATTATTATTACCTGTGCTGTCTGTGTTTGTTCTTTCAGTTAAGCACCTCGCTGCGGTGGCTGGCATGAATTTTTTATGACATTTTTGCAAGTGAAACACTTCAAAGGATGCACTACCCAGTGAAGCATAAGGATAACTGACTGCCCAGGGACAGGCGAGGCGAGGAGCGAGGTGGTGAGGACAGGCACAAAGTGTCGACAAATATTGCAGTCAAGTCAAGGATGCTGCAGATAGTTGAGTATACTGCCAGGGCTGGGACTGGGACTAGGGCTCGGGTTGAGAGTTGGAGCATGAATATTAAATGCGCAGGTAACAGCAGCTAGCAACACGTAAGAGTTTGACCTGGCCAGGCAATTGTGGAATATGTGCTAAACTGTCAGTAATTGAAGACATGCAGAGAGCACTTAAGCACAGACCCCACAGAGCCGCACGCCCGCACAACCCCCAACCCTCTAAACTACCCAAAATTGGACACAGAAGAAGGAACCCTACTCGACGTGCGCTTTCGCCACGGCAATTAACTTTACAAATCGCATGTGAGCCTGTGATTAATTATTCCAAAACCGGACACTCCAGCAGCGGACAGTTAACCCATTTTGGCCTGAAAAAGGGTTGCACTAACAGCTGCACAGCCCTATGTGGCCGGGACTGGGAGTTCGGCAGTGTGGGAGTCTTGGGGGGTGGGGGTGTGTATATTTTTGACATTTCACATTTCGGACCGTCCCAAAAACGTAACGTGATGAATGTTTGCTCATAAGGCGTAAATTGAAACTATTCTTGACCAAGGACTCGCAAGTCTGAGTACGATTTCGAGTCCCATTTTGACCACATGCCACTTAGCACATGTTGGCCGCCCCGCCCCCTTCGCCCGCTTAGTATTGCTTTTCTACACATGCTGCCAAGTTGGGGCGAGACTTTGGTCAGTTTTCTTATCGCCTGGGCACGAAGTTTGGCATTAATTTTGATTTGGTCAACACTTCATTAATCACGCCCCAATGCAAAGTGTTGCCAAAGGGTTCCTTAGACCTACACACACACACACGCGCACACACATACTAATCTCCTGTGGTCAACGACATGTGTGTGTGTTTGTGTGTGTCGAATGTTTTATTGCAGCCTTATCGCTTTATCAAACATAACGAAATGAGAACCTTTTTCCAAGGGGTTTTCCTCTCCAATTCAATTTCTATTTCAAGGCACGCACACAGCATCCGGTCGTGTTTTAGGGACTCTTAGGCATTTGCATATGCTGCCTGCAGCTCTGCTTATCCTGCTGGAGGATCGCGTTGCTTTCACAGTCATCAAATATTTAAATTTTCATGCTCACCGATCCTTTCAATTCGGCCCACAACATTATCCTTGGCGCAAACACATATGCCAGCTGTTTGCCCATAAACCCAAAAAAGGGTTGAAGGGGTTGCTTTTGTTCTGAGAAGCATCTCTGCCAGTGTGATAGAAGCTGAGCTGAGTAGCTCATGATTTACGACTAGACGAATATTTCTAATAGGGGCTTAGGGCTTCACAAAAATTAGTAGCATGTATTTCGGTTAGATAAACGATAAACAGTTTAATCTATTACCAAAAACTGTTGATAAAGTTACAAAAACTTGGACTGTGGGACGTGGTCTTTTTATGCTTCCGCTAAGATTTCCTTGACTGGAGAGTCTTAACTCACACCGACTTGCGATTAAGCGACCCGTTGTCTATCCCATTCTATAATTTCGAGAACCCCAAAAAATTGCAAGCAAATAAAGAAAATAAGAACTCAAAACGCGGAAAAACTTGTTTTGCCTCGAGCATTAAAAACAAGCAAAAACTTAATATGAATGTGGTTGTGCGTGTGTTCGTATCCTTGCTTATCCTTTATAATTTTCACGGTTTGCTGTTGTTATTGTTGCTGCTGTTGACGGCTGATGAGGAGCCACAGCAGCTGCTGGGCAGAACAAAAAAAGAAAGAAAAGGTTCCCTTTTAATATGCAAAGCAACAGCCTTAGGTGCCACGACTCGATGCGAGCAGGAGGGGGCGCTGGCTCGAGTTGGAGCCCGTCTTCGTAGTTTTGCTCAAGTTGAGTGGCAAAAAGTTAATGGATTGTTATCTTGCGGTTTCCTCCGGCTCAGCCGCTGCTCCAATGGACTTGCCTCTGCAATTAAAACGCGCACTTCACATTTTAGTGGGTGTGGCAGAGGTGCAGATGGGCAAACCTCTTGTGCTTCGTTTGCAGTTAATGAAATTGTTATAAGTGCACTTGCAGCCATAAAATACTCAAATACATCCCGCAAAATCCTGGGAGCAGCTGCTAGCCAAGTGGGCGCCTCATACGTAGCAGCAACATATTTCTGCAACATGTTTACAAAAGTTTTTGGCTGCCTCTTCAGACGATATTTTTCTATTTTTTCTTTGGGCATGAGAAAGTCGCCAAAGTTTTTGCCACATGAGCTGAGGACCAAAAATATACAACAAAAAAAAACTTTGCTTTTATTTGCCTCTGGCGCATTTTGCAGTGTTTTTGCGCAGCATATAAAATTAACAGCCTCATTATGAGCTGATTATTGTGGCATCTAGAGACTGCTAGATAATTGATTTAAATGAGTTTCGCAGCAGAAATATTATTTACGCACAGCAGCCAGCTGCGGAAAGTGCCCGCCGCAAATCACCCACTTATTAAACATAAATTTAAGACACAACCAAACAAAAATCGATAACCTACATTTTCAGCATCGAAAAAGGAACTTCAGCTGGCAAGAATAAAGCCCCAAAAAAAAAAAGTACACATAAAGAACAAAGGCAAGAACAACAACAATTAAGGTTGAAAATATACATTCGTATAACAACCCTCAATTACGACAGCGAATTTCTCAATGCTTTTGAGCAGCATGTGTATTTTTTAATTAGAACAAACAGGACGTAAAGGATATGCTGGCGAGATGCGAGCATATCAAACTTGCCGCTGAAGAAAGACAAGAAAAATGTACATTTATTTCGGCAGATTTATGTTTTGTAAATCATTCATACAAATATTTTTGAAATGAAATAAATTACAAAATATTTTTGCCTACAACAAAACGCTTTTACATCTGAGGAGCCAACACTTTCACTAGCTATAGAAATGATAATCTATACTTTATACTCTATATTCTATATATAATCTATATATAAATTATATATTCTCTATAATCTGAAGAGCGAGCTTTATCTGAGCAACTTTAACTCTTTAGCTCTTAAACAACATAATTTTTTGTCTTTTAAGACAAACCCAGTCACATAACTCAACCATTTCAAGGCTGTTTGTATGAATGATGCGTGTATTTCTGCATTTCTAGGTGTTTTCACAAGCCAAACAAAGTCACGTGTCCTTTGACAACATGTGAGCTTTTGCCCAAGACCCGAAGGATATTAAGCATTTGCCTTGGAAGAAAAACTTGAATTGTGCCCCAACTGCCCTGTCACTGGCTATTCTCCCGTATTTCTTATATATCCTTGGTTTGGCTTGTTTTTAAAAGGGTCCTGTTGCCTGTTGCCTGTTGTGTGTGTGTCCTGGTCATGTCAGACGCATATGCTAATTAGGCAATTAATATTTGTGGGCGAGACAACTTAATTTATAGACCAAGAAAGCATATTTCTGTTATGAAATGCGATACTCTCGTAGCGTGTCCTTTTTTAGCATCGAGTGCTGCCTGGACGTGGTGTGAGTGTGTGCGTCATGCGGCAAGACAATAAACTTATCACATGTTGCCAACACTGGCAGCCCCAAAAACTTTTGCAACGAGTTTGATTTGCGGTCGTGCCCCCAGCTCAACCAACACACGCACACACGGACATACACGCACATACGGACATGTCCCCTGGCTGACTGTCAGGAAACTGATATGCGGCTCAGTCCCAAATGCCAGGCCTGCGTATTATTTAAGCATTTCAATAGCTCGACGCACAGTCAGCAATAATATTTTCTTAGACACTATTTTTGACTGCATGCCACGCATAACTTGCCACAGGTTGGGGCCAGATGCAGGGTGGCAGGAGGTTGAGGGTCCTTGTGGTCACCCGCTTGCCTAGTGGAGCATGTGCAGCAAGATGTTGGCCAAGATGCATGCACGAATTCATGACTTGTTTCTCCAGGCGACATTTCTCAGACGACAGACAAGGATTGAGCTGGAGTCGACTCGAGTTCAGTTGAGTTGGGCTGCGGTTGCTCAACAGATTTGATTAAGTTTGTTTGCTTAAAGGCTGACAGCCAAGTGGGCAGCCGGGAAATATGATACATTCCTCATAGAAAACTCACAAGAATAGCCAAACAAAAGCTGAAACTATGAATAAGATAATTTAATGTACAAAATATATAAAAAGTATGCTTGGAGAATAAAACAAAAAGGCTGAAATATGGAGGAGATTTGCTAACTTTGCTGACTTTCTTTTGTAGGAAACAACAAAAATCATTGACAATGTTCACATAGAAGCTGATTGCATAATTAATAAATGAACAACATTGAAAATTCTTTGAAAACGTTTGTTAGACTTGAACATGCTCGTGTATTCAAAGCTTTGCTAGTTTTTGGGTTGGAAGATTTTCAAACGTTTTTTAAATATTTGCTTTGAAATAAAATGCGATCACAATCTAACGACACGACGACTCGTGCTAAGATAATCTATAGAAGACTTTTTACGTGGAAGAACACTTTGAGCAGAATACTCTGTAACGATTGCAATAGTGATGATATGGAGAACACTGAACGGTTGAAAAATTGATGCGGTAAAGGTGTATAATTATGTGCTAGTCTAGTAGGGATAGAGAAGTTTAATTGACTAGTAAACCCAGAAGAGTCGATTACGCCCGTGAATAAATATTACACCAAGCATGGTTCTAAGATTCATTAATAAAGGAAGAATAATCGTCAGAAGTCTAGAGAAGTGTGATGGTAACCGCACACGAGGATCCCAACTAAATCAGATACATGAGGCGTACTCTAGTATAGGTCGTACCAAAGATATTCAAAGGGTCTTTGTCATGCATGAATCGTCAAACTCTGTTGACATCGCTCGCTTAGAGATATAGTACCTCGATACCACAGAGTAAAGCCAACTTGTTAGCAGGCTTCGTAGACACTCTATAGATAACCTATATACCTATAGATATATATGTATATACTTAGTACTATATATATAAAGTACTTCTCTTCACTTCTCACCGACTTTATTAGCCCGCATTAAACCATCAATGAGTCTTTTTATAGCTCCCGGAAAAGCTGCTCAGTGCAATCGGCTGCTCAAAATTTGCACACGGAAATAAGTTAATCGCAAGTAAAATAACTCTGAGCAATTTTGTGCAGCTTTCTCAAATGAAAAAAAAAGTTGCCATAACGTAAGGTAAACACAGGGCTCAGCTCGGCAAACTCTGAACGGTGAATGGTGCACGGCAAACTTTTCCGTTCAAGTAAAGTTCGTATTACGTATATGTAATGTGGCAATAAATGTTGCGCTCGATTAAAAAACCATTGCATACTTTTTGGCGCTGCGGCTTTACGAGCGCCCAGATACAAGATACGAGCAGAAGGAAGAGCAGGCGGACTGGCGGAGGCGTTTTTTTCCTTTTCGGTCTGAAATCTGTTGGGCCAACAAAATAAAAAAGAAATTGTGTAAACTCCAGACGGGCGGCAGCGGATGAGCTGTGCGGGTGTGTGTGGGCGCTGTGTTGTTAACGCGTCAGTTACAAGACACATCTTGCAAATACAATACGAATACACGCCCCTCACTCCGGCGCCCCTTCCTACTACTCCCAAGCCCCTGCATGTGAAAAGTTGGCTGCTTAAGTAAGTGCTTGCAATGTTGCCGCAAGACTTTGCAGCCGACGATTAACTGAAGCCGAAAAACTGCCTTGAGATGGAAATTCACGTGAGCCAGATGTGGAAATCAGTCGAGTTAAGCCCTGAGATGTAGGCATGACTAAAGACATGGCAAGTAAACGCTTCTTTTTGTTTAACTTGTATTAAATATATTCTTTTAATCTGATATAACTAAATTTAAAAGTCAAATTGACAGCTTCCTTTTTCCAATTCTTCAAAAGTTTAAACAGTCTCTTGAATAAAATTTCTATTTTTATAGCGTAGCTACAAATCTTTTTTATAATTATCATCTTTGAGTAGCATAAATCCGATTTTCGGGTCTAATTCTAAGCTTCTACTGAATATTTTTGAAAAATGCCGACAAAAATTGAATATAAATTTAAAATATTTTACTGCAATTTGCAGCCGCATTTGTCTCTCTTCAAAAATACAAATTGTATCTCAATCCACAAGCGCCTCACGCTGTTGCTCTTCCAAGTGCATTCAGTCAGCACCCTGAATAGAACTGAATGCCCTCGGGTCCGCCAAGCACACGCCAAGCGCTGCATTTGCCCCTCCTGTGTGAGAACAACAAAGGGCAAGCAGAACCACAAGCATACATATGTATGTACAAAGGGAAATGTATAAACATGAGCATGAAAAGTAAATGAAAATGTCATGCAACCAATTGGCAACACCGCTGACCCCTGTCCAGGCCAGGGGCAGGACAAATGGCAAATGGCCTGAGTGCAGTCACGTGTCCTGCTTGGTGGTTGCATTCCGTGCAGGACTAAACGGCAATTGTGTAAAGGAGCGAGGACACAAGCATATGTATGTTCCCTCTAGGGGAAAGAAACCGGTTGGCCGTTCGGGAACCGAGGTCCTAGGCACACGCATCGAACCGAGCCGGTTGGGCAAATGACCTAAGGTCAGTTTTAATGTTGCGTTAAATTGGATAAGGCTCATTTACAAATTGATCAACCTGGGCTAATCAGGAGGCAGGACCAAGAATGAAGCCATCGAAGTGGTCATTTGATTGCCCAACACCGCGGTTGGTGGTCAGCGAACGGAAGTCGATTGCTCGCCGTGTTGTGACACATGTTTAGCGGCGGGTTAAGTGGACAATGGACAATGAGCAAGGGGCAACCGGTTTGCAATAAGGTTGAAATCCACGAAGGGATCTTTCGGTCTGTCCCCCTCTACGCGCAGCGCTTAAAGCAGCTAAAGCCAACGAGCTGGCAAAAAAAAAGTTGAAGCATAATTTCGGCAGACCTCGTAGAGTAATCACTGAGACGCAAGCGTTACAGAAAACCTGGCTAACAGCTAAAAAAAAAACACAAAACAAACAAGCGAAAAGCAAAAAACAGTTTATAACATCAAGAGTGACAGACTAGCGTATACCCTGTGCTACCTTGACATGCTGGAAATTCGATTCTCAAGGAACCACAATAGGCCTTGTATATGTTATACAAATACCTTAGCTTAAGTAAATCTTATTAAAAATGCGTTCTTTTTGGGGGGAAGCAGAAGTGTTATCCGACTAATTAAATATTTTGTTGATCTTTAAGCTATACTTGCACATAAATGCCAAATTAGAGGTATCTAACTTGCGATCTATACGTAAAATCGGAGATTGCAAAATAGGCTTAAAAAAAACTGAAGCATTCGAGAGATCGTTTCGTTCTTACAACCGGACATACTGTTGGGCATGTCTAAAACTTTTTCTATTTTTTTTTTTTTTTGTTTGCATTACATAAAATATGTTATATACTTTTGCACAAGTGCAATATACCCCTTTTTACCCAATTTGAATGAGTTCTGGTTAGCGCGAAAAGCGTAAATGCAAATGGGCGAAAAAAAAGTGCGCTGATACTTGAGAGCCAAACAAAAATCTCTGTTAAAATTATATTTTATAATAAGAATGAAAATAAAATTATAAAACTTTTCAATTTTTTTTTTATAGCTTAGCTTTGTTTTCGGTCTCTCGCTAATTTTTTGTAGCATTTTTTCTTTCGTTTTGCGCGCTTTTTATTTGAGCGAGTTTTAGTTTTCACTCATTTATTTACTGAATTTGTACACTTTTTCATGCTTGTTGCTAATTAAGAACACGTAAACTGTAAAATTGCTGTTTTCGGCTGCCTTTCGTAAAAAGTGCGCTTTAAAGATGGGATGTGTGCATGGGAAAGGTTAGTTTGAGAAGAGTTTCAGAATTCAGAAAGTTTTAGAATTGAGGCTTACGACATGGCTTTAATGATGAGATTACGAATCTTGGCAGTTAGATCAAGCTGGAAGTCAGTGTGAAGAATTCCTTAATATATACTTTCCCTGTTCAAAGATTCCTGCTCCCGACTTATGTTTAAGCAAGTAAGAGGTTCTAGTCAGGAGCTCCCAACCAGGGGAAACCCTGAACCCTCCTCTTCCAACATCAAATGCATATATATATTCTATTTTATAAACTATATGTCAAGTTTGGTGACTCTAGCTCTTATTATTTACCAAAATTGCCCAAAAAACTGGATATCGATATCGATTTTTATCGATTGCATGAAAACGGAGTAAGTTATCGATTATCGGAATCAAAATAATTCTGGGCAGGCACTAGGGGTACCAACATCTAAAGTTTCAAGTCTCTTGCCTTTATAGGTTCTGAGATCCTTGCGTTCATACGGACATACGGACAGACAGACAGACGGACATGGCTAGATCGACTCGGCTATTGATGCTGATCAAGAATATATATACTTAAGGGGTCGGAGATGCTTCCTTCTGCCTGTTACATACATTTGGATTTTGCACAAATACAATATACCCTTATACCCATTTTTAATGGGTTCAGGGTATAAAAACATGTCCCCGAGGTAACCAACCTCGTAAAAAGCAAAGCCAAGCGCTTAAGCTGGCTGCTAAGCCCCAACAACAAACTCTTATCTAGAAGGCAGTCCTTGTCCCTGCATGGCGATATGGGCTCCAGGTTTATGGTATAGCCGCAAAGACTCACCTAAAGAAACTTCGCATCCTGCAGGCCAAGACCTTGCGAAAAATGTCTGCAGCCGAATGGTGTACTTGCACACGGGACATCGCAAAGGACCTTAAGGTTCCAATGAAAGGTTCCTGGCAAGGAACCTTCTAACGAGGCGAATAAGACGGAGGCTTAAAAGGACCTACCCTACAGACCTAGTCGATCGACGCCTTAAGTATAGCGTGCAGACCCTCAACAAAATGGATTAAATGGGTTTTGTAGCCATAGTTTAATTTACATATTTTACCTTACAGTAGGATCAAATTCAGTTCAAGCTCAGTCACATATGAATTCAAATAAAAACTCATCAATTTATATTTTTACATGTAAAGGCAACGCAAAACATGTTCGACTTTGTGCCCAGTAAAGACCCTATAAATGGCAATGAAACACTGCGACGCGCGCGACGTCACATATCCTTTCTCAGAATATGGAATAAGGTGAGTAGACAGCCGCAGCTAAGTATATACATCTATATATATATCAGCCAAGTGTTTGCTACAATATGGAATTAGATGGACTGTTTCTATCCGGAAGCTCTGCAGCCGAACAGCACCGAGATGTGTGAATTCGTTAGGAACAATCCGAGCTGCACCTATTTTGTATACCACATTGACTACCTGAAGCTGCTGTTTTGCACCTTGAACCTGGGTTGGGACAGTTGTTATGTCTTTATGGTGGCTTTGATCTTCGTGATGCTGTACTTCGTGCTCTACATGATTATCAAATACTTGTGAGTATTATTTATTGTCAATTGAAGATTGACCGACTGTTTGATACCCCTTTCCAGCTGTCTGCCCAACTACATGACACTGATGGAGATGCTGCCCATATCTTCGTACACATATAGTTTTGTCTACTTTGGCAGTTGCCTATTTATACCCGAATATCTGAACTTTTGGCTCAGCTGTCCCTATAAAAGCGTCGATGTGGCCAGCCTGATGTTCACCAAGTCAGTTGGCGATATTCTACGTTTTTTTCTGCTCGGCATTATGATGCTCTGCATTAAGGGTTATCATGTGCGCAGCGTGCTCTGGTGGGGCAATATGTCGTTCATTTTAATAGGCTATGTCTATTTGTTTATGGTTGTGCGTCTCAAGTACGATCTATTTGGTGCCTTCGATTTGGCCTACGATAATGCGCACTTGATGACTCTCAACGCGTGGACATTTTTGTTTGTGTTCAACCTCGTTCTGCTCCTGTCTATTCTCCTGTCCTACCACAAACGGCGCCGTCAATTAAGAAAAACAATTGGCAAAGAGTCCAGCGTTTCAAAAGACATCCCAAGTCCAGCCAGTGAAATGGATGATGTTGGCAACTCACCTTTGCGCGATGATCTCAACAAATTCCAGATCTGGTGGAGCACTGTTAACGGCTATGCGAATATGAAGGAGCACAACAAGATCATAGTTATATGCTTTGTGAGTCGAGCTCTGCTGCTGGCTGAGCCTAATTAATCTCCAGAACTATTCAACTATTCAACAGACGCCGCTATACTTTCTTCTGGCCAATATAGTACCCGTTATAGACAAAAATCGGCCAATGTATGGCTGGTGCAAGAACGTGAATTGCGTCAGTTTTCTGGTATTTCCCATCATATTTATAAACCTGATGCCCGATCCGAAGGCCTGGTTCGGAGTGTTCGTGATAAGCTGGATATTGGCGTTTATGGTCTACATCTCAACCCATTCGCTGCGGGAGCCCAGCCATGCCGCGCTGTGCATCTATTCCATAGTGGGCATGGTCGTCTGCTCCGTTTCCATGGACTGCCTGATCGGAGAGATTGACAACCTGGCCTGGCAATATTTCAGCTTGCGCTTCCATGGCATGTCGGACCTGATCTGTCTGATGTTCTTCAGCAGCGGCGAAATGCTCTGCGCCTCCGTATTTCTGCATTATCTCATCGCTCACAACCTGAACGATGCGGCCTACGGCGCGGTCATGAGCCTGATTACACACTCCGTGTACACAGCTCTGCCGCTGCTCGTCCTGCACAATTGCTACACGCGCAACACCTATGTGAGTTGAACTCTTGCCCCGCATTTGTGCAAGGGTATTCAAATGGGTTTTTGATTTATTTTACAGATCATGGAAACCGCCAAGTCGGAGACATGCTTTAACTTCTTTTTGGTCATCTTTTTTGGTACACTCTTTCACGTCTCGATGAGTGCGAACGAGTTTCGCATGTCGCTTTTCTACTATCTGCTCATCTTCTGCAGCTCCTTCGTAGTGTTTCAGATGGCCGCCTACAGCGAATGGGTGCATCCTTTTGGTGCATTGCACACCATACAGCCGCCCAGGGAGACACGCAAGCACTGGGCCTAAATCGAAACCGATTTGTGCATTTATCAAAAATTTCAGCTGCAAGAGGTGTAAATAAAATCTTTGCCAACCGATTTCCACCTTGTACACCTTCGCCAGCCGACTTTAAGCCGATTCGCATCTGATTACAGGATAACCCCCTATCACTAGCAAAATGCCAACCAACTCTAGTCACGCTGAACAAAAGCACTTTTGTGCTTAAAACGGGATTCAAAAATAAAATCCGCAAAAGCAGCAAATGTGGCATTGCCTACTTCGGGGGTTGCCAGCTCTTTATTTGGCTGGGCAAATGTGAAATCTTTGCGCCCCAAACGAAATTGATGAATTTTCGTTTGTTGCCATACATTTTGCTTGGGCGTTAGCGTTTAGGGTGTTAGGAGTAGGTAGTTGTGTTTGGAAAGATTTTTAGATTATTAAAAAAATTGTTACAAGAAGCAGAGCTAGACTCCTACAGGATGCCTTTCGCTGGCATATTTTGACATTTGCTAAATTAAAGTGAGTTGCGATTTTTTCCTATCTATCCTTGCCTTTGCTTCCCCAGCTCTTGTAGATGCTGTTATTGTCCCGGCACCTTTTACATTACATATTAATTCATGCATAAAGTGTGAGAAAAAAGGAATTGCGAAATCTGCGCCGACAGGACACGACACTTTTGTTGACAGGACGTTGAGTCAACATGCGGCTGGGCATCATTTGGATCCTTGCGATTCGCGCTTTGGCTTGTGGCTGCCACAATCCGTGTCCCGGTCAGCCAACTCTCTGGAAGCTGGCCTGGCAACGCGTTGCTAGCATATTGCTTTATTGTCTTCGACGTAAACAAATTAAATAATGGAACATTCTGCCTTTCAGGTGCATAATTCCCCTAATTAACGCACAAGCTGCATATTAAAAGCATACTTTAACAAGTTATTGAAATTATAGGAATTACATTATATATTTTTTAATTAGTTCCCTAACATAATCCCATCATATAGAGCAATTGACAAATAGGCTTTTGAGTAGTGGGGGAAGTACCAAAAGCTCTGCAAACTCGATAAACTTTTACATATTTTACAGAAATGATTAAACGACAACGACCACACATAGATGGCACTTTATGCTAGCGCCCTTGTTGCCAAATGCCTGTGATGTAAACTGTAATACTATCACATCTGGCTGTCGATACATCCTTTCAAGTGTATAACAATTTAATATTGGGTCGATTAACCAACATAGATGCCGACACTTGCTTCTGTTAGCGCCACCTCTTATTCATTTTACATTAAACGGGCCACAGGTGGCGCTGCACTGGTTCGTTGCTTAAAGTAGCAATAGACTAAATGTCTGCCGCTTAATTTATACGCTAGGTGGCGCCACTAGCTTGGTCTACGCTGCTTGCTTTGAACCGTGCTGCGCATTGCCAGATGAAAAGGTAGATAAAATGGAACTAAATGTGTTTTGCTAATTATGGTTAGTGAATAATCTTAAACATAATTAAGGTTGCAGAGGGCGCTACAAGTTTCAGAGTAACTCGATTTGTCTTTGACACCAACCTTTGAGCGGAGCGGCATCCTGCGAATCCCGGCATCCTTGAATCCCAAAATAATAAAGTTACGATTTTTGTAAATTACAAGAACTGAGAGCCACAATAACATTTATAAAGTATTCAAGCAGTAGGCGTACATATTTGCAGGAGCATTAATGTAACTGAATATGCGCATACGCACAAACATAGGAGCACAAGCAAGAGGAAGCGAACAACAAAAACAGGTAGATTTAATGCACTCGCTCATTGCACTCACCCAAATAACTGTTACCATTTTGCGTCTCCTCTTTGCGTTTCATTCCGTCTGTTGATGTCGATCGACTGCTGCAATGCCAAAAATGCACTTTTAATATTAGCTTCACACAGTACACACGCGTTATTATTAAATATACGCTGCCCTTTGGCACAGCCCTTTGCTACACACTTGCACTTGAACATATCATTTATTATTAAACGCAAAAAATAATAGAAAATAAAATTAATTAGATCCCACACCCGTATTGTCATCTTGACGCTTACTCAACAACTGAGCTTGGCAGCAGCGACAAAAAGGGAAATTTGTCTTAGGGGTAACGGTACTTCGCTGTTGATCTCCGCAGTGCCCGCTATTGTTGTTAAAGTGTACTACAAATACCCTAGGTTTAATTTCCGAAAAGAAATTTCTTGGCAATATCCTAGAGAGGGTATTTTCACTTGCTTAGCATGGACACTTAAGATTTGCCCCTGGGATATCTTTGCAGCCTTGGTAGTTGTCTTTCTACCGAAGAGTCTGTTAGAAATAACCCTAACTCTATTGGTGGAAATCTCGTGGGAATCTGCTGGCAGCCACCTATCGGCTATTTAAGGGGTAAATTCACCAATTGCTTAGCAGAGACACTTAAATGGCGCAAAATTTAAATGTAACATAATTATTTATAGTAAACGAGCACAAGCGCATAATTATTTGTTACTGTCTGCAGGCGTGCAAGCAGCTTGTTTCCTATAGATGACTAAATATTTGTACTTTTTCAGATGCATCAACTTAAAATACTACAAAGAGCAGTCAATAAAAACAAGCCCGCCGCTAATTGGACAGAGAAAGCTCCATTGCAGCCAAGATTATTTAAACTAATTAAGTATTGCGCCTCGTCCGGAGTCTGGCAGGCGGCCTGGTTACATGACACATCGCCAAAGCCCTGCGCCTGCACCGAGAAGAAGAGCGGGGGACAGGGCTCATAGTCATAGTCCACACAGGCATCCGTCAAATCGTAACTATACGAGCCCAACGCCGTGGACTCACATCTCTCGTCCTGGCGCAGCGGGTGGCTCACGTTGCGAAAGGGCAACTCGATGCTGCGCGAGAAGCAGACCGTGAAAGTGATCTGACTGATGGCTGCAATCTTCAGATAGCGCATGCTCTGTCTGGCTGGCATATAGAGCGCGTCCAGGCGATAGAAATTGATGCTGCCCAGCCGAGCGTACTGCTCCAGCGAGTTCAGGCCATACTCGCTGATAGCCCCATTGGAAGAGCAACGCGGATTCCAGATGCGACGCGGAACTGAATCAGACAATTAACTCAAAAGTCTTAATATATCTTAAGAATACTCACCCTGACGTATGCGCCCTATGACTGGATCTCCACACGCCTCCGGCGGCTTCTCAATGTTCAACAAAAGCAAATCTCTGCTTGGCTCTCGCACAAAGTCGTGAAACCGAACCAAGGCGCCGCCGCCATAGTAAATGAAGTTCAGGTGGGGCAGACTGTAACGCAGGCGCTCCATATAGCGCACACAGTAATCGTAGTCGTTCTCATCCACATAGGACGTGGGACTGGGCACCAGCAGAGCCACCAGCGAGCGGCCGCCCAGATTGTCAGTGGCTTGATCCACCGCCAGCAGCTGCTCCACTCGCGTGCTGAGCGTGTTTAGTATTGCGGGTAGATTAAAACCGGCTGGATCTACGCACATGCAATTAGGTTAAGATGTCGAACCAACTATGAATTGTTATGCTTACGCCAATAATGCGATGTAAAGTTCCATTCCTGGTATACATTTACTATATAGTCGGTTGTATTCACTATGACTGAAGCATCCGAGGCAGCAAAAAGCGTTACAGTGCTCGCATACGGATGAATGTTTAAGTTCTGTAAGACATAGCTGCAGAGAAATCGAAGGATAGACTTAAGCAAGTATTTTGCATTCAGTTTTCATGTTAGTTTTCCCCGTGAAGTGAATTTTCCGAGGTTCATTTTAAATTGAAGCCCTTTTAGACCAAAATGTATGCCAACTTTGACTCCCTATTCAATGGAGCGAGAAGTGTGAAAAACTTCTTCGAGTTTACAGACAGATCTTTGCCATGAATGAAACACAAATACGTTTTCCACAGCCTTTTTCCACCACCTTTCCACCTAGGCGGCTGAAGTGCTTAAAAATCCTGTGGGGAGCAAAAGTCAGCTCTATTCTAAACAAAACTTTGAAAAAACTTTGGGCTTAGCGAGAAGTGTGAAAAAGTCCGTGAGTTTACAGAAAAAACTTTGACATGAATGAAATACCAAAATGTGCGTCTAGCACATGAATTGATCATCAGTCAGTCAGTTAGTCAGTCAGTCGGTGGGTCAATCAGATGGATGAATTATAGATTCACGTGCACTTACGCCACATAGTCGACTATCCAATCGTATGGCCAATTGGTGTCCACAAACACAAAGACGTTTGTCTTTATGGTGGTCATATTGGATATATCCGCTGACTGATCGCGCTGAAAGTAGTCCATGATGGCTGCAAAGGAGAGTAAATGAAAGGAATGTATATGAAAATGGAAATAAGATCGGATAATTAGCCTACGAGGAACCACTTGGGCAGAGTCTAAGCACAAATAAAAACAGGCTGGTTAGTTCTAGTGGGGACTTTATTTGCGACTTTTTCACTGGAACTTACAACTTAAATAAAAAAATTATAATAATAATTTAAGACGACAAATATTTGGAAGGAAGCTAGGGTGGGGCATACATACAGGATGTGATTAATTTGAACTCTTTTTACTGGACTGCGACTGCCGCACAACTGCACTACTGCAACGACTGCTGCAGCAGCAGCGCCAGCAAAATGGTGAACAGACTGGCCGCCAGGCCAGAGACGCCGCTGTAGCAGCCCATGTTGACGGACGAAACGATGTAGCGCCATTGATCGGGCGTCTGGCAGGCATCCTGTGTGCAGGATGTGGTGTTGATGCTACCCGGCTGGACGGACAGATAGAGCGGCGGGCACTGTGTGATGGTGTAGTAGCCATTGCAGGCATTGGACAGATCGTAGGAGTAGCTATTGCCACTGATCTGCACACAGCTCTGGTCCACAGTGGTGCCCGTGCTAGAGCTGGTGGAGTTCTGCTGCGGCCACTCGTAGCTGCGCGAGGAGCAGATGGTAAAGCTGCCGCCGTTCTGCGACTGAATGGTCACCACGCGATTGCTGCCGGCGCCAAAGAAGTAGTTGGAGGCAACGCGATAGAAGTTGATCGTGCCCGGCCGCACATACTGGTACATCTGGTCGGTGCCCCAGCTGGTCGTATACCAGGCCGAGCCGCAGCGCGGATTGATGATGCGTCGGGGTACTGCAAGAAGCGGATTGTCGCATGCTGAGTATCAAAGCGAGCGTGAGGCTTGAGGGATGCACTTACTCTTCACAATGCGCCTGGCTACAGGTCCCGCCGATGTGGCTACGGTGCTGCCCGTCATCAGCGAGAACAGATCCCGCGAGGAGTCGCGCACAAAGCTCGCGAAGCGCTGAATGTTGCCGCCGCCATAGTAGACGAAGCGCAGATCGGGAATCTGCTCGTAGATATACTGCAGCTCCGTTGTGGCATAGTTGGAATCGCCATCATTCACCGTCGCCTGATTGGGCATAATCAAGGCCACCAGAGAGCGACCGCCGACGCTGGAATTGGTCTGCTCGCCGTTCAAAAGATTTTGGGTTATATTCTGAATCGTGCGCAGAACAGCGGGCAGATTGAAGCCTTGGGGCACTGTGCGAAAAAGGTAAGGATTACCATTGAGTCAATGCTAAATTTTATCCTCACGATAAATTGTACAACGAACTCACCATTCGCCTGTGTGGTCACGTTCCACTGCTGATAGACGTCGGTGACGTAATTCGTGGTATTCACAATAATCGAGCCATCCAAAGCGGAGAGCATCGTCACGGAACTGGCATACGGATGAATATTCAGCTGCTGCAGTACATAGCTGTAGAGGGAGAAGAAGCATGAGCGGGGGCTTAGCTGGTAGACACGACTCCAACTTACGCAACATAGTCCACAATGGAGCTGTACTGCCAGGAAGTGTCCAAAAATATGTACAAATTGGTCATGGGTGTGATAATGTCCGACAGATCCTGATTGTTGCTGGCCGTGCAGGAGACATCGTTCAAGGATTGCGCTGTAAAATTAGTAAGCAACAAGAGAAAAGAGAGTGCAGGTTGTGCGTGTGAGAGCGCGAGAGCTTAGAGATGGGCGCGTGTCGGGCTTTGCTTAACACGACACGACACGAACACGAGCCTTACTTTATATATAGTACAGGCTACTCTGGGCTACGACAGCCTAGGGTTTGAACCAGCAACATTACTTTTGGGCTACACTTTTTCAAATTTATAAATAGTTGTTCTCATTTATCGTGCGTGTTCGTGTCACGAAAGAAAACACGAGAGAGCTTGATATACATATGTAGGTATTAAAGAGAGCCTAGCTTATGCCCAAGTGGTTTCATGATATAAATAAAAGTGTGCTACTTACGCACATAGGTGACCAGCGAGAGGGAAGCAGTGTTGGCAAATTCCGCAATTGCCGCTGGCTGGAGCGTGACACGCAGTTGCATGCCCCTATCAAGGACCTGGGCGAATGCGCTGGTCTGTGCCTGCATCTCCGCCGAAGGCGCCACATTGGTGAACTGCTGCTGACGACTGCAGGCCTGAATGCCGGAGCCCAGCACACCCGTCGCGGAGTAGTACATGCGCAGCAGCTGGGAAAGCTTCAGGCCGGAGGCCTGGGTGCGCCAGTTGGCCACGTTCTTGGCTATGATCAGACCGTCCAGACCGCCGCGAATCTCCGCATCGGTTGCCTCCAGATTGTTGCGCTGCGACAGGAAATACCAATGGGGCAGCACCGTGTCATTCCAGCCGCCGGTGGCGCCGACTGTGGCCGCATTGTTAGTGGAAACCGGCACCTGGACGAGCGTCACCTCGGCCAGGTCACCCGCCAGCGTGGCTGCCCAGCGATTGTCTATAGAGGACGCCGCCGTCTGGGACTGGGTGCGACCACGGCGCTGGGTAGCCAGTTGCAGCAGCGTGTTCACCGGCACAGTCTGCTGTTGCAGACCCGACGCGACGCCCGCAATCAAGGTGCCCGCCGAGACAGTGCCCCAGGGCGTGCGCACAACGCCATCTTCCACGGGACACTGGCTGGTGCCCTCGCTGCCGCCATACGCCCAGTCGGTGTCGTAGTCCAGCTCGCCCAGCTGCACATAGTTCGAGCCAGAACGTGCCCGCTTCGGTCTGCTGTCCAGCCACTCGGCATCCCCAATAAAGTTGCTGGCTTCGTCCTTCTTAAGCGCACGGGGCAAGCGCTGGGCGCGATATTGAGAGAGCTGGCCACACACCGTGTTCTCGTCGCCACGCTGCCTGGTGTCAAAGGTGCTGGAAAGCATGAAGTGCAGGGAACAGCGCTCCGTGCTGGTCAGCGAGCTGTTCGGGAAATTGTTCGCATTGCCGGGCAACAGGCTGGAGAGCAGAATGCGCAGCTTGGGAAACTGAAAGCCCGTGGGACTGTAGGGTATTACGCCATTCACGGCATTAACGCCCGGCGCACGCTTAATGCCATCCTGCCGGAAACGATGCAGCAAAGCAACCGAAACAGTTCTGATGTCCACCTGGTAGCCGGTTGCCACATAGCTCTGCTCGACCTTCTCAATCAGCGAGATCAGTGTGTCCATGTTGGAAGGCAGGCGATTGTCCCGATTCATGAAATACGACGTATTATAGCACTCGATCAGCGAGGGCGGTATCTGCAGTTGGGCATTCTCCTGTGCCTGCACTGGGCCAATCGCCAGGATCAGGCCCAGGCCCAGGCAAAGGCAGACAGCGGCTGCCTTCAATTGTGCAAGCTGCATGCCGTGGCTCCTTGTAAGTTCGTTTATTCTTCGGTTCGTTGAATGGAAGCTGAAAGTAGCGCACATACGTCCGACAATTAGAGCACGTTTAGGCAGGTAAGTGTTGCCCACCTTCCGCCCAAATTAGTGTCCAACTTGGTTACAAAACAACTTATCGAACTGGCGGCCCTGGCCCAAAATTAAAAAGAAAAAAATGCCCCAACCGCTGTTGAGTCAGCGTCCGCATGGCCTACGCTCGTCTGGGCTCTAACCGTCCAATGATAAGACCTCGCCCATTGTATCCACTGCGTACAGGCTGCCCTTATCGGGGCCCGCGAACAATTACTCGTGTTTGATTTACGCTCATGTGTAAACTCTCTTATCCTTATCGCAATGCAAACATTTAGACAGTCAACAGGTTGGGCTTTCAGATGTCTAGCTAAGTGGAGATAGGCGCAAGAGTATTGATCAAATCTGCCCAATTTCCAACTAAGTAAATTCATTAACTTCATTTTTGATATGCCGCACTTTGTTGGGACAGGTGGAAACAGCTGAGAGTAGAAGCGATAGCAGATAGAATTTGTGAAAGGCAGGCGAGAAAACGCATGAAACCCAAAATAATAGACTAAGATAACTGTTGAAAGGTTAAATCAAGAAAGAGATATTTCACAACTGTAATTAGTTTAAATGTTCACCTCTTTGCTTGGAAACTGTACCCAAGGGTTAGACCTATGCTCGAACCGACACTTTTCTTTCTTAAGCAGGTCTTGGAGATAGGTAGGTAAGACACTTCCGTCTCTCTTCCATCTCTCACTGATGTGTCACTTCCTGCCCGATGCGAGCTTTACGACTCTTTGTCAACTCTCTGGCTTATTGAGAACCAACTTTCATATAACACTAACACCCCCCTCTTATGTACACGGAAGCTGATGTCATGTCGGCACTGCACACTCATGAACTTATCAATTGGAAAATAAAATTAATATAATAAAGACCAAGCAAATGTCGCTGTAAGCGCATGAGTCAAAACACCTTGATATGCCGTATATAAAAATGTATATATATATCGGCTATCAATTTTTATCAGTTTGACAAAAGAATTCGTTCCTAATGCGGCCAGATTGGCACATGGACGCAAGTCGCAACGAATACCGTTAGTTAGTTAACTATATGGCAACACTATCGCCAATACCGAATACCGTTACAAGCGCGTGAGTCAGCTGTAGGACAAGAACTTCGGGCCCTGTAATGCCGCCGCCTATTGCCCAAGTCCAGATAATGGTTGGCATTTATAAACACATATAGTTAGCTATGTATTTCTCTCACTACACTCAACTGCGATTTTACTGTGATAAGATAACATTTTTTGATTGTTTAAGCACCGTTGGTTTAAACTATTTTTAAAACTGGGGCGTTAACTGTTCGCTGTAGACTTTTTTGTAGACTTTCTTTGAAGCTCACTTAAAATATATATTCTTTTTCAAAGTATTTTCATCATTTTGCACAATCTTTTAGACACTAAGTGGTCATAGTTTCTCTCTAATTAATTGCCTTTATATATGTATTATATTATTTTCACAACCGAAGATGTGCGTTTTCCGCTTTACCTTGTTCCACCTGCTAAACTATTCGTACTGATTGCTCGGCTTTTGGGCGCACAGGTGCCTCACCTGTTTGCCGAGCAGCAACATAGCAAACTGCTTATCAGTTCTCCCCCAATACCAATATCGCTGATAAGATATGAGACTTTTGGATTTGGGTGAATAATACACGACGCAGCGAACGTTGTGCAAATCGAAATCAACTTTTGGATATCTGCCGAACTCTACAATTTTACTACACACCATAAACATGGAGAGTTGTTATTGGTATTTTGTGGCAAGCCGAGCATTTAGCTAATACGGGTTTTCCTTCTTATCAAATTGTAAAAAGTTGTCATTTAATTAAAGGCGAGCGACAAGATGACAAAGGTTTTCGATTCGATAACCTAGAAACTGTTGAAAATACCTATCGAAACACCAGCCGACAGCGGCCCTCTCTTGCGAGTAATTTCGAAATGTCCCGCGCACAATTACCAGGGCTGTCTGCAACTGCTGCACATTTGATGGAAATATATCGATATTGTGTGTTATCGAAACACGGCCAAATCAGATACCATTTGACAGTACAAGAAAAAATAATCAATATAGCAGAATGTAATAAAATGCATTTTATTACTTAAAAAGTTTAATAAAGTGTATTTCAATTGCAGGGGCAAGCACAGGACAGCACAACAGGATGCCATTTTCGTGGCATTTATGGAAAGACATCCCATAATTGCGAAAAACTACTACAAAGGCGATAAATTGGCCAGCGAGGCCGCCTGGCAGAGATTAAGCAAGGAGCTAAACAGTGTGGGACCGCCAGTTAAAGAAGCCGGCGAATGGAAGCGAGTAGGTTAAATGACAGTTCAATCTGCCCAGCAATCATATGATAACAATTGTAGGTATGGAAAGATTGGAAGAGCTGCATACGCAAGAAGATTGCCAACAATCGGCTGGAGCCGAACGGCACGGGGAAGAGTTCCTTATACCAGGACACGCTCACGCCCCTGGAAGATGCCGTGGCGACAATCACCGACCTCTATGAGATGGCAGACATCATAGTCGAATCGCAGCCAAAGTCTAAAGCTCGTCAAGAAACGAACGCAAACATGCGCCTGCAGGACATCAAAACAGACCAGGACGACGAGGAGGTGTCCGATAATGGTATGTCCCTGTGCTTGCCCAAACAATCAAATAGTTCAACTTGTACGCCTTAGAAGATGAGTTGGAGCAGGAGGATGACGACGACGATGCATCTGGCGGCGACTCGATCAGCGTGCGCGACGTCGGAGTCAAAGTGGAGCAGCAAATGCATCAACAGTCCACAGCCAAAAAACGAAAACTGGAACACGATAATCTCAACGGATCCGGCTCCGTGAATGGCAGCACGGTGCTCCTGGACATTGCCAAAGAGCTGCGCGAACTGAACAGGCAGACGAGATTGAATGCCCAGCGCACAGAAGCCAATACCGAGGCCTTGCTGGCAATGGGCACTCAAATATCTGACCTAATGCAACAGCAGCTGAAGGAACGCAAGCGTCTCAATGCCATAATGGAGAAGTTTGTGCTCAAGATGGAGACTACCGACTAAAATAGTTAGCAATATGTTTAAACTAAAGAAGCTAGATATTAGGTCATTTATTTTACTTAACTTGGAGTAAACTAGGATTGTGTCTTAAATTGATTCAAAGCTTGCTTTGATAATTGTAAATGAAATGTATGCGCTTAAAACCAAATATAAATGTATGAAGCCAAAAACAAGTTTTCTTATTAGTACGCCGCCAACTGGCAGGCTTCATATGAATAATCCAATACTGAGTACTGATAAGAATTGTTTCGCGTAACCTTATTAGAAGCAGGGGCACGAAATGCTATCGATTAATTTCCCTTGCTGTTCGATAGTCAACTGTTGCCAAATTGCTGCCAAGTTTCATCACTAGCTGGCAAAACTTCCATCGCTAGTTGCAAAACAGCGCCAAATGTGGCGCAGCAAGTTTTTAATTTAAATTAAAATCAAATTTTACGCTTATTTTATAAACTATTGTACCTCAACGAGCAGCATGAGCGCCGCATTGGACGTACGTGTGTGTAAGCTGGGTGAGCGAAACCAAATAGAGGAGCTGCGAGAGCTGATACGGAAAACTAGCATCAAGGATGTAAGTTGGCGTCTTTAATTTTGAACTCTGATCTAATTGCTGTTAATACACAGCTGACGGCAACTATCGGAGCCAAGCTGACCCGCAAGGATTTTATTAATTTCTGGAACTACCTGTTGCTTGCCTGCGATGGCAACAGCCTGGAGACGCAGGAGAAGCGCTTCGCCTGTGTGCGTTGCTTTCTGGACGGACTGCGCAAAGTGGAGATGGGCCACAAGCTCACCATCGATTTGATAACGCGCATCTGCCAGGATTTGGGCAGCTACACGGCCGACCAGCTGAATTGGATAGTTGAGCACTGCATGGATGACATGCGGGCGGGCGATGCCAAGTGCGTGGCCTGGAAGGATTTGCTGCCGGAGACGTTGCTCGTGCTGGCGGTCAAGCCGCGTCTCATCATCAACGGCATCGCCATGACAGGCCCCGAGCTCAGGGACACAACTGTGCGTAACCTGAGTGCTATGCGCTGGCCCATTGCAATTCTGACGCCCATCGCGGACATGTTCAGGTGGGTTGGTCGCCTGCGTCTGGAGTTAACTTTCTGTACTTAATCTCTTGTTTTTCAGCATGCTGAAGTTGAGCAATGGCGAGCGTTTCACAGTGTTGAATAAGTTTGCCGGCGCTCTGCAGGATTTGTCGCCCATGGAGCTGCCGGCTCTGTGTTTCCAGCTCTTCTCCATGTGCACAAGCGCTGCACAGCTGATCATCCCGCTGCTGGCGCTGGAAAAGTACTTTCATAGAAACTACTACAAGCGCCTATTCTCGGACATGTGCAGCAACTCCACAGATCTTGATAGCATAGGTGCGCATATTGAACCTCTTCTCGTCTGCCGTCATGTTAAGTCTTTGCTGCCTTTTAGATGCCTACTCTGATAAGGAACTGCGCGAGGCGGAGGAGACAGTGCTGCATCATTTGAACTATTGTACCATGTACCTGCTCAGCGAGCAGCATGTGGCTATTATGCTTAGGGTAAGCTTGAAGTCTTTGTATGTACTTTTAAGCTCAATCATTACGCTGCTTGCAGAACTTTCTCCACATGCCGGATGTCATATTGACGCCCTTTATGCTCAGCGCCATCATCTCAATGACAGCCGTTAATCGCGATCCGGAATCTGCGCGCCTCTCCAGCAGCATTCTGTTGCCTTTTCTGCGTAGCGTCATCAAGAACAACGAGGAGGAACAAACGCTGGCTGAATACTCAGTCTGGTGTCGTGACACGCTGCAGCGCAAACATGTAGATTTGGTTCAGGTCTTCACTGTACTCATCGATCAGAATAAGGATGGCAAGGATGTGGTCACTCCCGGACTGGTTAATTTGGCCTTTACGCTGCTGAAAGCACATAATGCACCTAAGCTGAATACGCTGGCCATTACATTTCTAACCAAGTTCGTGCGCCGCCGCTTCATGTTTGGCCAGGGCATTATCAAGCGCATTGCCGAGTGGATGGTCGTGGATCAGGAGCAGAATCAGTTCTCAGGTGTGTAGCTGGTCACAAATATAACATAGTCTAAAATTAACTTTTGATCCGCGACAGAATGCCTAACCATGCTAAGCGTAGCGGATACGTACACGGTCTCGGAGTGCCTGGAGACTATTACGACTGTCATGGAGGATTTTCTTTGGGCAAGTTGGGCAACTCATGTGTTCTTTGACCACTTCCTAAGCTTTTATTTTGACTTCAGCTGCCGGGCGAGCAATCCATGCGCATGATGAACTTTATATTGCCGCTGCTTAAGCTTTCCAATCGCGTGCGCGATGCCCTCATTGATGTGCTGCGCAAAGCCATGACCAAGTGGGTGTTTCCGTATCCTTGTAAACTCTTTGAATTCATTTCATTTGCCTCCATAGAGACTATCGCACACGGCGCATGGCCATCTTTGGTTATTGCATGATCCTCAAGCAGCTGAACAACAGCAACTCGGCGCGTCAATCGCAGAATGCGAACAGCTTCTGCACGCAGCACAGCATTTCTGGCTACTCGATGATGACGCAGAGCTCCTTTGCCACACGCAGCAATCCGCAGCGCAATTTTGATATGCTCACCCTGGAAATTATTGGAATATTGCGCAGCTGTTTTGAACAGCAACTGGGCATACGACGTACGCTGTACGAGAGTGAGTGGAAAATGTTGTTAGTTTAGGACATTCAATTAAGCCCGATTCTGCTCTTTCACAGATCTTCAACGTGCAGTTGAACTGAACGCCAAGCTGGTGCCTCACGTGCTGCAGTTCGTTGACTTTCACTTTCGTGGCTTTTTCGATACGCCGGCAGCTGTGGATCAGGCGGCTGATGATTTGGACACAAATTTTACTATAAATTACGAACGTCTTGCTAGTGTTAAGGACGATCAGCTGGAGCTAAAGGATAATCTGGGCTGCTTGGTGCAGTTTGTTTCCCATTGTTTGGCCATTTTTGAACGTGCGCCTTATGGCTGCGATGTGCGTGAGCTGCAGCGACTGCTGACAGTCTGCACACAGCGTTTGGTGACCAAGCGGCTGCCACTGGAAGACACCGTGAGTAGCTAAAATCCCAGCTTAAGAATTATATTGACTTACCCTGTTCACGAAATCAATTTAAGTCCCCGCCAGCTACACCTTTGAAGTGCGCACGCATTCAGCAGCAGCTAAATCTCATCGAGGGGCTCATCTCGCATTCGCTGCTCAGCTCGAAGCCCGGCAATGATGCCTTGCGACAGGTGCTGCCGCTGTTTAAACAGCATCAGAAACTGCTTAAGGATCTTGGTGCCTTGGCAGACACCTCAAAAAAAGCACAGAAAAATACAAAGCAGCCAACAACCAACGACAGCAACGCGACTGTTAATATCAGTGTGAACACGGTCAAAATAAAGAGAATGTGCACGCAGCCGGAGAATATTTGGGATCTGGCTATAATCAAAAGGCTGCTCCACACGCTACATGAGTGGGTGTCACGAATATATATGTATGTTGAGCTGATCCACACAAATACTTTGTATTCTCTTTTTCAATTTAGCGACCATGTGCCCTTTGCCAGTGCGGCAAACACCGCACCTTTGCGCAGTCATGAGCCGCTGGTGCGTTATGTGCTGGAGATTGCGGCCCAGAAAGTTCAGGCCATACGCGAGGAGCCGGACTATAAGCAGCTCTCCTATAGCAAGCGGACCCTGAAGCTGCTGACTGACATTACGAAGGTAATTTACGAGCGCTGCATACAACGTCTGCCCGAACTGTGGCAGGATTTCGATTTGGAGAGTGCCGTGCTGGCGGCCAAGTGTTTTATGCAGTGTACTCGCACGGCGCACGAGACATATGGCAGGCGATTCAAGGAGTTTGTAAAGGGTTTCGGTAAGCAGAAGATGCTTATGATACTTTTCGTGATATAAAATAGACTTTTTCCTACTCTGCGCAGACATGGCCGTCATTAACAAAAGCAAGGCAGTTACCTATGTCCTGCAGGAAGTGCTGGTGCAGTATATGAAAGAGGACGCCTGCAATAATGCCAACACGCAGCTACTCAGTACGGACAAAAACGGCGCTAAGCTGCCCGTTTATTTGCTGGAGGCGCTGGAACTATTCTATGATCACATTGACTATGGAGAGCGTGCTGCAATTGATTCATACACTTGGCTGCTCGACTTTTGTCAGACACACGAGCTGCACAATCCAGAAATGGGTTTGTTGCATCGCATGCTATTCACACAGCGCCAGAAGACGCACTCCGGTCCGTTCTTTGATGCCGTGGCCAGGCAGCTAGGCAAAGTGCTCGGCTGGCAGAATGATGACAACGTCTCGGAGCAGTCGGATTTGGGCCTAAAGTCGCTTGATATGAGCACAATTGCCACCTGCCTGCAGTATTTGTATGCAGCGGTGCAGAAACAGCTAGAAGATGTGGAATACTTCGTTATCAAGGCAAACAATTTAAACTATAAATGCAACATTGTGCCCGAGTCCGATCGCGTCTATTGGCGTGGCAATTTGGACACATTGGAGGGTTCCATTTGCGCTCAGTTAATACTTATAACACGCACACTGCTGGAAATTACAAATGTGTGTGTACCGCTGGGCAATCACATGGATGGGCTAATGAAGCTGCTAATACAACATTATACGTGCCTCAAGAATCTGGCCAGACACTATTTGGCCAGCAGTTCCGTCAAGAGCAGCAAGTGAGTTGTGGCTATGCGGCTGATCTTTCCATTTACTAACTTCTATAAACTCCCTCCCAGATTCGAGCAGCTGCTGCGCAATGTGGGCAAGCCGCTGCCCGCGAACATCTATCAGCTAATCTCCTATGTGGAGTACAATATTCTGGACGAGCAGGCACAGCAGCCGGCCGTAAAGCGCAAACCGCAGGCAGAACGCGCCAAGGTGCTGCGTGAGACGCGTCTCATACCTAAAGTAATATTGGCCATCGAGAATTTCAACAAGCATATTATATTGCTATCCAAGAAGTTCAAAACTTACGATCGGCTGTCGGACTATCTGCACTTTGGCGCTGTGCGCGATTTTAATATACAATCAGGTGACCTGAGGGCTGTCATTGAGCGCACTTATTCGCACAGCAGCCAGATTGAGGTGTCCGATAGCAATTTGGAAGTGCCGGATGAAGATGAGGAGGAGCACGAGCACGAGCAGGAGCCTGAGCAGCAACAGGAGACCGAGGAAGATGATAATGATGATGATGAACAGGAGCCGGAGCCAGAGCAGGAGCCGCCTAAAAAGAAACGGAAAACCGCTCAGAAAAACCAACGAAGACGACGCATTCCCACCAGCGATGCGGCAGCAGAGGAGTCACAGCCGAAACGTAGGCGTGGACGCTCCAGCAAGAAATAAGAGCGACCATTGAAGGATGCCTTTTCTTTGGGGATGTGGGCAGCACGTGTGCCTCCTTCTGTACCACATCATCAGCGACGACGCGCAAATATCCATTTAAGTTTTTAACTTGTGTTTTTATGTACTTTCGCGCAAATTTGATGCCCGCACGCAATAGAGGAACAGCACATCTACGGGTCGAGCCATCATTTTATTGCACTTGAAAACTTAATTAGGCCAAAATGCGGTGTGAACGCCTATTTTTTTACATTTTGTATATATACATGTATATGTATCAACGTGTTTCTCTGCAGCTGTGCGAGATTTTTATTACATGCATCAAATGTAATTTGTTACCAAAATTTGATGTGTTTCTATCTTCTTCAAAACGGCATAAATAAAAGAAAACTTGCACTGCCAGCGGATGGGGGTTTTGGGGGTTGCAACTGCTGTTCGTTATGGCCTGCCAACTGTTTTCCTTTTTTTTCCGACTGCCCCCCTCCCTTTTTGGCCATCATTTAAATGCGTGGCAGGTTTTATGGTCAGGTAACTTTTGAGCTTGGCCTCGTATCAAACTCAAATCTAACATAGTAACTTAACGGATGTATTAAAGGGCGTGTATTTGAACTACTTGTTGGATTAAGTTGAGGAAATTTGCTGTTGGAATGTTTCGGCGTGCCCCCTACCCTCTTGTGCTGTGGCCGCAGCTCGAGTATGCATTGGGTGTCAAGGGTCAGTGCGCTTCAAGAGGCGCGAGGGGGTTGGCATTGTGACTATTTGTGGTTGCAGCAATTGTTTCTTCATTTTATATATGCACATGGTTAGCTTCCTGCAGGCCCTCTACTCATCCATTTGAGCAGAAATATGCTGCCTTTTGTCATCGAAAATAGTTGTGGAAATCAACTGACTTGCTTTGTTCCTTCGTTCGATTTGGGCATGAATGGATGAAACTCTTAACTTTATATGAATCAATTTGATATTTGAAAGTGGGCTAGTTTTCGAGTGCATTTCCACTCACTGGTTTGGGATAATAAAGAATTTAGCCATAGTTTATTTAGTTTCCATTTTGAATCATTTAACATTGGTTTGAATATTTGAATAGATAGAACAGGAGGGGAAATAAACTCACTTTTTTATGTGCGTCAAGCAACAATTTTTTAGGCTCTTTCTAGTAAAATATTTTCTATACTATATATCTATATACTATACTATACTTGGGTATAGTTTGTTTTGGGATGTCTATAATTTCCCATATTTTCTCAACAACTTTTTTTTGTCTCAAAATGACGTCATTTGCCCCCTCTGCCGCTCGTGTTGCTGTGTTTGCTTCGTTAGCAAAAGTTCAAATTTACATTGGAAAAACATAAATATTTTGTTTTTCCTTGGCGCTGTGTAATATTCGTATTGTTCTCTCTCTAGTTTGGTGACATTTTCGTGAATTGTTAACAAGTTTAGCGCCAGGCCGAGTGTTTGGTTTGCACCTCTCCACACTGTTCCGCCCCCTCCCCCCTGTCTAAGCTGGATGGGGGTGTCTAAATTTATTATTCAAATTTCCTCAGTTGATTTGCTTGCATTTATTATTAAACATTACAGGCGCGATTTGAGCATTGTTTTTAATTCACTTAAAACTACATAAATTTAACTTTACATGCAAGCCGCACTCACGTGCCCCAGGGCCAAGAGCCCGGGCCAGTGCGTTAAATTTCCAATAGATACAAAGATACAAATGTATCTATGCGTGCTTTCGGCTTTGTCGCGCCGAAACGCGCTGTTCCAAGCGCTTAGTTCACGACGCTGCGTTTTAATTCAATCAAAAGACCAGCTCGCGACTTGACGAATCTTTAGTCGATCGCTCGAGCGCAACGGCAACGGTTCACTTTCGGTTTCACTGGATCGCAGATCGGCTGGCCTTAGCTACAATCTATATATCTCGGTCCTTAAGCTTAATTCGCGCGAGTAGCTGGGTTGAATGCATCTCAAGATGTTTGCTGATCGCAGCTCCAAATTGTTGCTGCTACTGCTGCATATGTTTGCACTGTGCCACTGGAGCGACGCCAGGTTGCGTGAGTATATTGCATATTGGGAAAATACGTTAGCGAAAATCACACCAGCTGAAGGTCGAACGTCAGTGAGTCAGTCAGTCAGTCATCAATCAATCAGTCAGCTGTGATTAGGATACACAGTTTGAATACTTAGATTGGAATATTGACGTAGCGAGAATATTTATGGTCCGATCTTTAAATCTGTTAGTCAGCCTAGGCTCCAAATACTTTTACTTCTCAATACAATTCTGGGCTAACAATTTTAGGAGGTATTGATATTCAGGACTTTCTGAGCTATGCTTGTGCTACCCAAGTATCTTCACACTTTGTACACGTTTGTATATTCTTCAAGTTTAAAGCATCTTTCTTTTGAAGCATCGAACAAATTGAGTACATACACTCCGAGGAAACATCAGGAATTTCGTATATTTTTTAAGTACAAAAAAATGTCAAGAACTGTTAAGAGTTTAAAGACGTAGCTTATAATATATAAGGTTGTGGCTCCCATATCACTTTTTCTTTATTATTACGGAAGCTATTTCTGACTAAGCCAGACGGCCTTCGTCTTATAGCCATATTATTAGACCTAGTCTTCCAGCCAAAGGGCCAATGATCTGAGCCAAATCAAAGCAACTATTTCGACAATAATGGAAATAACAACAACACGTCGATTGCAACTGTTGCGCATATTAATTATGCTCGTCGGAAAGCGAAGGTCTACACCAACAACAACTAATCCAAGCCACACATTTAAATTATATATAGATATATGGTACTGACCGCTACATAGAATTGCAAATGCAGCAAATGTTGCTTCTGAAGGTGGCACGTTCCATGATCAAGGTCGCCTACCAATTGGACACATTTTGTACTTATTCTAAAAACAAGAAAGAACTCCCATATAATATGGCGATTGGTCAAGATATTTTGAGAAATAATATATCAGAAAGGCTGACTTATGCTTTAAAGCTAAGAGACTAAGAGACTTGGATTTTGATTCTATTCAAGAATATATATGGGGTTAGATCTGTCTCCTTTCACTATAATATCCTCCACAAGGCTTTAATGACCTGCCCATTTTAGCCTCTAGCATAACGCCCTGTGCTCGAGATGATCCTCAGCTGGAGCGCTGCATCATAAATGCCGTCTATAATTTGCGGCCCCTTCTGGTGCATGGCAATCTGGGTGATGGCTATTACACGCCTCCTCTGGAGCCGCTGCAGCTGGACAACATTGAGCTGGGACGCAGCAGTCAGTTTCAGGCCACGTTTACGGATCTTGAGGCCACAGGTGGCAGCAATTTTATCATCGATCGCATTATGTGAGTGTCATTGAGCCCCAAGTTTGACAAGCACTGCTCTATAAAACGATTTCAGCGCCAAGCCCCAGGACATCTCGTATGATTTGTGGATAACACTGCCACGCATTGACTTTAAGGGCAAGTACTTTATGCGCCTCAATCTGCTGCTGCTGGACATTCAGGGCAAGGGCAATATGCGTGGCTACTGCGGTACGTAATCCCCTAAATACCCTATATGAAATCCTAACTGAACTTCGAAACCCAAACTTCCACAGATAATGCCAAGGCGGCGGTAAAGATGCGCGGCACACGCTATCTGAGAAACGGTCTCGAGTACGTCAAGTTCACCAAGATGACGATGAGAATACAGTTCAGGGATTTTAAGCTGCAGCTGGACAATCTCTTCAATGGTGATCGCATACTTGGCGAGGTGGGCAACACCCTAATCAATGACAACCAGGAGCTGTATCTTAACGAGATTGTGCCGGGCCTGGAGCGTGGCCTGTCCAAGAAGTTTCTGGATGTGGCCAATGAGATTTTGGCAACGGCCACCTTTGATGAAATGTTTCCGCCTGGACGCACCGTCATCAATCCTATACATTTTCCCAATGCGGGCGGGAATTCAGGCGCACCTGGTCCGTCCATATTCGAGACGCCTTTCTCCTCGCGTAATCCGGCAGGCGGAATTTTGGATCATCTGCCGCCGAGGAGCAATAGTCGTAATCCCTGGCCTAAGCAGCCCCCAAACAATCCAGGCGGCGGCATTTTTGGCGAGCTAACGCCTGGTGGAGGCATCATTGATCCCAGATTGAATCTGGGCAGTTAGGTTGAATGTGAATTGTTTGTTTTTAGACTTTTATTCTAAGCAAATAAAGTTATTGTTTTTTTTATTGTCCATGTCACGATGTAGTTATCGGGGCTTCGGCGAATTCCACCCGCAAGCGTGGAAAATTGGTGGAACTGTTTAAAGAGCTCTGTAACAACTTATCACAGAAGTTTTCGGAAAACTAAAATCTTTTGAGTTTTTAGTTGAGCCATAATGAAAGCATTTAATAGTTAAAAGCACCAGCTAATAGATCAAATTTCTTGGGATGGAGACCACGATATGGATTCCCCGGCACCTAATTTCGGCCCTTGACTGTGGGTACCGTTGTCTTACCCGAGCACCAATTTTGACTGTTAGTCACCCGAAATTGGCTCTGACTGTGGGTACAGTTGCCTCTTACCCGACCGCTAATTTGGCTAAGAGCGCTTAATGTCTTACTCCATTTGCTTGTGCTGGCTGAAGAAGCTTGGCAAACTTTTTAATCCACCGCAAAGCTTGAACAGTTTTGCATATTAAGCGCAAAGTTTGCGACTAAACAACACCAGGGGGACACTTTAAGGGCACACACATACAGACACCCACACACACACAGACACACACACACACACACAGCTCTGGCTGGTTTTACACCTGTTCAATGGGCATAGGGACAAACACGTGGCCAGCTTCGCGTCTTGTGATTAATCACCGGCAGCGACAAAGATGAATTTACAAAGATTTTGCCAGCTGCAAAGTTTTTATTCTCGCGCTGGGCAGTTAATTGTGTTAGCCGTAGATGGAAATGGGCCCAGAGCGAAGCAAGAAGAAGCAGCAGCAGCAGCAGCGGCAGAAAAAAGTGTTGGGCAGCGCTAATTAAATTCATGGGACGCAGCTGTCGGGACAAAAAGCATTATCGACTTTTAGGCGCTGAATATTTCAAATGAAAATGTTTTTGATGTAAACACAGGAGCAGCAGCAGCAGCATCAGTTGCTCTCGACCTACGTCCAGTTGCTGTCGAGTCAAAGGAAACCCTTGGCAACTGCCATTTTGGCCAAGTTCTGGTCGCCCGTACAAAGTGTCGCCCGAGCCGACATTAATTTCATTTATTAATTTTTAACTACGCCCGCGCACCAAAATAAAAGCAACTTGATAAATGGGCGGACCAAAATTTCAAATCTTTCGCGTGGCACATTTTACTTTCACTTTTTTTTTCCATTTTTTGGGTTTCTTTTGTGCCGTCCCCCCATCTGGCAGGCGCTTCCTTTTTTTTAGGGGAGGGGGCAGCGTTTTTCGCGTTTGCTTTGTTGTTGTTAATTTTTTTAATTCTTTGCTTTTCACTTGAAAGGCGCTTCACAAATGTGAAGAAGCGCCGCGGTCCGCTAATGTCCTTTCTTTTATCATTAAGTAGACAGCAGCGTGGGCGACTTGGGGTTGCTGCCGAGGCAGAGGCCGAGGCCAAGGCGTGGCAAGCGGCCATCAAGGCATTGTCCTGGGGTTGCCTGTGCACAGGTATTTGCGGCCATTAACGAAAAAGTAAGCGCTGTCGGCTTAAAGTTCTAAGGTTGCGCCGATGGAACAAAGTAGATAACGAACAAAAATCGCTCTCCCAGAAATTACAAACAAAAGAGCCAAAAGTGAGGACCAAAATTGATATTTTAATAATTAATAGATGCGTGTGGAAACAATTAAAATTAAACATTTATGTGCTGCATGTGTTGAGTTACAAAAAAAAAAAAAAAAAAAAAACAAATAAATAAAAAACAGAGCTTCATATAAATCGCAATGCATTAAATAATGCGAAAAACGAATACCATGCCCAATATATTGAGCCACCAGTGTATATCTAACTTGGGATTGTGGTATAAAGTATGGTATTTCGCATACCATACTTTAAGCATATACTTTAAATACTAGCAGTTCTTACTTCATATTTTAGTATAATTACAGGGAGATATATTGCGTGCATATCGACGTATATATACCCTATATATATACGTTTACAAAAACCTTTACACAAAAAATCACAGACAAATAGGCTTAGTTAGATTCAAAAAACATTTCTATTTAGAGTTTTTCAAAATACCAGTCATTGTACAACACTTGCTGTTGTTTTATACAAACAAAACCAAACTGCGATTCGCTAGAAAATTCGACCTTATTTCGACCTCCAAGTATTGGAATATTATAGAGCACTGATATAAATTTGTGATAATGGGCACTTGTGTGCAGCGTTTCTTCTGTCCCAATAAGCCAGTCTATAGCAATGGCTGTCGCGCCTTGTTCGTCTATCCCGCTGGAGGCACTTATAAGGGCTACTGGCGGCAGAATAAGCATCATGGCTGGGGCATAAAGACGACGCCAGAGCGTACCGACAGCTACTTTGCGATGAAAAAACGTCCGGAGGGACAGCTCATCTACAATGGACGCTGGGCGGAGGGCAAGCGCCAGGGCTGCGGCTCCATGATACGCAAGCGCGGCACAGATCTGCAAGTGATCTACTCGGGGCAGTGGTACGATGACATGAAGTGCGGCGAGGGCAAACAATTCTATCCGGACGGATGTGTTTACTTCGGACGTTGGCTGCGGAATCGTCGCCATGGCATGGGCATACAATGGTACGGCGATGGCAGCATCTATGTGGGCGAATGGGAGACGGACTTAAGGCATGGCCTGGGCGTGCTTTTCTATGGTAAGGCAGCTACTTCTTCGAAGCCCTGATCTACATAAGCAACCACCTGATTCCCACAGCTAATGGCAATCGCTATGAGGGTCACTTTGCGCGTGGCTTCAAGAACGGCGAGGGCGTCTTCTATCACATGCACACCGGCCAGATCCAGAAGGGCATTTGGGAGAACGACAATGCGAAGGTATCGGTTATGCAGGACGAGCCGGAGATCAGACGCAACGATAAGCCCACACCCTATCCCATTCCCAGAAACTATCTCAAATATCCCAATGAGATAATGAAGGAGCTTTTCCAACGCTACAAACCGTTTGGAGATAAGCCGCGACGTCGTTTCAACGATAAGGTCAGTCTGGAGTTTGTGCATAACAAACGCCAGTTTGCCTCCTTTGAGGAACGTCTGGCCACGCCCACAGGCTTGGATCTCTATCCAAACTCGGGCTTCGTCTGCACCTGCGAATGCAAAATCCTATAAGAAACAGTTTTAAGAATCTTTCTTTAAAATTCAAGCAAATGTTAAACTCACTTCAACATTAAATTATGGGCTACGTCAACAATGTGGGTGCTGTTGAAAAGTTATTGGGGTTAGATCTACACAAATAATAGAAAAAGGTACAAAAAATGCCCACCCTCTTAAAAAAGAGGGTATTGCGTATGTGTGAAGTGTGCACACCTGGTTTGGTCAGCTTGGGCCGTTCGGCCTGTTTTTGTCAGTTTTTGGTAATCATTTCATATGCAAATTTTCTGGTCCAGTTGTTGCCTTTGGGGACACCATTAAAAAAAAACGAGACGCTCTTCAGGACGAATATTCAATTTAATAAAGGATAATTTTCGATAGTATGGTTTTTTTTTTTCTATTATTCAAGTGGTTTTTGATTGAATAAAGCGTGTGAAAAGTTAACTTAAGCTGTTGCTGATTGGAACTGATTTAGCTTGAACCTTTTTATACTTCTGTAGAGGGTATTATAAATTTATCACGAAATATGTAACGCATGGAAGGAGACATTTTTGGCCCCATAGTGTATATATATTCTAGATCAATATCAACAGCTGAGTCGATATAGCCGTGTCCGTCTGCGCGTCTGTCAGTCTCTATTTCAAAGCAAATTTGCCTAGGTCCGCCTTCCGTTGCACGCATTACATACGTCAGAACGGATCAGACAATTTTATTATATAGCTGCCATATGAACGATTTGTCTACAAGGGTATTAAATGTTCGGCGTGCCGAAGATATCTTTTTTGCTTGTTTTATTAAGTGTGAAGTGTTGGAAAAGTTTCTTTCAATGGTAAGGCAACTACCTATTCAACTATATACTACATTTTAATTTGTATTTGATTGTGATCCAAAAGAGTTGGAAAAGAGTTTTTAACGTCAAGAAGAACTCATTGTCTGAATTATAACCTCTCAATATATTCAGATATTTAAGAAATTTAGCAATATGCGTTAGATTAAATATAAAGCAAGCAGAAAGGCTAGAATTTGAAGGCTTGGGTGCCTAAAATATATAATATAATAGATATTTGTCCGAGTTAGCAGACTTCTCTTTGGCCATGCATCTAGCTTTAAGATAATCGACTTTGAGATACCCTATGCACTGAAACAGAAAAGCTCGCATGCCCATAGCACGCGTTTAATTTGATAGATATTCCGTGAAGCTGTAAATCATTTGAATTCCTGGTTATTCGATCTTCTATTGCAGAGGTGGTAGATTTTTTTTATCAACCCTTTAAAATCCTGTTTTTTCTGCTGTTCATTAGCATAAAGTGCAGCTGCAGAAAAAAATGTGTGGTGTCATTTTTTTCCAGCCATAAATTTTCACTATGCAAATGCAACAAATAAAGGATGTGTTATCCTGGGCAATGTGGACGCGTGCCTCAGAAACTCTGCTTTCATATGCAAATGCTCGACGCATTGCCTTCAATTAACCTCGAACGGGTTTCTGCATATTTACTTTACATTACGATTTAGCTGACAGCTTGGGACTGTCTTCTATATCGACATATAGACTGGCACAAATCGAGTGCTGTTGACGTCAGTTGGGGGCCAACTCATTAATTAATACCGAGGTTCGAACTACAATTGCACGCAATTAATAATTGATGGCGGCCAAAGGCAGAAATCGTTGAGGTTTCTTTTCTTTTTTTTCGCAAGACAGCTCAACGGTTCGGTTGGATTTGGTTAATGTGGTTTGAGTTCTGAGGCCTGGGTTGGGGGCTGGTGGGCAGGATGTGAGGCAATGCTGCCTGGCGGCCAAATAATTGCAAGTGACAGGCGCTTTAATTTTTCTTCCTCTTTGGCAGCTTATTTTTAGACGTGGCCTAGCTGTGGGCGGGGCATCATCGAGTGGGGAGGCCCGGTTGCCATGTTTATGATAAACTTAATTCAGTGTAAATGAGCGGCCCCAATGAGGGTTGACAGCTGGTCGGGGCAGGGGGCTGGTGCCTAGCTAGGGGTTGGGGTCGCTTGCTGCTTACCACAAACTTTGGCGCTCGACCAAACTTCAAAAAAACAAATCTGAGCAAGAAAAGCAAAAAAGAAAGAGAGGAAAAACAACAACGAAATAAAGAAATAGCTGAAACTTTGTTCGATGGCTTTTCCGTTTGCAGTTGAATGAAATGGAAAATTTTAATTGCTCAACCTGTATGTGTGTGTGTTGGTGTGTGTACGCATCGGTGGGCAACGGGGCATGGAAATTCACTTCAGTGCAAAAGTATCTACGCAAAAAGATTAATTGGTGCTCCGAACAGAACTGAATATTTTACATATTTATTCAAGATATTCAAATCTAGTTATACGTTAATAAATACAAATTTTAGATGGTAATTACAATATTAAAGCCAAAACAAAAAGGAAATGTTGTTCGTTTAAAAAATATCTACTATAAAAATAAATGCTAAGTATCTCTTGCAAATTGCAGTTAATATAAGTACTTTCAATATCCTGACATACCTTGAAAGGGGTGGCTGTGAGTATCTCCCCCTATGAAAAAAGCTGCTAAAATTCAGCCGGTTTTGCCCCCTTTCACCGTTTCCAGTGCCCCAATTCTAATGAAATTTAAATTATTGCAATGCGCACACAAGCGCAAATGAGAACAAGGACCGAAGGCGAAACGCACATGGAACATGAAAGGACACACCGAAGGCAAATGACGAGGATGAGCGAGATGCTAATGACGATGCTCTAACTTCGCTGTAGCTTTGGCTGTATCTGAAGCTGAAGCCGCGGCAAGGACGCGAATTTCGTGGCCGTTTTCTCATTAAGCTGATGCGAGATGAGAATCCAAGCGCGAGTTAAAGCCTCAGCTCAGACGTAGGCGGAACGCGGCACACACACAAACATAAACACACACACACACACTGTTACACACGGGTGCCATAAATTATTTGCGCCAACCCTTGAAAAAAAAGCGTCGCACATCTTTTAACAGTACAAGAAAACGTAGCAGAAGAAGCAGCAGCAGGAGACGCAGCATTTGTTATAAATTAAGTGATGGGGGTGCTCAATGTGGCAACAACGGGTGCGGGTGCGGGTGCGGGTGCGGCAGGGGATGGAGAGGGGGAAAACGAAAGCATTTTAGAGGTGGGCTCATTACCGCCGCCAAGCTGGCAACCCTGTGACTTTTACCGTTACACAGCGAAACAAAACTGAAATAAAATCAAGTGACAAAAGTAAATTTACGCAGGAACCGAAGACTGAACACCCTAACACCCTTCGTACTATACTTAGATGAATATAACGAATTAGAGATAAATATATATCTATATCTATATCTATATCTATATCTATATCTATATCTATATCTATATCTATATCTATATCTATATCTATATCTATATCTATATCTATATCTATATCTATATCTATATCTATATCTATATCTATATCTATATCTATATCTATATCTATATCTATATCTATATCTATATCTATATCTATATCTATATCTATATCTATATCTATATCTATATCTATATCTATATCTATATCTATATCTATATCTATATCTATATCTATATCTATATCTATATCTATATCTATATCTATATCTATATCTATATCTATATCTATATCTATATCTATATCTATATCTATATCTATATCTATATCTATATCTATATCTATATCTATATCTATATCTATATCTATATCTATATCTATATCTATATCTATATCTATATCTATATCTATATCTATATCTATATCTATATCTATATCTATATCTATATCTATATCTATATCTATATCTATATCTATATCTATATCTATATCTATATCTATATCTATATCTATATCTATATCTATATCTATATCTATATCTATATCTATATCTATATCTATATCTATATCTATATCTATATCTATATCTATATCTATATCTATATCTATATCTATATCTATATCTATATCTATATCTATATCTATATCTATATCTTTATCTATATCTATATCTATATCTATATCTATATCAATATCTATATCTATATCTATAGCTATATCTATAGCCTCGACAAAATTCATAACAAAGTGTTAACACCTTTTAGTAGTGTGCTTATTTGAAAAGAGTAATGAAAAAAATTTGCATATTTTACGGCGCTGCGACGGCTGCTGCCCTGCAGATGGGGTTGTTCCCCCTGTTCATCTTCTTGTTGCTTGGCACGTTTGAGCTTTTGGCTATAAATAAGGCCGAACCGTGCAGAGCAGCAGCTGGAGGTGGGGTAAGTGGCAGGGGCAAGAAATGCCGCAGCGATGGCTGAGCATAAAACTAATTGCATATGCAGGCAGTCGGGCAATAATGGGATGGGTGGGCAGGAAGGTGGTTGGGGTTGATCTGCCATTGTTTTAACCCTTTGACGACCCATGTGCCCGCAACCCTTGCCCGGAAGTGGACAAGAGCAGCTCGACCAATGGGCAGCCGGCAAAGCAGCGGAGTTAACCCTTTCACTGGCCGCGGCAGGGTGAGCTGGGCACTTGGCTGGGAAGCAGAGGCATATGCCACACCCACAGCATGGCGCTTGAGGCCGCCCACACCGCGCACACTGGTAACAGCCTTGAATAACTTGCAGGAGTTTTTGTTTGTGTTGTGTTTGGGTGAAAACTTTGATTTCATTTGATTTGCCTCAAATGCGCCAAAGTTTCTTCAACCGGAAGGCACAACAGCAGCAACAACAAACTAGAGAAATGTAAAGAAGCAAAAAAAAAGAAAAAAATATGCGGCAAACAAATTAACAGTCCAGTGATTATTGTCAAAAGCAAAACGAGGAAGCAAAACAAGTGCCCTATCAACGGTACAAAAACTTTCCACAGGGCCCCATCCATGGTCAGGCGTTTCAAAATTAGAAAAGGGCATAATTTTAATGAACTTTTTTCTAAGAAGTTGCCCACTGCTGATGCTGCTGCTCCCCTACCCCTCCTCCAGCTGGCACTCGTGTAAGCAGCGGCAGCTGTCGAAAGGACTTACCAAGTTTTTCGCTGCTGCCACTTGCCCTGGCTTTTGACTTGATTTGGCCAAAGCGCGCACTTGGCTCAAAAGTTTCTCCCACCCTCTCTCGCTCTCTTCCTCTCTCTCTCTCTCTGTCTTTCTCTTGAGAGTATGAGTGCTGCTGTTTTGATGATCTTAGCCCTACCTGCCTGGCATTAATCACTTCCACTCAATCGCTGCTCGTCTCTAATTGCATCAGGCTGCATCTTCTGCTGCACCGTTAGCCAAACAAAGCGCAGCCGCCGCGTGCCTTCTATCGAACTGTAAATCTAAACGTGCCTCAAATTGCGAGCCATGTTGCATGCCAAATTGTGGCACACCTGCCCCTGCCCCTACTGTTATTGCAGCTCTAAGCTGGCAGTTGACGCAATGCCGCTGCCTCACGCCTGATTGCCGCCAAGTGTCCTGGCCTTGGTAAATGAAGTGCTAGAATAACAAAGACGAGCCTTAAGATTCATTTCATTATGCAAAATGAGAGACACTGAGGGCGAGAGTAGATAGAGAGGGGGCGCCTTGCAGTTGCATGCAATTGCTGTTTGATCTGATGAAAGACACACTTTTCAGCTGAGCGGCAGGTGAGATATACAGATAATTATGCCGAGAGGAAACCTCATTATAGATCGCTTGGACTAACTAAACATACTTCTAGCTTATATTTACTTGGCTTAAAGCACCAGCTCTTCTCTCTCTCTTGCCAATATTCCAGTAGACAATCTATTTCGGAGTATTCAATGAAGTATTTGTTGGATTTGGCTGAATGCACAAAACTAATGAGCGTGGACAATGCAATTGAAATACTCTGCCTTAAGAATACAGTTAGATGCGCAATGCGTTTGTCAATGTGATTGATTAGAGGCGAATTCTGGGGTCAGGTAGACAGATATACCTCAGCTCAGCTCATGTGTCCTGGCACACAGACAATCTTGCCTAATATTTTACGCTCATTTGGGGCATTAAAAAACCTAGCGGAATCTTAAAATATATTTATTTTATTGTGTTTTCTTTGCGAACCGCCCCTGGAAAATGGTGTTAACTCTTGAGCTCGGGATGGCCAGACAATAGAACGGATGGGAAAACTAAAACCCACGCCCGCTTGACATTTGGCTGTTAAGTAAACAGAAAAAAACACACACAGAGAAAAGGAGAAGTATGGACTGGGGAAGAGACAGAATTCTATTGCGAGACGCAGGTCAACAAACGGCAACAGTTGCAGTTGCATTTTTTGTTGGTGTTGCCTTTCAGCCAAAATAGAGAAGAACAAAAATTGTATAGAGAAATTCGCCAAAAACTGAAACTGAAATTGTGTCATTTCATGCCAGGGCCAAGGTTAAGGTGCAGGGGCAGGGCCAGGCCCAGACGGGGGCGAGGGGTGCCAGGTGCGTTTCAAGGAGTTTGGCTTTGTTTCCCTTGCCTCACAATTTTTACTGTCAATTTTAATTGTTGGCCTTGCAAAAAAGAAAAAGTATGAAAAATAATTTATTGAACATTTGTTGGCATTTTATGTTCTCTGTGAGAACTCTTGACGTGGTCGTCGCTCCCCAACCCCCGCCGCTGCCCCTACAATTTAGCTGCCCATTAAGCTCGTTTTTAAGTGCCATTCTGCTCTGCTTCTCTCTCTCTCTCTCTCTCTCTCTCTCTTGTTCTCTATCTCTCTCTCTTGTTCTTTGCACTTGAAATTTTGCGCTTGCCAAGCAATTTTCTTGTCTCGGGCCTCGCCTTTTATTTCGTTTCTCATTTTCTTAGCTTCCTCTTACGCCTCCGCTCTTATGCTTTTTTTTTCGTTTTCCAATCTTAATTTTCTTCGCTCTCGTTGTTGTTGTTGTTTTATTTTTTGTTGTTTGGGGTTGAAAAAATAATTCATTTATGCAAATGAGGGGTGTTTAAAATTAAGCAAAGAGCACGTAGGCCGAAAGTAGCAGTGCCACAACAACAACAACAACAATGGGAGCAGCGGCCATCGTGAAGGAGGTGAAGCTCCTGGCATCGAGCACCAAGCTGCGACAAGGCCAGAGCCGTAGCCGTAGCCGGCGCCACAGCCGAGGCCAGCAGGCGCATTGAAAAATGATAAAAACAAAAGGTTTTTCTCTCACCCCACCCTTTGCCCAAACCTAAGTTGCCACCCTTACCAGCCAGCCAGCTCCCCCCTCCGCCCACAAACGCTTGGCCACTCATCTTTCGGGTATAAGTTACAATTTGTAAGGTTTTAATGGCGTTTTTGCCTGTCAGGGTTGGGGCGTTTCTTAAGGGGCAAAAATCAAAAGCAAGATCTGTGCTTTGAGGGAGAGGGGGGCAGATGGGAAGCGAGCTGAACAACTGTTCTGCGGAAGTGTGTTTTCTCGGACGCTTGCTGGGCTCTTCACAAAAATGGGAAATACTTGAAAATGGGCTGTAGAAATATACAGAAATATTTCTTAAGTGGGTTAAAATTTTAGCTAGAGCTGGCGCTGATTACATTCTAACCAACTAGTTGCTAGAAAACTGAGAAAAGTTTTTATAAATTTTATAAAAAGAAATTTATTTGTGCAATTCTACATGCTCCAAACTTTTGAAGACATTTAGTTGGAATCGGGCGGAGCTCACATGGACCTTAGTGTGTTTAATGGAACTGTGTGAAACTCCGCATATATTAGGAATTGATTCAGTAACATCTTGAATAAATTTTCAGGGTGAAGAACAGTAACAGCTAATGACTATCAATCTAAGAGCTTTATACATGCTCTTAAGGAGTAAAGTTTCCGAAAGCTCAAAAATTCGTAGAAAATCGAGTTGCTAAGGGATATTAGTTTGTTTGTGTTTTTTATGCGAATAAAAGAATTGCTAGAGTTGAAGATTTTAAATAGATTTATCTATGCCCCAGCACACAGAACTGGCTCTTATGCTTTAAGCCAGCTCCAGCCCTGCTCTAGGCCAGACACATGGGCCGCTTGTTTGTCTTCGCTACACGCGCATAAATAAAACTCATTTCTGCACACTTCTGGGGCGTTGTGAGGGGTTGTGGTTGTTGGAGTAGGAGGGGGGTGGTTGGGGGCGTGGTTGGGGGCGTTGTGTGGGGCTAAAAGTTTGACCAATGGAATTTGTTGATTTTTCGTGGTTGAAGTTTTTGTTTTGTGCCGTCGAAGATAAATGGCAATGGAATTAATTAAGTTGTTAATTTCCCATTAAGCAGTGCGAACAGCACGTAAAGCACACACACATGTGTGTGTGTGTGTGTGTGGGTGTGTGTGGGTGGACGGGGGGCTTCTGCGAGACGTGTCCTGACAGCACTTGACAAAATTATGTGCCTAGCGGCGGCGTTTAACCTTTCGGCGACTCGCAAAACAAACAGCAGTTGCCCCCGCGGGCAAAAGGCTCCAACCCCGCCGCCCCCTACCACGCTACACACACATGTGGGTGCGCGAGTGTGTGAGAGTCGACCGCAACAGCACGCGTCAACATTTAGTGCTGGTTTACCAGGCACACACACACACAAGCCGCATGTGTGTTGTATTAGCATATAAAAACCTCGCACCCGTCGCATTACAAATCGTATTCCTGCGGCACCCTCGGCGAAAGGATTCGCACGCCTGCACAGCACACACATGCACACATGCTATTCATGTGTGTAAAAAACGCATAAACACCACGCGCCGAATTGACTACCCATTATCCTGCCCATAGCATATCCTGCCTCCTCTCGCTTGGCTCTTGCCGCTAATAGAGCGTAATAAATGTCATGTTTTGCCAGGCTGAGCTACTCCTTTCTCCTGTCAAAGGGTCACATACGTGTGCGTGTGTGTTTGTCAGTGTGTGTGGACAGCCCAAGGGCCCTGCAAGAAAAGGACCTTTGCTTTTCAATTTGTTCGCTGCGCCTGTGTGTTGTGAGTGAGCTGTTTATTTGCCGATTGCCAATTGCCTGATTTTAGCTTCAGATTTCAGTTCAATGATTGATAAGTGGCGACAACCCCAGAGCATATGGACTTAAAAAGCATGTGCGTGGAATATGTTTAAGGCCAATTTTAGCGAGAGGGTGTATGGTCACATATATTATCTACTCTTGAATCGAAAATGCAATTGATATACACCTGCAAGTCAGGGCTGAAAGTTTGTGAAAGTGCTTTCTAAACTGTGGGTGGCAACTCTGGTCTGCAATCTTAAATTGGATTATAGCTCCGACAAATGAGTTTACATTTTGGAAATATTTAAAATTTTCAATTCGTGGCAGTCGCTAGATAAGATTGCATTTCAATGACAGAATCAAACTCTTTTTGATAAGATTCATCAGGTTATCCTTTGATCGCCTTGAACAAAAAATTTAATACAATTATTCCTACTTGTTACTAGTCCAAAAAAATATAAATCTTGAATTACTCGAGATATTCACATTTGAAACTATAAATCAATTTCTTTGATATACACCACCGACTTTACGATTATAGCCCGGAAAAATTATATCAGATCTTGGAAGAACTCTCACAATTTCGTTTCATTCCCTTTCTTTTCCAAATAGCATTAGGTAATAAGCACATCTTACAATTTGTTTGCCTTTATAAATAAGCAATAATTTCATTTGTTAATATTTCGCTTGTTAATTCAACAAACTGACAGATAAACAAAAAATAACTTGTTCCAATATTATGAACTATAAAATATTCATATGCATTTGCTTGTAGCCGAGCCTCGACATATCAGGAAAACACATTAACAAATTTGTGTGGAGGAATTACGTGGCCTTCGCCTCGGCTGTGGCAGAGGCTGCCACTCATCTAATTGCATTAGAAGGTAGCATTAAGATTGAGTTTGAGCTCTGAACTGGGTGCTGGGTATTGGGTGTTCCGTGTTGGCCACCCTCGCGATATGTCTGCAGGAATTGCAAGGAATCGCCCAGGCACATGTTGTCACATGTCCTTTGGCTGTCGCTGCGACTGTCTCTGGTTTTGCTCTGTCTTTTCTCGGCGCTTGTCTGTCTCGCGCTTTTCAAATTTTATGACATTTTTATTCGCTGCGTTGCAGTGCAGGGGCTGGATTTGGGATTGTGGGGGGAGACATATGTCAACGCACCTATGGCCTAGAGCCCACGGGCTGCCGGGCTCCCCTGCACAAGTTGTTGTTGGTTTTTGTTTTTTACGTTGATTTCGCGCGAAATGTCCGCGCGTTGTAAAACAAAAACAAAAACATGTTCATTTTATTTTCTGCCCACTTTTTGTCTGTTTGCTTTTATGTGGCGGCTTTTAAGTTTTTATTATACGTCATAATTGACGTAATTGTTTTGGTAGTTTTCGTCGACTACATTGAAAGCTTTTTGCTGTCCTTTCAAGCACTTAGGCCTAAGGAACTTAAATTCCGGCAACAAAAAAGCTAAAAGCAAAACCTTTTAGGCATATTTTTCGAGTGCGCATATTAGCGAAAACTATATTACATAATTAAATGCCAAATATGAAGAAATCTTCCTATAAAACCTTTGAGCTTATGGCTAGAACCTGGATTTATCATGAATTAATTTAAATCGATTGCCTAATGCAGTCGTCTAGATTTTCACGAACACAACATCATAATTGGAAATTCCGAGGCGGAGGTTGCTGTTTTGAATCCTCCAGGCGGAGGCTGATGGTTCGAATCCCAATCTGATGTGTTAATGTAGTAATATCGACGAGGATGGGTAACTATGTCCAATATATATAGATTAAATATATGATGGACATGGTTACAAGCAATCCACCCAACTTCATGAACTTCACATATACTCTACTGTGAGGTATGCCTCACAAATTTAGGCAAATGGTTCGAATTATAGTAAAAACTTTGATTTACAGCCTCAAACCGTTTCGATTTAATATGTGTAATGCATTTCCCATAGCCCGGCGCTCACAGCTTTTGGCTTAACTGTACCTAAATACACCTCGTTTCACTCATTAGCACAGCATTTGCTGGCGCACATCAAAAGAGTTGCCAAGGATATGAGGCCAAGGCAAAGGCACAGACAGACAGGAAGCGCAGACTCGATACCAACAACGCTCGCAGCGCCAAATTGCAAACTTAATAACAAAAGGCTCAGAGTGGGTTGGGACACGGGTACAGCATATATCCTACAGAGAATGTATTTGCAGGGCATGGAGCGGGGAGACGACGATGGGCTCATAATGAAAACGAGGCAAATGCAAATGAACAAAAGGCAACATGCCATATATAGAGGCAAGTGTCAGAGCCAAGAGTTGCTCAGCCACATCAGCGTCAACATCCTTGCCAGGAAAATCAAAGCGCCAAATGTGAGAGAAAGAGAGAGAGCCGGTGGTGGAGAGGGAGAGGGGTAGAAAATGCCAAAAGCCAAAGCTAAGGAAACGCAGCTCATGAGAAAGTAGGAGAAGATGAGCAAAATAAATGGGAAAATTGCGAAAAAATAAAATTAAAAATATCGATCAACAGTCGGCAGCATCATCAGCTAACGAACTCCAACCCCTTCCGCAGCCGCGGGTTCCAAAGGGCAGCGCTACGAGGCGGGGGCTGGGGGAGGCAAATGAGAGAAAGCAGACGAAAGGGCTTCTGATATGAGCTTTTGGCGTCGTCCTCTATGCGTCGCCTGACTGCTGTCTTAGGCGAGAGGCAAGGCAGCGAGCAGTGTATATACCCACACAGTTATAGGTGGAGGGGAGGGGGAGTGGGGCGCTGCGGCCTAGTGGCGTTGAGGGGGAGTGCGCTGCATGTCCTCGACGTACGCTCTTAAAATTAAAAGCATGTTTGATGAGGAAATTGAACTGGCATGTAAACGTGTGTGTGTGCGTGTGTGGCTGTCTGAAAGAAAGGAGAGAAAAAAATGTTACCCAGGGTGGCATTACCACCACCCCCCAACCCCCACCCACGCCTAATTCATCAGAGGACGCGAATCGCTTGACGTTATCCTTTGCCGCGGTGATATCCCAGTCGCGCTCTCTCTCTTTTTCACTCGCTCCGCTCATTTCTCTTAATTTCATTCACCCTTTGCAAATGAGGCAGTGACTCGGCTGGAGGGGCGGCGGGCGCTGGTTGCGCCAAGGGGGCAGCCCACAGAAGGGCACAACAACAAAAAATTTTCCACATTATTTCTGACTGCCGCGTCGCAGTCGACGCTATTCAAATTTTCTACTTTTGCTTTGCACGCGCGATTTTCCTTGTTTTCGCTTTTACATTTTTTAATAGCTAGAGAAATTTTCGCGGCTGCTTTTCTCGAAGGGTGGCACATTTTTTTCTTTTCATTTTGTCTGCCAACAGCATGACAACCCTGGCCACTTTCAGTGTGTGTGTGTGTGTGTGTGTGTGTGTCTGTGGGTACGGCACTTAAAACGTTTTTTAGAAAGTTTCCCCACACCCCCGCACACTTGCGGGTATTAAACTTAATGTTGATAGTGTAATTTTATATTTAAGAGTAAAGCAAAGCAACAAAAAAAAAAGAAAAAAAGTGCCGCGTTAGGGTTGCGCAGTGTCTATGTCAACAGCTGAGTATGAGTACGGCTTTTTTCTTTTTTTGTTGGGGGGGTGACAGTTTTTTCTATGCCAAAAACGATACCTTTTTTTGCCGCGCGACGCCGCTCAACGGGTTTTAATTGAAGTCAAGTTGTTGGCACAGAGTTTGGGCTAAAAAAAAACATTCCCTTCTTCTTTATTTTCTTTTGGGTATTAGGTCAACCACTTCTGGCTAAAGTTTTCTAGTTGCGAGCGCTTTGCTTTTAGTTTTAATTAAAAATTTTAAATAGCTAAAATAGTTGAAATGTTTTCCCTTTTTTTTTATTTTTGGCTTAAGCCAAACTCTTGCTCTTGGCTAATTTGAAGCTGTTTCATGCTTCTCAACCGTTTCGCCAGCTGCTTAAATAGAAATTACTTCATCGATTTTTTCTTCTTCTTCCTCTCAAGTCTCAAATAGGCCGCTGGCAATGAGCACCAGGATAAGGAACAAAAAAAATGGGTCTGACGCGCACTTCCGTCGCCTGCCCCTGGCCAAGACCCACAAAGGATAGACAAAAAAAAGGAGAAAAAAACTTGAGACACACGCAGCTTTTTTCAACGACTTTTTAATTTAAGGGTAGCTCTTAGATATTTTTTTTACTGCACATCCTTTTGCATCCTTGCCCGGTTGCCTAATGAAAAGTCACCGTCAATTACAGGGTCGCCACGCGTCCAAAAAAACGCAAATCAAATTAGAGGAAAGCGGCAAAAAAGTTTCTCAAAATAAAAAAAAAATGCAAAAAATGTGACCAAAAGTCAGCAAACACGAAGGACCCTTCATCAGGAATCATGTGCAAGCAAATTTGCTACGCAAATGAGACAGGACAACGGCGTAACAAAAAAAATAAAAAGAGAAACAGAAATGATATTCAAAGATGGACACTTTAGAATGCCGAGAGATGGACCTGGGATATAAACGAAAGACGTGTCTGCGCATTTTTGAATGTCTCCGAATAGTTGTCAGGACATTTTGTTTGCCTGTCGAGTGCCTGCCCTTCTTCAAGACTTATTGTTTTCGTCGATCGTTCCGGCTTGATAAACCCCAATTGTATCTGTTTGCAACAGACAACTCTTTCTTTTGGAGATCTGGTCGCGTGTAATTGCAGATAAGCCACGTCTGCTTCAGTGATTGCCAGCTCTAAGCTGCTCACAGAAGTAGGCTATGTTTTTTACATACTCTATAGCAGTGAGTAAATGGGGTATATTGCATGGAGAGTTAACAGCTGGAAGAAGGACAGAGTGGGACTTACAAAATGTTATTGATACATTTAAGGCTCGATTTATGTGGTATACCAACTTTAAGCAGATCATAACTAAAGCAAATGAATTAAGATGTTGGAAAGTTGTATAATTGTGATATATTTATATATGTTGCGTCATCATAATGACACAGGAATATCTTAAATAAGTTAAACTCACGAAAAGTGAAGTCTGGGAATGAATCTTAATACTCTTGAATACTTAGAGCTCAGAGAAAGTAATATCCTGGCAATATAGAAAAATCTCGTAATTAATCAATCTTGGAATTAAAGAAAAATCACTATAGGATGAAATAAAGGAAATAATACTTCGATTTTCTCTTTAACATTTTTACAGGGTATCAGCTGTTAATTACTCTACTCACATGAAATATTGATAAAACTATTATAATTTTTCTGAAATTTCTTGTCCATGCCAGGGTATCTTCTAGTCGTTAATACGTTACATTATAGCCTCTGTTCGATTCTGTTGTGTTCTGGCTTTGTCTACCTGCTGTGCACGTGTGTGGCTCTATCAATATTTGCCTCACATGCGTGTGTATTTGGTGCGGAAGTAACCTGATTTTTTGCGCAAAAACAAATTCAAAGCTGTTTGGTTGCGGGGCCAGCCCGTGGAGCTATGTAAACTGCAATGTCCTGTGCCTCCTGCTGCTGCTGCTGCTCTGTTTGGACATGTGTCTACGCCGGCAGCTTGACCAGAGTCTAATGTTTGCTCAAGGCATTTGGCGGGGGAACTGGGCGGGTGAGCTTTTTTTTTGCGAAAAGAGAAGAGAAACGCCGCAGGACATGTCAGCGAGGCCATTGGGCAGCTGTCAGGCGCAGAAACAGGAGCCGAAGCCTGGCAAGCCTTTGAGCCAGCGGCTCACCTTTGGCGCAGCGGCAGCTGTCAAAAATGTTAATAGCCGTAAATGAGACGCCCAATGAGAGAGAGCGAGATGAGAGAAGGAGAGGAGAGGAGAGGAGTAAACTAGGGAAAACTAATTTCCGCCGCCGCCGGGCGAACAACAAAGGCGCATATCTCATGTCTTTGGCCAAAATCCATTGCACAGGCCGCCGCAGCCAGGACGTGTGCCAGACGCATCCTTTGCGCAAATTGCAAGCCTCATGATCTTGCGCCGTGTGCGGCCCCTAAACAGGGATTATTGTCGCATGCAAATGGAAAATGGGAAAAACAAGAAAACTCTGCTGGCAAATCAATAGAGAAACCAAAACCCTTTTCAACAGAAATCCTGGCTAAACACAGATCCTGTCTATGGGGTGTAATTTATTTTTTTAATTCTGCTTTGCATACGGCCAAAAAAAATTAAATATTCAAAAAAAAAAGTGAGACTGTGCCTGGCAGGACACACGACAAATGCGCACCCCTCGGCATCGCTTTTTTCTGGCTCCGTGTTACCCAGACAACGACTAGAGTCCTGCGGCTGTGGGCAACCCTTTTTTTGAAAGGGTTTTTCACAACTTCTTTTTTCACTCGACGCACTTTTAATTTGCATTTTGTTGGCATTTCGAAAATCAAGTTCGAAACATACCCCAGACGACCGATTTCGGCTGCCGTCCACAGCCATAAAACACAAATGCTCCTTTTTTTATGCGTACAGTTTTTTTTTTTTGTATTTGACAAGTGAATATTCATGTAATTTTTTTTTTAGCTTTGCAAGGGTTAAAAACTTTTCAGGGCCGCGCAGCGTGCCGAGGAATCAAAAATATTGGAGAGAAAAAAAAACGTGGGTACTTTAGCATGTGCTCGTGCAGAATAATTTGGGTTGATTTGGTTGAGACAGAAAAAAAAGAGTTGAAAAACTGATGCAGGCGCTTTACAGGGTGTTCCATTAAGTGCAGATAAAGTGAGAGGAGTTTAAAATACGAGTAATTAAGGGATATGGCATCTATAACTGATCAACTCACCTGCGAAGCAACTGGAAATGAGCTGAAAACAAAATAGTGCAAGAAGTTAGATAATAAAAATATTTATAATAACAATTAAATCTTATTAAAATCTAAATATGATTTACAAAAAGGAATAAGATTTGTCATTGTATATTAAATAATAAATGCCAGTGACAAATTAAATGTTTAAATAGTTGAATAATTCACCTAACATATAGAAATGCGCAATAAATATTCTATTTATTATAAGCAAAAACCTTAAAAACAAATAAATTAAATATTATTGTAAGTTTAAAATAGTAGAAAATATTAAAAATATATAATAATAATATGTGTATAATTTAATAATAATAATAGATTATTTTCTCCTAATACAATTATTCTCATCACAATATCAAAGGATATCTCCACTTCGATTTTTACCGTGTGTTTCTCCAATACTTCATCCAGGTGCTGTTGCAACTCTTTTCCCGGCCACCCTGTTTTTAAGTCTGTGCTAGAAAACTACCCATAATATCCGCTTAAAAAACTCAAAATTCATAAAACTTGGCAACGAAAAAAATCGCACAAAAACGCAAAAGTTGAGGACCAACAGAAAAAACAGTCCTTATACCCAGACATGCAGGCTGGCAGCCCACAGCAGCCAAAGGGTTGAGATAGATGGGTTGGAATGAATAAAAAAACAAGAAGAAGAAGCACGCAGCGCTGCATGCAAAACGAAAGTTAATCACAAAATACATAACGGTAACAAAAAAAAAATAGATGAACAGAAAAAAATGAGGCAGACGCGCGTTTTTTTTGTTCCTGTGAGGGGTTAACTTAATTTATGCGCATCGCGAGGCTGAAAGCGTGGTAGCGTCGGCGACGTCGACGCCGACTGAGGCAGCGACTGCGACAGCAACTGAAGCTGATTATGCAGCGCGGGCGCAGCGCGAATGTTTTTCTTTTCTTCCTCTTCTCCACTTTTTTTTGCGCTCGGTTTTTAATTTGAAAAATATGCGACGCTTGATGGGCCCCGGTTGCTGAGTTGTTGTCGGTTGTTGATGATGTGGATGGAAATCCTTTGGCTTTATTGGAAATTATTGATTTATGATTTGCAATATGCTACACATTGCGCTCAGCTAGGAGAGAGGCGTATTTATTCTGGGAAAATCTCAAGAAACTGAAGTTGAATTATAAAGAATTGATGGTACTTAAGAAGTAGGATAACAAACGCGAGGCTATACACGGAACATAACTTATGAAACTCATGAAAAGATTGAATACAGGGAAAATAACGCGAAAATTAAGATATCAGTGAAGACTCATTTTGCTAATAATAATCAAATTTAAAAGCAGAAGAATAATATAAATAAATAAAAATGGATAATAATTAAGAAATAGGATAATATATGGAAACTATCTACGGAACATAACTCCGGATCTTATGCTTTTATATCGAATTCAGGGAGAGTGTCGTGAAATTGAAGATGTTAGAAGATGTTAATAAAAACAAGTAAAAGGTGCGCAAGTCACGAGTGCCCGACTAGGGGATACCCTGAACCTTGTCGGTGATCTGTTTGTACTATTCTGGAAGCTAAATTTCAAATTTGTTGAGGGTAGCTCTTAAAACCCAAGGGATTTGCTCAAAAACACGATATCTATATAGATTTGTATCGGTTGCTCGGGAACTAGGCAAGTTATCGATTGTCGGACAACAAAATCGCACTGCGCGGGCACTAGGAGTACCTACTTTCAAAATTTCAATTCTGTAGCTCTTGTAGACTCTAGATTCTTGCGTTCATGCATACGGGCAGACGGACGGACATATAGCCGGACAGACATACGGACTAGATCAACTCGGCTTTTGATGCTGACCTAGAATATATTTGCTTCTTTCTGCCTGCACATCAGGGTATAATCATAAGCAGAAAAATAATATATACAAAAGAATTGATAGTAATTAAGATATAAAATCATAAAAGATTGTATATCGGAGGCTGTGCAGCGAACATTGCTCAGGATCTGTTTGAGCGGGCAGTGAAAACTTGGAATATCTATATATCTCAGGTATTACAAGGAATTTAAACAAGCTATTCTCGTAAACTTCCTGATTGGTGGTGGCTTTTATTCGGGTCATACTTCCGGTAGCTAAAAACAGTTTCAAATACTAATATATATTTTGTGAAAGCATTTCGCCTATTTGTCTTATAAAAGCCTGGCCTGGCGCTTCAAAGCGCTCTCGACCCACTTCATGCGGCACTTTAGTAACAGAGTCTTCGCCCCGCAAAGAACACTTCAAACACCAATTAAAAATTATAAACAGGCTACGCAGTTGCAAAGTAAACGCCCACCTCTCTAATAATATATATACTTATAATACCATCTTTATGGAAAAAAACAAAGTAAATTGTACATTAAGAAAAGCAGCAGCAGAAGAGGAAGCAGTGCGTGGCCACCTGGGCGAACCGGCGCCAAATGATGCCGTTAAGATGCTTACAGCGCGAAGCTCCATACAGAACGGCGAATACTTCAAAAGGCATTAAAAACAAAAAAAATAAGGAGCGCGCTCACAAAATGAAAGCCAACTGACCCACCGCCCCCATACCCGTCATCAAGGGCTGCCACAAGGGGCTGGTCCAGCAGAAAGGGTGGCAAGCGAAATTAAATTTTGTACTTCGCATAAACTTAATTACTCGCCATGGAAGCGCCCGAGGGGGGACGCAGGATACTCGAGCGCAGGCGCAGGCGCAGACGAAGTGCGTCCGTCCTTTCATTAATGGCCGCGCTTAATGGGCAATATTACATTATGCGCTGCATTGTCCTCTTTGCTGTCCTTAAAACAAACTTTTGCTCTTCCCCGCCGTCGCCGCCGCCGCCGCCCCATCTCGGCTGGCCTGCTAATTTAACCCTCCTTTGGGCACCAACTGGCTGGCATTTGGCCTTTTTGTTCGTGAGTTGGCTGCGTTTGGTGTCAAACAGAATCATTTTCATGTTAATTGCGCGCCATTTTGTTGTTGTTATTGTTATCCTCCGCTGATTATCCTTTCATTTATGCAAAGTCCTGGCCGCTGTTAATTCGCTTATTCGCTGCTTGGCCAACTCCTGCCGCAGCTTTAGCTGCGTTTTGTCTGCATTTTAATTAATGTTTTCCTTGTTTTGTATGCAAAAGGAGCTGCTGATTAAAAGGATATGACTGGGGTTCCTGTTCTGTTTCTGGCTGGACGTCATCGTCGTCGTCGCCGCCGTCTCCGGTTCTGGCCACTTGCCGGATATGAGAGGTAATTAAAAAATTTTCATTGCCCTGTTAAATTGCGCTTTGCATATTTTGTGGGTGCTGCCCACTTCTTGATGCTTAGTCCTTTGGCTCCTTTAGGGCCTGTCCTGGCCACGCGACTTTGATGTGCTTGTAAATTGCATTAGGCTTTTGACACAACATCACACACTCACACACACAGTCACACAAGGCCGCAAATTAGTTCAAAGGCTATCAAGTAAAAGGCTCAGCCACACACGCGCTCCGGCTCCCGTCTGCTGGCGTCGCCCTGTCCAGTTGCCTAAGCGAATTATAGAACCCATTAGAGCCGCTTCAGGCCCAAATAAAAGCAAGTCCTGCATTATTTAATAATGTCCCTGGTTCCAGCATACATATATTCTGGCAAATCCTTTTAGACTCATATATATATATCTGTATATGGGTTATAATTGAATCAACAGCCCCGGGCAGCAAGAACAGGGCATCTGCTGGACACGCCCACTTTGGCCTGGCATAGCACTGACCTCTGCCAACTGTTAGACAGCACACACACCCCTCACACACACACACTTGGCAACATATGCCCGAAAGTATGCTACACTTTTTTTGCATAATACCCGCCAAACCAAATATATACAAGCAAAAAGAAAAGCTGTGTCAAGGAAAACCCACAACAAATCGCTTAAATCGCATCAACAGTTTGCCACACATACACACACACACACACACATACGAGAGCAAGCCCTTATCACACACATACACTTTTTGCATATGTGTAGTGAATGATAGCTTGTTGATAGCTCACTTTTCCTTCTCGCTCAAAATGTCAACACGCACACACACTCACACACCCCTATACACACACACACACACACCACCCCTTATGCATATGATTTTCAAATGTTTTTCTTTTTTTTTTTTATTCGCTAGCTTTTCACTTGATTTTCGCTAAACAAAATTCTTGGTAAACGCACGCAAAAAAAAAGGGGGAAAAAGGGTCGGTGTATGGGACTCATATGTCCTACATAACAACGACCCACGGGACCGCCCGCAATATCCACGCAAATCGCGTGCGTAGTTTTCGTATGTATACCCTGGAAATACAAATACTTTTAATGGGCAGGTTTGGTTGTTGAGATTAAGTTCATATAAACAAAAACGGACAACAAACCTTCATAAATAGAATCGGGTGATGCTCAACTACTTAAATACTTAAATGTTACTAAAAGAAATTACCCGGCCTTGCAGGGCTAAATTGGATTCTTCATATGTATGCTTAAAATGAAAAAATTCTTTTTCACCCGAATCGAAATAAACTTATACTATATCTTGAACCATCTTTTACGCACAGAGAAGTAGATTGGCTGACACAGATCTCAATAAAAAATAGCATATATCTTTGGAGCAAATCTAATGAAAAGTAAAAAGTTGAAAAGCCTTTAAATTTCTTGAATAAAATTTCAAAAATTTGGTATATTAACTTTAACAGTTTGGAAGTGCGTTGATCATCGAACAGTGAAGCAGTTAATAAACATCACAAGTTTCGTCTAAAAAATATATAATTTAGAGCTTTGTAGGTATTTTGTAGTTCTTTATCCTTTAGATTCCTAATCCCTTTAAGTTATTGAGTTAATTTAAGTGTATATATTTGTATTAATTGATCAAAATCGAAAGTTAAATTGAAGAACCAATAATCTTACTGCTCTTATAAATATTTTCGCCCATGCTCTTGCTTGTTCAGAGTTATTACAGGGTAGTTGGTAGTCGACTATTTAGAGCCCAAACAGCTCCTACATGGTATTTTATTTACCATTTATTGTCGGGCAATTGCCGCTTCCGCCGCCCATGTCGCGGTTTATGCATGTAAATTTGTACAAAATTGTCGAATTTTTGTGGCAAATAAAAGGCAAAGCACGAGGGGGAAAGGCTAAGCGGCACGAGGGGAGTGTGCGTGTGTGTGCCACTTGTCTAATGTACGCGTAATCATCAACGTTTTTATCATAGAATTGTCATTGCCAGTGTTGTTGCTCTTCTTGTTGTGGGTGGCGGCTCAATGGGTGGATAGAGTTATGCCCTTTCTGGCTATTATGTAAATTGATATGTGATATGTGTGGTTTATGTGGGTTGAATGTGGTTTTGGTTTGTGTGGGGCAAAGCGTGGGAAAATGGCTAAAGGTGTGTTTTATTGGCATAGGTCAGTAAAGAAAAATGGTATAGTGTGGTCACATATGCTGCACAATTAGTTAAAGGGAGTGTTATGCGGGAATACAACATATTTTTCTTGGTATTTCCTGACATCGACTTGATTTGAGCACATATCGCAGAGCTACAAGCACCAAAATTGGCATATAGCAGGGATACATCCCTAGGGATTAATTAACTTATTCTACCCGATTCTCAACCAAGGGAAATTTATAAGGGAATGATCGGAAATTTTTAGAAAATTAGTTCAAGGTGGTGCTTAGCAGGAAACACCCTATATATTCCTAGTATTTCCTGAAATCGTCATAGACTAGATATAATAATAAATCGCAAAGCTTCATACAACAAACAATATGTACCCATAAACATTTTTTTACTAATTGGACTTAAATTTTTAGAAAATTACATTTTATGATTCTCAAGAATAAGGAACATTCTTAGAGGCTTTCTTATACATGCACACATTTAAATAAAATGTTTCGATGTTATATATAATAACGCCCAGGCTTAAAACTGGGAAGCTATTTAGGAATGCTTTTATCATAGAAGATAGGGCTGATTGAAGAAGAAGCACTGCAGCTGACTAAGGCATTTTATGGGTATGTCTAATCAGATTGTTTAATTAAAACACTTTGAATTCAAAGTTTATCTAGTATGCCTAAATACTTATCATATTTAATTCATTAAATAATGATTTCCTATTAAAACATTAATCAAATATATTGCTTAAGAGTTGCTTTTCAGTGGAATTTCATGTAAGTCATAATACAATGAAAAGAACTCCTGGAATAAGCTGCTATATGTAAAAGATATTGAATTAATCACCGTTGACAAAGCACAAAAAGCGCATTAAAATTTTTGTTGAAGAAGCCATTTTGCATACATACATAAGCAGTTAAGCAGAAATACACGTTTGGCGACATCTGATATGGGCAAGTGCCTGCCCCTGCCCCTGCCCCCGTCCCTTTGCACAACCCCCTTTAGCAGCCCGCTCAACTGGTTCATCAACCTGAAACACTTGCACTTAAAATTTTGTTGAAAACTTAAAGTCTGAGCATTGAGTGCTCGGCTACAGTGTAGCGTGCGGTGGGCCCCCGCCTCTCGACGAATGCTTGGCTCCAACCGCGCAACAGCCCCCCCACCCCTCAGCCTGCCCCATCCCTTGCAGCCGCCCTGTGCTTGCGACATTAATACCATGAATAATATACGCTCATTTCTTTTGCTTTTGCGTTGGCGTTGGCCCCCACTCAGCTGCCCTTTGCAGCTCCTTCAGCTTTTAGCTGCTGCTGCTGGTGCTTCTTCTTCTTCTTCTTGTGCTGGCGTCGCCTTTAGAAAAGCCAAAGGGGTTGTTTGTAATTTTTTTAAAAACAAAATTTTCTTCATTTCGCTTTTACGTTGATTTTCGTGCAACTTGAGAAAAACAAATAAAAAAGGAAAATGAGTCAAAGCCAAAGCTAAAAGCTGCTGGACGAGCGGCAGAGCGGGTGAGCGGGTGAGGCTGGGGCTCTGCTCTGCCAGTGGGGGCTGCAAACGTCTCAATGAGTTTTACGCTGCTTGCTTGATAATGAGCAGCGCGGAAGCTGAGCTGAGCCAAGCTGAGCTGAGCAGGCGGCGTCGACTGCGCGACTGTGCTCAGCCAGCATTAAACTCTTTGACTAAAGCCAAAGGGCCAGAGCGAGCTGGCAACAGACATATTACCGGCTCGCTCGCACGCAGATGCAGGTGCTGCGGCGGCGACGCCATTCGACAAGAGCAGCAGCAAAGCAAAAGAAAAAAAATGGTTCGAAGCAGAGAAAGCGAAAGCACTTCGTATGCAAATGAGTTTCTCGTTATCGCTGCCTGCGTCGCGGCTGGCGTCGCTGCTGACGCTAGCTGCGCAACGAGAGGGTTGTTTTTTTTTTTGTATTTTACCCTGCTCTGTAGGGTTGACTTGATAAAAATTACGAGCAGCCGTGTAAAGGAGTGAAGAAATGCTCGCAATGTTAAATGTGAAATTGTAATGAGCATTTGTTTTTGCTAGATTGCAATTTGCGTTTGCCTCAAGGCGAAACTTTTCCTTAAAATACGCACACACTCGCACACACACACACACATATATTTGCAACACACGCTGTGTGCAAATATGTCCTTGACAGTCCTGCCACTTTCTCTCTATGTGCGGCCTGCTGTGTGGCCAAGAAAATTCGCAATGCCTTTTGGTAATTGAGAACGAGCATCGCTTACAGCACAAGAGCTGCCACTACCTACCCACTGTTAATTGTGGCAGCAGTGTGTGTGTGTGTGTGTAGTATGTGTGTGTAGTATGTGTGTGTGTGTATTTGCCAAAAATTTGCATGCCTTTGCGCATCGGAGGGGGGTTAAGGGACCAGGCCAAGGATCAAACAACAGCCACATCAATTGGCTTCAGTCTGTGTTCATTCATGCGGCATTTACCGTCTACTCTGCTTCTTCTCTCTTTCTTCTCTCCTTTGGCGATAACCCTTTGTTTGCTCTGCACTGATCCTGTTGCAGTTTGTTTTGTGTGTGTGCATTTGATTGATGCCCTATACGCCCCTCAGCGCTTCACTATTTTTGTAACATATTTCACAATGCTTTAACTCTATTAAAAGGTTATGCGAAGACGAGCGTAAGGATTGTTAATAGGTATGAGAATTTGTGTGGAATTTATTTTCGATATTGAATAGAAATATTGTAATAGATTCTGTTGCAATAGTTGCTCAGTGGATTGATGCTGAAAGCCATTGGCTAGGCGTCTTTTAAAGAGACATAGAATGGGAGTAGTCCAAATGCGAAGAAGATTGGGGAGGTCTCATACAATCGATCTCTCAGATCGGTTTCTATAACCAATATTTTTATTAGATTAGAATAAACAGTATTAGAAGTTGTATTAGTATTTATTCATTTAGGTTTAAGAGTTAAATAAAAAATTAAATAAATGTGAGAAAAAAAACTAAAAGATAAACATATATTAATGCATACGCAAGCATCATATTATTGATATTTTAAAAAAAAAGTATTGAAATTTAAACAAGAGCACAGACATTAACTTAAAAGCAAACTAAATAAAAATATATTATATTAGAAGCCCTTGTTGAACATGAATTATATATATCTTAATATTTTCATGGTTTTATGAAGGCAAAGCTAGAGCTTTGCTGGTTGTTTGTAGCTTTAAAATACAAATAATACTTAATATATATAATATTTCAATTAAAAATAAAACTTTATTTAAGTTTACTTTGAACATAATTTCCCAATTTTTTTCATTTTTGCCGAGCTTCTGAAAACGCCACCAACTGCAATTACTCAATACCAACTAAGCTAAGTAAATCTACCCAAAATTCTACTACGACACAGACCCAACCTTACTGGAGCGAAGCCCGCTGTAAAAGGACGACTCTAGCCATATTAATAAGGCTCATAATTTTACCCATTTAATTGAGGCGAATGGCCGCAGGATAATGAAAGCGGCAGCCAATGCGGCATCAGCTGCCCTACTGCCATGACCATGCCCATTTCCCTTTCCTGCCTTCACCCACCACCCCACCACCCCACTGTCCATCGCCCGTTCCACTCTAGAGTCTATTGCACTTGAGGCAGCTTATTAGAATCGCTTGCTTCGCTGGACGCGAACTTCGGACTTCAAGTCCTGGGCGCAAATCATAATTTTTCAATTTGAATAATGAGCAGCGCTCGGCGGTTGGTTGTAAAAATGAAAAAGAAGAAGAAGCCTTTAAAATTTATTTCAACTGCCTTTTCACATTCTCTCTTGTGGGGCTGCAACATCAACTAAGTGGACGCGACTAGTAGATACCCTTTGAGTGCCTTTGCAATTACTTAATAATATCCACGCTGAAAAATGCAAAAAATCTATATATACATATATATACTCCTATATATGTATGTGTCTTAATTCTAAAATTGTTAGGTTTTTGTTTAATTAATCTCACATATCTTTATGACACTTTTTACAGGGTATATAAATCTTTGACTTGGACACCTTGCTAGCGTTTTATGCACTTTAAATCTCTTTTAGATATCTTAACTCCAAAATTTCAATATACGAGGTAATTTTAAGTAAGCCGAGATTTGTGCTTAAGTGTAAACGAATGCGATATACCCTATAAATAGAGTTTTGTAAGGACAACAACAAGACAAAGCAATATTTATTTAGAATTCTTAACCAATTAATTTAAGATATTTAGATTTATTATGAATAGTTAATATACCCTTTTGCAGATACTTTTAGAGGGTATTCAAATCCTGACAGCCAAACACTCGTAAACTCATTTGGCAAAAAATGCTGGCTACCCAAGTCTAAATCATTTACTCGAAAGGCAACGCTACCGCTCAGCGAAGAAAGGCTGAAATGCTAATAAGCAGCGCAGGACTACCCCCAATACAGAGGAGTGGGAGCAGCAGGAGCAGGGGCTCGAGCTGGAGCAGGAGCAGGACGAGAACGCCTCGTGCTATGTAAGTCGTCTTTTTATGTAATACATGCTGCCATTTTGTACATAGAACGAAGCCTTTTTCGGCTGCTGCTGCTGCCTGCCGTTGAAAGGGGCACAAAGAAAGGAGGCGTCGCGCTGCTGGCTGAAAGGATGGGGCTGGATGGGGCCTTGGTGGGGGTGGACTGTCGCTGTTGTTGTTGTTTGCTCGCTGAAGATTAAATGGGAAAACACTGTGACATTTTCTGGCTGCGCACGCGGCGCGGTTTTTTATTTTTATATATATATATATTTTTTTTTTTACACGTTTTTCGCTCAGCTGCCGCGCGGCGCAAAATTCAAAACGGCGAAGTTTGGGGTTGGCGCTGAGCCCAAGGGGTGAGTGGGCTGGGGAAGTGTGGCATGTGCCATTGCGGCGACAGCATAAGTGGGGCGTCTCGTGGCAAATGTAAAATAATGCGAAAGGGCTTCGTTTGCATAAATTAAAAATTTATATAATGTTGCCCGTTGTCGCTTGGTTCTGGATGGGCGGTGGGGGATGCGGGGGTGGGGCTAATTTCGGTGGGATAGGTGGGCGGGCTGGGTGCCTACATATATTGATTAAAAACGTCGCGGCTTTAACACAATATTGTAATATATATTTCGCTTTTGTATTCACACAATTCGCCATAAACATAATAAATACTCGTACATTGAGGTTTTCATTTTTGGTTTTGCATTTAAAATTAATGAATCATTTTTTTGTTGCTTTGATTTTTTTTGTTATATAATATTTATATAATATTTAAAATGCTTGAAAAGACAACAACAATAAACTAGTAAATCAAATATGCAAAGCTGCGCATGCCTTAGTTAGATTATAATTACATATATAATAATAATAATAATGTTTATATAAGTCATATAATAATTATGAATTATTAGTTGTGAATTTTTCTAGTTTCTTTTTTTGTTCATTTTCTTTTTAAAGTTTAGTTTTGAAGTGCAGAACTTTTGGACTATATATTGCACATTATATATTGAGCGTAATAATATAGAGTACACATTAGTATTTACAGTTAAATTGACTTTACGTGCATATAGATTTATAATTTAGACGATATTTATACACTTAGATTAAGATATTCTTCGTAATATATTTAAATTTACATATACATAATTCATATGAAACATGTGTGAGTATGTGTGTGTACAATGCGCAGTTTCTCAAAGGCCGAAGCTTGCGGGCCTCGAGATGCGTTCAACTATTTCGGTATTTTTATTTTGTAATTATTTAATCTTGAGGAACTTGTATACCATACACTTGAATGAACAAAGAAAATTACACAATATTTTGTTGCATTTGGTTTTTTTTTTTTTTGATATTTAAATTAAATCGAAACCAAAGATTGCACTAAAATTATGCTGTAGTGTAAGTTGTTCTTTGAGTAAATATGTACAGCTTAGGCTATTAGTATATGTACACTTAGGTCTAGGCTAATATGTATACTAAATGCTTGGAAAATCGTTCGTTATGCTTAGGTCATAAAAAATATGCATAAAAATTGCTATATATATATAACTTTCGATATTGTTTATCGGTTTACATAGCTCCACTTTGCTTTTTGTTTTTGTATATAAATTCAGTTGAATTGTACGATTGCCCAAATTGTAGTTATTGTAAGTATATATATATATATCGCTATATATTCGCTATATATGTGTGTATGCTATTTATGAACTCTGCATATGTGTGTGTGTGAGTGTGAGTGTGTGCAGCTTTGTGTGTGAGTTGCTTAATGACAATCACAACAAATCGTTTTTTACATAGAGGTATTGGAGGTATTCGGTTATAGTAGTTCTTCCTGTTTACTTGGTTCACGACTTAACAATCTAGTTTTAGACTATATATATTTATTTTTGAGCTATATGTTATATATATAATATCGTTGGAAGTGGAAATGGAAGTGGGTGGATAATGCAGGCAAACAAACGTGTAAATAATTTATGAAAAAAAAAAAAAACATGCAAAGGAATATTTTCGGTGAAATTTGCAGATTTTGCAACTCAAAATAAAAATATCAAAAATATGTCAGAACCAAAATATTTTGAAACGGATAACGTTAAACAAATGTGAAAGAAATGTCATTAATTTGATATAATTTCCAAAGAACCGAACTGAAACTTAAAAGTAAAATAAAAAGAACATAAAATATTTTTCGCTGACTTTTATCAATTTTATTTTCGCAACATGCCCCTCACAGCACGCGGCAACATTTGGCGGGGCTGCATTAAATACAATTTAAATAGCAGACTAAAAAAATGACTAATGGTAAGAATCATGTTGACATATATGATAATAAATGCTTTCAATAAAACGAGATTCATGCAATAAAACGTACTGGCTAGTTTAAATAAAATAATTAAATTTATAATTTATGGCAAACAAAACAATTGACATTACGTATAAAGAATTTATTATTATTTTTTTATACTCTTTCTTTTTGTTAATAACTTAAAGTTAATTTTGATTTTTGTGTTGATTGGCGTTTTCTTTGAGAATAATCAAAAGATGCGTACAAATTAGACTAAACAATAACTAAAATGTGTTTTTTTGATTTGCTTTTGTTTTTTTGGGTTTCTTTTTTTTGGGAGGGAGAGCGCTGTATAATTTACAATTGGCAGCTGCAAACGCTGGCTATATACAATTACTGGACAACAACCGAGGATAATATTTAAACTAAATATAACTAAAACTAGGCTTTGAGAATGGCACAACATTAGCTGGGTTACGTTTTGTTTTTGGGTGAGAGTTTTCTTATCGCCTAACATTTGTCTTAGCTTAACGTGTTTTTTGTACAATTTTTTGGAGCTTTTTGATTTATGTGCAATCTGCGTTTGTTATTTGCTAAATGACTAAAAATTATATTAATTTTTCATAGTTTGGTTGTTTTTCCTTTTTGTTTTTGTTTGTTTTGTTTTGCAAGCTACTTGTACTTGACATAAATTCCTGTACCGTAAACTCTTAGCCAGCCTCATCTGATGATCGCCGGCACTCTGAACCATATATACAAATTCTTCCATTTCCCATAGGGAGCGAGTTTGCTCCTTTAATGGTGCTGGAGCTGCTGCTGTCGCAGATAGAGAGCAGCTGCATCGTCCAGCTCATCGAGATCGATGTCCTCGTGCTGTTCGTGCGATTCGGCGGAGCGCGGCGAGTGCATGCTCAGATCCTCGGGCTCGGTCTGTTCGGGCATATCGCTGGCCACGTGCACGATCTGTGGCGGTGGCAGCCGGAATACGCGGCGTATGTCCTGCGCCTTGCGGCGCGCATTGCTGCCGCTGCAATGGCCATCCACAGAGCTGGCGCCATCCTCGGACAGATCGAGCGGTGCCTCCTCATCCAGGCTGCTCTTGGCCAGATCCACAGACTCCTCGGAGCCACCATAGCTGGCGCACATGGCCGCAAATTTGTTGGTGGAGCATTCCAAAGCGGCAGCCGCTGCCACAGCCGCTGCAGCCATGGGATAATCGCCGCTCATGGCCGGCGAGAGAGCGGGCGTCGGCGGCGACTGAATGCCACATTTGTGATTCATCAGATGATGGCGCCGACGGAACTTCATGTGACAGCGCTCGCACTCGAACGGCTTCTCGCCATTGTGCACCAGCATATGGGACTTCAGCTGATTCGAATCGCTGAACTTACCCTCGCAAATCTCGCAGGTGTAGGGCCGCTCACCGGTATGGACGCGCAGATGACGCCGCAGATTGGCCACCTGCACAAACTGGCGATCGCAGTGGGAGCAGTGATAGGGCTTCTCACCCGTATGCAGGCGCATGTGCGTCTTCAGATGATGGTCACGGGTGAAGCGCTTGTGGCACTCGGGGCACTCGAACGGCTTCTCGCCGGTGTGGGTGCGCTCATGGTTTTGGAGGACATGCTTGTAGCCAAAGCTGCGCGAGCAGATCTTGCACGTGAAGCTCTTGTCGCGCGACGGATCCTTGGCGGGAGCTGCAGTGGCGGCAGCAGTAGCTGCTGCTGTCACACCTGAGGTGCCCTCATGGGCCGACGAGTTGGGCGAGCTGCCGCTGCTGGGCGGTGAAATGGGCCCGCCAGGCGTGTGATACAAATCGCTGACGCTCATGCTAATCTCCGTTTGAAATTCCTTTTTGACTGACAATTTGCGCGCCTTCTTGACGGGCTCACCCAGACCCAGACCCAGATGATGCTGTTGCGGCGTGCTGTTCGGCGAGCTGAGCGGATGCTTGCCGCTGTTGGCCAGCGGTGAGTGCGGGCTGGCGGGCGGTGAGTGCAAATGGGTGCCGGCCAAGGGCAGCTGCTGCTGCTGATGCTGCTGCTGCTGATGCTGTTGCTGCTGCTGATGCTGTGCCGCCCAGGCGCCAAACAGCGCCGCTGGATTGTGTGGAAATAGCGTGTTGGCCAGCGTGCTCATGGGCAGCTGGGCCATAAAAGCAGCCGCTTGCCGATTGGCAGCCATCAGCTGTGTAGGCGACAGCATGCCAAAGGCGGAAGCGGCCGCAGCCTGTTGCAGACCCATCGACGGGTACAGCGAGTGCGTGTTGAGGCTATTGTTTGAGGCCACCGGACTGCTGGCCGAGGTATTGGCGGACATGGGCGGCGACAGCGACATGGAGCGATCCACAACCATGTCCTCGCGCTTGATTCCAGCCAAGGCAGCGGCCAGGCCTAAGGAAAGAGCAAGCAACAAAAAGTGTGGCTGGTTAGCAAGGCGCATAATCAAAAAAAGCAAAATTTCCTAATTTTCTATTTTCTATTATTTTCTCCAACCTCTCAACCTCACCCGCTGAGCTGTCAGCAGCAGTTTGGTCAGCTGCCCGCGGCGGGGGCAAGCACGAGAAGCACACACAACTTTTTAACTTTTTGTTCAAGGTTCAAAGCAGCACGTGTGATTGGCATAGCTGAAGGAGCGGTAAGCGGGGGTTTGAACCTTTACAAAAGAGCGGAAGAGCGCGCGCGCTTAAGAGCGTCACATGTGTAACACATGTGTGAGCTTTTGTCTGTGTGTGTGTGGCAGACACTCTCTTTCAAGCGCGCTCTCTCTCTCTCTCTCTCTCTCTCTCTCGCACTCTTTCTGGCGTTTGTTTTGGTGGGCGTGAAACGAGTTAAATGCCGGCGAAAAAACAAACTTGTAAACAAAACTTAATCGCATGTGTGTGCGTGCGTGTGTGTGTGTGTTGAGCATTTGGCAAAATGGCGCCTAATGTTAACTCAAGCACATTGAGACGTCGTTATTGCTGTGCGTGCTTAAGCATGTGTGTGTGTGCATGTGAGCAGTTGTGCTTTAATGCGAGCTTTAATATGTTATGAAGAAATTTCAGGAAACATTCAGCACTAACAACACAACGAGTGCTTTCCAAATGTAAGCTTGCAGTTAGCAAAATGTAATCATTTAGTCTTATCTTAAGACAAATTTTAAGCAACTTTTGTTTAAAATTCTTTCAGACTTTGCCAATCTTGGTTTAGGAAAACTTGATCAAATTGATTATTCTAAAATGTTTAAAAGCATGCTGACAAATTTCTGGGACGAGTCTTGTTTTGAAAATAATTGTAAGAAATGTTTAATTAAAACTTTTTTAAATTTGTCATACTTTTTGAGATTGCATAAAATATGCTTCTGCTCCTACAAATAATATTTCTAAGTAAGCATAAAGTTTTGCTAAACAAGACATTCTAAGAAACCTTAGAAATCAGCAAGACTTTTTGTTTTAAGGAATTGTGTCTAATAATATTCCCTATACCATATTTTTCGGTTTTTTTTTTTAATATTCCTTTTGAGAGCTGCCTAAACTGTTTCTATACTCTTATTATTTTGCACATTTTGTTGAAATATTTTACTTACTTCGTGTCTGCGCGTCCTGCAGCATTGATATGGCCATAACTGTGTTTGTTATGTGTGTGTGTGTGTGTTGTGTGTTTGATGTCCTTGCAAATTAAATTGCAAGCGATTTGCTTACAATTTCACTTCAAATGTTTTTTCTTCAATTCTGAACACAAATTTTCATTTGAGCTGCGTTTTATTTATAAACTTTTAAACTGTATATAGTTTCGCGCACTTTTTGGTTGGGATTGTGTGTGTGTGTGTGTATGTGTGTTTTGTACTTTGAGGTAGTTTTTGCACAGTTTACAAAAGTTCACGGTATACAAAATGAGGTAGTTGCAATTATAATTTGTTATTCTTATGTAAATTATTAACTTTGATTTTTTTTTCTATTTTGTTGAGGTATTTGGTTTGTTGTTGGTTCTCGCGTTTCTTTTTTATCGTTAAGACACAACAAATTTTCTTTTTATATATATTTTTTTAACTAAGTTTTTGAGTTGTGACTGTGACGAGTTGTCGCTGAGAAATGATATGAAGCGACTGACTGCAACACGTTTTTATATTGAGTTGAGTAGAGAGTATCCTTTGCGCTGTGGAAATCCTTTAGAAGCAACAAATTTGCTTCGTGAGTGTGTACGAGCGGGTGTGCGTGTGTATGTGAGTGTCTGTGTGCGAGCGTGTGTGTTTGTTTGGCATCAAAAACTGTGCTCCTCTCACTGTCAGAGCCAAATCACGAATGATACGAATTCGCCGCGTGCGCTAACTATAAGTACGCTCGCACGCTCACCCTCTCTGCACGGCACACACACGCACACGCACACACACTCTGGCGTACACGCACGCACTCAATCGTTCACTCACTCAGCAGCAACTCACTCGCTCGCTCACGCACATTGATAGCCAGCCAAAGGGAGGAAGCACGACACAGAACGAAACGAACAACGAAACCCGAAACGCGCTGCCGATCAAAGCAGGTAACGTGCTCTCCTTTACGAGCATGCGAGTGTATGTTTGTGTGTGTGAGATTGTAAAAAAAAAAAACTGAGCACAGCTCAAAAATACCTCAGCTCTTTATTTTTTTATTTTTGCTTTGCGCTCTTTGTTGTTGTTTTACCTAAACAATTTCTGATGCTGCATATATGCAAATTAATGTGAAAGGGAGAGAGAAAAGGAGAGAGAGAGAGAGAGAAAGACAGGGCGAGTGAGAATGAGTGGGCTACAGCTGCTATTCCGTGCAAATCTCAACTCTAGAACGAAACTAATTTCTTTTTAAAACCGACAAAAGTTGACTTTTAACCAAATGCCTTAAAAAGCAACAAAAATCTTATGCGACGGCGGGCGTTAATTCTTTTATGGCTTTATGACCACGGCGTTTTTTACAAGCAGCACAAAAAACTTTGCTACCTATGTGATCCCTAAAAAAACTAGCTCGCACTTCCGTTTTTTAGAGACTTCATAAAAAAAGGCAATTACAAAAACAAAAAATAAACACTTGTTCGACCACTTTTAGTCAAAGTTTAAAACAGTTGGGCTAGGGTATACGAAAAAAGCACTCAAACTGCAGCAATTAACTCATGTCAGAGACTTCCCCTTTGAACATAAAGCAAAACCAAAAAAAAAGTGCTCAAAGTGCGCAAAGGGGGATGATAAAGAGCGCGCCTGAGCGCGCGAGTGAGCGAGCGAGCGAGCGAGCGAGAGCGAACGCCAAAAGTCACCAGCAGTAAAGGCGGGGTGTGGGGTTAGGGCCAGGCACCGGTCGGATCGGGGTTGGCTGGGAGCGTGCGCCGTAAGAGTAAACAGGAAGTAAACAAAACGAAACGAACGCCACTCCAAAAGGGGCGAAGCCCAAGTGAAAGTTAAGCGAAGGGGCGCAAGCAAGTGAGTGAGTTTTTTAAGCAGCCTGTTGAGTTGACTCAAGTTCCTGAATGAGCCACGCTTAATGGCCAACTAATTGCCGGCACACGTCTAAAAAACCAAATCATAAAAAAAGAGCAACAGCTAAAACAAAAAACTAAAAAAAAACAGGTAACAGAACAAGAAAAATATGTCAAACAAGCAAAAAACTTGCACAAAAACCCTTGCTAAAAAACAGTTTCAACGATTTTCTTTTTTGGTCGTCGCGCTGCTGACTTTTGCGGATTGACTTTTAAATGGTTTTATGTAGATTTTTATGGCCAGGACATGCGCAAGTTCAGCTGAAAACATGCATAAATACATAAAGTTAGATGAGGATATGCCGTTAGGTAGGCCAAGGACACGACCGTAACGCGACGGGATGTTAATTTCGGTCAACATAGAACTACCGTGGAAATTTTGTAATTTTCGAAAGTGAAAACTACAATGGCAAAAACGGACCATTGTCCATCCACATTGTCCACATAGGACTGTCTGTTCGAGACATTTGCTCTGCATAATGTTACGTAAAACTGCAAAACTAAAACAATTCCCGACGGATTAGTCGAAAAGATATGATTTTTGCCGGGAAACCAAAATACGCAGAAAACATTAAAAACACAAGCAGCGAGGCTTTGGCGAAAACGCTGACTTGGCTCTTGATAAAGATATTTGGATACCCTTTCTGCTGATATTTTGGACTAGTCAAAACTATTTTGGATTAGTCAGTATAATCGTGTGTTGATAACAGCTGTTGGCTCAGCTACTTAGCGCTGTCTCTTCATTAAGATCCGGTCTTTGCTGATAAGACAAAGTCAGGCTTGGCAACCCATTATCAGCGCTCGCCGGTTGTCAAGAGAAAGTTAAGAGCAACAGTTCATGGCGAGAGAGTGAGAGATGGTCTACACGCACGTGCTACATAACATCCATAGTCTATCAAATGTGGGGCACTGGCACGTTAAATAGTGCGTAGTGCTATCAAAATTTTGGTACTAACCTTAGTCAACTTTAATTGCTGTAATTAGTGCGTAGCACACGACATTGAATACTATTAATAAGCCAGCCTACGCACTTGTACTTTGAATTGTTGATAACTCAAATTAATATTCAGTTCGAAGAAATGTCTATTTGCTCATTGATTGAGCACAAGATTTTTCTAGACTATTTTGAAAAAAAAAAAAATATATATATATATACGTATGTATAAGTAAAATAAATTGTATAAAAATGTATTTTCAATAAATGTTACAGCACATTGATTGATTGAATGATTGAATGTAAATTCATTCATATATATATTCAACCAACATTTTGATCAGCTTTTAAGATTTTATAATGTTCAAACTTTATGTAACCTAGAAATGTGAATAGCAAAAATGGAAGAAGTTAAAAAGTATTAGAGAACAGTATCAATCAAAATAAAAGCACATTGATTGATTAAATGTAAATTCATTCATATATATATATACAACATTCTGATCAGCTTTTTAAGATTTTCCAAATCTAATATTAGAGCTTAATGCAATGCCTAGAAATGTAAATAAACCAAATGAAAGCCGTTGAAAAATATAAGAAAACAGTATCAATCAAAACTAAAGCACTTTGATTGATCTTAAGCATACAAATGTAGACTTTATGAGTTCCAAATTATGATTGAGCATTTAATCGGCTCCTTCTATGCGTACGTCCATTTCTTGAAATGCCTATAGCAAGAGTCTACATATATTTTGATCAATCAAATACATGTCTAAAAACTTTCAACCAGCATATTGACAACTCTTTGCCTGCAGCTGCACTAGTTTTATGCACCCAACTACAAGTTTTCTATAGCCATGGCATGTGTCCAGTCTCGTATTACAGCTGTTGCCAGCATTTGCTGATGTAACCATAACCCTACCGCTAACAAACAATGCACATAAAGCCAGAAACCAAACAAAAAATTCAGCAATTTTTCAACCCAAAAAAAAACGACAAATTTTTTACAAATATTTCGCTCGAGGCGAGCGTCAGGGGAAGAGCGAAAGTGAAAGCCACGGGCTAGGGTTAGGCATAGGGTTAGGGGTAGACCAGGGTGCGCGCCCTGAGTGCTATGCGATCTGTGTGCGTGTGTGTGTGTGTGTTGCCCACAAATTTTTTAGCTATTTGTAACACTCGATCAAGCCGAGAGGGTTTGCTGATTTATAGTCAATCGAGCAATCGATAATGTGCTGATAATGTTCATGATGACAATAAACATGACAAATCGAATTGCTATTGATGAGCTATGTGGCCAGGCAAGCAAAGCGCGAGAGAGATAGAGAGAGCGAGAGAGAAAGAGAGCAGCGACGGCGCTTAATGAACTGCCATGCAAAGCAGGCTGATTAGGGACTGCCCTAATCCTGGAGCTTAGCGCTGGATCGGGCTGAGCACGCGTCTTCGTCGCTGAATGAAGACTAGGAAGGGCTTAGCCATGCAATCTTGAGTTTTATTATTATTTTAGAGTTGCGGAACTTGGCATTTATTCAAATCCGCTTTTTAATGCGCCGAAAAACCAGCTACCCTTTCGCTTTGAGCACTAATGATGCGCGGCTTAAAGCCAGGACTTGAATTTGTGGTCCGCATGTGTTCTAAAGAGTTGCAGGAAAGTACAAGGACTTCAGCTAAGCTGAGCAAAGCTGAGATCTGGCACAAGCATTTTCAGGAAATATGCCCCTCCAAGAAAAAGATAGATCTGTAATTTAAAACTATCTGGGCGTGGCAGTCGCTCTTGCCTCTTGCATATGTGTAAACAAGCTCTCTGATCCCGCTGAACTGGCGCTGACAGCCGCAGCATCCCTTAAAAAACGATCATAGCTCAGTTTTTTCCTTAGGGCGCACAGTTCAACAGGCTGCGGCGCCGCCTGTTTGATATCAAATTGATTGCGCTGTCGAGGGGCGAGCAGAAAGAGGCTTGGGTGCAGGCTATGCCTAGCTGAGGCACAAGCCAGGCGCACGACACACAGACAGCATCTTGGCAAGGGGTTAGGCGGCAAGCCGAGCGCGAGCTTGAATGAATCTTCGAGCACGCGTTCGCGGGCTCGGCTCAAGCTAATCCATGTGATTTAATTAAGCCAGCGTGTGACGTTAGCAAGCGCGGAAGCAGCGTCTGGGGATTAGCTTGAGCCTGGACGCACAAGTTCCTATTGGGATTAAGATTAGGCAACCGCTAAGCAGGCCGGATTATCGTTAGACTCAAGACATATACGTGTAGCTACACTCGGAAAAAATATTAAACCCATTAATACAAAATAAATTGAAAGCAGACTTTAAATAATTTGCCTATTTTTTTATATATTTTTCTACTGTTTAGAAATAAACTTTTGCCTTTTTTTGGGTCCAGTTGTGTTCTTCGTAAAAATACTATTGAATTGAAGGAAAAACCTTTCCATTAGATATGTATTTTATTTAGGGAAAATCATAGTTGGGCTCTTTTATTTTGAGTAGGGAGTAGAGGAATCGGGAACTTCTAGAGTAGAGAGAGCTCCAGAATTGCAGAAACTTTCCGGGAATGCGAAATGCTGCATTTGCTGCTTTTTATGATCGTCGTGCATGTATATTTTTGTGCCGTTTCATATTCCGGGTAAACAGTTCACGTCTCTATAACTCATTAAAGTTGGCCTAAAAATATTTTGCGCTAATTGTTTGGCCGTGTTACAAAAGCATTGTAAGAGGCCAGCGGCAGCACCTAATGCATGTAAATAGAACACCCAACGCAACGCTCGGCCCAAGGATTAAGCGACTAATCCGGCTAGGCAGCAAACGGACAGCGTCCTTCGTTCAGCATTTCTATACTTTTGGTGGGTTGGTCCTCGGCTAATTCTAATTACAAACATACGCCAAGTGTTTGGGCTTCTTAGACTATGGAAATTCTAGGGAAATATTTGTGCTAACTATTAGCTATTGCGTCCAAACAGCTGTGCGCGCACACACAAACATACAATTCCCTCTATATATCGAGTCAATCGCTAGTCATTCAGTTTTCTAATAGTTCACTAACCTCACTTGACTCTTTTACGAAAAAAAAATAGCTGACCCAGTAAAAAGCGCAATTGTAAAACCAGGTAGCGTCATAAAAAACGAAACTAAAACTCGGCTAAAAAACGGAAGGAACAAACGACAGCCGTAAAAAACTGGGCAAAAAAGTCAAACCGCGCACATTAAAAACAGTCAAGGACACATATAAAAAAGGTAAGAAAAACTAAAGAGAGTATCCTCGAGCGAGCGCTGCGGCGAATTCGATTTTATGATCATGCAAATGCGCGGGGAAGGGCGAGAGAGAGAGAAAGAGAGCGAGGGAGTGAGAGTGGGTGAGGGCAACGAAAAAATACAACGTCCCATCTTCCACTTTATGACGCAAAACCTGGCCTATTGCCCGGCGTTGTCATTCTTAAGCCGGATTTAGTTCAGCTTTAGCACATTTTTTGCATTGTTTTTGCCAGTGATCGCTGTCTTTTTGTCTTTTTTTTTGGCCGAAAATTGACTTCTTAATTGCCAAACGCTGACCTCAAGGCTGGCCAAGGGCCGAGCGCTACCTGGCAACTGGTCAGCGCTCGACCTGGCAAAGAGGTAACCCACGCTTACAGGTAGCACACGCTCGTGTACTACATGCTCGTCCTCGTCTCTCTCTCTTGTTTAGGAATTCCATAATTATGATCCTCGCCGGTCAGTCAGTCAGAGCGAGTTGCCTTCTCGCGAAAAAAAGAAACACAACAAAACTTGCAGTCGCGAAAAAAATCGCGTCGCACGCTAAGCCGGAGATTAGCTGACGGATTTAGAGGAAAATCCATCAATATTACGCCCATGTCCCCGGAGGATCAAGCTCTAATCGCCGTGCTTAAGACTGACTTATTTTGTTGAAAAAATTTAATCCGCCCTCCGAGGTAGGCGCAACGTGTTTTTTCTCTGTTCCCTCTGCGCAGTCGACTCTACTAATCCGGGAGTCAGCTGCTTTGCGGAGTAAAGAGGTAAAATAAAAAAATAATTGTCGCAATATTCACATTTTTATTATAATCCGACATGCAAAAAGTTAAAGCCCGGGATTAAGCAAAAACAGTTGGCGTTGACCAACACTCGTGCAGGTATCCGAATCGAAGCACTGTCGAGTGGATCATGCCTTGGATTATAGTTAACTTAAGGCGTGCGATTAGCGTGCGATCGACCCGACTGCTGCGATTAGCGCCAGGATCTACAGGATCTACAGATTTGTGGCGCAATAAGCAGCCACAGATCCAGGGATAGTTCCGCGGATTTTGATTTGATCTCTGGCTTAAACTTAGTCCCACTAGGAAGTACGCGCGTGGCCCTTGAGAAAATTGCGGGCACAGAAAAGACGGAAGAAATTTGAGATTTGTGCTAGGCATAGTCTTGGAATAGCGAAATGTCTTCATCTAGAGAGATATATTCAAGTGCTTATGAAAATGACTTTGCTTAAGAGAAATTTGTCTTATAATATTTTTCGTTTAACTACATACATATAAGAATTTTCATAAGTCCCACAAAATATTTAAAATTTCAACTCTAATAGAAAGAGTGAGAGAGAGGGAGAGAGAGAGAGAGAGAGCGAAAGAGTGCAATGTTAATAATGCAATTTAAGTTTGAATATTATCTAAAGATAATAGAAGATACAGTGTTACGAATCATCTAAATTTCCTTTTAATAATGATACCCTAAAAGTGTAGAATATTAATAAAGGAAATATTGTCTATAGAATCGCATACCCAAATACAGGAGGATATATTTGGGAACCATCTAAATTTTCCTTTAATTAATATTACTAAAATTGCAAATTTAAAAACGGAGAGTATAAATGAGTGAGAGAGAGAGAGATAGAGAGAGTGGAATATTATTGAAGGAATCGAAATTGGGATAGTTTCTGAAGATACCCAAGCACAAAATATGGGGATATATTGCTACGAATCATCTGAATTTCCCTTAAAATAATATGACCCGAGTTATAATATAACATTCTAAAAGCTCAGGATATGTGAAAAGAGACCTTACCTAAGAATCATATTCATTATAGTAAAATTGAGTTACCTAACAACCTATATAAATTTGTTCTCAAAGATTCCAGAGGAGTTCGGGCTGATCTATCTAAAGAAAGACCTAGAAAGTATAACTAGTTAGGTTCCTACTATATATATTCTAAATTCAGGCCAAACGAGATATATTTCAAATCTTTCCTTAAAGGGCATTGTATATTGTGATTTTTTCAGCTACATTTAGTACCAGATGTAGTTATATTTAAGTGCATATGCATTGGCTCTTAGTATGAGACTCAACTGAAGTTAGCTGAGCATCCATTGATGTTTAAGGTTTTAGTAGATTTTGTTGCAAGTCTTCAAAAGGACTCCTATGGCATACTATGGCTACACCTTATACGCAGTGCAGCCAACCAATTCCTGTTGCTGCTCATTGCATGCACTTCCGTTCTGGCCATTCATCTGTTTCCTTAACTGTTTTTTTCTTTGGCCGTTCAATCAATATCTTTATTTATTTTTATATTTTTTTGGCAATAACAATGCAGTTGGCTACTGGCCCCTTGGCCCTTGGACTCTTTTGTATAGTTTTTTGGGTTTTATGCAATTTGTCCAACTTCCTGTGCGCTTACATAACGAGAGGCTTAGCTGCCATTCAATTTTGGGCCGAGATCGTTTGTTTGAGCCGAGATCTGAGCTCGTTTATTGTGAAGATGTTACGATTTCTTTTTTTTTTCAGATACTATGCGGATTTGATCCCGTGCCTCAGTTTGTCTGTGTGTGTGATGCGGGGGCTGCAGTCAAGTCTAAGCGGCCTTCGTAATTTGTGAGATTTGTGTGCCACTTGGTGGCAGCCAGTCAGCTAAGGCAGCCAGGCTGTCAGCTCGGGCAGCTGTTGCCGTAGCCGTTGCCGCTACTTAAGCGGCTTTTGGGCCAACTCCAACGCGTGCCCAGGACACTCCCACACACCCAGCTGCCCCTCGCGTGACCTTATCAGCCAGCAGATGCAAATGCGTCCCCATTGTGTAATTAGGCAGCGAGAAGCGGCCTTCGCCTGGCTGCCGCGCGCGCCGCATCGCGCTGCGCTTATCAATTCGTGGCCCGCCGGCAGTGCGAGGAAACTTTTTGAGGTGGGACTCTTATCAGCTGCCTTGTTGCTATTTCTTGCATCTGACATAGACATTGGGCTGTGGTCCCTCCTTGATTTTTAAGCGGCTGCCAGTTGAGAACGCAAAACACTAGAAACGCAGCTCAAGATCAAGGATTTTCGGGCGCTTATCAGCGGGTCGAGCAATGCACCCGGGCCGCATTTAGTCAACGAGTTTCTTATCAACTATTCTTTAGCTTATTCGGCAATATTTGCACAAAAAAATCTCCTTTCGGTGTCAAAGAGTACGACGAATGGCGCGAGCGACGTGACTGCATGCTGCGGAAATGGCAATGGGCATGAGGGAGGCTTGGAGTAGCATACGAGCGGGCATTATCAGCAGACACTTGGAAACAACTAAAGAAAAGCACAAATTAACCCAAATTTGGGTCTGCATATTATTATTAAGAATTATTGATTGGCATTCAGTTCTGGCTTACAAGAATTGATAGCCTGATTGTAAACATATTTTCAACGAAAAATATATGATTTATCTTTAAAAGGTTTACATTTAAATTATGACTGTATACTTTTTATAATTTGATTATAGATAAAGTTGTTATTTAAGGAATTCAATTTTAGAGATAACTATGACATTTAAGGACTAACTTGATCTTTCTTATATATATTTGAGCTTCCCTTTTGATTTTAATGTGTTTCGCAGCAAATGCAGAATTCTCCTCTGATATCTCTTACATCTTTTTTCTATTCTTTAAAGCGTTCTATGCAATTAACAGCTTGTCATTAAATGTTTTTTTTTAACACATTCTAAAACTTTGACCTACCAAAACAACAGGCGACTAAAATACAACCGCAGCAAAATAAATATATATATTAAGAATAGATTCATTATCTTTCATGTTGGGCTGCACAACAAGTCCATAAAAATGGGAAGTGTACATTAACTTTTAACACCAACAAGAAACAGATTAACATAATTATGTGATTGGGTTGTATTCTGTTTTTATTTTTTTTTCGCATAACACTAAATGGGTTAATCAGCATGAAGGTTCCATAGAATGCAGGCAATCTAAGGCCGAAAGTTTGTTTATTGTTTAGCGCACAATTTGATTATAATATTGAGCATTATGTTCATATATTTTTTTTTGTTAGATCTGTAGCCGAGGCACAACCTGGCGCTAGAACTGGAAATGGGGCTGATAAGGTCGCAGTCATGGTCGTTCATGGCCAGGCGCGATTTGCGTGCGATTTTCGTTTTAGTTGTTCGTTTTTTGCCGCGCAAAAAAAAAAAGAAGAAAACAAGAACATTTGACGATTGTGGAAAGGTGCGTTGATGGCTTTGCGATGACGTGATGTCACTCACATGTCCACGGCCGAAGGCAATCCAATTAAACAAAGCGGGAAACCGCACAAATACTTGACGCCTGACAGGATAATCAGGCGCAATTGTTTGGCAATTAGACGGACGTCGGCGAAGTCCTAGAAAAAACACCCAAGCCCGGGCCGGGCGTTTAAAAAAATGCTAAAAAAGTATCGCATTGCACACGCATGAGCAGCTTTTCAAGTCAAACGTTGAAGGACACGACGAGCCACGGCCACATATCCTGTTTAGCAGTTGGTGATTTTGTTGTTGGCCTGGCTGTCAACAAGGCCGACTCGTCCGTGTCAATTTGCGTGGTGTAAATTTGCAAAAATGAAGCTGTAAATTGCATTGATTGGCCGTTGACAGCTGTGCTACAATTGACAGCAGGATAACGAGGGCGAGAGGCGCGGCTGGGCTGCGCAGGGCTGGCGGCCACACAGCTAGCAATTCGCAAGGATAACTTGTCAACAGGCGCGCCGAATTGCAATTTTTAACGGCCAATCCTTTGGGCCAACAATTAATCAAATCTCCTGGCCAGCACCTACAGCAGCCACAGTTGTTGTCCTGCATGTGTGTGTGTCCTTTAATCAAAGTGCATGATTTATGGTTTGCGTAGGCAGCAGCTACTTCAACAAAAAATTGTATAAAAGTCGCCAGTTTTTCAGCATTTTTTTTTTGTCAATGGCCTTTGGCTTTGTTTGGCGCGGCGAGACCATTAAAAATTCGGCCTGCCACTTGGCCAGAACACTCAGCCAGTTGGCCAACTTTGCTGCTGCCGCTGCTTCTGCTGCCAGGATTCATTAATCATAATTCCGACCTCCACTTCAGTAGCCCTAGCTGCAGATTATTTCTTGTTCTTGTGCAGAAGACACAAAACTGCAGTTGAAGAATTTTCAATGGCTTGAAAACTTTTGTAGAGTTTTCTACCAAAAATTTCACATTTTGTGTTTCGTATTTTATTTTTTATTTCTATAAGGTCCTGTGACACTTTGTCAAATATTCTCGTCATGCGACGACGTTCTAGTTATTCAACTTGGCCTAATGAAAGGCGCATTCAGAAGAGCAACAGCCATTGGTTGTTTTTTTCTTTTTTTTCCCCCTCGCCCAACTCAACACGTTGTGGCAGATGTTTGACCTTATCCTGAACATAATTTGTGGACCATAACATATATAAGCGCATACGTGTCAAGTCTCATACTAGAATATTATGTTTATGAGCAAAATTGTAGATGTTGCTATACAGAAATATAAGAACTCTGAGGTGCATTAAAATATATTTGTTTTTAGTCGATTTAGTCAAAAGCTTTGTGATGCGTGGGCAACAAATATGTGGATAGTACTTTATTTAAGTGACCTTCTCTAGTTTACCTTCTAATAGTTTCAACTCTTTTAGCACACTCCATGAAAACTACAAATGTACACACGTTCGCTTTGCCATGAATAGGCTCGCAAATTGTGCACAGTTTAGCCGCCAGAAAGGATTTGAATTGGGCTGCGTGCAGTTGAAGCTGCCGGCAGGATTACGGCACATCTAAGGGCAACTGCTCTCCATTCAAATATTGATACCCAAAACTGGCAACTTGTCACTCAAATTATGCAAGCCCCAAGTCAAAAGAAGCCGCAGGCAGCGGTCGGGCATCAAAGGCCAGCTCCTGCTCATGCTGCTGTTACAGTCAAAAAGAAAAAAAAGGATAATCATGCTCGGATGCGTGTCTGTTAATTTGTTATAATATCACGTAAGAATTGACGCCGAATCGATTTTTTATGTTAATGCCGCAAGGTGACAACTCAATTTGTCGCCCGGCAACTGCTGCGAACGTGTGTGCACAGTGGTCCATGCTGCTTAGTAACCAGGCTCAAACTATTGGCCAAGTGCGACGTGACCTGTTCCGAGCACAAATCCAGTGCTAAATTCTTTGTTTGGGAGTTTAAAATTGGCACAAATCTCGGCTGCTCGCTGCTGGCTTTGGAGTGTTGCCTTGACGCCAGCTTTGACAGGAAGTCAGGACATTTCCGCATGTGGTTATGCCCGCACCACCACCGCGAACCACTCCAATCTGCTGCTCCATAAAATGGAATACATTTACTTGGGTTACAGACAGAAACACAAATACGCTCTCAAATTGGGTTTTTAGTTTCCTTTTCCTGCGACGCCACTTGTCGTCCTGTGTTCCCGTTGTCCTTGCAGCCCGTCTGCGCTTTGTTTTTGCTACACTTTTGTTTACACAGTTGGCCAGGCGTTGCCCGAGCAGTAGGCGACTTCGGCATCCTTTTGTTTCACCCATTGTGCAATATCCTCGCTGAACTGTGCCCAACTACTTCCTCCTACTGCTTCACAGCATGTTAAATACGCCGCTTGACTTAGTTTTTTAGCTAAAAGTGAACACTTGAAATACTTAACATATTTTAAGGGTAATTTCAACCGAATAAACTGACTATTGAAGAGACGGAGTAGATGTCAAGTAGGAGAAGGTAGAACCGAGTCTAAGGTCTTACCAGAGGGAACCAAACAGAGAGAGACAAGAATCCGAAAGAAATATTACGATCGTCATTTCATACTGAATAAGAATACATAAACCTTATGGGCTGTCCGATGTCTGTCTCTATATGTTCTAATATAATATAATACCTGATCTAGTTTAGCTAGAGTTCAACAAAAACCCAGCTTTACAATGAGTTCACTAAATACCTGTTGAATGTCTACTCAATACACTTCTGATCATGGGAAAATGTTCTATATTATTCTACTAAGAGTTTGCTGGGATCCCCAGCTCAATGAAATAGCCTGAATACCATTCAGATGATGGGAATATTACACAGGTCTACTTAATAATTATCTAATAGCTCTTTAATGTCATTTGAAAGGTTTTTACAATGTTTGTCGCCCGCATCACTCGGAACAGCATCGCTGCTGCTCCACCCCGACCCCTTCGCATGACGCCCGCGTCTCGTGACCATGACAACCCACAGCAAAAAAGGAATATAAAATTCCAATGAATCGGGGGGAAAAAAAACAATTAGCAAACAAACACCAATGGAAAATTTGCCTAAACAATGGACAAATAATTCAAATATTTCATTTGAATACAAGGCTCGCCATTGGACATTTGTTTGGGCTCGCAATTGTTACGCCTCCATAGGGCATAAATTAGAGGCCACTTAGATGGGCAGCCACTAGGGGCAGGGACGTCGGGGCAGTCGCGGCTAGTCGCATAAAAATTGATTAACAATATGCGGAAATATTTAGTTATGTTTGATTAGAGCTGTGACTGAGCCGAAAGTGCGGCATCATCACAGCCGAGTGACGAGTCGGCGCCTGTTTAAGTGGCCACTCTTTAGAGAGGCAGGGGCAGTTGCTGTGGTCGGGAGGCATAGTTTAAGAAAATGTCACGCCGGATGTGGCAGTTAGCTGTTGTTGCTGTCGTAGTTGCAGTTGCAGTGGCCGCTGAGGTGGTTGACTTATGCGGGTCTCGACTACACAAAATACTTTCACTTAACTCGGACAAACCACGAAAAATCAAGCCGCAAATACGCCCCTTTGGCCACGCCCCGCGAACCCCCCTCGCTATCGATTTGCAATACGATAACTGATCGTTACCTGGGATTTATTCCATTGAATTCGAATCCAGAGAGAAACAGAGAAACGTTTGCAATCGCAGCGCGACCTGCAACACGGAAGTGAAATTTGAATTTGTGATCGAGGGGCGTCGTCCAATTCGCCATTGTTCCACAGTTTGATGTGGAAATTATAGAAAATCGAAGCGTATTTTCATTTAAAGAGAATAAAAAGCGAAAGTCGCAGGACTACACGCTGATACCGGAAATGGTTTCACTTTTATCAAGCATTTGAGGTGCCCAGCTAGACGCTGATTTATGTGTGTGCCTAGTTACCCAAGTGTCAGGTTACGCATTAAGGATGCCAACGCACCCAACACACACACACACACACTCACACACGCATAACAACAACAACACCCAACAACAGTTAATTGCTTTAAAAATGTATAAAAATGAAATTCAGCGAGGCATATGAGTTTTATATACTCTGTAACCATTGAAAATGATTAGAAGAGGGTATATATTAATTTTTAAATTTTATGCAACATCCGTAAGAAGGCATTTCAAAGCTCATAATATATATATGTTATTTAACAGGAAGGTGAATTAAGGCTCCTTTTTGGACACTACCCCAGAGTAAGGATATTATTACTTCATATTTGTTGTATACCCTTTACAGCATGCCATATGTAAGCTCTGAATATTTGACAATGATAAGAATTTAAACACAAAAGTTATTCAATAATTCATATTTAATGGAGCTCAAGGGTAAAAATCGCTCGCCTAAAAAGCTTGCTACGAGGTATCTCGTGGTCGTTCACTCTCATTTTGTTAAGTCTTGTTACTTTCTGGCGCTTCAACTTGTTGTTGAGCAGGGGCTGGACACGCATTTTGCATGCTTGATTCAACTGAGGGTTTCCTTATTTCTCACTACTCATGCCCAAGTTGGTCAGCAGGTCAGTCCTTTAGTGCGTCCATATGGTTATTTATTTGTTATCCTTTTGCGCAAGATTGCACATCTTATGCGTGGGTTTTTGGATACTGGAACTCGGCTGTGAGAGCGCATTACACGCCTCATGATTTGGGTCGGCTTGGCGGAGATTTGTTCCGGGTAGCAAAAAAAAAAAAGAAGAAGGGATTATCGCCGGACACTCGACAATGAGCTGTCTCTAATGAGCTCAAGCCGAACACTTGAAGAGCTCTAAAGCGCCCTCTGTGGCATAGTAGAGGCAAATAAACACAGTACCCCAAGCTGTTCACCTTCCCAGGCGGGTTCAAAGCACCCACTTGGCGCCACAGAGTAAATTTAGACAACTAATACGAAAATATTTGACCTGACTAAATGACCAAAGCCACTTTGCATGATAAGACAACCCAATAATCATCATAGACCTCGTCATCATTGGCTTTTTCGGCACCCACACACAAAGAGGCCAAGTTCAGCAACATTTTAATTTCTATTCTATATTTTGCTCAAGTCAGGAATTATCTCAAAATGCATTTGCCCCCCCAAAACAAATTTCTATTCAACTTATCGACAAGAGTCATGAGTTGCAATTGAGTAAACAGAGCCGGAAATGCATTTGCTTTCACCGACTCTCAGACACATTCCCCGGGGTTATCACAGGTTGTGTCTCTCGGGCTCTGATTGCCGATCGACCCGTCGAACTCAACGAAATTTATTTGCACGATTGTAAATCACTTAGTATATGTAATGTGGCTTCTGTGCCGATTGCTGTTGACGTGGTTCGGGTTCGAGTTCTTAATACTTTTTGCATTATCTTAATGGATTGTTTACTCATTAAAAAGGGTGTAGAGAGAAATTTAATTTTATTTTTTTTTACATTTTTGTACCATAATATACATTAAAGTTAAGGCACTCTGATTATATTAAATAGGCGTTTCTACTTCTTTTTCTATCTCTAGCATATTAACATTTGTCATTTATAGACATCACTATACTATACTGCAAAGAGATTCGAACCAGCAACCTCTCCGGCCAACTAACATGAGGATATCTGTCTTCCAAACTATAATACGAATAGATATTAGTTTAATTCAATTAGTTATTGATCTTTAATCTTAAACAAATCGTGTTTCTTTAACCAATCTACACTGAATAATCTTCGTGTATCTTCCATCAATTTGTCATATACTAGATTTCAGATTCCTCCCACCCAAGCACTTATATTTTATAAATCTCAATTACATTCAAATCCACCTAATGGCCATCTTTCTGGGTTCCAGCTGCACTTTGTAACTTGTTTAACTTCTCAATTTCCAAGTCTAAAGATCCTTTCTTGTATTAGAAGCCCTTTCGGAGCAGATTGATTAAGCGCAAATTACTTGAGCTACGTGAGAAGCAGGTCCCAAAAAAATCGAGTGAATGAAAAACTGGATTACTAGGAATTTAGCTAGCAATTAAGACAATTCAGATGCAGATAATTGGCGAACTGTAACACTAGATGCCAAGAGTTTCAGCTACTGTGGAACGATCGGACAGAGAGAGGCGCACCTGATCCTCGATACTGATCAGCGACTCAGTCAGCAGCTCAATCAAGACAAGAATCATTTGACATTTTAGCGCCCCACAAAAGACAACAAATGAACAGCGATCGGACCTGTTCAATCTAGCGTTCAGAGTAGGCAAAGTATCAGATGGCACAACTTCAAGGATTCCCACACACCCGGACGAACTTCTCACATGAGAGATGCAGATAAGCCGCCGTCAACCTGCCAGTTTTGTGGTTGGCAGTGGCTCCATTGTTTGATGCTCTCAAGGAAACGCAGCCCAGTTGACATTGGCAATGTGGCAACTCAATCGCTGGCAGCTGTTGCCGCATCCCTGAACTCGCAACCGCAACGGCAAGTAATACGAAGCCATTTTGTGCCGGACACTGGACTGGCCAAAAATCTACTGGAAAGAAAATTCGGAATCCTTTGTCTAGCGCATCGGGCTGTTCTTTAAGGCCGCCCTCGATTGCTTTTGTCTGTTGGCCATATTGTACGCAGTGTACGCAAAAAAGGTTTAAGGAGTGCTCTAAAATTTCGCAACATGTTTCACATTATTAATGATCAGAGCCTCACTCAGCTCAGCTGCGTGATCCCTTTTGTTCCTTTTGCTGACCATTGTTTTGTTTCCTTATTTTTTGCTGCCCTCGTAACGAGCGTCTCATGAGTTTTCTATGAAATGCAGCGCGCAGCGGGCGATCTTTAAGGATCTCTGCTCCCACATGTTGTACAGGCTCTCGAGGAACTTGCATAATCTACGCTTGACCAGCTCAGCACTTTTACAAATGCCATGCCCACTGCGCCTAATTCATGCATTAGGTCAAGCGTGCAGCTAAGATTAATTAGCAGATACTTTTTGTGTATTTGTGAGATACTTTTTCAGCAGCATCAGCTAATTGTGATTTGAGCTGATTGACGGAAGATCGAACCTGAGCAAGGCGAAGCTTCTATATTTTGATTGACCAGCTGATTGAATGACTGACTGACTGATGATCAATGATGACAGTACGAAGAAGAAGATCTACGAAGCTGGAAGCTTCGCAGGTTTTTTGAAAAATCTTTTATAGATAAGACTTTTGATAATTTCCGATCCGCGACTTGTTCGCTTTTAAACATCTATTACAATGTTTCGGTCGTGCAATGCCGGGTAATCTTTGTTAATATGACATATTGCGAGACTCCTTTTTTTGCAGCGTAATGAAAATCCTTTATGCGGCCACCACACAGGCAACCCTCACACAGCAAGGATGCGCACTCACTTTCCCATGACGCATTCCCAAACTGTGGCAAGTGTTGCTGCGCTATGGCATGTTGCATCCTTTTGCCTGTGTGCTCATGTGTGTGTATGTGTGTATGTGTGTATGTGTGTGGGAAAGCAAACACTTTCACTTGCGCGCACTCACAGTCTCTCACATTACAACACGCATCCTGTGCGCAACCTGCAAAGGATTGACATGCAGCTGACAAGTGTCAACTGCGCCGGGTTTTCTTTCTTTTTTTTCATTTGATAAATCGCTTGGCTCACAACAAACAATGGGAGGAGAGCGAGTGGGGGGCAGCAGATCGAACCTTAAATTATGCACAAGTCGAAATAGTTGCGGAAATGCTTAGACTAAGCAAATAAAATCGCCCACTAGGCCTGGCCCTAAAAAGGATATTAGGCGCTAAGTGTCATCGAATCGTAAAAAGGACACAAATGCAATCAACTGCAGACATTCGAAGCAACGCTTTTTTTCGCTTACACGCGCAATACTCGTAAGTGTTGCCCTTGTCCATACGGCCAAGCCGTAATATATCCTGGCGTGGTGCTTTTATGGCCACACATTCGACGCTTTGCCGCAAATTAGTCGCCGGATGCTCTTCTTCTTCTTCTTCTAGCACCTCGCTGAACTACTTTTTTATGCTGAACGCTTTACGCATCCTTGCGGACGTTAAACGCGACATTAAGTGACCCACAGGCCATCACATAGGAGTCTTTGTTCTGTTCTAGCATCATTTGGAATTTCGCTGTTGTTTTAGGTTTATGTTTTAGCGACGCCCAGTTTCGGTTTCAGTTATGCGCCGCATTCCAAAAAGGATACTATAATCTAAGTGGGTTTTCTTGTTTCGTATCACTCGCAATTTTATAGATATTTTCTGTGCCGACTTCTTGAAATCTTATAAAGTTCATTAGAGATGCGTTTTGAGTCGTGAAAAATAGAAGTTAAGTATGCAATAAACCGATTTAAATATTTAATAAGTGATATATGTTACAACAGTAGGTCGATTTTCATAAAATTCATCCCAAATATTAAAGGCAAAATTATGGTCATATTTTATCGAAATAACTAAACGTTCATACGGCAGATATTTGATATAGTGATCAGATTCTTTCGGCCCGAATTTTTTTCCTAGTTTCTTTAAAGACTTGATTGTAAATGCCGATCAAAAATATATATAGTTATTGGGAACGGATATGTCCCGCTTCCCTTCAAGCTTCACAAGGTTTACATTAAAAAATATAAAATTTCAAGGCAAGTCAGAACTCGCACACCAAAAGTTTTTAAGAGATATCCCAATATTTATCATAGAATAGAGATCTCAACCAGAACTGTTTCCAGTTAGCTCAGCTGATTGGATGTTTCGAGTAGCTCCAAGTGGCACCTGGCGTTCGCCCTCTGTAAAACGTGAACTAAGTAAATAATATAAATGTCTTGGGCCGCACGAAGGGCGCTATTTTTGTCAGCAATTCATTCATTTTGTTCGCTTAGGCGTTGCAATTGGTTGACTTCCCCCTCGATCTGCGATCCGGGAAGCGTGCCTCACTCACTCGCTCGCTCGGTCGGTCGCCGCCTGCTGCATTTCAAATGTTAAAAAGTTCAAATATTTTTTAACAAAACCCCAGCAAATGTCTCATTTCCTTTGCAACGCTGCAACAACTGCAGCAATTGTCTGTGCAACAGCAAGTGGCAGGGGCAGCGGCAGACAAAGTGAGAGTGTGTGCTAGGGGAGGGGTGGGGCCCGTCGCATATGCGCGCCACTCGGAGAATTTTAAATAAATGATGATATTTTTCCCCGGTTGAGTTAGAGGGAAGAGGGAGCGTCTTGACTGTGAGCTCCCAGCGCAACGTCTTCATCTGCGCTGCACATTTTTCACCTTTGCTTGACCTTGAGTGCGTGCCTGGCAGCTGGAAATGGCTGGAATACGAGCAGGACTGGGGGATTCCAAATGCAGTCATGCCAACTCGCATTAGGCCGACAACTTTTCACTTAGTTCATTTATAATAAGAAAAAATACTTGAAAAGTGGGAATGCACTTCATATGTTTGGCTATTTTAAAGACCAACAATCTATTCCAATCAACGCGTTTTACTCTATGTCGCAAATATAATTGAGTTGGACTCTAAAACTATTAATAAAAAGTTCTCTAACAAGAGAAGAAACCATAAAGAAAATTGTGTATACTATGAAAATTGATTCAATTCTGTATGAAGCTAAGAAATGTATTTAAATTAATTCGGCAATTTTCCTATATCAAAGGGAAAACAAATTTAAATGCCAAATGAAAAACCTGCTCATAATGGACTTAAGCATGAAAATCGATTTGGTTTTGGCTTGGTACAGGCCTGGGAACATTTTTCCGATAGAAACAAGGATCCGCTGTTCGATCAACTGACCCACAGGAATTACCTCATTTGCTGAAAGGAAATCTGTGCCAGTGGACAGCAAACAAAACCTGTGCCGGGCAGCCGAAGAAACACCTGTGAGAATGTTCAACAAAGCGCAAAAGATGCGCAAAAATTGCATGAACCAAAAATCGAAGAGCAAATAACGAGAGCGTAGAGAGAATATGAAACCACTTGAGCCAAAACAAAGATGCGCACAGACCGCAAATAGAGGACGTGGCTGAGGTTGCTTTCATTGATGATGAAAACACAACTCAAGCCTGAATTCAAAGCAAAGTGAAGTGCATCCGTTTGCATTTTCACTTTCACAATGAAAATCGAAACCGCAGCGCGTACACACATGCAGGATACGCCTGTGCAATCATCATCAGCAGCAGCAGCAACGTGTCCCAGTGTCCTAGTTTCGCTGGGGCAAACAAAAAACCGGACACTGCGATCGTATTGCCACACAGAGCAGATTGCATCCTTAAAGATAAATATATATATTTTTTTGTTTTTATTAAAGAAATCAATATCACACATACCCAAAATAAATGCTGCGGAAATGTCTCGCAAAAATAATAAGATGAATAAAAATAGAAGAAAATTCGCTGGAAAACACATAAATTTTTAAAGTCATTTATTATTTCTCCAAACAAGTAGTTGGCTGTACTGTTTCCTCTTCTTCTTCGCACTCATTTAACTCTTAACCCTAACACAATATCTTATCGCTGTGCTGGCATCAATGCTGCCCTTTCTGTAGCCCTGGGCAGCTCGCCCTCGCATAGATCAATTTGTTGCGCTTACGATTTCAATCATTGCCCGTAGACACAGTTCTTTAGGGATCACCCTTAGCTACCCTTTTTGCCAAGTGCAGCGACTTTGTATCCTTTTTCTATATTTATTCTTTCCATTTTTCTTTTTTCTCCTTTCTGAACTAATCATCGTGACAGGCTCAGTCAACCCTATGGGCAACACCTTCGCATTTTATTTGTGCCTCCTGTTCTGTTGTTGTTAACCTTTTACTTCCTTTTGGCTTTGTCAACGTTTCGGCTTATGCTTATCCTTCTTTATTTCATGAAATTGTGTGGCTGCCCCCGTAAGATTGCATGCCGTGAGAACTGTTTGCTATTTAATCCTTCGCGCGAATCTTCCTTTGTATGCAATGTGCTGTCATTATGAGTCATTTGGCCATAACCCGTTCTATGGCCCCAATGTACACACAAAAAATAGGGGGAATCCCCAAATGTACACTCATCAATTTAATGAGACGCAGCAAAGGACAACACAACAGTCTGGCCAAATGGCCACTAGCAAACAGAGCACGTAAATAAAACAGTAAGTAAGCTGATGGATGGGGGCGTACACACACAAATACACACACACACACACACATACACATAAATAAAGCTTAAGCTAGCCCATCCAGCATAGTTTCCACCCACTCACCCATTTATTACTCCTTTCAGACACAACACAATTTTGCTGAAAGCTTTGCCGACCACAACAAACCGTTAAGTTGTCGCCTCACACACACGTACTACAACAAATATGGCCGCCCACTCACAGCCACACACACACACACACACACACACACACATACATAACAATGGCGAGAACGCATGTGCTCCACTTTAACACTTTCGCTCTCTTTCGAACGCACATGCCGGCAATTTTAACCCTTTTAATGCCGTCTCCGTCTGCGTTGTCGTCTGCACACACACACACACACACACACACACACACACACACAGTCAGACACCCAACACATACGGCCGGCCATTGACTTGCCGCCTCACACGACACCCACACACACACACGAGCCAGCAGTCTCCCATTGGGGGCCCGCTCTCTTAACTGGCTACTCAATTCGCCTTGCTCACATTACTCTTCGCCGTGCTCTTTGCGTGCGCGTTCATAAAGGGGAAAGCAAGCCTTTTGGTCGCCTACCCCTTCACACACATGTGCAACCATTGAGTGAGTTTTTTTTTCTGCTCTCGCACACACTCACTCGTTTTTTATGGGTGCTTTGAAAAGTGAAAGGATTTGTGTTTGCGAGCGTAAAGGGGTGAGAGCGCAGTTTATTTTTATCGATTTGGAGTGTGCGAGAGGCGCGCGAGAGTGAGTGCGGCGAATAATTGAGAGCAACTCTTTCATTTCGATTCGTCGCTTTCGCTTTAACTCTTTTCAGTGGCCGCGCATTAATTCTATTTTGACAGCGCCTGTCATTTGCTGTCCCTCGTATGGGCGAGTGCGTATCTGTGTGTGTGGCGCTTTGTTTAGTTTGTGTACGTGTATGTTTGAGTTTGCGTTTGCTTGCGTGAGCAAGTGGTGGGCGGAGTTTGATCGATATTATTCACGAAATGGCGTCGCAACTCTTTAAGACCCAAGGGAACTGCCAAGCGTTTATGGAAACTTGAAGCAATTTAAAGAGTGTTATTAATGTGTGCCCATAAGGAATAACTAATAAAATAAGGTATTTACATTACACTCAAAGACAAATGTATGAATTATAATTTTTGTCTTCAAATCAAGTAAAAACATCCAGCTAAGGCCAAACAACAAAGTACTTAAATATATAAATATGTACATTTTACCATAAAAAAAACACCAAAATCTAATCAACACACAGTTATAGATACACATATGTATGTTTACACTTAAGCCTCACACCGCTTCAAGCCCACCCCCCCCCCCCCCCCCTCTCCCTCTCATGCTTTTCAGCTCAATTTGGGACAGCATTTTGATGAATGACCGCCATTGAAATCTTGGCAAATGTCTAAGCCAAATTATATAACAGACAAACATATGTAAGGAAAATGCATTTCGAGACGAAAAACAGATACATCATCTTCAGGATGAGACGACACGAACATACTAAGGGAAATTTAAAGAGCCAGGACGAGTCCTCAAGTGCCAAAGTAAATGCAAAAGTTGATATGATGAAAGAGCTGGCAACCCTTAATAGCGCAAAAATTGATGAGAGCAACTGGGGAGTCGCACACACACTCATTTAAGCCCGGCATCAATCGTAAACCCAATGCCAAGCCCAATCCCATAACGTGTTCATTAATAACTAATATCCTGCGGCCGCAAATAGCATTAGCTGGCAGGACAACGCACATACAAACATACACTAACCCATATAACGGCCATATAGCCGGCCATTGTTGTTATTGCCTTTGGTTTTCAATTACACAAGGAGTTGTGGCACAAATGATTTACGTATGTGCATGTGTGTGTGTGTGTGTGTGTGTGTGCCAATCGATGAAAGTTTGAAATTAACACCCAAATAATGTGAAGGCCTGCTTCCTACGTAATTAATGAGTCCACAAATATCCGTGGCAAACTTTGCCTACGACTGGCCAACTTTTTGGACAATCGCTCAAGCTGCCAGCTCACAGTCTCGTGTTCTGGCAGCTTTACAAGCATATGATTTTAGCCAAAGGGACACACATATATCCACAGACACAGTAAGAAATATGGGCTTAAATGCCAATTTTTGTAATTTTAGATTAATTATATTTTATTTTTCTTATTTACTCATTTTACTCGAGCTAGTTCCCAGCATAAATTCCAATTATGCGTAAATGAAGTTGTAAAGCACATTCCCACTCATAACTCAATATATACTCGATTTATTTAAATTCTCAACAAACCATAATTAAATGCGGCTTTGGCAACCCTAACAAATCGTGGGCGTTAATTGAATGCGTAGCTTCTGATGAGCGCACATCAAAAAGGGGGCGCGTTTGCGTGTCCAAGTTTATTTCTCTATTCTCCTCAAGTGGCTACAACAATGCCGCCGGGCGGCTTGAATTGAACCACTTTCTCATCAAATTGGACAGGAAATGTTTAACGAAATCTCAAGCATAATCCGTTGCCTCGTATCAGTCGCTTTTATCGTGGCATATTCAAAAAAAAAAAAAAAGATGAAGCCAGAAAAAAACACTTTTCAATTCGCACACAAAAGACTCATTTATGTTGGCGATTGTACGGCGTATTTTTGGGCAACCATCCGGTATTTGCAACCGTTTCGGCATTTGGCGCCTTTTGTGTGGGGCTCTTAAGTGGCGACAGCAGAAGGTATTGCACATGATACTCTATCATATTGGGCAGTTGATATGTGGGCTGTGATTATCTTCAAAATGAAGAACTTTGCTGCTATTGTTAAGAGCAGAAAATGTGTGTGCGGGCGAATACTCGTGTGTTTGTGCGATGATCGTTCTTGATTTTCAAGTGTTGCGAGTTAATAAACGATTTGTACTGGATGATAAACTTAGTAGCAGCTAAAGGTTTTCTTTGAATGAAATCTGAAAAAGATTTGAGGATTTTATAAAGAGAAGAATACAAATTACCAAACTGCGTAACCATTCCTTTAAGTAATATTCAATACTTTATATAATATCTTCTTTTACCATTCATTTTATAAAAGTCAATTTCGTAAAATCGATCCATTTTCCGCCAGTGAAAGTGGATTTCGGACATTTACTGAGTCGAAGAAGTGTCATTTCATTTGAAGAGAACTTTTTGAGCTATCTGTTAATCAATTGTCCATACCTTTCATTCATGTTGCATACTTCATATTTTTTACAAGACTCTCAACGCAGCACTCTTTTAATGAAGACACAATATAGCTGTAATGCTCACAGCCCATGTAGACGACATCCATTCCCAGGGCCTTGTAATATGGGTAGTAGTTATATGTGTAGTTAAGAAACCCTCAACCCTAGACATGCCACGGCCCATTGAAACTAACGAGCGACACATGCAACTAGTTAACACTATGTGAACGTCCAGGGTTGGGATCAGTGGCGGGGTCGGGGCCGGGGTATCTATTGATATTAATGTGCGATCAAACATGGCACCCGTTGATTGGCCAAACTTAAGAACAGGAAGTCCAAAGTCTCATTTATGTGAGGCAGGGGCAGACCAAGAGGTAGCCAAGCGAATTGGTTTTTAGTTTTTCCATTGAAATTTCAGAATTGAACGCCCACGAGAGGCAGCCAAGCGATCAGGCAGGCCAAAGCCAAAGCCAATTAATAGAGTCGCAAAACAAATTAACCCCAAAAGAAATCAACACGAAACTTTTCAGGCCGGGCGGCCCCGAGACTGACACACGTCAGGTTCCCAAAAGCGATGAGCGCCATATGGCCAAACGCGATTAAGTGGAAACAAAACGAAAAGTAAAAACAAGTAAAAGTGGTCCAGCCGGGCATGACCGACAAAGAGATGCCCTGTATATAGGCACAGGTTGAGTGTGCTTTCCTTTTTCTTCCCTGACCTTCCATCAAGCTTTTGTTATATTCGAGCCACGCTTAGCCAAAGCTGTATAACGATATTTATCAATATCAACTTAGCTCGGCAACATATACTGAGATACTGTGTTTTGCCTACTAAAAACATATGCCCCTTCGCAACGATAACAGGGTATCAAATAATAAAGTACAAAACAAAAACAAAATAAGCCGAAACATGGGAAAACAAATAAATACAAATCTAAAGTATACGCTGCTTATGCTCTGATTCTAGGGAGAGCCAACGCGTGCCTGAAGCGAACTCCAACCCTTTCTGTGGGGAGGCCAACAATGAAGACATCGAGAGTTGCGGGAATCTGATGCAAGAGTCATAAAGAGGCAACAGATCGTTAGCAAGAGGGGCGCCAGCACGTAAGATGATCACTAAATTAAGGGTTAGGAGAGCTCAGCCGCCGCAACAAACAAGACGATTATCAAAAGGCGTCTTAAAAAAACAAGGAAACCAAAGAAGAAAAGGGCAGAGCAACAGCAAAGGGTGCCTTGGCGACCCTTTGATCCTGATAGCATCAGAGGGTCGCGATCTCTAAGCGGCTTACTAATGAGCTCACATATCCCTTTTACCCCCTGTCCTACCGCTTAGCTCACGTGACTTCCTCCGCGAATGGAGTTCGAATTGAATTATCTTGCGGCTGCCTTGTGGCATTTTAATGTGTCTAATGTGTCGCCCCCAACTCGCTGGAAAGAGTTGATGTGGGGGACCGCCCAGGGTTGGGTGCTGTAGAACTCAAGTGTTTCTGGATTCTACTTGGCGTTTGGCCATGTCGCTCACGTGTCAAATTAATCATTTAAAAAGAGTGTTTAGCCTGGGAGTAGCGCTTCTGACAGGCAGCTGATTTAGTGGCTTAGTTAAGATCAATGATCGTGCATTGCGATCAGCCGGAGTCTTAAATGTGTTGCGCATGAGGAATTGATCAGGTCACCGAGGTGCAATGAATACGCCGTGATGGAATGAGCCTGTGATTGAAAGTGAGCGCAGATGGAATTCATTTAGTTATTGTGTATGAAATGTGATCGCGCATGGAATTGATTTAGTTATTAGGCATGAGTTATGCCGAATACGTTCGAGGGTAGGCAAGTTAGATCAAAAAGGGAATAGGGAATAGTACGAAATAAAACTGGAAAAGCGAAATTGCAAACGTGTAAAGAATAAGAATGAAGGTCGGCTTTAAATAATTTACTTAGATCAGTTTAAGCTTCCTATTCGGGCACGGTTCTTGTTAAATGAAAATCTTGGATTTATATTTTAATAATTTACAGAAATGAAATCGAAAGCATTTTTGAAATCTTATAGTTACAGCTTCACATATGTATAAGTGTATTAGCTGAGCGAATGATCACAGGCAGTCCTTAGCTATGATATCTTAATGCAAAGTGCTAGAGCATCGATCAAGATGCAGGCCAAGCTCTCATCATTAAATGCGCTTCAGTTCTCACAAAATGTGTGAGGATCAGCTTAAGCTCAGATCTCACACAACTCTCACTTACTCTCCCTCACTCTCCTTCTCTCGCTGTCCCTCAATATACAATTCTCACACGTAAACAACAAGCACCGCGGTTTTCACATGCGGGCTGCGGTTAGCCGAGACGGCACACGAACTGACCAAAGGCGATCATCAAATCGTCTAGCAGCGATCTCTGACAGGGGGAGGGGCGCAGGAGCAGAGCTGGGACGAACGCTTCGACCGCTAATTACGAGTGCGTCAATATTTGCGGCATGTCCAGATCGAGCATAGCGGAGCAGCCACAATGCGGCTATTGACTGACCCAAATCGCAAGCAAACAGCAACGGAAGATGAAAGAGACGACGGCGTCGGCGGCGGCGGCGGCGGCGGCGGCGGTGCAGCGAAAGGATTCCCAGTTTAGCGGCTCAAGTGCGCACACGCGCAGGCGTCAATATTTGCACAAGGATAACGAGAGACGCGCGCACAAAAAGGATGTTTGCGCTAATTGCCCAAGAGCTCTTGATAAAATAAAATAAAAAAAAATCCAAAACCAAAACCAAAACCAAATTTTGATTTGTTTAGGACGCCTCGCTCTCGCTGCTTGTGTAATTTGCGATAAGCGCTGTGCGGTTCAATCAGAGATAAGCTTCAATCAGTGGAGCCGAAGTCGGAGCAGGCCCTTTTGTTCGCCCTAGGATCACAGGATGTCTATGTGTGCGCCCAACACAGGTGACGCTTGCCTTGATAAGCAATTGGAACGACCGAGCGACTGGGCGGGGGGTTTGTGCAAATTGTTTTTAGGCGTTTTCCGGGAAGCAGTGTTAAGTTCATGTTTGCGTCCTATTGTTTCTGGGAAAATTTTAAGCGAATGTTCGCCCAGTCACAAGGAGCCTTATCTAAGTAGATGTGAACCAGAGAATGCAAATGTCGCCTTGCGGCCTATGAAAAGGTGTGGGAGTGATCGCATTCGTCTTCAATATCCCTATATAGAATGATTCCTTAACTTTCATAACTTATTGTATAATATATTATATATGATGATATCTTCACCGATTATTAGTCGATTATTAGGAATTATTTAACTTTAACTGCCACAAATCCGTTCTCAATCCCTTCCTCTCCCTCTGGCTTCAGTTCCCGCTGGTCATTTAGTAAGTCGTAAACACACTTTCGATTAGTTTCCAGCGAAATTCACTAATTAAAAGTAAGAGTGAAAATTGGGCGTCATCCACAGCTGTTGCCAAAGAAAGTGGCGAAGGGTTTTTCGATCATATGGAGAGCTGCCAGCAAGTGCGGGGCGTAACGCGCACTAACAGGCGGCACACGGCAATCGAAGGACCACACGTTAAGAGAAATTATAAACGAAATGTAGCATGTGTTTGATGGGAAAGTGAAAGAATAGGCTAGGGTCAGAGTTGAGCCTGCAGCAGCAGCTCAGTTATGACGATCGATGATGAGTCAAAACGGTTGGTTTGCTTGATGAAACGATTATGCTGCAAAGCAGACCCGTGCCGAGGTCATGAGTGTGATGTTTACTTTCGTTTTCATATTTACGCTCCTGCTGCTGCTGCTGCTGCGTCTTGGCAGGATAACCACCACTTTCTAAGCAGCGGGTTAATGTTTAGTGCAGCGCATCTAATTGCTGGGCATGTGGGCAATGCCCGGCGGTGGCATAAGGATCTTAAGGGGTTGCCACGTTTTCTAAATGCGTCATAAAATGTAGAAAGAAAAAAAAGAAAAGGAAAACGACAGTTGGAGAAAAGAAGTGTGGCAAGGGAAGCACACGAGTTGAGCGAAAAGCAATCAAGTGCCTGGCTGGGCTAGCTGATAATAGGAAGCTCAAAGACAAAAGCCTCGAAATATACGCGCGCTGCAAAGGATTTGCGATTGAGCTTAAGTATACACCAAAGCAAATGGCAACACATCATCATCATCAAGCAGAGAGTTGGCTTCGGCTTCGAATCCCAATAAGAGTCGTAAATGGGACGCGCCACGTCATCAAATCACACAGCAAAAACCTCACGCAGCAACTACAACAAGTAGTAAAAACTTCCATGTGTGTGACTGTCTATGTGTGTGTGTGTGTGTATGTGTTTATGAGATGATTTCATTTTGGTGTGCATGTCCCCAAACAGCAGCTAGAGCCAAGACCAAGCCAAGACCTCCCCAGCAGCAGTCGCCCATTGTTGGCGTGCCGAGCGGCCATTGTCCAACCCTTAAATCAAAGTGTACGCAATTTCGTTAATAATCCTCAAGACAATATCGAAATGCCATAACAATATCCTTTTGATGATTATCGCTGCTCCTATTTGGCATATACTCCTTGGTCCTCCTGCGAGCCACCTCCCCTCAGCTCGCCTCACCTCGCCTCGCCTCGCCTCGCCTGTCTATTTAATTCGGCTGCCGCAGTTGCTTTCATGTTTATTGCTTGGTTAAGGCGAAAGGATAATGGCCGCTGAGCAACAGCAGGTTACTTAGATACGCACAGGACACACGACTGATATAAGTCGCATCAGCTGTTCCCTGGGCACAGCCCCTCTCGTTGTCGATGCCTGTCTCTGCAATGCTTTTTATTGCTTATCCCAAAAAAGCTGGCTCATTAAAGAGATGAGAATGGCAACGGTCTGATCGTTGGGGTTGCGTCCTTCGTGCATTTCAATTAAAGTACAAGCTGAAAACTTTGCTTTTATGGCCGACACGACGGCCCCTTAAAAAAAATGCTAATTTAAATTACAAAGACAATGTAAACAAAGCATTCCAATTAGGGGGCCAGCGGCTGGGTATTGCCCCCAACGGAAGTTCTATACCCTTTCTAGAAGTTAATTTTATTCTCTCTAGGACCTCTTTTGGCAAGAAACATGAGAGCAGATCTTGTTAGTATTTTCAATAAACTTTAACTCCTTAGAACCCTGAAGAACAAGTATGTTGAGTCTGGGCAGAAAATAGTCCCGAAGAGCTAATCTGCTAAGAAGCCTTTTGGCAATCCTAAATTGGAAGCTTAGGAGCAACTCGAATAATTTACAGACTTTTCTTCAGAAATAAGTGCTTTAAAATCCTCTACCATATTCATGTCAGATTTGATAGGAATTTCACATTACCCCCAATGCTAAGCTAAAGAGCATAATGAGAGAACGCACTTAGGCCCAAAACACCTGATGCGAAATGGCTGCCAAAGGATTTTCGAAGGTAGCCAATGCGCAGTTCCTTGTGGCCAGCACAACATCAGGCTCATTTGAAATGCACGAAAAGTTTGTAAGCAGGAAGAACAAAAAAAGGAGCAACGAAAAGAAAAGAAAATGATGTCCAAACTTTTGACAAAACAAAGCCAGAGCGGAAAAAGATGCCCGTAACATTTCAGTTGAGGGATAAAGCAACTCCTTTGGCTGGTCCCTTTTTGCTGGCCATTTAAAATTCTTTTCATGTTTAAGCGTGCAGAAGCAAAAAATATAAAAAAAAAAATATGAAAAGAGGAAAAGCAAAAGCAAAAAGGGAAAATATGTAAAAATTGTAAGAAAATATTAGAAGTATTAAAATTTTAATGCAAATTGTTATTTTATGCAAGAATGTGCGGACGCACACGTACCGTGTCCTTGTGTCTGTCCTTGGCTCGACTTAAATCCCCCTTTTGAAAAAGGCTGCGTACGTAAAGGATTTTGGCTATAAGAAATGTTTATTGTGCTCTGCTTCTTTTTTCTTTTTATTTTTGTTATACATTTTATGCACAAAAGTCGACGTTGAGCGAATGACCTTTGCCTGAGCCAGGCGGACTCTGTTGTGCAAATATGCGGCAGGATATGTGCCGCATGCGTGTGTATCCTTGGGCATTCATATGCGTTGCTCGTGCTCCGCATCTAAGCCCGAATTTCCTTATGGCCTAAACCTTTACAGCTCGATCTGCCTCGACCCGAGCCAAAAAGGATAATTGAAATGCGGCCAGCTGCGCCCATCTGCATGCAAATGATTTACAGCTGCCTTGCGAAATTTTCACTGCTTCTTCTTGGTTTTTCTTATAATTTTTAAGGTTTTTTCGACATTTTTCTTTTTTTTTTTGGCTAGAGGACGGCAGTAAATAAATTATATGGCCACAGAATTTGTTTTAAAAATTTATAAAAATAATTTCACTTGAACCCCAGGGAACTCGCATATGTCTTGCCGGCCAGTGTCCCTTCTCCACTGAACACCCTGACCAAAACCGTTAAGAGTAATAACAGTTACAGCAACAACGACAACAATAACAACAACAAAAACAACCAGCGAAATGACATTAGGAATTTAGTTTAAACGAGGGTTGCGCCATTTCCCAAGTCGTTCGCTTCGTCAACGACGCGTCGCCATCAACAATGTTGTTGCTTGGACCTTAACCCTAAATGCAGGGCCCGCCACTGCCTGTCTCCGTCTCTCTCTCCCCCATTCTTCTTACCTTCTCTTTCTCACACTCTTGTCCTTAGTCTTATGTAATTCAAGCTTGTTGTTGAACATTTACCAGCTGTACGTACGTACTCAAACCACCAGCTTTCATTCACTTGAAATACTCTTTCTTAGGTGGTGCATATGAAGATTAAGAATGTCCGAGCTTAAAACCTATCCTGATCTTAAATTTAAATCAACCAAATGAATAAATGCAAGCATTTCCACAAATTTTCCACCTTTACATGGGGAATTGTCCGAAACTATGAATCGGTGTTCATTAACAGCCAAAAAGATACCAACTATGAACAATTCAGCTTCAACCTTAAACGGTTTGTGCTGTGCTTTGTCAATCCGTCAATCAGTCAATAGTATGGAGCATAGCATAGAGTACACGCTCTTCGTCATCTGGTGGACTCTCTTGTTTTTGTGTGTGCGTAAATTTAGTCGAGCGTGTCTGCGCATTTCGAAATTGGATACAAAAATTCGTCTATTTTCAACCAATTTCGAATTTGAGTTTCTGCATGGCGAGGGTTGGTTGTTGGGTTTCTGGTGTCGCAACTGTTTAGCCGTTTCATTTGTCACCCCTCTCCGCCCTCGCCCAGGGAACCGGCACATCCATCCACCCACTGGTCAGCCGGCCATGCACCATTTCTATGTCTGAAATTCACCCGTTCTTTGACTTTGGTTCCAGCTCTGAAGCACTGAGTTTGCCCTCTGACGACCTCGCGTGTGCCGTTGTATTTACTTAAATGTCCTTTCGCGTTTTGTGTTAATTACACTGCCAGGAAATACACACAGACACATACGTACGCACCCACACGTACACACACACTAGTGTGTCCTTATCGTCGCATTTAAATTGAAAGGCGTGTCCAAGTCCGAAGTTCCCAAGTCTTTGGCATTTGTTTGGTTTTATTGCCGCTGCTTTTGTTAGCTGTTCTGCGGCAATTAACCCCTTTTAGGCGCTGGGTTGTCGCGTCGGCCGAGGCAAAGTGTTGGCACCCACGCACAGTTTTCTTTTGTGTGCTCGACAACCCTGCCGTGCCTGCCATGCCAGCCCATTAAATGCGCAATCATTATTCATAGCCCCGGCAGGCAAGTGCGTGTCTGGGATGGGGTGGCAACCCACTCAGCTGACAGCAGCGTTTAATTAAAAGCCAAAAGCTCGACATGCCGGGTTAAACGCTTCTGCTCCAGTTAGTCCCCTGGCATGCATATAATTATGATGGTTATTATGTGCTTTTTGGCTTTTTTTTCGTTGGCTCGGCTGCCATTTTGTAGCTAAGGGCAACCGCGCAACCCTGGTGAGGTGTAAAGGGTTGCGTCTGTTTGGTTGGGTTAAAAGGGGTTGCAAAGGGTTAAATGCATAGTAGGGGCAACTTTTTCGTTCACTTATATATACCCAATAGAATAGTAACCAATAACAACGCGCAGACAAAAGCATTAAAATAGGATGGTTAAAAAAGGGTTGGAAATGGTTGTATATATTTCAAAGAGGAACCTTGTTAGAAATGAAAATGACTCGATCAACAAACAAATTAATTAAAATTTGTATGTTTTCACTTTCTATAAAAATCGTCTCCCTTAATATCGAACTGCCTCGAAGACAGAGAAAACAAGTAAGAGGTTCTAGTCGGGAGCTCCCGAATAGGGGATACCCTGAACCCTCTTCTTCCAACATAAAATGCATATATATATATTCTATTTTAGAAGCTATATGTCAAGTTTGGTGACTCTGGCTCTTATTATTTACCAAAATTTCCCAAAAAACAGGATATCGATATCGATTGCTTGGAAACGGAGTAAGTTATCGATTTTCGGAAACAAAGTCGATCTGCGCGGGAGCTAGGAGCATCTACATCTAAAATTTCAGCTCTTATAGGTTCTGAGATCCTTGCGTTCATACATACGGACGGACGGACCCGACGGACGGACGACAGACATACGGACATGGCTAGATCGACTCGGCTATTGGTGCTGATCAAGAATATATATACTTTACGTGGTCGGAGATGCTTTATGCTGCCTGTTACATACATTTGGATTTTGCACAAATACAATATACCCTTATACCCATTTTTAATGGGTTCAGGGTATAAAAATATTTTTGTTTATCATTTTCGATTGGCGCCAAATATAAGAGAACATTAATAACTCACCAAATCGAATCAAATTTGTCTTATTTATTTTAATTTTAAAGCTTACGGAATTCATATTTTAATGTGTATTTTATCTACAGAACAAGCAACATTTTCTCGGGTAGTTTACTCTAATTTCTTTTAGCACTTTATACCCAACCCTAAGTTACCTTGCAAACTGCCTAATTGCAGAAGTGTCCCAGTTCTTTTTAGGGCTGCCTTAACTATTAAATTTCATAAGCACAAAATATCGCATATGAACAGTGGGTCCTAAAAGTAATCGCCTTGCTTCCAGTTGGCGTTGCTAAACGGCCACTAAATAAAAATTTCCATTAACTTAATTAATGGGCCGCAATTATGGCCACTAAAAAGCTGGCAAACAGAAACTCTATAGTTTTTAATCAAAAAGTCATTAAGGATATGTCACAGCGTGTACTCTAGGACGCCCCACGGCAGGCTTCCCCAACCGAACCCGCCCCCTCTCCAAGTAAATCAAGCAGCATAAACAATTTGTCGCCCGCTGCTAAATTTGCAATAAAAAAATCACTCAACGCACACATGAGAAGGCGCAAATTAATTTGCTGTTATTATTGCCGCCTTTTATCCTTTTGAGAAGGACATCCTGTTGATATTTTTAGTGTGGCCACAAGGTAATAATTATTATATGTACTACGCACACATAAAAATCCAGCAAATAGAGGCTGGAGGCAACCCCTATACATTATATAGGGACATAGTCCCTTTAACTCCTTGTTGACGCAAAATATTTTGCCGCCACATAAATTTTTTATCTTTTGAGCAAAGGCTTGCGCTGATTGAGTGCTCTAGCGTTTGCTCGGCTCCCTCTGTCAACTCGGCCCTCATCCTGCTCGTCCTTTTGCCCACCCTCAGCCTCATTGATGATGTTGCCGATTTGATGATAAAGTTCTGGTTTATCTATTGTTTACAATTATTGTCTCTTTTTTTGTTGTTAAAAAACCCAAAACAACCCTTAAAACGCGCCCTGCCCCTAACTCGAATCTCGAGGATTTTGATGCCTGGGCACGTGTTTGGCTTTTGCGCAAATTATTAATCCATCAAGTTATTTCAATTGCTTGCGGCTGACAATGGAATTTCGCAAAGTTTATAGATTTTAAACTTGGTAACTTAAGAATTTAGAAATCAATTGGAGGTTGGAGAATAATATGATAAACCTTTTAAAATAAAGAAATACACGAAATACCTGGTTAAACACAGGCTCAAACCTTGGTTTCAACTCCTTGAATCGGTTCGAATTAAGATTCTGTTCATTTGCAAACGAAACTGGGAATTCCGGGTTCAAGACCGGGATCAAGCGGGAATATAATCATGAATATGAAAATCTCTACAGAGGTTTTCAGAAGGTTTTTTTAAGAGCGTTCCAGATTCTTAAGCGTACATTAATTGTGTGTAAAAGTGGAAAAGCTTGGACCATTTGCCACTTAGCGGCAAAGCCAGAGACAGAGCGAGAGCTTATGAGATAAGGCAAGGTCAGAGCGAGAGCGAGCGATAAGGCAATGAGCATAAGATTAATTGAAATTTTATTTCAAATGCGAACTTTGACATGGTTTTCCTGGAAAGCCGACGTCGAGCGTCGCTTGCCACGCCCCCCATCCACCTAGCGGCACAACGCCTGTGAAATATTTACGCACGACAACAACAACAACGAGTTGGGGAGTCGGCACTTGCGGGCATTTTATGAAACGGATATGAGAAACAAGCAAATGCAAGGAACTTGGCCAGGACACCAGGACGGCGGCCACCTTTGAGCGGTAGAGAGAGAACGCGTGGGGCTTCGCGCTCATGACTCAGAATTTGGCGTTAGTGAAAATTAAAAAATTCTTCAAAAAAAAGAAGAAAACGCGGTTGGCTGGGTGCTAACTACGCGGCCCCTTATCCTTGAAGTGGTTGTCCTTGCCGCTGCTGCTGTTGCTGATGTTGTTGTTGGGGTAAACAAAGGATCAAAAGCGCACTAATTGTTTTCTACTTAGGCGTAGTCCAACGCATTGGGGTCCCAGCCCTCGGTCCGGTACCAACCGAAGAGTGCCCGCAGTTGCCGCGCCTGTACAGGCTAATCTTTCGAATGCCTTTGCCGCGTAATTTTTCAAAACGTAATTTGCAATTAAAGACGGACAACGAGCGTCCACGCAATGCGTAACCATCAGCCCATCCCCAATCCCAACCCCAACCCCAACCCCTGCCCCAACTCCACGGATACCCGACACCCAGCGCCCAGAGCCTTGGGTTTTGAGCTGTGAGTTCTGAGTCCTGAGTCCTGGAGCCTTATGACGTTTCATTTTCATTGCTTTAGCATTAAGATTACGTTTACAAGTTGCTCCAAGGACTCTTCCTGCGACTGCGACTGTCTCTTTGTAAAGGATGTTTGCTTCAGCTGATTTACACAAAGAGAATTTTAATTAATTTTATTGCCTGGCCACACAGCAAATGGCATTCGCCAACATTGGATGAGAATTCGCTTAGGTTTAATATTACAATTTTAAATTGTACTTAAAATTATTAAATGTGCGATATCGGTAAGAACACGCTTTACATTTCGTTAACATTTGATGCTTTTTTCAAGCCACTTTAAATCTTTGCCGAAACTTTGCTAAAAACTTGACTGGCTTGCGATGTCTGCTAAAAAGTTAGTACCTACAGAGAAAGTGGATACCCGAACTATGCTCGAATTTGCGACTAATAAATCTGTATATAGATTGACATGAAAAACTCATGGAATATAAGCAGATACGATTTGTATTTCATTTAGAAAATAGCTTTATTAAATGAGAATGTAGATTAAAGATTAGATTAGAAGTTTTTGTTTTTCTTTAGCTCTCATATGCTTAAATAAGTCTATTAAAATATCTTTGCTATGAACTCTAATAATAAGAAACATAAAGTTGTAACATTAATTGTCGCTTTAAAAATATTTTGAAGTGTTAATCTGATCGCTCCACATTTTTATACCCTGAACCCATTAAAAATGGGTATAAGGGTATATTGTATTTGTGCGAAATCCAAATGTATGTATCAGGCAGAAGAAAGCATCTCCGACCCCATAAAGTATATATATTCTTGATCAGCAACAATAGCCGAGTCGATCTACCCATGTCCGTCTGTCTGTCCGTCCGTCTGTCTGTCCGTCCGTCTGTCCGTCCGTCCGTCCGTCCGTCTGTCCGTCCGTCTGTCCGTCCGTCCGTCCGTCCGTCCGTCCGTCCGTTTATCCGTCCGTATGTATGAACCTATAAGAGCTAGAGACTTGAAATTAGATATAGATGCTCCTAGTTCCCGCGCAAATCGAGTTTGTTTCCGATAACCGATAACTTACTCCGTTTCCGAGCAATCGATAAAAATCTATATCGATATCCAGTTTTTTGGGCAATTTTGGTAAATAATAAGAGCTAGAGTCACCAAACTTGACATATAGCTTCCAAAATAGAATATATATATATATATATGTTGGAAGAAGAGGGTTCAGGGTATCCCCTAGTCGGGAGCTCCCGACTAGAACCTCTTACTTGTTTGTACATTAAGCAAGCGTCTTGCACACACAAGCTCCAAAAATCCATGACGCGAATTTATCAGAGCAAGCTGCAAATCGTAGCCAGGACACTAAAGCACAGTCACAAACACACACACACACGAAAAGGATCTCAGCATTGGCAATAGAAATCGATAGGTCGTTTTGTTTTTGGCAACACACAGGCAGCGGATGGCGGCGACTGAATTTGCTTGATGACATGCCATTCGCAACAGCCTCCCCCTCGTCCTTGCCCGCGAGTAACCCTTATGATGGGCCCAAGTAAAACCAACAACCCTATGCTGCCAACCCATTTGATTTTCGGCTTTTTTTCGTTGCTTTTTCCCTTTTTTTTTGCGCTCGCACTGCGGCCGAGACGACATGTGGTCCGGGGAGGAACAGGGCGGACTAGGACTAGGACCAGGACCAGGACCAGAATCGAGACCGAAACCGAGACCGGTTTGCTTCGTGTCCGTTCAAGTTCAAGCAAACAGCAAGGACACGCGCTACACATGTCCTGTGCGGGGTGGGTTTCCCATATAAAAATAAAAACTTTTTATAAGACATGCGAAGGGTAAACGGACCTCAGCAACGGGCTATGCTATAATATATATATAAAGATATACATATATATATATAGCATATAATGTATGTACATAAACGAGTTCTGCGAAGGGTTCGCTCTGGGACTTTTGTCACATGTGTGTACCACATATACATAAAAAGCTGTCACACACACACACACTCATACAGGCTTTGGCTTTCACCCTTTTTATTGCGTCTTGAAGTTTTATGTGGCTTATGTACTGTCCCATAGGCGCAGCATGCGTGTACATAAAGGGGCCATTATGTGCGTGCGCGTGTGTAAGTGTGTGTGTGTGTATGCATTTATGTGTGCGTTGTTGGATAACCGGAAATATGAGACATCAAGGCTTTTATAAATGGCGCACGAGACGAGCCACGTTTACTTCTTGCTGATGTTGATGCTTGATGGCAGACACTGTAGATGCTGCGACGGGCCCGCGAAGGGGACTGAGCGGGTGGGGCGTACAGCCTCGTGATGTATGTGTTTGACAGCCACATAAGGGGGTAAATTGAGTTTTCACATGGCGAAACTTTTATTCGAATTGTTTGCTTTGACCAGCCGCCAGCTGCCCCCCGCGCCCTACACCCACACAATCAGGCGCCTCGTGCGTGCCACATGACGTGCCGCACAGCAAAGCGAATTTAATAAATGACTTTATAGTTATTTTCTTGTTCTTCTGCCGCTGCTGCTGCCACAAACCCTTGCTGCCTCTGATCCGCAACCTCGCATTTTATGTTTGGTTGCGTGGGTGGTTGGTTGCGAGTCCTTTGAATGGACCGAACAGGCTGCAGCGACTATCAAAAATTAATACTTTTTGTCTGCATTCGGTATACAGTGCCCCCTCTCAATACACACACACGCCCGCGCCCACGCGCACGCCCCTCGCTTAGTCCACACGTCATTTTCACGTAATACTTTTTGCGACCCACACGAACAACAAAAGTTGTAAAAATTTTAATTTTCCTACAATATTTTTGGCATTTCAGCTGCTGGCGACATATGTGTGCCAAATAAAAGCCAAAAGCACATAAGCATACATATATGTATATATATATATTAAGGTATGGACATGTGTGTGTGTGTGTGTATATGCTGCCTTTTGTGGCTGTAAAAATCTGCGGCAAGAAATACGCCTTAATGTGGTGCCACGTTGCGAACGCATGTTAAGCCTTTAATGGCTTTAAAATGGCTGCCTTATGGGCGGGTGATTCATTTTTGTGGGCAGGGCACATTCTCTAAGAAACTGTCAATATATTTTCTCAGCAAATAAGAATAGTATGCTTTTTAAATGTTGTATAGAGCACTCGGGAAAAAAGAAAATAAAACAAGTAAATACATATTATAGCAATTTTTCGAAACATGGGGCTTTATAGTTTTCAACATATTATTTCTTTTATATACGAAACAAAATTGCAATGTTAAGGAAAAAAACGAGACTGTTGCAGAGCTTATAGGGTTTTAAATATTTTATTTCTTTTCTAAAGAAAAGGAATTTTTATATTGTAGACATTGTTAACTGGCAGATATATACATAACTTCTTTACACTCAAACTAGTTATTGGAATTTTAAAGGAATTATATACTCCATATCTACGTTCCTGTAGTGTAACACATATAATAACTTAAATTCCTAATGTTCTTAATTTTTTCAATTCATCTATATATTCTATAATTCCAATAAGACTCGTGTCGATTAATTTCTAAACTATTTCCAGCTCCTTTTCAGATGCTTACATAGAAAACCTAACTAAATTTAACCTTAATTGATAACTGGAACTCAAAGTAACCACAAAATGGAGTTTTTCTAATGCACTTAAGTGCCCTCCAACTCTTGTGGTTACATTACCTCAATTTGACTCGTATACCTTCGTACACATATACCCCTTATAGGCAGCTCACGCAATTTTAATACGTTGACTCAAGTGTCCCGATCATAATTTCAAATTTTACATAGACATTTTCAGCTGCAACCTGTTTCATAAATAAGACACAGCACACAAAAGGACGCAATAATTTCAGTTTTTTAATAACAAGGTCGTTGCGAGCTGGGATCGGCTTGGTTCTTTAATCTGCTCTTAAACGAGACGCGGGACACGACCACACAAAGCCCATAAAAGAAAGGTGAGCAATGAAAGAGAGAGAGAGAGAGAGAGAGAGATAGAGAAAGAGAGAGGGACAGCTTGAGGTCGAAATAATTGGAACAATTTCCTATCAAATTTATGTGCTATAATCGGGAGCAGCAGGTTCAAAGATAAAAATCGAACGCGCATTCCAGGTTCAGCGTGTGTGCGAACAGGTGAAAGTGGCTGCGACAAAGGAATATGGGGAGAGAAGGGGAGAGAAAGAGTAAGCGGACAAGGACTATGGGGTTCGATTTGAGTTCAGTTCGGCCGAGCTATTTTTATGGCCACCAAAGCGCTTTGTTAACAATGATTTTTATATGTGTGCCACCGTGTGCCACTATTTGTGGTTAGCTCAACTCGTTAGAACGCCTCGTTATATATATATATATACGTATGTATGTATGTCTATCCCTTGCCCCAGTTTCCCTTTACCCCTTATCGCTGACGTTGCATCTTGATGGCGACGTCTTGACCGCCCAGAGAATGAGACGTGTATGTGTGTGTGTGTGTGCGTGTGGGGTATAAATGGGATGCGAAGGATTGCGTTTGGGATTGGTAATAACCGTTTTGTCCTGCGTCCTGTCAGAAATGTCTCAATCGTGGCTTTTGTAAATTGGCTCAGGCCCATAATCGAAATTCCATTGAAACGTAAAATTGCCAAGACTTCCCATTGAATGCCAGAAAAAGATAGATAAAGCATAAGGACGAGCAGCTAACGGTTTCTACTTGCTGCCAAACATTTTAGGCGCCATTGTTGACATTTCCAATGTACCCTTTTCTTTTTTCCTTTGGCTTCCTTTATCGATTGCCCGATAAGCAGGCATCTCAATTTTGGCCCAACAGACATTTTATAATAAGATTCGAGGCACATAGCTTGCAGAGGGCATTAAGGGGTTTAGGGAAAGAAATCAAAGAGGAAGCGAGCAGTGAAGTAAGTTGTTGACAGATCGATGAAAATGATAAGATCTCGGTTAACTGATGGATGAATTATGCGCAGACAGAAAATCCCGTTGGACAGGCCGGCTAGACCAGACTCTATAATAAGTTTCCTGTTAGGAATAGGATAAATTATGACAGAAGGAAATATTATAAGAAACAGGACAGGCTATACAGAAGCCGAACAATGACTTTTGACGATCGAAAATAATTTCTTATATAGATAAAGAATCCTTCTGAAGTCAACTTGGTTAACTGAAGAATTGTATGGCTAAAAATGTGTTGTCTTTAGGTTTGATTTAATGGGCAAGCATATTGAAATTAAGCCAGTCAGACTCTCTGATAAAATATTATAAAGATCCTGTTGCTACTTTTATTCAGTGAAGTAAGTAACAATGTGGCTATTTCTCTCCCTTTGTTCATATCTATCTATATCTCTGTAGACGCAAGTCGGAGCAACCATTAACCAATTCCGCCTAACTCCTTTGAGTTCCGCACCGCTGATCTGTCTGTTGTCAGTGCCCTGCATTAATCATTTCGCTTTGTATTTCAATTAGATGAGCTCAAAACAAAGCCAACGTCTTGGTACAAATGTGCCACACCCAGGGGCAAACAAAGCGCAGCACCCTGGTGCGCTGGTAACCGGGGGCAGCTACAACTGCAACTAGAACTGCAAAGACTACTCGAAGATCGAAACTCTTTCGGTCACAATTAATCAAACGCACATCACAAATGGTCAGTTTGCAAGGAATTACAATTGTAACAAATTGTTGGGCCGCTCGATAAGACACGAAAACTCAGGTTGAGTTCAGGTTCTGCTCTGCTCTGCTCTGCGCAGCGGGTGATGCACGACGGGCACTGAGCTGTAACATGGACAGGAGATGGACATCAGTCGAGCACGGCATGTGGATGACCCGTTTTGCTATTTATCTTATCAGTTGGCAAAAGTCGAGTTCCTGGAAAATATTTTTACCAGTTTGCGCGCGCGCGCCGCAAAATGTTTTGGGTAATTGTAACAAATGGAATGAAATGTTGTTATTGCTCGCCTTGGTCCTACACCTGCCATTGATCGTCGGCATTTCGTAAAGGCTCCACTGAACGAGCAGAGGGCACGTTGCGAATGACTGACGAGTGCCTTTTGATAAGATTAGTTCGGCTTAGCTCGCAGCAGCTGCAGTTGGCACGGGCAGGTAGCAAGGTGCGTCGACTTCTAAGTTCATAATCGATCATAAGTTCTTAATTACCACTAATATGACACGGGCTCGAACTCCCGAGGGAGTTTCTATCAGGTTATGCAAAGGAAGGATCAGGCTATTATCTTTGTACAAAGTAGTTCGAAGTGAGAGAAGCGAAAACTTTGGCTACATGCTATAAGTTACGAAAAGCAAACAGATTTTTTTTACTTAAGACTTCGAGAAAATGTATCTTGCTCCCTCTCTCCCTTTTTCTTATTGCTCCTAAATATGCAACCTTTACAAAAACGGACTTCTTTCTCCCTCTCTCTGCCTCTCTCCCTCTCTATATAATTCATAACTTGATCTCATAACTTTACATACACATTTTTTCTACAAAATATGCATCAAATTTTAAATGAAATTCTGGTAGATCCTTATACAAAAACCGACTTATTAGATCTCTTGGATTTTCTCCTTAGCTGCCTCTTTTTGCTCTCATTCTAATCAAATGCATTCACAAATACATTTTGGACTCATTCTGTCTTGCAGCACACGTGCCACGCCCCATATCTTAAACTGCCGCCCCCACTCGCATTAACGACGGCCCGTGCCCGGCCTCTAATTACATTCTTCCGGCTTAGACCGTAAGAGCGGCTTTCGCTTTCGTCTGCAGCGGGGCACAATTAGTGGCCTTTGACACGCCCCCGCTGGCTCGTCTTGACGCGTCCTTGAAAAGGAAAAAGGGAAAACGGAAAACTGAGCTGAATTGAATTGAATTGAGAAAACCGATGCACAATAAAAACGTTCGCTTTTATTGATACGAAAATTGGTTTACACTGAAGAATATCGCTGGCAGCTGCCTCTGCCCGATGCACACGCAGCCTCCTTCGTCGCCCGCTTGACATGAGGGGGCAACACCTACAGGACGCACGTGTGTGCCTCGGCTTGTATGTGTGTGTGTGCGCGAGTGTGTGTGGTGTTCATGAAATCTGCTTTTGCTTTTGCATCTTTTTTGGCCAACGGCGTCGCCATCTAAGCAAAACATTTCAATTTTCTAGGCCAGTGGGCAGGCGGGAGAGAACTAGGCGGAAACTACGACGCGAGTGGCGGCCCATGGGGCCGTTGTCCTGGCGAGCGTAACCACGCACAACGAAGGATTCGCAGCCCAAGGATTTGTTTGTCAAAAGCAGACAACAGCAACAACAACACCAACAACAAATGGACTCCTTCTAAGGACTGGACGTGGGCGTTTTAGCCTGGTTGCCTGTCAACTTTCAAGTTGCTTTATTTATTTTTCATTTTTAGGCTGCCTTTTTTACCGAGCAGATCCTGCCCCCAGCTCCTCTCGCTGCCAATCTTTGAGCACATTGATGAACCTTTTGCGTAGTATTTCTTTTTATTTTTTTTTTTTTAATATTTGCAGCTTTGCTGTGTTTGTTTACTGTTAAAGGACACAGAGCAGCCCACAGGATGTCCTGGGCGTAGGCCCATTTTGGTTCGTGGGATAAGCCCGGGCCGCTTTTTTTGCCGCCCGGCCAAATAGATTTCTAAACGAAAAAGAAGCAAAAACTTTTCGCCTTTTGCGCTTCCCTTTTACCATTTGCTTTGTTGTTGTCAGTTGAAAATGGGACACTAGACGAGGCAGGGGCTGGCGTGGTGCCACGAACTAGGGGGCATGCATCGGTTTTTCAATTTGCGCCCACAGCGATGATGACAACAACACATTTCAGAGCTGCCGCAATCAGTTGGAGAAATACTTGAACTATAATGGATTCAGGAGTTGGCTGGAAAAAACGTTTACGAAAAATTAGAGCTAAAGATTAAGACCCCATATAAAATGGCAGATAAATAAAAAAGTAACGATAAAATCCTTACCAATCCTGACTCTACTACTGTAGACTGAAACCCCTTCTCTCTAGATATGACTTTAAATGAAATTTTCAACAGTTGTTAAGTGAACTTTGTTCAGAGTCCAAGGGACTTCTATATATCTTCCTTTTGGCCTCTTGAAAGATTGGTATGCATATAATCCACAAAGTAGCACACAAATTGGAAGCTTGAAGGTCGTCTTCAATTCTCTGTTCCGTCTAGACCTAACAGAAATTATCGCCCGTTACTCCTACCAACGTCCACAACAGATTACGCTTTGCACAACTCATTTCGTGAACTAGGCAAAAATTACAATAGTTCGTATCACGTTTTATCCACCGAACTTACACTCCCCCTAATAAAATCGTTGCTTTTAGGAACTCACTGACCATTCCCAGCTATGAGTAGGGGCATAACTTGCCAGTTCGTTGATTTCCCATCACCATCTCTTTATCCTATCTACGTAATATTCTATATACTAGTATAGATTTATTTACTTTTTTAATAACTTTATAAATATGTAAATAATATGTAAAAAAGATTACTTTTGAATTTTACTTAAGAATACTAATTCCTCTACTAACATTCCTTCTAAGCTCTAGGCTCCAATTAGCTCACTGAGTGCCGGGCAAATGAAATACCTCCAACGTGTCGCTGATGCTATTAGAAATATGTGCATTCTAACCAAGTAATCCTATGTATTTAATAATTACGCAGACACTCTTGTTATCGACAATAAATGAATAATAAATTAATTTTTAAAAATTGGTATGTTCCAACAGCTCTACAGCTTAGACCCTGTGATAGTCCAATTTCTAATTGTTTAAACTCTTTTGATATTGCCCCTATAGAACAATAAGATTATTAGATTGAAAGCTAAATTAGAACCTTAACTTGAAAGTAGTACCTTTTTAGGGCCTGCAAAACTGCGAAAACTCAAGAATCCGCTCTTGTATAAACTCTTGGAGTCATTAGAGTAAAAAAAAATACCCCGCTCCTAGAAATTTTAAATGTTTAGAGCAAGTCTGAAACCCAAGTACAAGAAATCGAGATCTTCAGCTCAGTAGCCTAGCTGTCAGGGTGACATTCAAAACTGACCTACTTCAAAGCAACTCGCATAACTCTACAATCTATCTAGCATCGGACCCTTGACCACTGCTTCATTAACATTTCTAGTTAAACAAAATAGGTGAGCGCGTTCGAAACAGGCAATTAACCAATTAAAATGTGAAAAGTTGACCAAGCAGCAAGAAAACCCCAAGGGTTAAGTTAGCGCCAGGGGCTGAATGCGTTTTGTTTTCCTCATTCTCTACTCAGATCTGGTTCGCGCGATAAAGCCACACACCTGCGTACTTCCGCAAAGGCTAGAGCCTGCTCAAAATTGGAATTTACGACGACGATAACGCCTTTACCATATATCCAAATGAGGCGCAGTAGCTCAAGACGCGCGAGATAATGTCAGTTGGGTGTGAGAGTTACATAAATTTAGATGAGCGACTGCGACTGCGACTGTACTTTCGGGGGTGAGCGCACAAAACGGCAACCTTAGCTGACCTGCAAGGGGACCGGGCAAGACATTAACGACTCACATTTCTTCCAAAGGATAACAACAAATTAAAGGATTTGCTGCATTGTGCCTCTTTTGTTCGACTGTTTTTCCATTGTTCGCTGCAGTTTTCGTTATTTTTTTTAAGTGCTGACTGTCCAAAAGGATTCCAGGAAATTGTTGTTTTTTATGTGCTCCTTTTTGCTTCTTATTTACACATTGTGTTTTCCATTTTTTTTCAAGGTAATATGTTGCGCAATTTGCTGGAATTATGGGGGCCGCGTAGGCGTAACCATTGCCAATAGGCTCTTACCCAAAAGAAAATGTCACAACAAAAGCCCGTGCAAAAAAATACCCCTCGAAAGTGTAACTAAACCCTTCTTGTGGACATGCCACTTAACTTTCCGAGTTGTTTTGGTGTTGATGAAGTTGTCAGTGAACAAAGTCAACCCCTTCACAAAGGGTTGCCTCCAAGCGTAAACCCTTTAGCTATGCGCCGGCGCAACATTTAATGGCTTATTAAACGCATCAAGGCAAAAGGGGTGAACGCAGCCGGCCGCGGCAAGGGTGCAAAGGGTTGCTGTGGCCGCTGATGACACCGCTAATTGCTGGCTAATTTGTTAAACACGCGCTCATAATGGAATGGGTGCAATGAAAGTGGTTTCAAGAGAAAAGTGTTGTTAAATGTGTCATATCGAACCAGTGTTGCAAAGCTGTTAACAACAGCTATGGACAGGGCAGTTGGAGTCCACACTCACACCTGTTTGAAGACGCTGCGCTCAAGTGAACTCATGTGAAAATTTCTCATCGCTGGCATTTCCTGCGCCAGCGGCGTGTGATAATTAAAAACTAAGACAAGCGATGACAGCACCAAGCAGCAGCAGGACGAACGACATTTGCTATGCAAATGACAGGACAATGGCGAGTTGCGCCAACGAAATTGCCCATCATCGTTCTCTCCAGCGCAATACAATATAAAGAATGTATACAGAAATACGAAATAGATATAGATAAAATAAAAAGGAAAGAACAGTCAACATGCGAATATAAAATACTCTTAAGAATAGGTTAGAGAGCCAGTTTGCCATGGACTCACATGGACTCACATGTGGTAACGGTTTCATATCCAGGCTTATGGAGCACTAAGCTTCACCACGAGGCAAGAATTGAGTTTAATATGCTTTTGGGTTTTTCCTGGGAGAGATCTAATAGATCCAATGAGATACAGGTTCCACGGAAACGAAATCTATTTGTGCATGCAGATTCCCATTTAAGATATTTTAACTTGAAGCTTCAAACTAAATCAGAAAAGCCTCATACCCTTTGCAAGTGTATTAGAAAATGGCGGCTAATTAAAAACGTAGCCAAGCGAATTCTGCTGAATAAACAAGACGAAGAAGAAGAAGCAGGAGCAGAAGGCAGTGCGATAATGGCCGCGCCAAAATGAAAGGACACGAAGCGCCAGATAATGTCCTGGCACGTCATTGGCCATCCAAAATGGCCAAAAGGATAACTAAAACTCAAAAGCAAACGGCAGCAGCCCCTCTTTTTCTTTCTTTATTTTTTTTGCTTTGCTTGGAAGCCTCTTTTAATATTTAAGGCACACGAGCGTAATTTGCGCTTTGGAAATTAAAAGCGAAATATGCACAAAAATAAAAAGAAATATTTGCCACCAGCCATTGAGCAGGCGAAGAGGCGGACGGGAGGCAGCAGCTACTTGCGACCAGTTGTCCTGCCTGTCGCGCTTTTCTATTGTCCTTGGCAACTGGCTTTGTTGTAGCTGCCAACGCTGGTCGCGATAAGGTTCTCCTGCGTCCTGCTTCCCTTTGCTTGCTTTGCCTGCTTCTTTTTGTTTCTAAGGCAAATGCAAAACAAACTTTTGCCAAAACTCGTGTTCGTAGGTTAAGACGAGTAGGCAGGAAGCTGGGCTAAAATCGCGGGCGTGGCTGAGCCTCAAGTGCGCCTCGCTGCCTGCGCACAAAAGCCTTTATTTAATTTAATTTTTGAGTGCGTCTTCTCTCGAAAGCTTTTTCATTAGCAGCTGCCTCCAGGCAAAGAGCGGGTGAGTTCAAGCGGTCGGAGGACAGTGTAAAGGATGGCAGCACCAACTTTGACAAATATGAGCTGCGTGTGCGGACTGTTAAGATTTTTAAGGCCCACGTTGGGACTAACAAGTGCAAATGTTATCGATCAATTTTGATTTTGTGAGAATTTTTTATCTAATGGACAAATGAAAACAGTGTAAAAGTTGATTAAGTTTCTTTTACCTTCAAATGCACTATATTAGTCTATAAACTTGCATATACTCGATAGTATTCGATAATGTAAAGTTTTTACTAAACTTCCTCTACTTTCAAAAATGTTCTCGATATTTATCGAAATCGATTCCTCTATATTTAGATTTGTGCTCGATATTTATCGATAATAATCGATTATGAAACTTAAAAATCATTATATTGAAAGTTTCTTCTACTTTCAGATACTACTTGGATAATACTTGGAATAAAACTGAAAATTTTACTGAAAGTTTATTTTATTTTTAGATGTGTGTCTGATATTTATCGATGATAATTAAGAAAATTCAACACAGTCGATAATGTAAAGTAAAGAAAATTGTATTGAAAGTTTCTTCTATTTTCAGATATGGGCTCGATATTAAATAACAAATTTTTATCGATTGTTTCTTCTACTTTTAGGTATGTTCTCGATATGAATCGATAATAATCGAAAATATCAAACAATCTTGCATTGAACGTTTCTTCTACTTTCCGAAACATGATCGAAATTTATCGATAATAATCGTTTGTGAACCTTAACATTGAATTTAATCCATATTTATTGAAAAAACCGAAAAATGTTTTAAATGATTTTCACGATTTTAACTGTTTTAATTTATAGCTGTGTCTTTAACTGATCTGCCTGGACATTGTAAGCCTCATATCAGTTCAGCAGCACCTCGAACCCTCCCCGTCCTATCACGCTCGTACAGCCAGCGTACGAAACATTAATCTGCTATGTAAATCTTGAGCCCAGTGTAAGCAAAGGCATCGTATTTGCCCATTTTAAAGTACGCCCACACCGAATACTGGGCCAGAATGAAAGTTCACTTTTTGCGCGTTGTCATTATTCATCAGTTGTCCGGGTTGGGGCGGGGCGGAGGTAGGCGGTGCCCGGGCAACTAAACTTTTAGCTGCCGTGCAAATGCTAGGCAGTGTAATGCCAACTTCATGGCCGACACGGGCTGGGGTTTCTTTCGTGCTTTCGTTCTGTCGTTCTTTACTTTTACCCTAACAGCACATTAACCCACCGAAAAATGCCCATTAGAAATGTAAGCAGCGAGAAAGAAAAATTAAAATTGGCCACGATTTTCATTCTCGCTGGATCTGCTACGTGTCGGTCCGGTCGGCTCTCTGTCCTGTGCTCCCACTCTCTCATCCATTGTTTCATTTCATTTTTTGCTCATTTTTCACTTGAAATGAGCCGCCGGGCATTCATGTCATGTGCCCCCACCAAGCCCCTTCCAGCCCACGTCCACATCAACGACACCGGCCGGGCAGATAGCGGACAGGCGCGGCCAGGCGCCGTGGGTTTCAATTTACGCGGCTGCGTCCGGCACATCCTTTCAGCGTGTGTCCTTCGAGTTGAAAGCAGCTTAAACAGCCTCCCGGTTTCAAGTCTTTGTTTGCTTAAACATTTTTTTCTACTTTAGCGGCATTTTCCATTAAAATTCCGGCACTCGTAGAGCAACAACAACAGCGCAGGACAACGAGCCGCAGGACGAAAATTTAGAAAAATAACGCAAGAATTTAAATAATAAAGCAAGCGCGCACAAATGAATCTAATTTTTCACAAAGGGGGCAACCGGCTAGCACACAGATTTGGAGGGCAGCTCGGGCTAGGGGTAGTCCAGCAGTTGGCGGACCAGTAAAGTGCCCAAGTGGGAGGCAAGATAGGGGGCATGGTTTTCGCCTCGGCCCGGGGTAAATGAAAAAGTGTTTTGCTTTCTGTTGCTGTTGCTTATTTTTTTGTTAATTTTTTCCTCGACGCTTGGAAATTAATTTTATTTCGCCTCGCTGCGCATCCTTCGGCTCGCATCGCATTGTTGTCCGTCGGCTTTCGTTGACAATTTTTCTTAAGCCTAATGGTCGACGCTGCAGCGAAAGCCCCGACAAATGGCCCTTTGGGGCTTTTGCCAGGCTTAAATAATATCCGCAGTCGATTAAAAATAAAATGTTCAGGTTGCAAGTTGAAGCACAATTTTCCACACAACAAACAAGCCTAGAAAAAGCCACGCAATTGAGTAGCGAGTTGAGCAGCACACTGATCGAATTTGAGGGATCGAACTCCTGTGCTTGATGTTGGCGCGAACGAAATGTGGTATATTTTTCATTTATTTATTAACCAATGCTGGTAGCTTTCAGGTTATCTCAAATAAAAATAATAATACCTTATATTAACTAAGTATAAGTAAACAGAAAACATGAAACTCAAAGATAATGTAAATTGATTAGTTTTAAAGAAAGAATTTTTTAAGCTTATTTTTAATCAAAGCACTATTTGCAAAAAAATCGAAATTCATTTCAGTGGGAAGATTGTCCAAAGAGTCCCCACAGAAAACGCCAAATGGCATCGCAAACAACTCCTAATATTGACCGCACAAAGGCCGAATGAGAAGACAGGATTGTAAACGGGTCGTCAAACTGATTAGAATTGCGCCTAACAAACCCAAGCATCGCATACGACTTAGGCATAATATAGTTGATATGCTACGATACGAATAGGAACTTAGAGAAAAAATTACTCCTAAGTCTAAAGCTTGAAAATCACCAATAAGTTTTTGTCCACTTATGGATTAGAATGAAGGAAGGGCATAGAAACTTTTGCTAAATGAGATGTGATAGAATTAAGCAAAGTTCAATGGTAACTTGTTTACATATGTAATACAATATGTAAATGCAAATAAAAACTCATAGCAAATATTTTTGTGAAAAAAAACTTTAGTTCTATAAATAATCCAACAAATCTTGTCCAAAATGGCCTCAATTATAAAAATCTGTTTTCGATAAAGAGTCTCGGCATACAATTTTGTTTTCTCAAAAACACAGCTGAATTTAGTTTTTCCAATTTTGTTTTTTCGTTAAAAACAACCCCATTAAAAACTATAAAACCGTTTCGAACACCTTTCACACTTTAAACTCGTTACGTTAGGGGTGGCCCAATAATCAAGTGTGACACATAAAGGACACGCGCACCCTTTCGCTTATCCTTTGGCAGATGAAACCAAAACAGCAAACAAAAAATCGTTAAAAATTCAACAAATTCGCAACAAAAAATGTAAAAAAAAACGTAAAAAAATCGCATTTCATGTCACGCTTGGTAAAGTAGTTCAAATCACAGCTGAGCCGCCCGACCGCGCCCCTTCATTAGAGCGAGGGGCTTAATCAACGTGCACCACCAACAGCACAAGGACGAGTTGCGGGAATGAACTTGAAAATGGGTAAAAAAAATTGCAAATTGATACAAAAAATCAGAGAGAACAACAAGGCAACGACAGGCGCACAAAAGGGGCGCGGGGAGGGGGCTGTCAGCTCGTGCGTGGCTGATTGTAGGGTTGAGGCTGTGCCAGGATAACTGGGCACGCGCGCAGCGAAAGGATTTGTGAGCGCAAAAAAAGGACACAAAGCAGGAAAACAAAAAATACATTTCATTGAAAATTTCGGTGATTTGCCAAATGAAAATGCGTTAATTTTTGAGCTAGAGAACTTGCGGGTGCTGCTAGGCCGAATGGCGCAGGGCAGCAGGATAACCATGATGATGTTGATCATGAACATGACGATGATGAAGTTGATGAGCGGGTGGTTGTTACATAAGCCCATTACGAGCATATAGTCTATGTGTATATATATATTGTAGCCTTTTACATGGGACAGAGCCAGAGCAACCCCTTGACCAGCAGGCGCAATTAGATGACTCGAAAATGTTGCCAGCGCATTGCTTAAAAGGACACGCAACGGAGAACGGTCCGGTCAGTCCCAGCTACCTTCAATTCGCATGACCAGCGTATCCTTTGAGACAGCCAACCCCCGAAATGGCACTGGACAGCTGGCGAGCTGGCGAGCTGGCCAGTGTAGTAGGTCAGCGAGTGACCTACAAATGCCGCCAAAAGTGAACAGCAGCAATATTGGGCGAAATGTTCGGGCGAAAAGGATGCTAAGGACTCGCATTTGATGGACGCACCCAACTGACAGTTTTAATGAGCCAGCGGCAGGCAAATTTCATAGCGGAACAAACAAAAATTGCATGATTTTTCCTTTTTTCCTTTTGGAGGGGGGGCGAACAGATTACGCGGCAGGTTTTCCTTTTTAGCAAGAAAATGAGCCTATTGGAGCCCTAGCTCAAGGATATAACGCGCCAGTCAGGACACGCCAGAGCGGCAGCTGTGGCTGTGGCTTCCTCTTGCCGTTATGTGTCGCCTAGATAACCTTTGGCCCCGTCCGCACACACACACTCACACAGAGAGAGAGAGAGACCAACTGGCACAAAGGATAATACACAAAGGACCTCTCGCTGACGCAACAATGGCAACAAAAATGTTTTAAAAATGTGTTTTTGTGTTCAGCGCGCTCTCGCATCGTGCGCTCGCATCGACTTTTTGTGTAAAAACTATAGAAAATACCGAACACCCCATGGGCCCAGTACCAGTAGCTCCTACCCCTACCCCTACCCCCGGAGTCTCCTGTCGTATAAAGCCATAGGAATGCCACTACGATTTCGAATACCATATGATGAGGGCTCTGCTAGCGTGTGTTGGCACAATTCGTCATCGAAGTCGACTAAAAAGTTGTTACGAGTTGCTCTTACACGGCAAAAATAACAGGAAGAATAGTAAACGTGAAAGTTAGGAAAGAAAATAGTCGAGAACTCCGCGAGAGCATTTCTATTGGGTTAGGTTGGGCTAGATTATACAAAACTTCGAAAAGGTGACTAAATCAAAAAGCAGCAAGAAGGAACAGCTGACGTTAGGTTTCCAAAGAGATCACGATACAATTAAATGGTTCAAGCCCACAAGGAAGCTTTTCATTTATTAAAAATTAACTTTTCCATTATTATAATTATTCTTATATGGCTACAAAACAATCTCTAGTCTCCACAAGACCATTTTGAGTTATGAACAACCAAGTTAGTGGGCATGGCCCAGCCCCAAGACGCAAACATTACTCAACATCAACACCAGTGCGTCCCCTCCAACCACAAAGTGTGCCCCTGCTCCACCGGCACGTGGTTGCAGTCATCAAACCGCCAGGCTGCAGCCTGGACAAGAAGTCAGCGAACTCTAGGAAAAACAATGTCGATACTTTTCTTATTTTCTTGCTGTGGTGGAGAGGAACTTAATTTTTTAATCGCGCCAACTGTGTTGGCGATCAAATGACAAATCAAACAAAAGGCGCGCACACGCACAAAAAAGTTGACAATGAAAACACGAACGCAAGGGGAGCTGCGGTTGAGAGTGTGTGGGGGAGGAGGAAGACAGACTCTGTTGCAGCCACTCGAATGTCAAACGAAGTGTGCAACACATTAATTCCACAGCCCCACTCCCATGTGGGCCCCCACAAACTGACAGCAATTAAAAGCCGCAAGACACGCGTCGTATCCCTCTGTACACTCCCTCCCTCCCCTTGGCACGCTGACAATTTGGATATGTAAATGTGCGACTAATGAACACTTCAAAATGTCGCCTACCAACTCCTCTCCCCTCTGCAGCCAGTGGCAGCTGCGTCCTAAAAAGAAGTATGGAAAACCAAACCAAACCAAAGCAAAGCAAAAAACAAAATCGAGCCCGGCGCGCGCTCAAAGTGCAGTCTCCAGGTATGCAAGCAAATGAGACGCAGCCTCCGTTTCAAGGAGCCGGGATCCTAGTCGCGTGCTGCAGCTACCCTTGGTTTTTTATGCTCCCTATAAAAAAAGATGCAGCTTCCTCAGCTCCTCAGCTCTCGGCTCTCAGCTCTCAGCTCTTGACGCTCTCGTGCCAGGCAGACGCAGGCTGTGCTCCTGCTGTCATCCTGTTGTCGCCGCCGTTGCTTTCCCTATCATTTTTGGCCAGCTCCTGTCTCATCTCATCTGCCGCTGCCGCTGTCTACCTTTTTTTATAGGTAAATCTCCTTTTTAATGCGCTTGTGCCGCGCCATCGATCCGCCTGTCGGTTGTTTGTATTTTCGTGTTTTCGTATTTATGTGTGTGCGTCTCTTTAATAGGATTTTTTATAGGCTTTGGGTGCGTGTCTCTCGATTGCAGCATCTTTTTAGCAGGGGATTCCTCCATCCATTCTCTTGGCATCCCCTTCGCTCGCTTCTGTCGCGTGCTTTGGTCTGCGTCTCTCGCTCACTTAGCGGATTGCTTGCCGAAGAATGTTCGTTTTTTATTTGTTTTGATATTTTTAGCAATTTTATTATCTTGTCTCTCTCGTTTTTTATTTTCATGATGTATGAAATATTGATAGGTTTTTATGTGCTGGCTCAAGGTAGGGGGATTTAAATGTGCGATCGCTTGTATTGCGACTAATTGTTGGGCTATAAAAAGGTTTGGGCTGGCGAGTAAGTTATAAGCTAGTTACAATGTGGATAAATATCACATGCAGTTGAAATAATGATAGCTTCTTCGAGAATGCTATTCTAGCTGCAACGTTTATTTACAGGCTAGCTACAATGAGGATCCATTTAACATGCTGTTGAAATAATACAGTGCTCTTAGAAGTGGGTATTTCAATCAAGCGATCGGCTGTGTTTTTAAAGTCATCGGAATTGCTATTCTAGCTGAAGGGTTTATTTACAATTTAGCTACAAACCGTATAAATTTAGCATGCAGATGAAAAATTGTTGGTTTTTTAGGCATTCCTCTTAGTGATAGGCATTTCAATAAGCGATCAGTTTTGCTCCTGGCTCTTTAAAAAGGAGGCTACAAGCAGGATTTACATGCAGTTAAAATAATGATAGTTTATGAGGCATTGCTCTTAGAAGTGGGTATTTGAGTCACTCTTCTTCGAGAGTGCTTTTCTAGGTGAAGAGTTTATTTACAAGCTAGTTACAATGAGGACCAATTTAACAAGCAGTTGAAACAATGATAGTGTATGAGGCATTGTTCTTAGAAGTGGTTTACGTCAGTCAAGCGATCGGTTGCGACTTTGACTTTTTCGGAAGTGCGATTCTAGCTTAAGAGTTTATTTACAAGCTAGTTACAATGAGGAAATATTTAACATGCCGTCGAAATAATGAATAACTGGCTACAAACAAGCTAAATTTGACATAAAGTTTCTAAAAGAGCACGATATTACAGATATTCGAGATGTTCCTTTCACATACTTTCCATTAATTTAAATTTCTTTCCAAAGCCTTGACTTTTGTTAAGATTGATTAAGATAAGAATTCCTTAAACATATCGAATCATTCCAGTTGAATGGCAAACTGTTAAATGATTAGCTCGAATGCTCGACAACAAACCTCCCATAGATATATTCAAATTGCGCAACAAAAGAAAAACTTTTTAAATGATGGCGTTGATTGTCCACCAAAATCAAGGAAACAAGCAACCCCTTGTTGAGTGACAGTTAAATTTACTTTGCATAGAGCTCAGCTAGAGAATTGTCTACTCGAATGACCGTTAGAAATCTTGCGAAATGTCATAAAAGCAGAAGTACCCGAAACTCGGCCTTTGTCTGGCCGAGACATTGACAAAGTTGTTGCAGCACGTGAGAGAGGTGGGGAGTAAGGATAGAAGGATAGAAGGATAGAAGCATAAATATATAGAAGACAATTGTTAAGAAATGCGTCGCATCATGCAAACGGTCAACAAAACACGCAACATTGTAGAGGTTCCATCTGGGTATGGGTTGGGTTTGATATGACGGAGTTCGAAACATGTATGGGGTAGAAACGGCAGTTTTAGAGGTTTTCTTACACATTAGCTGACAGTAAAGCGAAAGTTTTTCAACAAAAGATGAGTTTAAGTAAGATTTAGTAAAAATAAAAATATAAACTGCAATCAGAGTTGTTTCATTTCGGGAAAAACTATAAAAACTGAAGTTCTGTATTTAATTTGTTTCTGGCTCTCGTCGTCATTTGTCCATATATTATGCAAAACGAAAGCATTAGCTGCAATCGACACGGCAGAAATCAATAAAAATTACGGCATAAAAGTGCAATTAATGTGCCATGACCTGATCCTGGCAATGGCCAGGACGAACGCGAGCTGACAATTGCCAATGGCTGCCAGGAGGATTAAATGGACAAACCCCTCACAGTCTGATATGCATGACCAACCGTTGCCATATGCAGTACACACATATATATATATATAAGCATATATAGAGAGATAGAAACCGAGAGCAACCCTTGCGCGTATGCATAATATGCCACCCCTTTTTGGCATACACCCACCCCGTTTATCGAAAAGCTGAGCTGCAGCCCTCGCACGTTGGGGTTAAGCCCAAAATGGCGCGTGTTTGCCAGCAGAGAAATTAAACGCACATATGCGAGCAGCAGGATCCTGTAGGCCAGGACGTGGCATATCAATTTACACAACATATGCAGATCCGATTAGAGAAGCGAGCAGTAAAAATAACAATCAATAAAGAACTGTTATGCGCCGGTTAGTCGCAGACTAAATACCCTGCGGGAATAATCGATATGTTTAATGATCGACCAAGCACTAAAAATCAACTTCTATTCGATTATTTATATGGAAACTACATGATATAGTAGTCCGATGTTGAAGAACTTTTGCGAATGCCTTGGTATAAAAGTAAGCCTTGCAATTATTGAGTTTGCTTCAGGTAGCCATTGTTGACAAGGGAGCCCAAGTTCGATCGACTCTGAAATTATTTAGAGACTTGGCATTAGTCATTTACAGATCAAGAAGTTATATACCCTCCACATTAAAATACCCTCTGCAAGGCTATAAAAAACAACGAAATTTGAGGGCGATTCGGGCCACCAAAAGAATGGCTGCAACGCGTGCCGCGGCCTTCTGCTTGCTGCTTGCCTCCATGCAACACGTCGCGTGCCTGGCAGACAGCATCCTTAACCTCAGCCTGCTACTGCTCCTTTGCATGGACACAGATAAAAAATTACAAAAACCAAAAACAAAAAATTGGGAAAAAAAATTAAATGCAACATTCAAAATTTCAACAGCAAAAAAATTGTAAAAAAAACCTTGTGAAAATTGTCCAAAATGCAGGCAAAAATTCGGTGTGTGCGTGTGTGTCTGTGTGTGTGTGTGTGATTGTGTGTGGCTGCATCCCTTGTCAACAATGGCACGAAAATCCCGTTGCTGACCTCTCGATGACCCCAAGCCCGAGCTGCCGCTGCCCCTGTTTCTGTTTCTGTTGATGATTTTCTATCCCTTGGACTTTATTCAGGCCGCAAACAAAAGCCGGCGTTTTTGTGACTGATTGCATGCATGCAACGGCAGCATATCCTTGCATATCCTTTTTGTCTATGCACGTATGTGTGTGTGTGTGTGTGTGTGTGAGTGTATGCTGCGCCTGGCGCTTTGGCCAAACAATGTTTCCGTCTAGCATTTGCTTTTGTGCAGCGTTTTAGCGCGCCATTTGCATGTTTTTCCACTTCCATTTTCTCTACATACATTTCCCATTTTCACATTTCCATGCCAAAAATTTGTACAAAATGCAAAATAAAGGGGGCGCCCCGATCCTTGCCTCACCTCGGCTCAGCTCGCCTGTCTGTTATTTATGGCAATGTGGCAAGCTGCCAAGCGGCAACCGAAAGGCACACGAGGGGGTTGCACAAACGGCGTTATGCAAAAAAGGGGACAAAGACGGGACACAATGCGCTGGTCATCAGTTGCAAAATTATGAAAATGCATATGAGAAATACTTGCAAAAATGTTTGAAAAAAAAATTAGGGTAAAAACGGACTGAGCAATACTCTATAAAGTCAGTTACAGCTGGGAACTGCACGAAAAGAGAAAGAGAAAAAGCGATATAGAAGAGTTCATGTTCCAAGTCTCGAGTCCTTAGCTTCAAAATGCATTGATACAGAGTTATTAACGGACGTTGCACAAAACGAATATACTCTTTTTCACTCTCTCACGAACAGCGTATAAAATGCACAAAATGGCCTCAGAATGCTTAACAACAGACTCTGTTTTTATGTGGGTTGTCAAAGGAACTGAGTAAATAATAAATTCCGATTGCATTTTACAGCAAAAGGAAAGCCAAGACTTTATTTTCTGGAGAATACTCCATTTTAGCATATTGCCTAAGTCTAAATTACTCAAAAAAGAAACTACCTTCTGATTAACTACATAAAAAAAATATAGAACAAGAGACAGAGGAGGCATGTTATCAGATTATCACATTTCCTTTATTCCACAAGTTAGGAAACGCTCTCTCTTTAATCGCTTCGCAATTGCTGAAAGATCTTAAGTTCTTTTTTTAATTTAAATAAAAACCATATCCCGATCAGATAACACTCTTGTTCAGTTCCAGGAACCTTCCGCATTCCCTGTCAATGTAAATTGCATTTCTCACACAGTTCTGCCCCACTTAAGAGCTTGACCCCAAGGTCCTGGACCGAACATATGCAAAATTATTGCCGGGCAAACATCAAAATATTATGCCTACCTATGCAAAACAATAAAAAGCAACCAATTTTTTCGCACATCTCAAGCACTTGACCTTGTCGACGACCCAGGACATTTAAAAAACATTTCCTTAAAATTGCACCAAATAAAAAGTCTCTCATTTAAAGTAGTGCGGAAAAAGTAGATGACTCCCCGGGCGGCAGGCCGAGGGACACGTTCACACGCCGCAGGACATCGGACATTGGGTAGCACATCATATACAAAGCAATGGACCATGCCGCATTCTTTGGTGGTCACGGGTTCAAATCTCCGCAGCATTGCGAAATTCTCTTAGCTGCATTCCCTGCCTTGGCCCTTATCCTTGCTGACATGCGAACAATGGGCAAATATTTTGCATAAGGCCGCCGTTACGCATTATGCAAAGGAGAAAGAGGAAGAATTCCCGAATGCCCATGGTAGTTGCCGCTACCTAGCTGGCCCTAAGTAGATCTCTGTAGACGTCGTCCATTTCTCATGACGCTGCATTTTCCACGCCTGCTCCGTTTAATTAGAACAAACAAAGTCTGTCCCAAGACGCAGTCTCTGCATTTATTTTCTTTTCTTTTTTTTCTCTCTTAATTTTGCAAGTAACCTCTCTCTCTGAGATCCTGCACCGGTAAACTGTTTACTTAACCCAAGAGCCCGGAGGGTCCTGTCTGTGTGGGTGGCTTAAAAAAACACTCAGACTAGCCAGCAACAGCAATTATGTGAGCTCGGCCCCGTTAATTTGGCCGGCTTTAATCCTTTTTGGAAAAGTCATTCGTGCGTTCCAAATTTCACCAGCTCATGCCTTGTAATTGTCCGATTGCCATAGGGGATTGGCCAGGGACTGGTCGAGAGTAAAATGGGTACGCCTAAAGGATTCAATTTCGGCAAGTAATGCACTTGATTTGTGTGTTCAGAATTAAGACCAGGTGATCTACACTGGGGATTAGGCAGCTATTTCTAACGCTCTATTGGTCTCAAGTGAGTTATCAGGGCCAGGTATCGATGCTAGCGGTAAATGCACATACTGCATATAGGCAACAACATCACTGAAAGCTTGCTTAAACGAGTTCACTTTTTAGGTGAGATGTCAAAAATAAGGCTAAAGTAGTAGAGGACATTTTTAGCTGCCCGTTCATTGATAATTCTATTTTAGTGGGTTTATTCGAACATAACCTCATTCTAAATATAAACAGTTTCTACTTACTTTGTGGCTGGTTCTGCTTGAAAATGCGCCAAAATGCCAATTGGGAATTTATTTGTGAACCGGCGCGCACGCGAGAGTGGGACGGCAAAAGAGAATATCAATTTGACAATTCGTGCATCTCTGCTCTGCCAGCGTTGCATTTGACGCATTGAAGCTCGCGGAACATACACAAGTACATGTATTCATGCACATAGATGGCAAAATTTTCCCATCAGCATACAAGGAATTTCCCACACCATGTGGGAATTTCCCAACATATGTATTAATAAATATGCATGCACACATGTGTATGTACATGTGCTCATTTGCCTTGCATTTTAAACTTAAAAAAAGGCAATTAATATTAGCCACTATCACAAATCAACAAGTCACTGAATTATCTTACACTGAACTGCACACATTTAATTCGCTTATTTCGTATTTTTCAATTGGCAAAAAAATGCTCCTACTGCAGCGTCTAGAAAATTCCCTCAGGAAATACGCATAACAGGTGGAAGCGATTTTAATTTGCCAAAAAAACACGATAAACATGTACACATTTTAGCCAGCTTTCATGAATTGTGCCCTCTTTATCACTTCAACAATATACATATTTGTAATATTTTCACATGCACTGCACTCATATAATACGCGCATTTCGTAATTACCAATTAGACAAAAATAATCGTCTCGATTGCCGCGTCAACGAAACTTCACTCAGGGCTGCAGCGCGCGAATGAACGCTGTTCATTTTATCAATCAATTTAAGATCATTTACAACACTAAATTGCAAAAATGTACTTTGCTTACATTGCATTGTCGGTTTTCGTTTTAGCTTTTGCCATTTTCAAGCTATATCAAATATTATTAATATGAGTCAAGCTGATACACACGGCTCCAATGGATCCCTGGATGAATCAGACATAACGGCGGCATTTGATTTAAACATTCTAGGCATGTTGGCCATTGAACAACGCTGCTCGACGACACGCAAGCAGCAGGAACAATTGCAAGGCGAACAGGAGACGGGTGCGGTAAATTTGGAGCCGCCAGTGGCAGGCGAGGAAGCCAGACCTGATACCGTCGCTGTCACGGAACCCCCGCCACCGCCATCGTCAGCGCCACCGCCAAGGACACCGTCGCCGCCACAGTTACCGCCAGCTGCCCGAACAAAACGCCGTAAACAGCCGAATCCTTTGCAGCGTGCCGCCCAGTTCAGGCGCGAGGTGCGGACGCTGCAGCGTTCGCCGCATTTTATGATACCGCGTTTGTCCTTTGGGCGCGTGGTCCGTGACATTATGCTGCAGCACACTGAATCGCCCTATCGCATCACCATTGGCGCTCTGGAGGCCCTGCAGACGGCCACGGAGATGTTTCTTACGCAACGCTTTCAGGACTCTTACCTGATGACCCTGCATCGCAGTCGGGTGACTCTGGAGGTGCGCGACATGGCCCTAATGGCATTCGTATGCAAATTGCACGGACAACTCTGATCCGCAAGTCGAATTTGAATTTCCTTGCTATGTACTTTTGTGTATTAAAATACTGTTAACATTGTTTCTAGATTAGCGGAAAATTGGTTAAAAAGGGTAACGAGGTTATGTACATCTGTACAGTCTGGAATGCGACTACGAGCCAAGTCGGTCTAGCCAAATTTCAAAAGAGTAACCTTTTCGTAAGGGAAGATTGGAAGATTGCTGGACACAGGGCAGATCCCAATCGGATCATAGCTGCTTCATATTGATACCATACTCAACTCAAGACTCCGGCCAACCCAATTCAAGCCCAATCATTCATTGGCATCATATGTGCTGGCGCCCACTCAGCAAAAAGCGACGGAGAAGAGGCGAAAACTTTTGCCCCAAGTGATTACTCAATTTAAATGGCAACAGCTTTCCCCAGTCTCGAGGCTTTTGTATGCTAAAACAAAAAACAAACCCCGAGCAAATCGAATCCACAACAATAAGATGCTAATGCATGTGCTCCCAAATGACAAGAGGCAAATGGCTGCGGTCTCGAGTGTCGTGGTTGGGGTACGTTTCTCTGATTGGGGTGTGCGTGTGGGTTTAGTGTTAATATTTTTATTTACACCCTTATAATGTAGCCCACACACACGGCCCACACCTCAACCTAACGCCTGCTAATCTAATGCACACAATCGAAATTTGCCTAAAAAAAGACCGACCATGCCACACCTCGCTGTGTGCTGGGCGGGGGAAGGACGTCGGTCACTTGGTCGGCCTGTCGCAGATAAAAGCATATTATGGACAAACTTTTTCTCTCGGCCACACATAGGTCTATTACATAGATCATTTATTACACGACCAGCGGCAGAGACTTCTCTTCGGGTGTTGACGACAACGTGTGTTTCTAATGTGATTTTTTATTTGCCCGCACGCCGGACAAGCATCCCGTAATGTGTCCTTTTTTACCCTCCGCGGCGCCTTCTGCATTTTTTTAGCGTTCGCCTTCGCTTATCGCAACAGTTTCATCAGCCACAAACCCACTGTACGATTGCTCAATTTTCGAGACACTTGGCTTTCGAGTAGGTGGCACGAAATGTGGCAAAAGTTAAAGAGCATCTACTAGAATTCATATTCAATATGTGGGATGGATTGCAATGCCGTTTATAAGCAACCCTTAAAAACAATTGGGTTAAGAGTTTTAGGTTAGAATTGCAAGAAAGAAATCAATAGAATTGTGTAAAAACTCTTGAAACTAAAAGTGAAATGAATTGTTGTCTAAATTGTAGCGAACCTAGCATTATTATTATTTCAAAAAGTTATTCATTCAACATAACCTATTTTCACTATAACATTTTCTAAATTAACTTTAAGAAATCTTTATTAAAATCGAATTAAATACAATTTTAGGTAATTCAGTGGTCTCCAAATTTTACTTGCCTTCAGCTAAATCTTTGGTCTTGATCTAGCCTTATTATACTTGTTTTTCAATTTAACCTCACTTTAAGAAAAACTATGAAAAATCGTTTTTTTCAAAAACGTTTATACCTTCAACATAACCTCACTTTTAAATTTTTGAAGAGCTTCTGGCTACTTGTAATCAACTTTCCCCAGAGTTTTGTGCCAGATGCTAACAACTTTGGTTTTTAGTTGCCACAAACACAACTGTACTGGGGTACCGCTGCGACACCCAACAGTCGAATTCTAATCAAACTGTCAACTGGCAGCAAAAGTCGTAACCCAGAGTCCGCCTCTCGTTAGTCCCGGAACATGTGAGTACGGGTAGTATCTCAATTTGGACTGTTTTCTCAGCCTCGCTGTTGTTTGGGATTGTTTTTTTTTTCCCGCTTCTTCTTCATTTTTCTTTGGCAACTTAATTTACTGCTGGGAGCATATGCTAAAAAACGAATGGCCATGACTTCTTCTTTTTTTTGGGTTCGTTTGCTTATCAAAAGTCAAGTAAATATCTGCAGCTAAGAGATACAAAGATACAGATTGGCCCCAAACACACACTCGCAGACACTCACACTCACACACACACACTCGTTGATGATGTCGTTGTGTGTGATGCTCCCGTGAGATAGTTTGATTAATGGCCAAAAAGTGCCCAGCATTTTGGTCTTTGGTTTTGTATTTTGTAATGTGCCCCGCATTAGGACCAAGAAAGCAGTTAGAAAAACCGTTAATACACATGTGACTCGATTGTGTATATGTGTGTGTGTGTGTGTGTGTGTGCGTATTTGTGGACACTATTAAACGTACACCCCAAATATAAACAAGAAATTTGGCTCTGGCCTCGTGTTTTTGATGCCCTTTAAGAGGGTATCTGAACTCTGTCATAAAAGAAGAATTATTTATTCAACATAACCCTTAAACTATTATTCATTCGGCATAACCTATCTTCACATTTTCAAAATAAACTTTAAAAAATTTGTATCTAAATAAAGTGAATTACTAGCCAATTGCACGCATGTGTTATTTATCTTAGATAGAATCGGATCCAATAGCATTAAACTTGCCTTTTTCTTAACCTAACCTCACTTTGAAGGAAGTCAATTCTGAGCCCATAGAGCATATATATTCTTAATCAGCATATATATCTAACTCCTATACCTCATTCATTTTCAATGAAAACTAATCTTATAGCTCCAAAGTTAAGACAGGCTGGCAGTACGTATACGGGAGGTTGGCAGTTCAAATCTCGACCCCCTTTTATTATTATAGAAGACTTCTTTTATTATTACAGAAAAAGTCGCTCGCAGATAATGCTATTGTAGATCTACAAGAGTATCAAATGTTCGCCATGCATTTCCTCTAGTTTTTTTTTAGTTTTTTCTGGGACGGCCAAGTGGGCCGGGCATAAAAAGTTGCCTGTTTATAACGCGAAATCATCAAGTTAACGTATCGCTTGATTTATGGCATGTTACGCTCACAAATGTATTGGTTCCGTTCAAATCCAACTAGGCAAGGGGGGCGGTTGGGGGCGGCGTTGGCGCTGACAGTTTGCGTTTGTCACGCGAAGGCATTTAACGGGTCGTCTCAGTCGTTGTCGGCGTCGTTTTATTAATCAAAATTTCATATCGGCCGCCAGGTGGCGTGTTTGATGCGGCATTCTATTTAAATTGCTTGCAACGCCATGTTTTTGATTGCCACTCCGTCCGTCCATCCGTCCGGCTGTCTGTCTGGCAGCCATTTGACAGGCGGAAAGGGTTCGCTATTGACTTATGACTGTACGATTTGGGCAAACCCCACGGCACAAATGGAGGCAAACCGAAATGAAGGCCAAAAATTGTGGCACGACATGCAACCCAATGAAGTTTTCGAGGCATGAGAATATTCCCTTTTGTAGAAATACTTTACAGGGCTGCCAATACAATAAAAATATAATATAAAATTGTGTTTGTTTCAGTTGAAGGATTTGAGCCATTGTTTTCTTCTTTCATGATTCAAAGCAAGGCTCAAAAAGCGTTAATAAAATACGTGTAAATAAAATGTTGTTAATATGAAAGTCCAAAAAAAAATTTTGAAGTTTTCGGGGAAACTTGTTTCTTTTTAAAGAAACACTTTTCTTGTTCAGTTCAAAGAGTTGAACCGTTGTTTTCTATTTTCATGATGCAAATTTTATCTTTGATTTTTGGCAATATTCAGTGGAACAGTATTTTCATATTCATAAGAAAAACATATATTCGATCGATTCACCCCTTTGAGCTATGGAGGTTGCCTTTTCCGTGCTTCAACAGGAGAGATTCCAACCGGCTTGCATCAATATGATTGCTGTAATAGCAGGCCTATAATTTCCAATTAGTAACTGCCCAGTGAACATCCTCTCAGCCCCTATACCCAGCCAGATCTCATCACTCGCTAAGGCCATTATACACACCCACACTCAGAGCTAACCCTTTAATTGCCTGGCTGTGGAAATGCGAAACCGGTGAACCCTACTCATATGTTCTATCCAAACAACAGATCACATGCTATGAAACAATAAGAAAGATAGTTGTTCATTTTTTTGTTTGTCGAAATTTAACCCTTGTCCGTGGGCAAATTGTGGACTTCCGTTGGGTTCGCTGGACAAAACAAACACATAATATTCCTATTAAATTCAAATTACAAGCACGAACAGTTGGCGCCCCCACGCTTAAGGGTTAGACTGACTCCAGACCACTTGAACTGCCCTCCAACCCTGGCGTGAACCGTGAGAGACCAGCATATGAGCGGCCAGTGTGTGTGCCATATTTTTGATTGTTTTCAAAGCAATTAAGGTGTAGAAATTTGTCTAATCGGGTGTGGGATATGGGCAAGGGTTCTACTCTCTAGCCGCCTTCTAATGGCTTTGTTGACGCGCTGTCATTAAAGTTAAGGGTTCGGGCTGGTAACAACAGCTGTGTATTAGATTATATGTTGATTGAACTGAATTAATGCTGATTTGGAAAAAAGCCCAACTCAACTTTAAGTTCAAGCGGAAATATCTCATACTTCCGACATTCACACAGAAAGAAACTGGAAACTATGCCGTACATCTTCCCCATATAACGACCGACCCTCATCTGCATGCGTTGCGCATAAATTTTAACCCAAAAATACGTCCGACAGCTGCCTCCAACTCCTCCTTCTGCTCCGCCCCAGACCCCGTCACAGTTCCACTCCCAGCTGAAAGTTCGACAGCTTCCGTTTTGGTTTGGCTTCATTTTTGTTTTTATTTTGTTCTTTACTCTGCGCTCATTGGCGCTGGAATTGTGTGCTTTACCCCATTTTAATATTATACGAATCTCTATACGAAAGAGTTTCTTATCGTAATGCGTGGCCTATAAAAAGTATTAGGCAACTGCCTCGTTTATGTGGGCGTGCATGTCGAGAAAATGGCTGTCATAATTTTTGTACACTGCCAGAAATTGAGGTGGAATAAACTGGAAAATCGAAGAAGTTCTAGAGAAACCATGTTGTGCTTATAGGTGAATGGGCTTATGAGCTCGAGAAACCTTACACGGAAAGAAATTGAGGAGATATAAATTTTGAATGTGAAGAAGTTGACGAAAATTTCATGGGCCTAGAACTCGAGAAACTATGCACGAAAAGAAATGGAAGACAACTTTCAAAATCAAGAAGTTTTTGAAATTCGTAAGTTATTTTTTAAGTTTTTTAAGCTTCTCCACTTTTTGTCAGTCATCATTTCTTTGAAGCTAGTTTGTGAAAATATACACTAAAAGAAATTTATAGACCAGAAGCTCAAGTTGACTCTCCACTATATTTATAGATTACTTTTAATACTGGGCATTTATTTTCCAGAAAATACTTCATACTTATAGATACGTATACATGCATATATATGGGCTGCAATAGCTTGAGATATTTTCTAGAAATCGCATGGCACAAAAGAAGCTCCTAGTTTTGATTTGTGTGTAAACAGCCACAACATGAGACACCCTCTGCCTGATGTGGCCCCAAAATAACTCAGTCAAGTCATCTCGATATTAAAAAACAACACACAGGCAACGCAAAGCAGACACACGCACAGCCACAGCCAACAGGGCATGCAACCCCAAAAGGAAGGCGTGGGGGGCGGGGGGTTTCCCAGAGGCAGGCCGACAGCTTTGCACATACGTGCCAGCCCCGAACACAGATCCACTCACATAAAAAATGAAAATGTCAAAAAAAAGACAAGAAATGTGCCTCAACTCGGTTAAAAAAAAAGGCAGCAGAGAGCAAAAGATACAAGATATACAGGCCAAAGATACACACGAGCTGCGGCTACATGTGGCACGCAGCATGCCGAAAGGCGAAAGTCAAAGATGGCGTCCTCTGCGGGCCTTGCCACCCCTTTTTCCGCGCGCTGCGCTGTGCTGTCAGACTGCCAATGGGGGCTGAGAAACTGATTAGCATATGTGTGTGTGAGTTTTTGACTACGCAAAATGGCGGACGGATTACTATCTGGGTAGATCCGAGTAGATCTAAGGGGCACTCGTGGCAAATGTTGCGGTCAGCACTTGACCAGACAATTGCTTGTGGCAACATATGGCCAGGCCAAGCCACAATGCAGGACACTTTCTTGCATAATCATTGTTTGTGCGTGTGTATCTTAAGGATCTCCAGTAGCCGCTGCGGAGGGTAGGAGAACTGAAGAAAGCGAACGAGCGCGCGCGCGCGCCAACATGCATAATCTCCTGGGCACACCTTGAGCCCGGGGACAGTATTTGATTAAGGATAGCAAGGATAGCAGGAATGCAATGATTGCATCGAAATTGCAAAGGAATTCTCTTTACAAATAGCCAAGCAACAGCTGCCTGTCTGGCTCTCTATGGCGTATACAGAACGGATGCTGCGGCATTCAGCGCAGTTGAGGGTAGAGTACTGTGTTGTGTAGGGTATCAGGTAACAACAGATATGTTTATTTGTTTTTGTCTATTTGCATTGCAAAGTGAAAGTAATTGGTTGAGCGGGTAAGCAATACAGCCGAGAGCTAAGAACTACTCGAGAAAAGATGCACCAAGATCCAAAATGAAAGTGATTCAAGATTTGACAATGTTTGAGACGCATGTATATGCAGAACTTGAATCGCTAGCGACAGATTTTGATATAATTCAGCTTCTTCAACGAATTTCAGACTAATTTACCAATTAAAGGCTTGATATCTGCAATATTTCCCGAAATATGACACTTATGTTAAAATTGTAAAGATATACAGAAGAAAAGATGAGCTATGATACAGTTTTATGAATTTTATACTCTTCAATAAAACCAGAAGAATAATTGCAAGCTGCAGTTTTGGATATTAATCTAAACATTTGATGAATTTCAAATCCACATACCAATTTTCAGCTTTATAGCTGCAATATTTCCCGAAATATGACCCCTAAATGAAAAGTGTTAGGAAATACCGAAGAAATATGTTCCAAAATACAATATAACCAATGTTGTACTCTTCAATAAAAGCAAACCTACAGTTCTTAGATCCAGTTTTAGATGAGTACCAGAACATTTGATGAATTTTTGATTCACATATCAATTTTCAGCATGATAACTGCAATATTTCGCGAAATATGACTCTTAAAAGAAGAGTGCATATAAATACCAAAGAAAATTTGTATGTTACTTAAGACGAATAGTTAAGACGACTTTAATAAATGGAAATCTACAATTACAACCTCTAGTTTTAGGAACAAGCCAAATTCATTGATTAATATGAGATCCACATACCAATTTTCAGCTTGATAGCTGCAATATTTCCCGAAATATGACTCTTAAGTGAAAAAAATATTTATGTCAGTAAAGACGAATACTGTACCCTTTAATAAATTAAAGTCTACAATTATAACCTCTAGTTTTAGCCACAAGCCAGATCAATTGATTAATTTCAGATCCACATACCAAATTTCAGCTTGATAGCTGCAATATTTCCCGAAATATGACTTCGAACGGCATTTACCTTATTTCATTGAGAGTTCCAGGAATATAGTTGCTCAACCTGCAGAGCGTAAAAAGAAAAGCGGACTGCAAGACAATCCTCAATGGTTTTTTTTCAGACAAAAAAGGAGTACAAACAGTGCTGGCACACCCTGTCTGGGCACATCCTTTTGGTCCTTTGGCAACTTATCAAATCGCAAACAATAACTGAAAATGCCAATAAATCAAAACACCTACAAGAAAGGGAATTCTCTGGCATTGGTTAAAAGGTTAAGCAGCTCACAAATAGGGGTAAGGCAGTCCACACAGAGGCCCTAAAGTATTTCCAGATTGAGCATAAAAAATCGAACAACGATAAATCCTGGCAAACAAACTCCAAGACAGCCAGCTCGCACACAAAGGACATGAAGCACCATTAAAAAATGGTTAAAGAATAGCTGAAACTCGGCTCGCATTTATAGGGTTACATTAGGTGCGAACCAGACAATGTCTTGGGGTTAAACGGAGCGAGGGGGAAAATGCAGCGAGGGGTAGCCGAAGCAAACAATGCGGCCTTAAATTACCGCAAGCATCTTAGCCGAAAGGCAAAGGGTTCCTTAACCCTAAGGTTACAAATAGGTGCGCAATAAAAGTCGTCCTGTCAATTCCAAAGGGTAGACAATGTGCATTCAGGAATTAGCCCATTATAGGGTATAATATCGAAGGACAACACGTATAAATCGTAGGTGTTAAAAGAAATGCGGCAAATGCTCGCACAGCGGAAAGGTCTATGCCCGATCAAAGCGAGCTGGCCTTAAAGAGTGCACGCAAACAATCTTTAGAGTTAGAACTATTTTGGACTTGACCAAAAAATCGAGTAAAATATGATCGTTTTTTTCCTTTAAAGAATTGAAACACAAATTAATTTGGTAGAAAATGTAGCAATAATTATTATTAGTAAAGAAATATACCATAAATGTTTTTTCTATGGGATATTATAAAAGTTTATAGACGGCACTGCAAAAAAATATTTACTTCAAATAATTGATACTGGTCCTGCGTCTTACCATGGAGTTATTGTCTCTTATGATTCTATCCTGTTGAGAGAAAGCTAGGCTTAAAAATTGGTTAAGGCTAAGCTTAATTTCATTAATAAGTAAATGTGTTGCAAGGAGTGAGATTGCAACGCTTTAAGTCCAACAAATCTTGCTAATGAACCCTTTACAAGTTTGTTTTCAAATTTTGTTCATGTTTCAAGCCAACTAATAAGTTAATAATTAAATTGTAAGGAGGACTAATGCAATGATTTAACGTCCACTTTTATTCTGTAACATAAAGAGCGGTTTAGATCAGGCAAAAATATTGCTAAAATTTGGGTTAAAGTTTTTGAAACAAATAAAAGTCTTTTTAAAAATTTCTGTTAAAGTATCAGGCCAAAAAATAAGTAAATGGGGCTAAAAAGGGTTTTAAGTAAATGTTTAAATGACGAAAAACAAAGAATCAATTGTGAATAAGTAGAGTAAATATTATTGTTGACCTAAATTGAAAGACAGCATATAATTTTAAATGTAAAATTTTACATTTGAATTTTTATTTATATATTTTATATATTTAATTTGGGCCAACATATTTTACTGTGTGCTAAAACTTATCGAAAAGCCTGGAATCCTTGCAGTGCTTGAAGAGAAAACCCCGTTTCTCTCGCATTATGCGCCTGGCCTAAACAGTTGTAATCCATTGCACTACCCACTGGCTAATTACCAAGTAGCTTAACCAGCCGGTTGGGCCATGCCACACTTTGGGCATCTAATGAGCAACGGGTAGGGAAAGGCCAAACCAAAACTGAGATCTGAGATTGGGCAGCTGAAGCCCAGGCTGAAGCCGCCGGCTGGGCATTGATTAGTAAAGTAAACACTGGCATTAGACGGCTAATAGCACACGCCTCGCTGCACACGGCCAAGGTTCAGGGCATAGATCCTGCAGAGCAGATCACAGGACGAACCGTCTAAGCCGAACACGAAGCGTCCAGAGTTTGCAAACAGTTTGGCTAATTTGCAGCCGACGGTTACACCTACTTTTGATATAGGATATATGCAAATGTTGCGGCACGTTTTTGAAATGCCAGAGCACACGATTTCCCTGGAAGGGATTAGGCTGGACACTGACACCAGGACTAGGGGTTAAGCGGATTGTCTAAGCCAGTGCCGAAGTTTTGCTAACAAATGAAATTGGCACAGATTTTTGGCCCAGCCTGTAAACTGAGCCACATGTATATATAACAGTTGATCCTGCCAGGGAATAGAGCCTTGTGCCGCCGTAAAAATAAATTCAGTTAAGTGGCCATTAGGCGGCTTTGCCACAAGCTTGGAGCTTACCTGGTGTGTGGGGAAGGGGGCGGGGGCAGCACATAAAAACTGCTTAATTCGTGTTAAAATCCCAGCCCCAAAAAAATATTATTTTGAATGTGCGGCACACTCCAAGCCCGAGCTTAACATATGAAAATTTGTTGGGCAACTTAAGCTGGCGCATAAAATGCAACAGCTAGCCTTGCCCCCACACCCCCGCACACCACTGCTACCCCACCCTCCTGGCACACACAACAAACAGTCACATTTGCTGCTGTCAGTCGGAGTTAAAGACACATGTCGATGTCCTGTTGCCTTGCCCTGTCTCTGCCAACTAACTCATAAATTTTTTATCCAGCTACCTAGTTATTGTTTTTTATGAGCTGCGACAATTGCACGCCCACAAACAGGACGCGACAGTGTATCTATGTGACACTCCTATGAGCTAGCATCCTTTGCCAGACAGTTCCTGGAATGCCAATGCATTGGGGACTTCCTGCCAACACGTGCAAGTGTCCTTCCGCAGGCAACGTGGCGTGCGAGAGTTGTTCTTTCCTTTTTTCAATTATATTTATTTTAATTAGATAATGCCTAATGATACTTTAAAAAGGGGACCTCAGAGAGTCTGCATACCAAATTTTGTGCGCCTAGCTGATATAGTCTCTGAGTTCGTATGGTCGGGCATATAGGGAGGTTTGTACTCGAATGAGTAGAGACTTTGTTAATTTAGAAAATAACTTTTCTTCGAGTGTAAAAACTTTGCTCTTCGCTTGGTGCATATAGGTGGTAATGTCTAAAATAGAACTGTTACTAAGTTGGATTTGTCAAATTTCAACAATGAGGCCTTCAAGAGTCTCCCTACCAAATTTCATCCACCCAGCTGGCATAGTCCCCGAGCTACTATAGTCTGGAAAATAGGGTTTCTGCTCATATCAAGTAGAAACTTTATCGGAATGCGATCTTCATTTTAATCAAATGACATTAGGATTTTCCGCTTAAATCTATTAGAACTATGTCAGAATCATATATAAACTCTTTTTTGAATTAAGAATGTAATGTTTCTTCGCTTCAAAGAACTTCTCTTTACCTTGCGATCATTCTTCTCCTATTTTTGGATACAGGGTGTTCCAGCCTTTGCGGTAATCCTTTGCAACCAATGCGACATCAAAGCGAGCCAGCGCCTGAAATCCTAAGCCACCACCTACAAAACAAAGCGATTAGACTAAATCCGCCGACAAAGCGAGCTGTGGAAAGGGTGCATTGTGGCAAGGTGCCTAAGCGAGCGGCTTAGAGCGGGACGGAGCACAAGTATGTGTGTAGCACTTGGCCAAAAGCAGCTAAAATATTTGCACAAAAACCACAGCAATTAAGACCGCAAACCAGCTGGAGCCTAATGCGATGCAGTCTAGTGAAATCTTAAGTCCCGAACTCCTCCTCGAACTGCTGCGAACTGAAAGCTCTGACCGCCTGCTGAGTGCACACAAGAGCTAAACAAAGGCTGAGTTGGAAATCAACAAGCCGCAGCACAAATCGCAGCAGGCGAGCGGCCATTTGAAAAGCTGCAGTCCAAGCTTTAGCTAAGGGTTGTGCCTGCTCCAAGGGTTGTGCGGCTGGGTTAACCCTTTTTGTGCGGTTGGCCAATCACAACGAGCCAAGGGCTGGGCAAGTACTTCCATTCAAATGTGATAAATGACTCGCTTGAAGGTAATTCAAAACTTGTAAACGATGTGAGCTGCTCAAAATATTTACGAGCCCTGATTAGGGCAGCTCTTTGGGGGCAGACGGACGAACAGACAGGATGTCTAAATATGTCAAAGGATCGGCGGACACAGCAGCTGCAGTGGATGCTCAACCACTTGGACACCTTGCCCGGGAATTACTCGAGTGTGACAGGATATGTTGGGTTATTAATGAAGTGGCGCGTCATCTGAGTAGCGTGTGAAATATGTAAATGGAATTGGTTTAAAGTGACTCTCAAACCTAGCAGCAGCCCTTATTGTAGCTGTAAAACCAGCTAAGCTTAAGCTTAGCTATAGGATTGATCTTGAAATAATATTTTCTGATAAGCGAGCTTTATCGTACACAACTCTAACATACTCTTATCACAATCAGCACTTAACCTCAAACTGGCTCGATCTTTAAAACTATGAGACCTTTCATATCAACTCGAAAAGCTAGCCGAAGCTTTAAGCCTACACTTAAGCTGAGCTTTGATTGTTTGTTTACTTTATAGTTTTTTCAACCTTGAACTAGCTGTAGGTTAGAGCTTCAATGATAATTCGAAAAGCTTCTCAAAGCTTTACCTGTCGTATGAAAGAGCTTTAATATTTGCTTTGAAAGCTGAAAAATAATTTCAGCATGCCTTACAGATTTGTTCAATCTTAAAATAGCTTTAACTGTCAATTAATACTAAACCTGAAAGCTTACCAAAGCTTTAAGCATTAGTTTAAAATACCTTTTGGCTATACCTATGTATGCTTTATAAATTTATTCATTCTTAAAGTGGATGTAGCTGTCAAATGTAAGTGCTTTACGCATGAACCTCAATCAAGCTTTACAAACCTTGCCTAAAACATTTTAAGCGTAACTTCAAGGTAATATTTCCTTCGAGAAAAACTTTAAAGCTTTTACAGAGCCAATTCTGATCTTTACCCAAAATCCCAATACATAAGCTTGCCATATTTTTCTGAAGCTTTTTAAACTGTTTCCCAGCTAACCTCTCGCGATAATTGCTTTAATTTTCAAAGGCGCCCGGCTGCCCAGGTAACCCAAAGAGCTGTCCACGTACACACACACATACACACACAAACACACACACACATACAGGGTCATGTTGCCCCCAGCTTAAAGCTAATAAACTCCAAGGTACATGAAAGCGAATACCACGAAGCGGACTCATCCCAGCTCAAAGAAGTGCCCGAAAAAAATAAAATAAAAAATAGTATACAAGAAAATGAAAAATGAAAGCCCACTTTTCTTTTCATTAGAAGAAAAACGAGCAGCGGCAGCAGCACGCATTGTCCTAGCCAGAAAGGACATTCATTGAAAAACAAGAAGCTGCTGCCCGAAGAAACAAAAAAAATAGAAAGTAAAAAACAAGCTAAAACAAGCCGAATTCCTGCTTTACCGCCTGCGCACCCTCCCCAAACACCCCGCAGATGAAAGTTAACAAGGCATCAAATAACAGGCGGCTGCCTTAAAAGCAAAAGGGTATCCTAGCGACCAGGCAGGAGCATCAGGACATCACGACATGAGGCAACGAATGTCCGCCAGAAAGGAAGAAAGCAGCCAACAAAAAAGTAAAACGTAGCTTAAAATGGACTGAAAAGGGGCGGGGGCAGGCGTGGCCAGCTTATGCGCGCAACTTACCTGTGGGGCGCAGGACATGCGGCACACACATGTCCTGTGCGTGCGGCATGTAACGCCCACAGCCACAACTTGAAGCTATGTCAGGCAAAAACAAGACAGCTTCGTCTCAATCAAAGCTCGAGAGCACTACAAATCAGGCCCTAAAAGAATTTAAAACTTAAAAGAGAACGACTGGCCAATACCCTGTAAATGTTTCTGCAGTCGAAGAAACAAGTTTGATGTTTAGGTTTGAAGCAATTCGAAGAAAGCATTGGTAACTTTTTGAAAATTCTCATAACAGTTCCTGAGATTTTCTTGTCAAGAGTTTTTTCTATCCTGCGCCTAAAAAACATCCTACTTCTTTTGTTATCGCTAAAAAGGACATCCACACACACTCCAAACTGTCGAAATGAACGCCATCGAAAACACTTGAGAATCTACAGCAACGGCTTGCCCCACTAACTCCCCCCCTCCCCCCATCCCCTGCCCCGCCAGGGCACACTTTTCCCTCGACTTTTCCACAAATTTTCCCCGCATCCAAGTCCCAAAAATTCATTAAAAAAATGTCAACGACTATAAAAATAAAACCGAAAATGTGCGCCGCCGCGTGTAGTTTAGTCGAGTTAATTTGTCGTTTGACTTCCTGTCAGCTGGCGAAGGACCAAGCCATTTATCACATATGCAGCGCGAGTCCTGGCATCCAATGCTATATAGCTGATATAGCCCGGCATTGCACGGGCAAAGTGTTCGATTTATATCCAAAAATTGTACGCACCCTTTGCCGGCCGTGGATTAGAGAACGTCTTTTAACTGACATGGATTCCATTTTCACGCAGAACAGTGGATTTGGGGAAACAGTATACAATGATATATAGCTGGTAATGCCCGAAATAGACCGGCATTGCACGGACAAAGCAATTCAAATTGTATTTAACAAGTTTTCGCAGCCTTTGGCAGCCTTTTAGATTAAAAAACATATTTAAATTAACTTGATTTCCCGTTTCCACGCAAAACTGTGGATTTTCTGAAACCAGATATTATAGCTAACATTAAAACTTTCCGCACCATTTTCCGACGGACGATTAAAAACATATCCAAAATAATCTTGAGCATCCATTTCCACGCGAAGCTGTGGATTTACTGGGACCAGTGGAACCCATCTTGTTTTATGTTAATATTTGAAAATGCTTTTGAAGTCAATTGGCTAAAAGGAAAAATTTCCATCCAAACAATTTTCCGCAAACAAACCTCTTTGTATATAAGTTTAAAATCACGTGGGATCAAAACATTTACGCTCAACCGTTTTCCACCAATTTTCCGTAACTACACTAGGAATTTTCCTAAGGAACACCTTGTCCGCTGCAACAGATAAGTTAAGCTCTACGCTGAATATTTAGTTAGCTAGTTGAGAAGGCTCTTTGCTTAGCTCATCAGTCAGTCAATCACTCAATCAGTCAATCAATAGCTACATTTTCCATTCACAGTTTGAGTGCAATAGCTGCCACAGTTTGGCAGTCACATGCTTAACACTTGTTGTGCTTAGTAAAAAAGGACACGGCCACGCGTCGTTTATATTTAGATTTTCTTCTTTCTTGTGTGCACATGTTTTTATTGTAGCCCCTTTGCCGCACACTTTCACTATCCTTTTCGTCCTGCCGCCGCCGCGTGATTATTGCCAGTCAAATATGGATTTGTTGCGCCTGCGCCGTCGGCCATGTCCAAACGCATTGGCCATGCCACATAAATTCGTAATTAAATGAGTCAAAGGAGTCAAAGGATTCAACAATGGGTTTACTTCTTCTTCTAACTGCTGCCCCTACCGGAGTTGACCACGTTCGGTTTGCGCCGACGGGTGGTGCCAGCTGCTGCGGCTGGGCATGCTGGTCAGTCCTGGCCATAAATTACACAAGTCCTGTGCAACGCGCAGGACACGCAATCCTTTGGCAAACACTTTAATGGGCGCTCGTTCTCCTTGTTTTGCAATTCGGCAGGATTTGGCTATGTGTGCGTGTGTGTGTGTGCCAGTGTGTCGCCTGCAATCAATAATTATTGTCCTGTATTGTCCTTTCTGCCTGTGCACAGCCCATTATTTATTGTCCTCTTGCTGTTTACCTTTCCCACGCAGAAGACTGACGCCATTTGACTGCATGTCCTGCGTCCTTTTTACTGTTTTTTTGCCATGTTGCGTGTCCTGTGGCTTCCAGGAAAGTCCACGCAGAGATTTCACATTTTTCAATTCGACTTTGGAGCCGTCGCTTAACTCTTTCGGATGGTGTCTTGCGGAGCATTTTCCATTTGCCTTTTCATCATTATCCTTGTTAGTCCTTTGTACAGGCTGTAACCTGTAATTAAAACAACAGCCGCCGCATCCTTTTTGCGCAAATGGGCGCAATTATCCTTTCAGAGGACGCGGGGCGTGCCAGCTGCCACACACGCTTAAGGATAACCCGCAGCATGTTTGATTTGCTAAACGGTTGCTTTTGTAGCCAGGACACAAGCCGACTGGCTACAGTAAATATTCGGTATAACGCACACAAGAAACAAAAATTATTCAGTTTAATTTAGATTGGTAAGAATTTTAAATGTTCAAAAAAGTTTTACAGCCTCTGTGCATTGCTCAGCCATACAGTTTCAAGGAAATTGCTGTGAACATCGCCAGATATAAACTCAACAATATGCCAAAATGGTCCTTGTCAGGACACCAGCCGCCTTGGTACAGTAATTGTGCAGTACAATTAACACAGATTACACATATGAACAATTAAAAAGTAAAAAATTAATAATAATTTGTTTTACATTGTGCTTAAATTATCAAATCCACAAAACTGAAATGTTCATCAACAGTTTGGCAGCCGCTGTGCATTGCTAAGCAAAACCGTTTGACAGCAATTGCTATAAGCATCGCAGTGTCCGTAAACATCGCACAACAACAAAGTGTAGAAAAATCTGAAGGAATTTCAACAACATGCTGTGGCGGTCGGTCGATTTGAAGGCAATTTGCACACATGAATTTAAAAGCATAGTTAGAACTGTCACCACGACTTGAAAGTGCACATTGAATGACAATTTTATATAATTTACATTTGCATTTATATTTTTTTACATTTATACAGTGATTTAATCAAATAAAGATCAGGCTATTAACGCATTAAGCATAGATATTTGTCAAAAAAGATTCAAGTATTTAATACCAAGTCGGGCTGGTGTCCATTTTTAGCACATTTTTCCCTTGCACACATTCCGTCTTCTTTTTCCCGGCAAACAAAAAAGAGAACTGATAAACGTAACGCAATAGTGGAAAATTGTTGAGACATGACGAGTTTTCGCAAACGGACCGTGCAAAAACCAATCCGTGGCACACGCACAAGCCCCCACACCGCCCAGGTGATCACCTCCAGCGGTAATCCATCGCTCGATCTGATTTTAGGCGGCGGACTGCCCATCGGCTCGATATGCCTGATTGGTAAGTGGAAACTGCGAAACGCAGTAATGGCTATCTGATATTCTAACTGTTGTTCGCGCAGAGGAGGATCGATTTATGACGCACGCCAAGGTGCTGGTCAAGTACTTCTTGGCGGAGGGCGTGCTGTCCAAGCAGGAGATATTTCTGGGCAGCCTGGACGATTTGCCAGCGGAAATGCTGCGTCGTCTGCCCAAGCCGCTGACCGACGAGGAGGTGGAGCAGGAGCAGCGCCAGGAGCAAGAGCAGCCGGCGGATAAGAATGGGCTGCGCATTGCCTTTCGCTACAGCGACTTGCCGCTGGTCAATTCGGAGCAGGCCACTGCCAAAATTGGACATCATTTTAACTTGATGGAGCACATGGAACCGATGATGCTCTCCTATGCCCAAGCCACCATCTGGGATGACAACAACAAAGCCAACATTGTTGTCCAAGAGGATGACATATGCAACTCCACCAGCTCGCTGGAGCCAACTGCTGCTGCTAGCGGCGATGAAGCAGCTCCAGTTGTTCAGCTCGAGGCCCAAAGCACTGCCAGCAACAACAATAACAACAACAACAACAACAATGACAATGCTACCACGGACAGCAGCACTGCCAACAATGCAACAAGCACAGCCGCAACAACAACTGCAACTGCAACTGCAACTGCGACGGCAACTGCAACAGCATCGCCGCCAGCCGCTCAGCCACATTTCTTCTACAATCCACGCTATGGCCGCCTGCTCGACTATCTGCAGCTGCTGCTGAACGACGAGAGCTTCGAGCCGGGCACCAATGTGCAGCAGAAGAATCTGTGCCGCGTCTGCCTCACCTCGCTGGGCTCGCCACTCTGGTACGATGAGCACTTTGCCGAGGATCTACTCAAGTTTCTAACCATATTGCGCGCCAGCGTGCGCAGCTGTACCGCCGTCTGTTTCATCACAATGCCCATGCATCTGATAGCCAAATATGTGAGTAAACAATAGATTCACGGAAATTTGCGACATCTTGAGCAGCTACTGATTTAATGATTGATACAGGAAACGAGCTTGGTGCCCAAGATACGTCAATTGGTGGACTATGCCATTGAGCTGGAATCGTTTGCCGGCTCTGAGCGTGAAACGCATCCGGCCTTCAAGGAGTACAGCGGCCTGTTGCATCTGCACAAGATGAGCGCCATTAATACGCTGGCTGTGCACATGCCCGAGACCACAGATCTGGCATTTAAGCTGCGCCGCAAGAAGTTTGTCATTGAGAAGCTGCATCTGCCACCAGGTAGGAGCTGCTGCACCCGAACACAAACCCTCCAATTACCTGTTGAATGTGTTTTAATTATCTTTGCAGAGCTGCAGGAGACGTCGGATCAGGCGGCAGCTGCTGATATGATGGCCTTGCCCAACTGCAGCGCCAATGTGCCGGTCAATTCAAATGTTTCCATGGATTTCTAGTGCCTGTTTGGCCCGATATTATGGCCATTGCCAGCACGTTTTGTTGGTTGTTTCATTAAACCTAATTTTATACTCTGTCTCTGCGCAAACAAAAAATCCCAAAGCTGTGCGAATGCAAATCAAATCTTTTGTACAACAAACCAACTCATTATTTGGCCTCAAAATCAACCCAAAACAAAAACTAAAAACTGAAAGCCACAGCAAAAGCAAAAATGCTGAAAAAGTTATAAAACAATTACCAATTATATATACAATATAGAGCGTTTGGCGTTTATTAGACGCAGACGCCGTTAGTACAACCAATTTTACAAGTTTTCTTATTTTAAATAGTTAATAATAATAACACAATATTGTACACAGAGTGCGCCCAAAATTTCCATATATACGTTGTGTGTGCATGTGAAAATTATTTTCCAAAAAAAAAAAAAAATGAAGAGATGCGAGCAAAATTTGTAAGATTTTATGTAGTTATATATGTATTAAAACAACAACAAAAAGCCATTGAAATTTTTTAAAAAGTAGTTTTTATACAATTTGGTTTTTATTTTTTTTTTTTATTGCAATTATATACACAAATTTTAAGTACAACTGCAATTGGTTTTCATTTTTTGTTAAATATTTGATTTACTAATATTTGAATATGTTATATGTATTTATTTTTTAGTTTTTGTCAAAAGAATATTTTACGCTTAGAACTAGCAATTTAAGTGCAGCCTATTCTATAAAAAGTATGGTATGTATTTAAATTCTTCAATATCGTATAAATCATTTAAAATTTCTTAAACAATCTGCAGGGTATCCCTGGATAGCTGACTAGCCCGGCACAACTTTAATCTTGAGACTGCTGCGATATTTGCCCAGCTCCGATTTCAGTTTCATATTCGGCCGCAGCGCATCGGCAAAGTATTCGTCGCACGGCGCATATGTCATATATAGTATGAAATCGGCTGCCTGTAGCCCATCTGGAGTCTGGTAGCAAATCTTGGGCAGCAGCAGGCGGCCCTCGTGCTGGCATTCGAGAAGCTTGTGGCCCAGGCTGCCCTCAATGGCCAGCTTCATGTTGGTAACGCCAGGCAGCTTGATGCTGGAAAGTGGAATGTGAGCCCGTGAATCAGGTTCAATGATGTTGTCAAGCTATTTATACTTGCTGTCCTCGAACTGCACCAGCAGCCTGTGCAAAACCAGTTGGGCGAACAGTCTGATCTCCAGATCCTTGGTCATCGTAAGCGGCAATAGCAGATCGACAATGCGCTGCAGCTGCTCGACCTTGATCTGATTGTACTTGCTGAGGCAGTAGATGTGCAGCACGGAGATCAAGGACAGCTGCTGGCAGGACTTGAGCGCGGCCAACTGCTGCAGACGCTTCAATAGCAGCTCCACGTTGGGCAGACAACGAGCCACCAGGCACTCGTACATATATCGAATATTCTCCCGCTCGTTGGCGGCCAAAAGCGCCAGCCACAACTGATCCGACCAGAAGCTGGAGCTTTTGAATGTGATCCTCAGCAATGCCCTGGCGATGCGCATTTTGATGCGATGCTCCTTGGAGTTATCCAGATAGTGCTGTTTCTTCTCGGTCATCTCGTTGTTGATGCGCAGCAGTTCCTCTAGAAGTGGGTTCGTATCGGTTTTACCTTCAATAACAAAATTAATATAACTATCGCGCTTTCTACAGCTGGTGAAGAAATAATTATACTGATTGATCAGATAACCATACTCGATGCTGTGTGGACAAATACGGAGCATTAGTTGAGATTGAAATACGAACTGCTCTACTTACCATTTTTCGCCTGAGAGTGGATTGCCCGAGAGTACGCCGCGTATTAGCAGCGCTGTGGGCACGCTCTTTGTGCAGCACAGGACGTTTATGTTCAGGAACTGGCTCGCCTCGAGCACCTCGTTTAGGATCTGATCGCTTTCCTCAATGGCCCAATGCGTAGAGGCGTACTTCACAATGGCCGTGGCACTGCAAGAGGGTAAGTGGTAGCAAGTTAGACTGTAACTGATCGACTAAATGATACCCTGTTTCCTGTAATCTTTTCCTAATCTGTATATATCAAACAACTTGGCTATATTGGGAAGTAGCTTAAGCTCTGAGCTAGCCCCGTTTATACAGACGGACGGAAAGACGTGGCTAAATTAACTCTGCAATCGATCTATTGTATCAAATACTGAGACAGAGACTTACACCAAAACGCTGTCCGGATATTGTTTTAGATATGCCATTAGGGCTTTAAGTATGCTCTCATCCTCTAATCTGGCCTCAATGTTGTTTAACAAAGTCGCTATACGTTGGGCTGTTAGAATGGTGCCTTGACTAACTAAGTCCCCGGGCTTGATGCTCATTTCGTCCAGTTGCTTCCAAGTGATGAGTTTCTCACAGGTAAACCAATCGACAGCTCGGTGCTGCACAAAACTTATCTCCTCCTCCGTTTCACATTTGAGTTTTTCGACTAGATATTGCTGCAGTTCTTTGAGATCTGTGATGCGCTCGAGCACATCTATGTTCAAATCGTATATCTCCTGATAAAAGTCGAGTATATGCATTCGTTCACTGGGACACTCGAGTTTCAGGCTGAAAAAGAAAGAGAATAGACGCCACCAGCCATGCTGAGCCCGGGGCAACTGGCTCAGTTGCTTATGCAGCTCGATGCCTACCTTGACATCTGAACAAATAATATAGTTCCATTAAATCTGGGTAAGTTGAAACTATGGTTGGTTTTACCTGTGCGATAAATCGTTGTGAACAGGGCTTTGTCGAAATAGACCATTTCCTCAGTGATATTTGTGCAATTCGCAATTTTTGATGTAAAACGTTTGTGATCCCTACAAAAATTATCACTTGTGCTGCAAAGCGCCTTCATAAACTGTATATAATCGCCCAGCGAGAAGCTTTCAATTGTGGGCTGAAATAAAAGAGTGTGAATATATTAATAGGTTGTGGATTTTCTGCACCGTTAACGACAATTTCGGAAAATCTCATCAATCTTAAAGGTAAAAAGTTCACCTTTATATCTCTTATGGCTTAGGCTAATCGTTCATCATCAGTCAGTCAATCAATTAATCAGAACAAGCGGTTAGAGATTTATGCCAAAAAGTTGCTCTACGCTTTTGCAACACTGTTCCGTATTTTATGAGACCTAACCTCAAAACCTTATACACATAACCTCAAAAGCGCATAATCTCAACTTGAAATGGGCTCAAACTCACCTCAATTTGAAACGGACTCAAACTCACCTCGAATATATCGAACATGCGATTTTGCGCCTCATAACGCAGAGTTTCATGCTGCAACGATCTGACACGCCCACAAATCTTCAAGAGCAAACTCTTGGCCACATGCGGCTGGCGAGGATGCATGCTGCGCAGCCAGTGCAGCAGGGGCAGACTCAGCCAGGGCACAGTAACCAGCGACTCGAGAAACTGGAGCGTGCCACTATTCTGGACAAACGCCTTGATATTTAGCTCCGGCAGCATGTAATCCTCGGCATCGTACAGCTCAGTTTTGTTGGTGGCATCCAGGAATTTGGTCAACAGATTGACACGGCGCAGCTCCGTGATGTTGGAGTGCAGCAGAAAGTATTCCAGAGTCCAGCGCACGACAAGCTTGTTGTGATTATCGACTAGTCTCAGATACAGGATTCGCAGCCAGCTGAGCCAATCGTTGTCCTGGCTGCTTGCCACAAAGCGTGGCAGCTGGCCGCTCAGCATGGGCAGCACCAAGTGCGAATCCTGCTGCTCCAGCTGCTCCATGATGACAATATAGGCCGGCCAGTGGGGCTCCACGCACCTCAGCGCCGCCTGCACCTGTGGACAGTCCTTGTCGCAATCCTTAATATTCTCCTTGCACTTCTCAATGCTGAGCAGCAGCTTGCGCATTATGGAATAGGCCAGCTGGCGGTTCTCGCTCAGCTCCGACTGCAACAGCTCCTGGATCACTGTGAACAGCTGCGGCGAGCAAGTGCACTCCAGCCCGAGCTCACGCACAAAGTCATCCAACAGATGTTCCAGTATTTGCCCCGCATGCGGATGCAGTTGCGCGCCCGCCAGCTGATCCCCTTCGGCGCCCAAGGATTCGCACAACGATATCGAGGAGAGTTTGCGCAGCAGACACAATCCCGGCCAGGGAAATTGACGTGCATGCGCCTGGACCGCATCGAGCACCTTGGAGATCTGCTCCCGATTCACATGCACGTTGTCCCTGTCCGCGATCACCACCGAGATCAGCTTGTCATAGAGCTTGGTGCCAAACTTGACCTCGTGGCTGCTGTTCAGCTGGCTGTAGATGCTCTGCAGGACACGCTTGAGTGCCTCCTCGTTGCCCTTCACCTTGTGTATGTCGATGAGATCGCACAGCATGTTGTCCATTTCCACATTTTCGCCATTCTCCAGCTGCGCATCACCCTCAGGCTTTTGTATTTGCATTGTTTTTGTCTTCTGAGTGATGGCAACTTTCCTTAGCTGATCCAAAGAAGGGTTACTCAAACTGTGTTTGTATCCTATACAAAAATATAAATATATATGTATATAAGTTTTCGACTTAAGCTTATGGGGCACAATATTTTCAGTTTTGACGCAAATTTCAATGGGAAATTTGGCCATTCTTCGCATTCGGTTTTCATTAAATTTTGGAGCCTCGCCTGTGGTAAATTTTGACCTATGTCTATATAGAATATTTGAGGGTGCCATGAATTTGACCATGAATTTTGACCAAGACTTATATTGCCAGATTTAGATAGAGGCCAACCAATGGGCAAAGACTTAAACCTCGTGAAAATCGGATGAGATTTGCCCGAGTTATCGAAGTGGGAAATTTCGACCTATGTCTATATAGAATAATAGCGTGTATACCCCTCTTAAAGATCTTTGAAAATTTGTTTTTAAACCGTTTACCACTGTTGCGCGCGGAATTGCCCATCTTGCTGAAACACGTATTCAGAATATTAAGAATACTTTTTTATAATTAAGAATACTTTTAAGAAGAGCAAGAGGTTCTAGTCGGGAGCTCCCGACTAGGGGATACCCTGAACCCCCTTCTTCCAACATCAAATGCATATATATATTTTATTTTAGAAGCTATATGTCAAGTTTGGTGACTCTGGCTCTTATTATTTACCTAAATTGCCCAAAAAACAGGATATCGATATCGATTTTTATCGATTGCTTGGAAACGGAGTAAGTTATCGATTATCGGAAACAAACTCGATCTGCGCAGGCCTACATCTAAAATTTCAAGTCTCTAGCTCTTATAGGTTCTGAGAGGCTTGCGTTCATACATACGGACAGACGGACAGACAGACAGACGAACAGACGGACAGACAGACAGACAGACAGACATGGCTAGATCGACTCGGCTATTGATGCTGATCAAGAATATATATACTTTATGGGGTCGGAAAAGCTTCCTTCTGCCTGTTGCATACATTTGGATTTTGCACAAATACAATATACCCGTATACCCATTTTTAATGGGTTCAGGGTATAAAAAGCAACAATTTACAAATAGAATTGTAAGCTAGTCATTTCGACTGGTTTGGTAAATCTAGTGTTAATAAATGAATCGGCTTATTCCCAAGTTAATCTCTTTCGGACCCAAGCGTAAACCCATCTGCTTTTCACCCACATCTCCAAAATGTTCAAGTTCATTGAACGCTGCACCTCTTAACCCCAGCGCCCAATTTGGATTACACTTTGCATCTTTGCCGCTGCTGTGGTGATTTCTAATTGCCCAGGCAACCCTTGGCAAGTGGTTGCGCCCACAACAGCTTTGACCCCAATCCCAAATGAGTGAAGTAATGAATGATTTAATGTGCTTGCGGGGCGGCGGAGGGCCGGGAACGGCTCTAGGCGTATTGCGCAGCGGCAGCGGATATGCCAGCGCCATGTGGATCACAACGGTAAAGTGGGCAGCGAGAGAGTGCGCGAGAGTGGGAGTACAAGCGGGAGAGAGTGTATAAAGAGAGCGCACCAAGCGCAGGTCAACAAGAAAATTCAATTAAAGTGTCTCCAAAAACGCAAAGAACACGCTCAGTACTGAGCATTTCCGAGAGTTGCTCCAAAAGTTTGTACAGTAGCTGTGCTGAGTCTGAACGTTAACTAGATAAGCTAGCAACAGCAATGGCTGCTCTCGCCGGTTTTGCTTTGTGTTCGATTCCTTTCGATATTCGAACATGCAGCGGTACCTTATCGAAAGTACTGTAATTTGTTCTCGCGTCTTCTCTTCGCGCAAAATGACTTTTATTTTAGTTGTGTTAAAAGTAAAAAGTTCAAAGATACTAAGTGACAATTATTTATAAACAAATGTAGTAATATTAATTAATATATAGATATGTTTGAGCCACATCCATTTGCCATGTCTTAAAACTCTTAAAGCAGCCGTCGCGCATAGAAAGATAAGCCTGTCCAACAAGTTTTCCATGCAGAGTTCTGACCAGCTCACATGGCTGTTGTTGTTGTTGTAGTTGTTGCTTCATTGTTTACAAACGGTTCCATTTGACTGCGGCTGCAGACGCAGCCGAGCAAAAGAATGAGAGAGCAAGAGCGAAAGCGGCAGAGAGCGTCTGTGAGAGTAAGAGTGAGAGAGATAGAGAGGGGCAGAACGTGATCGTAAACAGAAATGTGAGCGTTAGAGCTTAGCTGGGCTCTGCCTCAACGCTCGCGCGTGAACTTGCCACAACTTGGGGCAGCAAAATTGCTGCTGCCGCTGCTTTGGACTTTTCAGTTTATATTCAACCGTCAAGCGCGCCGTTTGGTTATAAAATAAAAAAGAAAGAAAAACCGTTGAAAATTAAAAATCGCTGTCGCTGCATTTTGTGCATTTCCACTTAAACAGCTGCCCAGCCGCAGAAATGACATAAAGAAAAGAACAATCTATGTGAAACGAACGAGGCTTGCCACATGCCACATGCTACAAAACGCTGACCGCTCAATTGTCTTAAAACTCACTTAATTAATTAAGAAACACCCACAACAACAGCGAAATGGGGCGCTGTTTTAATCACAAGTTTGTGCTCAACTTTTGCAACCTGTTGTTTTTGGTAAGTCTAGCACAGGTATATATATACATAGATAGATATATATGTATACTCTGATACATAGATGAGGTGAAATCTAGGCCCTATACTCGTCACAAGCTGCCCAAATTACTTGTGTAAAACTCCATTTGTTTCAGTTCAGTTGGGTGTAAAATAAGGGGTACCATGGTTATATGATGATGTTTACAAGAATTTAAAAAAAATCGACTTAGGAGTTAGGGCATACTCGCCCTATATAGCTGGCCGAATGGGCAAATCAAACAACTCCATTGGTCGGTGATTCTATTGGAAAATGCTGTATTCTAATTGGGATTTATACATCTAATTTTCATAATTTGATGTATTAAATAATTAGCAAGACACTCGTTCATGTCAACCATAAATAAGTAAATAAAAACTGGAATAGTTCCTGACTATAGAAATCTAAAATGAAGTCAAGGAGCAGGCAAATAATAGGATTATAATACTAATAAGATTATAAGGCAATTGGATTTTGAACAGCATGTAACCATGGATAAGTTCCTGATTATAGAAGTCTAAAAAGAAGTTAGGAATAAGGTAAACAATAAGTTTACAAAAAGCACTGTGATACCTTGGTCAACATATAGGGCACCTAAAGGGTTTCTGGCCTGCGATTCGAACCAGCAACTTCTCTAATAGGTTGTCGCGCCGTCAGTTAACGAGGATCCCTCTAAAATCAAATCAGTTTTTCCAGCTAACTTATCAAAATAGCCAGCCAAATAGTTGACACAAGATCGGTTTTTCAACTTATCTTATCTCGGGTCCACTTAACTCCTATCTTCCCGCCACACACCTGAGTTTGTTAGAGCATACGCTCTTCGTCTCTCTGGCGTTTTACACTATTTTGCTTGCTCGATTTTGTTGTATTATTTTATGTTCTGCTTGGCTGATTGAAACTATTTGAATGAGGCAGAGGACGGAGATGGAGGAGGCGGAGGAGTAGGAGGAGGAGTCCAAAAGTTTTTCGCCAACGCTTTTTGGCTGCCAAACGGGCGGACCAAGCGCAGGCGCAACTTGGCACCAGTAAAAAAAAACTCCAGTCGAGGGTATACGACTAGCAAATACCCTGTAGACAACTTGACGAAATTAACTGTATTAACTGGTAGATAACTTTTATGTCTACAGACAGATCATAATGAAATTTCCAAGGCTAAAAGAGGATATTTAAATATGTTTGTTTACCAAAAATGAAGACTGTGGGTCTCAGAATCTTTGAGATCGTGACATTTATCGAGAGATACAGACGTTTCCTCTGAACAACAGCCTTTCCATTGGGTTTAGGGTATTTGCGAGCAGGTAACATCTCATATAGGAAATGGGCAGGGGTTAATGGGGGCAGGCGAGCTCCAACTTCCGTTGCGTGCGCGCAGACCTCATGCTTTTCACACAACAACAACAACATCAACAATAATAATAATAGAAGTTGTCTTTTGTTTACACACACACTCTCTCTCTCTCTCTCTCTTTCGCTCTCTTCCAGCTCTGTGGCACGCTGCTGATTGTGGCAGGCTGTTATCTGTATACGGATAGCAAACGCATTCTGCTGTCACGTCTCCTGGCGGCGCCCAGCGAGCAGCTGAACTCGCTGCCCCAGCCGCTGCTGTACTACATCGCACTGGGTCTGGCCATAGCCGGATTTGCGGCTGTGCTGGCGGCGGTGCTGGGCTTCTGGGCGAGCTGCCTGCACACCTACTGCTTCCTCAGCATCTACTTTCTGAGCGTGGTGGTGCTGCTGCTGGCGGAGTCTGTCATTTGCCTGGCCATCACACTCTGGCCGCACTGCCTGGGCATCAGCTTGGACGAAGGGCAGATGGTGAAGGCGCTACAGCGCAATTATGGCGTGCCCGGCCAGGAGCAGTTCACCAATGCCATGGACCTGGCCCAAACCCGTTTCGGCTGCTGCGGCATGCGAAGTTCCTTGGACTACGACAACTCGCTGTGGCGCCTCCAGAGCTATGGCCAGCGCAACTGGCCCGTTCCGCTCAGCTGCTGCGTGCTGGCCAATGCGCCACAGCCGCTAGCCTTTCTTGATCCCAAGCCCGCCAATGAGACGCAGTGCCAGGCGCTGGAACGGTCCGTCTACGAGCGGGAGCGCTACACAGAATCCTGCCTGGTGCATCTGGATGGCTGGTATCGCGAGCAGTATGGCATTTTTCTGGCCGCCAGTCTTGTCCTCGCGCTGGTCGAGTTCAGCGTGCTGCTGGGCATTATACTCACCTGCACGGGCATTGCGTCCCGGCGCGCCAGACTGGACACTGGCCCGCGTTCTCAGGCATTCAGCCAAAAGGGCAGACGCCGCACCACAGCCAAGTCGCGCCAGGCGCTCGTCGACAACATTTATGAGTCGGAGGTGCAGCTGCGCGGCCATGGCCAAAGCGGCGGCATGTGCCTGGGCTCGGCCAGCCGGCATGTGAGCAGCGAGGACTTCAAGGAGCTGTACGTCCAGCCCAGGGATCTCTACAAGCAGCGCCATAACACAACCTTCAAGCCCATTGCCAGCGACTATCAGACGCCAGCGCGCAGCTACTTGGTCTAGGAGGCGCCCCTGGAACAGGTGAGCAGACTTGACAAACCTTTTTGCGCCCCATTTAAAATGCATAGGGACTTGCAAAATGATATAAAACATTATTATTATCATAATAGGTACATCAGAACTAACATCTTGAAAGTACATTCACAGATTTGATTTAAGGTACATGGCACAAGACTTAAAGACTAAACGAACGTAATTTTCTAATTATTCTCTTTGAAGCTCCTGCACACCTGGAACCACATACATATAAAAACCAAAGTATTAAACAAACACGTAAAATAAAGTACTTTAACTAATGCGTTAAATCACAAACGAAAAACCTAAGACTTTACAGGGTATAAACTAACTAAAGTTAACATTATAGGGTGTGCACAATGGCACCTTCAATAAAGCAGAGCTGGTCGCACTCGGGTTAATCATTTAACAACGTCATCCTATAACATAAACCTGAGTCTGTACAGGGTATAAATGAAGTTAAGTATGGGGTATACAAACGAGAGGTAGTGTATATAAAGCAGAGCTGGCACTTGGAATATTCAATTGACAAAGACAACGTCAACATCGTCTAAGCCTTAGTCTCAACAGGGTATAAGTGAAGTAAAGTACAGGGTATACAAAAGAGAGCTAACGCTGGCAGCACTTTGATTAATCAATTGACATCGTCTCTGGAGCACGTTAAGCCTGAGTCTTAACAGGGAATAAATTCGGTCAGTTATAGGGTATACACAAGAGAAGGCTCAATCATTTAACGTAGACAACATCATCGTCACTGGAATCGCTCAGCGTGTGAATGCGCCGCCGCTTGCTCCTGACAGCTGGCGGATTCTGGTCGATTGGGGCGCCACGTCGTCGCTGGCGTCGCTGCTCCTTGAGAATGCGTTCGGCACGCTCCAGCGGGCACTCGGATATGTCGTGCTTGTCATCCGCCTCGCTCTCATCACTCACCACAAACGAGCAGGGATAGTATTGCGATGGCTCCGCCTCCACGGGCTGGGAGAAAATCGATTCATCGTGGAACGCACGGGGCGCAGGCATTTTAAAGGCGCCCGGTCGATGCACTGGACTCCTGGCAAGGAAAAAGACATGGTATCAGTTGGGTAAATGGCAACTCGGGCGAGCCAAGACTTACTTCATCGCCTGCAGATACATGGCATGTGTCGTGGTATCGTTGTGGCCTTCATCTTCGCTGGACACAATGACGGAGTCCTTGAGGTAAGCGCCGTAGGTGCGTTCCGCATCCTCATCCTCCTCGTGATCGGAGCCACTTTGCTCCGCCTCCTGCAGAACGAACGCATTGAACCTGGCACGTTTGCGACGCGGCGGCGTCACCAGCTCCTGCTGTGCATAAGGAATAATTGGACATGGAACTAAAGAGGGAATTGATGCACTTACCAGCTGAGTGGCGGGCACCTGCTCAAAGCTGTCCTCCGCCAGAAGCTGCGTGGCGAGCACGCACTTTGACTCATCCTTGGCCTGCTCCTGCTCTTCCTCGTCGAATGTGTCATAGATCTTTCGCTTAGCTGGCCGGCGTCGCACTATTGGTGAATCATCCTCTTCCTGGACAGGCGCGGCACCAGCTTCAGCTTCATTAACAGTTGCCAAGCTGGTCATGCGATGTATACGTTGCGCCTCCTTGGACAGCTGACCACGCCCGCGCATGCGTCGCAGATAATTCTCAAAAATGCTGGGCGATTTCTCCTGGCCAACGGGCACACTAGTACGCACCGGCGAGTGTTCGGCGGGCACAGTAGCCGTGGATTTGGCGGCCAGTTTGGCGGCTAAGCTTCTGGCTGGAGCAGGCGCTGTTGTTGTGGGCTTGCAGGGCGACATGGAGTCCTCCGAGAACAGATCAGGCGATAGGTTGCGCGGCGTGGTTGCCGCTGACAAGACGAGCGGCTGTTGCTCCTGTTGCTGCAGCAGCTGCTCCTCGGGCAGCGGTTCCAAGAAATCATTGAGATCGATGTCGAGTGCTTCCGGCATGGCTTCAACTGCCTTGGGCTGGCATTCCTGCTGCTGTTGCTGCTGATTGGCCAGCTCATCAAAGGTGGACAGATCTTCATCTAGCTCTGCCAGCAGCGAGTGCTTGTCCAGCTTTTTGTTGAGTGGCGTGCTGGCCGCACTCATCAGGCAATTGAGGCGACTAAGATTAGCGCTCAGCTGGCTGGACTCCACCCTGGAGTCGTCTTGCAGTGGCAGCTGCTTCACTCGCAGCGGCGTTGAGCTGTGCTCCGCGGTCTGCACCGAGTTCGCCCATTGGCTTTGATAGACAGAAGCGTCTGCCAGCAGCGAGTCCTGCTCCGCCAGCTGCTGCTCTTGCCAATCCTCGTAGATGCCCGTCGACTCGTCGCCCAGCTGCTCCTTCATGGTCTGCTCCAGGCGACGCAGCTCCAGTTGCTCCAATTGCTGCTGCAGCAGCTCATGGTTATCCGCACACAGGCCCTGCTCCCGCAGACCAGCAAATATATGCACGCAGTCTGCCTCAAAGCGCTGCTGCTCATCGTCTGGCTGCAGCAAATCCTGCAGGGTCAGTTCCGCGCCGCTTGACTCCGGCTGCAGGAGCCGCTCCAGGTGCTCGCCGCAGACCGCCTGCAGCAGCTCGTAGATGCGTCGCGTGCGCTGCTGTCGTGAGTTCAGACGCGCAGCCGGCAGCTGCCGCTGCATTTGCTCCAGCATCTTGGCATGAATATCGCGCACGAAGCCGACATTCGATTCCAGCAGATAAAGCTTGAGAGCAGCCGGCAGCTGCTTGTCCTGCAGCTGCGCCTGCAAATCCTGATTGCGTTGCGAGTCACTCACCAGCGGTTTCGTGGCCTGCAGCAGGCGTGCTATCTTGCGCAGACGCTGCATCAGCTCCTGGCTACTGCTTGTTGAGCTGCTCTCATTGGCTGGTGCAGCTGCCTCGGCTGGGGTGCCCGGCTGCGTGTCGAGCAGAAAGTTCTTGATAGGCACGCTGTGCCGCGCCGCCTGCTCCTGCAGCAGCTGCTGAGAGGCCGCGCTCGCCTTATAGGTGGGTTCACCCTGCAGAAACCTGTCCTGGCTTTGCTTAAAATATTTGCGCAGATCCTGGCACCCGACCGTTGCCTGCTTTAGCTGCTTGCCACGCACTTTGTTTGCAGGCGACGGTGGCTGCGGCTTGACTTGTGCCGGCTCCATGAAACGCTGCTCGCAACGCGGATGAAACTGCGGCGGCACGAGGCGTGGGGCGTGCTGATACAGAGCGCTTTTTACCAGCGTCGATTGCAGGAGCTTGCGAATTGTTTGATCCTTGTTGGCCAGCATCTCCTTCAGCAACTGCTGCTCCCGTCCCTCGGTGACCAGCATCACCACGTCGCCGCGCTTCTGCCGGCCCGTGCGTCCAATGCGCTGCACAAATCGCGTCGGATTGGAGCTGGATATATCGAAGCACACAATCAGCTCCACCTCGCCCACGTCGAGGCCCTCCTCGCCAATCGAGGTGGCCACCAACACATTGGTAATGCCCTGGCGAAAGTCCGACATTATCTGCAGCTGCTCCTTCTGGGTCAGAGCACAAATCCCACTGCCGCCGGAGCTTTGGCCCACAAAGCAACGCGGACGCACCAGCGGCCTGTGCTGCAGCAGTAAACGTTGAATCAGCATCACGGACTCACGATACTCGCAGAAGACAATGGCACGCGAATCGACATGCGACTGGAATAGAACGAAAGGGAATATATAACAACACGAGTTATCTTTGGAATCAAACTTTGGGCTCACTTCGAAGTGCTGGAGCAGCACCTGACGCGCCTGCTCGTATTTGGGATGTCCAAAGTCCAGGCTTGCAGGCAGCGGCGCCACCTGGCCATTGGTCATCGCGTGCGTGGAAAAGTCTAGGGGATTGGAGCCCAGCTGCTGGCGCACGTGCTCCACTAGCTCCCTGAGCGCCACGTCCTTCAGCACAAACTTATCCCGTCCATGCTCGTCCGCATCGAAATTGTTGACAAAGACGCGCAGACCGTGCCGCTCGAGCAGCTCCATGGCATGATACAGGCTGATACACATGGCAAAATTACTGACAATCAGACTATGCTCCGGATGACGCTCCCCGTTGGCGACACGCTCCTGGAAGCGGCTCTGATCGTACAGCAGATTGTTGCGCGAGATGTTGCCACGTGCGCTCTTAAGCACATTTGCCGCAATCAGCTGGCGCAGATAGGGATCAATGATTTCCAGCAGACGCGCACGCGGCTCCTTGATGCGATCCTTGAGGGGCACAACAATTGTGCGCATGCTGCGCTTATGCACGTACTGCCGCACATCAATCGACTCCTCCCAGCGCACCTCCAGATGCGAAATGTACAGATTTCGACACACAGCTGCCACATCGTCCATGGTGCGTCCAGGCGTCGCGGACAGGGCCAGCATGCGGAAGTATGGATTGCGTGCCATGATGGATTCTGTTACCTGTGGAATTGAAGCTAGATTAACAATATGATTGACTGACTGGGAATCAATGATGTCCTGGGAAATACTTTGCCTGGGCAAAGCCGAGACTAGCTTTAGAAGCCCCCACCTGTGTGTATGCATATCGTCCTTTGGCCCGGTGCGCCTCATCTACCACCAGCAGCTTGATGGACATGTATGGGAACTGCATGCCATCGCCCGTGTCCAGCATGTCCGACTGCACCACTTGGGGCGTGGCGAAGAAGACGCGCTTGCTCTGCCACAGCTCAGCGCGTTTGGCACGCGGCAAACGGCCCGTTAGCTCCACCGTGTCCTCGGCGGGAAAGGGCATTATCTTCTGGCAGGCGGCAATCTGCTGTGAGACCAGGGGACGAGTTGGCGCCATGAAAATCAGCTTGCTCTCGGGATACCAGCGATACAGATTATACATCACCACGGATGCAATGAATGTCTTGCCCAGTCCTGTAGGCAGCACCACCAGAGTGTTCCGATAGAGCGCCGCCTGGACAATGCTGTGCTGATACGAGCGAAGCGGCAAATTGCTCGGATAGAGCCAATTATTGCCGCAGCTCTCATCAAAGCCCTCGAACTCTGGACTAATGTTTGCCGGCTGCTGCTGCGTTTGTGCATCTAGTAGTTTACCCAAGGCTTCATCATTTAATGCCAAATCGAATGCGGCGTCGTCGCCCGGCCAGTCGTTGTTCATGTTTGCATTTAAAATGCAAATAAATTTGTAAACATAAAATTGCAAAACGAAAACATAAATGTATGAAAAATTGCAAACTTAAACAGCTGTGCAGGTTGCCAGATCGGCTGGGTTTTTGGTATTTTTGCTGCGCGAACTTATCGATAACACTAACAATATGCCGAACGCACTGCAATTTTATTGGTTGAAGCAAAGATCAAGGTGCAGTAAGTACATTAAATTATGTGGCATATTTATCTACCATTTAAATTCAAATTATAAGCTGTAACAGCACGTTGAGCAATTCGATATATCGTTTGAGTGGCACTTTGCAGCACTGCTTGCTGTATGGCCTTTTTTTTCGCTTTGTGTTTCTGCACTGTGGCAATATACGTTTTACCAAGTACGGTCACACCGCGTCAGTGCCGCTTTTTTTTCTGTTGTATGCAGAGCACGTACGCGGTGTTTTTTTGTGCCCTTTTTGGAGTTTCGTATATTTCTCGCGCATATTTACGTTTAATGAATCGAACATTTAACAAACAAGAACTGTGTACGTTTAGTGTTTATTGTGTGTTTAACAAAGTGACCAAAATTTAAATAAAATACATAAAATTGTATGGCTTCCCAATACATTTGTGAGTTTATTAGCGCGCGTCCTTTTAGTGTGATCCCAAAACAAACAACAACAAGACGAAACAACCCGATGCTCATGCAAAGTGCAATTGCTTATGTTAAATGTGTTAATTAAATCAAATGCAGCTTATCAAATATTTTCATATACATATTTATTGCGAGTTTCAGTTATGCGCTGCTTGAGTTGTTTTTACATTTACCGTTAGGGCCAGTCTCTGGACGCAGTGTGAGTGCGTGTGTGTTGTGTATGTGTGCATGTTTGTGTGTGTGTTGTGCTTGTGTGTTGGCTGCAACATTCAACATGTTGCAGTCAAAACAAAAGGCAGCCATAAGAAACAACAAGATCAACAGCAGCAATATTAGCAACAATAACAACAACAATACTGTACAGCGGCAGGGATCGCATCTTAATTTGTTGTTGTTGTTGTTGTTGTTCTTTTTCTATGCTCGCACTCTCAGTGGCCGTCGCTCTCTCACTTTGCGTGTGTGTGTGTGTTTTTGTCGTGTTTTGTTTTGATTTTTATACACATACACACACACACATAGTAGCAGCGGCCGCAATTTTGAACTGATTTCCGTGCTGCTCTTGTTGTTGTTGTTGTTTGCAATCTAATAATTTTGTCGTTGTAGTTGTTTTTGTGCGCGTCGTACTCATTGAAATGACAAACTAATAATAAAAATAAAATCAAATTGGATTATCGCCAAGCCCCGTGCTAATGTTGGGTAAGTGACAAAAGCTGCGCTGTTGCTGCTTCTTATTTGTATACCTCGTTCTCTTTATTTGCTGCTCCTTACTTATTGTGTGTGCGTGTGCGTGTGCCTGTGCCCGTATACCTGTGTGTGTGTGTGTGTGTGTGTGTGTGGGTGGGCGAATCAAGACCTTGGCCATTAACTACTTCACATTGATTGCCGTTCCGTTGCGTTTGTGAACTTTTGCAAGAGCTTTGCAAAAGCTTTCGGCTAAACTAAAAATAGATCAAGCTGCGGACCAGTTTAAGTGGGTCTACTCTAACTCCAGCAGCAACAACAACGAACGAACAACAACAACAACAGTCTTGCCTAATGCGATTATCAAATTGATGCGAGGGCAGCTCAGCAAAGTCTGAGTCTGAGTCTGCCTCAGACAAAGAAAAGCTAAACACTATGACACTCAAAAATCGATGTAAAAGCTAATGACAGCCGTTAAACTGTGTGGCAACCCTCGTAACAAAGCAATTCGAAGAGCGCTTGCGAAACGGCGATTGCATTTTGTTGTTGTTGTTCTTGTTGCTCTCTAGAAACAATTGCCTGGATTTTCTTTGGAGTTTAGCTCGCATTGCACACTACGACGAATGATGGATGTGCTGCTGCTGTCGACGTCGACGTCAGCGTCGACGCTGGCAGCGTTTGCTGACTCGAAAAGTTGTCGGTTGAGTTTTTACGGCTTTGGTTAGGTTAACATTTTATTTGCCTTTTTCTTGTTGACTCTGCTTCTCTCTCTCTCTCGCTCTCTAGCCCTCTTTTTCGGTCTTTGGCTCTTCTGCTGCTGTCTGCGTTGCTGTCCTTGCTTGATCCTTTTCTTTTCTTTGCAGCTGAGAGAGCGAGTGAGCGGAGTAAATGGAAAGGCAGAGAAAGTGCTCTCTCACATTCCAGCTAACGCTCGATGCGGATGCCGATTAAATCAATCAAATTCCCATAACAGCATTCAAGGAACTGAGGAAAAGAAGATAAAAGAGAGCCAAGTAGAGAGAGAGAGCGGGAAAGAGAGCTGTTTGTTTATTTTAGACTAGACAAGTTGGACAATGCTTTTATGAGTTTTATAAGGTTAAAAGATATGTTTAAAATGTAATGTTAAAACAAATTAATTCCATTCTGACGTTGTTATGACAGTTTAAGGTCCTGAGACTTGGGAACATTTCATTTTAAAGGCTAAACATTGAAAAGTTATTTGTAAAGATAACTGAAATTTAAATAGCTCAATCAATCAATAAAACTCCGAACAACATGAATGCTTTGAGATGTATGTTATACCGAAAGAATTGCCCGGCGTTGCGCGTAACGGATATGTTCCGGTATTTATGGATTAAAGACTTTAACCATGTTTCGAGTCGCTTCCATAAGTTAACGCACGCTGTTTTGCTCTCGCTCTCCCTCTCTCTCTCTCTCTCTCTCTCTCTCTCTCTCTCTCTCTCTCTCGCTCTGTCTGCTGTCTTTGTCTCGTATGTTCGAGTGTCTGCGTCTTGTTGTACCGGAAGTTGCTCTGGCTCAAATGTTGTGTGTGCCTCTGTGTGTGTATGTGTGTGTGTCGAGCAAGTGAATGACCCAATTAAGCTGAGCCAGCTATTGCCGCAGCTTAGGCTTAGCCGTTGTCTAAGGCCCACACAAATGTAGGTGGCCTAAGCGAGAGATGCGCCGCATTGGGATAGTATTTGACTCCAAAACTGGTTTCGCCTGCAGTTGCAACAACAATAACAATAATAACAACAACAACAACAACAACTGGCAGCAGCTTCTTTTTAGCCATTTGGCTGTGGCATTTCTGTATTAAATATTTCGCACCATGTTCTGCATTATTTCGATTGCCTGATCCCTGCGGCCTGCGGACTGGCATATTTTGTCGTTGACTCAGTTGAGGTCAATGCTGCCAGCCGTCCGCCTGCTGCCTGCCGCCTCCCGCCTGCCCCTTGCTTGCCTCCGCTTCTACAGTTGCTGCCGCCGGGCGAGCAAACAGGTTTCGCTTTGCCAAAGCTTTGCTGTTGTTGCTGCTGTCGCTGCTTCTCCCACAGTTTGGGACAGTGAACCCTCGCGTTCAATGCAAGTTGAACCGATACGAAACATCCCCTCAATAACAGCAACAACAACAACAACAACAACAAAATCGACTCGAAGACAGCCCTTGAGCAAAGCTGCAGCTAAAACTGAGCAGCACGCAGAAGAAGTTGTCTTTATTTATATTGTTATTCTAATTTTTAAACTATTATGATTTTTCTAGCAATTGTTATTATAAGACTAGCCTGAGATTCGAACCAGCCACCTCTTTTTCCAACTGCCTGAAAGACTAGGTCACTTGAACAATTCGTTTAACGAGAGCTGCTTTTTCTCTCGCTCAAACATTAAATACACTCAGCGAAAATTCTAATCGTATACAAACCACTCAGCACATAAATCTGTTTTTTTTTTTTAATATTAAGTATTTGGACTTAACTAAAAATTATTTCTAAATTTATCTTAAGCTTTAAAGCATGCAAATGCACTTCAAATTTATGTCTTTTAAAAAAAAAAGTTGAATTAAAATCTTTTAGTTCGGTTACAAGCGGCAGCTCAATGGAACGACTGACACTTGGCGAACGCGCGATCCATGGTTCGACTCCGCCCCGAACCAAACACATTTTTCGTTATTTTTGTCGTCAGCGCGTTTTAATTTAATTACAAAAATAAAAAGTACTTTCAATTAGTAAATATCCTTTTTTTTTTTAAATTTAATTAAAGTCTCAAAATGCCAAGCTGGTTTTATATGCATATAAAAGAAAACACAATTTTGTTTAAAATTAAAACCCAACTCTTTTTTTTTGCGGTGTATTATATTCCCTGTGCTGTTGCTGCTGTCGGGCGCTGCGGCTATCCCGAAATTGTATGCCCCATTCCAGGTGTTTGGCAGACGCTGCGTAACAGGCGCTCAGCTGTTGCGATTAGTTGCACGCTGCATGTTGCACATCGAAATTGCCAAGAGCCGCAGCCAAAGCCAGAGACGGCCACGGCAACAGAGACAACAACAGCAACAACAACAACGATTTGCACCGGTTTATGGCTTTCTTCATCAGCGTCAATTCGCCTTCCCCCACCCCCCTCTCCCCTTGCACGCTGTGCATTGTTGTGTGTGTGTGTGTGTGTGTGTGTGTATCTGTGTGTATTGTGGAGCTTTTTTGCTTGCGCTTTCTTTCTAGTCGCCTGTTTCGTTGCCGCTGCTGCCACAGCGCCAACAGTTGCAGCTGCACTTGCTGCAAAACATCTGCACGTAAACCGAGCAGAAGGGGCGTGGCATCGGTGTGTGGGCTGGTTGTGTGTGTGTGGGGGGTGGGCTCGCCTTGCCGCTGTTAACGTCATTTGAAGATTTCGAAAAGTTTGCGTTTTGCGAACTTTGAACTTAATTTAAGTTACTTTTTATCAAATCGATTAAAGTAATTGAGGACTTAGCTGACATAAACTCGGGCCGGATAAGTTTAAAAGGCATTAAAAATACTATGAAAATAGATGAGTTTCTATAAGGCTCAGCTGATGCATACTTAATTACCTTTTGGAAGGAATTCAATTAGGAAGCGAGTCGAAAATTGAAGTGCTGTATGTATATTTATACCCAGCCGAACTACTCTTAAGTGTTGTAAAACGTTTGAATACATTTTTGCAAACACTTTTTAAGCAATTTGATTGCAAAACTACAAAAAAACAACACGAAATGCTTTAATCAGCATAAAATCTTAAACAGAACATGAACATGCACATATGTGTATTATATATATATATATATATATATATATATTCAGCGGCGACAATATATATATAAACATATATGTGTGCTATGTACTAACGCTTACATACACATACACTGCAAGAATAAACACATGTACTTTGTGTATATAAAAAAAGGCAGCGAAAAATAAAAAAAAGGGAAAAATATAAACAAATAATTAACTGACATATCCGTATGCTTATCGCGCAACAAACCACAGCAGCAACACACACACACACACACAGCTACTCACACACACACACACACGCGCGCGCGCGCGCCCGAGAATCTGAATTTTGTATCTGACAAAATGCCATAATGAACGTGCTGAGTGGCGTCGTCGACGTCGTCGTTGTTGTCGAGGCCCGAGATACACTCGCACTTGGCTGGCCAGCAACAACAAAAGTATCTACAGCAACAACAAAAGTATCTACAACATCAAACGTGCGTTGCGCCGACGCCAGCAGCAGCAGCAGCGACGGCAGCAGCAGCATTTGCTCTGTACATTTTTTCGGTTAATATAAATCAGTTGGGCGCACACACACACACACACTTGCAGGTATATATCGTATATACACATGTATCTGTATGTACTACCTACAATTCGAGGTATAGATAGACATACAGCATAAAGAAACTCGCTTGCTGTCGCTTGTGCTGCGCGTGTTTATGTGTATTATATGTATATATATATATCTTAGAAGATTTGAGAAACGATTTAGAAAAAAAAACACACACTCGTAGAGACCGAGAGACTGGCGAGGACGGCACGCGTATCTGTCAGATACATTTGCAGCTAGCTGATGAAATATATTTTCTCTGCATGGCCCGTTAACTATGCAATGGTCCAAGGCTCTGTGTACAAGTGAGGCATAACCGGCAAGGACCCTGCAATGCTCTATATATATGTCTATTATACAATATTGATATTATACACTCGACGAAAAAGAAATGCTTATTTCGACAAGCTTTTATGCAAACCCGAAGTTCCTTAATGTAATGTGATTCAAGTGCAGCTCTTGATCTAAGATATTTAAGTACTTATTTGCTCCTATTATTTATATTTATTTATTTATAATTTAAAAATATTGATAAAAAAAAAGATCCACAAAACCTAGCCCATTCATTTTATAATAAAGAGCTGGGCTTTTTCGCGCAGTGTACAAGCTCAGCTGAAACTGGTCTGGATTGCATTTTTTAATAAATCCCAAAGCAGAAATGAACCAACAACAAAAGTTTGAGCTGATATTTGCTTCAGCGTGGGAATTTTTCTAGTCAATAACTAAATATACCCTAGACTTGGCATGCATTAGTAGCTGGTAATGATGTTTGTGTTTTGGATAGCTAATGATGCTAAGTAGAAGCACAAATTGGATAATATTGAAACGAAAATGAAGTATTACTTTGTATTTCGTTAAAGTATCGATTACATTTGCAATACAGGGTATCTAGCAGTCGAGCACTTGAACCCTTGTTCTTTTAGATAATATATTTATTGGATCTGGTTACAAGCTATCAATCAAACTAATTATATACCAGGAGTATGCTACATCCTTATGCCAGCCTGAGGTTCGAACCCGGAACTTTATTTTTCATTGTTCGGATATGTCTGAGAGGCTGACGTATGCAACCCGGATAAGTGTATGATCATATATCATTCTATATAGCTGAATACAACGATGTCTTTCTATAAAGACAACGAAGATCCGGGTTCGAGCCCCAGTCTAGTCTACTGTACAAAGGTCAGCTTAGCCGAAATAAATAATACTCCGAATGCCATTTCCTGATAGTTTAATTCCATATTTTACACTAATAATATAAGTTATCTGGCTGGAAATAAAAATAAGGAAAGCGTATTCACTCTTCGAACAAGTCTGTTCGTCTCCTTTGTTTTATATAAAATAAAGTGTGCGTTCGTTGCCTGGTTTTATTTAAAAATTATTTAAATTTCGTTTATAAAAAAGTTCTACCGTTTTTTTTTTTTGTTTTGTTTTTGGCACAAATGAATTTCCTGCAACATTTTTTTTATTGATTTCGAATTGGCTCGACAAATGCGAAACGCGAAACTGGTTTAGACGGCGGGCAACAATTGTTGCCAAAGTTCAGATACTTTTGCTGTACACTGTCTTTGGGGGTGTATAGTGGGTTGGTGGGGGGAGAGGGGTTGGTTGGCGGGTACCAGCTCAATATTTTCATATTCATTCATTAATTTTATGGCATGCCAAAGACGCGACGCGAAGCGACGCGATGCTTCGCCTTGTTCGCTTTTCTGATGCATAGTAATTATCTTTGAAGTGTGTGTGTGTGTGTTTTTTTTTGTTTTTAATTTTTGTGAGGAACTTCGCGACCTGCGCCAGTTAGACTTTCACTTTTCTGTTTTGTTTCAGGCAAACATTTTTTGTCTGTTCAAATTACGTAAAGATGAATGCCCGCCCATTGTCTGAGCCGGGCTCCGGAATTTGGAGCGGGGGTGCCCCAGGTCGTCGACTTGCAATCTGTCTATCAAAATGCATCCGTGACCAAATCTAGGCTAACTGCGTTTAGCTACATTTCAGAGAACGTCGAGAACTATTCAAAGCGACTGATATGAAGATGGAATGTGTACGGCATGCACATCGCATTTGAATCTCAATCGTCAACGTTAGCGCTCCCATTTACACTCTTGTGGGCATTTAAATTTTCTTCATTTCCGCTTTGGATCGTATCCGTAAACGTAGCATGCATGCTCTCACCAACCCACGTTCTTCAATTCTAGCATGAATTATGAATGGCATTTGAGTGAATGTATAATAGTGTCGCACTTAGTCTCTTGCAAGCATTTGAATCTCATTCGTTAACGTTTTTTTCTTTCTTTACGCTTTGAATCGTATCCGTAAAGATAGCATGCATGCTCTCACTCTCTCGCTGTTATTACTATTATTTGTTACCATCTCCTTTATTGTTCTGATTCCCTCTCATATGCTTTCATTCTTTAAGGCGCATCTTTGTTACTGTCAGATTTATTATTTCATTTCACATGTTTTCTGTTTTTAATCTTATTCGCAAGCGTTTAACAGACTATAAATCTATTGAGTATTACGCGCTCTCTCTCTCCTTCTCTCCACCTCTCTCTCTTTCATCATTTGCGCTTGCTATCCGGAAAAGCGTTAAATATTCAATTAATATTAAATATATTCATCTGCTTTGCATCGCATCCGTAAATGGTTAACGTAGCTGGAATCTATTGTGTGACTGGCTAGCGTAACATATAACAATTAGCTGCCTATATTTGGTTGTTATTTATTATGCATTCGATAAATTTGTCCGATAACTATTCGATAGCTGTCAATTGTCAAGGAAAATGAATTGCACACACACACACCTTCTATGCACATTCACATGTCACAGATTTGAGTTGAGCGCAAAAGAAAAAATTAATTTTTACCTCCAGCTCTGTGTCGAAATCAATCAAGGCCACACACAAAACACACAAATGCACACAGACGCATACACACATGCACACACCATTACACATTTCATTGGAAAATGATTGCAGGGAAAACAACAACAACAACAGCAGCAGCAGCAACTCAAAGATGTGGAAAAACAGACCGTATCGAAAATGAAGTCAATTTATAAAAGTCGCCCCAAACTGGACAACAAATAAGCACAACAACAACACAACTACAGCCCTGTGTATGTGCGTGTGTCTGTCGTTGCTTTTTACTCCTTTCTGGTTGTCAACGTTAATTAATCAATCATTGTACGCACGTTGGCGGCGCATTAATCATTTTTCCCGTGTTGCTCTAAAACTTAAAATTTCAATTTTCAACTGGCAGCGGCAACAGAAGATTGAAGCATCATCCTTTAGTCATTCAATCACATTCAATCAATGTGGATTTTAATTTTTAGAAGGGTATTGTACGATTATAATGCATTCTTGAAGCGATTCGTGATTAATATCAAATATTAATATAACAGCCATATTGACTGATCACTCGAAGGTTGAAGCACCTTTAGTCATTCAATCACATTCAATCATTGTGGATCTTATTTTTTATGATTTTCCGACAGATTGTCAGCTTGTAATGCATTGTTGTATAAATATTCAAAGCAATTCTCGATTAATCATATCACTATATTATATAGCAGGCATATAGACTGATCGCATGAAGAATGAAGCATTTTCCTTAAATTATTCAATCACATTCAATCAATGAGGAGTTAGTAGTAGCGCATTTTCAGATTGTAATCTATTGTTAGATGAAACTTCAAAGCAATTCTTGATTAATATCAAAAGCCAACAATGCATGGGATCATAGCACTATATTATATAGCAACTATATAGATTGATCGCTCGAAGATTGAAATATCATTCAATCACATTCAAACAATGTGGACTTTATTGTTTATGCCATTAAGTGGGACATGCTCTGTTCCTAATGCATTCTTAGATAAATCTTCAAAGCATATCTTGATTAATATCAATAGTTGATTCGGAATGAGATCATTTTATATAGCAGCCATAAGAATGAACTTTTTAAACTATGGAAGCAATGAGCTTTATGATCTAAATCAAATCGGACAAGTTTGGGAATATATCCTTCATCCGCTTGAGGTTTGTTAGGGTATACAGTAATCGACAAGCTATAGATAACAGTTTTTTGGGCTGATATCCTTTTCATAGCTGTTGCTGCTCTTGTTCTTCTTCATTTTTCTGCATGAGACGGCACTTTGCATAGCCTTTGTTGTTGCTTTTGTTGGGCATTTGTAAATCAAATTGCATGGAAAACAAAGTGGACAAGCAGGGGCGTTAGAGGGTGCTGTGCAGGAATGGATGGACCGTTGCGGTGGGGTAGAGGGGGGGGGATACGTTGTATTGGCCCTCAGCATTGAACGTGCGCTGACCCAAACGGAGTCGCAAATGTTTTTGGTGTTTTTTTTTTCGCAAAAGATAGCGCAGAATTACCAAAGCCCAACAGAGATTCGAGAAAGATAGAGAAGAAGCGAGTGAGAGCGAGAGAGATGGAGGCGAAGGTAGACGGAGACAAAGCGACTTGTTTGGTGGAGCCACTCAACACGTTTCTGACTGTCGTGTGTGTTGGTGTGTGTGTGTGTGTGTGTGTGTGTGTGTGTATGAGTGTGTTAGTGTGTGCTTAAGCATGCGACCGCACTTGTGCCACGTACAACGAAAAATACAAAACAAAACAAGTAAGAACCTCAAAAATGTTAAAGTGGAACGACTATAAGAATACCCTGTAGCTGAGAGCAGAATGAAAAAAAATCAGGGAGCAGAATAATATAGAGAAAACTAAGTGAAAAAATAGAGATAAAAAAAGACGAAAATGGCCAAATGGAGAGAGAGAGAGAGAGAGAGAGAGAGAGAGAGAGAGAAAGACAAGAATTGCCAATGGAGACAGAGTGTGAGAGTGAGAGAGGGATAAGAGACAAAGAAAGAGAGGTACGTGCAATGGGAGATAAGGAAAAACGCTTCAAAAAGGAACGAAAAAGTCCTAGACACAGAAAGTGACAAAGAGAACGAGCGTAGTAGGTTCAGTAGAGAAAGTGGATTAAACCAGAGAAACATTTTCTTTTTTGCTTACGAAACTTTAAATAATTTTAAATAAGGAAAGATAATGAAACATAACTCAAGATATAACAACCTATAAATAGTAAGAATGCATTTTAGATATACAAATTCGCGACAAACCTAATATACCCCATTTCACAAGCCAAAAGGGTGCCAGGGTATACGAAAAGTTCATTTGAACGCTTTTCTTTTATGCTGCGGGATACAGATACACAAATTTTTATGCTCGCCGCGCCACTTGAGCATATTTTCGTGTTCTTCGCCTCCTGCCTCTCCTGCCCCTCCTCCTGGTGGTTGTTGTTGTCGTTGTAGCACTTGAATTTGGTTTGGCGCGCTCCAAAAATACCAGGTCCGTAGCGCTCCAGAGGCGAATGATTGCACTCATCGTTTGTTTTAATTGGGCATTTTTATGTATTTATTAAATGCAAAAGCAAATCGAGTGGCCCAGCCAAGAGGAGCCATCAGGATGCCCGCAGCGCCTGTCCCACTTGAGGCATTACAAATTTATGGTATGCCCCGCCTTGTGCGGCATGCCCCATTCCACGTGCAATCTTTCCCATTTCAGTGCTTATGCTGGCCAAGTGGAGCTTTAATCTGTGCAGCAGCGAGAAAAATAAACTTGAATGTTAAATACATAACAGATAAGAGTTTTACATATTTACTCGCACATCTGTTCTTTGCTGTACATAGATTGGGGCTCTTTATGCTAATATAATCTATAGGATTTATTCAAAATTTGCACAACATTTTGTTTGAATAAGACCTGGTTGCGTGTAATCGACTAGATTATACTTTGTATGTATAACATATATAACATATAAAGCTCTAGGTATTTCTTACATTACAAATTGAACACTTCTTCAATATAAAAACCCAGCAGGTTCGAACCGTGAACCGACCTTCAAGCCTGGGGCAAAACACATGAATTCCATATAACATTCTATTACCTTGCAACATACTGCTTCATGGTACTTCTGACTGCCTAGTAATTCATGCTGTAATGCAACGACTTTTATGGTTATAACTGTAAATGTTGTTGATAGACATAACACAAGTATTTGCTAATGAGAATTACTTTATCTGTGGAACTGTAGCTTTAGCATAGCATAAACATGTTATGTTTACTTGGAGAGCGCACTTCCTTGGTTGAGAGCGGGGGAGAGAGCAAGCCTAGCAGAGAGCAAAGCAAAATAAATATCTGCATAGGGAAGCCGAAGCCGGTCAGCCGGCAGCTACACACACGCGCGCACACACACATCTGTGTGAGAGGAGGTGAGGTGAGAGACAGCAGCAACAATGTTCTTGATGGCCGATGAGCGTCTATCGTCCATCGTCCATTGTCCGTGTGTGCAGCCGACGTCGACGTCGCTTCGTGGCCTGCATGTGTCACTGCACACACGGGCAGTGCTGCGATGTATGTGCGTGTGTGAGTGTGTGTGACGGCAGTGCAACGACCTGTGACAAAAAGGCAGCAGCAGCAGCCGTCGCCGCCGACGCTGACAACGTGTGACGCATCCGCAGGGATGTTGTTACGTGCCAGCGCAACAGTCAAAGAGAGCAGCCGTGCATGTGTATGTGCCTGTGTGTGCGCGTGTGTGCATGCTTGCGTCTGTTAGAGAATGTGAGAGAGCGTAGCAGTGGGAGAGCATTGCCTTAGTGTTGTACAGCTGTTAACAGACTCCCACGCTCTGCTCAGAATGCGTCGCTGTTGTGCGGCTTCTGCTGCTGCTGCTGCTACTTCTTCTTGTTTTTGTTGTTGTTGTTGTTAATTTTTTTCGGGCGGATTCGAGCGTTCGGTCATTTGGTCGTTTGTTCGCTTCATTTGCGGCAGCGTTTAATTTTCTCTCTGCCGCTGCCGCTGCCGCTGCAACTAGTAAAAATATTTTCCATGAAATTGCTTTGTTGTGTACACAAACAACAAAACAGGTTGGCCCTGGGCGCTGCTCACCTAGGCCCGTTGCGGTGCGGCAAACAACAAGTATCTTCAAGGAGTCAACGTTTCTAGCATGTGTATCTCTCAGATACAATTCAAGCTGCAGTCGACGGCCGCTGCCGTTGCTGCTGTCGCTGCTGCAAGTCCATTAATTAGCTTTATTAACTGCGCTGCTGCTAAACATGCGTAAATTACTGGGTCAAACATTGCCATGGGTGTACTTGTATCTGTATATGTATTTGTATCTTTAGCTGTATTTGTATCTGTATCTGTATCTATGTGTGTGCGCGCATTTCCGGCAAGCTGGCTGCCGCCTGGTTAGACGAATTGGACAGCTCTGTGGCTAGAGCTGTCATTCGCTCGTCTCGTTTAGTCATTTGTACAAATAAAAGCGACGCGTAGCATGGATTAATTAATGTTAATCAAGTTTTCGATCCATAAAACCAACAGCTATAACAACAACAACAGTCAAATTAAGTGGAATCGCATGGCACGAGACATTTGATAGAGAAATGCCAGCGCTTATATAGATAAGTATTTATATAATTAGAGCTGATTAGCAGCTATATAATTATGATATTTATAATTGCGTTTCCAACTTAGTTTAAAGCACTCAGCTCTTTGTTAGATTAGGAAAGCCTTAGAAACAATAGAGACAAACTCTATTCTGGAGGGGATCATAGATCTACTGCGAACAGCATATAGCTTATGCTATCATTTGATCTAAACAACAAAAGATCGAATGCTCTCAAACAAACTAGAGATCACATGATCTTAAAGACTTTGAAAGCTAGAGCGGGACAGACTTTAATAAAATAATTCCCATGCAATTTAAATCAGATTGAACTTGAAAATATTTAAGAGGAACTTGAATGAACTTTATAAAAGCAAAAAATCAAGATGGTTATGATTTAAAAAACATGTTTTTATTTAATTAGTAATTGGATTTAAAGAATAATAGTTTTGAAATGAAGCTCGTTACGGGAAATTGCATTTTTTTTAACAAAATTCCTTTTCCCAAATTGGAAAGTGCTTTAAAGTAGAGAGGAGCTGAGCATTGACATTGTGAGCGAAGCGATTCGAGAACAATTTCGTTTTGAATTTTAAACTAAAATATGTACAAATTGGTAACTCGTATAAGAAGAAGACAGAGCACACTTGTGTCGGCTGCCACAAGACAAATATCAAAAGTCTTCAAGTAATACCCAATATATTTACATATATTTACATTTTATTCACAGAGATTCACTTGAAACTCAATAATAGAACTTGCTCTCTGTCAATCACAATAATTGTTGTCAGTTTTGGGTAGCACATCGAATTTCTTAGCCAGCCTTGCAAATCCGGTTTCAGGATCTATACAAAAGTGGGATACATTCAGACAGTCCTTAGACAGGCTGTGTGTGTGTGTGTGTGTGTGTGAGAGTGTGTGCTGAACAGAGGCAGGTGTGCTGCTTTGCGAGCGAATGTCTCGCACTCTCTGCCCCCCTCTCTCTCTCTCTCTCTCGCCCGTTTGAAGCCTTTTCACCGGATTCTGTCATATCCTGTGCGCAATTTAAACTTTCTGCGGTCAGTGCCGGCAGCAGAGCGACTGTGCAACGTGCCGCACACTACTTTGCAATTATTTGCAATTTAGACAACACTCGGCCTAGCCACGATTTCACATATATATTTATATATATATACATTTCCATTGCCATTAGCATTTGCAGTTCCAGTTCCAGTTCCACCCCGAAGCGCTTGTAATGAAGTCTAAAATTGCGAGTCATTTCGCAATGCTTTTTGCTAAATTAACACACAGAACGCGAAAAACTATAAAAACCCCGCAGACCCAACTCACGGGCTCAGACGACTCCGTTCGTTTAAATATTTATGAGCTACACGTGACGTCGACAGAGCCATGAAAGCGACGCACAACAGCTACAACACACAAAATACGAGTGCTCTTGGCAGAGAGGGCACGACTAGCAGCTACCCTGTACACGAACACACTCGTGCTGACCCTGACTCTGTGCTTCTTCCTTAGTCCAAGTCAGACTTTATGGAAAGGAGAGGTGATGGAGATTTTTTTATTCCGAAAAAATTTTTTTTTTTTTATGACGACATTTATGGCACTTAAAGATGGTATTCAATTGTGTTTATATAACCATAATCAATGCTATAGATTAATAAATTTCCATTTATCTGTTTACTTTTAAGAGAGGTATCCATCTATAGATCAATAAATTTCCATTTATCTGTTAACTTTTAAGAGAGTTATCCATCTAAAGAGAAAGCCTATGACTTGGGCCTCTAACTTATCGATTTACGAGGTATTTATAGATATTACGTGTGTAAAAGTTCAAATTCCGGACAAATTTGTTCATAAATGCTTCTAAGCACTAATATGCCCATTTGCAATAGGTGTAGGGTATAACAATAACAGCTCTGAACATGGCAACAACTCGCCGCAAATGTCGCCTGAACTAGCCAGCTTATGACACTGTTAATATTAATACTATTGTTGTTGTTGCTCTTTTAATTGTTTAAGCCAAACAAAGTAAAACTAAAACAAAGAATCATTAAAAGAAGGCAAAGAATCTAAAAACTATACTTAATTTTGGACGCTTAAACAGAGCGCGTCTAAATTCCATTCACACTTTCACTTGATCTGTTAAAATATAACAAATTTTATTATATAAATAATATTAATTATAATCAAAGCAGATCACAAAACCAGTTTGAACCGGCGCCCAGCAACTAGTCGAAATACCAAACTCTAGACGGAGATTTGTGGGCGGCTTGAACTTTAAGCTCTGAACTTATGTAAATCGTGTTGGGCACACGTGAGATTGGCTGAGCTGACATTGGACCAGCTGTCAGATACTCTGTTTTCATGCAACATTCAGCTGTCAACTGAGACCTTTGCAAGTTACGATAATATTGGATAATGGACCCCAATGTTAATGTTAATGTCTATAAAGCCAAAGAAAGCAGGATCTTCCGTCTAGAAATTGCAATTCATTTGGAACACTTAGAACACATTTGGAGTTTTGAGAATCTATATCAGTTGTTAACCATTTACCAGGTGTTTAAAGTACTCTTAACCATTTTTCTGGCCCCTTTCGAGGCTTAAATTCTGTTTGTACTTTTCATGGTCATCCATTTGCAGGATGTTGTTGTTGTTATTGTTGCATTTGCCGTCCGTTCAACTAAATGACAAACGCATTGTCATGCGGCTATTCACATGCCTCAGCCCCCCCCCCCCCCCCCCCCCCCCCCCCCCGGCCACGTCCCCTTCAACTTCGCTAGCCCCTTTCTGCCCGACTCTTGCAGGCAGCAGAGCGCAAAACTGTGAATATTTCGTGTTGTGGCTGCAACTTCTTGGGCTTCTTTTGCCACCCAAATGGCCAGTGTATGGACTCATCAATCGTTCGGCACATCTTACCCTTACCCCCCTCTCCATCTCACCTTCCCTCTCTACCCCACAGCAACCTTCCCTCTGCTGGCTGGCTGGCTGCAGCCCGGGTAGGCGCAGCTGCGCCGTTTAACGCATGTTGTACAACATTTTAACGGCCAACCACTCGATGTGCACTGTTTGTATCTACCCGAAAGGCGCGCACAAGCGGGCACAGGCACAGCTACGGATACAGATACACACAGCTACAGATACACACACACACAGGCACACATACACACACACACTCGAGACAGGGGTGACTTTTCCCCGAAAAAAAGGGATAATAATAAGCAAATGGCATTCGGGCTGGCTGCACTACCAAAGCGCTCTAAGGACTCGAAGTTAACTTTAATTAATTTTCTATTCCTGGCAATTGTCATAGACATCAATCGCTTCCAACTGAAGCTATTTTTGTATAGTTTCCCCTAATCAGATGACGTCATTCTGCTGCTCCAATGCAATTGGCAGATGTTGGTAATTGGTTCTTAGGAATAATAAACTCAACTGGCATTTAATTAAAACTTAACGCCTATGCAACACTGACTTTTTCACGATTTGCAGCACTTAAATAATTTATTTATCATTAAACAACACTGTATGTTTATTGCTGAATATAAGCTTACATGTTTGCCTGTTATTCAACTCTGTTCTGTGTGAATTTTTGGCAAAACATGTTAATATATTTAAGAGTAAGACATATCGCCTTACAACACTGCTGCTCATTACACAACACCGTTTACAAAGTCCGCTTTGTGCAATTATGTGTTGATTAGACTGCGCAATGCAATTGTCTCTGAGCTGATAACCCTGAGGCCTAACCAACGATAGGCACTCGTCAGAGAACTGTAAAACTTATTAATTTTCCGAATGTGACTAATTTAATTTGTAATTAAAATTCTGGTTGCCAAAGGAAAAGCTGAATACAAGAAATAAAGTATAAGAAGAGAAAAGAACAGAACTACATAAATTGGATTATTATAGCATAAGGGCTTAAGCAGCACATTAAGTGATTTCCAACACTATTGAGCTTTTAACTGTACGCTTGTCTCTTATTCAACACTGTCAACACTTCACAAAATATTCATAAGCCAAATAAAACAGAACAAATCAAAGCAGGGGATAAATCATTTCGCATGTCGCTGACGCTGGTCGCCTGTGTGCAGAAGGGAGCCCAGCAAATAAAAGACGCTGTGGAGGAGATGACAACGAAATGCTGGAGAAAAAAAACAGCAACAATCCCCAAGTGGTTCAGAGCTGGTGGCGGCGGCCACTCTCTGTGTGCGCCACACTCTTTTGTCTACTTTTTGCGCTAGTTTTGCTGCTGTTTGAACCGGTTTCATTGTTGTTGTTGCCGTTGTAGCCGTTGTTGCTGTTGCTGTTTCTTGTTTGCTTGCGAATTTTCCAGGCTGCCGTATCCCGACTTGTGGCACTTGTGAGGCGCTGCATTTGCTGTGCGCCGCATCGCTGGTGGCACGAAACAACAACAGTGGCGCCCTCTGCAATGTTGCAGCAGCACAAGAAGTTGTTGCACCAGCCACAGCCAGCCAAAATGTTGCTGCTGCATGTTGCAGCTGTTTCCATATCGCGCTGCCTGCCACATGTGAACGCCAAACAGCAGCAGCAACAGCAGCAGGAGCTCCAGACGACATCTGTTTTGCAAGCCGCCGCCTCACTTTTGCTGGATGAACCTGTTGTTTTTGTTGCTGCTGCTGTGTTTGTTGTTGCTGCTGTTGCTGTTGCTGCTGCTACTGTTGCAGCTGGCCAACAGTTGGAGCCATCATGTCGCTGACAATTTGCATTTATTTATTTGTGGGGCTTTTCCTTTTGCGGTTTTTGAACGCCAGCGACGGCGCGTGTGAACCAAATCACAACGCGCCGCTCTATGCAATTCTCACAGAATTGAGGCATAGCAAGCGCAATATTATTTAATTTATGACTTGTGCTTATTATATAAAATGTAATCTAAGTAATTATGTAATCATATCTTGAATAATATATATTTATAATGCTTATAGTTTTTCTTACTCTATGCTGCCTTTAATTATTCATATTCTTACTCCTTCTATATAATGTTCACACATATTTTCATAATTATTTCCGCTATTTCATTAGCTTGTTCGCAAGTATCTCAAGTATCTAACGACATTCGCTTCAGTATGCTCATTCAACTGATTCCATTGCCAAATTATCGCCTTCATTCAGATGTTATCTAACTGAAGTTGACACATCCACCTAATCGTCTGGTGCTTCTTCTTCTTCTCGCTCTTTGCAGCCGACACTGCCACACTTATGGCCACATTTCTGCAATCCAATTGGAACAATAACAAGAACTGCCCCTAGCTAACAATTTAATTGCCATTGCACAAAAACTGTTTGTGCTGATAAGAAGAGGCCAGAACACATCGTGGAAAGCCCTACACCCAACCTTAAGCCTCTCTGCCATCCACCAACAAGGGGTAAGTTTTGCCAAGCATGCGGCATGTGGAATATGCTGCAAGATATACCCCAAAAAGCGACACAGCGCGCATGTGCAGTACTTGAGAAAGATACTTGACCGAGGGCGGTTCGTGAAATAATTAAAAAGTAATATGAATAATTCATCTTCAGCTTCAATATTCATATTTACTCATATATTCAAGTCTTTTAAGACATAAAACAGAGGAATGAATTGAATTCTTTAAAAAAAAAAACTATTATTAACATTAACTTTTGAAGAACACCTCCCAGATCGAATGCTAAATTTCACCTCTGTTAAATTTACACAGAACAGAATACGTTACTTTAACGTATTACTAAAATGAATTTTAAATATCTTTACATACGTATGTATGTAAATTAACAGACTACCTAATGAGCCCACCTCGCTGGAGTACAGCAAGAGCAGTAGTAACAGCAACAGAGACAATTAAGCTAATTGCTGTACCAGATAGCAGCAGAGGCTGCGGTGAGTTTCGAACTACACCTAACTCGCTCCCACTTTCTGGGCAGCCCGCGCCACCCACCACAGCCAATGCAATCGCAGAGCTTTGCTCTCGCCTGCGACACTGTAATCGCTCTCTCTCTCGCTCTTCCACTCTCTTTGCCTTTGGCAATGTTTGATGTGTGTGTGTGTGTGTTGTGAGTTTGTTCGCTGCAGTTGCGCCCACTGTGGAGCTGCGAACTGCGTGTGCCTTGAACTAGCTCTAAAAGCGGATCTTTCTCGCAATTTGGATTAGGCGCACAGATATCAAAAAGCGTGCCGTGGCGAACGGCGGCGGTCGGTCGCTTTTCCAGGCGTTTGCGATTGCTGCTTTTCCACACACACGCTTTTCCGCACGCTTTTCCTGCACCATTTGCCATTTGCTTGTTGCCTGTTATATTCCGATAAAATTGACTTTTTGTCGGTCGTCGTTAGCGTTGACGTCGCCGATTCCGTCGCCGTTGCCCGTTTTGCCGGTCTCGTCGGCGGCACCATTTTGTTTGGCGTCGTTTTCTAATGGGCCAACAGCCAGTGCAGCACATAGCCACAGCTGGGAAAGCTGTTTGCCACTGCACGAATGTGATTTGTCTCCACAGCGCACATGTTTGCAGTCGGGCGATTGCAATTATGTGCGTTTAAAATCGCGCGCGATTCTCGCTATTTCCCTATTCACATGTGTGCCATAAAAAAAATACAATAAGAAGAAAGTGAAGCAATAACAGAGCAAAGACTAGGAACATATGCAAATACAAACTCAAAGTGGAGTAAAATATACGGTATATCTTGATATATTAAACGTTTTGTCTTCCCATTAGAAAACACTTAACTTCTTTTTAATTAACAGATTTAATAGTTATTATATATTGTGCTGCTAAAGCAACGTACATATAGGGAAAAGTGCCGTAATCAAAATTTGGTCGATGAAAGATGTCCGCATAGATATACAGTCCCTTAATAAAGCTTTTACTGTACATACCCACCTATTAACATACGCTGCTATAAGACGTTAACATAACATAAAAACACAAGAAAATGTTATGCGCAAAGCCTCTGCTCTGCTAAGAGCATAAAAAACAATTGAAATTTGTGTTGTTGTCGCTGTTGTAGCTGCTGCTCACACAACATAAAGTAAAAACGAATGCAGACAGATAGCGACGCGTCGACACAAACCACAAACACACACACACGCGCAAAACGCACACACATAACAGACACAACACAGCAGCCGAGACAGGCAGACGAAATAGGCAAAAAGTTCACTCGGCAGCAACGGGCGAGCCAGCGAGCGCCACACAGCTCTCGCACTCACACCTACACAAACACACACACACTCAATTGACTCGCACTCTGTTTTCTCTTGCCAGCGCTGCAGAGTACAAGGTGTCGCGCGTTAACGTTTGCTGTGCGCCTGTTCGTTTTTGCGATAGACGCGCGACGTAAGTCGCCGTCGTTTTGCCTGAAAAAGTCGCCGTTGCACAGTGGACAAAATGTACGGTGGGCAGCATTTAACGATTTAAGCGATAAACAGATATTGTTTTGTATTATCGCTCTACAGCTTAGAATGGAGCGCGCCAGCTGCTCTTAAAATTTTCCATTATTTATTTACCTCGCATTTACGTATGTACAGCTTATTGATATTGGAATTTAGCATGCTATTAGGAATGTAAGCAGCTGTTTTGTTAGTTTCGTCCACTGTGCGTTGTCGTCGACGTTGCTTCAACGCGTTTTTGTCGTCGCCGGCGATTTTGGATTTGCGCCGATTTTGCAATTTCTGTGCCGGCGGCGACTGTTGTTTAACAGAGCCCAGATGTTAAAATGCGGCTCAGTTAACAGTTGACGCTGCGCGAGTGCTCGCTCGCCTTTGTTCTTCCTCTCTCTCGCTCTCTCCCTGTCTGTCGCTGGCTTTGCTAGCGAGAGCTGTTTGAGCAGTTTCTCAGAAAGCATTTGTGCTAATTATTGTTGTTTCAATTTTGTCTTGCTGCTTTCTATACAGTTTGCCGTCTTGCATTGCTTTTGTTTATTGCATCTGATTTGCCAAATTTTGATGGAATTCATCAACGTCTTTCTATCTATGAATCAGTTTGCAACAAAATGCACGTAAGTTTGTTTTGTTCTAAGAAATTCTGTTGCTTACGATTGCGGCTCAACCCCTCTACGTGCCTGGTCTGCCGCTCTCTCTCTCTCTCTTTCTTTTACTCTTTTTGTGCTTGCTGCTGCTTGCGTTGCGTCGAGTCGTCTGTTGCTTGTTTGTTGTTGTTATTTTGTATGTTCAACAAATAATTATGAGCAAAATAATGAAGTTGCAGTAATGATAATTAACCTGCATTTGATCATGATGTTGTTATAGTTTGTGTGTGTGTGTGTGTGTGTGTGCCGTAACTGTAGTAAATCTCATCTTCATTCCCGCTTTTACAGTAACTGTAAAAATCGTTTCGCTAGGAAAAGCCCAAGTTACTGCCCGAAAATTTACTGCACGAAATTTTATGACTGTTATCGATTTCTTGATGCGACCCCCTTCAGCCCGCACTGCCCCACCCTCTCAGCCCAAATACAATGCAAATTTCGGAAGGGGATTTACTTGACTCGGTGTAATTTAATGCGAATGTAAGAGAGTCAGGGCGTCGTGCTTTTATTTTTTTTAATTAAATGCTGAGAGCTCATAAAACTCTTATCGATGCTTTGGCGCTTTTGTGCAGTCCCAAAGCTGTCTTAAATTACAACTGTACTTTTGATTATCAGTTGCTGTGCAACACTTTTCGTCATGTGACGTCACGCCAAGCAGAATATAATTGCTAATCAGTCGGAACTCAGCTAACTACGTCATTCGGAGCAAATCGCATTTCTCTGCGAAGCGCTATTTGCGGAATGGGTTCATAAATAATAATTAAACGTGCATTTGTACAGTAAGAACTCCGGGCGAAGCAGATGCCTTTGTAGGGGATTTTTTTAGTTTCAATACATTTTCCTCAAATTGTTAAACAGACGAAACTCTTTACTCTTATCATGCACATAATGTTTACATATAAATGTACATTGAAAAATGTTAATTTGAGAAAAATATAAAGTGTAAACAATTGATTAAAAATATATACATATGTATGTATGTACATATTAATTTATTAACCGAGCCCATTTTGTGTTCACTCCTTAAGCGTTTTTTGTTTACATTTATGCGTTTATGTTATTAACAGAATATGTTAAAAATAATAAAGCGCGTGGCTTAGTTTCCTAATTAAACTTAAACAGCAGCAACAAACAAATCGCTCGCCTTTAATATGTTGACCTTTTTCGCTTTATGCTTGGGCTCTGCCCCTGTTATGCTCGCCTTTCGCTCCTCAGGCCCAAACTGTGGTCGGCTGGCAAGCGAGCGAAAGAGCAAGAGCGAACAACAACAGCAAGCAACAACAATGCCAAATGTAAACAAATGCTCACGCCAACTCGCTCTGCCTTGTCTCGTTTATTCGCACTCGCCGCACGCTCGCTCGCTCGTTACGTTCTGCAGTTCGCTCTCTCTGTCCCGCTCTCGCTCTCGCTCTCGCTTGACTCGCAGCACTTGACGTTGGCGACGGCTGCGACTGCTGTTGCTGTTGCTGCGAGTCGTTGTCAGTCGGCCTACGCTGCCTTTTTATGCTGTGCGCCTGTTCAAGTGTTCGGCCAAACCGCCGTTCGTTTGTATGCGAGTCGAGTCGCTCGTTCGATCATCGAACGCGTCGCTGTCGCGAGTAAATTTTTGTTGTTGTCGTTTTTCGTAAAGTCGCGACAACGTTTCCACTTCCATTTCTTGCTGCTGCTGCTGTTGCTGCTGCTGCTGCTGCTTGTGGCGTGCGTTCCTCAAGCCTTGCAAACCAGTTTTGTTTACAGCTTAATTTGATTGGGGGCCCTGCCCCTATACCCTGTGCCTTTTGGCCGGCGTGCTTCACGTGCCACATTAGGCATAAGTTGCAAAAGGTTTGCTCATTTGTGCCCACACACACACACACACACAACACACACATGCACACGCCGCTCACAACTCCAACATATTCGTTGGGTTCGCTGCAGTCGTGTCCACACAGCTCCACCCTACCCCAGCCGCCTTCGCTGTTGTTGTTGGTGTTGTTGTAGTCAGCACAGCACAGTGTCAGTCAGTCAGTTAGTCAGTTTGTCAGTTTGTCTGTCATTCATTTGGCAGCCCGCGTGCAGGCCAGTTCACAGCTCTCTGTGTTCGTCTGTGCTGTTTTTTTTGTTCAGGGCAGACGCGAGAAAACTCGCGCGCGAGTCGCTGGCGTTTAATGCATTTAATCAGTGCGTAATTATTGATGTTTTTGTTGTTTTTGTTGTTGCGGCTGCCTCATACGTTTCTGATGCGTTTTTATCAGTTCAACTGAATTTTTGTCAAGTTTTTTTGCGCTATTTTGCATTTGGTTTAAAACGCTTGTTGTTTTGATTGTCGTGTGTGTGTGTGTGTGTGCTGCCTGCAAGCACGTAGCACCTTTATTTTTATTCTTTTTGACTCATATGCTAGTCCATTCGTGTCTTATCAGCAGTTTGTTTTTTGCGTCCCATTGTTGCGGGGAATCCGCCGCAACCCAAATGAGAAAAGTTGGAAAACAGCGCCTCAGATTGCCAAAAAACTAACAAAAAAAAACAAAAAACAAAAAAAAATAGACAAAAACCAAACATAAAAGTCGTCTGAGCAAAGTTTGAGCTCTAAAAAGAGTTCTAGAGGAGTTTCGTACACAAAAAGTTTGATCTGTTTTAAATGTCCGAAATTGCTGCAAGTGCCATATATCAGGAAATTATGCATAAAAAAGTAACTTGAAATAGTTGAGATCAGTTGAAGCTCTCATAATTCCAATAAACCATCAAATTATGTGTGCTTAATGTGTCTAATGGGCTTTCTAATTGTGTTTTTTTTTCATTTGTTTTATTTCAAGTTTGATGATATGTTATCAAGCAATTGATAAATGAGGCATGTTTCTAAACAATTTTAACTGATTTCCGTGGCTTTACACTAATACAGTGCGTGTTCGATGGTCTAGACTAAGTGGAAGCAATGAAAGTAGTTGAAAGCAATTATCGATGTTTTGTTTTAATGAATTGTTTTAGCCAAAACTACTAAGTAATTGCTTGGCGTTTTTACTATTCTCGTAAAGCAAGGTCTGTGTTTTTTGTATTTCCCCCATCTCTATTTCGATGGCTTCGATAGTTTTAAATATCGATCAATAATTTATCGATAATGCGCATGTTTCTGGTTAAAATAGTTTTCCAACTTTTTTACCTCTTTATGTCCTTGTTAGGCACTCTTTCCATTTCTAACACTTTTCCTGTTCCGCTTTTCCTTGTAACTATTTTGATATGTATCGATATTTATCGATAATGCTTGCTTTAGCCTTAACAGCTTATTAATTACTTGTATTCTCTTATATTTACAGATAGTTCAACATGCCTACCCAATCGCTATATCGCTGCCTCTTGCCTCACGTCCCGCCACTTCGAGCAACGTAGAGTTTCTTCTGTTTTGTCTCATATTCTTCCAACAAAATTGTGGCAATTGCAACAACAACAAATATAATAATAATAATAGCAACAAAGTCTTGTGAAAATTCCTGCCAACAGCAACAAGTGAAACGTAAAGAAAAAAAAAAAAACATTTAAAAACTAAATATAAAAAAATAAAAAACAAAAACAACAACAAACTACACTGAGAGAAACGCTTCGAGCGTGTTTGGTGCCGTTTTGTGGTCTTGTTACTTCGTGATTTCGTCGCCGTCGTCAGCGTTTGCCGCCGACGGAGGAGGACGAGAGACGCGAAGCAACGAGCCGTAGCCAAAGCCTCAACACGGACGCATTTATGGATGCGGGCGGCCTGCCAGTGTTCCAGAGCGCCAGCCAAGCAGCAGCAGCCGCCGTCGCCCAGCAGCAACAACAACAGCAGCAGCAGCAACAGCAACAACAGCAGCAACAGCATTTGAATCTCCAATTGCATCAGCAGCACTTGCAGCAGCAGCAGAGTTTGGGCATACATCTGCAGCAACAGCAGCAACTGCAACTGCAACAGCAACACAATGCACAGGCGCAACAGCAGCAGCAGTTGCAGGTGCAGCAGCAGCAGCAGCGACAGCAGCAACAACAGCAACAGCAGCAACACTCTCCCTACAATGCCAACCTGGCAGCAGCAGGCGGCATTGTCGGCGGCCTTGTCCCTGGCGGCAACGGAGCTGGCGGCGTTGCGTCTGCAGCAAATGTCGGCGGGCCCAATGGGAACAACAGCACCAGCAACAATAACAACAGCAACAACAACAGCATCAACATCAACAACGGCAACATTTCGCCCGGCGACGGTCTGCCAACGAAACGTCAGCCAATTCTTGACCGCCTGCGCAGACGCATGGAAAACTATCGGCGCAGGCAAACGGACTGCGTGCCTCGTTACGAGCAGACCTTCAGCACCGTCTGCGAGCAGCAGAACCATGAGACATCCGCGCTCCAGAAGCGCTTCCTCGAGAGCAAGAACAAGCGGGCGGCCAAAAAGACTGAAAAGAAACTGCCGGAGACCCAACAGCAGGCACAGACACAGATGTTAGCCGGACAGTTGCAGAGCAGCGTACATGTGGTAAGTGCCCAAAAATACATATTGAACTATATACATAAATATAAGAATAATTATTCAAAGGGAAAGGTTTTTTTCTTGAAATTTTCGTGTACGCGAGATATTCAGAGATGCTGAATTTACGCTAAAAACTCAGAACTTTGCCAGTAACTGCATTACAGGAACTGGCTTTTACGGCAGGATAATTGGGATAATTTCGGATAATTTTGAACCTAGTTTTGACATTCAGATAGAATTTAGGTTTAATTCGAAGCCAGTTATGCCAGTCGGATAAAATTCGGATAAATTTGTAGCTGGTTTTAACAATCAGATCAAATTTCGAATAATTTGAAGACAGATTTTACAGCCGGATAAAATTCGGATAAATTTGGAGCTGATTTGACAGCCGGTTGAAATTCGGAACTTAAAGTATAAAAAATTCTGTTTGAAAAAGAGAGTATGTTTACGTTGTCGGATAAAACTGGCTAATTTCGGATAAGAGCTTTTATAGACTGACAGTCCCGAAAAGTTTACGCGGCAGATGAATCTTTACGGATTATTATGGAATTCTTTTAAAAAGCCTCTTAAATTATGTGATACATGTTTGCAATTCACATAGCTGTTTGCAATTCCGGGATCGCAATTTGGACTTTTGTCGTTTGCCTTGCAGCACTTCATATGTATATATATATATAAATACATGTATTCAAGACGTGTGCATACATGCTTAGATACATATGTATCTGTCAGATACGTTTCTCTCACGCTCGCTCAGCAAAGGCTCATTGTGCGCTTATTATTATGTTTTGGGCGCAATATTAGAGCTGGTGCACGAAACGAAGCCAGCACACACTCACACACACACACACACACACACACACACACACACACACACACACACACACACACACACACACACACACACACACACACACACACACACACACACACACACACACACACACACACACACACACACACACACACACACACACACACACACACACACACACACACACACACACACACACACACACACACACACACACACACACACACACACAACACACACACACACACACACACACACACACACACACACACACACACACACACACACACACACACACACACACACACACACACACACACACACACACACACACTCACAGACACAACTGCACATGTATACAAAATAATAATGAGGTCAGCGTTTTTTTGTTTTATTTTTTATTTATTTATTTATTTTTGCTTTTTTTCAGTTTCAGTTCAGTTTCACTCGCATTCGCATTCGCATTCGCTGCCAAGTTGTAGCTACAAGATACATTTTGTTGTTGTTGTTGTAGGTACTGCTTTGGGTTGTGTGCATTTTAAATACCTTGAAATTATTTTGTAAGCCAAAGATTTTTCTCGTCGAATACTTCAAACAGAGCCCAGCGAACTCTGTGGACCTCGTCTCTGTCTTCATCTCCAGCTCGGCCGCATGAAGGCTTGCAACATGTCAGTCGACTGGCCAACGGGGCTGACTGACTGACTGATTGACTGACTGACTGACGAACTGATTGACTAACTGACTGACTTATGTAATTGTTGGTTCTGCCAATGCGCCGTTCGTTGTTCGCTTTCTGTTGCAATTCTAGAGACCAAATCGACCCCGTGTAATTGCCACAAATTTACAGAGTCAACTTCAACTTCAGCTACAACTGCAACTTCAACGCGATTTGAAAACTTCAAGTTTCTATTTCTTTTTATCAACTTCCACTTGAGCCAGACGTGAGCTATTCGCATTTATAGCTGACCAGTTGCCCATCTGCGAGCTGAACTGAACTACGCGAATCTGAGCTCAGTTTTGTTCAAATTCAGTTGTGCTTCTGTTGGCGCACTTTCAATACCCTGTAGTAGAGTAAAGCTTAAAGAAGGTAGTTTAATGCGTAGACAATGTATGTCATATCTTTTAGCAATATATATCTTAAAGACATGTTTGTTTCCGATATGTTTCGAATTTAATGACTTCAAAAACTAGAGATGAAAAAATGTAGCTTGTAGACTTTCGTAATACAGCAAAAATGTTATTAAAATATTAAATATCACACACGATTCCCTAATGATTCGATGGAACTCAGAAACAACAAGGAATAGATATAGAAAATTCGGAATGTTATTAAGACCATAAATAAATAGTTTTCCACACACATTTGAACTCAGGAATTGCAAGGCATACATATAGAAAGTTTTGAATGAGAACTTGCTTTGAATAAGTCCTTATGATCCTTACAAAATTGATGCAAACTTCTCACTCATTCACTTAAACTCGGGAGATTCGCATCAGCTAAATCAGCTCATGCAGCTAAAATGAGATAGGAATTTGGTTTATCTCACGCCAATTTGCTTAAAACGAAAATAGAATATGTACAACTTTGCATATTTAGAATAATATGTCTACAGGGCATCTTGCAGTCGTGCACTTGCAAGCAGGTAATTGCTACATTTTCCGCATCCGTTTGCAATGTCATTTGTGTCATGTGCGACCGGTAATCATTCACTTGTATATATAGTCGGTTCCGCCCCGTCCCCCTTCCCTCTTACCTACCCCCCTTCTTGATGGCTTACCCTTCCCTTTAGCCACGAACGATTCACAGTTTTTGTTTAATTTTAATTAGCTTGAAAGTCTTTTGTCGTTATTTCTGTATGCTCTCTCCGTCTTTCTCCCCCTCTCTTTCAATCTTTCTCTCTCTCTGCTTTCTGCGTAATGCAAAAATTTGTAGCTGATTCACAATGAAAGATTTTACTCTTATCCGCAAACACGTCAGTGCCAGTGCCAGTCCCAGCCCCTGCCCCAGCCCCATCCTCAGCCGCAGCCCCAGTCTCTTTATCAAGAGGCTTAGCCATTGCGATAAACGATAAATGCTGTTATTATTTCGCATACCTTCAACATTAATCGCTAGCTGGAGACCTCCGACTTGTCGGTTAACCGCAAACTATAATTATAAAATTAAACAGAAAATCTCTAGTCAAAGTTTCAATAGAGACTTAACTACTTAGAGCTGCTCCGATGCAGTCAAGTACTTCCTTTTCTATAGATTAGTTAAATAGAAGATTTTCATTTATTTTGTTAAGCTGTGCCTTAACTATATGGAATTGCAGCAAGTTCTTCGGGCAGTTCTTGACATTTAGTTGGGTTATTACAAATGCATTTCTTAATTACCTTTTAAATAAATACTCGAAGGTTCTCTATAGTTGGAAATATATAGATATGTATAAAGATATTTAAAAAATATATTTAAAAACAAAAGTAATATTTAAATTTAATGTATATGTATATATATAGTTCTTTTCATTATGTATTACAAAGAACAATACATTTCCATTTTGTCTTTTATTTTTAGATATATATGTGTATATATATATATATTATATATATATATATTCATTTGTATATATATTCGTCTGATTCGCACTCTCCCTAGTTGTTCACTCATCCGACTCTGCGACAGGTGGCATTAAAAATGCGCAAATGAATTAATGATCGACTGTTGTCCATCGAGCGCGTCCGGCCTCAGAGCAGGGGGTCCCAATCCTAACTCTCTAAGCTTTTCACTTTTCTTTTTCGTTTTGGTATTGGAAAACTTTTACTGCTGTTGTTGTTGTTGTTGCTGCTGTTGCTGTTGTTGTCGCTTCTGCTGCGGTTGGCAGTGAAAATCACGGCAAATTACGGCCAACAATTGGCGGCCGGCTGCAACATGCAAAACATGAAAGCAACAACAACAACAACAACAGCAGAAACAACAACAGCATAAGTAATACATATTGTTTATAATGCGTTTTTTATTTGGGAAAGTCGCGTGTTGCAATTTTCTCTCTCTTTCGTTTCTTGCATTCAATTTTTTCTCTGCTTCTTGTCGTTATTTTTTTTTATTGGCTTTGTCTTGAGTTGTTTTTCATTGTTTGTTGTTGTTGTTGTTGTTGTTGTTGTTGTTGCTGTTGCTGTTGTTGCCAATTTTCACTTCACGTGGTGGCATTTTCTGACAGACGTCAGTCAAAGAGTCAGAGCGTTGCATGTTGTCTGCCCCAGCACGACACGCGCCTCCCTCGAACCCCATTGTACCCTTCGGCACCTTAGTAGCCCATCCCTCTCCTTCGATCCTCCCTTGCCAAACATTCGACAACCCCTAGAGTTAGTTTCAGCCAGTTTTCGTGCCGCTGTTTCAAGTGCGAGATTGCCTTGGTGTTTGCTGTTGCTGTTGTTGTTGTTGTTGTTGTCTTGATTGACAAGTGACAACATATTATTGGCGTATCGTTTCAAGCTCAGCCAAGTTTTTGTTAAGTAAGTTAGTTGTTGTTGCTGTTGTTGTAATTGCTGTGGCATTGTGTGTTTACCTGTAGTGTGCAACTTGATGTGATTTTAGTTTAAATATGTATATTACTACGATTTTATCTATACAGATTGCTTCACATTTACAAGTGTTGTGAAACGATTTGTTTATCTTGATACTCTGGTCGTGGGCTGAGCTGTCGGGCGCTTGGCTTTGTTTTGCCTAGAGACGGATAAGTTTGTTTGAATCTATAACAGCTAGCTTAATTATCCAAGTGCATTTGGCAGGTTCGGATAAAAGCCGGATAAACTGGGAGAATGCAAGCTACTCTCAAAAAGTGTTGTGCGTATAAGCCAGGTCTACATTGGTTTGGAATAAGCTCCGGATAAACTTTGATAATCTTAAATAATTGCAATTTGTCTGCTATGCGTGTTGTTCTGCATTATTTTCGTTCCGGATAAGTTTTCATTATCCCGGATAACTCTGGATAAACTCTGATAAGTGCGGATAATAAAGAACACCTTCATATATTTTAATTTCTGTGCTTCTCAGCCCCAACAAATAAATTTAAGCACTTGCAAATGCTTTAATATATGCTCATAAATGATTTGATTTGGTTTTAAATTACTTCCCCGGGGATAAATTTGCAATCCATGTTTGTGGCTTGTTTGTCACAGCTCACCTTGAGGCACTTGTGCCGATTGCATTGCCGTGCGCGCGCGTGTGTGCGAGTGTGTGTATGTGGGCGTGGCATCTCTTTAAATTTTCTAGCTTACCATGTGCATAATTTATGTTTTTTGCGTTATACAAATTTGTAAAATGCATCATTTATCTTCGGGCCAAAGCTGACGCCGTCGTCGACTGCAGCGTAGACCGAAAACCGCCCCCGAGCAGCAACTGACACCCTCCAATCGAGCCGCCCACACCAACCGCCAGCCCCGAACGCACCTAGCGAGCGCACCCTTTGCGTGTTGTGTCTGTCTTTGGACTTTTTATTTTGGAAATGGGCAAAGGAAGGCAGCAAAGAAGTTGAGTGGCTTTGGCACTGGGACTGGAACTGGAACTTGAACGGGAACGAAAGCGGGAACTGGTGGTTACACAAAATCGATTTGCAATCCGAAGGCATTGCCATTGCAAAGAGTTTTCAAAATTTGCTAACCAATAAATGTCTGAGGGTCAAAGTTAAGCGATTGGCGAACATTTTAAATGAAGTTCGGTTAATTATTATGTTTTTAGGGAGTTGATAATAAAGGAACTATAATTAGGTGCAGCTATCACATTCTTTATTCATTATATTTCGAATCTGAGTTTCTCCTATTCATTAATTTTCATGCGGAACGATATCTAAACTTTTTCCCATTTAAACTAAGATGTCCATTACACAATCGGACGCTATAGATTTACCGAAGACTAATGATATTTTAAACAGATTATGAAATATCCATTAGAAGTTCATTGTAAAACAAAAAGGTCTTTTTTACTTTCGATTTGCCACAAACTTTCCACCTCTCTAATATACATTTTTTAAAAAGTTTTTCTTGAAGTTAGTTCATCTACATCAGATAAGGTGACTACTGTGAACAAGTAAGAGGTTCTAGTCGGGAGCTCCCCACTAGGAGATACCCTGAACCCTCTTCTTCCAACATATATATATATTCTATTTTAGAAGCTATATGTCAAGTTTGGTGACTCTAGCTCTTATTATTTACCAAAATAGCCCAAAAAACAGGATATCGATATCGATTTTGACCGATTGCTTGGAAACGGAGTAAGTTATCGATTATCGGAAACAAACTCGATCTGCGCAGGCAGATCATCTACATCTAAAATTTCAAGTCTCTAGCTCTTATAGGTTCTGAGATCCTTGCGTTCATACATAGGGACAGACGGACAGACAGACAGACGGACATGGCTAGATCGTCTCGGCTATTGGTGCTGTTCAGGAATATATATACTTTATGGGGTCGGTGATGCTTCCTTCTGCCTGTTGCATAAATTCGGATTTTGCACAAATACAATATACCCTTATACCCATATTTAATGGCCTGTGCGTTGATCATCAGTCAGTCAGTCAGTCAATCAGTCAATCAGTCAATCAGTCAGTCAGTCAGTCAGTGCTTGCTTATGTGTTCCACTGTGCACAGTGGTCTCAGTTTGTACAGCATTCTCACGCCTCGTTTCGCCTCATAAAACTGGTTTGCTTTGGGGGCGGGCAGCTCTCGTTTATGGGTTCCACTCGTACTTGGCTCGTATAACACACACTTATATACATACGCACACTAACTAATGCACGCACACATGCACAACAAGCTCACACACACAATGTCACGTTGTGTATTTGGCGCACTTCAAAGGCTTTTATGCGTTAGTTGCTGGGGTCCTAAAAAGGGCAAAGGGGCAAGGCTGAGGGATGTGCTAGGGTGGGGAGGGGGTCGAAGGGAGGCGTGGTGTAGCTGAGAGAAAATGCATATTTGAAAATTTTACATCTTTTATTTATTATGTTTGGCAAATTTCATTGCATATTAATAATGCAATTTTCTGCTGCACTTTGAGCTGTGAAATTGAGAGGCGGCTGCTCAAAGTGCTTTGCCAACCCCTCCCACACCCCTCCAGAGCTAAAGCTTATTTATAAACGACAGGGAAAGCTGCGGCCAACCGCAGACCACCCAACCCACCCACCTCGCTGCCCGATCCTCTCTTTTTGCAGCCATTTGGCCAATTGTCTTGCAGATTTTAATTGCTGCACGCCGCAGATAACAAACAAGACAAAGGCGTAGCAACAGCAGCAGCAAGGGGGGAGTGGATCGAATGGAGGGTGCCCTTTTAATATTTTAACCCTTAAATAATAATGCAGATTTCTTTTTGCATTTATTTTATGCATGTTGCGTTGAATTTATTGAAAATTGCACATGAAAATCACGTGACTACACACACACACACAAGCGAAGGGGCACACACACTTACTCAAGGGAGTGGGGCTGCTTCTTTGAATGCGCTGTAGTCATTGTCAAGGGGTATGCTGGATTTGTGCCAACTTATGTAACAGGCAAAACAAACCATCGATGATCATATAAGGCATAAATATTCTTGAGCAGGAAGACAATCGAAGGTAGCCGACTGTAGGAATACCCTACGAATCTAACTCTCTACACAAGCTAGATACTTCAAATGCTGCATATAGTTTTTCTTTCCATCAATAATAACATCTTACATTTATACAAGCCGAATGCACCTAAAGACCTCAATACCTCATTTTGTAAGGTATTATCTTTAGTTTTGGTATATGCTATATTTAAATCCAGAAAATTATAAGCCAATCGGACATTGAATTATGCAGTTATTAAGGATTTCGTTTTTCACAAAGTGTGACAAAGCAAAAGAGGAAGCACAGCTGTCAACTCCAGTGTGTGCTGTGTGTGTGTGTGTGCATTAATGTATGTGCATGTAATATGTAATATATAAAAATGTTCGAATGTATAGCGCTCTGTTTACAGGGTATTTTGTAGTCGCGCACGCTTGACTCTCTGCTGTGACTTGTTTCCTTTTTGCTTTGAGCAGCCTGCCCTTGCAGCTCCTCTGCACTCGTCAAGCCTTCCACACATGGACTAACAGCGTGTGCAAAGCAAGACAAGCGGGCAACCGTTCCCTCTGACAGACCCCCCCGCCTCCCCTACCCCTAACATACTACCCTTGCCTCGAGGCTGGCCTTAAAATCGATAAACTCATTTTGAAGTTGTCGCTCCTTCTCGCTCGCGCTCACTGTGTGCCTGGGCTCTTTGTACGTGTGTGTGTGTGTGTCTACTTACTTTTATTTTCTATGCGCCTATTTACCCCGCGCTCTGCAAGCACCCCTCCCTCGGGCTTGTCAGCTTTTAAAGCTCTGCTCATCTGAATTTGCGGCTGTTGCTTTTGCAGCCAGCAATAAATTTGCCTTACAGTCAACATTTCAGCTAATTAATTTAATTAAATTTGTATGCTCCAAAGTGCGGGCAGCTTCTATTTGTCTCTCCCTCTTTTCCTTTATGTTTTTTTTTTTATAGCTCGTAATGCTCAGTGGGTAGCTGGCAATTTACAACGGGATTGTCACCTTTTTGCTTTTAATCGGGGTATTGAATTTGATGGATCTATTCAGATTATGTGCTGCAAATGTACAAAGAAACTGGGAGGTTAGCTTTAACATGCGCAGCAGGGCGACACGGATGAAATGTTTACTCGAATAGGGATTGCTTTAATAAAGCGAAGACTGCGAAAATACTTAAAAAGCGATTCAAAATCAAAATGAGTTTTAAATATTAATCCGCTTTGGAATTATTATCCTTGGTCTGTTGCCTGAGTAAATAGGAACTTAAAGCTCTCATTTGTTGAGCTCTTTTTTTCAATTTCTCCAATTAAAAGAATAAACTTTAATTTATTATTTCCCTTTCCTAATTAGCAAATATAACTATATTTTATTCGATTTTAACATTGCTTCACTTTCACAAGTATATCCAGAGAATACTTTTCAATTAAAAATAATTACCAGCTGCATTCAATTTTCAACCAATTTAAACTTACTTTTTAAATAGATCCCAAAAATGTTTTTAATTTTAAACGGAATTCTAAGCTGCATGTTAATCTGCCTGCCTCTTGCTTGCAATGCGCTTACTATTAAAGCGATATGGCAACGCCGAGCAGTGTCAGTGTTGATAAACCAAACCGCAAGCTACCGCAATTTCTCAATCATAAATGCTGACAATGTTGTCACTGGACAGAGGAGCTAAGTCCAAAGCCACCTGCACCACAATGCCCACTTGTAGTCCCCACGCCCAACTTTTTCTGGAGTGGATTCGACTTGTCGACTGTTGAGCGACGACAGCATTTGCCATTCGGTTTGCCGTCTTTTCTGACTGCAGGATAAACGGGTGCAGGAGAACGAGAGACAGGATAACGGCGCCAGACGCCAATTGCCAGACGGCAGTTAGCATTGTGCGTCGGCATTTGCCATCCTTAGACCCCAATCCCGCCTCTCCCTTCCCTCCCTTCCTGCTGGCCTGCACTTATCTCTCGTATTTATCCCCATCTGCATTGCTTCACGCATTGCACTTCTCCTGGCTGCACTCTTGGCTTCCCATTTGATGGCGTTGCGAGTCTGTCGATTACTTGCGTTGAGCTCTTGGCTGCCTAACGGATATTATATAGAGGGTGCCCAGCTCTGGCTGGGGTAGCATACGATGCAGTCATATGTAAAATTAACCCAAACAAGCCAACAAACCTAAGTGTTATATATTTAAGACTCTTTGCAAGGGATTTCTTGTCTCTAAATATGCTGGCAATTTAACGCAAGAATAGACATTGAAAAAAGCTCATTAAAAGCTGATCTAAATAAACAACTTGGTCACTCTCAAAAAAGAAGAGCTCACTAAAAGCTTATTAAAAGCGCATGTGACAAGTTAGAGAGCTTTTTATTCCATACTTTGAATGGATATTTAATTCTATTTAAGTTATTTATGATTTATTCCATTTATTTGTTCCATTCAAATAACTAACTTGTTCACTCTTAATTACAAAGCTCCTTAAAAGCTCATTAATGCTATTAAATATAACATTTTAATAGAACAAATAACTAATTAAAAGCAGAAATTCTGCACAGATCGTTAACAGCTCATATTCTGCAATTAACAGCGACCTAGAGAGCGTCACAGCTATTCAAGTATATATTAATGATGTTAAGATAAATGTTATATGATAAAAGGCACCCTTTAACAACTTTTCGAAAAGTTTTTAATATATATCCCATAACTTAAAACATTCTAAGTGCCCTGTTAAAAATTACTTAAGCTAAATTTACTACAATTGGATTGTTAACTTGCCTTGTTGATTTCCAGATTTCGAATTTTGTTTTATTCTATGTTATTCCATTCCTATTCCTATTCCTATTCCTATTCCTATTCCTATTCCTATTCCTATTCCTATTCCTATTCCTATTCCTATTCCTATTCCTATTCCTTTTCCTATTCCTATTCCTATTCCTTTTCCTATTCCTATTCCTATTCCTATTCCTATTCCTATTCCTATTCCTAATCCTATTCCTATTCCTATTCCTATTCATATTCCTATTCCTATTCCTATTCCTATTCCTATTCCTATTCCTATTCTTATTCCTATTCCTATTCCTATCCTATTCCTATTCCTATTCCTATTCCTATTCCTATTCCTATTCATTCCATTCCTATTCCTATTCCTATTCCTATTCCTATTCCTATTCCTATTCCTATTCCTATTCCTATTCCTATTCCTATTCCTATTCCTATTCCTATTCCTATTCCTATTCCTATTCCTATTCCTATTCCTATTCCTATTCCTATTCCTGTTCCTATTCCTATTCCTATTCCTATTCCTATTCCTATTCCTATTCCTATTCCTATTCCTATTCCTATACCTATTCCTATTCCTATTCTTATTCTTATTCTTATTCCTATTATTTTTCCTTTTTCCTATTCTATTCTATTTGATTCCATTGTACAATCGTTAACATCTTTTTCTGGTTTATTCTAGGATACATTGCTATTATTATCTCAGTGGTTTTCATTTTGGCTTATTACAACTTTAATTTCTAGTACAGTCCATTTCTGGAATTTGTTCTTAACATTTCAACCATCTGGCAACGCTTGATGGCTGTCATAATAACCATAACGGTTATGTCCAACCAACATGGACATCAGCAGTTATTTTGACCAACTGGAAGAAGAGCTAAAGACCTGAAGGCGGTCTCTTGACCGTTGTCCGGCTTTTGCAACTTGCTTTGCACTCTACTTTGCACCCTACCTTTTTGCCATAGACGCACCGCTGTGACAATAAAAACAGTTGTTAGATGCTCTTCATTAGATTTGTTGTTGTTGTTGTTGTGACTTTTGTCTCACCTGCAGCGAAATGTGCTCATTTTCTCTGGACTGCCCGCTGTCTTAATTCAGGCATTTTGATGCCGTGCAATTGCATATGACATGCGATTAGGCAGCGAAGCGGATGGGCTGGGCAGGGAAGGATTCGACTCTAATGAGCTTTACGCTTGACGCTTTTGCTGCCTGCCCCCCATTGTGACTGTGTTTGATGATTGAGTGGCAACTGATTGTCGTTTAATGCGAGCTGTATGAGCCGAGTCCTGGCCTTTCTCGGCTTTCCATCATTTGGGGCTTATGTGGCGTATGCGCAATATGCGAATGCACTCGCAGCGGCCACCCTTAAGCTGCTGATTAGCGAGGGAGCTTGGAACAATGGGGACGACTGACCACTTGGGCACATTGTGTGCCAAGGGTAGGGGATTTTCGTTAACGGGATTTTCGTGGCAGCATTCTCATTTTCATAGCAGCAAAACATTTTTCATTACTTTACTCGAGCGGAAATGGCAAATTAACTGCACAAATACACGAGCACACAGCGCACACGTCGGTATGACTGTGTGTCTGCGTGTGTGTGTGTGTGTGTGTGTGTGTGTGCACGTGTGTGTATTTGATTGTATGCTCATTTATTCATTACACTGCAGGGTCGCTGGCACGCCTACTTTTTAAAAACGCCCACCAAGCCTCAACTCATTGACTGAGCTACAAAAGTCGATTTGGGTTCAGTGCGGGCTGCCTTTATGCTGTATGCCCTACACACGCGGGTGCTTGCGACTTGTCATGCGCTCGTTCAGCATTGCATCAGACTTAAGAGTCATTCAGTGTGCATATTTTAAGTATTCATATTAATCATGTACGCGGATTTCTTTGAATAAAGCAGAAATAGCGCAAAGTTCAGCTCAAATACTAAATAGAGTGTATATGGACAGTTTATGTGTTTTGAGAAGAAAATTGTATGTTAATAATAGAATAAATGAATAATTAAGAGAGCTAAAGATTACGAAAAGTCATAATTAGTTTTAAGGACCGAATTTACAAACCAACTTGAGAACTATTTAAGATATATTTTATGAGCTACTATTTCACTAGAGAATATGTTTAAAAGAAAGATTAACAAACATGAGTTTATATGAACAAAAAAATGTGAGTGTGGGGTTCGAGCCTGTTCAAGTTTGTTTGAATAGAAGTTCGAGTTCCAACCTTGTCAGTAGAATGTGGATAAGTTCAAAGAAGAGAGAAAGATATTCGTTTTAGTTGATATGCAAAAAAATTTCTGGAGCTTTCGAGGCATTTTATCTACGCAATCTTTGCAGGCTTTTGTGTTATTGTTGTCTACCTTATAAATAAATATTCAGTTAAAAACAAAGCAAAAGTCAGGGCGGAGGATGATGAGAAGGATGATGATGATGATCGGGATGATGATGATGAGTTGAGTGCAGGCAACGATTGAAACTGACGACATCGTTATCAATGTCAACGATGACGAAATGTTTGTAAATAAACAAATGCCCGAGCAAAAACAACAACAACAACAACAGCGAAATCAACGATAACAAATAGAAATGTTTAATGAATCGCGCCCCTGCCCAGTCGAGGGAAAGGTGCTGCAGTGGGAGGCAAAGGGCGGAGGAGGGGTTGAACAATGAGCTCGCTCAACGATATGTAGAAAAATTTACGTCTGAGTGAACTTTAGCCAACTGGACAGACACACAGACACGGGGAGAGGGGGCAGACTGCCAAGGGGTAGCCGAGTGGACAGTCAAATATATCAACAGACGCCGCCGACGACGACGGCAACGAGAAAAAACAAGAAAAACGGAAGTTCAAAAGGTGACAATGACAAAGACAACGACAACATTCGCGCTGATGGAAACGTGCGGCGAGGCGAGGCGTGGCGAGGCGAGGGCGGGGTTAAGCGACATAGGGGTGGGGGTGGGGGCTGGTCAAAGGCTGACTGACAACTGAGCAATTTTTTGCAATGGACGGCGGCAAAATTCACTTTAAACAATTAAATTTATGCGATTGTTGTTGTTGTTGCTGTTGTTGTTATTGTTGCGGCAGATGAAAGAGCGAAAGAGGTAAGTAAGAAGAAGAGCTGCCCAGCAGCTGTACAGGAAGGAATGTCAAAGGTTAAAACTAGGCCGGAGCCAGGGTTGCCAGCAGGCAGGCTTTATCAATAAGCGCCAGGAGTATACTAAATTACACGCTTAGAAATGTTTATATAAGATTAATTCACAGTTATGCGCTTTGAGTGTAAATTTCCCCCAGTTAAATACGGTTGAAATACGGAAGGAAGGAAGGCTTGAATTAAGTAAACAATTAATGAACTTAAAATGAGGTTAAATAAAGGGAGAACAAAATGTCTTATTCAGGAGTTTCAAGATTCTCTCGAAATAAGTATTTCGTTCTCAGCTTAAGATATTTGAAGCTCTGCAGTGCTCTTTATATAAGTATATGGCATTTCTTTTCTTTGAGTGTATTCCCACTTACATATACATATATATTTCTCAATATATACGCACACATACAGCGCGAGTGGCTATAAAATTTCTTTGGTTCGCATTTAAATCCGTAATTTCAATTCAACTTGTCGTGTTTACACACACAATGCATAATTTATAGAAATTTGTCTGCAAACGCAGCAACAGCAGCGCGCCAGAGCGAGAGGGCAATGCCAATTGTAGAAGCCAGCGCGTGCGAGCGAGCAGGATGCACAGACACGAGCGTCTCTCTGTTTGAGTGTGTACTTGTGTGTGTGTGTGTGTGTGTGTTAGTGTGTGAGGCTCATGTAATGTCAAGTAAGCGCTGCGTGCGACCAGCCAAAGTGGCTTCAAAAAGTATATGCATCGAAAGAAACAAAATGAAATATACTAGCTGTGCAATTAAGGCTTAATATATCTGGCAACTATTTAATTAAATATTAAGAAAAATCCAAAATAGTAATGATATTTGTAATGCCACTATATCCCTATTTCGTTCTGCTCCAGCCTTATCAACTTCTATAAATTTTGTTATTTTCCTATGTGCACATACTTTCAGTACACACTGTTCTTATAGGCAATCGTTCGCCCCTGTCCCATTTCCTTTCCCTTTGGTTATGTGGCGCATATGGCGAGCAACGTGTGCCTAGCAATGTGCCCCAGCCCCCGCCCACCGCTTCTCACACCGACCCTCTGTCAGCTGACACCCTGACTACAGCCTCATGAGCTGCTGCAGCACTTCGCTTCCCTCTACCTCTGCAACTGCTCTCCCCTCTCTATTCGCATTCGCCTCGTTTCGTGCGCTTTGGAGCTGTAATGGGGCAGCTCCTCGTGCCTGTCATTGTGAGTGTGTATGTGTTTGCATGCATGCGCGCGTGTGTGTGTGTGTGTGTGTGTGCTTGTGTTAAGCTCGACGAAGCTTAAAAGCTTTGTTTGCGCCAGGCACGACTCAATATTTGCTCCTGCTGGACTGCGTTGATTTTGCCCACTGTGCGGCGATGGAAAGTAAAAATGGAATTTTATTTAATTATTGCCTAATTAGCAATGGCCAAGCAATTAATTTGCATCTTTTAATTAAGCGAAGAGAGCGGAAAATCTTGAGAGCAGATGCATATAAATGCTGGTATATATACATTTTTCATTTTCCTGCTAGATTTTGCTGCAAGACGCTGCTCAATTGGGGCACGTTGATAAGAAAACGTTCGCTGCTGTTTGTTGTTGTTGTTGTGGCAGTCAACAATCAAAAGTGCAAGGGGGAGGGGGGGCAGGGGGAAGTAGAGGAGAAATGCCCTGGCCATTGAGCGAGCGCCTCACGACTTGCCGCGCCCACAATTCACGCACGCCTTTAACAGAGCGCAGGAAAAATACGACAGGCAGCCACATAATCCACTTTTGCCCACCCACCTCTCACCCGCCCCCTGCCTGCCTCTATGTACACAAACCCCCCTGGCAGTCGCCATATCCCCGCCGCCTCTTTCTGTTGCTTTTGTTGCTGCAAAAATATAAAAAATAATTGGAAGTCGCTTGCAACGATGTCGTCGTCGACGTTGACGTTTTGCTTGTTAGCTGCTGCTGCTGCTGCTGTTGCAAGCAGTCCCCCTCCCCACCCCCTGACCGTACACCCCTCGCCTGCCCACTTTGCCTGCTGCGCCTCACGTTGTGGTTAAAAATCTTTTGCCTGGCTTCTCTTTTGATTTGACTTTTGTTTGCTGGTGATTAGGGCCAGCCAGCAGCTAGCTGCTCGGCAGAGGGGGGCGTGGGGGCGTGTTGGGGCAGCAGTTGCTGCCACACGAGCAGCAGCAGCAGCCTCTACCAGCTGGGCAAGCACAGCGTGTGTGCGCCATTTGTTTTTTAACAAATTTGGGCCGCCTATTTATTTTTTCCTCTAGTTTGTTGCGCTTGAGGTTATCTGAAAATTTTTAATTGATTTGCAGTCGTACGTTGAGGGGCTGCCAGGGGATTTGCATGTAAGGTGAAGTGGCAGGAGAGAAATCAAGAGAAACGGCGAAAGGTATAGAAAGGGGGGAAGCGGCAATGGGATCACAAGTGCTAACCCAGTTAAGCTCTCAGGCGCATTCAATTTGTGGCAGCAACTGGTTAGGTATTTGTTAAGAAAAATGTAAAATATTTATAGACTTTTCTAATAATACTAAAAATAACGATTCGCTCAATATTAAAAAAAATAAATAGAAATATATATTGTTTATTACTTTTCTCACAGAATTGGGTTTATATTTGATTTAATCAGATTTAAATCGATTACTTATTAATATTGCCTGATTGAGATGCCAAGTTTATTTATGGGTGAAACCATGAACAAAAAGCCAAACCTCGTGATAATCGGATGGATTTCGTTCGAGTTATGGGATTGGGAAATTTGAGGCAAACATTTTCACATGATTTTGACAAGAACTAATGTTCTCAGATTTAATTTATTATTTATTATTTAGTCTAAGATAATAAACGATTCATTTTATATTTATCGATTGCATTTATTCAAAATTATCGATCAATTATATGCCCGTTTCTATCGTTATTTACTTTTTATAACCTGAACCCATTAAAAATGGGTATAAGGGTATATTGTATTTGTGCTAAATCCAAATGTATGTAATCCAAATGTATGTAACAGGAAGAAGGAAGCATCTCCGACCCCATAAAGTATATATATTCTTGATCAGCATCAATAGCCGATTCGATCTAGCCATGTCCGTCCGTCCGTCCGTCCGTCCGTCCGTCCGTCCGTATGTATGAACGCAAGGATCTCAGAACCTATAAGAGCTAGAGACTGAAATTTTAGATGTAGATGCTCCTAGTTCCCGCGCAGATCGAGTTTGTTTCCGATAATCGATAACTTACTTCGTTTTCTAGCAATCGATAAAAATCGATGTCGATATCCTGTTTATTGGGCAATTTTGGTAAATAATAAGAGCTAGAGTCACCAAACTTGACATTTAGCTTATAAAATAGAATATATATATGCATTTGATGTTGGAAGAAGAGGGTTCAGGGTATCCCCTAATCGGGAGCTCCCGATTAGAATCTCTTACTTGTTTCTTTTGAATTTGATTTGATCAGCTTCGATTTGATCATTCTCCAATATTTCCCTTATCCTAATCCCTTATCAAATAATATTTATCTCATTTGGCGTCATCTAATCAGAAGCTGTTTGCAACGTTCTCAGATTTTCATTAGCATATATTTGTTTTCCTCTTCTTGGCAAATGACTTACACATATTGCCAGTAAATAAATAGCTTGCATTGAACTTTTGCCAGCTTATTTGTTGCTCAACGCCTGCCACGGCTGTCAGCACATTTTCCCCAGAGCCCACTTTCCCGTATATATATTTATATAGGGTGTTTGTATCCGTTGGGTTTTGTATAAACTTTTCCCCATCGCCGCTCATCACCATCAACATAATCATAATCATAACTATTATTATTAACGACACAAACAGCCTATTTAGCGTCAGGCCAAAATCACGCTCTCAAGCTCAACCACTCAGCCAGCTATCCCTGCACCCGCCCCCGCCCCCACCCAATGGCCAACCCCCGCTTGCAAAAACTTTAGCGAGCGATAAAAATTTGTCTACATTACGCCGCAAAACACAGTGGAAACGAGCAGCCGTCACAGGTTCCAGCGCGCATATGCTTTAGCGGATCCCCTATACCCCTATACCCCTGTACCCCCTGTACCCCCTCTCCCAGGCAACCTAACCCTGGCCCGGTAGGGGCGCCCAGCTTAGATAGCAACCCCTAACTATCTTGGCAACTGATATCTTGCAAGTTTTTGAGCCTCGGCGATGTCTAACGGTGTTTACCATTCGTGCAGGTCCCTGCCAACCCCAACCCCATCCCCATCCCACACCCACCCTCACCCTCACCCTCACCCCTTAACCCATCTACAGGCACCGTTTTTAGAATGTGTGTATGTGTGTGTGTGCGCAATTTGTGGCCTGGCTTTAAGCCCTTTTCTGTGCGCATGTCCTGCCACAAAATCAGCCCCACAGCTAGCTCCCTTGCGACACTTGTCTTTGGGGCAATCTTCTACTTATTGAAAATGTTTAAAGTTTTTGTGCCTGTCTCTATTAATTGGTTGTCTGCCCGTACACTTAGCGAAAGCAAAAACTGCATTTGGCACTTAAATCAAGCACAAATGTTCATGAAATCCCGCTGCATATTCTTAAACTAAAAGAAAAATTCTTATTTCGATAAATTTTTAACTTTTCAACTTTAAAGATAATACATACTTATTTTAAGAAAGGAAATTATTCTTGAGATTTCTTGATTTTCACTGACCCTTGGCTTTGGAAAAAACTTATTTTAAGAACTTTTCTACTCAATGCAAGAAGATGTTTTTTGCTTAGTTTAAGCATTTAAATTCTTTAAATAAGTAACTTTAAACTTAGTTTCAGCCCTTTTTATGTACTTAAACTTCAACTTCACTGTCAGGGATTATTTATACTTAATTTAGGAATGTCCAAAATTGAGATGTACTTAAAACGTTAGAATTTATAAAAGCTTTTTTCTTGATTTCCCTTGACCCTATTAGAGATTTTGTAAAAGACTTATTTCAAGAATTTGAATACCAATTATTGAAATTTTTCATTTTATACGCTTATTTTAAGAAATCAAATTCTGTGATTGATTAATTTAAGCTTAGTTGTTTCAGTCATTTTCAATCGCTTAAAGCTAAACTAAAGTCAGATATTTATTTTATGTTCAAATTTCTAACTGTCTTTTTCTCTGAGTGCACTTTTCTTGATTTCCACTTGACCCTATTAAAGCTTGGCTTTCTGACAGCCTTCGAACTGGCGCGTTCTCGCTTCCGTTTCGGCTACTCGTTTCTCGCGCTCTGTTATTTTGCTTTATCGAGTTAACTGATTTTTGCCATATAAACAAATAAAAGAGCGCAAGAGCACAGAATAAATAAACAAATGGAGTTAAATTTAATTTCATTAAACGGCTGCCAGCGACGACGTCGACGACGAGGGACGACATCTAATTGAATGTCGCACACGACGCCAGCGTCGTCAACGTCGTCGACGTCGTCTTCGTCAGCGCGGCTCTGAAATGCACTTGACAAAAAGAAGCCAAGAAAATTGCAGCTGCATGAACGCAACAATATAAATAGAGATCGACTTGCAAACACTCTGGAATATATTTTTGTCTAGCTTAAAATCCCAACTGAATTATCTTATGTATTTCCAAAACACACAAAATAGTACTTAAGTAGGGCAGACATAAAGATCGACTTGCAGATACCCTGCAATATATTTTTATCCAGTTTAGGTTTAATAGTTATTTTGAAATGTTGTGCAACGTTTTTTCTTTGACATTTTCAGTCAAAATGCATATACCCAACTTCACAGTTTGCCTTACAGGGTTAATTTTTTAATCCGTTCTCTCTCTCGCTCTTTCTCTATCTTAAGTTGAAACGTATTTCCAAGTGTTTTCTTTGACCATTCCAGTCTAGCCGAAAATACCCAACTTCACAACCGTCTTACAGGGTATAACAATTGCTGCATTCCTCACGTTAGTCTTTCTTGCCCACACACTCATTCTCTGGGTCCCTCTCTCGCTCTCCCTCTCCCTCTCTCTCTCTCTCCCTCTCTCTCGCTCTCCCTCTCTCTCTCTCTCCCTCTCTCTCTCAGCTACAGCTGCAGTTTAAAGCGGCTTCAGCGCTTGCATTGCCTCAAAACAAAATTCAATTAAGTTGATTGCAAATCGTGTCATGTTTATAGGAAAGAAATTCTAATGAGGGCGTTGGGCTTGCCCATGGATGGGAGGTTTTTCAAAGAGAACAGAATCAAAAAATGGATTATTACAGTGATAACATTGATATGATTTAATTATTGAGTGATACATTGCGTATACGTAATATGTAATTGGAAATGTTAAAAATATCTATGACAGACTTGAACTGCATATTTGGCCATATCTATAGGGCATATTTGTATTATTATTCGGATAATATTTATTATAATGCGTATACGCATATATATATAGGGTATATTTTAGTGCAAATATATATTCACTCCAATTAAAGAATTCAACCAAGTGCGAGCCGAAGTTGTTTGTTTTGCTTAACCTTTACTCAGTTTACTGTGAAGTACTCTTAACTGAAATTCCTTCATTTAATGCGAGGCTTTATGCACATATTTCTGGCTTTCACAAATAACTGTAAATGCCAGTTCAGAAAAACAAAAATCAATTATTCAAATATTTTCCTCTTGGCATAATGCAATTTTCATTTCACACATTTAACGCGTTTCACACTTCTCACATTTAAAATTTGCCTCATGTCATTTTGTTGTTGCTGTTGTTGTTGTTGTTGTTGTTGTTGTTGTCATCTATTGGCCAACTCTAGTTGTCAGGCTAATTGAATTTGTCAGCACGTCGCTGCTGTTGGCTATCACTTGCATTTTTATATTGCCTTTTGCTATATACAAACACATTTGATATACTCTATAATTATATTTTGCTGTGCTGTAAACCTTAGCCTTATGTACTAGAGTATAAATATTTGTATATATATTTATAAATATTTTATTTAGTTTCAAACAAACGTACAAACTGTAAGCACATGCATGCTTTGTATTTTATTCAAAGTTGAGAAAACTAATTTTAGTTTAAAAAAAAAACATATTTTAGAGTATTTGTTATATTGTTAATTTATTTCTATGCAACTGCGTGTGTCTGTAAATAATACTTTAAAATTTAATTATGCACGTATTTTTTGTTTTTATAATAAAATTGTTCCCTTTTTTCTGCACTTGCCACTGTTGATGATTTATTTTTGCACTTACGTGTAAAATATATTAATTAATTTACAAAACAGATGCGGCACTTGTGACGCTTGACAGCCACAATAACAACAACAACAACAATTATATAGGAAGTTTTTAAATTTTTATTCAAGTGCAATACAGTGCGTATACGTGTTTAAGTTTTTATTTAATTGTTGCTACTGCACGAAAAATTAGTTGAAAAATGGAAAAGGAACCTAAAAATATTTAAACAAGAATGCTTTTAAATTAATTTTCCCATTTTTTTGTGCAATTTTCATTGGCGGCAACACAAAATTAAGCAATGAAAAGTTGAGAAAACAAGCGTTTGATTTCACTAATTAATTTTTTGTTGAGAAACAAACTTGTATCTATTGAAGTCAAACAGAAATTTGTTCTAAAATAAACGCTGAAACCTCTAATCAATTTATTATAGTTCAAATTGCTTTTTGTTGCCAAGTTTAACAGTCTGTTCGACACACGCGACTGTTAGCTAACAGCTCTTTAACAGCGCCCCGCACTAGTGTTTTGTCAATTTCTTTTGTTATGCTACGATTGTTTGTCTATGCTTTCTGGCACTCACTCACTCACTCACCCTCGCACGCGCTCTCCCACACTCTCACACGTTGTCGCTCATTCTCAGTGTATAACATAAAGCCTCTGTGTACATTTTAATGGCAAATCTGCTGCCATTTGCGGCACATTTCGCGTACAATTTTCGTTTTTGTTATGCCCACATATTTATTTTAATGGTTCGCTCAGTACAGAGCAGTATGCGGGGGGCGGCAGTCGCAGCATAACGTCGCAAAGGGGCGCACTTTACATTTGTTTTGTTTATTTTGGCGTGAGCGTTGCCCAGAGCTGCATGAAGAGAGCACGCCAGTTGCGGCCACTGCCGGCTGGGCGAGAGCAGAGAGAGAGTGTGAGTGCGAGTGTGAGTGAGACATGTTGAGCAGTTGTTGGTGTTGGCATGCCATTTCCCGTTATCAGTGGCAGACTTTCTGCCAACCTGCTGCCAGCTGCCGCAGTCGCAGCCGCAAAACGTCAGCGACGCGCCGCTCAACGGTGACGTCGAGAGCGTCGCCATTGCCGCCTCTGCCATCGTCGCTCTCTCTCTCTCACTCTCTCTCTCTCTCTCTCTCTGTCACTCTCTCTCTGCTGACGTCGCAACGTCGCAGCTAATTTTGGATATCTAAGCGAGCAGAAATATTTTTAGCTTCGCTTTGGCCGTCGCGCACGGCAGCCACATGCAGATTTTTGCAATTGTTTGCCTTTTTTGGCCGCTGACGTCGACGTCAGCGCTAACGTCGGCGTTACTGCTGTTATTGCTGCTGCTGCTGTTCTTGTCATTATTGTTGTTGTATTTTTAGCCAGTTGATTTATCATTCGAGTTGCGTTCACGCTGCATTTGTTAATCAGCATTCTCCCTCTCTCTTTCTCATTGCAGGTGAGTTTCGTTTTAGTGTTGACAACGCTCAATTTTAAGCGGAAACGTAAGTAGCGTAAACAATAATCAGAGTGCGAAATATAAGTGGAAATGCAAAGGGAATTCTGTACAGATTAACAACAATGCATGACATAATCTGAAATGTCACTCACCTGGGTATTGTATGTTCCGATATTGGTAAAGAAAAACGGTTTTCCTATTTGCCGTGTTAGGTTAAATAACAAGTTGTTGTCGTTGTTATACGGGAACTTAATCAAATCCTGAGCATAAAGTGTCATAAAATCAAATCGTAAACCTCAAACCTTGGCAAACAAAGCCCAGTTTAAGCACACAAACACACACATACACATGCACATGCATACGAATACAGTGTACGAGTGGGAGCGAGATACCAATACAGATTTAGAATTGTGTCATCGCGTAAACAAACAAAGTCAGTTGTCACTTGTGTGTGTGTGTCTGTGTGTGAGTGTGTATTAAAAGCCAAGCCAAGCCGAGCCATGACGAGACGAAGCGAGACGCACAGCGCCGAAATACCAAACGCAGCACAGACCAAGGCGACGTCTCTCACTCCCACCCCAACTTGACGCCCGCCCCCAAAAACTGCAAGCGCCTGGGCCAGCTGCGCTGTTGCAGCGGCGTCGCATTCGCTGGCGCTGTTACTCTGCTGCTTGTTCTTTCCTTTCTTTCTTTACATTTTTCTTAGACACCAACACATTTGCATTTATAGTTCAATGTTGTTGTTTCTTTATTTTTTTTTTTTTTTCTGCTCCCAGATTTGAAGTGTTTACATATTGCGTTTGAATTATCGTTCAGCTGGTTTTTTTCCCCTTTGATTTTTGTATTTTGTTGTCGATTTGCTGCTGCTGTTGTTGCCTGGCGCTGATTTCTGTGCTGCCTCTTCACTTTTATATTTAAGCTAATTTTAGTATTTGGTTTTTCATTTGCATTTCAATTAGAAAATATATGTACATACATATGTAGGTGTTGTAGACTGTACTTTTATGTATTTTGTTGTTATTGGTGCGTACGAGAAATCTTGTTGAATTTAGTTTTTAAGGCATTTTTGCATTATTTAACATACTAGAGTGTAGCTGTTAAATGAGGATCGAACAGTGATTGCTTTTACAGCAAGCAAATGCAGCTAACAGTTCGCTTCAAGCGCAAGTTGCATATACTCTCTCTCTCTCTCTCTCTCGCTGTTAGTAACAGTGCTGCGCTGACCTCGCTTGATATTAAATTTTCAAGTGAAACAAACGATCGCCTGTTAATAACAGTGCCCTAAGCTCAGCTTGCATTTGCTCTCATTCGCACGCTTCTCGAACTCGCTGTTAACAGCCGATTTGAGCTCTGCTGCGCTGACCTCGCTCTTCTCTGCTTTTCGTTCAGTTCAAGTCAAGTTTTATGCGTCGCAATTGAAGCCCAAGTTTGCTCAACAATCACAACAACAGCAGCGAAATCCCTTGAAGCGTTGCGTTTTTCACCATTGTTTATTTTATTTTGTATATTTTTTTGTTTTTGCGCTTCGGCTTGTTTGATTTAGCTTGCTCACCTTCGGCTCAACGAAAGGCAGCGACAGCGACAGCGACTGCGGCGGCAGCGGCAGCGGCTCGTGCTGTTACATTTGAATGAGCACGTCGCTGCTTTTGTTGCTGCTGCTGCGCTGCCTTGGCATAGGGGGAGTTGGCAGGCAGCAGTGTCGCCGTCGCCGTCGCCGTCGCCGTAGTCATTTATCACCGGCCTCTTTTTGCCCAGTCTTGGCTCGACCGTGCGTCCGACCGCCCGCCCGCCCGCATTCACCATAAATATCATATTAAATATTTGCCATAGAATCGTCGTCAGCAGCAACGTTTGCATTACCGCCAAATGTTGTCTGTTTATCTCGCCTAGTTATTGTTTTGCCGTGGTTCAGGGGCGGTGCTGGTAGGAGGGGACGGCGTGAAGGGGAAGGGGGAGGGGGGGTTGCAACATTTGGCAAGACGGTGGTTGTTGTTAACTTTTTGTGGCATTGCCAGTTGATTGGATTGCCATGAGATGAACCAGAGAGTGTCAATGTGTGTATGTGTGTGTCCTTCTGTGTGTGGCATGTGATTTATGAGTCCCCAGCGCTGATATGGGATATTGGATAAGGCCATACAAAAGATACAATGTGATTAGCTGCGAGGGTGCTGCCAATAGAAACCAAGTTCCGAGCACATCACATAAGAATCCATGCGAGTTGCGTAATTCACAAGTCATTCCCGTTTTTTTTTCACACGGATATCTATAGACTGCATAAAGTTAGGGTAGATTTCTTTCAAACATATAGACAAGAAACCCTAGATCCTGAATAACCGATTAACTGTTTGAGTGCCTGATGATTATCTTTTTTGGTGGAGTAGCTGGCTTTTCGGATGCACGTGAAAACGAAGATTGAGCTATTCCACACATTTTCCACCACGACGCGTGGAATTTAAAATGTCTTGGCTTTTGGCTTTTTCAAAGATCTTTATGAAATTATGTAAAGAATTTCGATACCCTGTGCAACTCGAGATGTTAATATATCAAAAGTATACATATATTAAGAGCCAAAGTGGAGAGGGGGAACTAAGTTGGCTTTGAAAAAAAAAACTTGCGAGCTCTGAACAATATCAATTCCAATTTGTTTTCACAATTCTCAGCGAAAGCAAAACCTTAATACGGAATATACATTAAATTTGATTCAATAATCGTCAGCATGCAAACTCCAGAGGATCAAATATTTACCTGCGGCTTTGAGGTGTTCGGCGAGGTGCAGGGCGTGCGAATGCGCAAAGCAACCCGCTCGTTGGCCCTGGCGAACGGGGTGCGCGGCTGGGTGATGAACACGGATCGCGGAACTGTTACCGGCGAGCTGGAGGGCACACTCCCAAAGGTGAACGAGCTAAAGTTCTGGCTGCTCTGCTTTGGCAGCGAGAAGGCGGTCATCGAGCGGGCCGAGTTCACGCCCACAAAGGAGATACCTGTGCACAGTTTCGATAGCTTTACCATACGCTATCATTCAGATCGGCGGGAGGAGCCCCAGGTCGTCTAGAGTTCATGTCTCGGAAAGTTTTGGCGTTGACAAAATTAATTGATTGTTGATCGTTTGTGTGTGTTGTACATGAAATAAACCTGGTTCAGATCCCGAGCCCCCATCTCGAACATCATTTATAAAACTCAAACATGCTGCCAGCCGCTAATTAAGCATTGCCATCGGACGCGCACTCAGGCCAAGTATCTAAAAGATACACACATATATATATATATGTACATTCAGATACATATATATACATATATCTATATATCTTTGGACGGGCACACACCTGCAGCCTCTGGCTGGGCCGCATTTCCAGTTGAACGCCGCCCCGAACTGGCAATGAGTTTTTACGAGGCAACATCGAAGCAACAGCTACAGAAAACAGAGCCATAGAAATGGCTGCCATTGTCGTTGCCCCTGCCACCAACGTCTCCGCCTCCCTCCCCGTCTCCGTCTCTGTCTCCGTCTCTGGCCATGCCAACACATGACGAAATCGCCGGGTAGCACGATTTCGCACGAGGTGTGCTGGGCATTGCGTATCCGAAAGGTACACAACTAAACCCATGAGATATACCATAAAAATCGAAATATTTACTTATATTATCCGTATAGAACAGAGGTTTATCAACTAAGTTGTACTGGGTCATGGCCTTTGCCTAAGACATTTCTACAGTAAGGCGCTATTTCGTGGTTCGAACCAGCAACCTTCTTCAGTTGACCGAATGTCCGACTCAGAGTAATCAGTTACTCTTATCAGAAGGGGATATAGTCATAAGCTACCAATATTACGGTCTAAATAACGCCCTGGTTAGACTTAACCTAGGTTCGAACCAGCAACTTTCTCAGTCATTAGTCTTGATGGTGGAATCACGTCGATAACTCATCTGTGTTATAGATAACTAAGTATATATGTATTTCCATATATTTCCCTGCTTTTCAGATTTCAAATTTCTTACTATTTCAATTAACTAGTCTGTACTTCCAATCCGAAAATTCATTGCTCTACAAAGCAATTCATTGAGTAAAAAATATAGATATTTGCAAAATCATATAAGATATTTGCATCTTATTAGTTTTCCTGCATATGTTTCATATATTTACAGGGTATATTAGAGGCCATACTTTTTGGTTGTTCGTTTATAATCAGCAATATTAGCAGAAGAAATATTTAAAAATGTTGTTCATTTTGCTGTTCTGTATTTGGTTCACATTTTCATTTAAATTTGTAGATGTTAAATATTTTATTCCAGGGTATCTGCAAGTCGCCTGCGCTCGCTCATTACATATTTTATATGCTGCTCATGTTGTTGTTATTGTTTTTAAGTACTCAATGCCCTCCATGGGTCGCTGGCTACAGCGCGACGCCGACGTTGGCGCTGGCGCTGACGCTCATGCACTGCGCATAATCACAACAAAATCAAATAAATGAACGGCACTGACAACAACAACAGCAACAACAACAAAAGGCAGCAACAGCTACAGCAATAACAGCAACAGCTTCGTAACAGAACAACGTCGCTCGCGTCGCTGCGTATTTGCGCGCGCGTCTGTGTGTGTGTTAGCAACTTCGTTGCGTGCGTAACAGGCGCGCAGAGACACTGAGCAGCAACAGTAAACGCAACAGCAGCGCCAACATTTTTCATGCTGCTGCTGCAGTCGCAAACCTGCTGCCGTCGCCGCTGTTGCTGCGGTATTTTTATAGGTTAAACTGCAAAGTGCGTGGCAGAGTGTGCCAAAGAGGGTCTGGAGGGCGGCGCAAGGGTAGGCTGAAGCTTGGCTGTGGCTCTTACTAGTTTCAGCCGGCCGGTGTCGTTGGCATTTTGCTAGCGAGAGCAGCAGCGAGTGAGAGAGAGAGAGAGAGAGAAAAAGAGAGTGCAAACATTACACTCCTGCGCGACGCTGCGTCGGCTCTCGCTCACCCTCTCTCGCAGTCGCTGCCACTGTCGCAGTCGCTGTTGCGCTGCCGGGCTTTGAGTGATTCTTGCCTTGGGCTGCTGTTATTGCTGGCAGGAGCTGCCAGTATATTTTTTTGAGACATTCCTTTGCGCATACCGCGCGCGCGTTGCTAGCCACGCGTCGCTGCTGGCGTCGCAGCACTGCTGCTGGCTGCGCTGCCAGCGCTTCCGGTGTCACTTCCTTATTTAGTTGTTTACATTGTTGTTGCTGTTGTTGCGAGGGTTGTGAAACTCGAGCGCTGGTACCCACCCGACAACTCCTCTCGCGCGTCCTTGTTACAGTTACCAAAGCTAGCAGGGTGTGGGGGTGGCGGGTGTGTCGTAAGACGAGGCAGCAGAACATTTCAACTTAATTTAACAGTCATCAAATGGAATTCAATTTGGGTGAAAGGCGCACAGAAACGAAGGCGCACAAAAGCTTAACCCCAGCCTCACCCTACCCTCCGCCTACCACCGCAGCACCTGCCGAAGTATTGTCATTAGTCGCTTTATTATTGGGGGCTATTATGTAGTAATCAAATTTATAGCACACTTTGCAACACTCACACACGCGCACAGAGTAGCTACGTTGAAAACAAGTCGGAAAACTTTTATGACGCCAAAAAAAAAAAAAAAATAAACAACAGACAATATTATTACAATAAATGGGCAAAAAGAAAATGGAAATTGAAAATGAGTTGAGTGGCACACACACACACACACACACGCACACATACACTTTGCACAAATATTTGTGTCATTAAACAAATGACAAACGAATTGGTTTTAACATGAAAGCGGCAGCAGGCAGCGACGCTGGCAGCGACGTCAGCGCTGACAAGCAACAGCGACAACTGATAAGCCAAACGGCGACGCGCTGTTAAAGGTAACAGACAGACTTAACATAACAGCTTGACAGCTTGCAGCCACCCCCACAGTTACACACACGCACACACGTTCGCGCACATTTTACAGCGCTGAAAAATTCGCTTGGCTGCTTTTGCTGCTGCTGCTGCTGCTGCGCTGCAACAATGCAAACGCAAACTTTCTCGCTGCTGGCGTCGCTGCCGACGTCAACGTCAACGGTCTCTGTCCGCATTCGGTTCGTGCTGCTTCGCTGGCAGCGGCTCGTGCCAGTTATAAACCGACTGCCAAACGACTCACGACAGCAGCAGCAGCAGCAGCCGCAACTGAAAGCAACAGCAGCAAAAACAACAACAACGGCAGCAGCAGCAAATCACAAGCCGAAAGCAAAAGAAAAGCGACGCTCGCTGTGCGTTTAAAAAGAAAATAATAATAATAATAATAAAAATAAAATAAGAAAAAAAAAAAACAACAAATAAACATCAAGTGCAAGCGGCTCAAAAGTGTTTACACAACAAAAGCAACAACAGTAAAAAAATAACAACAACAGCAACAAAAGGCAAAATATTATCATAGAAAATCGAATCAGTTACAAGTGCAACATTTTACGAATATTTTAAAAATTTTCTGCAAGTTAAATAATTTGGCAAATGATTTAGCTTTTTATTTTATTTAAAAGAGAAGCAAATTGTTTAAACATATATGGAAACATTTAAAACAAACGTAAATAATAAAAAAATAAAAGTTTAAATAAAATAATGTAATTAATACAAATTAATTAATGAAAAATACATTTGAATAAAAAATAAAAATAATATAAAATCAAAATAAAAGAAAAAATATATATATGATCAAAAAGATTAAAGAAATAGAAATAATACAAAATAAAAATGTAATAAATAATTAATTAAAATAATAAATGAAAACTGACTAAAAAATAAATTCAAAAATATGCAAATAAATATTATCAATATCGTTAACTATTATATCAATGGTTATTAATTAAAATATTATGATAAATTTAGCGTAAAAAACTTTAAAATCAAATTAAACGCAACTAAAAATAAGAAAGTTGAAATCTAGCATAAATTTTCTTTCAAAAAACAATTCATTGAAATTTATGCGAAACTTTTTTTCTTTGGGTAATTTCCCAGCGACAGACACCAACAAATATTTTGCATAATGTTTTTATTTTTATTTGTTTTTGTTTTTCTGAAGAATTTTCGGGCCTCTCTAGAAATGTTTTCCCTGTGTCTATGTGTGTGTGTGTGTGTGTGTGTGTGTTTATTTATTTGACATTTGTATTTCCCCTGAGAAATTATGCATGGCGAATGCAAATTTATTAGCTGCAGACTCATTAGATACCCCCCCCCCCCCACTCCTCCCTCCTCTCTTGCACATCCCCCCCCCCTGCCAGCGCCCAAAGTCAGTTTTTCCAACGCGAGCGAAATTAAAAAACATAAATCAAAATATGCTAAATAAATCAACGAAAATTGCGCAAAAAGTGCGGACAATCTATTTGAATTCCAACCCCCCTGCCACTACAACTCCCCCTCCCCCCTCCACCCCCCCTTGCGCCCTTGCCTCTGCCAATTAATCAAGTGAAGTGCATCCAAAGGAAAAAAATAAGCACAAATAAATAAGTCAATTAATTAGACGTATTTTTGGAATATTAAAGGGGCTGAAGTTCAAGATGGTGGAAGGGGGAGGGGGGGGGGGTGGAGGTAGCTGTAAAAATGTTCGATGTTCATGAATTTGAAGAAGCAGCAAGAAATGGCCATTAAAATTATTCGAATTCATGGCTGAAAATGAAAAAGGAAAAACTTCGAACAATATCCATTTCTTGACGCCTACAAAGAGTTTGAGAAAAACGGAATGGAAAATGGGAAAATTGAAAAAATATTCTAAATTGGCAGCTAGTTGAGCCAGTGTGTGTGTGTGTGTGTGTGTGTGTCTGTCTGAGTGATAAAAAGGAAAACTATAAATTGCCAGATAAACACTTTTCGCAAGTCAATTGGATATAGGGTAGTTGGTATTCGTTGTGTTTGGGCGTAACATATATACACTGCAAAAAATTTAAAGCAATTCTGAAGTGCAATTGCATTTTATAACACAACTGAACAATTTTAAATTTATACACCAAAATAAATATCAATGCAATTAAATATTTTATATATATGTACACCAATTATATAGGTAATCTTCCCTTTTATTTACTTTTTAAAATTCTTACCCAAAGTTAGGGCAAATATTGATCTTAAAATCTTCTCGTTCAAATTGGCTGCAATCGGGCTGAAAGCGGAAGGCAAAAAAGAAAAAGGTTCGATGCGCCGTCAAACTAAATTTTTATTGCTTAAATATAAATCTCAAATAAAACACTTTTTCATACTCATTTCTCCCAAAGACCAAGATATTTTCTCTCTGTGTATAAATAGAGCAATAATTAGACCCAAAGAAAGAAAGAAACTTGTAAGATTGACTTTTAATTTTTTTATATTTGAAATAAATCTCTTTGCTTTATTTTGTTGTGAGAAGACCAAAAACATTTCTCTCCCATTCTAATTTTGCCCAAAGAATAAGATGTTTTTCAATTAGAGCAAAGTTTTTCTCAGAATGATAAGTTTTCCTCAGGCACAAATTGGCAAAAAGAAGGACAGGAACGAGTTTCGATGCACTGTAATATCTTTTTACTTTTATTTGTTAAATAAACCTCCTTACTCTTTTATTCATTTGTTCATGCTCATTTCCCTAAGAGCAAGCTGTTTTTCAATTGAAGAAAAGTTTCTCTCTTTGTGTAGAAAAGGACACAAAGAAAGAGAGAAACAAGAATCGAAGTGCAGTAGAATTTATTTTGTATTTTTTAGATACATTCCTTTATGTTTTTCCTATGAGAAGCCCAAGAAATATCTCTTCCCTTCTGATTTCTTCAATTTTTCACTTAGAGACAAGTATTTCTCTATGTGTAGAAACAGAGCAACAAATAGACACAAACCGACAGACGAGTTGTGCATGCAACGAACGGCAGTAAAAAGCTGCCGCAAGTAAATGCAAATGGCCAAAAGGAAAAATGGCCAAAGAAAAATGCGGTCGCTGCCGATCATTCAAATGTCTACATATATGCATAGATGTATATATATATATATAAGAATAATAATAATTTTATTATTATTATTATTACTAATACTTCTTATTATGACGACTGTTGTTCTTCTTGTTCTTCCCCCCGCCTGAGCTTATAATGTGGCGTCTCTTAATTAATTTTGCCAACATAAATTCTCATCAAATGACTTGAAAAATTAATTAGTATATGCACGCATTGTCTTGATACCCTGTAAAAATATATATATGCAGTTGTTTTAGTTGAAGTTTGTTCAAGTTGAAGAAATTGATTTAGTTTGTCGATTGGGCGGGATTCATCCGATCTGCACGCATTACATTTACAGGGTATCTTCCAGACTCTCTGTCTCTCTCTCTGCTTCTCCGCCTCTGTTATTTAACGGTATTTTTTCTGTTGCTGACCAAGTGCGAAATTTCTTATAATTAATAGTACGGCAAATGTAATAGGAGCTGGCACTAAATGGGCGTGGCAAACGGCTGGCTGCTTTAACCCTGTGCCCTGGCCGTCCCCCCTCCCTCATGCCATCATGCTATGAATACAAATGCGAGGGGCATTTGCAATTGCAAGGCTAAAATATTAAGCATACGCCATGGAGTGCAGGTTCAAATAGCTCCAAATTAATTGGAAAATAAAGCAAGAGCGCAATAGAGGAGTCTACTACGAAATTATGTACACTTATTAATGCGCTTTTTTATAATTAATTAAACTAGCCAACAAGTGAGCGGGAGTGTGGAGGGGGGGGGGGAGTGGGGGGTGGTAAAGGAGTTGCATTATTAATGAGCTCTGACAAAGTATTGATGTAAATTACATCGAAAAATATTAATGAAAAGTCGAATATATTTTATAGCTGCACTCAATTTCGAGTCATAATAATTAATAAAAGCCTGCGCCGAAAAATATTCGTATTTAAAATAAGCTGCTCAGCTGACAGGCCGAAAACAAACGGCATAATGTATGTGAGCATGTCTTACATTTTACGATACAAAAGTTCAGCTCTTTAAAACGAATCTCCAATACGTTTGCATTCAATTCATAAGAACTTTTCATAATTGGATTCAAGAGAAAACTGCTTTGATAATTCGTGAGCCTATTGATGAAAAGTCTTAAGGAATTTTGTTGCAAGATCGAAAAGTCAGAGTAGAAACTGTAGCAAAAAACTCGCTTTTTTTAATATAACCTACTATTAAGTTATTTTTACAGGCCTTTTGATAAATTCATTGAGTAAAAGGCGTGTAAGCCTAGCTAAAGTTGTATATAGTTCATGCCGAGGAAAACAGTTTTCATATTAAAAGCCAAGCTCTTGCAATATATTGTTATAATTTTAGGCTTCATATCTGGTTTTGGGCGACTTTTCCATTTAGAAATTTAAGTTAAGCAGGTTTGTTAAACAAATATTAATATCTCATTCCTTTTTATTTTATATTGTTCGATGTATTCCGCTCATCAGGGTAGATATTTTACACGTCTTCGCTTCTTGACGTGGAGATTGAAGCTTCTCAATGTTACCAAACCGATCTTATCTTGTGCTCTTGACTTGTATACCCTGTATTCAACAGGAAGAATTGGTCAGCATCAATAGCCGATTCGGTATATCCATGATGACCTCAGAACCGATAAGAACTAGAGACTTAAATTATGAATGCAGCTCCTCCTAGTGTTTGCGAAGCACGAGATTCGTTCCAGTTATCGATAACTTGCCACGTTTCCAAGCAATCGATAAAAATCGATAACGAAATCTCTTAGGTTTTAAGAGGTCGAGTCAACAAATTGGACATGTAGCTTCAAGAATAGCAGAAAAACCGATCAAGTATCTTTGATTTTATAGCCACTTCCGTCCCCTGCCCTCCCCTAGCGTGATCTGCATTTGTTGTGGGCAGAAGAAGGTTGAGAGTATCCTCTAGTCGGGCACTGCCGACAAGAGCTCACTTACTTGTTGTTCTCCCTATTGTCAGCTAAAGGTGATCCGTCCTCTTCATAAGCCCGAACCACATTATGTGCCTGCCGCTTAACGGCTTTTTATCGCACTTATCAACATGCTTCCCTCGCACGCTTCGCCCCCCTTTATAGAGTAGCAGAGGTCTATCAGCGTCTGCAGACAGCTCGACGCGGTGCCTCGCAGCAGAACTGAACTGAACGCAACTCAATTCGATTCACGCACACACAAGTTGGATGGAGGAGGGGGGGGGGGGGGGGGGGAAGGGGGTGTGGTAGGATAGTGGCTAACTGGCAGAGGCTTTCCACGAATTTTTCGACCACTTCCGTTGGCCACCCAGTTGCTGGTTAACAGTTCGCTTACTGGTTTTCTCTCTCTCTCTCTCTCTCTCTCTCTCCCGCTTGCTGCTAATTCGCATTAATCATACGCCGCGTTGTGCACAGCATTTATTTATTTTATTTTTGCAGCGCGCCGCATTGAAACATGAAAATATGAAATTCAGACAAAACAGCAGAAACCAGCAACAACAGCCGCAAAGCTTTTTCGCATTTTTATTTTTACACGCAAATTTACTGACTGTCGACGTCGAAGTCGACGTCGACGTCGTCAACTTTTGGCGTCTTACTCACAGCCGCTGTCAACGCTGGCGTCGCTGCCGGCGCTGCTGTTGCTTATTTTAATGTGTCAAGGTTCGCGGCATCATATTTTGCGCTTTATTTCAGTGCGCCTCAATCGTAGAAAATTATTTTAGCCCCCGCGACTGATACGAAGAAAGAGAGCGAGAGAGCGGTAGACAGATAGGGGGGCAGGAAAGGAGACAGTTACAAAGAACTCTCCCAAATACACTGCGAGCTTTCGACTTTCTTCTCGGCAAGCACAATCAAAACTTAACGATTTGCACTGAGAGAGAAAAGGTGGACTTAAATTAAGTTTGGGTGAGCTTAAATGAAGCATTTGAGAGATCTAGTATTGAGATACTTACGGAATGATTGGAAAACTTATTTAAAATGGGAACAACAAATATTTAAATCAATCCCAGAAATATCTTAAAACAAAAGCAAATTATCATAAATCAAATAAATACCCCAATAAATATCCGAAAATATATGTAACTATTGCAGCTGACTAGTTCTTGCGGTTTGGGCTGTGCCTCGATTATCAGTCAGTCAATCAATCAATCAATCAGTCAGTCAGTCAGTAAAAGGCAAAAGTTACATCACACGTATTCTTAACAATCAAATAGCTTATGCTTCATATACTTCACCACAGCTCTGTATATTTATTAGGCATATTATTTGGGTAGATAAGCCTAGACATATGGATCGATATATGCAGATATATTTCTATGAATCTAACCTACAAATCGTTTTCATCTGCGCCTTATCTGAAAGATATATGAAAGTACATATTTAACTAGAAATATAGATTATCTCGATTTTTTTGCTAAGGAAATACCTCATGGGCTTGTGGGCAGTAAAGGGGGTTTGGCAGGGAGCGGGGGTCAAGGAGAAGAAGAAGACAACGACAAAGACGTATCGATAAATGTAAATGCAGTGCTTGGCTGGGGCGTGTGGTGGAGGGGGAAGGCGGGGGAGGCATGGGGTTCAGTTGTAAATTGGAAGACGGCAGCAGTGTGAAACGAAGTTGTAGTTTTAGGTGAGCTGCGAAAGTGTGTAAGAAAGCGTAAGAGAAACAGGGACAGAGAGAGAGAGAGAAGGGCACGGGAAGAAGCGGTTCGCCCCAGCGAGCGAGTGAGTGAGCAAAACATTTTTATTACCGCAGCGGAGTCGTAAAAAACTAAATTACTTTTAAGTTTGTAAATTGTACGAGTTGCTTTAACGCTCTAAACGGGCCTCCGCATTGGACCTGTCGCTCACTGTGTGTGTGTGTGTGTGTGAGTGTGAGAGTGTGTTTGTGTTTGCGTTTGTGTGTGTAACATAAGCTTAATATTATGCCAAGCTATGCCTCCCGCCATCCGCTCATCGCCCAAGCGCAAGAGTTTTGCATTCTTTGTGTCACGTTTCCATCGAGAGATGCCCACAGAGCGAGCCGCACAGGAGGTGAGAAAGCTCTGCCAAAACGAAACAAGTTGCGGGTGCTCGACTGGCAAATACCCTGTGGCCGGCCGCTGTAAATATGAACATGTGTCCCCTAACAAATGTGCTTGACTTTTGTATTACATAAGAGAGAACTTACTCGCCTTACCCAATACCTATCGATATGTTAATAATTATCGATATATGTAAAATCGTAGTATAGTAGCACCATTATTTATAGTGTCTAGCTGTTACTTGCACAGAATACCAATATACCCTATTCAAAGAATTTCAATGGGTATATTGTATCAAAACCCAGAGTGTGCGAGGGGGTGCAACGGGGCAGGGGCCCTCCCCCAGAAAGAAAAACAAATTTATGAAACGGCATTTATTCATAATGAGCCGAGCGAATGGGAAAAGTGTTTGGCGCGTGTATCGGTTCACTCGGTTTTTATGGCCACGACGGACACTGAGAAGATTGCGAGTACCCAGCCGGGGGCAATATTGCATTGAGTGTGAGTGTGTGTGAGTGTGTGAGTGTGTGAGTGTGCGAGTGTCTGTGTGTCATAAAGTTATTAACTAGTGCTGCGACTGTTCGGATTAGGGAAAGTGCTTGACTATGTCGGAGAGAAATACACATAAAGTTTATGTGAATCATTTTATTATGAATATGAATATCGCAAATGATGTGCACTAAGAGTATCGACTATGTATTCAATTGCTTTTGTCTTGTGAATTTGATGCGCGTTATTTTGTGAAATTGATAAATTGATTAAAAATACCCATAATTCTATATGAATACTTTGAAATATTCAAAAAATTACTCATTGTTTTATAGCTGACTGAATTGTTATCGTTAATCAAGAATTTTATGTTCGATTTAAAAGTAATGAATATTAACATAAAATTACACTCATGAATATGTTTGAATATAGTTATGTATTCCAAGCATGAATACTTGTATAAATAAATAGGTTTGAAAACAAATTGTTTGGGAAGTATTTAATTGAAAAATGAATACACTCGAAACACTCACTTCATTCGATTAAAACAAATGAATATTGAAACACCCACTTTAACTGTACTGACTTTAAGGTGTACCCACACAAAAACTGCTCCCAGTGCTTGCGACGTAATCCCGTGTCAGTTTACCGTTCAATCCATTTCGCAACTTCCTCCACTACGTGTAAATGCATATACACATGCATATACATGTATACGTGGGTGTGTGTGTGTGTGCACATATGTATGTACATATGTGAGTGCTCTTCTTCTGCCGCTGCGCTGCCTTTTGTCAAACCCTAAGCGCTATCCGCACATACAAACAGAAGTGTAATGAAACAACGAGAAGAACAAGACACAAAAAAAAAAAGAAGCACTCGCTTTGTCCAGACGCGCTGCTGCCCGCGCACCTCGCGCGACCCTTGGTCTCTGCTGCGCCTATGCGCTGCTATTTTGTATACATTTTGCATTAATTAAAAACAAAATAAATAGCAAAAGTCGCGCGCGCGGTCTGCCGATTCGATCCAAGCCGAGTCGAGCCGTGCCGAACCGAGCCGAGTCGACCTGGCGCGAGCCGAGCCGATCAGATGCGAGGTATGGCCGCTATGGCATGGCGCGGCGCGGCGAGGCGAGAAAATAAAACTGAAAAGCAAACATATTCTGATTTAAATGTGATTGTTTTTCTTTTTGTTTTTGTTGCTTTTCATTCTTGCGCTAAAAGCACAGCAGGCAACAAGCAGCAGCAAAACAAAACAAAAGCAGCGACGTCGACAGCGCGTCATTTGCCACCCGCTCTGGCTTGCTCACGCTCTGCCAGCTACTCACACTCACACACTCGTAGTCTGTTTGCAGTTGTGCGGCCGACGTCGCTGCTGATTAGAAGTGTCTTTTGAGTATTTTGTTTTGTTGTTGTTGCTATTGCTGTTGTTGTTGTCTTTGCGCACTTGCGTTTTTGTGTTCATTCTCTTCGCTTTTGTCTTTTGTATGTTTTCAATAAATTTTTGTGCACGCCTTGCAGTGAATTTCTTTTGATTATTTTTGTCAAGTCAGCGCATTTTGCGCTCGCCTTTTGTTGCTGTTCTTGTTGAACTTTTGTGTAAAGTGTTAATCGAATTGTCGCTCCTCCTCGTATGCAGCTGCCCAATCAAATTGCAATCAAAAGAGACTCAATCAGAAGCAAATTAAGAAAAACGTAAAACCAAAAACAAAACCAGAAACAAAATCAAAAACAAAAACACAAATGCGCGCACGCAGCAAACGCAACAAAATGCACAACTGTCGACGCTTAGCTACACTGTCGACATTCTACAACACTACCGGACGACAGCGCCACTTTTATCAAGTCTAAGCCGTGCCGCAAACCTCCTAAGTGATCAAAAATAATCTCAAATCGTAACAGTTTCTCAAAACATAGACTTCAATTCTAAAACTCAACTTAACCTCAACTCTTAACTCGCACATGCTGTAAAACTGTATCTTATAAATACTTTGCCTAATCGAGCATAACAACTAAAAAACTATATCTATGAATATTTGGGTAAGACGCAAATTCAATTACTTTTAAATACCATATTACTTTAACTCTAAATATGCAACTGTATGGCCTGACATTGATTGATTGATTCACTGACTGACTGAGTAAGAGCTGAGAAGCTTTTCATAGAGGTTGGCTTTTCCGACTTTTTGATGGTATGCCCCAGCTGCATGCTCGGAAAATGGTTAAGTGCAACTTTTTCTATTCGAGTTTAAAGTTATATCAAATATTATTGTGAAAATGGTTGTACGCTTTTCGTACAGTTAGGGAAGTGGGTAGAGACATTTTCCGAACGTATTTTCTAGTGATTTTGCGGAATCCACTCACACAGGTGGAATATAAGCGAAAAACTTGTTTTTAATATTATAAGAAATGCTTGACCCGCGCAATGCCGGATAATACTTCTTGTCATGTAATGCACATTTTAAAATTATTTGAAAAATATTCTTTTGCAGCAACAAAAAATCCTAAAACGACCAGCGGACGATGTTGACAATGGCGCCGAGAATTATGAACCGCCGCACAAGTTGCCCAATAATAACAACAATAACAATAATAATAACAACAACAACAACAACAGCTCAAGCGGCGTTGGCGGCGGCTCAGAGAATCTAACCAAGTTCTCCGTGGAGATTGTGCAACAACTGGAGTTCACGACATCGGCGGCCAATTCGCAGCCGCAGCAGATCAGCACCAATGTCACAGTAAAGGCGCTGACCAACACCTCCGTCAAGAGCGAACCGGGCGTGGGCGGCGGGGGAGGAGGGGGCGCCGATCAGCAGCAACAGCAGCATCAGCAACATCAACAGCAGCAGCATCAGCAGCAACATCAGCAGCATCAGCAGCAACAGCAGCATCAGCAGCATCAGCAGCAGCAGCAGCAGCATCAGCAGCAGCAACACCAGCAACAACAACACCACCAGCAGCAGCAACAACAAGGCGGCGGTCTGGGTGGCCTCGGCAATAATGGGCGGGGCGGCGGGGGTCCTGGCGGCGGTGGCCACATGCCCACAGGACCCGGCGGCGTTGGCGTTGGCATGGGACCCAACATGATGTCCGCCCAGCAAAAGTCCGCCCTCGGCAACTTGGCCAATTTGGTCGAATGCAAACGGGAGCCGGATCATGATTTTCCGGACTTGGGCTCGCTGGACAAGGACGGCGCCAATGGCCAGTTTCCCGGTTTTCCGGATCTGCTGGGCGATGACAACTCCGAGAACAATGACACATTCAAGGATCTCATCAACAATCTGCACGACTTCAATCCCAGTTTCCTTGACGGCTTCGACGAGAAGCCGCTGCTGGACATCAAGACCGAGGATGGCATCAAAGTGGAGCCGCCCAATGCCCAGGATCTGATCAACAGCCTGAATGTTAAGTCCGAGGCGGGTCTGGGCCATGGCTTTGGCGGCTTTGGCGTCGGTCTCGGCCTCGATCCGCAGTCCATGAAAATGCGTCCTGGCGTTGGCTTCCAGAACGGACCCAACGGCAACGCCAATGCTGGCAACGGCGGTCCCACAGCGGGCGGCGGCGGAGGCGGCAATGGCCCCGGCGGACTCATGTCCGAGCACTCGCTGGCCGCGCAGACGCTCAAGCAAATGGCCGAGCAGCATCAGCACAAGAGCGCCATGGGCGGCATGGGCGGCTTTCCACGTCCGCCGCACGGCATGCAGCAGCAACAGCCGCAACAGCAACAGCAGCAGCAGGCGCCGCAGCAGCAGCAGCAACATGGCCAAATGATGGGCGGTCCAGGCCAAGGACAGCAGCAGCAGCAGCCGCGCTACAATGACTACGGCGGCGGCTTTCCCAATGACTTCGCCATGGGCCCCAATCCCACGCAGCAGCAGCAGCAGCAACACTTGCCGCCGCAGTTCCATCAGAAGGCGCCGGGCGGCGGGCCGGGCATGAATGTGCAGCAAAACTTTTTGGATATCAAACAGGAGCTCTTCTATTCCTCACCAAACGATTTCGATCTCAAGCGTCTGCAGCAGCAGCAGGCTATGCAGCAGCAGCAGCAACAGCAGCAGCAACAGCAGCAGCAACATCATGCACAGCAGCAACAGCAGCATCCTAATGGCCCCAAGATGGGCGTACCCATGGGCGCGTCTGGCAACTTTGCCAAGCAGCAGCAGCAACAGGTGCCTACGCCGCAGCAGCAGCAGCAACAGCTGCAGCAACAACAACAACAATACTCGCCATTCAGCAATCAAAACGCCAACGCCAACTTCCTCAACTGCCCGCCACGCGGCGGCCCTCAAGGCAACCAGGCGCCGGGCAATATGCCCCAGCAGCAGCAGCAGCAGCCGCAACAGCAGCAGCAGCCGCCTCGCGGCCCGCAGTCGAATCCCAATGCGGTGCCTGGCGGCAATGCAGGCAATGCAACGCAGCAGCAACAGCAGCAGCAGCAACAACAGCAGCAGCAGCAGCAGCAGCAACAGCAGGCAACAACAACCACGCTGCAAATGAAGCAAACTCAGCAGCTGCACATCAGTCAACAGGGCGGCGGCTCTCACGGCATTCAGGTGAGTTTCAAATCAATTATATATTTGTGTGTTGCTGGCGCTGGCTGTGTAGCAGCGCACAGCAACAATATTGCCCCCTGGAGATTGCTGCTTATCCAGTAATATAATGCTACTTAATACCATTGACACGTATGTAAATTTCCTATGCATATTTAAGTTATCAGCGTAACGAAGTCAACAGCTTTGACAAAAATCCGGCATTGCCAAGCAACAGCAGAATCAGCGGCAGCGGCAGCGACGCTGACGCAAACGCCGACTGTGCTGTTTGCATGGCAAGTGTAAAGTTTCGACCATAACCATTCACACAATTGACATACAAAAGTCGCCCGAGCAGGGACGTTACATGTTTTGCCAGGCGCCCGAGCAGGGACGCTAGACGCTTGCCAGGCGCCCGAGCAGGGACTCAACTTTTTTCTGGCGGTTGTGCTCGCATTTCAATGCACTCGCAACTGACTCAAAAATACGCTCACTCACACATACACACACACACACACACACACACACACTCGCACTCACGCTCTCTCACTCGTCGCTCGTTCTCTTAGCTCTCGCAATCTCTCGCTCTGGCGTTTAACCCTCCTTTGGCAACGTCCGCCCAAGTTTATCTCTGTCCATTAATTTTACCACACATCTGTTCATAAAATTGTCAGTCGAGCTGGCGTTCGGCTTCAGTGTGCTGCTCGTGCCGCGTCGGGCAGCAGCAAACAGCAGCTGCGTCGGACCCGCACCAGCGCCCGAGCCAGGACTGTGGCCATGTGCGCCATTTTCATTACGTGCCGTACGATTCAAAACGGCAGCAGCAAAAGAAAAAAACAGTTAGCTGTTGTTGCTGCTATGTTCCATTTGTGCCTTTATTCTGGCATTCGAATAAGGATGATAGAGTACTCGTCCAGCTCCTCGTCCTTTCGCTGACTTCTAGCATGAAGCGTCCAGTCATCCAGTCATCCCGTTGTCCCTGAGCGGAGCGTTACTCAGATTCTCATTTCCGCTGGCAATTGGCCTGCAGGCGTGTCAAATTGTAGTTAATCGCTTTGAATACCTGTGTGCCGTATTCGAATGAATAAAATATGTAATTACAGGATACACAATGTTTATGATTACGTACTCACATAAGAGCAAAGGAGCTTTGAATGAGAACAGCAGCGAGTCATTCACAATTCATTCCATGCATATATTCATTTGTAATTTATTTATTTTTTGATTTATTCATAACTATATTCACCAAAGCATAAGAGTGCCCAATTCTTTGTCCTGCTTACATTAATATTCATACTATTCATTGGAAACTCATGAGTGTATTCACTTTTAATTTTATTTTTACTGCTAATATGAATGCCTTTATTCACCCAAGCAAAAGTTTGACTAAAGCTTTGCTTTGTATTCATTTGTATTCAAACTATTCATTGTACAATCGTGAGTGTATTCACTTTTAATTTCGATAATATATTTAATAGGCATGTCTTATGCAATGAATGCTATTCACAATATTCATGAATACACTCATGAGTGTATTCACTTATTCATACAACATTGTATTGTATTGATTGTATTTTAGATGAGATTATTCAGATAGTCATATAGCTATATACGGCACTCAAGAGAACGGCAACTCACATTCAAATCATCTAATGTTATTCACAAGTAACTCAATGCACATTTGCACCGTTGAAAACATCTTTTGTCTGAACTTTATGGCAGGACCTCATTTCACTTTATCGCTGTCCCTCTCTCGAGAGTCTCATTACAGGTTGTGGGGAGCAGCTCTTCACTCAAATGATATTCTTGTATTCAGACATGGCACATGCCCTACCTAACCCATATTCATTATCCGGTCCAAATTGTTTTCCTGCCATTTCATAGCAATAGCAACAACAACAACAGCAACAACAAATACAACATTTCATTTACAAAATGAAAGTGCAAAACTTTTTAAGTTAAGTTTCATGTCGCTGAGTAGTTTTCATCAGAAAAGCAGCCAAAAAAACGAGGAGCGAACAGAACGAACAACTCGTTGGGTGCTCGAGTTGTTGCTGCTGTTGTTGTTGCTGCCGTTGTTGCTGTTGCTGTTGCTGTTGCTGTTGCTGCTGCTGCTTTTGGCTTTGCCTTTGCTAAAGGACACGGTTGAAATTTCCGTTTTGCGCTTTAGCCTGGTCCAGACTGGTCCAAGCTCAAGTTTTCCCATGAATTTTGTTCATGCATTACCAAGTGGTAGCCACGACTCGCTCCCCCTCCCCCTACCCCTCCCTCTCCATATCCAGGCCCTCTCAGTGCGCAACCCCTGCCTGCATATAGAAATAGTTGTGCAAGAGCCAGAGCCAAGCTCTGGCCGCAACGAGCCAAGCAGATTGGCAAAAACTTGTTGACGATTGAGATTGAAATTTGGTTTAGTTCCCGCTGCCGGACAAACCAACCCAACACCAACCCCTACCCCACCACGCCTCCACCGGATTTTAGAAGTTGCCACCCTGCGAACATTAGCGTCCAGTTTTACAGCCCCCGTCAAAATTAACGCGTAGGACGGGTGCGTCTTATCTTCTGGTTGAATGAAAGGTCTCAAGTCAACACGTATAGACACTTGGGTCTAACGATATATTTGCATAGGACTCATTAAGAAACCCAGAATTGCCCCCCCCAAAAAAAACAAAAGCCTTCGACAGGGAAGCTGCAAAAAAAAAAACACTCGACTGCAAGAAATGAACACGCATCGTGTAAAATGTACAAGAAATATTCCAACACAAAGAAAAGCGAAGAAACCACAGCGAAGAAGAGAAAGATAACAAAAAAAACATACACACAAATGAAATGAAAATAAATCTTCCTGGTAAATATTTGCCTAACGAGCTTTTTAGATGTCCTAACGAACGGTAGAGGGCGGGAGTGTGTGTGTGAGAGAGAGAGAGAGAGAGAGAGAGAGAGAGAGAGAGAGAGTGAGAGGGGGGGGGGGGGGGGCAAGAAAAAGGGGTACAAGCCAAGTGCATAATAAAGTCCAAAAGAAATTGGAATGTTCAGGATAAATGTCATTTAAATAACATGCTTAAAAGAGAATATTGTAAGTCTCTCCATTGATATTCAGGTTTTTACGTCGAGCTCAATTATTCATGCATATCTCGAGTACTTCTTCTTTAACGAAAGAGAGAGAGAAAGTCTCTTAACGGTATTAAAAAATGTAATAACAGCTGTAGGAATTTGGTCTTGCTTTAAACATTGGACTATATACATGGGGTTTTCTTTTGCTAATCAGAAAAACATTACTTATAGTAAAGAAATAATGGAGATGGAAAAATAAAATAAATATTAAATAAAATATTGAGCTAAAAAAAATACCCATTGGATAATGTAAAGAAAGGTTGTTTGGATTATTCAAATAATATATAAGTATGTAAAGCAATAAAGAAATGAACTAAATGAATCAGTTCTGTGGAAGGGCATAAAAGATTCGACATTGTTCACTCAACCAACTCTAACTTGATAGCCCGCTCTGCCGCTTGCCGCCCTCTCTCACTCACTCTCTCTGCCAAACAACCTGACGCCGCAGTCAACGTCGGCGCTAACGAAGCCACACGATAGCAGCAGCAGCGATGGCAACGGCAGCGACGTTGGCGTTGGCGTCGCTGTTGTTGTTGCTGTTATTGTCGTCGTTGGCGTCGCTGTTGTTGTTGCTGTTATTGTCGACGTTGGCGTCGGCGTCGGTGTCTACGTCGACGTTGGCGTCGATGTTGCTGTTGCTGTTGTTGTCTTTGCTCGTTCGGGCCGTCGTGTAAAAGTTCAATGAATTCAGAATGTTCACATTTGCATGTCCTGCATTAACTCGTTAAAATGCCAGCTTCAAACGAAACCCCAAAAACAACAACAGCCACAGCAACGACAACAACAACAACAACTACAATAACAATATGTTTGGAATGGCAGCAAGAATTTGTATAAAATAAAATAATGCACGACTATATAACAGCACATAGAGTATTCGGGCATAAGAACAACATGAAAATGGCCGCGCGCACAAAAGTATGCAACGGAAATGTGCGAAACGTGAAAATGTGCGGAAATTATATATTTCAAGGGTGCAGATTTGCAAGGGGTCGGAGGTGGATGGGATGGAGGGGGGTGGGTCTGGTTTTTAAAAGCGTGCCAGATTTTTATGACCCGCCGCGCCAAGTTAATGAAGTTGCGAGCTGCAAAAGATTCGAGAGTTCCTCACAACTGGACAACAAAATGGCAAATGGGAAAATGGAAAATGGCAAACAGAAAATTGCCTTTGTAATACTTTGCAGCGGGGGCAATAAATAATTTATAACCATATAACGTAACATATCTAAGAACCAAAAAAAAAAAAAAAAAAAAAAAACCCCGAAATCAACTCAAGAATTGAGCTAAAAGCCCCCAAAAAACGAGTCAAAATGATTTTGAGACCAAGTTGAGACAAGTCGAGCTGAGATTCTGACTATGCGCCGGCGCCAAGGCAATAAGACGAAGTGAGATTGTATGGGAAACCGAAGAGCGGGCACCACTAGCCACATATCCTGGAAATTGCATGGAATTTGGCGTAAAGTAAACATAAATGTGACCTAGAAGAGTATGTGCTACAAATACCTACATATTTAATGTATGAAATTCCTTTAAAGCAAAACAAAAAGATATGCAATTATTGTAATATTTTCTCAATCTTTAACAAACTTTGATTGGCACATTTATAATACATAGGCATGCCGCATGTGAGTCAAATGCAGGGTATCAGAATGCCTTGACTATCTGTTGGGTGGCTTGTTGACTGGGTGGTTGGCTGTCGTGGATTGGCAGGCGGGGGGGTCAGTGGGTAGACGTGGGTAGAGAAGCTTTACAGGAAAACATTCGAATTGTTTAACAAACTCGTGACATAATTCATTTGTTATGTCGTTGAGTGTGGCACAGCCCCTATCCGTGCTGCCTGCTCCTTGCCCCTCGCTCCTCTCCAGCTGTCTGTCCAGCGAGGCGCATTGAGTTGCGGATTATTGTAAAGTTATGCAAAAGTGTATTTCTGGTGGGTTATGCGATTAATGGACCTCAATGCACGACATAAGCACGCAACTGCCTAGAATTGATAGGGGGGATCATCCGCAACTTTGGCACTAATTTGTTGTTAGGGAATCACCTGAAATATTTATGGCATAAAGTTTAACAACAAATTACGAACTGGAACAGCGGCAGCAGCCGCCCCAGAATGCCATAAAATCTATGCCAGGGTTGCCGCCACCATGTTGCATTCATAATTCAAAGCGGCTGCCAAACGAAACGGCATGGGGCATATTCTAGTTACATTTTTGTTCTAGGGGACAGCGGTCGAGGCAGAGGCGGCGGCAGCGGTAGGTGGACCCGCACTTTAGCACATCCTATCAAACGATGAGCCCCCGCCGTTTTGTTTTAGGCCGCCATTACACAACGCATTTGATGCTCTCAAAGGTCACATTATTTACCTTTTATATTCCCATTCGTGTGGTAGGGCTCCCCCAACCCCCTAACTGTAACTGTAGCAGTAACAGTTGGCAGTAGGGCGCCTGTTACGTAGATTAGGGGTGGGGTAGAGGGGTGGGTTGGTGGGTTGGTGGGTTGGTATCATGATGGGGTTTTGGCGCATCGCAATATTTGCTGAAATTTTCTTTTTTGCTGGTTACTTTTGCTGCTGGTTCTTCTTGCTATGCTTCCTCTTCTACTTTCGAAGAAGTTTCGTAATATTTTCATCAGTTTGCGCTGCGTTTCAATCAATTTTGCAGGTGTTGCCACCGCGTTGATGCGTTGAAACTGGATACCTGAGGCGCCTCAAAATAAGTTTGCGGTTAGCAATTGCGCTGGCTGGAAGGAGGGCGGGGGAAGGGAGTGGGATGGAGTGTAAAGTAATGAACCTTGAAATTCAATGAAGGGCTTACTTCGATTAGAGTTGTGCAGGGAGGGATATGCTCTATAGATGGATATATGTATATAAATAGTTATATGCACAAGCGTTTATGCCTAGACGTCTGCACAGATTATTTTTCTATTTGCTTAAAACTCTTTCATTTAAAAAATATCATAAAACAATATATATCTATCCCCACCCTAAGAGCATATAATAAAATGGAATATTTCTAGGAACTGGACAAACCGGTTGCCTGTAGCCTGTAGCCGGCTGCCCTTTTGTGTTAAGAATCGGTTATTTTATAACAACATACTATTCTGAAAATAATAATATTTATAAATATTTCAGTGGAAAATCCATTTTCCATATTCACTAGAAATGTTTGCTCAATTGGTAGAATTGTATATTAATTTTTACATGGAAACATATTCAATGCGGGGCAAAGCGAGTTTCTCTTTTGTGGCAGCGCTTTTCATCGTTTGCTACTGCACTTTGTCTCCTTCCTAAAACTGATTTTAACCTTGTCAAAGTTCTCTTTAGCTATTTTCCGAATGGCTTGCCACCTCTTAAATGGTTGCGCCCTCTTGGGGCAGCCTTCACCTGGACATCGGGCAGAACTGCCAGTTCCCCTTGGCTCTGCAGCCAGTTGCTTCTTCTATATATATATTTATATATATGTATGTATCTATATAGGAACTGGGAACTTGGAACTGGTTGTGTTTGCTTCATTCGCTGCTGCGTGGCATAAAATTTAATATTTGCGCGTGTGCTTAACCCCAAGTTGGCCCCTGCTTTGCCGCATTTATCTATCGCTTGGCTGCTCGGCGAATGTGTGTGTGTGTGTGTGTGTGTGTATACATGTGTATATCTGTGTGTGTGTGTGTGTGCGTTGTGATTATTATGCCATGTAATCTGCTTCATATAACAACGCAGCGACGACAACGACGATGTTTAGCGTAAAGCGTGGCAAGTGGCAAGTACTTTTAATACTTTCACCTTCGTCGGGCGAGCGCTGCGTGCCCCTTGGGGCATTATCCATACATATTCATCGCACCACACACACACACAGTGATACATATATATCCATATATAAATATTTCAGTTTTTAATCTATTTTAATGGATATTATTTGAAACGAAGCAACTTCTTGGCGAGTGAACCGTTCAGGTTTTACATTTTACTTTCTATAATTCGCTTGTCGCACGCCCCCCCTTTTCGCTCTCTCTGTCTTCTCTTTCTCCCTCTCTATCTCTCTGCAGAGTTTAATTTTTTCTAATCTCGCGCTAAAGTTGCGAACAGACAAATCGTCGCGGCGGACGCGCCAAAGTATGCAACACTTTTTGCTGCTCCTCGACCCTGTCTGTGGGTGTGTGTACTTGTTGTGCGTGTGTGTGTGCGCTCGCTCTGCAAACAGCTCACGTCGCATATTTATAGGCTGCCAGGCATAAAAAGCGATTTCAACTCGAGCTCTCGAGCCGTTTGCCAAAAGATTTACAAAATGTTTTGCCAGCTCTCGCTTGTGTTTCCCTTTTTTCCATTTCATATACTCTTTATCATTTTATGTTTTTGGAATAATAAAGCTGATCCAAAGCTTGTATCGACAAAGCCCAAACTGGGCTTGGAGGCATTGCCTAAGTGCAGTGCTTGCAAAAAGAAGTTTTAAAGTTTGTAAAAAGAAGTTTTACTATAATTCCCAAGTAGTTCTAGCTCAGACACCAACTAATCTACGTCAACTTACCTGAAAGAAACAATTGTTAGGGTATCATATCTTGTTACAATAGCATCATTTGTATACTCTGTTTAAATAGTTAAGTAGGTTATATTGGCGTCGAGCAAGGAATTGGGTGTATCGAGAAACTTTATTATCTCTCACGCAGCTTGATAGATTGAAGAAGTACTTGCTCCTCAACCAGATGTATGATATTTGCAGACTGTGAACAGAGCATTTCGCAGTCGATAGCAACCGACTGCAACGTTTGGGCTTCATGTTTTTTTGTCCATAGCCACGTTTTGGCTTATTTGTAAGTTGCAGTCGCATTTGTTTAGGCCACAGGCTCAAAGTTTGTTATCACCGACTGCAGTTGAATATTCAAATTAGTTTTTATTTATTTTGGGCACAGACCAAAAGAGCAAAGAGCCAGAGAGTTGGCAAGACGGAGATAAAGAGAGAGCTTGTAGGAGAGAGAGGGATTGTGAGGCATATCAAAAAGTGTTTGCACAATTTGTTTAAATTTCATGCCACTCCAGACGGAAATTCATATAAAATGTCTAGGTGTGCGGGTGTGTGCGTGTGTGTGCGTGTGTGTTTGTGTAAAACATGCAAATAATAAAAATCGTTACATTTTATGCAACTGTCAAAGGCAGACGAGAACAGACAAACGAGCGGGTTGAGCCTCGGTCAAGTGCAATTTGTAGCAAAGCGAGACTTGGTGAAAGAGTTAGTTTGAGAGCAAGAGAGACAGAAAGAGGGAGAGAGAGAGAGACAAACATAAACAAACAGAAATACAGAACACAGAACATTTGAAATTCCATTAAAATTTGTAGCTGTTGTCACAGAATTTTACTTTTACACTTACAAACAAAACAACAAACAAACGAAACATGAAAGAACACCAAATTTAACGGCCACATTGCGTATACGCAACGTTTGCCAGCCGTGTCAAAACAGCAAAGCTCATTTCATTAACTGACTGCCGCCACACACAGGACCGCACTGGACACAATCTGTTGCTGTATATTTGCTCATAAATATGTCTGACCTGGGCCCACTCCCACGCCCTGCTACTCCACCCACTCCGCCCACTTCTTGGACCGCCCCCTCAACAGTCAACAGTCACTTTATCAAATTAATTACTTTTTCAACAACAATTGTGGCCTGGTGTGGGACTCGGCAAAGTGGTCAAAAAGCTGCCTTTGCTTACATTTGCTTTATTTTATTGCACCCCCTCGCATTATAATCACGCACGAAACTTGAGCTCAACTGCAGAGATTACATGCAAGAGATTATCTAAAAGGCGTAAAGAAAAATCAGAGAATCCTCCGATTCCTTTAAGAGTGGCAAGCGTGAACTCTACTCTCTGTCTCATAAGAGTTGAAAAACAAATAGAACTTGAAGGCTTAGCATAATATTATAATATTATATTTAATTTATAAGTGGTACGCCCTTTACTTTATATCTTATAATTACCTGAAGATTGAATTGATTAAAGCACTTTGGAGTACTTATTTGCAATATATAAAGTTTTTCATGGCAAAGACATCTTCCATTATTGTGCCGGATAGCAAATTCCGCTCTCTAGCGTGAAAAATGAGTGGAAATCAATTTGTTGCTTTTCATCTGACTGTCTTTAAGTGTAAAGATGGATGAAATATGTGAGGTACTTGTGCTGCAAAGACCTCGTTTAAATGTGAGCCTTTTTAGCTCAACAACTGCCATATCCATTATCATAATAATAATAATTATTATGGCATTGTGTACTTAAATGGAGCGTTTTTTTTTTGTAAGGCACCCGCAAAGAGTTAAATAGCTGTATGGAAGTCATGTGCAGTTGTGACGTCATTTAACGCAATTAAGTACCGTTTAAAAATAGTTCAAGGAGTGCGGCAGAATAAACGACGGCTGCAAAAATGTCACAAAGGAAAATCAATAAAATGGCAATATAAAGAACAAGAAGAAGAAGAAGAAGAAGAAGAAGAGCTGGAGGAACACAGTAGAAGTTGCAGCAAAGCCCCACGTCCCATCCATATGTCGCTCTAATAATAAAGTAATTTAGTTATAGGGCAAAAATATTTAAGGGCCTGCTGACAAGTTTCCATTGCAATAAAATGGAAATTGTGAAAATGAGGGCGGACTCGACAAAAAACAAACTCTCAGCGCTGAGGGGTCCGCGGGGTAAGGGCGTGTGGGAAAACTCTTGCGCACGTGACAAGGACAACGCCAAAGCCAGTAATTAAAAATATATAAGGACTTGCAAAAAGCACTGTATCCACACACACAGGGCCTCTAATATAGCCACAACAAACAGACAGAGCCCTAGTAGAACCAACTAACCAGTTAACCCACCTGGCCAGCATGGCGTATGTGTAATTTTATATTGTCAGTCTTGGTCTGGGCGCACTTTTGATCTTTTGCCAGGCGGCGTCAACACCAACAACAACAACAACAATAACTCGAGCCAAAACTGTGACCAAGGCATTAAACTAGCTAACGAGATGGCCCACAACACAGGGCGGGGCTGACTATTCACAAAAGACGGCTGCTTGAGGGGGGGTGGAGCGGGCGTTGGGTTGGACAGGTGCGTGTCTGACGCTCGTCACTTCAAAGTCCTTGCGCAAAGTAATTGAAAATGTAAATGGTCGACACGAGGACATGAGTAGAAAGTGTTGATAAATACCCTAACCAAAAACAGTCCGAGCGTAAGCGATGGGAAAGGGTGTGAGTGTGCAAGTTGATGCTGCAAACGTATTCAGCTTGTATCTAAGACAAATCTCAAGAATCGCTCAATGTAAAATGCTTATGAATAAAACACAAAGAGAGAGGATAAGACAAAAAGCATATTTGCGGGAGGCTAAATTCATAACATATAAGAGAGAGATAATCGTCCAAAGTAAAACGTTTACGAATGAGATACAAAGAGAAGGGTGGAAAAGAAATTAATCTTATATGCTTTAGCGTATGAGAGGGGACGATAAGGAAAGACTAAGACAAAGATAAAGAAAAAGAAATGAAAGAGAGAACGGTAGAGAAAGGAAAAAGACTTAGAGAGAGAGATAGAGAGAGGGAGAGAGAAAGAGAGCGAGAGAGACCGTAAGCTGTCTGTATGCCTGACTCGTGCAGATAGACTTTCTAAAGGACAAGGGTATCTGCCAAGCGGATAATAAGTACTATTGAGAGTCGCAGAATTTCATATTTAAAAGAGAATTTATAAATCTGTATTTAATATACTTGGTATTTAGAGAAGCTGTTTATGTTGTCTGTACGGCTTCCAGTTAGATATTTTAAGGGTGCGATTGAGGAGGGGGAAATGCACAATAATTCCTTTAATAATGCTTTTGGTTGTAAAGGCAGCTTTGGGTATTTCGTGTCCAGTGCCACCCTTACAGGGTATCTTTATGTTTATTTGCAGATAGTTGCGATGCGCTTTGTGCGTAATAAACATGCGAGAGCTGGGCTTAGTTCGGGGCTTAGTGCGCGGTTACCTTTTTCGGTTTATGTGACGGGAAATGTTTTTGTTTAGCCAGCCGCATTTGCGGCCTGCCAAATGTTTTGTTTGCTTTTATTATTATTAATTGCTTATTATTTTAATGCATCAGCGGCGGCAGCAACAACTGCGAACCCTTTGGCATTGTCAGCTGCTGCTGCGGTTGGGCAAATAAATTAAGTAATTAACTTTAACGATTGCCGTTTGGTTGGGATTTTTGGTTAAATGGATTTTTATGCTCGCCATTCTCATTGATTTTTAGTCGCAGCTTAGGCCATGCCTCCCCCTGCGCCCATTCAAGTCATTTGCATTTCCAAAAATATTGTGAATGCATCAACAGCAAAAGCCAAAGGCAGAAAATTCAATTCATTTGTTGGCCAGCTCAATTAGAGGGAACCCTTCCCTCTAAATGGTTTAAGGGAGGGGAGGGGGGGAGGGTGTTGTTGTGGGCATGTCTCATTTTGCGCAATTTGCAATCATTTTTGCTACGTGTCGCTGGACGTGAATTTTGTGCGTCCTGCTATTTGCACGCCTTTTGCAGCGACTATTTGAAAAGTGCGTGTAAATAAAATTAACGAATGTTGAACTTCAAATTGTGTGGCAGGAAAGTGGGTGCTTATTTGAATGCTGTTATTTAACTTAGAGTAGATTGATCGATGCCAAACTGATTTCGTTAAATATATTTTTATCGAATTAAACACGATTTTCGTTAAACAAAAAAGGATGCTCAAAATGGTATACATTATGCTGCTAGACTCACAGCCAAAACGTTACATATATAAATCGTTGGATTTTGATTTCAAGTATTTATAATCTATTATAATCGCATACTCATGTATACCTATCCTACACATGTATTTATTTCTGGCACTATATCGTATGCTCATAGTATTAACTCATGTGTATCCTACACTCACAATTCTATCGTATACTCATATCGTCATCTTATAATAAATATGTGTGCATTTCACTTATATCTTATACGCCATTATACTATCATACAACTATCTTATACTCATGATATTTAATATCGTATATCGTATACTCACAGTTCTATCGTATACCCATACTTACGCTTATATCAACATCTCATAAACACACTTATATGTTATACGCTTTTATACTATCATACAACTATCTTATACTCATAATATTTAATATCGTATATCGTATACTCACAGTTCTATCGTATACCCATACTTACGCTTATATCAACATCTCATAAACACACTTATATCTTATACGCTTTTATACTGTCATACAACTATCTTATTCTCATCTCACCCGCTGCAATTCACGTATTCAATCGCAATATCGTATGTCTAGACGTATATCGTAATTCATGCCTGCGTTCACATCATTATCATATGTATACTTTTATATCTTATGCGCATTTATACTACTTATAATCTTATACTCATATCGCTTGCTGCAATTTTCTTCAAGCATTTTTTTTCCGCCTCAATTTGGGTGACAAATAGTTTGGGCATTTCATTTGTAATGGCCCCTCCACCTCCTACCCAAGCCCCCCCCTCAAATGCGACATGCAGTTTCCATGCATCTTTCTATCTGTTCGTCACCCTCTCACCCGCCCTCCTCTGTCGCTCTGGCTTGTCAGTGATCGCATTTAGTTCTTCTCTCTAGGCACTTGGCACGTTTCGTTTGCCATTTCAATATCGCGTCGCCGCCAGAAAACGCGCTGTGAGTCACACGCAAGTCGCGCGCGTTTCGCTGGCGTTTTTAGCTGTGTAGATGTGGCTCGCAGATGTTTTGTATAGCTTACGCTGCCGCTGCCGCTGCCTCTGCTGCTGCCTCTGCCGCTGTCGACCGACAGCTGCTGTGGCACACGAGTCACTCGCCAAAGAATTCTTCCCATTGCTATTTTGATTTCAATTCGTCGTCTTGTTCTTCTTCAATTTTGCTTTGTTTTTGTTGCCATGCAGCTGTTTTATCTATCAGATGCTTTGGCTCTGACTCACCCAAACGAGCCTCTTGCCATTATCATTTGCTGCCTTATCGCCGGAGCCGGAACGATAAGTGCTCTGTATACCTATTAACTCCGTTTAGTGCGAGAGATCGATTCGCTATATTCAGCAAATATGCTGCGATCTGGCCTAAAACAATTACGGACTGAAATTGTTTACAGCTCATTATCGTTGCAATAATTGTTAAATTGATATATTGAAGCAAACTGCACGCAATGCGAATGTATTGTACATTTATCTCGGAATGACTTTCAGAGATTTCTCAACCAATTAGGGCAACAGCTTTTTCCAATTACATTCAATTCCTAAGTCATTAAGAGCTAACAAGAAAACACATTTTTTATAGCTTAAACAAGGAAGCAAATCTGAACTTTAAAGAGATTGTTCATTTGCCTTATCAAACGGGCTAAGTGAGATTAAAATAGCAAAAGCTTTCAGAGTCCGCCCAAGTATTTCATCATGGAATTCAATGTAACCCTAGAAATATTTGGAATATACTTTGAGGCACGCAAATTCATAGAATTGATTGGGTATACGTATTTTGAGTATTTCGTATATTCTGCGAAAATCTTTAAAGATATTTTTAATGAATTTTACCAAATTTTGTTTTTCTTCTCTTGTTGTTTTATTGTGTGCTGCACAATTATTACCCGGAATTAGTCGGGTCAAGGTATATTTCATAAAATTGTTCACCCTTTTTATTGGAATTTCCCAAATGCTCGACTTGATACGTGAGCTTTAGATGGGATGAGCGTTACATCAAATTGAAAAGAGTATTTTATAGAGATTGACTTGTCTTTTATCTAGGGTTTGATATGATAATTCTTGTAAATATAAGATCTATAAATAAACTTGAAACTAGAGAGGGTTCTATTCTTAACTGGCCTATATCACGCTCAGCTTTCCGTAGATGCTCAGCTTATCGTGAAACTTTTTTATGGTGTGGATGTGTTTAAACCGGAGCTTTTGCCAGGTCATTTGCAGGCTGCTCGTTACGGCATTGGCGAGGCTATTAACTTTGACAAGCGATCCATTAAAATGCATTCATAAATTGTACAGGTGTATGTGTGTGAGTGTGTGCGACTGTGTGTGTGTGTGTGTGTGTGTGTGTTTGTGTCTGGTGTCCAATGTTCAGTATCATGTCCAATGAGGTGGACCTTAAATTAAACCAACAAAGTAACAAATCGAATGCACTGCGGCCCACAAAGCGGCCCAAATGATTTAAGCGGACAATTCCCCAGCCACCCACAACACACACACACGCACACACACACAGATACTCGCTGTGATGTAGTGCAGTTCATTTGGGGCTACAGGCGGCAGCCGTTGCATGTTTTGTTGCTCTGCCTCGCTCTCGCTGTGCCCCCAAAGCCCGCCCCCTTTGGAGGGGCTCTGCCGCTAAGGTTCCATCCGACCCCTGCCCCGCTTTTGCATATGGCTCATGCTCATGCCCATTTATGCCAAAATTTAATTTATAATTATTGCAAGTTTAATTTATGATCATTGACATGCTGCAGCACACACACACACACCGCAAACACATGAACATAGACAAAGGGGGCGAATGGGGTGGGGTTGCGGCTGTTGTGTAACTGAGATTGGGACCTCTTTGTGTCTATACCATGTGCGGAATTGAGGGCCAAAGGGGTTCCCTTGCATTGTGTGTGCTAACTGCAACTGTTTCAAAAGTTTTAAACACACACACCCATACACACACAGTCAGGTCATCTCTTTCACTCTTGCAGTGAAACATGCATGTAGCTAGGTCTCTTTCGTGCACACATAGACATACATATATTGACATTTACCCTCGAGCCTGCAACTCGAATCCATTGGGCCACTCACCGCTCGTTCAAACTTGCCTGATATACCAGCTATTCCCTTGTAATTCCCGTTCTTGTTGCTGCCGAGCTGGTGAAAGTTGGCAGCTACCCGAGAGATTCGCATTGAGCTGCTGTTCAGAATGTGTTGTAATCTAGAGGAATATCCAAACGGCCTGGCTAACTGCTTGACGGAAATAAGCTCAAGTTTAGACTAGACTGAGAGAACGAGAGAGAGACAGGGCGAGAGATTAGCTGAGATACATCAAATTTTATAGTTTTGCGTCAGTTTTTTGAGAGAAACTTTTTCTTTATGCACAAAACTGTTTATTCTGCCTGATTGATTGATTGACAGACTGACTGATGATCAACGCGCAGAGCACATCGCAACTAAATTCTTCAACTTTTTGAGATATATATTAAAACTTAGACGGGGTTATCTTCTATATATTTAAAATAAGCGCATGCGTGCTTCTTTACTACTTATAATATTTAATAGCAATCGATTGCTTTGTCATTCATTCAGTCACATAATTTCCCGCTCTCCTAATCCTAATCTTAATCCCGTTGATAAGTCGATAAGTGCCTTTAAAGTTTATACTTAATAACATTACTGTGCGCATCGCCTCCTCATTTGGCTGTCATTGCCAATTAAAAATCAAATTCGCTACGCTTTAACGCCTCGTCAAATGAGATTTCTGCCCCACTCCCTCTCTCTATCTCTGTTAGACGCTGTCATAAATTCGTTAAATATCGCGTGCTCCTCCAGCCGAGCCAGAAGCAGGAGCAGGAGCAAGGCAGAGCAAAAGAGAGTAGCTAGTTTATGTCACACAAATATCCAATGACAGCGGCCCCTCTGCCTCCTCATGCGCCCTTCCTGCGCCCCACACATGCCCACTTCATGGGGCCGTCTCCTGGGCAGGACGACACATTCTCTTGGCTTCATTTGGATTTTTTGGCTTCCGTGCCAAAAACAAAAAACAAATAAGGGAAAATATCAAGAAAAGCGGCTCACAGACATTTCGCGTTGGGCACTCTACCGCCTCCCTTAGCATTTGAGAGGGGGCGAAAGTTGTAGGGGCGTGTTCTTTTGCTAATTTCATTGACTCTACGCTGGGCCGCTGCCAAGTGCATGATTCGATGAGTGGGCGGCTGTTGCTTCAGTTGTTTCGATTGCTTTCTGTACGCGTACTTGAAGTTACTTCCAATTATCCTTCGTCCTTTAGCTGGTGCCGGGGGGAGTCGCACATATTGTCAGCTTAAATGTAACTCGATTGATCAATGAATGAAAAAAGCGACAAACATTCGCCCAAACTCGATTTACTCGTTAGAAACCTTAAATATGAATGTTAATTTGCTGCCATTAACAGGCTATGTTATTGGGCAGCTGTAAAACCTTAATGTTAAGTAACATATTTCATGGCAAACACATGGCAAACATTTCCACAGTCAATCACAGTCAATTTATAAAGTAAAATTTGAAACAACATATGGCAAGCTTTCACTTAATAAACGTTCACTTTCACTTAATAAGCTGCTGTATCTGAAAGTTTGTTCTGTTACTGACAGAAATTAACAGAAACTAACAATGCAACTCGTTTTATCAACATAACATTATCTTAATGGGCAGTTGTTACTGTTTTGCTGCAGTTAAGAGTAAGATTAACATATGTCAGGCCACATTGAGTTATTATCATGCTGTTAACTTAAGTCAAAGCATCAGCTGTTATGCTTTGACATGTGGCTCATGTAGCTTACAGTTCAGTTTCTATATATTCCTTTTCAATTATTTTAAGTGCCGGGCAACAAGTTCGCCTCACATTTTGTTATTGTGTTGATTTGTGGTACAGTTGCGCTCTCAGTTTTCAACTACTTATGGCCTGTATGGGGGCCAATAAGAAGAAACAGCCCCCGAGGCTGAGTTGAAGTTTCATTTCTTTTTAGTAGAGCGACCCCAACGCACACTCACTCATACACCAGCAGCAGCACACATTGTGGCATAGTCAGATGACAATGATATGTCAAGTCTATATGCAAGGCAGCCCCCCTCCCAGCTGGCCACCCAAGCAGCATTCAAGTTGCCCTCTGCTCAAATATCAGTCCCTTGGCGGGGTGGCGAGCTTTGGATTCGGAGGCGGGGCGGGATGCGACAGAAGGGCATATGCGGCAATCTTTTTGGCTTGTCAAATGCGCATTTCCTGCTTACGAGTCCTTGCTGTGTGGCATGCGTGGGTGTGTGTGTGTGTGTGTGTGTGTGTGTATGTATGTGACATGTGTGTGCGCGTGTGTGCGTGTGTGTGGGCTGCCCGGTTTGTCTCCAGCGCAATCAATATGGCGGCGCTGGGGTAATAGCTTAGGATTTACGCGCACGGCTTACAAAGAGAGGACGACTACAGCTCCTGCTGCTTCTTCTTGTGCTTCTGCTGCTGCTGGTGCTTCCTCTTCTGCTGTTCCTGTCGTGGTTTCGTCGCCAACACTCGCGCCAAGTCGTCGCAGTTACCTTTAAACTTTTTTATTGATATTTTATGTATGTAGTCGTTGCCCGTTGGCTGCTCCTGCCCCCGCAACTGCCCCCGCTGCTGCCCCGAAACTGCTCCCGCTGCTGCCACTGGTGGATGGCTTAAGCCTGGTCCTGCGCCTTCGACAGTGCCATGTTTGTCCTTTTATGAAAGCTGCTGTAATGATTTGTTTTATGAAGTCGTTCGTGTTGCCAACCAACCCGCAGCCCATTCCCACTCGCCACGTCTCCCCTTCCTTTCACACCAGGTGCGCCCCAAAGTATGCTAGTAAAAAGACTGTGCTTACACTTTGTTTGCCCAATGACTTAGTTATTGAGTCCTTACAAAGGATCTCTTTAAAGTCAATTATTTGAAATGAGAAAAGCGTGCAGACATTCACCAGTTCAAGCACTGATTAAGTCGATCACATATTCACCCTGTTATCAATAAGCCAAGGGAATTCTTTGGATGCACTCGATATGTGTCTGCGAATGCATTTGCAATTATTCATGTTGTCTGTGTATGATTATATATTTATTTATTATATTTGCCAAAGGCGCATTTGTCCAAAATTCAATTCCGGTTATGTAAACCCTTTGTTCATTTATCAAACTTGGCATTTGCGAGCTTACCCATGCCCCTCTAATCCTATGTACCTATTGCATAAACTAAAATAGAGTTCTTTTATTACACATAAAATATGTTTCTAAAGTTATTTATTTGTCACTTTTTTTATGAAAATATCGTCAAGTACTGTCATATGTTTGTCTGCGTTGTTTAATTACTGCTGGGATATGAATACAGATATGTGGCAACATATTTGAGGCATATCTCTGTTCAGTCTACGTTGCGTATACGCAATAAGCAACACTGCGTATCTCATAGATTTCAGACATTCTCATCCACACGTCGTGTTGCAGACGCATTTCACACCTTGCCAGTGGCATGCAAATGATTTATGAAATGTCGGCCTGGGGGTAGGGCGGGTAACAGAGGGGGAGGTGCTGGTGCTGGTGCTGGGAGTTTTAACGGCTGGGGCAGCGACCGTGGCCAATGCTGTTGCCGTTGTTCTTGTTGGCACTAAACTTCAATTAGCTCAGCGAGTCCATGACTTTTAATCAGTGTACTTTATGCCACACGCATGCACACACACACACACGCACGCACACGCAGGCATATGCGTGAGCCACAAAAACGCAATAAATTAAACCAACAAGCAATTACAACAACAACGACAGCAGCAGCCAAAAGAGGCCACAAAGTTGCTTAGTGCGCTTTTTGGGGCGCCACCAAAAAAGCAACACACGAGGCAACAACAAGCGACGCTGAAGTCGTGTCGCCAAGATTTATTGGCTGGCCTATGCGTCGCGTCGAGTCGAATATTGAGTTGACAATGATGAGGACGAGGACGACAGCGAGGACGACGCCGAGGACACGGGCACGGGCACGGGCACGGACACAGACCCAGACCCAGACCCAGACGAGGACACGGACTCCTGTGTATATACCAGAACAAGGTGCCTGGCCAGGGGCAAGCGATTTCCTTAGCATGCGACCAAACAAGAGATGTGCGCGTGTCGTGTTTTTCTGTCAACGCGACGCTTCTCGTGAGCAGAGATTCCACTGTACATCTCCAGCTCCACACACACATGATTTGGGGGCAACACGAGCTGTGGCACATGGCATTGAAATGCGCCGCGCAGTTGCCCCTTTTAACCCCATTGCCTGAGGGGGGTTGGGTTGGGAAGTAGCCCTCCATTACAATAACAAATAAATTGCAAATATGAATATGAACTGGGCGAGGACAGCGAGTTGTAGCCGAAGATGCCTTTGCCCGCCAAAGTAGACACTCGAAAAGTGCCAAAAGATTTATGCCTCAATGTTGTTGCTGTGTGTCTGTCAGAGTGTGTGCGAGTATGTGTGTGCGTGTGTGAGTGTGTTTGAATTTGGCAGCTTAGCCAGCAGCAGAAGCCATTGAATGCGACACTGATGCGGATGCGAATGCAGTTGTGGCGATAATAAGCTTCAGCAGCCGACTTGATGTCTGCGCCGCAGCCCCCGCACAAGCCCGCCCACAGGCCCCCCGCTTACCAGCTTTATGGCTGCTGTTGACAGCCGCAACGCAAAGGCTGACAGCTGTAAACGGAGTAGGTGATGGCCAGGTCTTAAATGCGTCGCCTGGCCCAGGACTTGTCCGGGAATTAGCCTCAAAATCTTTGACTTTGGCTCTGGCAGTCAAATTCAGCAGGATGCCCAAAGCTGATGCAAATTGGAAAGTGGACAGCGGGGCAGGGACAGGGCCGGGGCAAAAGAGGAAGTCTGCAGCCAGACAGCTTGATTGCAATTAGCAGAGATAAACTACAGCTATTGGCGCTCAAATATCACTTGATGAGCTCGTGCTTTACGGCTGCAAACGAAAGAGAACATATATATACATATATATTATCGATGAATCGCTTTAAGGCTTGAACTAACGCCTCGCGTTGGGTTTCTGTTGGGTAAAGTACTTTTAAGCTGTGTGTATTAATCAAGAATCTGCATACCAAATCTGGTGTCTATAACTTTAATAACTCCCGAGTCGAGAACGTTTTCGTTTCGCTCTGCCAACTGACAGGCACAGTGCGTATACGTAATCTGTCGAATTGCTATTGTCGGGCCTTCAATTAAAACTGAACGAAACTGATATTGAATATTAATTGGACTTTTAATTAATCTACTCCTTCTCTCCTCCTCTCTTTCCATCACAGGTCTCCGCTGGGCAGCATTTGCACCTGAGCAGCGACATGAAGAGCAATGTTTCGGTTGCCGCGCAGCAGGGCGTCTTCTTCAGTCAGCAGCAGGCCGCGCAGCAACAACAACAACAGCAGCAGCAGCAGCAGCAGCAACAACCAGGGAACGCTGGCCCCAATCCCCAGCAGCAGCCGCACGGCGGCAACGCGGGCGCCAATGCGGGCGGTCCGAATGGTCCGCAGCAGCAGCAACAGCAACCAAATCAAAACATGAACAATTCAAATGGTAAGCAGCGCAAGCAAATGAATACCCAATAAGTGCACTCACATTAAATTTGAATCAATTGAATTATATTTGACAGTACCCTCCGACGGCTTCTCGCTCTCCCAAAGCCAAAGCATGAACTTCACGCAGCAGCAGCAACAACAGGCGGCGGCGGCAGCAGCAGCTGCTGCTGCGGCACAGCAGCAACAGGCAGCCGCCGCTCAGCAGCAACAGCAGCAGCAGGTGCCGCCCAATATGCGCCAGCGTCAAACGCAGGTGCAGGCAGCGGCAGCAGCAGCGGCGGCAGCAGCTGCCCAGGCGCAGGCCGCAGCCAATGCGAATGGCGGACCCGGCGGCAATGTGCCGCTGATGCAGCAGCAGCAACAGACGCCGGGCGGCGTGCCGGTGGGCGCGGGCAGCGGCAACGCCTCTGTCGGCGTGCCAGTCAGCGCCGGCGGACCCAACAATGGTGCAATGAATCAACTGGGCGGACCCATGGGCGGCATGCCGGGCATGCAAATGGGCGGACCCGGCGGTGTACCCATGAATCCCATGCAAATGAATCCAAATGGCGGCGCGCCCAATGCCCAGATGATGATGGGCGGCAATGGGGGAGGCCCGGTGCCAGCCGCCAGCCAGGCCAAGTTCCTGCAGCAGCAGCAGCAAATGATGCGCGCCCAGGCCATGCAGCATCAGCAGCAGGTGCAGCAGCACATGGCCGGCGCACGTCCGCCGCCGCCGGAATACAATGCCACCAAGGCGCAGCTCATGCAGGCCCAGATGATGCAACAGACTGTGGGCGGTGGCGGTGGCGGAGGCGTTGGCGTGGGCGTGGGCGGCGGTGTTGGCGGCGGCGGCGGCGCCGGCCGCTTTCCAAACAGCGCAGCCCAGGCGGCGGCCATGCGACGCATGACACAGCAGCCGATTCCACCATCCGGGCCCATGATGCGGCCTCAGCATGCTGCCATGTACATGCAGCAGCATGGTGGTGCGGGCGGCGGGCCACGCGGCGGCATGGGCGGCCCGTATGGCGGTGGCGGCGTCGGCGGCGCAGGCGGACCCATGGGCGGCGGTGGCGGCGGCCAGCAGCAGCAGCAGCGGCCGCCCAATGTGCAGGTCACGCCCGACGGCATGCCCATGGGCTCACAGCAGGAATGGCGCCACATGATGATGACGCAGCAGCAGCAGCAGATGGGCTTTGGACCAGGCGGACCCATGCGTCAAGGACCCGGTGGATTCAATGGCGGTAAAGTCGATTAAGCTGAGTCTTACAACTTAATTTTTGCAACTAATCGTGTTGTTTTCCAGGTAACTTCATGCCCAATGGAGCGCCCAATGCGCCGGGCAACGGACCGAATGGCGGCGGTGGTGGTGGCATGATGCCCGGCCCCAATGGACCGCAGATGCAGCTGACGCCCGCGCAAATGCAGCAGCAACTGATGCGACAGCAGCAGCAGCAACACATGGGACCCGGCGGTGGCGGCGGCGGCGGCGGCGGCGGCAATATGCAGATGCAGCAGCTGCTGCAGCAGCAACAGAACGCAGCTGCCGGCGGCGGCGGCGGCATGATGGCCACCCAGATGCAGATGACCAGCATTCACATGAGCCAGACCCAGCAGCAGCAACAGCTTACCATGCAGCAGCAACAGTTTGTGCAGAGCACCAGCACGACAACAACACACCAGCAGCAGCAACAGTTGCAGCTGCAGATGCAGAGCCAGAGCGGAGGACCCGGCGGCAACGGGCCCAGCAACAATAATGGTGCAAACCAGGCGGGCGGTGTAGGCGTCGGTGTTGGTGTCGGTGTGGGCGTAGGCGTGGTCGGCAGCTCGGCAACCATTGCTAGCGCCAGTTCGATCAGCCAGACGATCAACTCGGTGGTGGCCAACTCGAATGATTTGTGTCTCGAATTTCTCGACAATCTGCCCGACGGCAATTTCTCCACGCAGGATCTGATCAACTCGCTGGACAACGACAACTTTAACATACAGGACATTTTGCAGTAGAGCAGCGAGTATCCACCAAGGATGCCCAGCCAGAGACGCCGCCGTCACCACCACCACCAGCACCACCCTAACCACCACCAATTGTTGCCTGTTTTTGTTTGAATATTTTTTGTTGTTGCCTGTTGTTGTTATTGCCTTCCTGCCCCATGGCCCATGCCCCATACCCCATTAACCCACACCCCCACCCACAACCAACCCCTGCCCCCCTGTTTGTTAATTGTGTGTATTTAGAAGCTAAGTTCGTTTCGATGTACTCTAATTTGGGACTTTACTGTATTATTAGCCGCTAGAGCTGCCCGCTTTCTTTTGTAGGGGGCAGCAACGGTCCAAGGCGGGCGAGCGCTAGGGCGTGGCAGCGGCAACGGCCAGTACGCAAACATTCCATACTCTACAAATATATATCTATATATATTTGTCTATATATATGCACAAACAAAAGAAAACAATTTGACAAAAGCATTTGAGAGCAGCCTCAGAAATTTTTTAAAAAATAGTAAAACGCACCTACACACACACACACACACTCGCACACACACAGTCAATCGCAGAACTTAAGCACTTGTACTTAATGCAATTTGGCCACACCCAGCGACCAGTTCGCCCGCCCAACATTTCATTTTACTTAAGCAAAAAGCGAAAAAAAAAACATAAAAAAAAAACGAAAGAAAGAAAATGGAACCAACAAAAGAAAACTTTTTAAGAAATGCGTCAGAAAAACAACAACAAAAAAAATAACATAAAAAATTGTACATTTTATATTGTATTTAATTTAATTTAATTTTTTAACTAAAACAAAAATGCGAAAGTAGCAAAAGAAAAACACAAAAAAAAGAGTAAAAAGTGCAACAGCAAAGGAAAAACGCAAAAAGCAAAAATATTGGTGATATTTTAATTGCTTACACACAAAAACACTCACACACACACATATACACACACAAACAGAAAGAAAATTTGATTGAAAATTTACTAGAGAGAGAAAATGGAAAAGCGGAGAAACAGTTATTATTATTATTGTACATTATTTTTGTGTAACAATTAAGTTTAAATGGATTTTACAAACAAAAAAGCAAACGCGGAGCAACAATGCGAATTAAGCGCAAACAACAAACATATTTAAAAAACAAATTATATATATATATACATATATGTATGTATATATAGATATATACATATATTATACAACTTATAATTAATTACTACGCGTAGTTTTTTGGTAGTGAAAAGCGTGCATAAAGCCCTAAACATTAGTAGTTTGTTAAATAAATTTATATATATATATATATATATATATATATATATATATATATATATATATATATATATATGCAACAGCCAGACAAACACAAACACACACACTCACACACATTATATACTTCTCGATATATATATATATACAAATATATATTCGTTTATTGAATTAGAGTTCTAAGCAGCAGACAGATTTTTAGCTAAATGCGTTTTGTGGCCGCGTTACCAAGTGACGTCATGCCATGCCACGCCCACAGCAGCCCACTTGACAAAATGATAAGAAAAAAAAATGAAGAAATGATATACGCCGAGATTCCAGCTATGAAATTATTGTACCGACATTAAATTAGCGCAATTCCATAAGTCCATAAGTTAAATAGTTCAGATCGGTTCAGTTCAGCTCAGAGGCCATAGAAATTGCGACAGACACTTCCAGATATATATCTATATATAAAGCGAGTACATAGATAATGCCTAGATTGAATGCTGATCGAGCACACACACACACACACAGAGAGACACAAACAGACACGCCTAGAAAACAAACGCGTAGCCCAAAGTATTTAAGCCGCAAACAAACAAAAACAAAAACAAAAACAAAAACTAACAAAAATTATTATTAAATAATTATTATTATAAAAAAATACGCGAATTGTAGTTTGTAATTAATTATACGAAACCAATTTGTTTACAAAAAAAAAGAAAAAAATTAAAAACCACGAAAATTATATATTATATAGTATATATATATATACATTATTATTATTATTACTATATACAATATGGCATATTATTATTACATATATATACGAGTACAGATATATATATATATATATATTAAAAATGAGTACACAAATTAGCAGCGCAGCTTGCAACCGAATCGAGGCGCAGCGAGTTGCAAGTGTTGCAAGTAAAACACACACACAGACACACACACATATACACATATACACATATACACACACAGCCAGACACAACTCGATATCAATTAAAAGCAAACAGCTGCCAGCGGCAAACCAAAACTTTAACAATTTACAAAAAGCAAACTTCAAAAGCAAAAAACAAAAACAAAAACAAAAGCAAATGCAAATGCAAATTAATTTTAGCTCATAATTTATAAAAAAAAAAAACAAAAAACAAAAACAAAAAAATACAACAATCGAATTGGATTTGAATTCGATTTGAGGGCCTTTTGCAGCATTTTGTTTTGTTTTTCTTTTTTTATAATTTAGCCAAAAGATGTTTGGTGCACAAGTCTTCGGTTTGTCGTTTTGTTGTCCTCCAGGATGTGCAACAGAACTTATGTGTCAATAACTCGAACACGTACGAATTGTTGGCCCCAAAAAACAAACATACAAAAAAAAAAATACAAACATTTGTAGATTTTCTTTTAATATTAAAGAAACCAGATAAAACAAAAACAAAAAGCAACAAAATAAAATAGTAAAATATTACTTTTGTAAATAAATCAACAATTTCTTCTTATTTCACGAAAAATGCCACGGCAATTGCATACTCTTGGGCCGACCCAAGTAACTAATTCTTTTCTATTGTTATAAGAGCACGGCATACTCTTAAGGTACACAAAGAAGCAATTCACGTTTAATTACGCTGCATACTCTTGGGGATGACAATTATTGCTTAGAGCATATTTTGCATTTTGATAAATACCCTTAACTTGGCCATATCCTTGTGGGTTTTCAAAGGACTTGGTGTGTTAGTAATGCAGGGAGAAACTGTATTAAAACATTAGGGGGTCATTTAAGAATCAAAGACAAATCATTTTTCATATTTCGAAACGATCATAAATGACTGTAAACTGTCCAAAGGACACCAAATTCGTGCTTTTATTTTCGAGATATGAAAGATTTTGTGTTTCCTTGCGCCCCACGACAAAAATGTTGGCATGTAATGCATTCTTAGAAGATCCCCTATTGTTTTGATGCCATTTGGCGCAATTAGTTCTAACGATCCTAACGCATTTCGAAAATCTACAAGGAAAATCTGCAATATACAACAAAAAGGACGAAAGACCTTTTAAAGTGAGAAGAAAAATGTACAATTGCGTATGCAGATAAAGTCTCATAGATCCGTCATATCCTTGCGTATCCTGATGAATCCTATGTCAAACATTTGGTATGAATTAGGACTAAAAGTAGGCCAAAGCAAATTTTTATAGTACTTGTAGTTGACGAATTATGCCTATTTTTCAAATAAGGACATTCTATTCATAGCCATAATTTGGCAAAATTCTTTTTGTAAGGGGCAAAAATTGTTAGGTTTAACGGCCAGCTGTTGGCAGCTGCAGGTAATGTAAAGCTTCCGGATGCCCCTTTCTGGTATGCAATTGATTTTATCGGCAGGGCAACATCTAAGAGTCCTGGACTTGGTTATTTTTTCAGCGACGAATGCAAGGAAATGGGCAATTGACACAAAATCCTTATTATCTCCGAAACTACAAGGACGATTTGGATGTCCTTTGGCCAGTTGGTAGACCTGCTCAATACAATGTTTTTGACACGGATCAGGACACGCAAGGATATAGCCGAGTTATGGCCTAATTTTTGATTACAACAAATCAATTTTTTCTCAGCTGTTTGAAGGACTATCGTCCTTCGGGTGGAATATTCTTAAATGGAAGGACGAGGACTATTTTCTGACCAAAGCACAGCCCGATAGGTCTTCAAATGGCAAAGTTAGTCCTGAAATTTTCGATTTTCTGACTAACCCCCTTGCCGATACTGAAAGAACATTTTTTTGTCGAATCTTGGAAATCCTTGAATGCCAATCGACAATACTGATCTTCACGATTTTAAAAAGGTATATCCTTTTGATATCATTAAGGATGTGGCCGAGCTATAGCTAAAAATATGGTTATCTTTTCATACAAATAGCCATAACTCGGCCATATCCTTGCGGATTTCCAATGGACTTGGTGTTTTAGGATTGCAAGGACGAACTGCAGAAAACTGCATCAAGACAGTAGGGGGTTATCTAAGGATCCAGGACTTGTCAAATTTTAATCGTGGAAATGTCTCGGAAACTACGAGGACGCAATAGATGTCCTTTGGACAGTTGAATATCCTGCTTCATACACATCGCTTAGCACCTGACTCATCAGGATCTGAAAAGATATAGCCGAAGAAAAAGGATCATTGATCCGTAGATGACCCCTTTATGTTTTTATGCAGTTCGATAGATTTACTGATTGCAATCCTAACGCACCAAGTCCATTGCAAATCCGCAAGGATTTCGGTAAGTTATAGATATTTTTGTGAAAAGGACATTCTAGCATAGATTAGGTTCGTAAGGATCAATTCCATGCAAAAATCATATAAGCATCCCGTTGATATAATTTTCATTCATATTTATTGATTTCTTTATACGCATGTTCATAATACATAATTGCATATTTTATGACTTAATATAATTATATTCCACAATTGTAAATACATTCAATGTGTGTGTGTATGTATGTGTGCTTCAATTGTTTAACATTATAAATGTGTATAGCATATTTATCATACTCGCTTACTTTGCATGTACCCGATCTATATGTATGTGTGTGTGTTTTATAGTATATGGTATAGTTCTGATAGGTAGGACGTGCATGACAACTCGACATGGATATATCCACGCAGTTAACTTAAACATAAAACAAGCTTGGCTAAAATTAGAGGGCTAAAAGGAGGTTGGCTGGGGGGCAGGTGCTGAACTAAAAATGATTTACAAATAATTAGAAACTATTGCGGGAACTAAATAGTGTGCTAAGTCTAATTAGAGTTTAGCTTTGCCAATGTTCATGTATATTCGCGTGTGTATTCGTGTGTGTGTGAATGCATGTATGTATGTATGTATGTGTGGGGCTATGATTAATAACTTTTCAACACTTAGATGCTAGTGCAAAGGTGCGGCCTGCCAATACTAAATGTTTAAATATTTAGCTTATTATTATTATTAGTTATAAATTATTTGCGACACTTTCATTTAACGGGTTTTGTTTAAACAGTGTAAATGCCTTTGCCTGTTGCCTGTTTGTTGCATTAGTTGAGTTTTTAAATGTGATTAATTACTAGTAATCAATGTTAAATGTTGCACGTTGCATGTTGCACGTACTATTATGCAATAAAATCAGCCTTAGTCATAATAATTGTTACTTGTGAATACGCATTTCTGTATTTTCATGAGTCCTTAACAATCATTTGCGGCAAGTGCCTGCAAATACTTGAGAACCTCTTTCAATTTCAATAGTATTATCGTTATATCGTTATATTTGAATTATGTTATCTTTATGTGTCTTTCAATTTTACTTTGTAATACTTGCGCAAGTTAAAGATTCTCTCTAAAAAACAATTATACAAAAAGAGCGTTAAAAGTAAAAATCTGTAAATTTTACTACCAAAAATGTACGCTTACAAAAGTTTTGCCGCTCGTTATAAGTTATATTAAATATGCTTTTTAAAAATGCGTTTAATTGTTAATTAGGTAATTACTTGTAGTGATTTAGTTAAGTATAGTTTACTGTATTTCATTTGACTCGACTCGACTAAATGCGCAAATTCAAACTCTTTTAGTAGCATTATTATTGTTATTATTATTATTACTTTTGTTCCTCTAAAGAGTACCACTAAACTGTAGATTAGATGTGAGTGTTGAATGGTTTGTGCATTCGAACGCGTGAATATTGATGAATGGATGGATGGATATTGAAATGCAGTTGAAATGCACTTGAAACAAAGTTCTAGCTTCTAGTTAGACACTCGATGCTTAGGCTAATGATTAACGCTTGTCACGGGCATTTGTTGTGGATAACCATAATGCAAACATTTGTGATTGAGCATTTCCACAACAATCGCGACAATTTCCACTTGTGCAGCTCGAAAACAAACTGAGTCTTTCGTAATAGGTTCAGTTTGTTTTCAATTTTTAAGAACTTAATGTTTAAGATTTATATAAATTGAACTTTACTTAAATATTGCAAACATGTTTCGAATGCTCGATTAAAAATATTTCAATATTATTTTTGCTTCTTCTTTTTTCTTTTTTCTACTTTGCTGCGTTTACGCCGCGTACATAAATTTATATCACACGCAATAAATATAATAATATAAAAGAACATTTCTTTCTTTTGTTTTTTTTTTTCGAAATTAAACAAATTAAAAATCGTGCTCGTGCCATATTGCGTTATTAACTAATTACCTTTTTTTAACGTGATTTTTTTAGTATATGTTTTTACATGCTTTGAACTTGAATGTTATATTTTTATGCTTTTCAATTAAATGTTAATTTTACTAATATACATCGATAGCATTTGCATACATGTTGCAGTTAAAATTGATTCGAAAACATGTTGCTGGCAACATGCTGCCAAGGTGCGCATATGTGTGTGTGTGTGTGTGTGTATTAATTTCGAGTGCAGCTATTCGTTGTGAATGGCAATGACTGTTTGATGTAATTCTAATTAACGTTTTAACGTTTTTGGCAAATTGTTGAATTATCGATTATATACTATATATCGATTGGTTTAGTGCAGTCTGTGATGATTGGCCTTGGGCATGGCGCCGACAATGCGCACACGGCCCAAGGTGCCCACTGCGCCAGCGCCAGCGCCACCAGACAGCCGCTGATGCTGCTGTTGTTGCTGCTGCTGCTGCTGTTGCTGCTGCTGCTGCTGCTGATGTTGCTGTTGCAGCAATTGCAGTTGCTGCTGGTGACGCTGCTGCTGCTGCAGTAGCTGCTGCTGTTGCTGCTGTAGATGTTGCTGCTGCTGTTGCTGTGGATGGTACTGCGGCGCGTGTTTGGCATCGTTGCAATCACAGAATTGCGGCGGCGGCGCCAGTACCAGATTCTCGGTGCACAGCTGTAGATTGTTGTTGCCCGGCTGCGGCACAGCAGCAGCAGCAGCAACGGCAGCAGAAGGCACAGCCACCAGTTGACCGCTGGGCAGCATGCCCACAATATGCGTGGCCATCTGCTGCTGCTGCTGCTGGTGGTGCTGTAGATGTTGCTGCTGTGTTGGCTCACCGTCGCTTTCCGCCTCGAGGGGCGGCGGCAACTGCACCAGCGAGACGGCGGTGGTGCGCGTGGCGCCACGCTGCATGGCAATGGCCGCTGCCTGTTTACGCGTGAGCGAATTGTGACGCTGAAAGGCCTTGGCCGGCGGCGACGGACTTAGCTCGCCGTCGTCATCATCCAGATCGGAGCGCTGCTCCAGCTCCGAGTCGTGGCCCTTGTGCAGCTGCTGCTGCTGCTTGGCCACCAGGGCGGCAGTGCTGGCACCACCAGCGGCCGCTGCTTTGGCTTTGAGTATCTGCTGCAAGTGTTGCTGATGCGCCAGTTGCTGCTGTTGCTGCTGCAGTATCTGCTGCTGTGTGGCAATCAGCTTCAGATTGGGATTCGACTGATGATGCAGCTGCTGCTGTTGCTGCAGCTGTTGCTGGTGATGCACATTGGGTATGCGGCCCAGCACCTGAGGGCTGAGCACCGGCTGATTCGATTTGACTTGAGCTGTTGCTGCTGTTGCTGGCAGCTTGTTAGCAACTGTTGTTGCTGCCTTGCTGCTCAGCTGTTGCTGCTGCTGCTGTATAACTGGTGCATGTTGCTGCTGCACCAGTTGCTTAACTGTCAGCGTTGTTGTTGCTGCTGTGTTGTTGCTGCTGTTGTTGTTGTGATTGCCGCTGCCATTGTTGTTGAGATTGCCAGTGGACGTGGACTTGGTGGCCGCCTCGTAGGCAGCAGCAGCATGGGCCACATTTGTGCCCGCGTTAATGTTGCTGCTGGCTTTTGTGTTGCCAGTTGCTGTTGCCGTTGCTGCACCAACACTGATGGTTGTCTTGGCCAGGGGCTTAGCCGGCGGATCGGGTATGGTCTTAGGCTCCTCGACAATGGTCACGCTTGGCTTCTTCTTGATGGTATCCGTGGGCTTGCCGGCGCACGTGGCCAGCAGCTCCTGATCGCTGCTCACGCCGGAACTGCTGTTGTCGCACTCGTCCTCGCCAGCAGCAGGCTGTGGCAGTAACTGCTGCGGGTGCTGCTGCTGCTGTTGCTGCGGTTGTTCGTCTTCCTTCTTAAGGAAGCCGTTGGGCGAAGACTTGGAGGTCTTAAGATTGCTGCGTATGCGCTGAATTTCCTCCACGGACAGCGAGTGCGAAATGGAGGCACCTGAGCCAGAGGCAGAGCTGCTGCCGCTAAAGAGGGACAGAGAGAGGGGCAGGAGTAAGTGGAGGCATGAGTCCGGTTAACAGCTATTTGTGGCACTTACCTGGCCTGACTGTTGCCGCTTGTTTCCGGCACATCGAAGAGCGCAATTTTCTCATTGAGCTTCGTGTTGCGCGCCACCAGAATCGAGTTCTCATCCTCGCCATCTGACTCGCTGCAGCTGTAATCTGGCTCGGGAATGGGCGGTGCCGCGCCAGTTGTGGCAGCTGCAACAGTTGCCGTTGCATTGCCATTCGCCTGCTGCTGCTCTTGTGCAGCTGCTGCTGCTGCTGGCGGTGGTTGTGGCGCCGGCGGTGTCGGAGCTGGCGGCGATTGAGGTGCTGCTGCTGTTGCTGCGGCTGTTGTTGGTTGCTGCTGCTGTAGCTGTGGCGCCGCATAGTGGGAGCCGGCCGGAGCAGGCGCTTGAGCACGCAGCTGAGTGGGCGCCGCATATTGACTGACATGTTGCTGCTGCGGCTGCTGCTGTTGTTGCTGTGAGGCGGCTTCCTGCTGCGGCTTTTCCTGCGCCTGCCGCAGCTTCCAGGCCATCACGTTGCGCAGCTCCTGGGGCGAGGCATAGATCTTGGCATTGGCCGATGGATTGAAGCTGCTCTGGACGCCATCGATGGCCGCCGAGGTGACTGCGTCATTCTCGGCGCGCTTCTTCAGCTTCTGCTGCAAGGATATTGTGCTCTCGTACTCCGATACGCTGCTGCGTGTCTCCACCTTGACCACCTGGCCGACGGGCGGCGGCGGCGGTGGGTGATTGGGCGGCGGCAGCACTGCTCCACCAGCGGCAGCAGCAGCTTTGCTCTCCTCCTTGTTGCCCGCCGTGTTGAGACGCTGCAGCGAGGCGTGCAATGTGGCCACGTCGTCCTGCGAGTGGTGACCCTTGCCCGCCGCCTGCCAGATGGACGAGGCGGAGCCGTGCAGCTGCGGTCCGTGCAGATCGGGTGTCGAGTGGAAACGCTTCTGATCGCGACCGCTGCCAACAATCGCCCCACCTACCGTGGGCGTGGCCACCGGCTTGCCACGCAGCGTGCCGCTGCCGTGCTTGCTCCTGGCTGTCTTGCGCTTCATCTCGGCGACGCTGCCATAGACCAGCGGCCCGGTGCGCATGGGCGAGCCATTGGCAGCTGGGGGCGTGGCGGCACCACTGTCCGTGCCCGACTGGAAACGCGAGCTGGTCATCATGGTCGCATAACGGCTAGCGCTCGAGGCGCTGCCCTCGCCCTGCTGCCGCTGAAAGAGCTCCTCCAGCTCGGCGGCGGTGATGCGGCTGGATGTGGGCCGCGCCTTGATGCTGGCCGTGCGCAGCTGCACCGGTGTGCCCGGATGTGTGGGCGTGGGCGTGGCAATGGACTCGACCGAATTGGATTTGGTATGCGGCACCTCGTCCTGCTCCTTCTCGCCGCCATTCTCCAGGCCGGCGACCATAGACTTGGCCCTGGCCCGCCCCACACTAAGCGTCGTCTTGGGATCACGTCGTGGCGGCATGGGCGCCATGCGCACGCTGCCACCGCCGCCCGAGGCGGAGCTGCCGCTGGCATGGCTGCCCGGGCCCATGGACATCTTGCGCGGCAGCGTGGCGCATTGGCGGTGCGCGCTCTGCGGCGTGCTGGGTCCACTGTTCAGATGCTGGCTGCCGGCGCGTGCGCCACTCGGCAAGTACTGAGCGCTAGCCTGCATCTGGAGCGGAAACTGTGGCGAGACCACGGTCATGTTGACCAGGGCACCCGCCGAGCGTATCATCTCGACAACCTGCTCGTGCGAGGCGGCGCTGACATCTTCGCCGTTGATGGTGAGCAAAAAGTCGCCCGGACGCAGTCCGGCCATGTCGGCGACGCCGCCGGGATCCACGTCATCCAAGTACTGCAGTGCCGGGAAGCGCTCGGAGGGACGCAGCTGCATCAGCTGGGAGCTGGCCTTGGCGCCGCGCAAAATGAAGCCAAAGCCCCGCTTGGCCCGATGCAGCACCACCGAGCGGGGCGCATTGTAGGCCCTGAAAGATTCCAGCATGTGGATTAATAAGAGACCTGACAAGGATTAGAAAGCAAACTTACCCCTTCTTGATGCGAGGCGCTGTGGCGCTGCTATATTGTCCAATGGAATTGTTGCCTATGTGGCCACCATTGCCCTCCGGCAGATGTTGCTGCTGCTGCTGCTGGCAGGAGCCGTTGCTGGTCATCGAGAGCGAGGGCGACTGATGGGGCTGATGGAGCAACGTGCTAGAGCTGCCCGAGTGCCCGCCCAGGCTCAGTTGGGGCGAGCCCTGGTAGGATGCGGGCTGTGGCTGCAGCGGCTGCTGCTGTTGTGGAGCAGCCATGCCCGTGCTGGCGGTCATCACATTGGTGATGTGCTTCTGGCGCAGATTCACCTCCTGCACGCAGTCGGCGGGAAAGAAGCCCGACTGATTGGTGCCGCGCACATAGCCTTCGAGCAGGCCGCAGTCGGTGCTGCCCACCACCTCGATCACATCGCCCGGCTGCAGCCGTATGTGACCCACTGTATTGCCCGCATAGGGCTCCATGCACACCACCGTGGTGCTGGGATGCCCGATCGAGCAGGCCGCCGAATCCGAATTGGTGCCCACGCCCGACGAGTCGCTGATGATGTCGCTGGTGTCGCCCAGCGATTTATCTGTGCGGATGGCAAAAGCGGAAAATCAAGTAAGTCGATAGGTCCACGGACAAATGATTTGACCAGCTCCGTGCTGCAGCCGGAGCCACAGCCGGAGCTGGGAGCTGGACAGAGACAACATTGAGTATGACGATTACATGCGAATGTAGAGAGTGGAAAGTATATTACAGGCGGAAGGAAGGAGAGGTGAGCACAAGAAGCAATGCGTTTCGAGACATTTGTGAATGTGGCTGGAATAATTGCGTGGCGAATCGCTTAGACACGGGCGAAATTGCGGGCGACTCATTATTTTGCAGCGAATGTGTCTTTAATTAATCTACAAGTGAATGAGTTGTTCTATGTGCCTGCTATTTGGTATTACTCGGCGTTGCCCGTGCAACGTGCTTTTCATTTAATTAAAGTCTACTTCCCACCCAGTTTCCGATCCTCGGGGTGAATTTTTCACCATTGGTAACCTCTATTTATTTGTTTGTTATGTCTCAACTGTCGGCTACTTTCCCATTTTCCTACCCAGTCCTAGTTTTTTTAAGTAAACATCTGTTACAGAGTCTGCGCGTTAAGCCTCAGTCAGTCAGTCAGTTAGATATATTAAGTGTAAATATGACTGATTCGCATGATTCACTCGGCCTAATGAATCGTTGAACAATTTATCGATAACTGAGTCACAGTGTGAATTTGTAATCGATTAAAAACGTGCTTAAGTATATTGATAAAATCGATAATTATCATAAACTGTTTCTTTTAAAAACAGGTAAAAGACATGCACTTGTGGAATTGGATTACATAAAAAATAAACTATATTCTTAAATTAAACTAAAGCTAATACGCATGCTTGAATCGTTGCAAATTTAATACTTGACCTTTTCTTGGGTTTATACATTGTTCATTATAGTAAAAGCAGAAAATATGTACAGTAATACCGAAATATATGTGTGTGTATGGCTCTCTCTTAGTAAACCCTAAGCCTCAATTGATGATGCTCCATTTTAAATTAATTGAAATTATAAATAAACTTAAGGAGAACTTAGGTAAAAGGCGAAATCAAAGTAAATTCCATTACCTGTCACAATGCTGATGTCGTCCTCGTGAGAGCGATGTCCCGACGAGCCCTCGGATAGGCTCGAACTGGCCGAGCTGTAGGCGCCCAGCATGTGCTCCGATGGACAGGGCGAGGGCGGGCCGTGCAGCTGCAGATGCGGCTGCTGGTGCTGGTGCTGGTGGTGCAAATGCTGCACGTGCTGGTTATGGTTATGGGGCTGGTTCTGGGTCTGGTGCGGCTGCAGCTGCTGCAGTTGCTGGCGCGAGAGCGTGCCCATCAGGCTGCCGCCTCCGTTGCCATTCACACACATGCCGCCACCTGGCCCGGCACCAGCGCCCCCTGCACCACCCAGCCCACCGGCAGCCGCAGCAAGCAGCCCAGCGCCAGCGGCCCCGTTGGCGCTCAGCCAGCCGATGCCCGAGCGGCGCTTCGGATTGTAGCGCGGTGGTCCCCGGAAGGGTACTGCGATGTGGATAGTAAGGATAGTTTGCGATTTATACGTGTATATTTGTGTGTGTGTTGTGGTTATTGTTCTTGTTGTGGGAAGAGTTTTGTCAGTCGCAGCTAAAGAGCTGGGTTTATGTGTCGCGGTGTTGGGGAAAAGGGCTCTGATACATATATTTTTCTGTTAGCTATGGTTATGTATTTTTGTCACATTTTGTGGCCAAGTTTGTGGCGAAACCATCCGGATTCCAGGTTTATGATAATGGCTTATGCGGGCTGTGCTAGAGATGAGCAAATGTTCGATAAGAGACTGTCATTTCTTAACAGCTGTTAACTAACATAACTGACGCATGTTAGGCAGAATATGTTATTGCTCAACCCTAGCTAGCTCTACTCAATCTAGAATCTAGAATCGGGCATACTCGCATTAAAAAAAAAAAAAAACAAATAAAATATAAAGACAAAAAATAAAGGATCAAATTCCTAGACCATTTCCTATGGATGCTAACACTTGGGATCGGTACACCAAAGGTTCTTCTGTTACTTACTGTACTTACTGCTCTGCTGCATGAATGTAGCTCAAGGCAATTGACCGTAGGATAAAGCAAAATGTAGCAAAAAGTTCACATTCTAGTAATGTGCAAAAACAAACTAGCTAAACAATATGATGTATAGGTTATGTATGCTGTATGAATACATGGATAACGGTAAAAATTTAACAAAACATTGAACAAGACAGCCAAGAGAGACACAGACAGAGAAAGAGAAAGAGAGATATATAGACGTGGCAATGAGGTGTGAGAGTCAAACGAGTACACGAGCAAAAATTGAAACAAGTTACAGTTACGAATAAGTACTATGCATATATATATATAGAAAGAGAGGTAGTATATATAGAAAATATATCTCAAGCAAATGCAAAAATATGCAAGGCAAATACATATAAAATCTTGTACATATAGCGTTTGTTATATAATATGAGCCAAATGTTGTATGTTTAATTGATATATATGAAAAATGATTTTCGATTCGAGGAGTCCTAAATGATGAAATGATTTGTTGATATATGATTTTGATATGAACAGTTTAAGTGTCTTTAAGAACTTAACAGTTTTTTAAGGGATTTTGGGACTAAAAGTGATTAAAACAGAGCATAAAAATCGGTTGGAATTGATCTAGGCTATAGATACTATAGATTGAGTAGAGGAAACTCGAGAAAACTAAAATAAATCAAGGTGTGACAAAAAAATGGGATTAACTGAGTGGTAAACGAGGCTGAGTATGAGTAAAAAGTACAATATATGTCAATGTCGAGTACGAGTCGATTGGGATTGGTCGATGCGTTTCAGGAACGTTGATATCATGTTTATTAAGCAAAATTGGCCAAAATAACTTGGGCCGTTTTCCACAAATTTATTGTAAAAAAGCGCTCTAGCGCTTCGGGCTGAATGTGGGTCATCAATCACTCGAGTCTGTCATTCATTTTTTAGATTACGTGAAATGATATCAACGTTCCGTGATTTGTGTGAGTGCGAATGAATGTTTGTATGATTACGATAGGCTCGTTTACACTCACCAATATCCTCCGATTTGTAGTTCTCAATTATCTCGGCAAGTTCCAAGTTGCCAGCGATGACAGCAACCTGAGGAATAAAGTTATATTAGCCCAGAGTGAAACCAGAAGCTTGGCTAGGCACTAAATTCGGATTGACTACAAGCAAAACTACGTGAAAAGTACCATGAAGACAACTAGTATATTATAAGTATATACGAGTATATATTACGTTTAACTGTAGCTAAAAGTGTGTCAGACTTTAATTTGGATTCGTTTTTGTTTTAAATACCTGATAGGGAGTTTGGTTGGCAAAGTTCTGGGCACCGCGTTGTGCGCCGCGAAAGAGAAGCATTCTAGCACAAGCCTCTTGGTTGTTAACAGCGCAAACATGCAACGGGCTGTTACCGGACGCATTGCGTCCATCCATGTCAGCACCGTAGAACAACAAGTGCTCCAAGTGCTGCACCAGGCCATGCCTACAGGCCTGAGCACAGTTTAACAATAGTTAGGCAAGCGTTTAAAGTTAGACAGAAGAGAAGTAAAAATCAATTAGCAAACAAATCTTATATCTTTCCCAGCACCAGCACCAAAGTTTCTCTCAATTTGGATAGGGAGCGGGGGCTTTCACAAGAACCAAAAAATATATATATGAATAAATAGAAGTCGTAAAGCTATCTGGACCGTCACCGACTTACCTGATGCACCTCGTTCCAGCCCTGGCTGTCCTGTATGCCCAGAGTGGCGTGATCGTGCAAGAGGCTCTCCGTGATCTTCGCCTCGCATTTGCGTGTTATAGAAATGTACAGGGGCGTTATTCCACGTCCGTCACGATAGTTGGGCGAGGCGCCCAGCTCCAGCAGTGTGCTGTATAAAATACATATGACAATTAATCAAATTTTTAATCAGGTTTTCGGTCATTCTTCGATTCTGGAGTGGGAATATCCAGCTTCGTAGCCAGTCAGACAATCGGTCAGGAGAAGTATATCCCAAATAGTAATAGGTCTCACCTAACTGCCTCGAGCGAGTCATGTTCGACGGCTCTATGGAGCGCCGTGGTGCCATCCTTGGTGCGGTAGTCCAGCAGAGCACCGCCATTGACCAGGGCAATGAGCAGCTTGTTGGGCTTCTTGGCGCCGGTGGCCACGGAGAGCGGCGTCTCGCCGCTTTCTGAGCAATGAAAATTGGGATCTAGGCCCTTGGCACACATCTTGGCTATCTTCTCGACATGCCCGCCATTGATGCACTCCAGGAAGCGACGCAAATTGGCGCGTGTGTGCAGCGCCTTCAGCTGGCGCTCGTCCAGGGTCAGCATCTTATACACGCGACGCTTGTACTTGAGCTGTGGGGCAAAAGGAGATCGGGTCAGTTGAACGCATAATATGCAACTGCTGCAACTTACCTCTAGATAGCCAACTGGTCCATTGAATGGATAGTCGCCCAGGCGTCGTTCCTCGTCCAAAAATTTGCCCGCCTTGCCATTCGAGGGCGGCGCAAAGAGGCCATAGTTGAAGCTCTCCTTAAGCTCCTGCAATATGACAAAGAGAAATAGATGAGTCCAAGTCGGGCTGCAGTGAGTACTGAGTGCTGCTCGTCCATCAGGTGTGCCATTCACGTGCTCAAGTTGTTCACTTTACACACGCATAGCCTCTCATACACCCACAGTCATTCGCACACACTCGCACACCCACACACAAAAGACTTCCTGTTGGGTGAAGCAGCAGATGCGGGCGCCTCACAATGCTGTCGCTAATGAGCGCGTGACAACAGCGCCATCTAGCGTTCGGCATTGCATGCTTAGTTATTCTCTGTTTTTCAGGTGAAAAGGGGTATATTCCTTTCGAGCAACGTGCGTGTCTTAAAGTTACAGAATATAAAGAACATTTATAACTGCCTTGCATTAAGTATTTATAACCTCGACAAGTTTCTTTACTGTAAACAGAGTATTACGCAGTCGCTTGCACCCGACTTTAACGTTCTTACTTTTCTAACGTTGCCTTTAAGTGGCAATATCTTCTGTTAATTATACAAAAAAATGCTCCGGCACTAACAAGCAACACAGAGAACTTCCGTAACATTTTCCAACGCAATGGGAAAACTCTCACTCCCCCTGCCGCACCCCCTCTATATATATATATATATACGTATATATATATATATATGTATATATATATATATATATATATATGTATATATATGTATATATGTATATATATATATATATATATATATATATATATATATATATATATATATATATGTATAGGTACTCATGTTTGTCATTCGCCCTGCAGTCTCAAGTGTGTAACTGGTGACATTGCCAGTGCATTAATTATGCAAAGTGCGTGCTATGTGCACACATGTGTGGCCAGAATTGGGTTCGGATTAGAAATTTGGGATCTGGTTAGGAGTGGAAACCTGACTGTTTCCCTAAGGCAAAGCCCATAATTCGTAATGTGACAAATGTGGCCGTTAAATGTGGCATAGCAAGTGCTAGGAAGTGTGCTACTTTACCGATGTTGTGTAGTGTTGTAAAAGCTTTTTAAAAATGAGAAAACTTTTAATGGTTCCCCATCCCTTTTCATAACCTCGCAGAGATTTCACTCTACGCTAGAAGGAATAAATATCAAGTAAAAGGTTGAGTTATATATATAACGTCTAATTAGACTACGTGTAGTGTTGTATAAGGTGTTAAAGAAGAAGAAGAGAGACAAGATTCCAATTGAACCTAGAATAATTGAGTGTGTGGAATGATGTTGAGATATAGATTTATTTTTAACAATATACAAAGTTGTTATCACTTTGTTCTGTTTGGTTTTTGGTTCTATCAAACACTCACATTTCGTCTCAAGCTAATTCTATCGAACGTCCATAAATATGTAAAATGTTAAACTAGCCTCACGTAACTCGGCATACGTAAGAGTTATTTCCGGATCTTAACTGCTGCTATGTAGCAACAAATCGTAGCTATGCAGCCCTGTCTGCAGAATTCGCCACCCTCGGCGCAATCATAAATTTCCACCACACAAACTAAAACGCCCCCAAATGCCGGGCGCACCCTTCCACACCCTTTATGGCGCCCCTCGTTGTCGCTGCTGCTTCTTCTTCTCCTTTAACTTTGGGCAACTCCCCCGTGACATGCACCACATGCAAATTGCAGACACGTCTCGCCCCGGCCTAAAGCTGCCATCGGATTTGGATTATGTACTTCGACTTGGGGTTTCCTTGCAGGGGCTGTTTGCGGGCGCCCTGCTTAAAGTCAACTTGTTGGCGCAAATTGCATTTTTATGAGTTTTGATTTCGATTTTGCAATCCGCAAGGCACGGCTTACGGCCCTGGCCCTGGCCGTGGCACTGGCCCAGAGAGCGAGGCTAAAAAGTAATTTAGAATTTTTGCTCATTTTGTTGCGTTGTTGCAGCTCGTAAATTCCGCTGGCTGCAACGAAATTGGGGCACATGGAATATTCCATTTTTTATATTTTTATTTTGCATTCGATGTATTTGGTGCTTCGGTGAAAAAGCCATAAATCAATGCAAAGTATCCCTCCAAAAAAAAAAACGAAAGAAATGGTAAGCTTTGACTGGCCGAAACTTAAATACCCTTGCGTCTACTTCAACGCGTTGCACGTATTTTTGTTAGGGAATCTGTATAAGAGTATCCCAGTTTTCAAAATACCCCTCAAAAAAAAAAAGAAAAGAAATGGCAAGCTTTGGCTGGCCGAAGTTATGAATACCCTTGCCGAGATGTCTTCTTCAATGCGTTATACGTATTATAGTCTGTTGGGGCTTGTTTTTGCTGAGCACAAAGTTTAGGGATATTATTTTAAATTAGAATATATGCATTTGTTATTTCTTTTAGCTGACAATAAATTGCAAGCAAGATGCAAATGCAGCCAGCGGGGTGGGAAGTGGGCTTTGATTTGCCTCAGCTGTTTTTCTCAAGAGCGCCAAGAGCGTAAATGTCAATGCGATGCGCACTTGCAGCAAATAAGCGACTTCCTGTTCCAATAAGAAAAGGCAACGCACAATGGCAACAGCGACAATAACAACAGCAACAGCAGCAACAGCAACAAAAGGCATTCATTGATAAATTGTCAAACAGTAGTTGTTGCCGGGCCTGTTGCAATTGTTTGCAAAGACGGACAGTTAGATAGAGAGACAGGCAGACAGACAGTCGAACGGACGGACAGACAGACGGCACGGTCAGCAGGTAAACATAAACACAGTGCCAGCAAAAAGTAAACAGCCAGCCAGTTGGCCAAGTCAATTGCAATTGGGTCGCTACAATTGGCGGCCATCTGTTGCAGTTGCCGCTGCAGTTGCTGCTGCTGTTGCCGCTGCTGTTGCAGTTGCTCGTAATCTCATTCTATTGCAGCAATTAGAGTCGCTGTTGCATTTGCCGTCGCCGTCTCGCGCCACGGCCTGTGTCTTGTGGCAGGCTTTACATTTATGGTCTCATTAGCGTCAGCATTTGCTTTGCTTTAGGTTTTCTTATTTATTTTCGTATTCTATTTGGTTTTGGCAGTCACATGCACAGTTTGACAGCCACAGCATAGCTTAAACTTCGGTTTCATTTAGTTTACTGTACGGTCAGGCCACAAACACCCACTGCAAAAAGGTATCGAATTACACGGCACGACCGAATGCCTTGACAAAGTCGACAAGGCCCCAACGGGAAGAGTCAACCAAATGATAACGGAAAAGATGTCGCCGCACAGTGGGCAAAATTAGTTTACATGCGGGTTAATATTTTGAATGCGAGCTACTTTTAATAAGCCAAAAGTCAAAATGTAACTTGTCTGAAATCTGTTTTAGACAAATGCCTGTCAAGTATAAATAACTTCAGACGATAAAATTAAATCCAAGACTAATCCAGATCATATACAAATAAATTGCATCAGGATGCTCTGGCAAGCCTCTGAAAGTTTTAACTTATAAGCATACGAAAAGAAGCCTCGTACTCCCAACATTATTTTATTATTATGCAAAAATCGTAGGACTGCCTTTTGCGTGGCCCTGGACTGGCCCAAACGAACACAGCTTTAGGGATTAAAAACCTAATCGTTCAACCCGTTTGCTGTCTCATTTTTCAAATTAGTTTTTGTTTTAGCTAAGCCTTATTTCATCTTCTCTATAAATAAACTCCAAAGAGCCGTTCTTCTCTGAGTTCTCTCCATATTTATTTACCATTTCCTGTCCCAGACAATTTTGCTGCGACCTTCCCTGCAAAATCGCTTGTGCAAACTTGGCTATCAAAATGAATAAATTCCATTAAAAGTGTCAATAAATTAAAATTAATTTGTTAGTCAAGCAATAAACTAAAAATAAACCACCTGGTTTTAGGTCTGGGAAGGTCAATTAAAGTCTGATAAAATAGTAGAAAATGTTGAATATTTATTATTTATTACATTTGATGGCTGTCAGGGGCACATCATCTTCATCGTTGGGCCATAAACTGGCTATTATCTAATTATATAGTAGACTCTCTACACACTCTGATTATCATAATTCTGGGCAGAAATGCCTTTTGATGGCCAACTGTCATTGCCTGCTATTGTGGCAAACAGAGCCGAGGGCGCATTTAACGCTTCGTTCTGCAACATTTTGCGTCTGCTGCAACGTCTCAAGTTGCGGCCCAAGCGGCTTCAACATCAATTTATGTAATCTGAACAATACACAGAACTGAACAGAACCGAATCGGGAGCAGGGGGAGCCGGAATCGGATCGGCGGAATATGCCAGGCACATCATCTTATACATTTTGCTCGTTGGCGAAGATGCCTGTGGTTAACCGCAAAGCGCAGACGGCAGGGTGCTCGGTCGGAGGGGGTCAAAGGGGCTGCGGAGCATCGGAGGCACTTTGAATTAGAGTAAGTTCTGTGGCCAAACAATGCGCAGGCGCAGCCAGAGCCGAAGTCCAACACAGTCCACGATACTAGAGCTGAGCGCGTGTCGTGTTGAGTACAAAATCCAATCCGTGTTTGCAATAAGATTAAACACAAAAGTAAAGAAAAACACACGTAAAAAATAATTTGGTGTTAAATTCCTGCGATATCCTATTTATGCTTATGATAAATAAAAATGGATAGCCTGTGTAGCTTTCCGTTATGAGAGTTTTCACTGTAGTTCCGAAACTCGTGCAAACATCGAGCACGCGCCCATCTCTAGCACAGACGCTCTGCCCAGCTACAGCTCGAGCTGGAGCTGCGTCCTCCCATGCTCTTTCCTGCATCCTCCATGTTCAGTTGTAGCTGTCGCGCCATAAAAACGGGTTTCGTTTTCGGTTTCGGCGCTTTGAGTTTGATTGAGTTTTGTTTTGTTGTTTTCTTTGGCTGTTGGCTGTTAGCTGTTTGCTTGGGCGCATTCTTGACCAGCTTTTGGCCAGAATTGAACTTGGGTTGCGGCGTGGGCGTGGCATTGACAGTTGACACTCGCTTTGGGCTCGAGCAGGGCTCTGAATTTTGTTGGTTTCATTTATGCGTGCATTGGCCTCGCGATTGCTGTCATTTTATTCGGCTTGGTTTCAATTTTGGCAGCAGCAGCCGCACCTACAGTTGCAACAGTTGCCGCTGCAACTGCAACTTTTGCATTATCCGCCTTTAAGTTGGGGTCAATGACGCTTTGCCGCCTGCAGAAGACAAGCAGCAGCCGCCTCAAAGTCCTACAGAACACTAGACAACCCAACACAATGCAACAACAACAACAACAACAACAACTTTACAAGCAAAGCAGCCGCCTTGCTGCAAGGATGGGCCTGGCCCAGGGCCTGCCCATGGTTGGCTCCTTGTTGTTTAAGGGGCAGGGCAGTCAGTTCTGTTCTGTTCTGCTCTGTTCTGGGCTCAGTGCCTGTCTTTTTGCTTATCATAAAAAACTAGTTTCGTTGCGCTGCATTTCGTGTTGCAACATGCAACAGCATGCGGCATGCAGCATGCAGCATGCAGCTTGTCATACCCACCTACAGCCAGCGCTGGGGCCAGGAGCATCTTCTTCGTCTTCTGATTGCCAGAAGAAAGTGTTGCAAGACGCTTTGACTAGTAAATTGGAGGCCGCTCTGCAGAGGCGCTGACTAAACATTTATCAGCGGAGCCCATAGGTGCATTGAACTCCCCATCCAGTAGAATGTGAACGTATGCATGTACACTCGGAGAAAGACACAAGTGTTTTGCACTCAACTTAAATAAAAACGAGGACAAAAGCTGCTCAATAAAATTCTTGTTTACAGAAATTTTTTTAGCCCAGCAATTTCTAAATACAAGACTCGAGATATTTTGTAATCCCTTTAAAAACTATTTACTTATTTTTATTTATTCTTAAAACTAATTTAAATCTCTGCCCGTCTCACTTGTAGCTGTAGCCCTTTTTCTCTAAGTGTACCTATGCAATTTATTTGCCCCCAGAGCTGTGGGCGTGCCCGCCGCCCATTCGCCATTCATATTTTTACACTCGACTGCATTCAGACAAACATCTTCCCATCAGGTCTGTCTCGCTGTCCCCCCCACCCCGCTGCAGCTTGTCTACCTGCCTCCCTGTGTCGCTGTCTTTCTTGCTGTCTCGCTGTCGCCCTGGGCCAAAGGACATTGACAGCAGCCGTCGAAAGGTAAACTAAAAGTGCAGCAAGTAGTTGCCAAAGGATGCGGACAACATGACAGTCTTATAGCCATCAGCCACGAGCCATGAGCCACGCGCTGTGAATGCAATTGCAGGTGACAGGCATTGCAATAAAACAGAAGAGAATGTCACTAGTCTCGGTAGAGAGAGTGAGGCACAGAGAGGGAGGGACAATAGAGAAAGGCTTTAAGCAGAGCGGGTGCTAGATTGGCAAACCTTTCAGATATTAACTGTTGATGCCTGACAATGACATCGCCTACCATCTCAAAATGAATGGACAACAGGATGGGTATCTCGAATTATTTTAATATAAACTTGTGTTTGTATTTGTTATATGTTCGTCTAACACAGCTGCACTTACAAAAATTAAACTTTTGTCCAATTGGGTGCTGTACGATATAAAGCTGAAATATATTTGCAGATGTGAGGATCAATATGAAGCCCCAATTTGATACCTTAAGAAACCAAACTCCATTTTTGATCGATAGTAGAAGAGATGTATTCTTTCAACTTAGCTGTTTCTCCTGAAAACGAATGGGGTCGGACAGCGTGATACATTTAATAAAGAGAAATTGGATAAACCTCAGCCTGAAGTTATCTTTATAATCTAAGCTGCACTTAAGCTAAACTATCTGAATTTGTTTGCAGTTAGAGTGTAATCGGGTTTCCCTCTAAATATATGGTCATTCACAACATATTATTTCAAACCGAATGAAATGAGAACTACCTGCTACTTCCACAGTTTTTCACTGTGGTTTGCCCCTCGCTGATATTCCAGCAATATGTATTTTAGCTTCAAAGGTTAAACTAATGCGGCTCACCTAAACAAATTTCTAGCCTGCTTTCTCACATTAAGCATACCGAAAACAGAAAAAATAAAATCAATATTTACACAGACACACAAGGAATGCTGCTGCAACAACAACAACAACAACAACAACAAAAACAAATGTACACATAAAACAAAAAAACACACATGTATAACGGTTATGATTGTTGACTCCGGCAATTTAAAAAGGCGAACAGAAGCTGGAACTGGAGCTGGACCTGGAACTAAAACTGGAACCGGTATGTGAGCGCCGGAAAGTACGTTACAAATTTGTCTAGGCCTGCGCGACGACAACAATATAATAGTACAACAGCAACAACAACAACGAAGAGGCGACAATAAACAGGCGACAAAAGCTGCCCATTTGGCTAAAGCCAGGGTCTGGGGGCAGGGCAGGGCTGGGCACGGGGAGTGGCAAAGGGATGTGATGAATATCAAGATATGCGTCGTTGTTGTCGTGGGGTTAAAGTACCGTTGAAATGCTTTCAGCATTTTTCATATTCATAACACAGCGACAGAGAGGAGGTGCGCCTTGGGGCAAGGGGAAGAGGGCGGGGACGCATTTCTAGCAAACAAACAGAAAATAAATAAAAGGCGTAAAGACGTAAAAACAGAAACAAAACGCCGCCAGCAACTCAAGGGATGGTCACAAGCTGCAAGGGCTGGGCCCTCCCCAAAGGTACGGGTGCAATGGCATGTTCTTAAGCTTTTGGGGAGAGCAGGGGAGAGCGAGGTGGGCTTGGAGCGTGCTGCGGCGAGGCTGGAAATACCTTTAGCCTGCTGCTACCCGCTGCTGCACAGTGAAAGGCCGCTGCGACTTTCCAAGTCGGATCTGTGGCCTGTTTCTATGTCAAAGTCATTGGCCAACGGTCAATGTGGAACAATGAAACGACACACACGACGCAACAACAAAATCAGCAACAGGATGGCTAATGACCGACTAGGACATACCCTGTAACATTTCAAAAAGTCATCTATTCTAGTTGTGTATGGTCTAAATGATAATATACCTAGCTAATTTGCTGTCTCCAGCTTGAGTTATATGAGGGATTCAAAAAATCTAGGTGGAACAAGATATTTGTCAAATGGAGGAAATCGAATATAACTATGATATGCACGACAATGTACTTAAGTTAAGTCTCTGAGATGGATGCTATTATAGAGGCAAACACACGGATGTCGCTGGGTCCATTTGTTTTCATTGCTTACATACAGGGTATTTGAAGAACAACAGCCGAAAGTCAAAGCACGCTCAGCATGTCCAACTGCTCATGACTCGCGCTAATCGATTTGATGGCAAACGTGCAACTGCAACAGTCACAACGATTGGCCAATTCCTATTGCCACTTGGCCACATTGGTTCTGACCACTTGGCTTTCTAACGTCCAACGTTCTGCGTTTTGCTATTTATGTCAGCCGTGTGCCTGGCCACTACAACTGCCAAGCTGACCCGCCCCGCTGACTATTCCCCACGCTCTGTTCTGCTCCCACAGCTGCAGCAGCCAACTTGTTGTCAACGTGACGATGATTTCTTGAGCAAACTTTTCCAATTGCTCGCCATGCACAAGCGAGCATTAGACATTAAATTAATTATGGCCAACCGTGAAAAACCATTTACCGACCATCCCTCTCTATCTCTCTCTCTTTCCTGTCTCGCTCTCTCTCTCTCTATCTCTTCACTGTCTGTTATTTACGCCCCCAACTGGAAAACTAACCACCCCCAGCAGCCGCGCAAGCAGAAAATTAAACATTTCTCTTCTATTTTTATTTTTGTATGAAACGAAATGTTTTTGATTAGACTCCAGAAATGCGGAAATGAAAACCTGTAAACCTGAAGGAATGCAGGCAGAAAGACAAGAGGCTTAAGAGCTGAACTAAATAAATTAAAGATGGAAACTCTCTAGCTTTAAACTATATATTTTGTAACTTATTGTGGTCAATGACTGATTGAAATCTTTCTTAACCTTTTTGCCCTTTTGTATGCGATTGATTGTAGCAGCAACCGATTCGATACTCGATAGCAGCTATTTGCTGGGTCAATCATTCAATTTGATTGAGCTACAGCAGTAAATGTTACTGTGTGTGATCAACTTGAGATTTAGTCTGATTAGACTCGCCACAAAAGCGCATTCCCCAATGGCCCGATTAGCTGGCGATGCTGTTGGTCAGTGTGGCACAAACCGACAGAAGTTCGTTAGCCGCTGGCGTTGCCAGCCTTTCGCCTTGTAGATGCCACATACAAACGGGCTGTAAACAAACGAAACTTCCGTCTGGTTGCACTTCAACACGCTGCATGCTGTACGCTGCAGGCGCTGACCCAAATAGCCAACTCGCTGCTCATAAAAAGCGCCCCGGGAAGCTGTGAGCGAGCGGAGGCAGCAACAGGCAGCTCGGGCAACTCTGGCAGGCGGCAGGCGACGTGCAACAAAAAGCAAAAAGCTGCAATAACGTGTCACCAGCAGGCAGCAATTAAGTGCCTGCAATTGCCATCGATGAGAAATCAAACCGAGCACCAACAAGCGGAAAGTTGCCCTTAAGCCGTTTGCCAGTCCCACCTCCAATCCACTCGACAGCGACCTCCCTCGAGGTGTCGAGTGGCAACCAGTTCCACTTGCAACACTCAAACAGTCCATCAACTTGGCCATCGACTGTCGCTTATTATGAAATTATAGACGAACACGCATTGCCAACAGTTATTATAGAAGAAGAAAAAACAAACTAAAGATTGCGTATACGTCACGTGTGTCGCACTCAACGGCAATTACCCGACTTGTTAAGCGCCTGGGGAGCCGCCAGTGAATGGAAGGGTGCGAGGTGCAGCCATCGGGAAATGGAGTCGACTCGAGGCGGCGCCGAACAATGCGAAAATATGGAACACTCAACTCTGCAGTTTCAGGTGTGAAAAACAAAAACACTCGTAAATACAATCAAATTCGTGAAAATGGAAAAGCGGAATGGAGAAAAAAAAACAAGCGGGCTCCAGTCGAGACTAGCAAATACCCTGTATCCAACTTCAAGTTTGAGCAACTGGATAACATGTGCGTGAATCAAACAAATTAAGTCAAGGCTGGAAATCGATATTTATCGAGTATAAGCTAATGGCAGGCCTTTTTAAAATGAGAGAATATTTAGTACATATATATTTTTTATGCTTATGACTGTCTAAATCAACTCAGTCTGTTACATACACTTGCCTAAATGCGGCAAACTCTTTACTTTTTTTTGGTGCGCAGGGTATACAAATTGCAGATAGACACATATGGAATATTGGATATGGGATTCGGCATGTGGCATGTGGCATGTGGCATGTGGGGTCTGGTCTGGGCTGGTGTTGCCGCTGCTGATAAAAGCCACCTGGCTGGCGTTGCCTTTTTATTGTACGCCTGCAATTTAAGACAAGTCAGTGGCAGGCTAACGTGGCCTAAACGAGCTGGTAGCCGCCTTTGCCAACTGCTGCTACTGAGTTCTTTTTCATTTTTTTCCTTCTGTCTTTCGGTTAGTTGAGTCCCAATTCACGCAGTCGCCTCAATTTGAATCTCAGCGCTGAGGCGAGCGCCACTTGGCCTGCTTCACTGGCGAATCGCACAGAAATGCGCAATAGAGAAGGCGGCTGCTTGCCGAAAAAAAAAAAAAAACAAAGAGGAAAAAGAAAATGTGGAAACAAATTCGCGTAGCGCAAATTTGTAGCACAGAACTTAACGGTAAATGTGAAAAGGGTGGCCGCAAAAGGTAAAAGCAACTTGGGATGCGAAATTTATGCGCGCTCAACAGTGCAGGCAGCTGCCAAGCCAAAGTTTTTCCAACATTTTCTTCTCGTTGTTGTTGTTGTTGCTGTTGTTGCTGGTCAAAGCAGTTAGAAAACTGACCGCAGCCATATTTGACAACGGCAACGGCAATGGAACGTGCTCACTCCAGCTCAGCTCAACTAGGAAGCCAGCAGCTTGTCCGCCCCGCCAGTGTCCATGGCCAATCTGAAATCCCGTTCTCAATCCCATTCCCATTCCCGTGCCGGTTCCGCATTAAATCAATCGCCAGCGAATCGCAGTTTCAAGAACTTTTTTCTTTTTGCCCACCATCGATTGAAGCACTTTAAACGGGAGTGGAAAATGGCAAATGGCCCATTTGAGGTGCCCTTTTGGGCACGAGGAGGCGGGTGGCTCGTATTTTATAATTGCAACTGCAACTGCAACGAATCCATTAACAAGTGACAATAAAGAGCTTGGGAAGTATCAACTGAAAAGAATTTTTGAATACCCTAAAGATATAAGAATATATATAGCTTATTCGGGATAGATATTTGTAACACAGGCGATTCACCCTATGGGTGACATTTTGTTTGTTGATGATGAGTTAAGAAGTCTTAAGAAACCAAACAGCCTCGATTTTAAAACGAAGGATATATATATATGGGGCATGCATATTTTCTGAAGATATGTCAAACTATGTTTGCGTCCGAGAGTTTCTATGGGAAATTGATATAAGAAGTCGGGCAATTTCCAAGAGTACGGCCAGCGGCTAAAAGATGGTTATATATAAAATGTACAAAAAACTGAGAGACTGGAGCAGAAAGACAGGCTCATATGCAGCATTTACTCGACTGTTAATATATACATATAACAAACAAACATACTTTAAGCTTATAAAGCAATTTTCTTTGTAGAAAAGTGCGTTGGTAAGTAATATTCTTTGTAAGTAAGAGGTTTCTTAGAACCCCCTGTAGGAATTACATATGGCTAATAAAAATTTATACCTAATGCTCATTAAGCATATGTCCTCTTCTATGTGTTACACAATGCTATGCAAAATTAAAATTGTTCTTTAAAGGCGTAATGAGGTGCATTAGTAAACAATATTCTTTGTAAGCAGGAGCTTTTTTAAAACTCCTTGCAGGAGTTTCTTGTGGAACAGCTCGGTAGATTAGTTAAGTGGCTTTGGCTATCAGCTGGCCATCGATGGCGCACAGCTGGCTTGGGGCCAAGTGTGTTGCCTGCTGCCACAAAAGCAAAAAGAAAAAAAAAAAGCAAATACACATGCAATTTGGCAGGCCATGCACAAAATATCACAGCTCGTAAATCGACAGCACAGCTGAGGCCCCCAACTCCCCCTCGCGCTCTGCCTTTGAGTAGTCAATGTGTCCTCTGTGCTGGTCCGAGGCGTTTTTTGGGGCGTCGGCTGGCGCGCGAATTATGCCACCAAGCGGCAACAAATGAAATGAGCACCAAGACCAAACAAGAAGAAAAATCTGTGGATTGTTTTTCATGCATTGCCAAATTGGCCTGGCCTGGCCTGAGCTTGAGATGCAGCCTTGCAGCGAGTTGCCATGTTGCAAGTTGCCAGTTGCCAGTTGCCAGTTGCCATGTTGCACGTGCGCCTTGCGCCTGGCTTCCAAACGGGTTTTGCGCTCTGGGCTTTGCGCGCACTTTAATTTGCCAAATGGCAGCAGCGGCAAAGATAACTAAAGCCGCGCTTTGGAGACGGCAACTGGGACTAAGACCACGTCTACAACTGCGACTGTGCTGAAGGACATTCGGCGTCTGGGCAAATGAGCTAGAAAAATTGCGAAAATGCAGCCGCAACAAAGTAGAAAAACGCAGCACACAAATTGTGGCCATGCTTTGACTGTCAGGCCAAAAGGTAAGCACAAAATGCGCGCACACAAAAAAATCAAAACCAAAGAGAGTGCTCGACTAGCACATACCCTGTTGCCCTTATCCTATAATATAATGAATTCTTTGCTTTAATGAATAGATCGTCTTGAGAGTTTCATCGCTTTCAGATGACATTCATAAATTCTTTTATACCAACAATCAAGTCTTTATATATGCTTATTATAGAACCTTACCGCAATATACCCTTTCTTACACATTTCCAATGCTTGCAGGGTATCGAAAAAAAGAGGCTAAAAGGAAAGGCAGCTCAGCAAAATTGTGGCTAAGTATCTTTGGCTTGTTTAGCTGCCGGCTGAAAGTTGTTGTCGTTGCCATCGTTGTTGCTGGATGCGCTTGTGCTAAAGTCAATTTTACAAGCAATGAACTCGAAAGATATCGCTGCAGCAATTCCCCTCCTTCCACTGCCCGCGTTTCTGTGGCTGCAGCCTGCGCCTGCGGACAGCTTGCTGGCGTCAAAGTTTTCTACTAGGGCCCTGCCACGCCCACTAAATTGCTAGCATATTTGCAATGCTTACAATAACAAGCAGAGCACAAGGGGCTTCAATTCGCAACACCCAAAGGGGACCTGCTTGGTGTCATTTGGTGCCTTGGCACAGCACTGAAATAGCTCGCGATGGGCAGAGAGAGGGTGAGAGAGCGGGGCGCACCAGCAGAGAGCAAAGGGAATGGGGCTAAGAATTATTGCGTGTACTAGTGGGCACTAGTGGGGGGTCTTCCACCCGAACGTAAACAGTTATGGATCCCCAGAACACAACGATCTACTCCAGTCTGAAAATCTGTCTGTCTGTCTCTCTGTCTCTATGTCTGCCTGTCTCTGTTCAGTTCTCAATTCTCCGTATGAGTTCTTCGAGTGTTTTGCCGGCCCACGCCTTTTGACACTTTCTGGACACGCGATAGGCCTGAAATGTGCCGTTCCACTCATTGAATGTGCCATAAAACCGGGCACTCAACTATGCACTGCGTGGGCTGAAGACGGCAAGAGTATTCACGAGTTTGATTCGATCGCGTTATGACTATGTACTCACAATCGCACTCAATTAGGTTAGTACACACACTCACACTTGCTGCGAATACTTGAATTAGCGTTGACGTCTCTTACCTGCAAGTAGAAAGAATGTCGTAAATAGAGATTAATAAAATATTGCAAGAATTCGAGAATTATATTAATTATATTATTACTATAGTTATTAGCTATAGAAGTAGCTAAGGCCTTTCACTAAGACAATTCTACAACCAGACAATTGTCAGGGACTTGAATCGCGAATCTTCGAATGACTGAGTCACTTTGAGAGCTCATCCGGCAAGGAATGTGGATTAATAATAAACCCTACCTTATGCTAAGCTTTAACCCCTACTACTCTATCAGAGTTAAATGTTATTCATGATCTTGGTCATTGTTTATCCTCTAGTTAAAGTTAACATTTACATTTGTCATCATTCACGCAAATACAAATTTAATGGGAGCATTGAAAAGCCTATTTAGTCCATCATAATGCTGGTTGGACATCATAACATTTATATATTATTAATATATCCGTTTCTAGAGAGATCGCATAGACCCGCTGCAACATTCATTAGTTGTTGGCACCATTTATATATATGTTAGCGTGTGTATATACATTTTAAAACAAATTGACGCAGACCAATGAATATAATCCACAGAATGTTTGCACACTGGCACACACACAGATACAGACACGCACACAGACACAAGCACATCTGGTAACCGGAAATGCTTCATTGTTGTTCAACAACAACAAGAACCGTAAATACGCCTGACAACGTTGGCGTCGGAAATTGAAAAGCAAACCGAAACCAACATCAAATTAAAATGGGAAAAATTTGTGCAAAAAAATGAAAAAGAAGTGAAATAAATGTAAAACAAAATAAAAGTGCCATTAAAAATTTAGTTGGAGGGCAGCTCAAAGCGGCACACACATGCGCAAGTGTGTGTGTGTGTGTGAATTGAACTTGTGATGCTCAATTTACGCCCGCAGCTAAACAAACAAACAAACACACACACTCACATTCGAACGACTTTGGCGCGATTTAAAACGCCCGCAAACAGTTTGACAGCCACTGGGCTAGTTGGGCTTTGTTGTCTAAGCCAAAATAACAGCAATTATTTGCCATTGTGCCAACGGTAAATGCTCTGTTGTCTCTTTTGTGTGTGTGTGTTTTGACCCCGTCCCCTCACAGCCTACACTCTTTAATAGCTTTGGCTTGTTTTTTCCGCTTTTGCGCTTTTGTTAAAGCCAATTATTTAGCTTTATGCAACTTTCATTAAAAAAGCGCTTTGACAATTGTATCGAGCCACAAAAAACGACGTTCAGAGTCAAGGTCATTTGCAGGGCTTGTGAGAGGTCAGCATAATCAAGCTGACCTCTAATGCAGTAATAAATATATGTTAATTTATTTGCTGAACCGGATCAAATGTTTTGTAAATTTATTACGTAATCAATAAACAGCTAAAAATTAAAGAGAAGACCAGAACAAAGCGCTGCTTTTGTCTAACCAAGTTATATTTGAGTCAAATTAACACCTAGATAAAATTTATGGGCGGATCCTAAAATCATATTTGAGGCATAAACAGAATGTCACAAGTTTATCACAAGATCTTTCGTAACCACAACAATTTTTGCCCCGTCTCGCAAAAACAGACCAAAAATACTTTTTTGTGTTTTGCTGGCCGTGGGGCTAATTGTAAATTGTGTTATTTTATTTGGACATTTTTGGGGAGCTGATACGAGATGACAGCCATTAAGAGAAGCTTTACATTTTTGTACAGAACATGGCTGAAATATAATTTGCTCTGATAACAGGGCAGAAATCACGGAAGGTATAAAAAAATAAATAAATATAATAATAGTTGTCAAATGCAAAACAACAATTTCAAATGAGAAGTACAACTGTACAGATCTCGAGCATGAAGTACACTAAGATACCCTGTAAAGAACTCCAAGTGAGAGGGTCAAATAGTTATCTACGGATTGCAAAAGATGAAATACAACTGCAAACTTATAAGAGTATGGAATAGCTTATCTCTAGTAGCATATTGGAGCTTAAGTTTAAATCGAGATTCGTCTAACTAATCCTCCTCGTGTTTTATTGCACATCTGACACCTCTACAGGGTATGCAAAATACCAACAGCACTTGAACGCCCAGTGACAGTGAGAGGTGGACGTGCCAGACAACAGACCTGAGAGTATCTCTTTCTCTTTCTCTCTCTCTCTCTCTCTCTCTCTTGGCATCGGGTCTGCACGCTCCATTTGCTGTGCCCGAAGCGCTAAAATCTCTTTGCATTTTAATTGAATTACAAGCGGAGCAGGCTGACACCCCGGGAAGGGGGCAATGGGTAGCAGGAGGAGGAGGGCGGGTCCTGGTCGCGTGTATTGCCCCTGCCCATACATTTTTTAACTGTTTGCTGTACTTGACACATTTCATAGTTGAAGTTGGAGTAGGAGTTGGGATTCGAGTGCAGTTCGTGTGTGCCTTATAGACACTACATGGAGACACACACACATACACACACACTCACAAACACACACATGTAGTTACAAGCGCAACAATTTGCATAAATATTTACGTAGGTGCTTTTGCTCAGTTGTTCAGTTGTCGCGACGTTGAGAATTCGTGTAAATTAATATTAAACTTAAATTAACAACTAAATAAACAACCAAAGTAATAAGCATATAAACAAGTAGGACGTAAAACGATTCGCAGCTGTAATAGCCTAACGGCAACATAATATAAGTTGTTTTCCTTATTTGTTTGCTTTGTTTCAATCACACTTAAAATAAACTTGAAAATTTAATTTAAACATAATTTTGTCTGTTTTTCTCCTTTTAAGATATTATATTTAAAATATGTAATGAAAGCTATTTTTTTATAAACTGCAAAATGTGCATCCTTAGTTGTTTTCTAGATAACTCATTAGTTTTCACTGTATGTACTTATAACTATATAGTATATATATATTTATATAGATAAAATGCCGACACCAACCTTAAACCAGAAAGCCACCTGTTTCCCATTGTTGTCGTTGTTGTTGTTGTTTTTGTTGTATTGTGGTTACGTTCATGATGTCAATTACATTATTTTTATTGTGGGTTCACATTGAACGTTAGGCAAAGGCCCGACGAAAGTGCAAGCGGCCATTTAATGTCATTAAGTATCGCATAATGCCCACAAACAAGTATCAATATCGTAAGTATATACACATGAGTGTGTATTTGTGTGTGTGTGTGTGTTGATTGTTCAGTTTGTTAAATTGTGACGTCATTTTTCAATCATGTTTTCATCAGTTTTCATTGCGGATTTTCATTCAATTATATATGTCGGGCAAGCGGGTCAACGTTTAATATCGAACATTGCGCATACGCCGCGTTTGCCAGGCAGCATTTCAGCCGTTGTTGTGGTTGTTGTTGTAGTTATTGTTATTAAATTAATAACGCATTTATAAGAAGTTAAATGTGTTTGGCACGCGGTTCGTTATCCGAACGCAGAACATTGTTTGTTTTTGCATTTAATTAAACGAGAAGTGCGAGCAGCAGCAGCATCAGCAAAAAAATGTGCGTGAAAACAAAACATTTTAATTATTAATAAAAAGCAGCAAAAAATTGTCTTGTTGTTGTTCTGTTGCTGTCATGCTATAAAGTCATGTTCTTAATAATTTTTGGATGGAATTATGTACGAAAATCCTGTGACATGTACATGTTTAGCATACAGATAAACAATATTCAAAATATCACGCATACGCCGAGGCTGGCAATGCAAATGTCTTTACAACATGAACATGCTTTTATTGGGCTGCTTTATGAGTTTCATGTGGGTGGGTGGGACACATTTTATTTTCAGTATGCAAATTACATTTTCAGAACATGCTGTGAAAAGCGCGCATTTCAAAGGATTTGAACATAAAATAAATAACTTTTTTAATCTGATCGTAAGTCGAAATACGCAAATATGCAAATATGCTTAAATAAATTAAAAACAAAATAAATTAAAGCTAAACTTAAAAGAGTGCCCAAAATAAAAACTAAATTTAGAGCAATTATCACAAAATAAATAAATGATAAATTTGGCATTTATTGCGCTATAAACATGGCGAGGTTTTTTAGTCGGGCATATATCAAAGCAATTTATGAGCATGTACTGCATTCCGTTTATAAATCACAGCTCTTCCTATCTTCCTATCTAATGGCAATCGGGAAACTATGTTTTACGGGCCTGCTTCGCGTCTCTATAAAACTTTATCACTTCATTTGCCTGACAAGCGCAATCCCCACGTTCTCTTATCTAGCCGAGCAAAAAATTCTCCAAAACTGGAGAAAGAAACAGCAGCAGCTGGTGGAACCAAAGAGTTGCCACAAGCCGCACCCCAATCGAAGTAGTTCAGTGCGGTTCCGTTGGCGCCTTATCAGTGCCATCTTTATTGTGCCAAGGCGTTGTAAGTGAATGTTCAGTACAAAAGCTGCGCAATTGAATAGAAGAGGGTGAGGAGTTAGCATGCCACAGAACTATGCCATACTAAAAATCAGGCACGTCGCAGGACTCGAAATGCTCTTGGAAATAGGAGATAGAAAGAGGCAAATTAACTGTTCGGTATGGCAACTATTAAATACCCTTACGGATGCAAAAGAAGATGTCTTAGAAGATGAATGATTATCATATCTATTTAATATGTAAAGAGCAGATATTGTATAGTAGTAGGGCCATGCTGATGATATTTTGTTCTACGATGCGCACATTTCGTGTCAAAATTGAAATACCCTCGGCAAGGGTATTTGAAATGCTAAAGAACGAGGCGTCCGCTTGTGGCAAGTGCCAAGTTAAGTTGACATACAAATTAACGGTTCAATAGAGAGCGGTACACACACCCACAAACACACACTCGTAAGTATCTCAAACGGGGTCTCTGTGGTACTTGCCACAGGCTCCGGCTTAAGCTCTGGGCCAGAAATGATGTCGTGCGTGCGCAAACTATGCGCTGTCATTAAATCTAACGAGTGTCTAGGGTCTGCGACTTGTCTTTACATTTTGGTAATGGGATGGGCACTGGGACTGGGATTGGTATTGAGATTGAGATTGTAGCTGGATTTGGGTACATGCAAAATGTCTATATTCCACATTCTAATAGACAGGCTGCTGGCTGACAACGTGGTTTTCACATAAGCTCGAGCATTAGCCAAAGCATTAGCTTTGGCTTAATTACACATCTGTGACAGCTTCCTCTTAAACTATTTCTAGGGTATCCATAAATTATGTCCTTATAATGGGCTGGCCAAATTACAGACTCTGATTTATGGGCCAATTCCAAAAGACAAACATTTAAATTGATTTAAGTTTAACCATTAAATAGCCAGTTTCAGCAAAGAAATGTCTAATAAACTGCTGACTGAGTCGCTGATTTCAAAAGGACAACAAGGAAGCAAGTTAAATTCGTGTTGCCGAACTGTAGATACCCTTGCACACATATAGTCAGCTGTCTTAATTCCAAAGGCAACTGTGGATATGGTATTCCGATTCGGCGAACTGCTTATATTACAAACTTTTTATCAAAGCCAAAATGCCTTCTGCAATGCTATTCAAACTTGGCCAATAGCAGTCATCCTTGCCGTTGCAGCCCGCTCTGGTAAAGGAGTCTGACCCACTCTGTCAGCCCCTCGCACTTGCTTTGCCACAGAAAGTCTGGCAGCGCTTCTTTTTCAATTGAGCTCAAAAGCTTAAAAGCCAATCAATTCCCAGCGACACACGTTCGTTCCCTCTTCCTCTCGCTCTTGCTCTCTAGGGGCAGCGTTAAGGCAAGTGGCAAGCATTTTGAATACTCTTAGTTTACTTTGAATTTATTATGAGACATTATTACAGCAAATCCTTAAAGTGAGCTATATTTGTAATTGACTTAAAGGTTTACCAATAATATTTTCTTTGCTTAGATTAATCAAGTGATAGTTGGGTTAGGGCATTCAAGTTTCGTCTAGTCATTCGATTACTTGTATACATTAGCGAACTTGCTAAGAGTGAGTGTACCTGTACCTGATGCCAAATCGAAGCTCAAGCCATAACAGATGGCTGGAATCAATTAAAGCTGCGCATTACACGCAAAACAACTTAGAGCGAACCGGTAAGCTCTATGTGGCCCGCCCACCTAAAAATAAAAGCAGAAAGAAACGAGAAAAAATAAACCCCCATATAGCGATTAAATTGATTAGCAGGCGGAAATCAAGACCAAGACCAAAACCTGACTAAGAACCAAACGCATGTGTGGGCCATGCGCAGTGCTCAGTCATGCAGTTACAACTGGAGCATTGATTGACTGATTGACTGCCAGTTCGACTGATTGATGATGTGAACTCTAATTGAAGTGCGCTACTCTCGCTGCTGACAAAGGCAATTTGTGGGCTACTCATCAAATTTACGACGATTGCGTATAGACGCTGGCGATAAAGCGAAGATAGTCTGCGAATCAAGTGGCCGATAACACAATGCCCGATAAGGCAAGGCAAGTGCTACACTCGGAGAAAAATCCTAGATACTACTTACATTTACTTTCATCATCGTTTCATTTTAAAGTCTCACTTAATTTCAGAATATTCAGGATATATAATATAATAGATGGACAAATTAGAATTTAAAACAGAGCTTTTCTTTCAGTGTACTCTAATCACGTCAAGCATATACAATGTGAAAATAATGCACGCTCAACAGATATTTGTCTTGGATTTTAAAATAGCTACTCGTAAAGCTGTTAACCAAACAAATGGACTCATGAGCGAGGCATCTGGATGAGCTGGCAGGGCAGCTGGTGAGTTGCAAGTATTTGTGCGTTGATAGCACTTCATAAATACCTATGCGAATTGCGTGTGAGCATTATGAATTGTATTTTATAGCACTTGTAAGTGTTTCGGCCAGCAAAGGCGATAAGATATATACTCAGGTAACGGGTATAAATATATAGAACAACTGCGTTCTGGCGGAAGTACAGATTAGAATCAATCAACCCATGCTTCTAGATCAAATTCCATAATTTAAATTGTAAGAAGCACACGGCAAGCGCCTGCTTTGGGTGTTCGAGCCCAGCTTTTTGTCCATTCCCATTCAAGTCAAACGAAATACATATATACTTATTGATTCATTAATGCTACCAGACTTTGTGGCTCTTCTTTGTCGCAAGTAGAACCCAATCTCACGCTTTGCTCAATCAATTTACAGTTTCGGGCCATGTCATGACTTGATCTGCATGAGTCGCACTCACACGACACTCACGACACTCACAACACTCACGTTTCTCATATGTGATTGGCGCTGGACACCCACATGCCGTTATGCAAAACTAGCGCTTGGTTCCCAGCGAACCGACTCTGCAATGGTTCCAAATACACTTGACAGAGACACCCGAAAAAAAAATCACCCTCCCCAACCTCTGCCCCTCAGTTGCGGACAAACAAATGCAACGCCCGTCTGTCACTTGTTGTTGCTTGTTGCTGTTGTTTTATTGAGTGAACCCGGTCCGTGCAATTAGCTGGAGGTCGTTTGTCCGGCCAGCATTTTGGCTGCATACATATGTGTGTGTCTGTTGTGTTGATATTGAAATGGGTGCGGAGCGCTACCCACGTCAGGCAAGCGGACAATGTTTTGGCCACAATTTGTTTAACAAATTGTTATTAAATAGTACAATGTCTGCCAACGATTGGCCATTGTGTCAAGTTAATTGCAAATCGGAGGCCCAAGACTCAAGCTGAAACTGAAACTAAGTTGGGCTGCCCACTTTTAGGCCAGCCAGTTTTTGGGCCCTTTTTGGAGCCAACCAAAAATAAAAACGAGTTTTCGGTTTTTGCGCAGATTTTCTTTGTTTTTCTCTATTTTATTTTTTAGACAGACTGTCATTCAATTGTCAATATCTGCGCGGCTCGATCGTCGATCGTCACGACTTGCTGCCTTCTGGCTGTCGGAAATTGGTTTTGCATTGAACTTCAATTGAAATTTGCTGGCTCGCTGGCAGCTTGGGCCACGGCCATGGGCGTGGCGGCTGCTGGGGCACGTGGCAGCTGCGAGCGTTACATGCAGCGCAATATTTCAAAAGAAAGTTGAACTACATAAAATCTAATTAATTGTCTCGAAATTCCATTTGGGCAAAGACTTTCCAAATGGAGCGTCAGATTCGGGATAAACATATATTATTGGTATATATGGCAGATTTTTCGTCTCAGATACGACTATAACGACAGATCGTTCCTACTGTCCAACTGACAGTATGTGATATTATAATAATCAAAGATTAGAATTTAATTGGAATGATAATTGCTTTCATTGTTTTTGGGGGTTCGACACCCAAACTCTTCGCTCAGTGTGTCTTCCATTCAATCAGTTAAGACAAACTCTTCCATTTATATTGATTACATGTGCATGTTTTTGTTTCCACTCAGCAAACACAGATTCGTATTCTATCTAAAATTTGTCGACTTTCTGAATAGCTCGTCTCCAAAAGCAGCGTGAAAGCTAAGCATGAAGCTAAGAAGCTGCTGCTACTGCTTAAGCTTAAGATTGGGCACTACTTTAATAGCCGTGATAACGGCGCTAATGTATGCCTTGTCTATGGTGACTATGGCGCTCCTTCTGGCTAACAAGCTGCCAGGTAAGCGTTGGCAACGCCCATATCACAAAGCACATAGCACATCCTCGACTGTCTATTTCTTTAGCCGAGCTGGCCAACGAATATCTTTTCCAGGATACGCAACTTTATGTGCTCATTGCATCATCAGTTATGCTAATAAGCGCTCTCTTGTTAGCCTTTGGCGCACAATTGGTAAGCAAGTGTATCTGTATCTACAACTGTATCTGTATCTGTATCTGTAGGAAATTCCGTTCTTTCGCCCTGCCCTGGCTACTATTCGTTTGCATACACATCGTTGGTGAGTGCATAACATTCATTTTGATTATTCGCTACGGTGGGCCTTTATATTTGATTCTTATAACATTCACAGCCTTGAGTGAGTAGAGGATATTTAAGACAGGGCTGCAAACCAAAGTGTTCGAACTTTGGCTGAGAGTAAAACTAGATTAAAAAATTCCCGTTCGAGCACGGACGGTTCAGATCCGGTTTGCAGCCTTGATCTTAATCAAGTCCTTAATTACTTGTAATCGAATTTCCTTTAATTTGCAGCTATATACACTTATTTTTGGCTGGTTGTTTTATTCTTTTTTAAAGATCTATTGGCCGATTGATGTTCCATTTTTACAATTTCATATTTCACATTTCACTCAACCCTGCTTCGCATTCACTGTCAAAATTTTTGGTACACTTAAATACGTATAAGTCTTAACACTCTTCTCTCAGCATAAACTTGATCATGCTCTTTCGGCGATGCTGCTGCTGTTTTCCCCTGCGTTATGGCAGCCTGATTATCGGCATTGTATTTACCTGTCTCTTCTTTGCCGAGATGGCCTTCCATGGCGAGCAGTGTGTTTTTATCTGTAAGTCTATATATATATATATATGCCTTTATCCATCCAACATACGTTTTCTACACTGACCTTTACAGATACTAAAACCAACGAGTGGAATTTTTTGCAGTCGATCATTTTGACAACCGGTATTATTTCCTCATTAATGTTGATCTATGGGGCCTTTAAGGTAACTTACTCTACATCTACATACATGTCTTCAGAGAATTCAAGCAATATCTTTTACATTATCTGACTACTATTGGCAGGAAAAACGATGTCTCTTAATAGTCTGGATGATAAGCTTCCTGATCATATTCGTATTATACCTCGTGATGTTCATTTTAGATATAGTATTGTACCATTACTCAATTGAGGGTCTAAGCATGCAAGTAATTATTCTACGTAAGTCTGCTAAAGGAATTATCTATTCTATCTTCTTATTTTATATTTTACTCTCATTTCATTTACTCCTTTATCAGTTAGTATAGCCCTCTCACTGATGTTTGTGCATTCCCACTTCAGGGAACTCTCGTCATAATGCAGAAAATTAAATTCAACTGTCATAAATTGCGTACGTGTTTTATCATTTTTGTTTTCCATCTTACTGTCGTATAAAAATCGATATATATATATATATATATATATATATATATATATTTAAGAGTGTGTTTTGTGACAGACTTACTGACTTTTCAGTTTCCGTCTGGAAATGTGCACCACGACGGGGTTTCAGAAAACTCGTCCTCCAATGGTTAAAGCTTGTATAAAGACAACCTTAATAAAAATGCTGCCAAATTCAACAGAAATTTTCTATTTTAGTGTTTGAGTAACATTTTGTAATATTCATACAAAGAAAAGAGAATTTTCAATAATTAAAAAGTGAAATATATCAAAAGAAGGATGCATAGTCGAAACGAATTTCCCAACTATTTTTGGTGCAACTTGCAACGAAGGACTCCAGATAATTTCTTTTAGTACTTATATATATATATATTTGCATATATATTTTAGTTATTCGTTTTATGTTTGGCTTGAGCAATCGAGTTGACCTTCTGTAAAATGTTATTGTATACCAAATTTGAGAGCTATCATTTACAAAAAGCTGTGCACTCTCCACAGAGCTTAACTTCAAAAAAAATAAAACTTGATTTTTCATTTCAAATATTTCAAAGTTCCAAATTACGTGAAGACCGGGAGGATCATAGCATATCGGTTTTTTTTTGCTGGTTTCTTATAGATACTTACTAACCAAGATGGCTTGTCACTGCAAGTACTTTATAAAGATTTTGAACAAATGCTGCTTCTGCTTCTCGCTGCGCACGGGCACATTATTGTTGGGCTGCATATTCTTGACCTGGTTCGTTTACCTATGCCTTGGCAGCGCTTTCATGATGCGGTGCATCTTCCCCAACGAATATCAGCGTGAGATTTTTGGTCCTCCGGCAGCCCCAAAGACAACAATGGTCTTCTCGTTCTTTGGCATCATAGCCGCCTCAATGGTTTGCATTGGAGTGCATAATGTGAGTAAAAATTTAGAAAAACCTGCCGAACTGTGTATACCCTTGCAATAATACTCCTATGGAAGATGTCTCTGCATGGGCATGCCGCATTCACAACCCAATCTTACGGAATCCTATCTCCCACAGAATAACGAACTGTTGTTTGTGCCATTTCTGGTGCTCACTCCTTTCTATATCTTCGTGCACATAATAGCTATGATAGTGTATGCCTGGGTCTGGGTCATCATCGCTCTCTTTCTAATTACAATAAGTGAGTGGATCAAGTTCGGCTGATTCTCTTCTAATTGGTTTTCAACTAACTTACGCAGTTGTTTTAATCTATGCCTGGGTGATAATCTTCTCCTACTTTTCGGAACTGCGCTATGCCTACGATGATGAGCAGCCACACCACACCTACATCTAAGACACAAATTGGTCAAAACGGTTTATTTATTTTCTGCATGTTTTAATTGATTTGCTGGAGTAAAAATTGTTCAAGTGAATAATTCGTTTTAGTCGCCAGTCTAATGAAAGTTTTCCATTGGAAAAGAGAGTTGCCTACTGTTGTCAATGGAAAATTTTTCCGGTCTGTGTGTGTTGGGAAAATGCTTGCATGAATATATTTTCTTATGTTTTTTCGATATACAAATTCTTGAATATCTACATTTCTCGAATAAATCAATTTCATTATGTGGAAATGGATATGGATGTTTAATGGATATGGAAAATTTCAAGAAAATACTTGGCTCGGGGAAATCTGGAGAGTAATATCTGATATAATGGCATACACGTATGATTAGGGCTTATCTTTTACACATTTTATTTACACGACTTTTTGGCTGTCATGCATGATGCGTCATGCGGGTTGATCTAGTTGTCTGTAGTTTAAGAGCTGGGGTCTGAACTCACCTTTGGCAGTGAGGCGAGCACCTGCTGCTTGACATCCCAGACGAGACGCTCCGATGGAAACTGCAGACACTTGTAGACATTCAGCTCCGGTACATGGATGCGCACCAGTAGCCAACCATCCCGGGGTTCTGGCGGCGGCTCATCGTCAAACGCACCCGGCCCGGACGTGCTGTCCATATTGGCCGGGTTCTGTTTGACTTTGGGCGTGGGTGGGTGATACGTCGTAATTTTGACGGCTTTTCGCGCACAGCGTCACAGTTTACAAAAAAAAAAATTAATTGGCTGAAGAGGCAAGTTTTGTGCCTTCTCTATTCTTTACTGTCCTTTATGCCTTTTAGTTGCTTTGCAGCTCGTATTTTTCGTTGGTCTTTTAGAAATCTTCTTGTCAATGGCGCATTTATTTGATTGAGCTGGCCGTTGCCAATTGTTGAAAAGCGTTTCGCTCAGACATTTCCTCGGGGCTTTTCCGTTGAGTGGACAGCTTATCAATTGGAATGTGCATTATAATGCTGCTAAAAAGAGAGAAGGATTTCAACATTGTTAATTAATAAGGTTTAAAAATCAGAGAAAAAAAACAATAAGAAATGCGAATTTTATACCGTACTCAATCTAGAATATTTAATAGTTACTTTTTACGCTCGCTTAGCACACAGTTTTTCTCTGAGTGTAGCCACTCTTTGCCTCTTTTAGAGCCCAATCTGTATCTGTGAGCACTTCAGTAACCACGCAAGACGTCAAATATGTTGTCACAGCACTTGGTTGACGCAAAAAAACTTAATTTGTAAATTGGTTTACAATTTTTTTTAGCGACTACAATCCCGACCCGTCCGCACCCCCGCCGCTTTTGGCAGTCAGGCAGTCTGTCAATCGGTCGCTGTCATTGTGTCAGTCGCACGGACACTTCCCCATAAACCCCATAAATTGCCAAGGCGGGCAAAAAGCAGACACATTCAACATTCGCTGTTGCTGTTGCTGTTGCTGCTATTGCTGATTAGTCGCTGATATTGACATTTTATAGCCGCAGCAGCACACTCACTGCTGCAGTCCGAGTTGCAGTTGCAGTTGCCGCAATTATGCACAAATTAAATTCACACGCTAACCTCAAAAGCGAAACAAGCAAACTGGAAGGCGGTTTTTATGGCATCAGCCTGTGAATGTGTGCCAAATAGAGAGCGCGGCAGGGGCTATGGGGATCAGGCATTTTATGGCAGCCGTGTTGATTGTTTTAGTAATTGGCTCAGAATGGTTCGAAATAAAAGTTGCGGGTGGCAGATTAGCTGAAAGCATCTTTAGCCGGAACAGAAAGTGATAGGCGATCGTTTACAGAAATTGGGTCAATCAATCTGATTGACGATCAACACACAGCTCAATGCTAGATTTTTAGGGGCCTGTTTGGTGCTGTGAATAAGCTCTAAGACAGCATTCCTACCAGGCTGGAAAGTTGATCAAACAAATTTATAAAAATCCACCTCACCTTCTCACGCGAGTCTTTAGCGCTGCCTAAAACACACAATTGTAGTCGGAACAAATCTTTACAGCAGTGCTCAAGCATAGCTCAAAGCATTTCGAGTGCCACTTCTCTTAGAACACTTAAACAAAAAAAAACCAAGTACAACACTCAATTATCTCGCTCGTAAATCATTAAATTGCGCCTAAACGATTCAGATTGTTGCAGTCTACTTACTTCTTAACTAGAAATATATATGGCTTAAGAACCTACAAGTAGAAAGCACATTTGAAAGCGAGTTGACTTTTGTTTTTTAATAGAAGGCAATGCAAACAGAACACACACACAATATTTATCCAGTTCAGTGCACTCGAAAAGGGACCCAGAAACACGACAATTGAAAAGATGTCACGGTCAAGAAACTGCGTACACTTTGCCGAAATACATAAATTAAATAAATTTAAACAAGTGGACTGAAAACAAGAGCCGTTCACCTTGGCAACCCACCTGTCAATCAAAAAGGCCAAGTGAAAATTATCAACAGCTCAACTGCGACTCCAATATTTTGGACAGATAATAACATGGCCAAGGCAAAGGCAAAGTCAAAGGCAGCTGATTTGGCTAACGAGCAGGCACGATTGTTTGATAAGCCCTCTCTCGCTCTCTCTCTCTCTCTCTCTCTCTCTCTCTCTCTCTCTGATAAGAACTGGCTATGAATTCTGGGGCGCTAAGGTAAACAAAACTTTTAATTAACAGCAATTGTCGCCGCATACATTACGCATACGCCACGTGGTCACAAGTCATTCAACTTAATTAAAAAAAGCAAGCGGAGTGTGCCATATCTATGCAATAATCTTTTTATGCGCCTCAAGTTTATCAGCCCCAGCAGAAGAAGAAGTTGGAATTCAATTATATTGCCAAAGGGCATTCTAATTCAGCCTCGGCATATCCTTTATAACCGTGTCCCTCTGCTTTTATCCGAACTCATCTTATTATTATCCTCTAGAATCCCCATATCATATGGCTGGCAATCGGACTTCCAATTAAAGCTATATTGCTTATCAAGAATTCCATATTATATGCTTGCTATATGAATCAGAGAAAATACATAAATATGTTGCCCAACTGCCAAGGTATTTAAGAGTCAGTAAGCCGAAAATAACTCTCTCTCTCTCTATCTCACTCGCTCTATCTCTCTCGCTCTTTCTCTTCCTTGTCTCGAATTGAATTGAATTTCAGAGCGCTGAATCTTCGGGTCTTAGCCCAAAGTTTAACGCTGACATTTGCTGCGCTTTTTATGGCCAATCGCTTTTAATTGGAAAAGTTGCTAAGCCAACGTTTGTTATGCAGCCACCCACTTTGCTGCGCCTTTCCATCCAACAACTTGGCCAATACTTTTTAATCGCAGTTTAAAGTGCGCAGTGTTGATTTATGAATAGCGCAAAACAGCAACAACTCAATTATCGCAATTATGGTGCGAACTGCAACACCAACAACCACTAAAGCAACAACATTTGATTATCGCAATTTCCATGCCAGCTAAGTGCTGCGATTTTTCACTTAAAGCGCATAATTTTGCGCAAAAAGCATTTAGGCTTGGGGCTGCGCAACCCCTTTTCTGTTGACTTTGATTGAAAAATTATGTTTGACCTTTGCGCTTGTGACATGTGCACAAATCATCATTTATGTTTGCTCTGCTCCTCTCTCCGCCCCCCGCCTGCTGGTCATTTCGCTCCAATTGTTTTGTCAGTACCTGACAGCTGTCAGTTTGTCGTGTGTGTACGTGTCTGTACTTCGACCGCCAGGTGGCGCAACAGCCAATTCTCGCCCTCAACCCTCAAATCCATCTGACAGTTATGTGCTCTTCACGCCTGACGGGCAACATTCATTGCCGGGGGTTCTTTTATGCGCCCCAATTCCGAAATAAGCTACCTGATATATAGCTGATTCGGCGGACAGCAAACCCCTGTAAAAATAAACAAAAATAAGCGAGGGTTCTTTAATCGAGTATACTCTACTAAAAGATACTCTGTATCTGGGAGGCTGCTTTCCGTAACCCCATAATATACCAAAAAATGTCTTTAATAACGTTTGCCTTTATACTCCAATCTAGATGCATATTTCAGGTCTGAACTATAACATTCAAAATATAACAAGGATCAAGACATTTCCTATAAAGAAAGTAGATGAAAATGTCTACGTCTTCATGTTATATTTGCGCAGCCATTTTTAAGCACAGGGTAAAGTTCAGTTTTTCCATTTATGTCCACTGTTTCCTTTTGATGGTCTTACATTCATAATCTACGCTTTTAGTGCAGACTTTTTGCAACTTAGTTGTTTAACTTGCAGTCAGGTTGTAAAACATGGAAAGCTCTTAAATTTGGACAACCCTGACGCCCACTTGAGCAGCCTCTGAGCTGAATGCGCTCGTGTGCGCCGGCTGTCGCAAAGTTCAGCTCAAGTATTTGTGACACTTTCTGACAGCCATCGAAATTTGCCAAAAAGTAGATGAAGAATATTACAAGGAGCAGAGTGTGACTGGCAAAGTGCCCGCCTGCTGTGGCCTAACCCAATGCCCCACAAAGTGCAGCTGCGGCAAGTCTGGGCACACTTGAAAGACACTCAGCTGAAATTATGCCACATCGAATGGATTTTAGTGGAAATTAGTTCCCTGACTGATGGACGACTGACTATAGCCCAAGGGGCTCAGCGCGATTTGTGGGTCAGCGTGCAACAAAATGTCACTCAGTTGCCGCAGCACTCATGAGTGTTGCGGCATTCGCAAGCGAATACCCTTAGTCATGCATATTTTAAACTGCGTACAGCTTTAAAGCAAATTACTTTTGTCATTTTAATGGCTGAGCTTTAAATGAGGCACTGTGATTTCGGCGAGCAGCAGCTTGGGGTGGCAGGGCTGCTGTGGCGTAGGGGTTGGCTTGGGTTGGGTTGGGTTGGTTGTGTCGGAGCCGGTCCGCAATCTTGTCGGATGTTGCGAATTATTTGCCTTGGCAACGCAGCACCAAATTGCCAACAACCAGCTGCAGCGAGGCGGACGGTCACGCCCTCACCCACAACTTAATAAATACACAGCCATTTTTCTCGAGCAGTGGCACAGTGAAACGTAATGGGAAAACTGCAAAATGCTGAGGGTCGAACCAGCTTCCATCTTTATACTTATTTGAATTCCTATAGATCTATTAGCCTAGAGTTTGTGATTTGAGCCCAAATTCTCTCATTAAACTTATATTAAATATTGCCCATACCTGAGCCTGATATTAAAGATTTAAGCTCAACCGTTTTTTTACTTTGTTTTTTTCTATACACTGCCTCACTGTGCAGCTTGCAGTTTGCAAATCGAATCGCCATTTTGTTTGCGCTCCGCTCGGCTCTTGGTGCACTGTGTTGTGTGTACCGGAAACGGAAATGTGCGCATAATTCTGTTAAAATACGTGGTACAGTCCATGAGCAAGCCACAGGCTCCGGTCGCCGTTCTTCATCTGGAATTCCAGAGACGCGTGCTTTAATTAAATAATATTAAATACAATTATGCTCTCCGCCTTTCAGCTGGGCACAAACTTAAACTGGAACTGGAAGTCAGGATAGATTTTAGACTGTCAGCACAGCAAAACACGTCGCTCAAGTTTGTGGCAATGTCAAAGTTTCTTGGCTAATTTATTTCACTATTTTTGTATTTCCAAGGCGAAGAGGAAACAACAGCATCAGCATCAGCAGCAACAGAAAAACAAATCTAAAGAAATACAAAACAAAAAAAAAAAGAAAAGAACCGAAAACTTGTTTTCCAGTCACGTTCATTTTCAATCAAGTGGCATCATTATATGCCAAACAATTCAGAGAGAGAGAGAGAGAAAACTAATACAATAAGAAAATTAACTCTGACCCATGCGGCTGGCCAAGCCAGCGGCCACACATATGTGGCCCCAATGGCTGTTGCCCTTAACCCTTCCTTTGCGCCCTCTCCAAGAGCCGTCAACTGGCCCCCGGTCGGATTCTTTGTCTAGTTGCTGCCTGTGGGGAATGCCTGAATGGTTTCTGAATTGAATACAGTTCAGTTGATGGCAGGAACCACAGCAAATTACGCTAAACTCAAGCTCCAAAACCACAAACTGACTTCCTGTTCTGTGCGAGTCGAAACCTGGCAAATGCTGTAAAACAAAAACTTTTACCTGCCACTGACAATTTGGGCATCGAGCATCTATTTGATTGAAATTGTTTGATTGTTGTTTCACTTGCTAAAAGATAGTCCAAAAAGTTTGGACATGGAAATGCAGCAGAACGTTAAATGCACTTGAGCTGAACGCCAGACAATCAAACAAAAGTTGGTTTGCATTTGAAATCATTTTCGTGCTTTTATAAAACATTTCCGAAATGGACTTGCTTTAAGCCTTGAAGTTGAGAAAAATTTAAAGTAACATTGATTGATTTTCTTTGACTAAACAAAAGACAATTGAGATTCTTATCTGAAAGTGTTTAAGTTGAGCGACTTTAGGTTTAAGTTCGATTTTAATTGAAATCTTAAAAGTTTAAATTATTGTGCTATATTTTAAAATTCAACCTAATATCGCACAGAACGCATTCAATTTCAACAAACATTTCAAAAAGGCTTTTAAGACACATGTCAATTGCAGTAAATGCACAACCAATTGGATTTCACAATATGAGGTGAGTTTTATGGCCAAGTCGCTTACCAGACGCCGCACACACAAATTTCTCGCTAATTTCAGCAGCCGAATTACGTCACTGCGCACAAAATGCGCCATTAAGTCAGAGTCTCAGCGAGATATATAACTATATAGAGATACAAACATATAAAGGTAGTATGGCTCATATGTTAGCTTGTTGCTGCAATCAATGGAAATAAATTAAAACGCCGATTAAAAAAGAACAAAACTCTATGCAAATGCGGCGACTGCTTCGACCGGTTTGAATGCAGCGCAGGTAAAAACAAACGACAGACAGCAAGCACACACGACACACAACACACACACACGCACACTCATTGGCAATAACATGAAAATAAATATATTATAAATGAAATCCAAAGCCATTTAAATGCAGAAAAAAAAACTTTATTAAAAACCTCATGTTCAATTTGCAAGCACATGAACGCGTTTTACTTAATAAGTCCCCCTGCAGTGCTTCGCCTCAAGCATGTGCTTTAAGGCTAGTGAAAAAAGGGAGCGAGTCTGCGTAATCATCAAAATTTTCAGTTTTTATGGAGTTCCTTAATTTCTATTTAACGTACAAATATTTTTCCTGTCAATTTACTCGATAAACGTAATTTATTTGGCCAGCAGCAGCAGACTTCAACAAGGCTAATTTCATATTTTGCGTCTGGCTTCCCTCCCTTTATGCTAACCAATACTGGCTGCAGGGCCATCAATCATACGCCATGTGAACAGCAGACGCAGACGCAACAGCAAATCAATGAACAGACGCCCACCCCTCCCCCAAAAGAGCATAACATAGTGTTGTACAGCGCACTGCGTAGCCAGCTGTGGGTGGCTGCACAACACACATAACAAACACAAGCACACACGCGTGCAATGTTGTACAACGCCCACAGTCGCATGAAAATTGCATGCCAATTGGCAGCAACGGCTAACAAATTTTCGCGCTGGCAGAAAAACGACAACAGCAAGAAGAAGAAGAAGAAGGAGAAATAACAGCAAATGTCTTTACTTGCGGGCAAATTAACGTGCAGCCAATCGAAATACACTTCTGTGGAGCGAGACATAGCACTAATTGGATATAGACAAATGTTCGTCCAGCCTGACTGATTGACTGATTGATAAATAACGTACAGCTCAAGACGTAGGTAGGTTAAAATTTGAAAATGTTCACCTATAGGTGTGGAAAATTGGTGAGAACAGTTTAATACATTTTTCATTGTCTTTCTTTTGATCGAATTCTAACTTTTTAGCAAAGATCTTTGCGGAAATGCATTCAATGCGTGTCTCACACTTTTCAAAGGTGTTATATGGAAAAAAAAAATTTACATTAATGCGTGATTCATTGATTTTTGAAAAGTGAATAATACTTTGCCGTTCAAGGCCGGGTAATACTTGCCAGTGTAAACATGAAACACAACGAAACCTCAATTTACTTTATTGAAAACAAGAGCTGTTCGTATATGGATCACATAACACACAGTTTAGGCTGAAGTAAACAACATTTGATGCCAGTTTTAGTCAAACAATATAAACACAGAGTATTTATAATTCGGCAGGCGTTTAAGCTGGCATAAGTTTGCCTAAGTTTTCTTATTTATAGACCCACTGGCGTTGTCAGTGTTGTTGTTGTTGTTGTCTTTGACACCAAACAACTTTATAGAAAGACCTCGCTCAGTGCCATTTGAGCCCAATCGCTCAATTTGTGAACCGGGCCTGAGGGTTGGGGGAGTTCGGCTAGTGTTATGTAAATGCTCGTTGAGTGTGGCATCTCCTTGGCTCGGCCACAAGTTGTAACAGCCTCGACTACATAGATAATAATTAACAGCAATTTCGGCTAACGCACACACACACACACACACACACACAGACACTCGTCACACACACACTCGTGTAATTAGGCTGCAATGACTGCCAAAAATGGTTTGGAAAAAAGCTGTAAACGCTTTTGGCCAACTTTGACTTTTTATGGCCCCAGAAGTGGCAGCTTGGCTAACCAAAAAAAAGTGGTCAACAAATGATTTTTAATAACTTTGACACTCATTAAACTCAAATTACATGCATTTTGATCACGCAGGTTTTGCATTTGAGCTCAAGTTAAGCCGCTTATGTTTCTTCATCGGGCCACGTCTCCCCATATGGTAGATGCTATATGGCCATAAGACCGAAACGGTAAAATGTCGAGTTACTCTCACACATTATGGTCATTATAAATGAATTTCGATGCGACCAGTTGTAGCCAAAGCTGGCCAAGACTTAAGGCTGGTTTTTGAACAGCCTCCCCTTAAGAAAATCCCAGTGCTTGAATACATTATTCAAGTTGAGATTCTCACAGCTAGCTCTAAGTTTTATACTCTACCAGCGGGCATCTTAAATCCCATAAAATTTATCCATCCTTGGTCTGTATTCATGGCATTCATCTGAATCAGATTACCATAAAAGGTATTTGAATGCAGCTTTGAATAGGTTCCGTGCATATAGCCCGATCAGGCTTGAAGTATGGCATACAAGAGGGTATACATATAGCCTGATTGATTTCTTGTATATCTGACTGTCAACCGCGTATCAAAACCGATCTTTATCGATTTTATTGATATCAAGGCATTCACTCAAGAGGAGATCAACTCAGTCTAAAATATATAGTTTAGGAACTCGTGCACAAAACTATTATACCCTTTTCAGAGCATAGCAACCTCATTTAAATACTCTTTAAAAATGTGATAAAACCTAATCAAATCATGTGGTTAATTAGTTTTTAATTGGCTCACAAGCGTTCTCTCCCTCGCCTCTGCTGGGCTCATTGAACTGTTTACATAAAAATTGAATTGCTTTTCGCGAGCAAAAACAAGAAGAAGACAAGAAAGAAACTCATTAAATCAACTTAAAGTTCTCAAGATAAATGCCGCCGCGATTCTCACCAGCTGTCAGCGACAAGTTATCGGGCCAGGGGTGGGCTCTGGGCAGGAGGGGTGCGGTACTGGGGCACTGGCAGATTAAGATGCAGTGCGTCGAATTAATTACGCATTTCATTGTGGTTTTTATTTTACTGTGTTGTTGCCGCTGGGCACATTAACTCTGACTGGGCCAAGTCGCATTTAAAAAAAACACTTTAACTGACCTGCCCCCCCCCCCCCTCGTGCAGGCATTACGCTTTTGTCTTTATTTACGTTTTTTGCCCATAACCCTGAACTTGACATTTATGAACTCTTTGCTGGACTGTAACCTGCCACTTGGCAGTTGCTCTTTGCATTTATCGCTCGTGTCGCGACCATGTGCTAAGTTCTTTTTAATTGCCCTGCCCCCTGCTAGATTCACACTCCTCCTCCAAGCTGACACATTAAGGTGTGCTACTCGTTATAGTTGTTGTAGTTTTTGTGCCATCGTAAACTTCTGTTTATGACCCATTGCGATTTGGTACGTGCTCGCGGGCATGGAAGTGCAATCTATCCACCGTCCAGCGTCCACACAAAGTGCCAGATTCTATTAGGCCCTCAAGAGCTTTTCATGAACTGACTGTGGCTCACAACGGCCTCTCGGGGCCCAAACGGTAGCTACAAAGAAGAAGAAGCGGGACACACCTTCAAATCTAGTTCTTGGTTTCTTATAGAAGAAAAGTATTGCAACAACTACTAAGATAGTTTGTGCTCTATGTTGATCATCAATCAGTCAGTCAGTCAATCATATTGATTACATATATTTGACCGATCTTTAACCTAGCTGATGTTCTGCCATGTATCAAGATTTGTAATGGCGCAGGCATATGATGTGTGGATGAGCTCAGGGTCATAAAATTCCATCTTACCGTCAGTCACCGGGCTGAGAAATGTTTATGAGCCAACAGCGACTAAATTATGACCCGAGCGTACGACAAATTGTCAACTGCGATTATCGTTGTAGAGTTTAGCAGAGACTTTTCCACTTTTCACGTGAATGGGAAATTGTAGCTGGTAAATGCAAAATGCTGACACAAAGAAGCAGCTGTAAAATTGATGGGGCTTCTGCTGCTTGAGGCCTGGCGAAGAACCGTTGCAATGGACCAACGCAAACTCTACTCAGCCTAAGCACATGACGCAGAGTATTCGCAGCACTCAAACCTGTCGTCAAGTCGCGGAATGGCCCAGCAAATAGAATAGAATAGAACCGACCTGAACAGTAGCTAGTTGGTTGATGAAGACTCTTGGCATAAATCTTGATATCGGTACATTATTAACGTCAATTAATTCTAACTGTTGGTATGCCACATGGTATGCTGCCCGCTGGGGTGGCCATTAAACAGTAGCCAAGCCATCGCAGGGCGGGGCTTGCAACAGACGAGACGCGGCTGCCGGAGCTACAGGCCAGAGCCAGCAGCGAGAGTGAAGAGCCGCTGCCAGCTCTGATGGATGGCTGCCGAGGAAGTCAAGAGTTCTAATCACGCCAGAGAAGAGTTGCACGCGTGAGTTGCAATCACGGGTACTCATAGGTGGGCTGTGGCGGTGCCACGCACGTGACAGTCGTACGTTTTAAATATGTAGATAAACATGGAAAAATTGAAACTTTCTTGCAATGATTTCATTTTTGAAATGCACTAAAGTAGCACTTTAAAATTTGGGTGCAGTAGATGTACGGTTAAGAAATATCAACAAAGTAATATTGATGCATTACGGGACTGTAAAAAATATCGGCTTTAGAGTTTCTTAATGCTCCTTTAACATAATACCATGCATACACTTAACCCTAATTATTTACTAAGAGCTCGTATCAAATAGTTCTGTAAGAAATTACAGAAGGCGTTAACCAATTGAATAACCTGCTCACTTATGATTTAATTCTGGACATGGTGAAATTCGCACAGCCAAAATCTGCAATGAGTACTTTTTGAATACTTTTCAACTCACTGATTTGAGTTTGCCAAAAGTTTTCGTAGTACGCTTTGCGTCTTACTCTGACTCAGATTCCTTCATATATATACGCTTTTAGTATTGTCTGATATCTGATATATATATATATATATATATATATATATATATATATATATATACATAAAATATCTGCATATATTTTTGTTTTTAATTCAAAACTCACGCTACCCACGACCCTGTTTTACGCGTCACGGTCTCATCTCTAGCCCTCAGCTGTTGCAATTGTTTGTGGTATTTTTCTGCATTTGCTGTACTCGCTGTTGATGTTGTTGTTGCTGTTGGTGTTGTTGTCAACCTGTTTAGCCGTCGCTTCCGCAGCAGTCAGACCAAGTGCATCAGCATTTGTTCAAGTATTAGAATTGGCTTCAAGTATTTTGCTGTGGTGTCTGTGTTGGCATTTTGTGCCTCCACGTTGGGCCGCCGCACGATTCCAAAAGCCGATTAATATCAGCCTCACGTGAGTGCAGGCTTTGTTGTAGCTCTTGTTGTTGTTATTGCCTTCTTCTTTTTACAGTTGCTTCTTCTTTGGAAAATTGCTTTGAACTTGAAAATTTCCCACGTGACAGCGACTGTCGCTGTTGCCACTGCCCGGACCCATCGCCCCACCGCCCCTCCGTCCAAATCATCACTCAGCATGTATTTGTGCCACATGTGCGCCTTTTGTTTTTTGCTGCAAGCACTCTCCCCTCCCCTGCCACCCCTACCCTCTCTAGGTTACCCTTTAGATGCACTTTGCATATCATCGTCAGCGAGTCGCCTCCACTAACGGATTGCCTCTTTATTGTTGTTGCTGTTTTGGTTGACTGGCAGATCTTCAGGTCTCATATTTGCCCAACGTTTTGTGGCAAGTGTCGAGCGTGTTGCATTCGGCAACATTTAATTGGATGGATTTCGTGTGGCATATCTCGCTGGGTCCATCGATTGTTTGCTCCATTGCGGCCGTTTAGCAAATTGTAATTCTCAATATATCGTGAGCAAAATTTTAATATATCATTTTATTATAATTGTGGGAATACCACAACGGAGAACGGTTGGAAAAGCCAAGAAGAGCACAGTTTGAACATCACACAATAAAAGATGATTATTAAAAATAATGTACGATGGGGTTCTCAGGGGTTTGCAAATATATCGCGCGAGCTTAAATATACAATTTCGTTTTTACAGTTTGAGCATCATGGCAAAGGTTGAACAGCACTTGAGGGAAAACCCAGTAAGACTGTGTATTTTCAACTCACAGTAAGAACTAAAGGCAGTTCAAAAACAGTCTACTTGATTATTGGACAGGTGATTCTTAAACTGTAACATACAGGCAGTGGCAGCCAAACTGTGCCTTTAAAATATATATTTTGTATACTCGGTCAATATAGCTAATACCCCCTTTCATCCTGAAAAAAGAGCAAAGATAACTTTAAAATAATTTAAAAAAAACTACAAGAGAGTTAAGTTGAGTTTTCCACTGGTTTTCCAAACGATTTAGCCGCTAATTAAATGTATTTATGTGTTTTCTCATTGACATTAAAATGCAATTTGTTAAATGACAACGGCCACTCGATGCTTTTCCAGCATCTGCACCACCAATTGCACCACTTTCGCCCACTCAGCAGCACTTCCGCAACGTGAAAGCCGCTCGCAAGTCTCTTGGCCACTTGGCCACTTGCCCTGGCCATATTTTGCTCGACTACAAAAAGCTTGAGTGGGTGGCCTGCTTTAAATACCTGTCAGATGAATAGACTGGGCTACCATAAATAACAAATTTGCCGACAACTTCATGAGGAGCTTCTGCACTCAGCGAAACATTGTGTTTCCAAATTCTATTACTGAAAGAAAGTGAATGTCAGGCTTTTAAAATATTAAAGATATTCTTGAATATTGCATAAAGTATACTAAAATAAGCAAACTTGGTTTAAATCAAGGCAAAACCACTTTGTGTACTTGAAATAAGTTCTTTCAACTGATGCTTAAAGTTTCTTAGATGGAAATTCGCATGTGTTTTTCTCTAAGTGTCGCATATAGTACAAGACCTGCCTGCAAGGCGCACACACACAATTAAAAATGGAGCTTCTTTAAATAACTTGAGCTCTGAAACTGCTCCCTAGCTAGCCACCTTTATGCCAGCCCCCTCTCTGTGGCCCCTATGTAGACCTGCCCGCCTCTGTCGTAAGTCTTTCATAAATATTTGAGCAATCGCTAACCCAAATACAGTTTGCCAACCAGCACACATTTGGTGTGCTCGCTGCAAACATAGGCTCAAAAGGGGGAATCAGTCCAGAGTTCCTTTTAATGCGCCCATATAATGTTTTTGCCAATAGAACGGCAACTGTTGTAGCTGGAACTGTAACTGCAACTGCACTTAACGTTCTCTATTATTTACTATATGGCGCGTCATTCTTGGCACCTGCTCGTAATTTAACCGATTGAAAGCTGTTCGCGTGGGCGGCATCTGCTGGCAACATTCCACTGCGCTAATTACGTGAAGTTTACTTTGAAAACATCGGAGTTGCAGTTGCAGTTGCAGTTGCAATCAATGTGCCTTGTCTTCTATGCCCTACAGCTAAATTCCCAATAGGGTGGCTAATGCTAAAAATATCTATAGCCATGCGCAGAACCAGCAAATTCCAGAATTTAAATCATCTTGTCCCCTTAACAAAGCTTGACCCTGTTGAGAATTACAACCTTCGAGCAACAAAGCAATAGCAAAATTATCTACCTGTGTGTTTTGTTTGTCCATTTTGAAGATAAAGTTGGTTGTAAACTTCCGATTAAAGATGAATTAGGGATTCACCGGGAATCCGGTTTAAGACAGGACTAATTTGACGATTGTACTTCATCTGATTTCAGAAGTCGATATCTTAATTTATCGATCCTAGACGCTATCAATTGTCGTTCTCTTTTTTTTAGCAGGGCATCTCTCCGCCTAGCACTCGCGATGTTTACCTTGTAGCGAGTGAATCGAAGCGCCAGTCACTTGTTCGTCTCGTCTCGACTTGGCTCGTCTGCTCGCTTCCTACACGCATTCATTACATGCTGTTATTTTTGTTGTGTTTTTGCTGCTGCTCTTGTTCTATTTTGTATCTGGCCACTTGTATCTTGTATTGTAGTTATCTGCAATTGTAGCGGCAGCTCCTCCGCTTTCCACACACACACACACACACACACACATGCGCCTCTTGGCCAATTGTCTGCATCTACTGCTGCTGCTGCTGCTGCTTCAGTCTTTGCCATGTGAAACTCAGTCATTAATTTGGACGCCGTTTTACTTTGAGCCAGCAGCAGCGAGAGAACGTGGCATGCAGCAAGCGCTTAGATTTTCTTCTACTCATATTTTGCATGCTCCTCTGTTCTTGCTGCATTTCCATTTGCTGCCATTTCCTTTTGTCTTGCACAATTATGCATTATCTCTTGCATCTGAAGACTTTGCTGTCGCGCTTGAAGCTTTGCATTTAATTACTGTGCACATTTCTCAAATTTCACTGGGGGCTGTCCCGTTGTCATCCTCCTGCTCTCAGGTGTCGTCGCACACACATACACACACACACACACACACATAGACACACATTATCATTATCGTGCCGAGCACCAACATTATGCTCATTATATATTTCACTTTGCATGATATTCCCTCTGCCTCTCTCTCCCCCCTCACTCTCTCCCCTCACTCACTATCTCACTCTCACAACTTTACATTACAGAAAATACTCCACTCTTTCTCCAGCCTGGGAAAGTTCTGTTGCTGACATCGTTTTGTGATTTTTATGGCAAGCTATTTGATAAACGTTTGTGAATGGACCGAGTGGAAGGTGTGTTAAATAGTGATTTTCTTCAGTCATTAATAAAATCTCAGCTCAGGTCTACACAAGTCTTTAGGACTCAATGAGAACTAATAACCATGCCAAATCATAAATTTTAGCTTTGTAAACTAAAGAGAACTTTCATGAAGTGTATTAATGATGGCTGCTGGGTAGACCCAAGCATATTTCGTACTAGTGGAAAAAAAGTCAACAAAAATATCGCAGTTATATCTTTTCAAGTTGGATATCTAGATATATTGCCAGCTTTGTCAGTTTTCTTAAAGAGAAACAAAAGCGGGATCAATGTCAGCTTTACTTTGCTGCAAACAAGTTGGCAAATGAATAGCCCAATAACAAAAATTGCGAGAAAACTTTTAAGCATATTTTTGTGTAGTAATTACCAAAAAACGAGTTGTGTTCCAAAATTCACGAAATGGCGATTCAGTTAACGTCAAGCGTAAACGGATTGGATGACACGGCGAAGCAATGGCAACACGATTTGCTGATAGATCACTTTTCGCTTAGATCCAGCCAATTACTTGGCCAGTTTAAACTGTTTTTTCCACTTTTAATTATGCGCGACTTGAGCAACTCGAATTGCAGCTGGCAGCAAAGTGCAGTCGCTGCTGGTGGCAAAATGTCCATGTCAAGACAAAGACAACGTTGAGTTGCAGGTGCAACAGCAGCAGCGGTAAAAAGCCATAAAGAGGCTACGCCAAAAGGGGCCGAGAAGCTGCACATGCAAAGTGCCTTAGCTGGTTGCATTTTGTGTGTGCCTTAATTAATTTTGATTGCAGCCAACAACAGCCAGAGCAACCAGATAGATGCAAACTTCAGCGGAAATGTTCATCACACGCCGCACGTTGCAAGAAGCCTTAGAAGAAATGCCAGAGGAAACCAGAGTGCTGGCTGAACTGGTAGACACCCTGTACCTAGCTGTAGTTCTTTTCGCCAAGCTGACATGGAAAATTCCTTTTTATATGTCTCGAATCATTTTGATATTTATTTGATATGTATAGTATGTAGCTCTTCTAGTTTCTGAGCTCAACTCATTGATCCCACTCTAGCTCCAGCTTCTCTCTTCTGCCTGCAACACATATGCTCTACAATCATATACCCTTTCTCAGCCATTTGAATGCGTGCAGGGTATAAAAGTATATGCTAAACGCTTGCTGCTGCTCGGCTAGCTAATTAATTGAATTAAATGAAAGGCCGCCAGAGCGCTGAGTGGGTTTCCCAGCCCGCATCGGATGCACTCTTGGACTCTGCCATTAGAGGCCACTCGATGCTCTCCACTCGCATGCAAATGAGCCCAGTTGGTCAGAGTTATCCTGGTCACACTGGGGTTAATTGCTTGCCCTTTTGCCAGTCACGAACTGAATTCGGCAATCAATTTCAATTTGAAAGACGCTCCCAGAGCCTTTCTAACAGGAAATCCGTTGCGCTGTCAGTGTCCACACAAATTTATTTGGGGTCAAGCAGCAAAAATGACCCACTAATTCATATGAATAGATTTCACAGCAACAATTTCGCACCTATGTCAAGACGCCAAGATGAGTCGTCAAATGTTTATGTAAATATATATTTTTAAATACGCTAAGCCAGACACAGAGACCCACAATTCAACGAACAGATTTAGGATAAAGGGGAGCGCAGAGGGGGGCTGCGCTTAATTAACAACCCAAATAAAAATTAAGCTGCAAATATATTCGCTTCGAGCTCGACGCAAACGTGTTCGTGATTTCAATAAACAACCATCGAGACAAAAGCCACCCAGCGACCTTGTCAAATTAGTGCCAAAAACGCCAAAAACGCCAAAAATGACAAAAATGCCAAAAGAGCGCGTCCCAAAAGACGCGACAAAAGAAAAAAGTCATTTGGAGTTGGCTTTTGAAATGTCTCGTTTATAAAGCGTATAATAAAAACGATTGTTTAATATGAAAAGCATAAAAAGTAGTTCAAAGTGGGCCCGAAATGTTGGCTAAAGCAAAAGTGAACTCACTTTTTCGTTTGTTGTAATTCGCAACTTGTTTTGACGGCAATTAAACGAAGCGCTGCACAAAATTGAAAATGCTTCACAAATACGAATAAATATATTAAAAGAAAATATCAATGTTCTTACAATCAACTGAAAAGCATTAGTGTCTTTTCCCTCCTAAATATTTAAATCTTCAAATGGATTTTCCGAAAAATGTGTCGATTAGACAGTCAATAAGTCTGTCAGGATAAACATCTATCTATATTTATATATTTATATTAAAATATTGTTATTTTTGGATTGTGAACATTGTGTGTGACAAATTGAAATTTAGTTGCCCATCGCATTACTTTATAATCGAGCGACAACTCTTAAGTGATCCAATAAATTGATGCTCTGAAGGCCTCCTGCTGCTTGCAGTGGCCCCCAAAATTAACTCCACCTTAGCTAATTGACAGCACTTAACTTGAAGTGGGGGCACACGAGCCAAATGCGTTCATTTTGGTCACTTTAAGAAGCCATTAGAGCCACATTTAGTTCTATGAGTCAGCCAAGCGTAAACTGTACAAATAGTCTCCTTTTCAGTTTCCCCGAAGACAAACAAAAGACGAAATGCTAATTCTGAAGTCACACACACACACACACACACACAAATCAATGGCTAAAAGAACCTTCAGTTCTCACTGTTTGCATGTCAACTGGCTGGGAATCTTCAACAGCTGAATGCTAATTGAAACTGGCTAAGGAACTTGACACCTAGCCTGATCTATGACCTGAGAGCGTGAGTGTAGCCTAATCATGTCATAATGACGGAATATGTGAAGCTAGCTTTCTGATTAACAACCGGGCTACAAGCTATTACCTATTAACTATTAACTAGACCAAATGCCGGCAGATAATGGCTAACATTAGGCTGCCCTTTGGTAGTGAAAGTTACACTCAGAGAAAAATCCCAGTAAAAGAACATAATCGAGTAAAGAGCAAAACTTTTTAACCAGTAAATGAAATGCTTTATTAAATATAATAAAGAACTTCTTTTTAAAACATATATTTTAAGAAAAATCCAAAAAGTTTTTGAACCAAACGTTACGAATTGGAGCCTACTCATGGAATTGTTGTTTAATTTTTGTTCGAGTGCACCAAATGGAGTTTATCACCTGAACTAATCAAGTTAATAACCGCTTTTCTAACCAATAGGTATATAATGCTATCAAGCCAAATGAGAAGAGTTACTCGTGGCTGTTGCATGTCTGGGCCATATTAGACACAGGAAATGTTTCGGCCAAGAAAGTGTCGAAACACAGCGTGGGGATAGTTTATTCTAAGCCCATTCGAAAGGTCATTAACTCTGGCCCCCCAGTAACAGCCGAATAGTGAGCGCATTGCATTCTATAGAGACATTAACAAATTGGACAGCGTAAAGTGCGGTCTCATGTTTCAACGAAACCTAACAAAAAATTAAAAAGACCCTCCGCCAGCCTCTTGCCCCTTGGCAATTTCAGCAAACAAAGGCGAATGGATTTAATGCTTTTTACTCGAACTTTTGTTTGCCATTTAGCAACGTTTTTAACGCGTTCTGCGCATTTTAATAAATGAGCCATATTTATTTAAGCCAACCCACAATTTGGCTGGCTTAATTCCGTGAAATTGTTGAAAACCAAATCCGTTTATTTACCTGAAAGAGATGGAAAATATGGCAATTAGTAAAAATAAAGTCTCAAGTGTTTTACAATAAGTACAATAACTTGATTTATTTGCCTATATCCAGAAATGGAAGCCGATATTCAAGTAACAACAGCCACCAGGCCATTAATAAGAATATATATATATATACATATATATATATATATGTATATATGTATTCTTTTCATTACTTAACATAGCTACGATTTTCAAAACTATAGAATCATGCTGATACAATATATATCGATATTTAACCATGCATGTTAAAGTTAATGCTAGATCCGACTCTTTCCTGTAAATCTTAGGTGAAATATATTACAATATATTCAAATCTAATTTATACTTGCAAATTTACCGACAAGTGCCGATAATATCAAATTAAGTGTCGATTAAAGTTCTTCATTCAGCAATTGATAATGAAATTTACATTTTTATCGCAACTTCAACTTTTGCAAAAAGTAAACAAAAATCAACTCTGACCCGCCGGATTGAACCCTGTCTTCAGTGCTTTAGAGCCTGTGCCCGTTCCATTAGCTATTTAGAAATTGTGGCCGGAGCACGTACAGCACAGGAGAGCACGGCAAAGCAGAGCAAACAACGCCAGGGCAACTCGCCAAATCCTCCACATCCTCCACCCTGGCAACCCTTTGGCTGGGCTCGGCGGCATCCACAGACACCCACAATTACAGAAGACTTGTTTCCATGGCAGGCTCGACTGTTTATACAGGCGCTATGCATTCTCATGCGCTATGCTAGATGCAATTGCCTTCCTTCCCTAACCAGCACCCGCCCCCTCTTTAACCCTGACTCCCTGCTTTACACGGCTTTTGTCGCCAGCCGTTTGCTTCGCTTGGTTTTTCCTGGCTGCCTGGTTGGGCTCTCTTTGCTCTCTGTTGGGCATGTTAATGACCCTTGCTGCCTAGAGATTTCTATTTACATATGCATTGTGAGTGTGTGTCTGTGTTTATTCGTAGGGCGCTGCCAGTGCCTGTCAAACTGTGCCCCTTTGGCAGAACGCCTCGTTTGCTGCCGCCTCGCGTCGCATTCAATTTAGGCGTCTGCGCATAAAATTGCATCGCCAGCCGCATCCACTGCAACAACAACGTCAACCGCATTGGACGCCCCTTTTTTTTGCTAATTTATAAAAATAATACTTGCAGTGACTGCCCCGCCCAGCGGCTTCCCGCATCTTTGATGCTCGTGTGAAACTGCATTAAGAGTTCGCTCAGCTCAGATCGGCTCGGCTCAGTTAGGCTTCATTTTGCCTATGAACTTGACATAGCCACCAGACACGGACGCGGCCAGTGGGTCGACCCAAAGTTGTTGGCCAACAAACCCATTCGAGCCATTCCGAATAACTTGTATCTCGAGTGGCCTGCTGCGATTTCATAACTCAAGCTCTGATAGAGCGATATCTGACGCCAAAAAAGTGCTTCAAATACAACTTTTTTTTTATTGTTGTTGCAACCACAAACGGCAATCAAGACGAGTCAGAGTGCAAACGACTGGAAGATACCCTGTAAGTGGAAGAGGGTATCCACAAAAGTAGACAATTCTGAATGTGTGTCTTTATACTAAATTTGATATTTATACCTATTGATATCCTCGATTAATCATTATTAAGAGAGCTTTTGATCGGCGCTTGCTTTGGAAAACCAGCATTCCAAATGTCAATATACCCTGTTTGAAGCACTTGAAACGAGCTTAGGGTATATAACAAGGTAGACCCGTGCAGCAAACAACATTTGCAACTGTCAGACTTCATGTCGACACTTCAGACTTTGGGCATCCGTCGCTGCACTTCGCTTGTTAATCTCTCTCTCTCTCTCTCTCTCTCTCTCTCTCTCTCTCTCCGGGGCCTGGCGTGGGCGACGGCCTGACTGCATCAAAGCAATACGTGGCGCAAACAAAGTGAGTTGTAAATGAGCCCACACATGGCTAAACTTGAGCGAGTTTCATAGCTTTGGCATCTGCAGCATGCATTGCTCAACCAGATTCAGTTCCAGATACAGAAACGGATTCAGACTCCAACTCCGACTCCGGCTCAGAGACAACTTCACACGCAAATTTCTGCTTTTGCTGTACCCGCGGCAACAACAACAAGGACTTTCAACAAGGCAGCTGGCGTGTTAATTGGAAAATGCATTTAGCTCTGACAATTATTATGGTCATATACATATACTCCTGCAGCCTGTTCAATTTGTTGATTGCTGATTGCTCGATCTATTCGATGATGGCTGGCACAAACAACACTGGGACATTTACAATCACATATTTAATGAGTGCTGTGCTGCCTAAAAACTGATTGAAGCTGGGTATGCAAGTCGGCAAAGGCAAAGATGCTCTTGACGAGCTGTCATGCCAGTTGCCTTGCAAGACACTCTGCATGACTTGTCAGCAATTATGTCTTTTCTCATGACATGTCGTCAGAGTAACTGATTTTCATCTGGTTAGTTAGTCTCCTCTGAGCCCTAAATCTCTCACTCACACAGCTAGCCATAAACTCCATTCGGGCTACTTAAAGATCACCAATACGCAGACAGTTAAGTAGTTTTGCTGTAGGCACTGCATTCTGCCTGGAAACCCGGTTCTTTCTCACACCAGGTTAAAGGCCTTTCCCATTTCACGCATTTTAAAGAACCTGCCAGGCATTTAAGCCACTCATATAATTATTTTCCAGCTCTCTGTTGTATATTTTTTTTCTGCTTCACATTCATCAGCGACTGCATTTTATGTTTTAGTGCCTTCACTTGAGGCAACTTTTCAAAAATAAAAATAAATTAATAAAATAAAATAAATGTATTGCTTTTCGTCCAACTTTGTTGCAGCAGTTTTCAAGCATTCAAGCTGTGTGCAACATTTTTGGCCTGTCAATTTTAATTAATGCAAATTGAAACGCACACACACACACATGTGTGTGTAGACACACACTCCCCTACACAGGCAATCACACATCGTTGTAAATTTGCCTTATCGACATAATTATGCAATTCCGACAATTGAATGAAGTCGGAGCGAGTGTCTGTTCGGGTTAATGTTAGTTAGTGTCAAAATTAAATATATATATTGCATAATCATAATACACATCGGCGTGTTTAAATGCAGCTGCTGCATTCAATTATTGTAATTTGGAATTTAATTAAATCAGCAGAAATCCTTTTTGCATGCCAGTTTAATTAGTTACATATTGCTGCAATGCAATTAGACGACCAAATCGATTGCATAAGCTCAACCAGCTTCAAAATGGACAACTAATTTCTAACAATAATAATAAAATAACAAAAAACACTCAAAATCCCCTGCTCAGGGCCGCCAATCAGCGATCCACTTGTTTCCGCGGGTGGGCAGGGTAGGATTACTCGAAAGAAAACATAAAGAAAAAGCGCAGCTCGAACATAAATAACTAAAATGAATTTCAATATAAAACGAAATGTAAATGCTGAGCCATCAAAGCCCACAAAAACGCAAACAGCTGAGCCCAAAGACAGAAGAGGAAACAACACACAGATGCAGATACAAATACAGGTGCAGGTTCAGATACAGATACAGATACAAATTCGGATTCAGATACAAATTGTGATGCGAACAATACTCGAATAAAGCGAAAACGAAACCAAAACGTAACGAAAACGAAAAATGTCGCTTTAAGCTGGAAAATCTGGGAACAGCAACAAAAAATGCGCAATATGCAAAAGTCTCTAAAAAAAACCGTACACAAAAGAAACGAAGCGAAAGCAAGAAAATGCGGCAGGTGAGGTGAGGTAAGAAGCAACAGCCAGTAGCTGCAGCCAGCTGAGAACAAAGCGAGAGAGTTAGGGAAACCGAGGAGCGATGGGCAAAGGGGGAAATCAATAAAAGCTAAATAAAAAGCACAATAAATCATAAAAATTACTTACTCCGCATGAGAAATGAATTGGGAATTTTTAGAAGAGCGTGTGAGAAACGAAAGCGAACGATCGAACGAATGGGTTAGAAGAGAACCCAACTCAAAAGAAGTGCAGATACAGAGGAAACAGCCCGAACAGTGAATAATGTGAAAACAAAGTGAGAGAAAAGACAATGAGGTAATGAGGCTATGAATAAAGGTAAATACCATTGCAGGCCAGCCAAAACAAAAATAAAGGCAAATATTTCGAAGAAGCAGCAGGTAACAAATGCCCCCAACTCCATGTAGAGTATAAATTGTTAGGCTGAATAAGCGAATGAGGACACAGAGATATTAGAATGGGCTGCTGCAGATCTGAAGATTCAAAAGCGGGGTAAAAAATCTTGTTCCCATCAAAAAAGTTGTTATTCAACGAGGCCTAAAGGACACTTCCAATACAAAAGACACAAATATATAAGAATATTTCAAAAACAAGGCTTAGCGATATGTGCATTTTCAAAAAATGTATATTCAAATCAATTAAAGTGTTTAAATTAAAAATAAAACATTAATCAAAAAATATTGATAAAAAAAAATACTTCAAATTTCACACAGCCCACAAAAATTGCCAATCACGCAATTTGTGGCTTTCGTTTCAACAAAATTTGAATTCAAATTAAAAAAATTCCCAACTTGGCAAATTGATAATGTGAGATCGTTAAGTAGAAATGTTTATAATATGCATTGCGACAATGGGGCGACCTTTTTCTGGTTCGTTCAACTTCGGCGTGGCAGACAAATTGAGTTCGGCTGCAGACATGTGTCTCTGCATCAATTGGAACACACACACTCCACATACATACACCATTAACTAGCAGAAGGTGTTGTCGTAAAACGGTGTGCTAACAGTACTCGGACATGTAGGCAAGGTGCTAAGCGCCAAACGTTCTTCTAATGGCCCAAAAGAACACATTACGCACATTACGTGCAAAGAGACGAAGCACTCAAAATTGATTCCAAACAGAATGTTGCCCCCTTCGACAGACATCAGATTCGTGCCAAAAAAAAACGTGGAAAACCGGTTACCGACCTTTAGGAAAGTTGTTTTTTTGAACAGACAACACAAGTTGTCTGTTGTTGTTGTTGTTTTTTTTCTTACGACTTTTACGCGTTAATTGTTTTGATTAAAGTTTCGTGGCGAACGCAATTTGAGCATTGAACTTGTTTTTTCGAATGCTTCAAATATGCTCAGGGCAACCCTGTCGGCGGGCTGACAGAAAGCTGCCTGCTATGCGCATATTGCATCTAGTTTTCATGCTGTGTACATCACTTGGGACATCAATCAAATGTCTAATCAATCAATTTGCTAGATATATCAAAACACAAAAATATTAAATAATTACTTATTGGACATTAATTGTCGACATTTTATTTGGCAACAACAACAGCTCAGCCATTAAATGGGAATGCACAAAAATGGAGGTACGAAAATTTGTGCAACGCCTACGAGCGAGCTACCAAAAAAGAAATCAATAAAAGGCCAAGCCGTTTCTCATTTATGGCCAAAACAAAATAAAGCTGAAGTTTCTTACGATTTATACACATGTACACTTAGAGAAACAACCAACAACTTTTACTATGGCAAAATTTAAGCCAGAACGATGTGTTTATTTCGGTAGCTCTTCTTTTATTTAAAAACTCTTAAATATAGTGCTCAGCTTAAGAAATTGTGGCCTTTCATTGAGCATTATGAACTCTTTAAGCTTGTTTTAAGTATGCAAATTCCGCAAGCAAGTATTTCATGCTTAATCCAAGCACTTAAGTTAAGAATATTCAAGAATGAAGTACACTTGAAATCTAAAGTGCAAATTTAGAATTTAGAATAGTGTTTTTCTCTGAGTGTACTTGCATTACGTTTATTTATTTTGCAAGTGGTTTTTGTTGGGCTCGTGTTTCGTTTTATTTTTGCATTTGTCAACTGAATTGAAGTGCACAGCTTTTTTTTGTTGAAATATTTATTTAGTTTATGTTTGGTTTTTAGTGCTTGCCTTTCAATTTCGTTGAACATTTTTTTTTTCGCCGACATTGTGGATCTGGAAAATTGAAGCTCAGCTAGGCGCCTGGCTGGAAAAATATATACACACATGTACAGACATTCATCAATATTTGGTTGTCGCCCAGACTCGTGCGGCTTTTCGATTTCATTTTCAAGGGGCATGTAGAAAACGGCGGCCATTTTGAAATGCTGAGTGCCTCAAAGCGAGGCAGACACAAAAAATAAGTATATTTATATATATATATATATATATATATATGTATGTGTGTGTGTGTACATATGTTGAATATAGACACAAACCACGTGCGAGGGCAGGTCAAGTTATGTTCGTGTTCAGAATGCTCAATGGGCGCACACAATTGCTTGGAATTTGTAAATTTATGTTAATTTCGAATAACTAACAAGTGGCAACAAGTTTGAGGAGCAATTAGAAGGAGCAACAGGTATCCAATGAATGTCTAGAGAGTTCTTTAAAAATGAAATGCCAGAAGATAAGCTCGAAAACAAAGAAGCTCCAGCTTTCTCTAACGACTTGTGCTGTACGCACAATCAATCAGAGCAAAAAGTATGACATAAAAATACCAATTAGAACTGAAAATTAACTAAAATGCACTAATAATTTATTTGGTTTATTCTGGTTACGCAGAGAACTGCCCTCATATCTATCTATACCAAACTCAAGCTAAGGTTTCTCTGATGCCTTTTATTGTATGCCACGCCGCTTAGGCAAATATTTGAGGCCTGTTTCAACAGCAGGCAACGACAATGATGATGATGTTGATGATGATGATGATGATGATGATGATGATGATGATGATGATGATGATGATGATGATGAGACGACGCCAGCGTCATCTCTGTGGGATCCGCTGTTCATTCATTTGCGCTTTTGTTTGATGATTTTGACGCACTTGTCGTTGGCTCTGAGTGCGATTGTTGTTGCGGTTGCTAAGCCAAACACAAACACACACACACACACGCACGCATATATGTGTACATATATACATTTGTGCATATAAATATATATATTTGTTTTAGAACCCAAAAGTGTTTTTGAACTTATCAAAAGAGTTTTACTCAAAAAAACATTAGACAATTGTTTTATTGTTGTTTTATTTATTTCATTTCATGCTATTTTCTTAAAGGTAGATAAATGACAGCTATATAACCGGATGTTTTGATAGATAAATATACAGATAACATAGCTCCTTGGAGGCCGCTCACATAGTGCATAATCAAACCGCTCGATGAAAGCCAAAGGCCTAAACAAGCAGCCTTGTTAGAGCCCGAAAGATACAACACAAAACACACACACACACACACACACACAACATCAATACGCATACAACACGTAATTATGTGCGCGTAAGTGCCTAAAAGTATCTTTTTCTCTTCTGTATTTGTATCTACGTGTGTGCATCTGTATCTGATTAAGTATGTATGCTGCCTGCTGGCTGTCGGCCGGGCTCAAATTGCCAGGGCCCATAAGCAGCCAACGGCGTGATTTGCATTTTAATGCGAGTGTGTGCGAGTGTGTGTTTGTATGTGTGTGCACAAATATGCCCCGTGGTTCTGCTCTACGCGCAGTTGCCCAGCGTCTTCTGCGCCTCTGGGAAGCTTATGACCCTGGCCAACTGCCCAGAGACAATTTTGTGGACGCAGTAAAAAAAGGAAGGCTGTTTCGATATAAATTCCTTACGGATTTCACAATTTAAATCAACATTTTATTTTAAATACACAATTTATCAAAACAATTTTCCATTCACGTAACGGTGGCTAATTTTTTGCAGTGTATCGCACATGTGCTGCAACACTTTGAGACTTGCTCAATGTTATTTGGAATTTATGACAATGTGGACCCAACAACAGTTGCAATAATAAATGTGGTTTTCATAATTTGCCACAAAAAGCCGAAACCCAAAGCCAAAGCCAAACACAAATTCCGCATCCAATTTGATCTCGATGAACGAAATGTTGTTAAATGAGCTGCAAAATAATTGCCAGAGACTTGTTTACAGTTCGACAATCATTGAGCGACAGCCGGAGGGAGACATAAAACAAAAAGATACCATCCCACCCCCCACCCACCCACCGCACCACTGTTACATACCCTGCAACCCCCCCACCTGCTGGATTATTAACATGCAGCTGCGAATTACGCAATTTGCTGTTTAATTTTGTGAAAATATTTGTGCTCCGGCGGCTTAGAGGTTGTCTTTTAATTAAACTTCTGGCTGCCCCTGCCCCCTCATTAGTCCGGCCACTGATTGATTACAGTTAACTTGGCTAACTGTTGTTTAACTGCTGCCAGTTTGCGAGCTTTTTATAACCGAGCAACGCCTCAGAGTCTGACACGCCCTTTAAATATTCTATTAACTTCGTTTTAGTGTGACGCCAAACGAGTTTTCTATTTCTATTTCTATTTAGTGTTGGTTTTCTTCAGCTTCTTCTTGTTCCAGCTTCAATCTGCAATCTTCAATCTGGCGAGCTGTTGGCAATGCGGAAGCTCCCTAACACTTATTAAATTTCATGCCTTGGCCCATTATCTTGGCCCATTCCATCAGACCCGTTTGTGCAGCTCTCGTGGCTCTTGATTGTTACATCGCTTGATTGATTGATTGATTGTCGCCCAGTTTGTCGCAAAAGCAGCGCGAAAATGAGTTTAGGCCATCTTCTCCGTTGTTCTCTGCTCCTTCGTTTTAAACGATTGTTAACGATATGCCCTGGCGCTTACACAGCAAAAAATTGTTGCTTTTAAATTAAAATCATGTCGTTGTTGACTTTAAATAAATTCATGATTGGTTTTGCAAACTGGATATGGATATGTAACCGACTTTATAAAGAATATGGTAATACAACAAAATGTAATTCTCGTTGATAATTTAAATAAAATATATATTTAAATAAATAAATAAATAATAATAAACATAAAATATGGGCGAAGACTGAAATTCAATTGAATTCCAAATGCACGTAAACATTTCTTACATTTTTTACGAATGTGAAATATGTTGCCTGTACGTTTGCCCATGGGAAACAACATATTTCACATTTGCAAGAAATGTTGGCATTCGGCCCGAGTACTTCGGGTTTTTTTGCTATGCTTAATCAAATTTCGTAAATTTTTCGATTTTATGATAAACATAAAAGTTAGCAAATAAAGCAACGAAGTCAAGCGGTTACTTAAAATAACATTTTAAATGTGACTAATCCCACAGTTTTTAACATTTAAAGATGGCCAAATCCCGCGAAGAGTGCATTAAAAGGAGTCCCTACTTCGGGCCGTATTATTTAACTTTCGGAACGAAAACTTTGCGGCGCTTAGGTCAACCAAATCAAACCGATTAGCTGTTTATTAAACGAAGCGCTGTTACCTGCCAATGGAATCGCAGAATGTGAATGTTTGTAAATGTAACATATTTTGAGCACAGTGGAAGCCAAGCATTTTTTGCAGTGCATAAGCCGCATGCTGTGTGTGTTTTTTTTTCGAGATTCTATTTTTGTTCTTTATCTACCCTGTTTTCACTCTTTTGTTGGACCCTGTTAGTCATGGTTAGCTTACTCCATTTCTTGATCTTACTCTATGCCAATTTCTTAGACAAATGCCACGCAGCTGTCATATGAAATATTTAAGGCAATTTTTGTTTTTTTTGTGTTTTAGCCCTGGTGTTATTCGCTGAGCGGCTTTTGGTCGCGGTGTTCCATCAAAAATTCATTATGTTTTCTTTGTTTTTGTTTCTATTTCTGGGACAATATTTTGCTGGCGTCATTAGTTTTAAGTGGTTCTGTTTGATCCCTCGTTGATCCATCATCAATTTCGCAAGCGTCCTTTACATACAACTGTCCGTCCGTTTGAATACCCTGCAAAAACAACTCTCTTCCTCGCTTCCTCTCCAGCTGGCCACGCCCTATGTCAAATAAAAAATTCCTATGCATAGCGCGCTTCGCTTTCATTTTGGCCATCGATTGTATTTTCCATTTCATTTAATTTCAGTGAGCTCTTCTTTTTCTTTTTTTTTTTTGTTTTGGTCATAAAAGTGGCATTTGATATTAATTCAGTGTCATTTGGTTTCTTTTCTGTTTTACTTTCTAAACAAAACAAAAAGCAAATTGAATGCTTTTTGCCGGGAAAATTCATCACCAACTTTTATATAATTTATTTAGCTTTTTTGTGGCTGTGCATGTTTTTTGTTTCTCGCTTGATTTAGCCACATTTTGTTGCCGTTTTCTTGAGTTGGCTTTCTTCAGGGCTTAATTCAAGCGCACTTTGTGCTCTTCACAGCGCAGCAATTAGCGTAATTTAGTTGCACTTAGCCAGCGGAAATAAAAATACAACTTTTTCTCCGTCCTCGACGTTTTGTCGGGTTGAAGAGGTGGGGCGGGGGCAAAAACATTGCAAGTGCTTTGAAAATATTATTATAATCGTTTCTCTTGTGGTCTGTTGCTGCTGCGGTTTTTTGCTTTGCTCTTTGGAAATTTCTTTAAGCAAAACGTTAATTTAATTATTAATTATTGTTTTCATATTTATTTCATTTAATTTTCAGCACAGCTACATCAGAACTTTTTCATTTCTTATATTAAATTGCCGGATTTGGCTTGCAGCACACTTTAATTGAATCTCCAACTATTAAGTTGGCCCTCAGCTAGGGTCTTGGCCAAACTTTTGGTGAGCCCAGCTAAGCCAAGTTGGCCAGAGTTTGGCAGGATTTCGCTTAAAGGCGCTGCCACGCCCCACTCGATTGCGTGCTTCAGCTCCTAATGAGCCGCCCCACACTAACTCGAGGCGTCAGCGTCTTATTTGGAGCAAACTTTATTGGATTTACACTTGCAGAAAAAAGGGGCTTATTGTAAGACTGGAGTAAAATTGACACCATTTGAAGTACAGCTTGTTTCGAGGAGATTCGGGGTTCTTATTTGGGGTTTCCTTCGGCTGCATGTGGACCTTTGATTTGACTTTATTTGATTTACATAGAGAAAAAAATGCTGCTTTCTTTCGAGTGGGCTCAAAGTTCCTGCTTGGGTTTTCTGCGAGTGTATTTGGTCCTCTTTTTGGCCAAAATTGCGTGTCGGTCGCCGTTAAGTTTCCCTTTCGAGTTATGCAAATTTCACCTGCCTTTTAATGGGCCACATAATGTGTAATATTTGTTGTTCCTTTCGTAATATCACTAATGCCAATTGATTCGCTATTAATTATTCTGGCCCGCAACATATTTTGCCACGTTAAATAAATTCAAGCCCCAGTTTTAATGTTGCCTTTATCGAGTTCCTGGGAAAAATTCCCAAATAATTGAATAAATAAACAAGTTTAAAATATGCACAAGGGCCAACCGCAAACTTGTGCATGCACATTTTTGCCAGCAACTTTTTAATAAATAACAGAAATAAATAATTTGCACATGAAAAATTCCACAACATCAGCTCTGGATACTGTGATCCGCCCCCGCGCACAGCTATACGATTTATCAACAATATACTTCAATACATGTACATCATAATATAAATAGTATATGCATTCCGCAATGCAAAAGTAAAACCCCAGCACGATAAGGATTTCCTTCAATGGAAGCAACCGTGCCACAAGCAGCTTATCGAAACACTCTGAATCATTCAGTGCAGCCGATAGCTGGCCTACAATTCTGTACAAAATAATAAAAAAAAACTTTGTCATACAAGGCGTTTGTATCTAAGAAGTATATTCTAGTCGAGAGTGCGTCACTCAAACATACTTTTGCCTATTAGAATCCATTAACACCTACTTGAAGTCATGAAAATCGCATAGAAAGGCTTTGTTTCAGCGACAGACAGTCAACGAGAGTGAAAAAGAGTGAAAAAGAGAGCGTACTATTAGGTATACGATTGAGTGTAAACGAACAGAAAGAGAGCGAAAAGTGTAAGAGAGTAAGCGAATATGAAGAAATAAGGAGAATGATACCCGACATTATTTCAATAGCTCTTAATCTACGAAAACAGCCCATTCGTACGGCCGGACAGCTGGACCTACAAATAACATTCTGTGCACGAATCTATTATAACCCTTGCTAAAAAGTACGGGGTATAAGAATCAGCTAACAAAAACGCCGGCGGTCTGCAACAAAAGGCAACATTTATTACGACGTTCGCTTTGTGGCTGTAAATGTAATAGCCGCAACTTCTGTTGACTTTGATATTAGATAAGTTAAGGCAACACAGTTGGCAATACTCGCTTTATACAGCTGTAAACTGTGCGGATATCAGTTGGTTAAATTATAAGAAATGCATATGGCACAACAACGATATAAATTATGGAATTGGAACTGGATTTGAAGCATCTGCGAAGGTCGTTTCTTCTTGCTGCTTTGTGCAACAATGCGATGCGTAGTTGCGTCTATTCTCATCTCTATCTGGCATTAATAATGCAAAAGCTTCATTCTGTGCATCATTTGTGCGGTATACACTTGCCACGCCCACACATTACGCCCGCATTTTACATTTGCAAGCCGAGGACCTGCCATGTTTATTATTATCCTTGTGCCAGATTGATTTTAATACCTCGCACTTGCAGTTTGTAACAGGTACGTTGGCTGCGACTCGTAAATAGAACAGGGTATCTGACAATATATATCTAGCTGAAAGGCTGATTGACTGAGGGAAGACTCAACACTAGCAGCAAATGGAAGGAAAACCAAATTTTAAGCAAATTTCAACCATTTGTCCTGGTACTATCACATATATATTTATTTATTAATGGTCGACAAAAGCGAGTGTCTTCCCAATTATACAGTATATAAATTGTGTATAGCATACACAATTTTCTAATGGCATCGCCAACCGATGGAGGTATTTTATATGCCCCCTTTCACAGCAAATTTTGTCAGTACCTTATTAGACGTTCGGCTAGGAAGGCAGATGTTAGTAGAGAAAATGGTGTTCTTAAGTAAACATTAAAAAAATAATTTATTATTAAAGAAAATACAATAAATAGGCAAAAAGAATGAAGGATGTTATTTGATCTCTAGCCAATTCTCAAGACCCACTCAATTATCGGGGAAGGGTATATTGCAGGCGGTCTGAGCTTGTATTAGCAGAGCTCTAGTAGCTGTTGTTGTTAGTTTAGTTGCTCTGTTCTGTTGCTGCATATTATGTTCGTTGTTGTTTTTTTTTCACATGCTTCCCTTATTGATTTTTCTTTTTGCGTTGGCAAAGCGCACAAAGAGGCAAAAAAGAGGAAGCAAAAGGAAAAGCAAAACAAAAGAAAATGTTTTTTAATTGCATTATGCAGGGCGCATTGAAATCACAGGCATTTCCCTGCAAAGGCAGTGGCGAGGGGCGAGGGGCGACAAGTTAATTTCATTTGCTGCGTCGGACAGGATGCATGTGGGCAACTGGATCAGACGGCGGGGCGGAGGGCGGAGGATTGACTTTGTGGTTGGCATTGTGGACTTAATAGTTCGAACTTTGATTTGTACGCAGCGAGAGAGAAAGAGAGAGAGAGAGAGGGTGAGAGAGATTGAGAGAGAAAGGAACCTAATGGCTTTCCACATTTCCGTTCATTTTCATTTGTATTGTTTCAGGCCTTTACCTGAGTGCGTGTGTGTGAGAGAGACAGAAATTAGTTCAAGGATTTGCCAACGTTTTTGGGATATAATATAATTGCCTTTTATTGCACGCACAATAGCAAAGCCGGCTCTAAGGAAAGCCAGTGCCGAGCAGCTTCCCCCCAAGCCCCGCATCGTTAGCTATGCGGAAAGTAACAGAGTAGCCGAGAGTGTCGGCCAGAAGATACCCTGCAGCTCTCATCATCAAAAGTGCTTATGGCGTATGGATTGGAGGATGCCTCCTTCCCTCCCCTTTAACATATCCTTTAAACGGATTGCCATTTTTATCTGCTCCTTTACTCGCCGGTTCATAAATCAGCTCATCTTTCTGCGTGAGCATCATCAATTTGGAGCGCTTAAGGGTGCTCGCAGATGACGATGGCCAGGTGGCAACGGGGGAAAGCCCAAGCCCAAGCCCGCCCGCAGCTCCAGCTTAACCACACGAAACATAAATCGTTGACGCGGCACGTGGCCTGTTCTTATCGCGGCTATCAGTGCAGCAGCTGGCAACAGGCAGCGTCTCAAGGAACTATTAACAAATGGAAGGCCCATAAACTAAGGGCTCGGACAGTTCAATTAACTTGCAGCGCGGCGGGATTTATGCGGACTGCGGAATGCGAAACTACTTCAAGGATTTGCCCGAAAAATGCTAATCATCTGCTCATTAAATGCGCATCAGGCCGCGCTGCTCGTTCCAGCTCGTGTTAATGGCAAGACACCAGCCACGCCCACTCCAAGCCGAGGCCCTTGGCCCGGGTCACAGCTGTTGAAAGCTGAGCAAAAATTTGGCACACAGCAAATGTGGGCGGGGCGGGGAAAGCGGCGAAGGCAGGCGGAAGGACAACTGGGGGACGTTCGTTGGGCTCTGCCCTTGGCTGTGCGGGCACAGTGAGCCCTCGCCCTGTGCGAATATCTAAACTGACTGTGAAATGTGTCTCAGCCCGCCTCCTCCTCCCCCTTTTCCTCCATCCCAGGCGTTCAGCTAGCAAAAGATACGGATACATAACTGAAAGGCGGCTGCTGTCAAATCATCTGTTTTAAATCGATTTTCCTTTTGTTTGTTGTTGTTTCTCCGGGCTACAGTGTGCCTGTGTGTATGTGTGTGTCTCTGTGTGTGTGTGTATGCATTATGGGCGTTCTCTTTTTCCTTGATTTTATGAGTGAGAAAGTGGAAACTCGACCGAGCAGAACTTTTCACTGCAAAACTTTTGTTTGCCTGATGAATGCAACGCGTTCAAGAATTTTTCCTTTAGAAAATAAAAACTCAAGTCTGATTAGCCCGAAAGGCGACGGCCATAGAAAAAAAATGGGACAAAAGCAGCTGAAAGCCGCGAAAAGAAGCGCTCGGCAATAATAAAGAAAATTGAGTATAATAATGCGCAAAAAGGACATAACATTGAAAAACGGCAAAGGAGGATTAAGCAGAGAAATGCGAACATCAATAAAGATCTTAAGAGGAATCTGAACCAGATTCATAGTTCCAAGACTTGCTTGGACTCTAATAAAGGCAGTTGGGCAAATTGAGACCTTGGGTAGCTTTTCCACTAAAGATTTTTAGGCAACATTTGAAATCGAGCATATACATATACCGTTAAGCTGGCATCAAATCAAATCAAGCGATTTCAACGACTTCGCGTCGTCTAATTTAATTGACCCCAAAAACCAAAAAGCAGCGCCGAAAATTGCCTCAAATTTGTAAGCCACAAAAATCGGCGGCAGCAGCAACAGAAGAAACAAAATCTGAACAACAAATTTAAGTCCAAATCGCAGATCTGCGACTGCCGACAAATTTTGCTCATTAAATAAATCAAAATTGCTGTTTTTGCCATAAAAGTCAAAGTTGTATTTTATTTTCTTTTTGTCTTTGCAATTTAAATAATCAATTTATGCAAATTTGGTGAAATGATCAACAAAAATAATGTCAATTTGTGGGCCAAGCAAATGTGGCCCAAGAGTGGCTGTCAAACTGTGACAAACGCTTGACGTGAACTTCAAGCTGTCTTTGACAAATATGAACTATATGTTTATTATCTGATTCGAGCTGATCAAATCTGACTCGCAGCTGTACGTGATGTGAAAAACAGACGAAAATTCCTCAACGAGGCTGCGACGAGCGTTACGTGACCCGCGCACATGTGTACAAAATAGTTAATTGGCGTTTTCAAATCTGATAAAAAATATAAATAAATAAAAAACTAAAAATAACTCATTTAAAAAGTCAAATATTACGAGCAAACACGCAAGATTTTCAATATCGCAGTTATGCAAGCCAACAAGCGGGGGCGGAGCGGGTGACGGGGTTCGGTTGAGGCCAAAACATTTCATAACAAAGATCAAAAACTATTTATAATTCGTTCGAACTGAGCCCAAAATCGCAGCCGTCCACATTACCGAGATTTGACTTTACTGTCAATTCGAGTAACTTTTATTTTTCGCTATCAACTAAAAGCAAAGATAAGAACAGCTTCTATCGCAATCTTTTTGTTTTTCTGCCGGCGCCATAAAATCACAAGCGAAGGTCACAACTGAAGAGCTGTAAAAAGTTGTTATAGTGTGCGATAAGGCCGAAATTTTGAAAAGCATGAATGATCAGCACTGGCCTAATATTAATAAAGGAAACACATTTAGTTTCCTGCAAAGTGTTCCCAATTCTGTTAAAGTATACGGACATATTTAAATAAAAGAAAACAAAATCACAAGAAATTTCAGAAAGCATGAATGATCAGTGGCTTAATATAAATAGTGGGAACACATTTGGTTTCCAGATCTGCACAGCTATTTTGCAAAGTGTTCCCAATTCTGTTAGAGTATATGGACATATTTAAACAAAAGAAAACAAAATCAAAAGCGAAGGTCACAACTGAAGAGCTATAAAATGTTGTTGTAGCGTGTATGGTAGAGCATGTACCCCAAATGGTAGAGCATGACTGATCAGTGGCTTTATAACGGGAATACATTATTATAAACTGTTCCCAATTCGGTTGCCTCACATGTTATTCGTTCAAATATATGGCATATTTTATATGATTTTAGGCTCTGCTGGAATACTGACCTTTTGCTTAGTTGTTGTTGCTGCTTTTTGTTGTTCTCGTTTGTTTTTTTTTTTGCACAGATTGTTTACTTTTTGCTTTGTGATGCTCTTCGTCGTGTTGTTATTGTTTTTGTTGTTGCTCTTTTTATCGGCATTCAGTAGTAGATTTTCGTCAAGTTTTCGTTCTCGCCTGGTTGCTTTTCTGGTATTTTTGGACCAAAAGGACGAAAAAGTTGCGTACTCTCGCGCTCTCTCTCTCTTTCGCTCTCTCGCTCGCTGGGCCGCGCACACTCAGCAAATTGATTTTCACTTTTGGCCAAGACTGTCAAAAAAAAAAAAAGACAACACACACAGACACAAATACACTCGCAACGCAGGAATTTTCACTTGTGCCACTTTTTTCGCTTGTTTTGTTTTGCTATTATTGTCGTTGTCGTTGTAGTTGTTGTTGTTGTTGTTTTTGTTGTTGTTGGCTGCTGCTGCAGGGGAACAGGTTTGCTTTGGCTATACAAATACAAATTCTTCGCCTGGGCCGAAACCAAATCGCAGCAGCAACGGAGCCGGCAGCGGCAACAACAAATTCCAACTGCCTTTTCCTGCTGCCTTTTCTGCCTTGGACGCAAACACACAGAAACACAAACGGACACACACGTACGCACACGCACACACTCACTCACACGCAGAGAGCAACCAAAATTCTTTCGCTGCCTTTGGATTTGCCTTCCTTTGCTTTGCTCTTGCTTTTGGTTTTGGTTTTGGTTTTCTTGTTGTTGTTTTTGATGCTGCAGAGGCGAACCGGTTTTTGTTTTTGCACTTCACTTTGTATTTGGCTTTGGCTGCTGCTGCTGCTGCTGCATTTGACAACAATTCAAAAATTGATTAAAATTAATTCGCATTGCAATAAATGCGATTCAGTTGCACTCGGCGGTTTTATTTTCTTTATGGTTGGCATGCGTATGCACCGTTATTCCGTTTTAGATTTGCTTCCCTTTTGCGCTCCCACACGAAAACACTTTTTTTTCTATTGCCGTTTCACTCGCACTCGATTTTTAGCCGCTTACATAGCCGCGACACGCAGATACCAACCGTCCCAAGTCGAAGTTGTTTGCAGACTGAAACTTGCTCTTATATCGGCGGTTCAAAGTGCCACTGCTATACTCAGAATGGCATGACTTAACAGCATTAACAGCGTCACGTCGCTCTCTTAGACGCGCGCTCTATTTATTATTAACAGTGGCGGAGCGAACGTCAGTTAACATTTCTGCTAATCGGCTGTGGACTCTGAATGTCGTCGTTATATTTCAAATCTTTTTTTTTTGTCTTCAACACATTAAAATATATTGTGCTTTATACAATTTATTAAATACATTTATAAATGTGTTAAGCTAGCTTGCATTTTATATATACAAAGGCACATTTACGAGGTGCCCGTTAAATATATTTTAATAACTACATTTCAATGAATTGATATCAAAATATGTTTTTTCTTTTTATAAATGTGTCTTACAATAAATTAAACAATATTATAATTTAAAAAACAGTATTTACTGTTGTCGAGCAGTTTTATGAATTTTACTTATTATTTATTTACAAACAGTCTGTAAAATAAATTGTCGAATAAAACTTTGAATTTGCCACTTTGAAAATGGAAAATAATTTTCTTTCGCTTTAATTCTAATTATTGAAATATATTCTATGCCACTTTCGCTTCAAAAAATATATTCTCTTTAGTATTGCTTTACCCATACTCTACCACAATTGAAGGCTTCGCCCGAACCCAGCATTTGTGTCAAGATGATATCCGCCTGGATTGAAGCAACACCAAGTACAGTGAAAACTCCCTTGTGCGCACCTGTACTACATTTGGCCAATTTTTACACTTCGAATCTTTTATCTTATCTTCTAGGTTTGTAAATGAAAAATAAAAAAAAACCTGAACATCTTGAAGCAAAACTCGCTAATGATTTTTATAGAAAAGATTTTTAAAAACAAGTTTAGACTCATCCATTATCATTAAATTATTTTTTTGGGTTAAAATTCTTTTAATTGCAGCTAATTTTCTAGTACTTTGCTTAGCAACTTTTATCAGCGTGAGTAGACTTATCCTTAGCACACATATTAAAATGTTGTTGAAGATTTTCAACAAGACTTTGCCCTAGGCGTCCATACTAGGCAGCTTTCACTGTACTTGTCGGCATTACAAAACCTTTTCTCACCCATAGACTGAATATATTTCATTGCCCTGCACTGTGATACTTCCGGGATTCTTCTAAATGCATCTACGCAAATGCCGGAAGCCGCTGATTACGGAGAACTGAAAGGAAGATTCGATTAGAAAGAAGATTTCTAAGGGTTACAAATTGCATGGCGCATTCAAAGTAACCTCTGCAAGAGTATATACCCAAGGGTATATATCCAAGCAGTTGGTTCTTACATGAGAGGATCTTTTGCAACACCCGCTGGGTGGGTGGGTCATCGTGTGGCTTTCGCTGTTTCTGAGTGCGTGCGGGTGTGTTAGAGCTCCTGCGTCGCCGCTTCCACCGGCAAAAATTCGACTGGGATCAGGCGAAAGGCTTCGCCCTCGAGTGTTACATTGCAGTAAACCTCACCCGGCTGGGGCCTCGACTGCGGGCTTAGGGGCGTCACCAATTGCAGCACGGTCACCGGACCCTCGAGAACCAGTGGCGCCTCTTTCTGTTGTGACTGTGGCGTGCTCTTTGGCTCTTCCGTTGGCTCTTTCATTTGCTCCGTCGGTGACGACTTCATTTGCTTTTCCGCCGGCGTTTCAAAGTCCTCGTAGGCAAGTACAGTTAGATCATGGTTGGAAATATCCTCCGTCGGATGCTTGTTGCCCATGTGCCGCTTCAGATGAGCCCGCGTGGCGGCCGCATAGGCGCAACAGGGACATGGAAATCTCTTCGAGCGCCAGTGCTCCTTGCCGTGCGTCTTCTCGTGGCGCTGCAGGTTGTACAGTCGTTTGCTGGAATACGAGCACTTCGGCACGGTGCAACGAAATACAATTGCGTACTTTTTCTTCTTAACGTCCTCCATGATTTAATTGTAATTTACTGCAGTAAAATCTGCTTTAAATGCAATATTCGCGTAAATTAGTTTTTATTATGATGCGCAGCCGATAATGTTATCCGATAAGCTGTGGCGGCCGGCCGATATATTCTCCAAGCAACATTGCGACAGGCGCCACTATAAAATATGACCATTTTCTACCATTAAAGATTTTAATGATTCCAATTTTGTCATTCTTCCATTAAAAATTTTAATGATTCCAATTTTGTCATTAATTTAAATGGAAAATGTCAATTATGTTAGGCTTTATTTCATTCTCCATCATATTGTAATATATATTTTAATGATAACTTGCAGTTTTTGGCATATTGCTACGCTAAAAAAATACCGAATCACACCATACGCGCTTACATTTAACTTTGTAGTCTGTTAAAGTCTCTTGAGTGTTATGCTCTCTCTCTACTCTTAGCTATTCTGTTTATGCTAACTTCTGTTACGCTGTTAAATACCATTGCTGGAGTCTGAGTAGCTGTTAACACATTTGTTACTACAACCGGCCGCTGTTATTAGCTCTTATATCCTGTTAGTCATCAATAAAATTCTAGAAATCAGATTTTCTCTTTTCTGCAGCGGGCACCTGCTATGTTGATAACAGTCCGGCAAAGTAAATAACTGTTAAGCTTGCCTTCGCCGCGCTTTTATTGGTCAGCGTCTCATTGAGCTAAAACATCAAAGTGGACACAACACCCAACACCACCCCCTTCGCCCTTTTTCCACATCTGACCAACAGGCGCCCTGCTACAACAAGTTCTGGGTCACTTGGGCACACTTTTCCATTACCTTTAAGGTTTTCCCCAGCAGCTGTTGTTTGAAGGCGAAGGGGGGATGGGGGGCTACTTTGAATTGGTTTTTATTGTTGCGGCGACAAAAAAACACAATTGGCAACATTTGTTGCCGACCATTTGACACATTTGCCACAAATACGGGCCCGTTGTTGTTGTTGTTGCTCTTCACATATGTACATATTTCTTGGGGCGCCAAAATTACCGTTATTACTGTCGTTTGAATTTTCTACTTTTTTTCAGCTTTTAAGCAAGCAAATTAAACTAATTTAATCTGAATAAAAGACAAAATTTTTAGACTTAATGTTCAATTAAAGTAATAAAAACGGAAAGAAAATATTTAAACATTTTTTAAATATATTTATTTTTATTTATTAAAGTTTATTTTGCTAGTTCAAAGATAAATTGATGTATAGAAAATTATTTTGTTCGATTCGATTCTCAAATCATGATTTTTTAAATTTCTAACATTTACCTGCTTTTGGGCCAAATCTCATTTTTATGTAAATCATTTTTGGTTTGGCAGGAAATGCAATTTCTGCCATAAACGTGAGCCACAAGCTGAACCCAGGGGTTCAAGGGGTCAAACGCAAGCGGGGCGAACAAATGGACACGAAATACCTATGAAAATGTGCAACGCGGCATGCAATGAGTTTTATTAGCCCCCAGCCCCACCCCTCCTGCCTCCTCACCCCTCCTTCTTCATCATCCGCAACCCCCCTCATCTTCTTTCTGCAGAGCTCTGCAATTTTGCACACATGAATTTGCCACGCAAAGCTTTCAAATTTCACGCCCTATTAGATCACATAGCCGCAGTGGGAAGGGGCTGGGGGTTGGCGGGTGGCGGGGTTAATTACCCCCAAACCCCTATTCACCCTATACGCCAGTCAGGTTCATTGACCGTGCAATTATCAGCGCCTGCTCCTGATTAGAGCCCAAAGGCTCTTTTTGGCCGTCAAATGCACATTGTGATTCGATTGCAACTCAATTCATCGGCCTTGGACTGGAATGCAGCAAGAGGAAGCTTTCAGTCCACTTCCGTTTCCGGCTGGCCAAGCCAAATCTATGATGCGAATTATGCACAATTATGGGGGAGTTCTATGAAGGAATAATAAATGCTCCAGATATACCCAACCAATTGCCCGATGGAGGAACTTATAGTTCCCCTATAGTGGACCGATCCGTGCAATCCATGAAACAGTCTATGAATGCAGGCAATGAATGCTGATCAAGAACATATAACATATATATATATAGTATATAGGCACCTGGCAAAGTATTGTACATATTTTAGACCCGGACTCTACGCTAAGATGAAGGCCACTTTGAGGTTTACTTCCCTAAAATGGAGTCCATCTCCTCAACGCATACCCTACATTTTGTACTGAATCTGCTTTGCAGATTTATGAATAGTCTGAATTGAGGTAATAAACAAAAATGTCTGCGAATGGGTCAAAAGGCGCCGACGACGCGTGTTGTGAGCTTGTACAATAAGTTGTTGTTGTTGTTGTTGTTGTTGTTATTGTTGTTGTTGTTGCTGTTGTTGTTGCTAATCTGGTTGTTAAACAAGCAAACAAAATGTGGCCAAGTGGCCGAAGCGCCCATAAAGTAAACGGCACAAGACATCAGCTCCGTCGCCAGACGATCAGCTGAGGGCGGGGGGACAATTGAAGGAAGAGGGAGCGGGGCGGGGTGTGGGGGAGGGGTAGGGGCTTGGCAACCCAGTGAAGTGGAAGTGAGCTGCGTTTCGTTTTTCAGAGAAGACGCGTCTCGGGAAAAAGGTTGAAATTAGCAGAACGCAGCTGAGACGGAGATGAAGACGCAGAAGGGGACGCGGAGACGAAGAAGGCAGATCTTGTTTATTTTTGTTGTTTTTATTTGTTGTTCCAAGGAAAATGCCTCCGCTTGCGGCTAGTCCAACTATTGTTGTTGGTGTTGGTGTTGTTGTTGTTGTTGGGGCAGCCTGGTGCTATCGTCTTTGTGAAATCAGCCACGTGAGGCAAGCGGCGCACTGTGTGCAAATGCTAGAAAAGCTTTTAACAATCTGCCCATCAATTTGTTACTACTGATTGAATGATTGACTGATTGATTTTTAAATAATAAATCTGATTGAATGATTGATGAACAAAGCCAAAGACAAGCCTTAATGGTTAGGAAGCCTTTAACTCTGTTGATTACGCTCATTGATGACGCTGATTGAATGATTGAAAGATGGATGCACAACGCACAGGCCAAGCCATTATAGCTAGAATGCCGCTGCCGATGATTGACTGAACGTAATGAAGGGGATTGAAGCTGATTAAATGATTGACTGATTGATGAACATGTTTTAAAGCGAAGACGCAATAGCTGGGCAGGCCAATTTGTTACATTCTTTGTTTTTGTCTCTGCTGTTTGATTGATTGATTGATGATCAACCTAATGTTTAGAGTGATAAAGCTGATTGAATGATTGATGAACAACACTTAGCACAAGCCCTAACAGCTAGAAAGCCACATTTTTGTACATAAGTTGCCTTAGTGATTGACTGATTGATGATCGACTTAATGACTAAGATGACAGTGCTGATGGAATGATTGACTGACTGATGAACAGCGCTTAACGCAATCCATAACGGCGAGCAAGTTGAATTTTGTATAGAAGTCGCCTTTTTGATGAAAAAGAAGGATGAGAAGTTGGTTATACCATAATTTTCTAATACTTAATTATGAGCTAATTGGCCAATCGTGTTTTTTTTCTCGTAATATCTTCTAGTTTTGCCCACTGTGAGAGGGCATATGTAAATACAAATTTGATGCTAGGTTGTGGCAACAACAGCAACAACCAACTGGCAACGCGCTCTAACTAGATGCAACTGACAATGTTTTTGCCGTCATCTTCTTCTTCTCGCTCTTGCTTGTTGTTGTCGGGTCGATGCTTATCCGAGCATGTAAGCAGCCTCTTAGCCGGCTCCACGGCACTAACAATACACCTCACAGTTTGGCAGTCACTGTTAAGCTCATTATGCGATTTATGGACCGGCAGCTGCAGCCAGACATTGCGTGAGTGTGTGTGTGTGTGTGTATACATGCCACACCCTCAGACCCCCTCCGCCCACCCGGTCGGCAAGCACTCGTCAGCTTTCATAATGTCCAGTCCGATAGAGCAAAAGTAGCAGACGAACAGACAATAAATAACAATCAGGTAGCTGCCAGTGGGTGGAATGTGCGCCAAAGGGGCAAGGGGGCAAGGGGCAAAGGGGGGAGGGGGAGCAGTGCTTGGTGCCACAAAAGGCGCAGCTGCGGGCCAGCGAAATGGAGCCTACAAGTGGCAACGGGGGCCACCCGCGTCATCGTGAGGAAACATTTTTGCAAAAGTTTATGATGTGTTTGGGAATTGGGAATGGGGCTTGGAATTGGGATTGGGATTGACCATAGCGCAGCCAAGCCGAGAAGATTGCGGCGACGCAGTGAAAGTCGAAATTGCGAATGCTCCATCGGAGATGCACACAGTCAGAGATGGGCGCGTGTCGCACGTGCGAGTGGCACGGCACGACACGAGCACGAGCAAAAATTTCAAAAATATATAAAAACAAGTTCTATTTATTTTAACTTTAATGCTTGTTATTTATAGCATTTCTTCGTGTCAGGCTCGTGTCACGACACGCTCACAGCTCACAGCTAACAGCTCTAGTGTGATGGCTGTCAAACTGTAAGGCATCCACAGCCCGGCTCACGGCTCACTAACCTCGTGATTTACTATATTAACGAGTCGGGCCGGGCCAGAAACTTAAGACAGACCCAAAGCTGGGCCAGACAAACCGGCTGCAAATGGCAGTGAGTGACGGGCCGGAGGCGGCGGGCGGGGGCGTGGCATGCGTTTTAACATAATGAAAATGTTTGGCAGCAGCAGCGGCGGCAGAAGAAGAAGCAGAAGAAAAAAACAACATTTGCATGAAAATGCATTTGCATTTTCTTTTTGCTCAACTGCAGGAAAGTGAAAATTGCATAAATAAAAGCCAAAGTATCAGTTAAAAAACAACAACAACAACAACAAAAATGATATCGAAGCAGGTCGCCGCCAAATGAGCGAAAGTGAGCGCCAAAGGGGAGTGGGTAAGGGGGGCTGGGGGCAGGGCTCGACTTGTGGGCAGACGAAAACAGAATCAAGAAATCTGAACAGGAAATGCTGCAGTATTTAGCAATTGGCAGCGCCTGTCAAACTGTGATGCATGACAAATGGCAAAAGTAAATTTGGGGATTAAACGAAACGTGAAGAGTGATTGCCAAAGGTGCATACACACAAATATATATATATGAATATAGATGATATATATATATATATAGATGATATACAAGATGATGGGCATAAAATACAGGAGTTGCTTTTTAGGCTTTGGATTTAGATTATAAATTTATATGAAATATTTTTATAAAATGATCGAAAAAGGGCTTTGTTCTGGAATGGAAACTATTCAAGCAAGAAAAGTTGTCCTCAGAGTGCCGAATATTAAATACTCTCACTTGTATAGGGCACATGCAAACGCAGCATATGTCTATATCAAATTCAGTTGCAATCAGAAAGGTTCTAAGGAAACTTAATACTTACATGTTTATTGATTTTTTGATTATTCATAATTTTAATATTTTATTCCATATTTTAGATTAAAGATTAAAAAATATAGAAGAACAGAGTACAATCGTTTTAAGGGTAAGCACAAATATTGGAAGCATACTTTGAGTTCTCATAGGGTATCTTGAAAAACAGTTAAATTGTGCCCAGAAGAACTTACTTTCAGTTCGGCTTATGTTATTTAATCGAATGGAATGTAACTGAAGCAGTTTTGGACTTCCCCCAAACATATCTTGAGAAATAATAAACAATAACTAAAATCTCGGCTACTTTTTTTGCTATTCCAAAAATGTCCTGAAAAACAATAAAGTTGCTGCTATATAAGTTAAACTTAAATAATTAATAAATAATTAATTGATAAATAATAATTAAAATGTTGGCTACTTTTAGCTGCATTTTGATCTTAAGATATCTTGTAAGTCTCAAGTCCTTTCTGCTCAACTTTGTAGTCGCGTTTTGATATTTATGCAAAGGTATTTGTATTTGATGATAAGTTTTAGATAAGTTTAGTCTTGATTCATTTTGGGATTCAGTTAGAATCAAATTATGCACAAAATTGAGCGGCCGCCAACTAAGGAATTAAGCAATAAATTTATGTAAAATTCCAGATACTAAGCTGTAAACTTTTGCTTTGTCAGCAGAAACAGACGCAAAAACAACTCGACGGCAAGAAGATGGAGCCACGTACCTGGCCAAGCGGTTGATGATGGGGGCCCAGCACTTAGTTACACGAATTTCGCGCTGCCAAGCACATTGTAATTCATATTATTCCAGGAGCGACAGAGTCTGACGGGCTGCCGCGTGGTCTGCCCGGCTGCTGCTCCATTTCAAATCCTTGGGGACACTGCTGATTGTTATTTTTAGCACATGGCGGCTGCCTCACGGTTCGTCTCGCTTTGGGTTTTGTGGTGTCGCAGCTTTTGCTGCTCCTCCCCCCTACCCCCTCCCCCTCGTCCACCTCGGTTGCGCCTGTCAAACTTTTTGGCCAGCGCTTCCCAAACGGATGCAGAAACCGAGCTCTAGAGATGGCCGCGTGATTCGGCATTAGGCAAACAGAAGTTTAAAACAATTATGTTAGTTTCTTAAAAAGTAAATATTACCTTAAGCTAACATAAGTTCTAGCTTCTGTGGCCTTTTGCTAGGACTTTTGCTGTATCCACTGCACAAGGATTCGAGCCGGCAACCTTCCTGATTTGTGACCTGGAAAAGATTGGCATCATTTTGATTAAATTACTGTTCATTTCCAACATATTCGTAATTGTTAATACATTTCTTTTTTTTCTAGACTTCTTCAATGCTTGTCAAACTGTGTGGTCAATATATATATATATATATATATATATATATATATATATATATATATATATATATATATATATATATATATATATATATATGATTGATCACTTTAAAATTCAATTAATTCAAATTACTTTTAGCTTAAAAGTTTGAAGCGTAGCATCTGAAGGTTTTCCTAATTATTACGTTATTTCAGTTTTTCTTTTGACTTGTTCAGCGCTTGTCAAACTGTATGGAGTTTCTCTCATCTTTTCTTACTCTTAACTTTGAACATATTCCTAAATGCTGATCAGTCCAATGCTTGTTAAACTGTATTCCGATGCTCGATCAATTTCAATTTTAATATATATTACTTTTAAGTGCAGCATGTGAATGTTTTCCTAGTTATTTATACGTTATTGAAAAAGTCCATTCGATTTGTTCAGTGCTTGTCAAACTGAAGAGGGTTTCTCTCATCTTCCCTTACTCTTAATAGATGATCAATTGCGTTCCCTTTTGTAGATCAATTTCAAATAAAATTTAGCTTGTGAATATTTTACTTATAGCTTATACATTACTTAGGTTTCCTTTTCGTCTGGTTCAATGCTTGCCAAACTGTAGATTTTACTCTCATCTTTTCACCAGCTAAGCGTACTTTTCCACCATTGTCCTGATATTTGACAGCTGATTGTTCGCCTTTTGTGACAGCTTTGCGTTTTTGTCTTCTTTTTTTTCGAGTTTCCACGTCAACCATTGGTTATTTAGCACTTCGCGTTGTGGCTGCAAACGTCAGGAATGTTCCACTACGTCACATCACATGAATTATGAAATCAACGCAAAACGTTGCGGCGCCCAGGAAAACAAAAGAAAATTGTATTTTTCCCAAGCACCAGAGCCGGCTGCGTTAGTGGATCACGTGACTGCGAGGTAGTGGCCAATTCCCGAATCGTTTTTCTTATTTTTGTTCTCCTCTCGTCGGTTAATATGAGTGGAAAGCGCCTGAATCCTTGCTGAAGATTTTCGCAAATCCTTTGCACAAATACTAATAAGAGCGCCATCGACGAGGCAGCAGCTGGGGGAAGCTATTCAGTTGGCAAAATCGCAGATAGTTTGTTTTAGAAACCCAACCCCAATACCCTGCTCCCCCTCCCCCCACCCCCTGCCTCAACTCGACAATCGGAGCGCAGCTTAATAAAATGCAAATGATGTGAAAATGCAGCGAAAAACGTGGGCAGAAACCCAAATGCCACTTACATTTTCCCCTCCTTCCCCCTTGACCCCTCCCAATCCAACTATTTGTCCTGATTTCTACGCATAGACCGTGCACGAATGGGGGCAGGTTGGGGTTGTGTGGGGACACTCTCAATATATTTCATACGCAAATAGCAGCATTCGCTGCCAGGCGACCATCTGATTATGCGCCAATGATTGAGTATTTGCCGGCTGCCAGGAGAGAGCCCCAAATTAACCCCCCCAGAATGAGGGGAGGCAATCTGTGGGTCTGGGCTCTGGCAGGGACACACTAGCATTCTTATCAGGCATTCATTGGCGCAAGCGACTACCAAATGTGGCACAATTTAAAGGGTAAGAAATTTAATTTGAAATTTTAAACTGATTAAAGTAAATAAATAATTCTTTCAAGATCGGATCGAAACGATTTCAGTGACAAGCAGGATGTCAGCCTTGAAGATATGTGGAGGCATTAACAAAGGGAGCATACTTTTCACTGTATTCACTTGACTTTCAATTAATTGAGCAAGCTCTATGCGAACATTTAAAAACGGCCCCACACACGATAATAAATCACTTGAAACGAAGTGCTTCCTGCTGCCAGAGCCGGGCTGATACGATGTCAATCATGGAATAGATATATATATCATGTGCCCGGCTGTTCGAGCTGTGCCAAGTGCTTGCAAAGATTATGTTAAAAAATTAATTTCAAAATTGCGAACATGTCGAAGTCGAAATTTGAGTTGCAGTTGCGGTCGTAACATCTGGGGGGGACAGTGGGGCAGCAACTGGAAGCACGGCGGCAACAAATGGGCGCAAATTAAACGCCTCGAATCGCAGGTGGTGCAGCAAATGGCCAAAATATATATGTATATGAAAAAAAAAAGTACAGCAGCCCAAAAGTCATTTGAAAATCAAAATCGATTTGCATTCGGCTTGGTCTGAGCCTGGGAATTGGCTTGCATCGAGTCTTACAATTGCGTAAACCAAAAATGACTGACCAAGTCTTGAATGTGAAGCCAAGGCAAAGATAGTTTAGAAGTTTTAAGATTTTCAACTCCTGTTTGTTTTCCTTTGGACGACACTTTAACACTTTGTCCACTATTTGCGAATCCTTGTTCTGAGCAACTCGCTCCACACACGTTCAACTTGACCGCGTTACTAAAAGCTGCCCTCGCAGCTCGTAATTATGATTTAGAGCAAAGCCAAAAAGGCAGCGACGCCGCCGTCAACTGCAGCACACAATATGTATAACTCCACATTGTGGTACTGTACATAAATGTAATATAATGATATATATCAGCCCACTTATGTGTGTGCATGTATACATTGGCGCACATGGCGGAGACTCAACAAAACCCAACTCAACTCGCCTTCAGCTTTTGCCTTCTCCTGCAGCGCGTTCAAAATCAAATTTTGCTGATCAAGCCAAAAGTCGGCGAGAACAACAAGCACTTTGCATTGACATTAGCTTTTGTTGTAGTTGCACTTGTTGCACTCCAATGAAATTTTAGACATCGCCGCATGCAACAGGCATAAGGCAAGGGGCCAACCGACTCGGATATATCCTATATAATTCAAGGGATCTATCGTCTTGAGCAGCCCCACAGTTTCCCATAAGACGGATATATTTGAGGCTATTAATGAAAATATCGATTTGATAACATATTTCATCTTCATGCGAATATATGTCACCAATATACCCCATTTCGACTCCTTGCGTAAGGTTCTAGTAAGAGGTTCTAGTCGGGAGCTCCCGACTAGGGAATACCCTAAACCCTCTTCTTTTAACACCAAATGCAAGTATATATACTATTCTAGAAGCTACATGTTAAGTTTGGTGACTCTAGCTCTTATTATTTACCAAAATTGCTCAAAAAACAGGATATCGATATCGATTTTTATCGATTGCTTGGAAACGGAGTAAGTTATCGATTATTGGAAATAAACTCGATATGCGCAGGCACTAGGAACACCTACATCTAAATTTTCAAGTCTCTAGCTCTTATAGATTCTGATATCCTTGCGTTCATACGTACGGACAGACAGACGGACATGGCTAGATCGACTCGACTGTTGATGCTGATCAAGAATATATGTATATACTTTATGGGGTCGGAGATGCTTCCTTCTGCCTGTTACATACATAGATTTGGATTTTGCACAAATTCAATATACCCTTTTCACCCATTTTTAATGGGTTCAGCGTATAAAAATAAATGCAGCGCTCAGCGAAAAAGGAAAAATGCTTCTAGTTATCTACAGTTTGACAAGCACTAACCCAGTGCAGCGTGTGAAACGCAGCTTACGTAACGCAGAAGCCGACCGTCAAATAATAAATATATGTAAACATTTTAATTGTTATCTAAATTCCGTTTTACGCATTCATATTTTCAAGTATTTTTATTTTTTTTTTACCTGGAATTCGTGGTCTTTTGTCGAATTTTTGATAGCGCTGCGGATTTCTCACGACTTCATTTCCTGTACTGACGCCGACGGCGACGCTGGCGGCGACGTTGACAGCGACGGCGGCAGCGCAGCCAATGGGAGCCAAGCTGAAAGTAACTGAAAACTTCAGCGAGACGCTCAGGAATTTGCACAAGTTGCTATATCTATTAAAATACATTATACAATTTATATATATACATACATATGCCAAAATGCATTAAATGGCAGCAGTTCTATTCCCGCTTTGGCTCTGGAATATATATTTATATAACACAACTCAAGGCCACGAAATAATGTACAGTGAAAGCTCCGCTAACGAACAGCTTTAATTGGCCAATTTGGTTCTTATCTATTTGCAAAACCATGTCCAGGCAAATGGAAAATCAAGTTTTCTTAAACAAATAAATAATTTGTAAATTGAACTTTTTAAGAGTATTCATACATTTCTTTTTCAAAGATATTAAAAAACTTATACATACAGTAAACGTTGATTAGAATATAAACAAATCATAATAGTTGTTAAGAGATTTTCCTATACATTTATTGCTATTCGAATAAATATCGAACAGCTTGGGCGTCCGCTCAAAAGAGCTTTCACTGTTTGCTGATCATAAAATGATTAAAATCTGTAAATGTATTTAAAGATCAACAAGGTCTATTTACACAGCTCGTATAATATAACTTATGGCATATCTTGAGGATTCTAGAACCCAAGTACTATATCTTAATGTAAAGTTAACAAACAACGCGGGAGGAAGATGCTCAGCAAAGCTCGAGGCACAGCTACTGTTCCAAGGCCTTGCTCTGCGTGAGCGTTCCTATGGTGCCTGTCGTCGTCGTTGTGGGCGTCGAACTCGTTGGCGTCGGCGTCGTCGCTGCTTTGATGATCTTCGAGTCCTTGATCGCATGGGCGTTAACTGTCACAGTGGTTGGCTTGGCCATGGCGCCAATGTTTAGCACGCGTCGCACTGCAGCGCCGCCCGGCGCTATGGCCGGTATGGCCGGCGACCGATTGGCCAACATTTGCACGGGCTTGAGACCCGTCGCTGATTTGAAGTAAATATTGCGCAGCGGCTGCTTGCCATCGCCTGCTATGCTGGAGTTAACAACTGGACTGTTGATGACCTGAAACTGTGGATAGGTCTTGTTGCCCAGCCGCAGTGCGCCCGACGTGACAGGGTTTAGTACGGGCGTGCCCGCAGTTGTCTTGATTGTCTGCAGATTAAGCGTCTTCACATTCGCCGCATCCAGCAGCAAAGAGCTGCTCGTTGTGGGCGTGCCAGCAGTTGGCGGCTTGGGGCTGCTCACAATGCGTATGGGCAGTGCTGTGGCGCCGCTTGGCAGACGCGCTGTCGTCGTTGTGCCCACCGGCTTCATGGTGCTGCGATTCAAGTAGACGAGCTTATTGCCACCCCCCATGGTGGTTGGTGTTGTGGTAAACAACTGCTGGATGCCTTTGTTAATCACTATGCCCTTGCTATTGGTGACAATGCTGTTGGGCTTGATGGTATTGGGAGCCTCCTTTAGGATCTTCTGGCTGATAATCAATGGGCTGGCGCCGGCTGCTAATGGAAGAGCAAACAATATACATTAATATCTGATAGCTTTAGTGGGTTCTAAATCTTGTTACCATTTTTGATGGGTTCCACTTGTAGCTGCAGTTGCTGTTGCTGCTGCTGTTGTTGCTGCTGTTGTTGCTGTTGTTGCTGCTGCTGTTCGGCAAAGTTGCCCTCGTTGTCCGCAAACACAATGGGCATGTCTATGATATTGGATAAATCCATGCTGTTGGCTATGCTTGGCGATGCCGCCGGCGTATTTTTGGTCATTTGCAGCATTGTTATGCCGCTGGCATTCTTAACCACCGTATACTTTTGCTGGGCCGCCGCTGGTGTTGAGCTGGCGGCGCCGGCGGGCGCAGCGGTCACAAACTGTGTCGTTTGGCCCGTGGGCGTTTTAAGCGTAAAGATCTGCTGGCCACTGGATGCGGGCAAGGTCTTCACAATGCTGCCAATGCTCGTAGTGCCCGCCGCTGTGGGGCTGCTGCTGCTAGTGTTGCTGTTCTTGCTGATGGTGTAGTTGACCAGTTTACTCTGCGTGGGTAGCGCCTTCAGCTGCACAAACTGGCTGGAGGGTATCATCTTGATCTTGGTGCCTGTTGACAGCGAAACGGTGGTCGGCGGGGGCTTGACCACACTTGGCGTTGGCTTCACAACAGCCGGCGCAGGCATTGACGGCTGATTATCATCATATTCAAGTGTTTCCTCCAAGATAGACTCAATGGACATGTTCATCTCCTCGTTGCTCAGCGAATGCTTCTCCGCCATGCTTGGCTTGATCGCAGTGGGCACGCCACCGGGCAGTGGACGCGTGCGTGGGCGCCCAACTGTGGAAATGGTTACTGTTAGTCGATGAAACGGAGGAATGATCAGCATATTAAGACAGGGACCGTAAATATAAATCATGAGTATGTATGAACGTTAAAATTATATTAAAAATAAGGCGAACATTATGCATAATGGTTAGTTTGATGAATAACTAAAAATGATGCATACAAATACAGTGAAAGCTCCCTAAGACAGACACTAATGAAATTAACTAATAATAAATCATTACTTTAACTAATTCTGAGCGCTTTATATGAACTTGTATAGTTTGGGTTATCAAGGGGATCGAAAAGTGAGCTGTCCATTAGAAGAGCTTTTACTGTAGTTAGTTGAACATGCAAGGACTCATAACCGTTACGGTCCCTGATATGAGGAAGAAGCCAGCGATGGTCTTTGTCGCAGCTTTCACACTTTGGATTTACCCTTTCGCTTGACCGCAAACGGATCAATGAGTCGCGGCGGCTTTGGTTTGGGCAATTTGGGAGCGCGCACTTCTGATTGATTAGTGGGAGTTAGTGGATTGGTGCAAAATGATTTTTTTTATGGTTTTTGGGGGAGAACGTGCAACGTGCGGCAACATGCAATAGGAGAACGGTTGGATTACGGGTAGGCAAAATAATTAATAATGATGTTAAGATGATGATCAAATGTTTAAAGTGCAATTTAAAGTTGAACATTCTACTCACTGTGCGGCACGATTTTGGATTTGGTGGCCTGCATGCTGCCCTCCTCTTGCCCGTCATGGGCTTTGCGTTTTCGCGCTGATGCGAGCGGCACCTTGTTGATAGTGCCATCTGCCAGGATATGCTGCTGTTGTTTGGGCTGTCGCTGGTACGAATTGCTGCCTAGCAGCGAAGTGGGCATGCGCGGACCCGGCGGATTGCTCAGCGTCTTATTAACAAACTCGTAGACCTCATCCTGCAAAGAATTGCGGAGAATGTTTATATATCACAACGAATTTCATATTTATTTGTAGAAGACCTACCACTACCATGGAATCCACCATGGCTTGAGTGACACCCTCAATGCGTCGCTTGCTTTTGGGCACACGCAGCGCATCATCCGCACTGCCCACGACGACTAGCGAGGATTCAGATTGCATGCGCTCGCGCAGACCCTCCATTTCTTCTTGGCTGCTGCGTGCCGCATTCTGACCGATGACGAACAAAATGGGAGCCTTTATATCCAGCAACCGATCATCCGGAGCACCGCGCGGTCCGCGCAACGTATTGTACGCAAAACCCATGCAAATGACGCAAGCAACGCTCTCCGACATGGCCACTTGAAGGGCCAGAGCTGAGCCGGCATTGAAGCCAATCAGAATGATTCCACGATTAGGATTCTCAGTGCGTAGCTCATGTATGCGTACGCGTGTCAGCGAGACAATTGTCTCGGCCACTTGGTCCAGATTCTGGCGTCCAATGCGGTCATCTGTGCAGCATAAATTACAGAATAATAATAAAATATGCCAGGCCATGCGTCCAATAAGCTACTTACTCGTATTGGGCAGCGTGATTTGGACAATTTGTGTTATGCTGGCCAAGGATTGATACCAATTTTGCATGCGCTCCGGCACTGGGCCACTGGTGGGCATATTAGGCACCGCAACCATTATGGCATTGTGGGCCAGATGACGCGACTTGGCCAGAATTTCCGGTTGCCAACGCTTTTTCATAACTGGGGCAAGCAGCTCTTGGCTAGTGTTCAGCGGCCGACTGAAGAGCATTTTATCAATGAGTGTGGGCAGCTTGCTTTTCAGAGTTTGTATAATGTCTAGATAGGAAGCCATATACGAAGGTGGCAGCTGTTCCATGAGCAGTGCATGCAGCCACTGCGTGGTGCGTGGCTCCCAGGCAATGCTGGCCAAAGCGCGACGCATGCGTGAACTGGATTTGTCAACGGCCACCCGCCGATGCACTGCCTCATTCTGGCGCTTATCGTTGGCAAGTCGCGCCAATTGATCCTGATCCAATATGGTCGCAACTTTATCAAACAGTGTTTCCTGCATATGTGTCCAGCCAACACTAAAAAGAGGAAATAGTTTATAATTTTATTAAATTATTCAGTATTTCGATGAAATACACTAACCGGTTGATGCGTGCCTGCCAATCCTGCTCATCGGAATTACTGTTTCGCACATATTTGGCAATGCGTGCGCACTCGTTCATCATTTCCTTTGCCGCAATCTCATCGTATGGCGGAATATGTGCCGACTGCTGCGCGTCACCAGACTCCTCATGAGCTGGATACGTGTGGCAGGTGGGGCACTGCGGCGCATGGCGCACCAGAATGGTGCGTGCCGGTGCTAGGCCATTGTTTATGGTGTTGTCCGGGCGCGGAGCATCGCGCATATAGGTGTGCTCCATGGGGGCTGTTTCGCTGGGTGCCGAAATTGTGCTGGACTGCAATATATAGAAACAAATATTTAGAAGGAAAGCACAAAAGACAAGTAAGATTACAAGATAATTTGGTAATAGATCAAATGGAGTTGGATGCTAGTAAGGATTCAAGTGTGAGTGACTCATGCAGGACAGATTAGTGCGCGTGCTTTAGAATCTGAAGTGAGGAGTAGAATGACGTATTATTACACTCTCTGTTGAAATCGGTGCAGACGCGGCTGCTGCAGCTGCTGCCGCCGCCGCCGCTGCTGCTGTTTTGGGTGGCGAGCTCAATATGGACGCGGCGCTACCCAGCTGGCCCGCCTTAACCACATAATATGAGGTGTTTGCGGCTCCAGCTGTGGGTATTTTGGCCGTTGCTGTCGTTGTTGCTGCTGCTGCTGGAGCCGACGCTCTGGCTATATGTGTGTGCGTGTGTGTGTGGGTTTGTATTTTTGTGTATGGGTTGCCAGCCCTGGCAATAAATTTGCTCGGGCTATATGTAATAATCGAGGTGTTTGTGTTGGCCGACTGCATCTTTGGTTTCTTCTCGACCACCATAATTTCGTTTTTATTGTTTTTCGTTTGCTTCATTGGCAGCATTTTGTGTGTAGTTTTTGTTTTTTAATTATTTGTTTTATTTGGTTACTCGCTGGCTGCAGGTTTTCTTCTTCTTAGGCTGCGTTGCAGCGCCCTTGGCGGTGTTTTTCAATATACACAAACTATTAGCACTTGTCTATTGCAGAATCAAATTTCAATCGATGTCGCGATATTGTTATTTTTTTTTAATTCCTTTGTTTTTTAAGTTTTCCTCAACAAATTAGTTCCTGCGTCTTTGCAATTAAAACATGGCGTGTGCTTTGGGCGTTGCCAGAATGGTCCGATGAAAAGTGTATGTAACTGTGCGCATGTCTGGCAACTCCAAACACTGCTAGCAATTGCCCCCTAAGCTAAGCAATTTCGCTACCATATATTTAACAACGCAACATTCCCGCCGTATTATAAGATTACAACTTTATGATAAATCTATCTACTTACTGTATCACTGGGTGTAGGCGTTGCAGGCGGCATATTAGTAATATTCGGCGGAAGATGCTGTTCGCTCTCTTCATGGGCGACATTCTGTGCAACATGTCCACCGCTTTGCACGAAATTGTTGAAGCACTCGAAAAACGAGGACATTTCCGAAGCGTTTTGTAAACAATTTCTCACTTGAACTCAAACGTATATTTTGAAACTTATAAACAAAATCCAAAACATTAAAAAGCGAGCGTAGCTAGCTCAAAATATGTCAAGAGTACAAAAGTGTTGCCACTCTATGTACTAACGGCGTTTTACAGCACTGTCCGCCAAATAGCTGTTTCGTTTACGTTTGATATGAACGCAAGTCGTGTTACTGTAGTGGGCATACAAATTTCTTTTTCGATATGAATGAAATAAGGTACAGGCAGATATATACGATGTTTTTCAGCCATAATTTCAGCAAAGATTTAATATTTTTTTCCAACAATAAAATGAATTTGTATTTAAAATAAAGTATTTTAACAAGAGTACCATATAGTTCATCAAGTAATAGTTTTGCTACATTATGCCGCGACGAAAAGGTATCGCATCGTGTTTTGCACGAGCTCATCCCTAGTTGGCGTGCTCATTTTGTTTAAATTTTCTTTCGAAACGTTTTGTGTCCGTTTTATAAACTTTATTGAATTATTGTCGCAGTGTTTGCGTTCATTTTGCAAAATGGACGAGCTGCAGCAGCTGGAGTACCTGTCGCTGGTATCGAAAATCTGCACAGAGTTGGACAATCACTTGGGCATCAATGACAAGGACCTGGCCGAATTTATCATCGATCTTGAGCACAAGCATCGCAGCTACGATGCGTTTCGCAAGGCGCTCCTGGAAAATGGCGCAGAATTTCCCGATTCGCTTGTGCAGAATTTACAGCGCATCATTAATTTAATGCGGCCTAGTCGTGCTGGTGGCGATGCAAAGGCAATGAATGGAAAGGACAGCAAAGGGGACAAACAATCGCAGCTAATCAAAATGTTTCCCGGGTTAGCTTTGCCTAATGACAAATTCAGTAGCAAGATGTCGGAGGAGGATGATGAGAAAGAGCAGCAGGGTGTCAAAGAGCCCAAACAGAAAAAAAACGAAATGAGTGACGTGGATGCGGCCATGCTGGAACTGGAGGCTCTGGCACCAGGTGACAGCAAAGAACAGAGGGATGGCAAAGAGAGCAAGCGGCGGCAACGATCCAGTTCACGTGAGCGGATTAAACGCAAAGAGCGCAGTCGGAGTCGTGACAAGGAGCGGGATAGGGACAGGCAGAGAGATAAAGAGCGGGACAGGGATAGGCAAAGAGATAAGGATCGGGATAGGGATAGCAATCGGGATAAGGAGCGGGATAGGGACAGCCATCGGGATAAGGAGCGGGATAGGGATAGCAATCGGGATAAGGAGCGTCGTCGCAGGCGGAGCAGATCCCGGGAGGATCGAGATCGGGATCGTGATCGTCGCAGGCGTCGCTCCAGTTCACGGGAGCCGCATCACGACAGACACGAACAACGAAGACGACGCTCTCGTTCCCGATCCCGCGAACGCAGCAGCCGTCAGCAACAGGATAAAATGCCGCCACCGGCAGCTGCCATGAGCGATGATCCAGAACTTGGAAAAATCTATTCCGGCAAGGTGGCCAACATAGTGCCATTTGGTTGCTTCGTGCAGCTGTTTGGGCTGCGCAAGCGCTGGGAAGGTTTGGTGCACATCTCGCAGCTCCGCGCCGAGGGTCGCGTCACCGATGTGACCGAGGTGGTTGCCCGTAATCAGACGGTCAAGGTTAAGGTCATGTCGCTGACGGGCCAAAAGGTTTCACTTTCCATGAAAGAAGTGGATCAGGAGAGCGGACGCGATCTCAATCCGCTGTCGCATGCACCAGAGGAGGATGCGGTGTCTTTGCGTGATCGCAATCCTGATGGACCCTACAGCAGCACATCCTCCATGCTCAATCTGCAGGGCAATAACATTGATGGCGACGAGCACGAGTCCCGCAAGCGCGTCACACGCATCTCCAGTCCGGAGCGTTGGGAGATTAAGCAAATGATAAGCTCCGGTGTTCTGGATCGCAGCGAAATGCCGGACTTTGATGAAGAGACGGGCCTGCTGCCCAAGGACGAGGACGACGAGGCGGACATTGAAATAGAAATTGTAGAAGAGGAGCCACCATTCCTCTCCGGCCATGGACGAGCACTGCACGATCTGTCGCCCGTGCGCATTGTCAAAAATCCGGATGGCTCGCTTGCCCAGGCAGCAATGATGCAGTCAGCGTTGTCCAAGGAGCGACGCGAGCAGAAAATGCTGCAACGGGAACAGGAAATGGAAGCCCTGCCCAGCAATCTCAACAAGAACTGGATCGATCCACTGCCCGAGGATGACAGCTCACGCCATCTGGCGGCCAATATGCGCGGCATGGGCGCCACACCCCAAGAGGTGCCCGAATGGAAGAAGCATGTGATTGGCGGCAAGAAATCCTCTTTTGGCAAGAAAACGGATCTGACGCTCGTCGAGCAGCGCCAATCGCTGCCCATTTACAAGCTGCGCGACGATCTCATAAAGGCCGTCACGGACAACCAGATACTGATTGTCATTGGCGAAACGGGCTCCGGCAAGACCACACAGATTACCCAGTATTTGGGCGAATGCGGCTTTACAGCACGGGGCAAGATTGGCTGCACACAGCCGCGTCGTGTGGCCGCCATGTCCGTGGCAAAGCGTGTGGCCGAGGAGTACGGCTGTCGCCTTGGCCAGGAGGTGGGCTACACGATACGTTTCGAGGATTGCACCAGTCCCGAGACGGTCATCAAGTACATGACAGACGGCATGTTGTTGCGCGAGTGCCTCATGGAGGCGGAGCTAAAGACCTACTCGGTCATCATGTTGGACGAGGCGCACGAGCGCACTATACACACGGATGTGCTCTTCGGTCTGCTAAAGACCGCCGTGCAGAAGCGGCCGGAACTGAAGCTAATTGTCACCTCGGCAACGCTGGATGCGGTCAAGTTTTCGCAGTACTTCTTCGAGGCGCCCATTTTTACAATACCCGGACGCACGTTTCCTGTCGAGGTGCTGTACACCAAGGAGCCGGAGACGGACTACTTGGATGCTTCGCTGATAACTGTCATGCAAATCCATTTGCGCGAACCACCAGGGGACATACTGCTCTTCTTAACGGGTCAGGAGGAGATTGACACCGCCTGCGAGATACTCTACGAGCGCATGAAGAGCCTAGGACCAGATGTGCCGGAGCTAATCATATTGCCCGTGTATTCGGCGCTGCCCTCCGAGATGCAGACTCGCATCTTTGATCCAGCGCCCGCCGGCAGTCGCAAAGTGGTGATTGCCACAAATATAGCGGAAACGTCGCTGACAATCGATGGCATCTTCTATGTGGTTGATCCCGGCTTTGTAAAACAGAAGGTCTACAACTCGAAGACGGGCATGGACTCGCTGGTGGTCACGCCCATTTCGCAGGCAGCCGCCAAGCAGCGTGCCGGCCGTGCGGGCCGCACTGGACCCGGCAAATGCTATCGCCTCTACACGGAGCGAGCGTATCGGGATGAGATGCTGCCAACGCCAGTGCCAGAGATCCAGCGTACCAATCTGGCCACCACAGTACTCCAGTTGAAGACGATGGGCATCAATGATTTGCTGCACTTTGATTTCATGGATGCGCCGCCGGTGGAGTCGCTGGTCATGGCTTTGGAGCAGCTGCACTCGCTCTCCGCGCTGGATGATGAAGGTTTGTTGACGCGTCTCGGTCGCCGGATGGCCGAGTTTCCGCTGGAGCCGAATCTCTCCAAAATGCTCATCATGTCCGTGGCGCTGCAATGCTCTGACGAGATCCTAACAATTGTGTCCATGCTCAGCGTGCAGAACGTGTTCTACAGGCCCAAGGACAAGCAGGCGCTGGCCGATCAAAAGAAGGCCAAGTTCAACCAGGCCGAAGGTAAGCTCTCACGTTCAACCTATTTGGGTTGATTTGACAATAAGTGAATGAACTTTCAAAGACGACTTTAGAAGCGGGTCGGATGAAGAACAATTTTCTACCCTACTCCATTACAATAATTTTTACTAATTAAATTATTATCCCTACAGGTGACCATCTGACACTGCTGGCCGTTTACAACAGCTGGAAGAACAACAAGTTCTCGAATGCCTGGTGCTATGAAAACTTTGTGCAAATCCGGACGCTGAAACGTTCGCAAGATGTGCGCAAACAGCTGCTGGGCATCATGGATCGCCACAAGCTGGACGTGGTGTCTGCGGGCAAGAACTCGGTGCGCATACAGAAGGCCGTCTGCTCGGGCTTCTTTCGGAATGCAGCCAAAAAGGATCCGCAAGAGGGCTATCGCACCCTGGTCGACTCTCAAGTGGTCTATATACATCCATCGAGTGCGCTGTTCAATCGCCAGCCCGAGTGGGTCATCTACCATGAGCTGGTGCAGACGACCAAGGAGTATATGCGCGAGGTGACCACAATTGATCCCAAATGGTTGGTAGAATTTGCGCCATCGTTCTTCCGCTTCTCGGATCCCACCAAGCTCAGCAAGTTCAAGAAAAACCAACGGCTGGAGCCGCTCTACAACAAATACGAGGAGCCAAATGCTTGGCGCATTTCGCGCGTGCGCCGACGCCGCAATTAAGTTGGACAGTTTTTGTCTAATTCGTGTTGTATTTAGTAAACGCTAAGTAACAAATAAAATAAGTTTAAAGTTTCCGGAGACACCATGCTGAGTTTTTAGTAGCCCTTGTGGCCGCGAAAGCGTTGCCGATTATCCAGCTGGAATGTTTTATATTACTTTGGGTTACATATGTGGCTACTGACCACTTACCAACGAGCGTTTGCACTCATAAAAGGTGTTTCGCAGCACCTGACACTCGGGCGGCACATTGTTGTCCTGCAGGCATTGTCGGGGCGTCTTGCGATCCAAACGACAACAGTCGCTCTCCAGCAAGCACATTTTCAGATCTGCACGGACGCCAGCACAGGCTGTTTCATCCGCCAGCTTTTCGTTGCCTTCGTAGCGCATCATTTTATAAGAACTTTGAGTATTACAAGTGGTTGTTTTGAATTCCAATGCACAAAACAAAATTTGTTATAAAATCAGCCAAAGCAGCTGTTTATTGCGGCTGGTTGCAGTGTTGCCAGACACCCGATTGGGAAGAGAAATTGAAAATAATGTATTCATAGATTGTACAACACAGTTTCCTTGTTTTGCTGTTTCTCAACATTGATTACCAAAAACAATCGAAATAGCGACTTATCGATATTTTATACAGTAGTTTTTCGTGAAGCCAACTGCGATTCCGGCAATTTGTTTAAATGTAGTTTCCAATTGGTTGAGAATGCACCAAAATAAAATGGTTTATGATGAACGCAGCGATGGCAGCAGCTCGAGCGATGCACAGGAATGTTTTCAGCGCAGCATGTCAACCAAAATGGGCACACAGCAGGTGACAATGCCCAAACATATACCCTTTCCGGAGCACGCAACCACATCCGAATGGCTAAGTGAGCTCATTATGTGCGCCTTTACCATGGGCGCAGCCATTGTGCAATTCATAAACATTTATCGCACAAACTGGTGGCTGCCACAGTTCCAAACGCGGCACATGGTGGTAAGTGTTGCTGCTAATCTTTATTTGCCGCAGTCCTCAAATAACATTGTCCACTTTCAGAACATTGAGCTAATCGATCCATATTTACGCTATCTCATACTCATACTGAATACGCGACGGTTCCTGTACTGCATGCTGCTGGCCAAGTGGAAGAGCCACGAGCGTCGTCTGGTCCGTTTGGGCATCAAGTATGGCTTTGGTGGCCTCGTCCAGCTGGGTCTGTGCTACTGCGCCTTCAGGCTCTATCAGCAGCACACCTACATGTTGCTCTTCTATCTCAGTTATCCGTAAGCAGCTGCGTACTTGGCCCACTTCCTACTACATGTAGCTTTTTCCTTTTCAGTGTGGTCGTGTATCTAATCATCTTTGGCTTTCAATTGGAGCCGTTTCTTCGCACTAGATTCGAGGTGCCCGGCGTCTATATCAACGACATGCCCGTGCATAGCTGCACCACGAATGCCGTCCAAATTCGCGACGAGATTGAAATCCTGCGACATGACTTCAATAAGCGCTTTAAGCAGTTAATTTTCACCTGCATGCTGAATGCCTATCTGGTGCTGATACCCTGTCTCCTGGCACTCAGCGTGCAGTATAATGTAATGCGCGCCGCCCAGCATTGCATTATTGTGTGCCTGGGTGCGTTTAGCTTGTCTGCGGTCTTTCTGTACCCGGCCAAATACAGCGATACTCTGCATCGTGCCACCCTTCATCTGGGCAGCTGGCAGCGTATGGACCGCGATACACAGGGAGTGCCGTCGCAGCTTATCGTGGCAGCCAATGCTCAGACCTGGGCAAAGTACACAGTCTACGGCCATGGCACTGTGGTGAAGCACAATGGAGCTCTCTACCGCAGCCATGGCCTGGTCACGGTGGCCACGCCGGGCAACGCCAGTCATCTGCGTTTCTATGTAAGTAAATATATATAAGCAGGAACTCTAGCTCACATATTTCGTTGTGCATTTACAGAAACTGTTCCATAATCCCACTGTCATCTACTCCACGTTGGCCACGCTGCAGGCAGCCGTGCTGCTGGTGGAGATTGCTTCGTTAAGCGCGGCCAGCATTGAATGGCATTTTGTGCTGTCCATTAGCTTTGTGGCCTTCACCAGCATGGTCGCTTTCTTTAAACTGGTTCGAGATTATCTCATCACCAAACATCTCTACAAGGCAGAGTGTTCCACCATTTACAATTAAGCCATCTACAAGCACCTACATATATCAAAGAACTCCTAGCAGTGTCATGCCAAAAAGCCACGTTATCAATGTATATCGAATATACGCTAGATTTCAATATCGATCTATATAAAACATTTCATCCTGATTTACTAATTAAAGCTATATTTTCCATAGCATTTATCGCTATTGGATTCGATTCGCTTCAAACTCACTTTGCCAAATGTTCAAATATGTTTAGGAAGTCAGGTAATGTGCTCTTGAACAAGTATAAATATATTGAGCTGAAGAAATATAAATTTTTATATAACCTATAAGTTACAAACTATTCTGGCTTAATTTTAAATGACAGCTAATGTTTTACTCCAATTCGACGACTATACGATTACTAATTTAGTTTGTGCTGCTGGAGGCGCTCTTTTGCGGGTCATAAACCCAGGAGCTGCCCTTCTTGTGGTCGCGAACACTGAAGCCATGTCGTTGCAGCAGATCCCGCAGCCTATCACATAGGCCTAACAACTGAACGTTTTTGACATTGCCATTCACAGCCTGCTCCCGCAGCTGGCAACGTATGGCCAGGACATCCGCAATGAGCGCGTTGATGTCGACGCGAGCTGTTGCATCGGCTGGTTGTAACTGTTGCTGTTGAATGGCGGCCAGCGGACTGATGCCAAAGTTGAGCATGGCTACGCTGATAAAGTTGCCCGCTGCCAGCAGCAGGTCTAGACAGTGTGCCGGATCCTGTTGTGCATCTGCTTGCTGCTCGTTGATGCAGCGACTGATGCTGCTCATCTGATCTAACAACACGGCAATGCAACGTGCCGTATCAAAATCATCACGCAGGCTATTATCGAACTCCTGAACCATGTGCTTTAGCTGCGCCTGCAGCGCGCCCTGGTCGAGTAACTTGAGCGGCTTCTGGAACTGCATGTAGGCGCTGAGATCGGCGTGGAAGTTCTTGAACTTGCGCAGCGTTTGCCGTGCTGTCAGCATCAGCTGGTCACTGTACTGCATGGCGTTGCGATAGTTGGACAACAGGCAGGCCATGCGAAACTCATCCGCTGTGTATTTTTGCAGCAGCTGCTCTACGGTTACGGTGTTGCCCAAAGATTTGGACATCTTCTGCTCCTCACCTAGCAAATGCAGCTGGCCGGTATGCAGCCAGTAGTTGACCCATTGATCGGTCTGGAAGTGTGCACAACATTGTGCCTCCTCGTTCTCGTGATGGGGAAAGCGCAAATCAAGGCCACCCGCATGGAAATCCACTTTGTTGCCAAAAAACATGCCGGCAATAGCACTGCATTCAATATGCCAGCCAGGTCGTCCGGCGCCACCCCAGGACGCAGGCCAGCTGGGCTCGTGCTCCTCCTTTTGCGCTTTCCACAGCGCAAAGTCCGCAGCATTACGCTTGCCCATCTCCGCTACCGCCTGCGGCTGTTTGCTAATCTTCTCCAGCTTGCCGTAGTTTGCATATTTGGATACATCAAAGTATACCGAATTATCCTGGGCCATGTAAGCCTGCTTATTATCCAGCAGGTGCTCGATGAAGCGCTGGATGACGGGAATATTTGCGGATACGTACGCGCGCAAATTGGGCGGCTTCACATTCAGCCACATCATGTTCTCCTTGAACTCTGCATCGTAGGCGTGTGCTAGCTCTCGCCAATTGCGACCGGTCTCCTGGCTACGCTTGATGATCTTGTCATCGACGTCTGTAATATTCATGGCCGTCACCAGATTGTACTTAAAGTGGTCCCGCAGTATGCGCTGTATTATGTCCACCTTGACATAGGTGCTGGCATGCCCCACATGCGTCTTGTCATACACCGTCGGACCACAGGTGTACCAAGTGACCATCTGGGGATTGCGCAGCACCAGCGGCACTTTGCCGCGCACACTATGATTGTATATGCGAATGCCGGTATCCTCCCCGCAGGGCCTTTGCCAACCGCCAAACGCAGATGCAGGCGGTGCCGGTTCGGCGCCGCTGCTGAGCTTACGAAGCCACCATTGGGAGTTGCGCAGCTGCATGCATTCTTCTAGGCGGCAGCTGATAAAAGGGAATATAAGCGTCTGCCATGGATCAGCATTGATCTATCGATCTACTTACAGTTTCAACATAATCTCTGTTTCTCCACAATAATTTTAAAATGTTTGATCTACATACGTACAAAGTGTCTTGCTTAAATTTATAACAACAGCTGATAAACGATTGACAATTGTTGCACAGCGTCGAAACTATCGATACTTTTAATTTTTACCGCGATTACTTGCTACAGTCGAGAACTATCGATATAAATACGTCCATGTACTTATTTTTTACCGCGATTCGTTTGCTGCAGTCCCTGGTTTTTAAAAATTTGTGTTGATAAATTTATATTGCCTAGTGTTTTGATGTTGATGACAATTAACACTAAAACTGACTCTTTCGTTACGAATTGATTTCCAAAAATAGCTGCAAATCAAGATAAAAATAGTTTTATTTTACCTGCCCAAAAGTTATAAAAACATACAAGCCGGTATCTATATTATGTGTTTCTATTCCTTCCTATCCATCGCATTGCAAGGACTTAAGTCCTTACTGCCCCCTCATTCCGAAATCTTTAGTAAATGCTCTGCCCAAACTTTAACCTTCTATAACTCTAACAAAACTAAACGCCTTATGGTTGCTCAGAGTTTAGAAAAGTATGTGCTTCAAATCCTTAAATTTTTGGTCTAAGTCCTCCCAGCAGGCTCTTACTGCGATATGCGTCCATAGGAACTGAGCGACAAACAAGCGTACATTGCCCAAACACAATATACCCATTGGGAGTAGAGAATAAAAAGAAATGATTTCTTAATAAATCATTCAGTTCCACAAGTAAAAAGAAGTTAAATTATGCCAGTACAGTTCTGTATTATGTGCCAAATCAATATAAGAACTCATTGTTTGGAAAATGGCAAAAATCATACGCACCATGGTCCAAGCGTTTGCCAAAGCTTCAATGCGTAAGCAAAAAAAACGAGTATTGGGGTCAAGGATATTAGGCACAAGCAGGTGGGAGGTCAAAGGGAAAAGTAGCGTAGTATTTTCGGCAACTAAATTAAATGTGATTTAGGCATTTGCTTGTGACCAACAAGCTAAAAAGGAGGTTAAGTTAAATTGCCAACAAATTAAAAAGGAGTCATAATGCGCCCCTGGAATTCCCCTTGAAGTTTGTGCCAATAGAAAATAGCGCATACTGCCGGTAATGGGAATTTCACAGATTTCCGACCAGGGCTTGGTCTAACATATTGCTCGCTTCTGAGCAATTGATATTAATTTATTGGCCGTGCTTTAAATCGGCATCGCGTGAAAACATTTGTGCGCCCAGAAATTAGCATGAATAGCTATCAGCTTGTTGCAAGTCGCACCCAGTGCAAGGTGCAGTTTTGGATAATAGAAATTAGATTGAAAGCCCGGCCAGGCCAAATATGATTCTGGGTTTGGTACCGCTGATTAAGGTCAGCACAGCGATTACGCTAGGAGTGTGTGGGTGTGGAGCAAGGAAACCCAGCCCCAAAAGGCTTTCAAGCCGCAACGAGTGCCTAAAAGCTTAAACTATTTGCGAATTGCAATTCCCAACTATTTCTCTTGCACTGAGAAGCAGAAGAAGTTGCCCGGCGTCGCCAGGTCAACCGGGCCGTCCGATACTTTCACGCCAACTACTTTAAAACATTTTCCTGAGTTAAATGATGTTCTTTGAAATGTTAAAATTAGGAACAAATTAGCAAATACTCGATTTAGGTACATACATCTCTTTTTTTTGGAAACTGCGGCTGTTTAAGAATAGTTCTTGTGTTAAGAATTTCGTGCTTGGCTTAAGCACTTCGACCTTGGCCGAATATTGACAACGTTTGAGATTTGGGCACAAAAGTCTCGGTATATATTCTTCAGGCTGATATTCTGCAACAGAAAAAGAGAGACACGCAGCTGAAAAAAAAAAAACGAAATTCATATCTATAGCCATAGAATGTCAGTCTAAAAACAACAACAACAACTGGTGGGCCGCAACGCCAGTGGCAAGTTTTCATGTCCAAGGCGTATTTATGTCAACCGGAAGTAGGTTTACTGACCCACGTATACGTTTCAGCGACGGGCAGCCGACCGACTCCGGTGGCCACTTCGGCTGCCCAATAACATTCAGAGGCACAACAACTGGACACATCAAAGAAACGCTGCCTTAGCTTCGCCGGCCAGGAGGACGACGACGACGACGACGGCGGCGACGACGACAACACGTAGTATAAGAAGGCATTTTCTTTCAGCGGTTTAGTTTTCCAACGAACGGCAAGTGCATCGGATCGATGCGAGAAGCGCGTTGTGCTCTGCCTCTTAATTCGATTTAAATAATTGTATGTACACACACACACACACACACACACACACACACACACACACACACACACACACGCACACAATCCTGCCACATTTTAAATAAGCATTGCTCCACATTCAAGTGTAGCCTAAGGTGTAATATTTAACAAAGGAAGCCCAACTGAAATCTAAATGCGTCAATTGAAAAGTCCTGAATTAAAGCCTGCATAAATTAAATGGTCAATAAGTCGAAAAGAATGTTAAAAAGAAAAACTTGCAATCGAATATAACAAAGCCTAAATCCCAATACTAAAGTGTTTAAATCTTAAAGTGAAACAAAAAACGTAAATGTTTGATTTGAGTGAAAATTTGTAATCGAAATTTGAATCGAAATAAAGAAGCAAACCTTATATAAAAAAACTGTTGAATTCCCTTTAAAGCAAATCTTCAATTCTTCTAAAAATTTTTTGTTTTTATAATTTCTTAACAAAAAGCAACATAAATAACAAATTGCTCGAGGAGAAAAACTAAAACTTGAAATAACGATTTTTTAAAGCGAAACCAAATAAAAGAATATAAATTCGGCAATAAAGTTATATATATAAAACATAATTTTACCCTTTTTACCCATTTTCAATGGGTTCAGCGTATAAAAAACAAACAAAATTCCTCAAGTTTAAAGCTGAAAATCGAATATTCAGAATTTAAATGAAAGTAACAAAATTTTTCAATTCTTAAAGCAAAAGAAAATTGCCAAGTCTTAAGCTGAATGGAAATTTGCCATCACGACACTAACCAAGGATTTTCTTTTAGCCAAAACGCCTAACGGAAAACTCTTCTATGGCTGTGTGTGGCACATTAATAGTTGTTGCTGTTGTTGTTGTTGTTGTGGTTGTTGGCACTGTGTGTGCTGCTTTCATGTTGCAACAGTGCGGCGCCAGGAGCGTGGCAAGTCGTTGGTCATTCAAGTGCTGCCTGGTTGTTGACTTGTCGGCGCAGGGCACAAGGCGAATGTGTGTAAAATTGTTGCTATTTTGACCCCCTGAGCCAAAGCCAAGGAGAAGGCAACCGAAGGTGGACCCACTCGTGTGCGCGCGACTGTAAAGTCCTATGCCTCAGCACACATACACACAAGTGCAACCATGTATATGTGTGTGTGTGTGTGTGTGTGTGTGTTTGTATTGAAAATAGATTTCACGTCATTTTAAGCCAAAAGTTTCGTTTGCCTGTGCGTAAAGCCTTTTAATATGGGTTAATCAAATTGTTTTCTGGCTTATAACGCATGCAAAAATTGTAACTGTAACATATACGGACACACACGCATATATATGCATGTGTATACATATTCGCACACACACACACACACGCACACATCAAATGCACATCGCGTGTCATACCAACAGGTGCCACGCGGCAAGTGAACAAACAAACACACACACACACACGCGAAACTAGCATGCGACGGCAGCGGTTCTTTGCGGCGAAATTCGACGGCGAATTCACGTTTGCTACTTGACGTAGCCAATTTGCCAACTCGAGTGTCTTTCAAAGCAATTACAAATTTCGCTTTGATTTCGCCTTGGCGAACGGTTGACACTTTAGTCGATTCTGATTGGATTTAACCCAAAAACGGAATAACTTATTTTTAAGTGATTTTCTTTTTGTTTATGGCCAATGTTTGCTGTGTTCTCATGTAACTGACTTCAAAAGTTAAAAACATTATAATTACTATTAATTATATTCAATGCATATTTATCTTTACATTAGTTTATTGGTCGAAACAAATGGGAAATATCCTTTTTTTTTAAACTGTGAATTTAGGATATAATAGCTATTCCTATTTGCGGGCGTGGCGAAAGTATCTTTGGCTCGAGCTTTAAGAGAGTTCCACCCACAAGCAGACCTTTTGACTTTATAAAAGCAAATGCTTTAATACATTTATGATTTCCATAAATAATAGTGTTTAGTTTCGGGCAAAACACTTTCACTCATTAATTTAAGACATGTACGAAAGATAAAAGGGGGGATTGCTTAATTACAGTTAAAGTCATTGCAAATTTTTGCTGGGAATTCGGTGGCATTCGGTGCAGCCTTAAAGTGCAACATTATTCAGCAATTTGCAACATGCAACGCGGGGCATAGCCATAATCTAGACACGCACAAGTTATGCTCTCGTTAGCGAACATCATTTGAAGGCAGGCAAATAATAAGTGAAAAGTAGCATAGCGCACGACATTGAAATACCCTGTACACATGCAACAGTTTAGATGTGTGCTAATTCGAATTGTAGTAAAACCGGAGTAGAATTCAAATAGTTTCTCGAATTACGTATTCAAGAAGTTTCAACATACTTGAGCTGAGTGTGAAATGAGGTACCATCTATACCCAACACATCTCTAGTACAGGGTATAAGCACTCGCCGGACTGTTAACTGCAGCCTGGGGCGCTCAATGGCAATGGCAGTGAAATACTAGATATTAGAAAACCCAGTAGATATAATAAGTGTATTGTTGTAAATAATAATTACTATTTTTCGCAACTATTTCTTTTTGATGCTTCGTATATCGGCTTTTCCGTTGCACATTTGCCCGGGCTTGGGCCCGTCTTCAGTCGGCCTGTGGAGCTTCGCGTGTTTGGTGCACTGACATTGCATTGGCCAGAAGGTCTAACTGACAGTCTATGGCTGTAAAATTGGATACGTAAGTGCGCCGATATAGTTTTAGTTGCCTCGCGTCACTTACTTTACTTGTGCAGCCGAAGGACTTGAGTATTTTAGTAAGGCTCTCAGCATATATTTATAAATAAACATCAAATGTTTTCTGATGAGTTTGGTAAATCAAAGGAAAAGGAAAACTTGCGCTCAACAATAAACTCAGTCGAAAAATTGAGGGTTCGAACCGGCAATTTCTCGTTTAACAGGAGAACGCCTACTGGCAACACGCACTCGCAGGATATTAGAGAGGGGCGGAGAGAGAGCGAGAGAGAGAGAGAAAGGGAAAGAGAGAGAGAGTATTTAAATTAAGATTTTGCTTTGAAATTGTGATTCAACCTATTTAGGCCGAAATTTGGCCTTCATTTAAAAAATGAAAATTAATGACTTAAATTGAACTAGGTTGCATTAAACTAACGCATTTTTCATTCTTGTTACAGAATTAAGAACAATGGCACTTCTTCCAGGCTACAACAATTGCAGCTCACGTTAAAAGAACGGCGTGCTTCCACTGTAGCCCTCTGCATTTCCCCTCAAGGAGTTTTTCGCTTAGCATCAGTGTAGCATCGGGTGGAGAGAGCAGCACAAATGAAAAATCATGCAGCAAACATTGTCCTATTCATCATCGCCATCACCAACACTCATCTCGACAATAGCCCAGACAATAAGATCGCCCACGGACGCAGACACAGACACAGCCGCAGCTACGCCAGCCATAATATCCGTCGACTTTAGCTACGATCCCGGTCGCATAATGTCCCCATCTGCACAGAGCAATGGCAGCTATAAGCGCAACTCAGAGATCGTCTCGGAGACGCTCTACATGGAGAAGACGTCCGCGAGTAATCAGCCGTACAGCAGCCTATTTGGTGATCCAGTGCCCCCACCGCAGCCCGAGGATTATTTCGGCACGGCCGCCTTTGAGACGATACGTGCCGGATCTATGGACATGCCCAGTTCCGAGGAGGATACACTTGTGGCTGCCGTTGCTCTCAACACCCTCATGGGCCACCGCGAGGGTGGACGCCGGCTCTTCTCCAATGTGCCCTACAGCAGAGCTCAGACTCAATCCATACCGCGCCTGCAACCGCCCGACATTCAGATACTGCCCAATTCGAGTGGCGGCTCCAGCTCCGAGCAGCTTGACTCGCCGAATTTCATGTTACTCGCACCGCAGGACATTGTTAATAAGCCAGATGTTTATGAATGTGAATATGAGCAGGCAGCCCAGGCAGTCCAGGCAGCCCCGGACAATACATTCGACGAGCTGGAATCACAGACCGAGCATAGGTAAGTGGAGCAAGACCAACAGCAAAGAGGATAACTAATCAATTTCCAAATTTTCTAGGCCCATATCAGGCTCCTATGCGAGCAGTGGCTTGGATTGGTACCGTCCGACAGCTCAGCACTTCGCAGAGTTCAGTCGCATACCAAAGCTGCGGCCAAGCTCCAAAATGGTGATGTCCATGAAGCACGAGGAGATGCCACTGTCGCCACTGGCTACAATGCTGCAGGACTCGAACGGTTCGAGCAGCGGCGGCGAGGACCAATTGTTAAACAATCAAGGACAACAAATGCACGAATGTTCACCGATGACAAGCACAACTCCCACCATGGACAGGAATCTCATACTATCGCCAAAGCAATATCTGCAGCAACAGCAACAGGAGCTGCTGCTCCATGAACGACAGTTGCTGGAGACCATGCGGGCTTACGGCCTGGACACGCCACGAACACCAAGTCAGCCGCCTCTAGCTGAATCCAGCATTGATATCACGCCTGCGCAGGAGCATCTGCCATCGCAGACTATGTCCCCAGTGGTTATCAAGGACTCGGTCTCAACGGGCGGTGAATATCGGTAAGGTTTGCAGTGAATAGCTTTAGCTCCCATTTCTCATTTCTGTTTTTCTTTCTCCAAAGCGTGGGAGATACTCGCCTGCACAAGAAGTCCTCCTTCACCATACTCTCGTTGCGCTCACCCAAAACCTCGCTTGGCCACAGTCCCAGCGCCACGCCTGTGGCTCCTCGCCGTACACGAGTGCCCGCAGCTCGACATCCCTCCCTACAGTCAACCACTACCTCTTCCAATACAGCCCAGCCGCAGGTGAGGCCGCGGCGCAAGTCGCTGACTGCATCTCGTTTGCCGCAACTGCCGACAAGCGCTCACGCGCCCGGCAGCCAGCTGGCCAATGATGACTCGCCACGCCCCTCTGTGCAATTTAACATGAGCGGGCGCTATAGTCCAAGCAAATTGGCCATGCCCACCAAGGGCATACTGCAGCAAAGAGATTCGCTGACCTCATCGGTGGATACGTATACGCCACGCGTGCAGCGTCGTGGTTCCATGAATATGGGCTCATCTCCGTTTGGCCAGCGGATCAAGAGTCTGGAGGCGTTGCCCTTGATAACGGATCCATATCGCAGCGCTATACCCCGACTACATAGATCTTCCATGGAACTGGACAAAGAACCTTCGATTATACCACCGGGTACACTGCCGCGTCCTTTAAAGCCAAACCCGAATCCAACACGCAAGCAGCGTGGACTGCTTGGAGTCATAAATAGGGCAGACGACTTCCCTCGCAACCCACCCAGCTCGAATTGGTTAAGTTTGGATGACCTGACGATTGGTACGCATCTTGCGAAGTCTGCGTTTGATCCAATGCGCATCCAGGCGAGACGACGTTCGAGTTCCACATCGCCAGAGCGACGCAGCTCCACGCAAACCGCTTCCGATCGTCGCAGCTCCAATCTGAGCAGCATCACCACCTCCGACTTCAGTTTTCGTCGACCATCGACGCTATCAACACTGCCAACCACTACACAACGTCGCAGTTCCGTTTATCAACCGCCGCGCAACGAGCGGAGCCCAAGACGTCCGCCCTTTGCCAGCAAGGATTCAAAGCGTGCCAAGATTGCCAAGCCAAGCACTCTATCGCCCATTATAGGTACGCCAAACAAGGATAGCGGCAAGGATAGTCCACTGCATGGGGATGCCTATGAGGCTGCTCACCGCGATACGCCTTCTGAGTTGTCGATGCGTCGCGATTCCATATCACGCATACCAGTGCGCAGTCGCCAGGATTCATATCCAAACAGTCGCTCCAATTCACCATTGAAGGACTTTGCCAATTTGTCCAGCTTGTCCGGCCGTAACTCCCAGGCGAGCAACAGTCGTTCACCCTCGCAGGCCACGATCCGCAGTAGCATTGACAACCAGGGTGCGACGCTTGCCGACAGCAGATTGACGCCCACTCGCTTCAATGTCAGTCGTCCAGTTTCCCGAGGACCACCTTCCAGGCCCTCCTCACGCATAGCCCAAGCTAAGGATACTTCTCAGGCTAACTCTCGGGCCAACTCTCGGGCTAACTCACGGGCAGATTCCCAGGCCAATTCCCGGGCTAACTCTCGGGCCAACTCTCGCGCAGATTCCCAGGCCAACTCTCGGGCTAACTCTAGACTGAGCGTGCGTTCATCCCTACGTGCAACAAGCATTTCACCGGCGACTTCAGTCCGCAACGATCGTCACGCTGATACCGCACCTAATCGCAGAAAATCCATTTCCACGAGTCCTAAACGCCAAACAATAAAGGGAATGGCTGCGCGCCGAATGTCACTGAGTCCAGCGGCTAAGCAGGCAAAACCTTCGCCAAGACGTGACGGCAATAAGACGCCCTCAAGTAGTCAACGTAGGAGCTCACGCTCCCGCATACCAACCAGCACGAGCGTTAGTCGGAATGCGTCCAAGTCCAGTTCGCCATCCAAGAAACAGGCAGACACGCCCTCTGGTAAATCAGGAGCGTCGAAGGGCAAAAAGGCAGCACAAGTACTGTCCAAAAGCAGCCCCAAGGCAAAGTCAAACAAAGCTGAAAGTGCCAAAAAGAAGACCTCGTCAATAAGTAAGCCCGAGCTGGGTGTCAAGCGTAACGGAGGTAAAGTCCTGGCAAAAGCCACACCCAAAAACCTAGCAGCCAAGCCAAAAACTCCAACTGCAAAGCCGCAGAAACAGGAGCCGGGACAAAATACCGGTAAAACAGAGAAACTTGCCACCAAAACTAATGGAGCTAGCGGCTTACCCAAGCCCCTAGCCCGCACTGGATCCCAGCAGAACAATAAGAAACCTAACGAAAGTCCACCAACGAAGCCTAAGCAAAAAGAGTCACCCGAAAAAGTGGAGGCTACTGCTTCTGCTGCTGCTAAGGATGTCCCGGGGGACAGCATGAAGCCGCTAGCAATGCACGTGGGCAACGCAGTAAATGCGGCGGCAGACGCACTGCCCGCTGTCCGCAACGAGGTGAATGCGACTCCAGCCAAAAGCGGCGCCGTCAAGCGACAAGGCTCAAACATGTCCACACTGATCCGCATGAGCTCGCGACTCAGCATGATAAGCAACAAGAAGCGAGTCGATTCTGCACAGAATCGCAAAGTGGCAACGGTGCCGGAACAGACTCCGGAAGTCGAGGGTATGTCCAGTTTACAAATGAATTCACTTTCAATATGCCAAAAAGCTTAAGCCTTAAGAGAAGATGTCTCTGAACTCATACCATGCCTCTGCTGTCTGTTGCTTCCTCTTATAACAGTTTAACTCTCTCTGCATTTTATACACAGCATCTAACAGCCAGGCGGATCCACTGGACGGCAGTGATAGCTTGGATCCGGCTGCAACAAGTTCGGATGCCTTAGAGGCCACACAGAAGTCCAACGCAGCGGCCACCACCGAGGCACACAAAACAGTTAATGAACATTTAATTGACCATAAAACGCACGAAAACGAATCGGGACTTGCCCCAGTTACTGGAGCCTCGCCCACCCCAAGTGGAGTCACAATGCTGGCCAAGCCCCACGACGCCGCCCCGCGCCTGGACACGGCCGATGGCAGCAATGCCCAGCGCAGCTCCCCCGCCGAGACACAAAAGTCCCCCCTGCCACCAACTCAGCCCATTGAAGCGTCTATATCCGTGCTGAATGCAGTCGATACGGACGCGGCCAGCGCTCAGATCAGTGCACATGGCGTATCGGCCAAGCCAGAGGCCGACTGTGATAAAGCCAATTTGCAGGAGGAACGCGTGGTCAACCTTGAACACGCGACATCTGCGGCTGGTCTTGGCGACGACTTCCCAGTGGATGACAAAAGACTTTCACCCGACGGACAGGGTGGCTCGACGGCAGGCAGCGGGGGAATTGCCAAGTAAGTAGCCTAACCGATTACCGATTGACCCAAAGCGTTACACAGCAATGTGCCGATGTATGTCGAGCTGATTGATGGACTGATGCACTGACTGATGACTAATGTGCAGGCCCATGTGTCTATGCACTTAAGGCTGCTCGATAGACTAACTAATTTACTAATCATTAGCTCGCAAAGCTTCAGAGGAAGATAGCTAAATTTGTACATCAATTGCCTAAGTAAAGGGTTCAGGAGGGTTAAATCTATGCATTTGATTCGCTTCAAAGTAATCACTGGATAAGGTAGAAGGTTTTGTTTGTAAAAATTGTATTTTGATCCGATGGAAGTCTAATTATTTTAATAGCTCCCAAGGTCCAATAAAAAAAAAACAGGTTGATTGCAACTGCTTAGTATAAGATCCTTACTAGACCGATTAGGAAAAATCCACTTGTCTACGATTAAAATTTAATTTTCCCACGGTCGGAAAATGTCAATAAAAACGCTTGGCCCTGCTAGTTGGACGCGTCCTCTATGGGGCAACAATTTGTATATATAGTAAATAGAAGAACGAGCCGCAATTTGCCATAGTTTTTTTATTTGTGAAGTCTACTAACTTTTTGCCACGTCCTTAAAGTCTCCAAGTAAAAACAATTGCCAGCCATATACCCCTTGGCCAGGAAATTTACATAGCCGGAAACTCGCCGAACAAGAACCGTGCGGGCAAAACTTCAGACCAGCAAACCACGTAGCTCCACACACAACATTTATATGTATATAGGAGAATAAGTATATTTATATATATATACATATAGGGGCTAGGGGCCGCCAAGCCACTCATAAATGCGTCAATAAATTTACGAACTAGTTGGGGGTTTGGGGCCTGGGCGACCATACGAAACGCCTTTAAGGATATCCGTTGGCTGGCTTGTCGTCCCCAACGTTGGTCGTGAGCTGCGCCGCGTCCTTCAATGCATATACATACAAGCCTACATACGTGCGGGTATATGGTATTGCAGGTCCGCCTGGCGAGAGGTGTGCACACACTAGCTACATAACACTCTGGCTGCTTAGTTAGTTTTCGTGGCATGTCCAAAGTTTCATGCCGCAATAACAAATCAGTTACAGCCGGACAATCGCGCCAAGCGCAGCACAAAACTTACTCCCAAAAAGATTCAATCGCAAAACGAGTGATTCCTAACGTTTGAGTATATTCGAAATGCTGACTAAGAAGAAAAAGAACTCGGTCATCTTTCACATAGATCTACCGCAGAATTCGTTGATTGATGCGGATAAATATCTATTTAGGTAAACCAGAAAATCTTGATAATTATTTGATAATCAGATCAAATTTTGGATGTAAACCACAAGCTGCTAAATCAAACTTTTTTTAATTTATATATAGCTATATATACATAACTGATTGATGCGGAAAAATATCCGTTTGGGTGTAAAGAACAGAAAAGCTCCTCTAGCAAAGTTTGTTTATTTCCCTTATATACGCCAGATTAATTAAGTAGTTAATGCGTCAAAAGTTGGGGAAAGTACAAGACTTGTGATTTCTTTCACTGGCGTCAAGTTCTCGACCTCCAAAATAAGTTTGGTCGTTGGCTCGTGCGGTCGTTGAAATCTTATTTATTGGCGTATAGGTTCTCTCTGTGGCACGTGGTCGAGTGGAAAATTGTGTAAGTTTGGGCTAATTTATGTTAAGTTAAAGTGCCCGACTTGGCCAAAGAAAAGGCCAACCTTGAACTTAAAGTGGGTTTAATAACCCAGGCAATGCGTGTGCGTAACAATATAACAATCGGTTCCATGAATGAAGTATTTATTATATATGCTCTGGGGCGAACTTTTGACCTATTAGCTGAAATATGTGCACACATATGGTAATGTATGTGCTCTCGTGCAGTTCATCTTTATCGTATTGAATGCAAAAGTCATTAAATATGCTAAAATGCAAATGATGGGAATGCACCGCAGCCGCAGGGCACGAAATCGATTTGCATAATAAATGTGCCCCATGCAAATTGTGTGCAAATTATTTCCATGATATTACAAAAAGGACAAGGTCTACGGTTATTACCCACAATGATTATACTCCGGCAATATCCGCTAGACAGTGAATATCTATTATAGATCAAGGCTGCAAGCTGGTTCAAATTCACTTTCGCACTTTCCCAAGACGAATTTTCTAAGCCGTCTTCTTTTCATTATTTTCCAGAACCAGCAGTCAGGAGTTCCTCAAGGACGATGTGGGCAAAGGCGGCTGCTGCCGCTGCTGCACCACGCTTTGCATACGATTCCGTCGCTCCCGCTGCATGCGCTGCTGCGGTGTGCGGAAGGAGCGCCTGCATGACGCCACTGAGGAGCAGCAGCCTGTACTCTCGAGTGCCCGGAGCAGCGCCTCGACCACAACCACACAGCTGGAGATAATTGATGAGTCCAAAAACGCTAAGAAGTCGCGCTGTTGGCCAACATCCAATTGCTGCAAGAGCTGCCGCAAAAAGCCAAAACCAAATGCGAGCCCAGAGCACAAAGAGACCAAAATGAGCGTGGAGCCAATGCATCAATCCACTTCCATGCGACCAAAGCAGCAGCAGAGCAAGTGTGGCCTGTGCCTGAGAAAGGTTTTCTGCTGTCGTTCCGTTAACAAAGTCGATCCCGTAACGGGCGACGAGACGGAGCTAAGGAAGTGCTGCTTTTGCATACCCTGCCGGCGGCAAAGAGCGACCGCCACAGAGCCCAAAGTGGCCTGGCGCGATCAGGATCCGGAGCTGGGCATAGCTGCCACAGATGCGGCTGTACTGGAGGGCACTTCAGTGGCACCGTCAACAGCCACGGTGGCCGAGGACGTCACCAAGATGTAAGTCGGAGCGAGTCTATACGAGCGTATATGTAGATACATCATTTGTGCGATTTCAGGAGTTGCTGCAGGCGTTTTTGGCTGATGCTGCTCTGCTGCCGCAAGAAACCGCGCCGCGGCTCCGATGCACGCCGACAGAGTATTAAAGCGCCACCAGCCAGCGAAGTAAGTCCTGATTGATTGACTGACTGACTGATGATCGGCGCGCAGCCTAAACCGTAAGAGCTTCAAAGCTTAACTTATTACAGTAGCCTTTTATGACTTAAGACTAAGACAGCGTTTCTGGAAATTTCACTTACAAGGGCGGAATACTTATGAAAAACGGTTGCATGAAGTTTTTCGTGTTTCCCCCGCCCCAATTCGATTCATACTTATTTTATTAGAAACGCGTTTTACCGATTTCCAATCCAGTCCAAATAGTCGGGAAATGGAAGAAAAACTGTTGTATGACAATTTTTTGAATTTCATCCAATTGATTTTACTTAGAGATGTTTTTGAATCGATCAATCGATCAATCGATCGACTCACCTAGGTGAACATGGGGCTTGGAGTAGCTAGCTTCTGAGCCAGGACATAATCCTGATACTAGTATATATGTATCTGACTGTTTTCCATATTTGTTTCGTTTCAACCTTTAGGAAACGCGTCGCAAGCTGCATAATGATCTGGTCGAGTATACTTCCAAGATGAAGGGTGCCATACCCGTGCTGCCGCTTTACCTTGCCTGGTTTTGCGCCTTTTGCAATGTCATCTTTCCGGGCTTAGGTTAGCTTTTTCCTAAACCAAATCCTTATACCCATTTTAAAGCGCACAATTTCTGTAGGCACCCTGCTCTCTGGACTATTCTGCTTGTGTGTGGGAATTCCCCGTTTCTCGCAGTTCGACAGCGCGCGCGCCCGCATTGGATCCTTTATCATAAATATTATTGTCGCAGTGTCACAATTCTTCTGTGTGCTCTTCTGCTTTGTCGGTTGGGGCTGGTCGATCTGGTGGGGCACCATTATGCTCAAGTGTGCAAGTGAGTTCAGCTAATAAGCTTATTTACATATATGGATCGCATTGACCCTGGTATTTTCAGGGAAACTGAGCAAAATCAAAAAGGTGGAGCGTCTCGAACTGGAGGAGGAACAGCGCCAGGCTGAGCTGGCGGCCGCTGCGACCATTGCGGTACGTGGCGAGACGGAGCCGGCAAAGACTTAAAGGCCTTGAAATACCAAAACCCAAATGCATCCATTTGGGTATAAATAAAAAGTAGCTTCCACATACTACGTACACACACTTCCAATTAAACTTCCTAGACAAAGTGAGATGGATGTGGATAATCCTTTTGGGAATTAACAATAATCGTCAAACTTCCAGTGAAAAGTGGCGTACGGTACAGGGGAGATAAACAAAATTCACTTCCATATGTACATATATACACATATGTATAAATAAGTATTTATATAAACTTTTGCAAATAAGTGACCTTAAACATAGTCATTTAAAAAACTTGAGCCCAACAACAATTTGGGATTAATAAAAAATATAAAAAATAAAAAACATTTTATTTACTAATATAAAAATTGCATTTTTAATGGATATTAAAAAGCTTCACTTAAAAACCTGGAAACTGGAAGTTGGCTGGATCGACATGCTGACAGTTACTTGTGACATGCTTCCCGCGCAAAAAGTACCGTTTCTACTCAATGTGGTTTCATTTGGTTGCACTTTTATTTCACTTTTATTTTGATGCATTCTTGTCTCAATTGTATACTTGAATATATCCGCAATTTCACCAACTACTTATTACTGTATACACAGAATTCCGCACTATAGTTCATTCATTATTTTTATTACAAACAGATAATTCAATTTTTCACTAGACCAAAATGGGAGTAACGGCAGCTTTCTCTAACTAAACACTGCTTGCTGTAAACAACAGTGCCAGGGCAGCAGTACAGTTTGCTGGCTCATGTGAGTCAGTCGTTCGATTGAACTTGTTCCAATTCAATACAGCTCTGTGTGGAAAATAACTTTAGCATCGCCACGCGAATATTGTTTCGTTTATTTTTTGCATATAAATTATACATCAACTAATCAAAATCGCACATAATTCAATATGGCACACTTGGTGAAAATGGAAAACGGCCAAAGCCAGACCATACAAGAAATGTTGGGCTGCATTGAGCGGTAAATTGTTCAGCATTAATCACCGCAGTCAAAAAATACACACAAACATAACCTATATTTTTATGTGTCCAGCTACAATCCGGATCACTTAAAAATACTGGAATCTTACGTCCAGGACCAGGCCAAGAACAATACCTACGATCTGGAGGCAAATCTCGCTGTACTCAAGCTATATCAGTTCAATCCGCACATGCTCAACTTTGACATCACCTACACGATTCTGCTGAAGTGCCTGACGAACTTGCCCCACACAGATTTCGTTATGGCCAAGTGCCTGTTGCTGCCCCAGCAGATGAAGGATGAGAATGTCCAGACCATTATCGATTTGGCAGACATACTGGAGCGCGCTGACTTCACTTTGTTCTGGCAACGCGCTGAAGTCAATCGCACCATGTTCCGCCATATAACCGGCTTCCATGATTCCATACGCAAATTTGTCTCGCATGTAGTGGGAACCACGTTCCAGACAATCAAGAAGGATTTGCTGAAGGAGCTGTTGGGCGGCATCGAGGACTCGACACTGGAGAACTGGATTAAACGCAATGGTTGGAAGCATCAGGGACACGATCTCGTCGTCGTCGCAACGCAGGACGATAAAATCAAGACCAAGAACATTACGGAGAAGATCGAGTTCGAGAATGTGGGTGCACTGATGGCACAATGTATCTAAGCTTAAATAAGGTTTAAATTTTATACGGTTAAGTGACGCTCTATATATGCCAATAAAATCCAGGCACATCTTACAACATATATACAAACTAAATACAGTTTTATTTGGCGCTCACGCAGGCATCTTAACTTAATACAAATTACAATTAGTCAACTTTAAGAGTTAATACCCTAGAAAACTACATGTGCTTAGCGATGATGAAGTAGGCCTTATGATTGCTTCTTGAACTTTTTCAAGATTGGAAATATCTTGTCGAAGGCATCATATATCTCCTGTCGCACTTTGGCGCCCGTCAGCACTACCTTACCTGAGACGAAGATGAGTAGGACAATGCGTGGTCGCACCATGCGGTAGATAAGACCCGGAAACAGTTCCGGCTCATAGCTGCTGAAGTTGCAATGCGTCAGGACTAGACCCTCGAGGCGTATGGGGAATTTGACATCGCATGAGCCGACCATATTTTGTATCTTAAAGTCAAGGAATTTGGCCTGAAAGCGGAACAATTCAATGTCAAAAGTGCTCTAAGATACCCTGTACTCAGCTACGAGCTGCCACCTACAGGGTATACATTTAGCTACACACTTACCGGAAAGCCCAACTTCTGTATGATGCGCGCATACTTTCGAGCTGCCAGCCTTGAGTCATCTTCGCTCTTGGCCCCGGTGCAGACCATTTTTCCAGAACTGAAGATCAATGCGGTGGTACGTGGCTCACGAATACGCATAATCACGGCCGCGAAACGCTTGGGATTATATTCGGCGTTGCGCGCATGTAGAGCAATTTTCTTTAAATCCAATTTACAGCACAAGTTGACGGTGGACACAATATTTTGCAGCTGTGGCACAATGCCCGGATCCGCCGAGCCGGGCGTAGCAGGCGTCATCGGAGTAGATGGACCCATAGTCTGATGTATGTTGCTGAGGGATGCATCCCCGGTGGAGCTGCGCTCCGTCATTGGCATCATGTGCGACATCATGCTCTGCGGCGTCTGTGGCTGCATTAGAGATTGGGGAGTGGTGCCGCCCGTGTTGCTGCTCTGGTTCTGCTGCTGCTGCTGCTGCTGGTACGAGGCAGACGGCTGATAGCTTTGCATTTGTTTGTGGGCCAAGGGTATCGATGGCTCATGGCCAAACAAGCCACTGCCGCCGCTTCCATCGGCAGCACTTACTCCATTGTTGCCGTCGGGCTGCTGTTGCTGCTGCACTGTTGTGGCAGCTGTTGGCGTTGGCTCCAGTGCGGCTGGGTGATAAACCTGATGTGGTAATGCTTCAATTTGTTGATCGGCGTCCAGGCTGTGGTGTATCGGCGTTGGTGCATGCCCAATGCTGGGTATGGAAAAGTTCGGGCTCATAATGTCATCCATTGTGACGTTGTTTTATTTAATTCTTGGAGCCGCAAATTCGTGTTAATGCAAGGCTGGGTGAAAATTCAACAAAAATATGTGAGCGTAAATGGAAAGCCGCGTCGCTCCTCAGGGTTGCATTCACACTAAATGTATTTCATGTGTGTGTAGTACCAAATAACACTGAATTAGATCCATTGCTCCATTATTTTCGTTCATTTGATTTTTAGTTCGTTTAGGTATTTTATCGATATACACAAAATATCACTAGTTTCGATAGTTCTATTTTCACAATTTATCAAGAAATCGAAAAAACCTCGACACATAACGGCCAACATCTTTGAAAAGTTAAGCAATAAACACAGTCGATTTAGATATGTACAAAGAATGAAATGCTTCTAACGGCTTTATTTAAGTGTTTCTGACTTAAAAAATAATTAACAGTTAGGATACACATACACATTTAAGTTATCATATGCAGCATATATAAAAAAATAGTAATGTAAGACACATATAGAATATATATTGATGCAATAATACCAGAAAAAGAGTGTGTGGTTTCACAAAAGTTTCAGTTAACATTGTTTTTTCTTGTTTTTTTTTTTTTTGTTTTTGATGTTTATTTAGTATGCTTAAAATATGTGTTTAAATGATTTTATTCTTTGGCCCTTTTACATACATAAGCTTTCATAAGTTTCAGGTGTTGCTTTAACTAATGCATAGCCATAAATACAATAGCTGCCGTTATCTGTCGATTTATTTATCTCTCGAGAGGTTCTCAATTGCCCTCTGGTTTGGGCAAGTTCGTGTCATAGGCGCGTATGACTATAGATTGCGGCACAGCACCGCCTTCCTCTTGGGAAAATGCATAGCCATCTGAGGAAAAACATGTATATTTGCATATCAGATACAATAATTATACGTTGCACATGGTAGAGTTGGGTGGGGTTTGCTTTTTAATGAACATGTGGATGAAATGTGTTTTTGCTATGAAAACAATAGATACTGACACCAACCCCCCCCCCCTCCCCACACCACCCACGCGTTCGAAAAATATAAAATCAAAAGCCATTTCTTTAATTAGCCGATACGCTACAGCTGATAACCGTGGCTATAAACGTACTCAACTATCCCATTAAAAAATGAAATGCTGCCACCAAATGTTGGCCATTTGACCAAACTGTACTAAAAACAAACGCCCTTGGGGGCACACTGTCCTACACTGGACTGTACACACTGGAACTGATTGATATATGGGTAGTACTCACGCGATAATTCTAGTTCCGTTTCGACTCTTGTGTTGGCACGACGGGTGAAAACATTGCGTAGCAATCTCGCAGTTTCAGTGAATCTGTAGAATTAATTGTTTATGGTTTTGGAGATTCGCAGGACGTTTAGTATATAAATTTGGATAAGAGTGGTTGGTTCTTTGGTTCTTCAACATTTTTCGTGGCAGATCTTAAATTTTCAATTTAAATTGTTAGCACTCTACGGCCATTAAAAAAAAATATATGATAATTAAGCACAGGTCGCTACATTAAATCGAGGTTGACCAAATTAATGGAGCATGCAAATTTTGGCATTATTAGTTAAAACTAAAGACTGTTATTCGACAAACGGCAAACATAAAAGTAATGGCGAAATCTTGAGAAAAATATAGAACATGCAATGCGTACAAACTTGATAATCTGAGGGATAAAGAAAAACGAAAGAAATAAACCTTAAATATATTTATTTAATTATTAACTCGGTGCTGTTTACCTTTGCCCTTTTATACAGAAACTACTACGAGTACCTAAGAGAAATCCTTTAATTGCAAATAAATTCGTGACCTATTGTAATATCGTGGATGGTTGTGACTGTATATGATTATGAGTTGGACTTTATGTATATATAGATATACATATAGTATTATTTTTTTTGATTTACACATTTGATCTATGAATTACTTACATCGAATAATTGATCCCAAGGCATACATAGTACTGCGCACACACATACAAGTTACGCAAAGAAAATATTGATGAGAATTTTAAAATACATATTTGAGAAAATTGCATTGAGTTTTATTTTATAAAGGAAATTAATTTGCGTATTTAATTGTTGCTTTGTGTTAGAATTAAATTAAAACAATAATTAAAGTGCATTACATTCAGCCAAATGTCAAATGTGCGCCGAACTGTTCTGTTAGTGGACTTCATTTTTTTTTTTTGTTAGGGTATTAAATTGCATGCGTACTTCGGCAGCCAATATAAAACTTATATAGTTAATAACATATTTTATTCACTTTCCACATAGATAAAATTAAGATTCTTGTTAACCTTTTCACTTTCATTGAGGCTGTATAAAATTTTTGCCATATATTATACTTATCGCTATACTCTTTTTAAAACGCAGTGTATTTTGAGTTTAAGTATTAATTGAACTGTTTGGGTATACAGGAAGGTTTGAGGATGGGCTGTACACTGGCTTAAGCTAGTGACTATGTTTATTCAGTTAATTGACTATATATATAAATATATATGTATATGTCACAAAATAACAATAACATAAAAGCACAACAATTGAGACAGGAAACGTTCTCTTAAATTATAGTTCTTGTTAACTGGATTCCATACAAGTTTTTGTACATATACTATAGACGTTGGTATAGTTCATTGTAGAAAAGGAAACAACTGTTTGTTGGCATGTTAAGTTTTAAGTAAAAGAATGCTTAATAGTAGAACAATCAGCTTATTTAAAGTTTAAAACATTTTCATAATTGCACACAATTCATTTGCTACAGCAATCAGTATCACAGTTGGATCAATTTTAAGAGTTACACCTGTACATTTATGAATAATGCAGATTTCTAGTTTGAATACTACAAGTTTTGCTTGGAATGGATATGGCTTTGTGCGCCCTGAGCACATACAATAAATATGTATATAATATATTAAATGAGCCCTAATTTATATATAATTTATTTATATCAAGACACAAAACAATAGATTCTCTGTTAATATATATGGTACAAATACAAGCACCTGACTTATTATATAGATTCTGCTCCAACAGCCTGGCTACATATGCAGAGTCCCACTGTCCACGCTGTCCACATGATGGGAACCACCCGCCAATCGGTGACTGCGGCGATGATATTGCCGCTGCTGTTCCCGGCTATCCAGCTCATCATCATCGATATCCCAGTTTTCGACGCGCAAGTGACGAGGCGCGATATGCGACGACGACTTCCTGTCTGAAGCTCTTCTGCGATTCAACATATTTTCCATACGTCCGTGCTTAAAACGAAAGTCCCTTTTATTTGCCATTCATCATGGAAGGAGTCGGCGGGAATACGTAGTTTTTGACAATTATCGTGGATTAGGCATGAGGAGTTGGGATTGATTACAATGAGTTTATGCGATTTCACATTTCGGATCGAGCATTAGGTTATATGTATTCGAAATGTGTGTGTCAATTGTTAATAAAGGATAGAGGATAGAGAAAATTACATTTGTTGTTGGGTTTTGTTGGTTTCAAAGTTATTGTTGCTAATAAGTAAATAATGTTACCAATTTCGGTATTTGATACTTAATATTTCTTTTCAAATTTTGCCTCCTAATTTAACGTAATCGTGTTTATTTGCTACTTAAAAAAAACACACACATTTTTGCTAATCAACTCAATTTCAATTCATGACTAAATAAATACGTAATTTAATCCAAGCATTTGTTGCTAAAAATATATATTTATAATACAAATATGCAATGCTTTGTGTTTTTGCTAACAAAAAACAACTTTAGTCGACTATTTAATACCCTGTGCTGTGTTCGTTTTTCTTTGTTTGTGTATAATTATTGCTTAACAATTAACTTTTAAGTATTCCCTGTAAACGGGCGGAAGACTCAGAGTCGGGCAATTGAGCCTGGGAAAATATCAAAGAGCGACCAGTGTTGGACAACACGCATTTTTCGACTGAACAGATCTTTAGCTTAGATTTATGTTTTTACTTGATACAAGTAAAAAAAAAACTTATTCGAGACCAATATACATTTTTGCCTTCAAATATATATAGAGCTGTTTTACGATTTGATATGAATCCACGTATATATATATATATATTTAAGTGATTAGTATAAGTTTTTGTTCGTTATTTTTGGCGCTAATTGCAACTAGTTTTCTAAAGGCTCGTGTTCTTTGTGAGTACAAATTGCAATAGATTTGCTGACTAATAGTTAGGCAATTAATAAAAGTTCAATCAAAAATGGCAGATACATAAGCAGTTACACACATGTGTGTCTGAACAGTTGGACAAGTGACTAACAGATTAATTAAATTAGGTGATTAGTTAAATGCAAAATGATCTAATAGCTAATAGCATTAGCTATATGATAAAAAGACGTCTCACAAAGTGGTGCAGACAACTACAAAACGAAAATTGCATACATAAAAGCAGGGACCGCAAGGAATATATATATATATATATATATATATTTATATATATATATATAGTATGACATTTACAGAGATATTATATCTTGTTCAATTTCCAAACGGTCCTTGCCAAAAATAAATAAAAATAGCTACTAAATAATAGAAAAATGCACAACAATTCAAATTGAAAATGTAGAGTAGCATATTTTTGGTTTTGCTCAGTTGATGCCAAATAGTTAACCAATCGATAGGAAAATAAATCCAGAAATATTGCAAATACATAGTGTTTATCAATAGATTCTCTCTGTCAACTGAATACTTACGAGGAGCGCGACTCTTCCATCACCTGTGAGGGATCGTGACGCTGTATTTCCGACTCACGCACAGCCTCGGTGAGCGACTTGAAAACGGTATTATGTATTCTACAAGCAATCGAACAATAATTAATAGCTGCCTATGCACCCAGATTTGTTTGGTGTCTCGCAACTTACAGCTTACAGATGACATCGATCAACAGGCTGGCGATGGGCACCAGCACTAGACCAAACCAAAAGACGGGCGTCGACAACAGTTGAGTGTCCATGCCCGCAAAGTTGCTGGCAAAGCTCAATCCTGGCCAAATGTGGCTATATATCAGAACGAACACAAACCAGAGCAGAATGGAGCCCCAAATGGCGGCATGCGTTAGCCAGGTCCAGGAGCTAGTGATGAGGCCAGCTTTCAAGCAAACAGTTACAATAACATACTGCAAATATACAAACAAGTTATTATAAAATTATAAATATTAAGTATAGTTATGTATACATATCCTCTTGCTTCATTTGAATAAATTCGTGCACCAACTCACCGTGTAGACCATATTGCCCAGCAGCAGATAGTCACTCGTTTTGCCATCCCCCCAAATGGCTTCCTCCTGGAATGCGAACAGTGGCAGCCAGAAGAGAAAGACCGAGTGCAGCAAAGCATTGAAAATCCAAATCCAAAAGACTCGCACATTGAAGAGTTTGGCATTCTGCGAGGGTTTATACAGCAGCGGATACTTAAGCATTGTGTCGGCCGTGCAGAACTTCTCAAAGAGGCCAATTGCAAATGGGGGCATGGCGGTGAAGAGAACGTTATACAGGCCAATGGTCCAGCGCTCAAACAGAATTTGGCCCGACCAGCCCGAATAGAGGGCGAACCAGAGCTCAATGACATATAAGCAGACATTTTTATAGAAACTATAGAGGATCAGCTTGCTGATGCGTGCATAATTCCAGGCGCCATGGACGAGAATCAAGCGACGCAAATATCGAAACTGGGCAATCGAGTAGTCGGAGGCACAGGATGCCTGCAGACCTTCCACGCCCGAAATGCCAATGCCAACGCTTGCCTTCTGTATCATGGCCACATCGTTGGCACCGTCGCCAATGGCCAGGGTAACCGCCTTGGTGCTTTGCGTAACCATCTCGACTACCTCGGCCTTTTGGATGGGCGAAACGCGACAGCAAATGACGACGCGGCAAATTAGGCACAACTCCTGGAAATCGCCGCGCATGTCACAGGTCAATGCATACTTAAGGGTCTTGCCATCGATGACGAGCGCCACATTCGCATCCTTGGCCGAGGTGCTCTTGAACTCGCCAATGTGCCGCAGAATGACATCACGAGTAGCCTGCAAAGCAAATTGAAATTATTGACATGTTTTTATCGCTGCACACAATGCAACTTACGTCCAGACTGCCCTCGTTGAGTATGATAATGTCCATGGTGTGTGTGATCAGCTTGCACGAGTAACCAATGTTGATGGCCGTTTCCTGCTTGTCACCGGTCAAAACCCAAATGTATATGCCCGCTTCGAGCAGGGCGGATATGGTCTCTGGCACGCCATCCTGTAATTTGTCCTCGATTGCCGTTGCGCCTAGCAGACGTAGATTGGTCTCGATTAAATTCGCGGAATCTTCCAGCTTGCTGTGGCGGTACTGCAATGATATCGACGCCTTGTGGTGTGTCTCGTTCCATTCCTGGTACACTTCTTCATCAATGTCGGCCACGGCCAAGCACAGCGTGCGCAAGCCCTCGGAGGCGAACTCCTCTAAATGCTGCAAAGTTGTCTCCCGGTATGACTGATCTCGCGGCGCGAGACGCTCGTATATGACTGAATCGGCGCCCTTGGTGAATAGCTTTATTTTACCCTCTGGCGTTCGCACAATGACCGACATCCGTTTCCGTGTCGACGTAAATTCGAGTACATTTAGTACCTGGAAGCGCATACGCTTCCCCAATGCATTTATCTCCACATAGTCAGGCGTGCGTGTGTCGAAAATGTAGCCAAACTTGCGTGCACCATCGACCAGAGCACGCTCATCGGGACTGGCGGCATGGTAGATAATGGTGCCATCTTCCTTTTTCTCCGGTATCACCGTATGGCACACGGACAACAGCACTAGAAAGTCCTCAATGTCCTTGTAGGAGTTCTGCCTCCTAAGTATATTCTGCACCAAGTCCGATTCCTCGGGCGTGCGTTCGGGCTGATAAATGCGCCTCGCTATGGAGCACTTCTTGAACACCATCACGTTCCGTGTCAGCGTGCCCGTTTTGTCCGAGAAGATATACTTAATCAGGCCAAGCTCTTCGTTGAGATTGGAGGTGCGCGCACTGGCCGGCATATTGGACTCTTCGTGATACATCTCAATGTCATAGTTAATGAAGATTGCCTGTAGAAAACGCACCAATTCGAGGGTGACCTGCAGCGATATGGGTATCAGATTGTTGTACAGAATGAAGAACGTCAGCAGATTATAGCCGAGGCTCATGCTCTTAAAGTCTCCAATGGCCAAATACCAGTCCGTTTGGGAATGTTTTTGCGTCCAAAACAAATTGCACAGCCCGCTCGTTATGCAGAGAGAGATCAGTATCATGAACAACATCAGGATCTGTGTGTTGGTCAGTTTGTCGACAGTGGATCGCTTAAGTGGCGCCGAGGTCGAGTTCTTCATCAGCTTTGTTTCGTGTCCCGAATAAACGACAATGCCAAATATCCAGGCCGTATTCCTTAACATAGCGCCACGCTGTAGCACCTGATCGCTGCCAAGTGAACAGGCACTGCAAAAGAATGAATCTTTGTTTTTAAATCGGAATCAATCAGCTATAGCAGAGATGCACTTACGGTTTACCATACTCCTTCAGCACGCCATTAAACTCGTACAATAGCCGGTTCGGCAATTCACATTCGAGCTTGCCCTCCAATTGCAACAAGTCTTTTGTTTCCAGTAATTTGGCTGTCGACGGCAAACCCTGTCGAATCTTCAAGTTCGTCTCGCCATCCAAATTTGCCGTTTCAATGAAACACATGGCCTGCGGCTCGCTGCAAAGATTTCAATACATCAAATTCAGATATAGTGTGTAATAATATAGATATATATATATATGTGTATATAGTGGCTGCTCACCTTGACGACAACAATATTAAATCGGCAGGAAAGAATGTATCGATGACCACCTTGATAATATCCCCAACTGTCAGCTCGGACCAGCGCACCGTGGTCCAAGTGTCATTTTCTAAGCGTTCAATCAATCGATGATTGATTTCATTATCTGCGCGATGTCGTTTCTGCAAATAAATATATATATATATATATATATATATATGTATATATATACCTCTCTGAGATGTCGCTTTCAACACATGTACTTACCAAATCCTCGATGATTTCCTTTATGGCGCTTACAGAGAGTATAAAGAGGAGTGGCACCAATGTGGTGTAGCGACCCGTTGGCGACACATCCGGAATTTGTTGTAATAATGCAATTAGTAAGAAAAATATATTGGAATATCGTCGGAATTGCTCAAAGAGGAACGACGGTATAAAGGTGAGGACACTGTGTGATAAATACAAAAGCATTTATTAATCAATTAGTATTAGAAATGGAGGTCATATCTTATCAGCGCTAGCCACGACCCTTAAATAGATCATAGCAAATAAATGCGCCGACTACTCTGCTGATAATCGTTGCCCATTCGCATTACTCACTTATATTTAGCCGTGGATATACGGTTATTGCAATATTTTGTGGGCTGTGGCGCGTTCAGCGTAATGACGCGTTTTTCCGAGTCATTCGCCTCGTAACCATTGAAGTGCGGAACGTCATCCTCATCATCTGGAACGATAAAGCAACAAATTTGTTAAAAAGAACTGCATATACGAAGTTGCCCAGCGTATGGGCAGGATTATTTAAAATCAGCTAAGCAACTATACATTATTTTTTGCACTTAAGTTAAAAATCAATCGGTGGAATACCAACACGATTTAATACCTTATTTTTTCACAAATTTTCCATATTTGCAGTAGACATTTTCTAAAACCTCGACTTTCCGCCGATCAATCAATCAATCAATCAGTCAATATGGATACAAATCTTACAGAGCCTTGCTTTCATTATAGATTTTTATTAAAACCAAAAGCAGCAGCCAATGTTTGCTTTAGTACAAATCATCGTCCTCCCAGTTGGAAAAGAAGAAATTGATAGCGATGGGGTTGCCCAGCGCATACTTTTTGGCAAATCGCTTGATGCTGAAGCAGGGCCGCCCCTCGTAGCTGCTGTTGGGTATGTAGGGCTCGTCAAAGTCCAGCTCGCAGTGCTGCCTGAAGGCCAGGAAGACGTAACGATGCTGGCCGGTCTTGGCGGGCGGACGGCTGCCAATGTAGCCCACCAGCGGCTGGCCAAGCACCACATCGCAGCCGCGTATGTTGCCGACCAGCCAGTGAAGCCATTCCCGTTTGGTGGGCGAGGCACGACTTGGGGCATCCGGGTCAATCATGGCCAGCGTGTGAAACTTGATAGGGTCTGCCATCCACCTAATGATTGGCTCGTTTCTCACTTTCAGTGGGGTTAGATGACAGCCCGGCTGGACAACGGTATCACAAGGATAGAGCACATCGATGATTATATGGGGCCTGCAGTTCACAACGTCTGGTATGATCCTGTGCTTCTTCATCAAGCGGCCCAGTTTAATGAGTGGATCCACCTCGACACAGGTTACAAACATGATGTTCGGAATTTTGAATATTCTAATTTTTGGAGCTAACTTTAACTAGCCTAAAAAGGTGACTTTAAATACGTAGGTACTAGAGCACATATTCACGGCGTTGCCCGGTCAAAGATGTTTTTTTCTTAATTTCTTGATTCCCCAAAGTGTTGAAAACAATGAAACTTTTCCACTTAGACACTGAGTTTGCAAAGCACTCCCCCTACTTCAACCCATTCTGGTGGATTTACCGAATATTCAGAGGTATACGCAGAGCTCTGTAAGTATTGCGAAACACTTGGAGACTGAGTTTGAAACGTACTTTCCCCCACTTTCACCCATTCGGGTGGATTCACATCTTCACAGGGATCTCTGAAAATGACTAAATGCACTAACGACTTCAACGTATACGCAGCGCTCTGTAAACATTGCGAAATACTTAGACACTGAATTTGAAGCGTACTTTCCCACACCTCCACCCATTCCGGTGGATTTCCAGAATTTTTACAATCATCTGTAAAAAAAACTAGGTGGGCTTGCGACTCCAACGTATACGCAGAGTTCTGTAACTATTGCGAAACACTTGGAGAGTGAGTTTGAAACGCACTTTCTCCCACTTTTACCCCTGCGGGTGGGTTCACGGAATCACTTCCACCCATCCTGGTGGATTTGCAGAATTTTCACAATGATCTTTGAAAAAAACTAGATGGACTTACGACTCCAACGTATACGCAGCGCTCTGTAAACATTGCGAAAGTTCATTCTGGTCCAGCGACGGCCGCACTGCCTCACGGATGGTCTCCGGCGTCGGCTTGGACGCTTCGTCACGTTCAAGATACGATTCGAATCGTCGTTGATGTCGCCAATAAGCTCCGTTGCGGCCGTCTCAATCGATTCCAGATCCGCTGCGTCCGTCACGTCCCTCTCCTCAATGCCCGAGCCGACGGCCTGAAAAGCAATGCTCTCCCTGCTGCCTGCCTTCGTTTTCAGTATGCCCTCCAGGTTGATTGTGCTTGTGACCAAATGCTCTACTGCCTGCTCGAGCAAGCCACAAGTGGGCGTGCCAGTGGGCGTTTAAGGTGCTTCACAGAGCCAGCGCTTGCGCTCTTAATTTTGGCCACATTTCGTTCAAATGCCGTTTGCTCGGGCGGAATAATTTCTTCAACTCGCATCAACTTTGACATTTTGCCAGGTACATCAGAAGTTTAAATTGTTCTATATTCAGGTGTATATATGATGCAAGAATTGGAGTTTTTAGCTAGGTAGACTTGAAGGAACTCGCGACAGATTCAACACTTGGCTCCGACTCACTCACTCACGGCCAAGTGCGTGAAAAGTGCGCACTATCGATTTGTCGCACGTTGAACGCAGCGACTGCCACGTGATGCACTCGACAATTGTGCCACAAACCGTTGCAACTAACACTAATTCTTCACAAACAAACAGCAATTGCCAAATATTGCAAAATATGTATTTGCATACACACAATTTAGCTGCACACACACACACACACACACGCACACACACAGAGAATTTTCCACCGAATTGTTGGCCCAGTTTGTTGCGTGCTGCGTGTTGTGCTCTCTTGCAGCTTAACGTTGCGACTGAATCCAACACGGGAGAGCCGAGCCGGACTTGGCCACGGTAGGTAATAATGAGCGAAACGTTCTAGGCGCTCGGGGTCGGCCCTGGCGGAGGCGATTTGCGTCGTTCTGATTTGTATCCTTTGGGGTGTGTCGCAAACCCTTGAAACATGCTCTGCCCTTTAGTCAATAGCATGGGCATAAACAAGGGGTATAGCGCAGCTGTGCAAATGCATGAAACAGCTTGTGGAAGGCAGCATCATCAACAGTTGTGCGTCTCGGTTCACGTTGAATTCATTTTGCAACACATTTCAACAATATTTCACACTTCGAATAGCCACATTTGAGAGAAACTGATTTGTGGCATATTCACACGTTTGATTTTTATCTTTAAGTTCTACAATATTTTCAAAGATTAGACCCGAAGGACTGTAGACTGTATTGAGGTATGGGATAAGCTTTTTGAGACTAGAATAAATGTAGGTTATGGCAGCTCATCTGTGAGTACAGGGTATCTCGTAGTTGGGCACTCGAATGAGCTTCTTTGTATTTGGATATCTGGCAACTGTAACTAGCCGTCGTCCCTGGACGGTATTTACAAAGAGAGTGCATTTCTTAGCCGCATTGGGCCAATAACGATTGAAATCTATAAAATTGACTAGACGTGCGTGCTAGACTAGCAGCTACCCTGCACTTATTCTTCTCTATGTGTAAAACTGTTAATACTGACTGACTGACTGATTGACTGATAACCTGAATGACTGACTGAGAGCTACAATTTTCACTGTAGTTACCTGAAGACGGGCTTTCGACAAATTCCACCCGCATGTGTGGAAAAATCGTGAAAAAATTTGCATGTTTACCATACGATCGGATTCAAACTCAATTTGAAAGATCTTTGTTCAACTTGAGGTGTTTTCCACTTTTCGAAGAAATGCCTTTTTCCTTGGTGGAAATGGAGATCAAAGATTTGGTGGGTGACATTGCGTTTCACACTTTTCGCAATATCAAAGCTTCCCCGGTGGAAAGCGCGATTCTAAGAGTTGATTGAAACTTATTTTTAAAGCTCTACATAAGAACTTAATGAATATGTGTTTCAGCGATTTGGCAAATTCCACCCGCAACAGTGGTAAATTGGCGGAAGCTGTTTTATTTACCGTCCGTTCGGATTTAAAATCGTTTTAAAAGATCTTTATAAGAACTGATTCCACCACTTGGTTTTTTATGTGGAAAACAAGATGGGTTGATGTCAATTTACCACTGGAGTGTACCTAGTGGAAAGATAATATCTATCTATATATCCATATCCCGCATGTTGTACATCTGTACACAACTATCAACTCAACACTATTTAACTGCCTTATTTGACTTTAGATTGTTGTCTCTGGCTTAACGATAAGATTACAAAAAAGATAAGAACAAATAATACTAATACAACTGCAGTCCTCAGTAGATGTAAGTTGACAAAGTGATTCAGACTCTCGGTCAACTGAACAAGGAGGTACTTAGCTTGTTTAAGGGAGTGTCACCTAAAACCTGGGCAGTTAGTTTAAAGTATACCTGAACTGTTGGTAATAATAATAAAATAGATAGATATACACCTTCACATTTGCGCTTCCTCAGGCCCGTTCTCTCCAGGAACTTTCGCCGGGTGGTCGAGAACCAGCTCGGCTGTGGCTTGGGCTCCGTCCGTTCGCTTTGGAGGCGCTGCGGCGCTATGGAGGCATCCACTTCTGTTGTGCCCGCACTGCTGGTATCGGAGGACTCCTCGTCTGGGCGTCGTGTATTGGTTCCCGCATCTGGGGCGAAGCTTGTGGGTCCCGTTGTCGCCGTGTGTCGCAAGGCCTCGCCCCTCAGCCGGCGCAGGCATTCCTTGCACCACAGGCGCAGCTGTGCCGGCACAGTTGCCACTGCTCGCGGATTGTGGAAAACGTAGCCGGCACCGGTGCCGATGCCGGATGCATTAATCTCGGTGGAGCTCGGATCTGCAGCCGCTTGTGGACGGCGTGTGTGACTGCCCTTGGGCTTGTTGTTGCCATTTGTATTATTCCTATTGGGATCTGTCATGTTGACATGGTTCTTCTATATGCTATTTTGTGTTTCTCTCCAAATTCAACGATGGCTTCGATGGGTTTAGTTTAGCTCGCACACACGAAATTTGACTGTACTTCCGATTTGACATTTAATTATCATTTTCAAATACCCTTTCGGGGCGTGCCTTTACATATGCTTTTGTTCTTTTCAATGCCTACTTTGGTTTGACGACTAATTATTCACACATTAGGTATTGATTTTGGTCAAGATTCATTAAAGCAATGCGACGACATTCACCCTGGTAAAAGAGTCAACGACCTTCCACATAACATTAGGGAACTACTCAGCACTGTTAACCTGTCTGTCGACCATTCACAAATCCCAAGTAAACACTCACATTTGCGCGTGTCCAAAAACATGCATGGAATGGATTGGTATGGTCTATCCGGGTCTGTCCTTTGGCGTGTTTACGTTAGCTACAGTAAACACTCAAATATAATTAAGCCCTTTCAGAGTTACTCAAATAACGCAAATATGCGCTGCTAACCTTAATGCATTGCTTAAATATTTAAAATTAATAATTACTGTAAACGTGGCGACAAGTGTTTAAGCATTGCACAAATAAATTATAATCAATCAGAAAACTTAATTATTTAACACACTTTCAGAGCAATTGGTTAAAGAAGAAGGGGCATTACTTTAGAAGGAGAAAAAGTTCTTTTCGGATTGATCAAAGATTAAATACTATCATATGTGTGATATATTTCTATATTTAGTCAGCCGACGATTTGTGAGAGTTTATTGGGGGTTTATAGGGGGTTTATTGGGGTTTATTGGGGGCTTATTGGGGTTTTTGGGGGTTTATTGGGGTTTATTGGTGGACAAATAAATCACAATCCAAAATCTTAACTATTTAACAGATTTTCAGAGCAATTGGTTAAAGAAGAAGGAGCATTACTTTAGAAGGAGAAAAAGTGTTATTTTGACTTGGTCAAAGATTAAATACTCTCATATGGCAGATGTGTGGTATGTGTCTATATTTAGTCAGGCGACGATTCGTCGGGATTTAATGGGGCTCGTTCCGGAACCCGTGTGCTAAATTACAGGGAATATATCAATACTAGAGCAGCTAAGCAGGTGGAGGCCCCAATTGGGATTGCATGCGGAGGGTCGAAATTGATCATAAATATTAAAAAAGGCGCCGCGCTGGCCTGGCCTGGCCTGGCCCGGTCAGAACGTTGTGAATTTTCGTAATTACAGATGACATTTGTGCCTGTACAAGGCCGCGCGTATGTTTACAGAAAGTAAGCCCAATTAATAGTAAGTTCTTTACGTTGTTAACTTTCAAAGAAATCCAAAAATAACAGCAAAAGCTGATGGAGTCTGATCAGAACTGGCAACGTTCGGTCGCCCGTCTTTATTCCGCTTCTATAAATATCAGCATAAAATAATACATATTCTCTATGTATATATGGGCGCATATTTTGGATTCATTCCAAACAGCTTTACTTGCATATTTGTGTTCGCTATTCAAGCATGTCCACTAAAAATACGCATTAAAATTGCAATTACTGGTTTCTGTTGAGTAAAACTGGGCTAATACAAAATTAGCAACAACTCAACTGGCTCGAAACAGTTGCAAAGTTGCCTCAAAAGCTTCAACCTGAGGTTGATTCACCAATCAGTTAACGCTAAATGACATATTTCACAGCAGCACAGCTCACTGTACACATACATATATACATATTTATATACACATACATACATACATGTATATGCATATAGTATATACACATGTACCTGTACAGTCAACACTTGCGCAAACATTTAACACTAAGAAAAAGCAAGGCAATGACAACACCAATCTACAACACGTGTAAATTTGAATGGGAACTTTTCGCTCCGTTTTCGATGAACTAGTTCATTGAATCGTGAACCAAATTAAACGTTTCACGTACTTCAAGGAATCAGTTGTTATTCGAAGCAGCTTTTAAGTTGTAAATATTTTATTTAATGTTGTGATAAATTTAATACGCCAAAAAATGTTTTTTTTTAAATTTATAATGTAAGCAAATACACAACAGCAGCTTTTTAACTTGAAAAATGTTTCGGTTCACGATAAGGAACTTCACTATTTTGCTTAGTATTCGCTTTTCTGTTCATGAAAAACTCTTAAACTAGTTGTATACGCGCATTTGTTTTTAAAAATTTAAAGTACAATGGAACTTAACGAACTCTAATCAAAATATTTGCCTTGAATACTCTCTCGCTCCCTCTCTTTCTCGCTCTCTCTCCGTCTCTCTTTCTCTCTCTCTGCATATGTATATATATACTACTTGTCAACAATCAAGAAATTTAGTATGGAATATACCGATGCCATTTATGGCAAGCCCACAGCACTTTTTAAAGGTTTTTCGAATACGGGTACTACACACAAGTAAAGGAAATTTGTCATCAGTTCGAAAATTACCTATTTGCATACACATACACATGCATATGGCCCGCATAGGTGCATGCGTGTGTGTATGTGTGCGCGTGTGTGTATTATATCATTGTGAGCAAAGCTTGGCTGATTGCAAGGTCCGTAACAGTGTTGCCAAACGCCATTTAAAGATGTAGCCGAATCAAATGTTAAAAAAACTACTACTAACTTTCTTAGCAACAATTTACAGTTGAAAAGGTTTTAAGTTATTATCAGAAAACTGGCATAAAAAATCCTAATTAGTTGCCCTCTGAAAAGTGTCCAATTTAGCTTGAAAATAGCTAAATTGACAATGCTGGTCCCAATATATATATATATGTATCTATATATATATGTAGCTCAGCAACAACAATAGTTGTTATTGTCGACAATTGTAAAAAACGAATCAATGGCAAATTATTGTCAATCGAACAATAATTGTCTAGCCGCAGCCGGTCACATTGTTTGAGAAGTGGACGGAAACGGCTGATCCAAAACAAAATCAAATATGGAATATAATTTAGAAGCGATAAAAATGAAGTTGGGATTCTTATTCATGATAAAGCATATGTAGATCGAGCAAAACTTGCAGATTCAAAAATATATTTTCGAAAAAATAAATTACCCAGACATGCTTGATTTGGGATATTTTACAAATATTTTCCGCTGCTGCTTACATAAAAATGTGCACACATTTATTATTTAAATATATTTTCCCACTTCTATAATATATGAACATATGATGACGTTTTTCTTTTATTTTTTTTTTTTTGAAACAGCATTATAATTATTTTGAAATTCAAACGTAACCGATGTATAAATAAATTGGAAAAAAAAATAATATACACTGCATTTGGCAAGCATTAAATGTATAAAAATACGAATATAACAAGAACTTATATATTCCATGACATTTCGTGAACCTTTAATATTTCATGCAATGCAACAGTTTCAGACAATTTACCTTCCGCACGTAGTTTATGTTTACTTTCTGCACAATATATATTCAACATATTTGATTCATTGAAATAGTGGGAAATTATTTTCACCCTTTCCAACATTTATCAAACATCAACTGAAATCTGCAACGCAAGGCTTGCATTGAATTTACAAAAAAAAACAAACTGTAAATAGCATACGAAAACAAAACGCTGATAAACAGGGGGAGGCAATATCATTTAAAACAAACCCCGAAAAAAAAACACGAGGAAACTAGTTTGGACGACATTTGTGTACACACACACATAGCCAATATTTGTATATGTATGTATATTTATATATATACACATGAGAAAACTACAATTACAATAATGCAACAATGGAAAAGAAATAAACGGCAAGAAACGCTAAACAAAATAAAAATAAAACAAGACAATCGCCGCTGACATTTTCGCGCGAGAGAAGAAGGTGTTGGATAGAGTAAAACAGAATTAATAGAGAAGGCGCCAACCCACACAATCTTGAATATACGTAAACACACAATTTGCATGCATGTGTGTGGTTGTGTGACTGATTCTATCAACATTAGATTGGTCATGGATTTAACTTATCTACACACACACACACAACTATACAAAACGTGGCGCATAAGTAACCAACGTTAAGCCGCAACTAGTATTACCAATACCATTGCATATGTATTGCATGTACAAGTCATATGTGAATAACTGTTGTCGTCAAAAGCTCTGTAATTTACATTTATCTTTCAATGCCGATTCACTGGGTATAGAAAATCAAAGTATTTAAGGGGGGCATGCTTAAAGGCATTGTTCCAAAACAGGATTTTATCGCGTATCCAAATACGTTTCTACGAAACACAATGTATTTATTATTCACACCAATTAAGCACGACGAGTTTGTTTAGCAGTAATAACGCGATTCACGTAGTTAACGCTCGTGAGTTTAGAAAGCAACTGAACAAATGCCGCCATTGACTAACCTGTGAGCGCTCAAGAGAGAGCAACACATATGGATATTGCTGAAGAGCGCTAAAACACCGCAGATTTCACCAGCTGAGCGGCGAATTCACCACTAACAAAACTGGCGCAAAAATGTCAATGCATTCAAAATCACAAAGCCACCACACTAGATTACACTAACAAAAAATGTATGCGCATTTTTGCGCTGTTGCTGTTATTTCACTGTTAAGCACAATTGATTCTGTTGTTAGCCCTTGGTGTAGTACTTGTTTTAAAACATAGTTAATCTTGCTGATTTCGCTCACATAAGATTTATGTGGGACAAATTTTCAAGGTAAAAAATTATGTTTGATTGCTAGTAACGAAAAATAAAATATTTGTTGCCGCCCCCGGGTGGACTCGAACCACCAACCTTTCGGTTAACAGCCGAACGCGCTAACCGATTGCGCCACGGAGGCACTTGTTGAACTGGTCGATACAATAGCATTTAGTACGTCTGCTGAAAAGGACTCACATTTTTATCCCTTGCTTCTGCCTTAAATGTGCTGGATTGATTTAATATTGTTAAGCGAAATTCTTTTTTAATATATCAGATAATAATTTGTTATAATATTTGTTTAAATTATTATATTCTTAAATCCACACTATAGATAGAAAAAAATGACTAAAGTTAAATTTATCTATTGTTTACAGTTGTTGCATATTTATTAAATACCTTTTTAAAATAAAAAAAAACTATTGTCAGAAGTGGGATTCGAACCCACGCCCTCAGAGAGGACCAGAACGCTCATACGAACCCCTGTTTGAGAGGCAAGATTTATAACCTTGAGTCTGGCGCCTTAGACCGCTCGGCCATCCTGACACTTGGTAACAGTCTGTCGCAAATCAAACTTATATGGTACGAGCGAGTGTGGAAGCAGTAAACTGTTATCATGCGCAGCAGCTGCCGCTGTAATGTTATTGTGTTTTGTTTTAGCCGTACCCGTGTTTCGTTACCTGCTCAACGTAAAAAATAAACATATCACAAATAAATAAAATTGCACACCTTAATGTGTATATATATATATTTTTTTGTTTAGATTAACATAGAAATGCATCTATTATAGAATACATCAATGCGAATAATAGCTTTTTATTTTTGAACGTAAAATCAGTTTTTTGCTGCCTGTGCCCCACATTTATACTGGCCCATTAGCTCAGTTGGTTAGAGCGTCGTGCTAATAACGCGAAGGTCGCGGGTTCGATCCCCTCATGGGCCAAGTTTATATTTTTTTTTTAATTTTTCACAACAGTTTAAAGGTATCTCAGAGCATATAAAATAGTTTTTTATTGCTCGTATGTGTACTCAAATGAAAGGAACCGGAGTACACGGTCACATGTAAAGACATTTTCATTGATTTTTTTAAGCAGCGACAAACCTGAAGCAGCCTCAAACACCACGGGAAACCGAGTCGTTAACTACCTCTATCTCTATATTATATGGACATGAAAAATAGAGTCTGAAAAGCTTTTTGCAATGACTGGAAAATGTCAACGTATCCGGCACAATCACAGCAAGTAATATACTTTCATGTCGGGCACATTAGGATATAAGGTCGGTCCCAACCCCCACGACGGTGATGTCATGAGAATGAAGTAAGAGAAATCCAAGCAAGTACGTTAATGCTGAGACATTGGTGATCTCAGAGGCGCAGCCCAGGTCAAATGTCATTTAATTTCTTATCTAAAAAGATTGCTGCACTAAAAGGTTTGCCACCAAACGCTTTTAATTACATTTCCAAGCCGGGCCCCAGTAAAGTGCAACAGTTGGGGAATATATAAAAAATTGTACTTAGAAAGACATTTTCTGGTTGAACAAATAGAACTATTTAGCAACCAGCTGTTTTTATATCACAAGTAAAAAGCCCTTTCACAATTCAAATCAAATAAAATGAATACAGGCACTTCGAAACTGGGAACTGGAACAAAGACGATGGGCTGTCCAAAGTCGATACTCATCCTCAAGGATGCGGCTGTGGACAAAGTCAAGGGTAATGGACCGAAACAGTCCAAAAAGCACGTAACCTTCGATCGTTTTACGAAATATTACTCATATACGGAGAATTGGCAAGTGAAACAGGAGAAAACGTGTCCGCTCTCGAATGATGATTGGGTAGCTCTTAAATATTTATGCTTTACATTTTACTAACAAGCTGCCTTTTAGGATCTGAATGAGGAACAGCTTAATGGAGTATCCGCCAGGGGAAAATGAGGGCAACGTTTATGAAGTTTATATTTTATATTAGTTGATTACGTAATAAATTATAGAGACAGCCCAGTCTACAAAGCGTGGCCGGAACCAGCAAATGTTTTTATGGAGGCTACGTGACAGTTGACGAGTTCTTCAATAAACTACTTCCACTTAGGGTTAATTGGCGCCTTTTTCTGAGGGACAAGCTCTATAGTCACTAAATAGCATATTGTAGTTGTTATTTGAAAAACCTATTTTGATTTTCGTTATGTGAACGAAACTCTATTAGTTTTGCCATGCTAGCAATATGAGTTAATATTTCATCAACAACTTATTACTAAGTATATTATATGCTAGCGGGATAGCCGCGGGCAAGGCCGCCCGTGGCACGTATAAAATAAATGTTCTCAAAAGGCTTTGAAAATGATTTTGAAACTGATCGGACGGCAAATAAACAACTTTCATACAAACGTTTTCCCCCATTTCCACCAATAAGCAATACATTTTTGGAAAAGTTTGAAACACCCCGCAAACGAATTTGAACAAAGAACTTTGAAATTGAGTTTAAGGTCGATCAGATGGTAAGCCAAAAAGTTTCATACAAACGTTTTTCGCGATTTTTCCAATACTTGCGGGTGGAATCTCCCGAAGGGTTAAGGTAACTACAGCTTCAGCTTCCTAGCTCTTACGGTTTGGGCTGTGCGTTGATCACCAATCAGTCAGTCTGTCAGTCAGTCAGTCAGTCAGTCAGTCAATCAGTCAGTCAGTCAGGACAAACAGTTTTATATATAGAGATATAGCTGCCATAGGATAAGACTATAGATTCTGTTTTTGTACGATCAACTTTATTGTTTTCGCGATATTTGAATCAAACTCTAAAGCTGAGTTACTTCTTTGATGGATACAAAATCATACTATGAAATATTTCTGCTGTGGGAACAATTAACAATTCTGTGGCTGGGCATAGAAATAAATCGCTGACTGCTTTAAGTCTCAAGGGGTGTTAAATATTTAACTAATTACTATCTTTATATATGTTATATATAACAAGCAACAGCCTTTTTCTGCATGTCTTGGCATTTACGACAGGCAAAACCCAAGCACAACAGAATGAGAGCTTGTTAGTTTTGATTACAGGACCATAAAATCAAAAGATAATGACACTAAATAATTGTCAATATGATAGAAATTAGAAATAGATGTGAATTACAGAAATCCTGAGTCAATATATATATATATATATATATTTCCTGCCAAAATGTTAGAGATATATAATATAAAGATCGTGAGCCAATTTATCATTTTGGTAAGATTTTGCTTTCTGAAAGACAACCGGAAATATCGACGCAGGTGGGCCTAGAGTTTATCAGTCTGAAGTGAAAGACTTACGGCTGTAACTGATGATTATTTACAGGGGATTGTAAATTTAGTGGGGAGTGTGCGTCAATAACAATATCGATAGGGTTAATCAGCTGCAAAATATATATATAGAGTAGACCAGCGATTTGTATGCCATTGGCAGACCCAAGTTTGGACAGTAAAAATGTATTGCAAGACCTTAATGGTGCTACTCGCTCTGCTGGCCCTGGCCAGTGGAGCCATCATGCCGCTGGGCCTCACTCCACAGCCGGATGGACGCATTGTGGGCGGCTCGCCGGCTGCAATTGGCGCGCATCCTTGGCAAGTTTCGCTGCAGCGTTCGGGCGCCCATTTCTGTGGCGGCAGCTTGATCAGCCGGAATCTGGTGGTCTCCGCCGCCCACTGCCTGATCAAATCGACCGTGACAGTGGCCAATTTGCGTGTGCGCGCTGGCTCCAATTATAGATTCTTTGGCGGCACACTGAGCGCCGTGTCCGCCTACAAGGTACACGAGGCCTACAACAGCAGCGCAAAGATGTACGACATTGCTCTGGTGCGGCTGAAGACCAAGCTCAAGCTGGGCACCAATATCAACACCATTCCATTGGCCAGCAGCACGCCTCAACACGGCGCAGCGGCCACCTGCACCGGCTGGGGATCGACTAGCTACCAGGGAGCCTCCTCCTCCACACTGCTGTACATCAACACCCGCATTGTGGGTCGCACGGAGTGCGCCAGCTCCAGCTATGGCTATGGCGGCACGATCAGGGCGACCATGTTGTGTGCGGCGTCTAGCAATAAGGATGCCTGCCAGGGTGACTCCGGCGGACCGCTCGTATCGGGCGGCAAGCTGGTCGGCATCGTGTCCTGGGGCAGAAACTGCGCCCTGCCCAACTATCCGGGCGTCTATGCCAATGTGGCCGAGCTCAGCGCTTGGGTCGCCCAAGCACAGAAAACAATTTAATATCATTGAGAAACAATTTAAGTCGTGACTAATTTACTATCAAAAGGTCAGCTCTATAGTTTATAACTATTTCGTATACTAATAATAATAAAAGTCAAGAGAATGCAGAAATCAGGGCTCTCCAGCTAAAATCTTACAGCATCTTCAGCATTTGGCAAAGAAATTCTCATTCGCACTAGATTTGAGTAGCTCAGAGCTAAACCCGAGTTACTTTAAGATTTCTCTGGCATTTGAGTCACTTTTTTCCAAACCGAACCCACATCTTGAACAGATCAGGACAAAACTAGATTTTCCACTGCTTTAAATCTAGAAAGCTTCATTAGAAAATAATATTTGTAGGGAAAAAACTCTTTTATTATTTAAAGATATCTTGAAAAAAAACGTTCAACTATGCTTCTGCCATATATGATAAATCTGTTTTCAACATCGGATTACTATTTATATATATAGCTTCCATAGGAGCAATTAGCTAATTGAATGAGACATATTTAAAATCTGATAAATATCTGCAAAGTTCTTCAAACTAAACCCACTTAAAGACATCTTTTCTTTCTTGTATTCATCCTGATTCCTGGCTATCGACTCACCTTCGTATTCCTTGCGTTTTCTGCGTAGGAATGATGTGGTCATGCGCAGGCCGCGTGCTGCATTGGATAAGATGGAGGCTCTGGAGTCCTTGCGATGACGCGACTTGTGCCTGGAGCCATTATCGCCGCCGGCTCCGGCTCCGGCTGCAGCCGCTTGACAGGAGGAGAGTGTGCCCGCCACCGAGTTGGAAAGCGGCGTGATGGGCGTATTTGGTGTGTCGGAGTCGATGAAGCCGAGATTGCTATTGGCACTGTTTAGGTGTATGCTGGTGTGGCTCAGAACGGGCAGCTTGCCGCTCAATGAGGCCGCCAGCTGCTCATCCAGGCCGTTGGTCGTCTCCTGCGCCTGCAGATGCTCCAACGATTCAAAGTCCCGATTAATTGCCGGCGGCATCGAATGGCGAAACCAGGACTCCTGCCGATGCTGGGCTGCCCGCTGTTGCCGCCGTCTCTGGCTGGGATTGCAGCTGGAGGTGGTGTTCGTTCTGTTCAGCTCCACTGAAATGGTGCGCGTGTTTCGGCTGTCCTGTGGAGCCTGCAGCTCCAGACTCTGGCGCTGATAACAGCCGGACATGTTGTGTGTAGATTAGGGGGGGAAGGGGGTCAGAACCCCAAGGCACTTAATAAATAGCACAAGTAAAGCGTCGTTCAAGGCACCTTTAACGCAGCTTGTTGTTCATTAGATCATATTTCAGTTATATAAGGTCTTTAACCTCTTCCGGGTGGGCACTGTGTGTGGGGCGACTTTAAAAGACGGCTAACAATAGCCTTGAACTTAAGCTCTGACATGTGTTTGAGAACCAAAACAACTGACAGCCACAGCCAATGCCAAGAACTGGCGCCCTTTCGGGCCGCCGTCGCCGCCGCCTTTCCAGACTAATTTTTAAAACGAAAGCAATGCCAGCTTTCGACCAAAATGTATCTACTTGCTTGCAGTCAAAACATCAAAAATTTATAATATTCGAAAAACATATATGTAGTTTATTCCCGTCACGCACATGCAGTCGCTGACAGCGAATACTATATATGGCGGGGTTGGGCGGGGAGGTACGTGTTATATGCACTAACAATCAGATTTGTTGATTTTCCAAAAGGCACTTTACACATCTCTTTTCTTCAGACAGTTAGTTTGTTCATTTCATTTGTTATTCGTAAATGCACAAGTTAAAATTAGCGAAAGCCTTCAAATTATCGAACTGAGTGCAGTTGGCGGCTTAGTTAGTACAACCCACTTTTATTTCATTTCGCACTGTCTGCCGATATAGATGTATGCTATATCTACATTAGTTCAGATCAGCTCTGATTTTCGCGTTTTTAAGGGGCGGCACAGTTAATATTTATTTATTCCATATTGCTCAGGCATCCGCCCAGCCAAATGCGTCCACTACGTGCAAGAGCCGAAAGCCAACTGCGGGCAAGCCACAAAAAAGGACACTCAATATTTTGTCCTTCGTGTGGGGCTCGCTTGCACGAAGCCGAAGTGTAAGTTGTCAACTACGAAACGGCAGCAGGTCGTGACATATAAAACATATAACCGAAAATCAAAACAAAAGTGTATTAAAGAGTACAATATATTTCTTAAAATATGCAAAAAAAAAAAAATAAATAATTAAGCAAATGAAACTTTTTATTGATTTCCATTGCATGTTAGGTCAATAAAAAGAAACCTCTATTTCAATACAATGTCAAGCGTTTATGTTATATGCCGCCTTGGATCTCCCGTAGACAATACGGCCCATTAGCTCAGCTGGTTAGAGCGTCGTGCTAATAACGCGAAGGTCGCGGGTTCGATCCCCCCATGGGCCAGTTCTCTTTTTTTTTATACATTCATAAATGAAAATTGTAGTTACCATACTCTTAATATATATTCTTAAAACTAGCACACATAGTAGCGTTTCACATGACAACAATCTTATCAAAAGTACCGCAAATACAAAATGTGTTACAGAAATACTGTTCATTAGTTCATTATTAGATATCTATCATGTTTACCTATGAATCACTTTGAGACTGTGTTCCTTTCACACACACACAACAGTATTTTTAGATAACTGATAAATGTTTACTTACGTGGTTGCAAAAGACCGGCAGACTCAGGCCTGGAGTATCGACTTTGCCTAGGTGCGGGTGCTGCTGTGGCATCCACATCTTCCTCGTGTAGCTTATAACGGGACACCATGTGTGTGTGTAGGGCTTCCGACAGAGATTAAAGCAACTGGTGTGAACAAAAATATCACACAAGCGCACACACATACAAACACGCGCGAACGAACGTAATAATACGAAACTACACCGATTCTGCGTAACTAATGCACTTTTGGCTGTTGCTATTATCTTAAGCCCATTTTGCTATTATTTTAATTATTGATAAGCCGAAACAAAAGAAAATAAAAACAAACACACACGCGCAGGAATGAGATGTAAACAGACTGGCAAATAAATAGCCAGATGCAGAACATTACGCCAAACTGTTAATAACAGTGGGACAAATGTAAGGGCCGTAAAACTGCCGATAGCTGCTGCTTAATAAATACTTAAAATATCTTCGAATAGACTACAATTTGAAATTAGTTAAAGAACGCTTTATTAAAAAGCATGTAGTTTATATCAAAAACTTGAAAACAGTTAATTAACTGAAAATCATTGTGTTTAATAATGGTAACAGAGCTTTTGCCGAAAACAGCTGTTTTTAACATAACTGATTATGCTACTTAACAGAAGCCCTACAAGTGCTAAAATCTTTTTAGATTCTGGGCCACAAAGACAAACATCTGGCAACGCCAAATACAAAATACGTAAATGTTATCATTTAAACGACCGACCCGCGAATACCGTAAATACCAATTACGAACCAATTTTTAAAACGAACTACAAATGTATTTTATTCTATTGCATAATGGTACAAAACGCTTAGGTCTATTATCTTTACAGATTATACAAATTGTACAGCAGAAAAATTAATTCAAAACAAATAAATCATAGTATTATTTCAATATCCGTTCCAATTGTTAACTGAAAACGAAAATTCATACCAAAATTGAGGATAAAAAAGAGATTAATATTAATTCAAGCAAAATATTATGTTTAGTCTTTTATTTGTTACAGAACATTTAGTTTGATATGGCAAGAAATGGCATTCGGCATCAGGGTTATCCAAGGGTTATTTCTAGCGAGCTATATGTGTTTATGATACTGTTCAGAATCGGTTAGTAATGCTCTTAATTAACTATGTATTTTAAGGTCATTCAATATGAACGAATGTGTGTATGTGTGTCTGGTTAACTTAATACCAGTTAGGTGCAGTTGGTGGAAACTTGCATTTTGTTACATATACATTATATATATTTTTATTATACACAGTCTTTTGAAAAAATGCAAGTATTAATAACTCGTTGCTTTCGTGCCTTATATACAGACATTTACAAGAACATTTAAAAGAAACAAGAAAATTAGTAAAAATGAAAGAGGAAATTGTAAGAAATCAATGGTATTTGTGAGCCCACTCGAAAATGATAATCAAATCAAATCAAATCAATTGTTATAACACATTCTCCATATTCGAGCGAACATTTCGCAGTACATTGTGCGTCTTAAGTATTTGATTTTTAATGTCCTTCTCGACTTGTGCTTTAGCTTTGTTAACCACACGTAACTTTTCATAGGTGTCTTCAAATGCGCGCTTGGTGCGTATTAGTTTACGCCGTAAATCGGCATTTTCTTGCTCTACCTTGGCGCAGTCGTGGATGGGCGGCAGCTCCCCAGTACTCGATGCAACAGCCTCTGTGTCGGGTGAAAGGTCTGCTGTCACAGGGAAATCTTCTTTATTTTTGTACAGTATTGTGCGCTTCACACACTTACCCTCCTTCTCGTCCAAAATATCAGCGGCTTGCTGCGAATTATGCTCACCTAGCTCCACCGTCTTAAGCAAGGTGCGCTGCGCATTGGATAGCTCGACGCTCAGGACACGACCAGTATCACTCTCTATGCCCAGATCCGGCGAGGGATTATTAATGCGGCCGGCTCTCTGGTGAGCCACACGCAGCGGCACCTCCTCGGACGTGTAGCCGGACTGGGAGACATCGCTGGGCTGTGGGCACTGATGCTGCCGTTGCTCCTCCTGCAGCTGTACTAATTGAACCTTAAGCTCTTCCAGCCGTTTCTCCAGCTGCAATTTGTCATTGTAGGCCTTGGTGCGCTCCATGATAGCCTTGGAAGCCTGCAGCGTGCTTTCATCCAATTCTTTTTTAAGCGAACGCGCTGCCAACTCATTTTCAACGAGCGTCTGCTTCAGCTCCTTTTCGTTGTCCTGATAGAACTCCAGCGAACGTTGCACGTCGAGCAGCTGGCACTTAAGCTCCTCATGCTTGGACACCGCAATCCAGTCGCGTTCCAATGCCTCCTGATGCAGACGCTGCTGTGCCTCGAAACGTTGTGACGCCTCCAACTTGAATTGCGCCAGCTCGTTGCGTGCTTCAGCGAGCGCTGTCTTATATTCATTTTCCATTTCCAGTATTTTCTTTTGCGCTTCCTGCAGCTCAAGCTCTGAGATTTGTGCATCCGCCTGCAGCGTATTGTGCATCATTTGCAGCTGTTCCAACTGCTGCGTCTTGAGTTCAATTCGAGATTGCAACTCGGCAATTTCCTGATCCTCTTGGCTGCCAATCGCACGCAGATCCGCGTGCAGCGTCTCGTTTTGTGCACGCAGCTGTTCCAGCTGTTGAGTTAATTCAATGACACGCAGCTGCTCCTGCTTGAAGCGGTTGTCCGCGTCCACCAGTTGACATTGGGCCTGCAGTATGCGCTCATCTCGCTGGGCTATTAGCGCCTCCAGCTGGCTGATGCGTTCGCTGTGGCGACTGCGCTCCTGCTTAAGCGTATTGGCCGAACATGCGTGACCCTCACTATCCGATTCGCTCAGATGTTGCTCGCCCACCATGCTGTTCGATGTGTCTTCCAGACCGATGCGCGCCAAAGATACCTTACGATCGGGCTCGGACCAGGCTTCCGATTCGCTTTGATTATCTGGCTGTTGTTGCGGCAGGGGCAGCGAGCGTCGTTCTTTTCGCTCTGATTTCAACGCCTTGTTCTCCGTCTTTGCTCCCTGTAGATCCTCGTGCGAATTGTACGTATGATTGCACTCATCCGCCTCAGTGTACAATATTTCCGAGAGTTTGCTAAGTTGCGCTAGACTCTGATCAGCAAGGGAAACACCAGTTATGGACAGTGTCATATTCAAGCTCTTGGACAAGTCTAAGCTGCGATCCACCGCGCGGCGCATAGCATGCCGACGATCCGCTGCCAACACGCCCAGCACATCCTTGTGCTTGAGCAGCGAATTGAGGAAGCCAGCTAGCTCTTCCAAACGATTGGTCAGCACGCTGCATACGTCCGCACACTCCAGACGCCACTTGTTGGCATTCTCCACATCCAACTTCATGGTTTGTAGCTCCTGACGCAGCTGTCCAATAAGTTCGCTGTCCTGCTGCGCACCATCCAGACGTTGTAGCAGCACATCAACCTTGCGCTGAAGCAATTTGTTGCGTTTGAGAGCTTTAGCGAATTCTGCCTCCGAAAAGGATTGCTGGGAATCGGCGCCAACTGTGGAATCATCGCCTGAGTGTTCCACGGACTGTTGCTGCTGACTGCTGCTCACCAACTTGGTCAGGCGCTCAACTTCGCGATTCTTTTCCCACAGCTCCTTGTTGACGAGATTCTGCAAATTGGCCGTCTTCTTTTTAACATCCGCCTGCAGCTGCTTGATTAGCTCATCCTGATCCGCAATTTGTTTTTCATAGCGCTGCTTCAGGCTGCGCGAAATGTCTACGGCACAGGACTCGCTGTCGCTCAGCGAATGCAACCGTTTGCCGGGCGAGGACTCCGCGCTTGATTTACTCTGTAAAAAAATACATATTTAATATAAATGGCCTTTAAGGCATCTAGTTGGCATTTCTATATACCGTATGCGCCTGCTGCTGCTGCTGTTTCATTCGGTTGATTTCCTTCTCCTGGCTGCTGAGTTTTTGCATCAGCTTCTGAATGGTGCGACAGGCCTGTTCGTGCACTCGCTCCCTTTCAACCAGTTTCTCCTCGGCGTCCTGCAACTCGCAGATCTTGTCGGCCAATTGTGTGCGCAGCTCTTGATGGGGCTGAAAGTATATTTAAATACAAAGATTATTAGTCTATATATATACTCCATATCTATGTTTATAAAACGGCGCCGACGTATGGTCAGTGCATAGACCAAAACATAGGTTGTAGAAGCTGCACCTTAAGCACACACTTAAATTGAAAGGTTAACATGTTTCGCCGATTTCATACAATTCACCTATGGTGGAAAATCGTTGGAACTGATTTTCAAAAATGAACGCTTAATAGCCATCTGATATCGATCTCTGCACATGTCAAATTATGCCCACTATTTTTTGTTCTTTTTATTTGAATTACATTTGTAAGTATTTAATAACGAGAAATTTTTGCATAACTACCAGCGAATATGTTGACACTCTATGCTAACAATGTTGAACTCGACATAAATAGAAACAAAATTGCGACGGCCGGCGTATGGTGTGTATATTCTCATCAGATCATCAGAGTGAATAGTGCACTGTCCAGTTGAGCCATGCTGCATTTCAGAGACAAGGTAGACATCAGCACGGTGGCCGGAGCAGGCAGACACAGTGATGCGCGCCTCTGTCTGGAAACACAGAATGTCGCATTGCAGTACAGTGCAGCTATTTGGCAAGGTAGGAACATCAGTTTGGATGGTGCGTGGAGCACCAGCACCATCGGCACAGCAGCTCACGCAATCCATTGAACGGCGGCAACGAATAGTTGTAAAAGGCCGTACTAGGTGCGGCAACGGATAATGGCATTGGAGCTGCCCTGCAATGCTGCGGATCGGGGAGGGGATTGAGTTGATATACACCACAGAATTTTTGTTCAAATGGTTCACCTCTGGCATTGAGAAATATAAACGCCTGACGTGACTGGCGCCGGAGAGATCCTGATTGCCAAGCAATACGCTGATCGCTGAAAAGTTGGAACGATGCGAACAACTGCTGGCACAACTTTGAAAACAACTTTGAAATTTATCAAAACGCATCGGCTGTACAATGGCAATCCGTTCCAAGCAATGCAGTCTATCCGTATATTGCAATTTATTGCTCAGATCCTGATAGAATTGCTTTTCGCGTCGCACCATATCAACCTCGCAGCTCTGTTTTCTAATGACGCTCTCGTATTCAAGAAGCCGTAGATATAGACGCCTGTGCGCAAGGTCCTTATCACTGATCAGGTCCTTGTTTGCGGGAAGTTTCGATTAGGTATCACACCGTTTCCCTGCTCGTTGCACATACTACTTACTTCCATCACATTTATTGTCTTGCGCTGAACGTTCAATATGGTCACCGCCTCGACTACCCACATATTCTTGCGCTGGATTTCTTGCTCGGCGTCTTTTAGCTCCCTGAGTAGACGTTCACTTCCCGCTAAAGAGGCGCTTAAATCGAGCTTCTGGCGACTTATCGTTTGCTAAGAGTTCAAACCACTTATCAATCCTCATCTCACGTGGCTTCCACCAGGTCCGAAAACCAACTCACGCAAACACTATGATTTATATACACTACAAACTATTTTACTTACATTTGCTAGCTGCTCAATTTCCGTCTGCTTTTCAATCTGCTCAACCAATTTGGCATTTTTAATTGCCAGCTCCTCAATCTTGGCTTCGCATGCGACCAGCGTCTCCTGGCGTTCGGCTAGATCATTTGTCAAGAGCTCCTGTTGACGCCTAGACTCCGTCTCCCGCAAATCGGCTTCGAGCAGTTCGTTCTCCAACTTAAGCACCTGTTTGGGGCGGAATTCACATTAATATATTTATATACAGTTGGATTTTAAGCTAACGTCAAGGGCCGACGTGGAAAACTAAGACTAACCTCTGCTTCCAAAGTCTTCAATTTTTCAGCATTCAGCGTATCAATTGACTTTTTGGTTGCCTTCTGCGTGGCGGCTGCCTGCTCCAAGAGAAATCGTGAATTCCCTTTCAATTTAAAATGGAAAATTATGAGACTTACCTCTAACTGATTTATGTATTGCTGCATTTGCTCAATCATCGCCTGACTCTCCATGTCAGCCTTCTTTTGCATCTCCTCGTGCTGTGATATAGCTCGAGCCGCATCCTTTAAGAGTTCGGTCTTCTCTTCCACTCGCTTCCGTAGTATTTCGATTTCAATTTTAGAATCTATGAGCTGCTTAGAGGGGGATTCGGCGGCATTTTTGCCGCCACGTGCGCCATGCTGACCCTCCTCCATAAAGTAAATTCGCAGCTTCAAATTGAAGTTCTCCTTGCGCAGTGTCGACATCTGCTCCTCTAGCTCGCGCACGGACCGACCCTGCATCGGCGAATGAATACCTCCCGGTGCACGCGCTGCATCGAAGCTGGTATCTACAAAAAGACAGAGAAATATCGTTAATTTAATCTAGCAACTTGTCTCAAACCCATGAATCGTTCGTATAACCATCAAACATGCGTAAGCCATTTGTCGTCGATGTCCGTGGCGAGACCGCTGATAGTATGCCGTTTTTGCCCATTCCGGCAATAAATAAAAAAATATATAAAAGGAAACTGAGTGACTGACTTGCATATAGTATTTACGGGTGTGTTTCCAAACTAAACTCTAATAAAATAGATGTGTGTGTTGACATAATACACACGGACAAGTAGCTCAGGCAAGCCAAATAAATAGTTGCCCCAAAATGTCAAAAGAAAAGTTGGACAGAAAATCCAGAACGAAAACATGATGCCCTCAAAACAAAGTCTACTCGATAAGCTTGTAAAATTAATTTGATAGTCTCTGCTGAAATCGGGATTGTGTGCCAGGGTATTTCACATTCGGCAGCTAAAAAGTAAATGTTATTTTTTCTTCTATACTTACATGAATTTTCCATGGTTACATCGTGAATACCGCCGGGACTTGTGCTGCAAATAAAAAACCATCAAACTTGATTAAAACTGGAAAACACGTAGCAGGAGGTAATACCTCCAACAGGATCAATATAAACTCCAATTTGCCAGGATTCAATCAAATGGATTCAATACGAATATCAAAAAACCAACTGGATCAGAAAAGAAGTGGAAGCGACGTGATAATTAAAAGAAAAACAATTGGCTCGGGCAAAGCCGGGTAACACCAGCTAGTACTTTAATATATATAGTCTAGAAGTTTACAATAAATGTTGTCCATTGGCAGTGATCAATCCGCACGAAATAGGTGCTCAATCCATTTCCGTTACGACAGTCGTGGTTTCTATTTCCGGATCAGGCGTCACAGTCGTTTCTGTGGTTTCCGGTTGGAAACAGTTTTCGGCATCCGAGAGGGTTCCATTGCAGAACTCCTCGTAGACAGACCAGGCCGTCCAGCCCTGCTGCTTCTTGATAAGCCGGGCACAGTGCACAGCCGTCGTGATATTATCGCTCAAGAGCTCTGTGCAGTTCACATTGCAGCCATTGAAAGCGTGGTAGGGCGTTGCCTTTGGGGGCGCACACCAGAAGCGATCGCTAATCTGAAAGAGACCATAGTCCCTCGAGCCATCCGAGTTGCCCTGTCCGACAACGTGTGTGTTGAAGCGACTCTCGAACTCGGCTATGCACAGCCATTGGGCAAGTTCCGTTTTGGGCACGTCCAATATATAAAGTTGTCCGGCCAAATCGCAAGGCGTCAGACGTATCGCCAACATGGGTGATAGCACCAGCAGGCACATCCACATGCCCAGGGCGAACTTATCCATTTTAACTATTTTTCCTGCTATGAGCGACAGTTATCCGGCCAGCTTTCAAGCACGATTTAACTGAGCAACCAGCTGGATAAGTCACAACACCTGTATTCCACGGCGTGCAGTAGAGGTGGTCGGTCAAGCCGTGACAGTCTGATTCAACACGAAACAAACATATTTCGGCCGATTCCATGAAATTCATGATATCTTCTGTTCTATTGCCATATTACAAGTTCCTACACTTTACGGCTCTGTGCCCTAAACACAATTTCAAATATTTTCTAGCCCTTTAGGGCTTACACATTTGCATTCACTTTTCAATCACGCATCCATCTCTAGTCTGGAGGTCAATTTAAACAGGTTTGAATTGTTTTAATGCTGCCTCAAGCACCTATTATTAACTGCTAGTTTATCAACATGGCTTGTACATACAAACAAACATATTTGATAAGTCTTATAATAAAACGTATAATATTTTAACTGCTCGACGAAAAGATACCGATTACTAAGCTCTGTACTCGATCATACGCGGGCTTATATCGCACCTTTATGTGATATTGATAAGTGAACACGGGAATGAACGCAAGAGTGCAAATGTAAGAGAAGACAAAGTAGGAACTTGTGTGAAAGAGAGTTAGAGCGAGGAAAGAGTGAGATCAAGTATGAGAGAGTAAAAGAGAGTTTGTGAAAGATATATTTACAAGAGAGGAAAAAGAGAATATATCGGTTCAAATTGAGAGAGTTTAAGTGCAATTGTTTGTGGAAGATATATTTAAAAAAGAGCGGACACATCGCCGTTCTATGCGATTTTCATGAATTCAAGTCTTTCGTGTTTAAAGCAAAACCCAGCGACAGATGGTTTCAAATGTACATACATATGACATGCAAATAAGTAGCTAGTACATTTATACGAGCAGCCGAAAATTTGGACTAGAGTTAAGTGAAGCGTGTAAATTCTGTAGTAGAATAGAAATGGCACTCCTATCTATTTTTTTTTTTGTCTTTTTTCAAATAAATTGTGCTTCTGATGTCATTTAAGTCGATTAATGTAAAATGACGACAATCTATTCGATTCAATAAGCAAATCATTTTTAAATAAACTTTCTCGGCCTGACAAGAAGATAGAATTGTTTTTAAGGTTTCAAATGCATAGAAGCAAGCAGAAATGCGCGCTATCTAAACTTGATATAAATGCAGTTTACTTTAGCAAACTGAAAGAAATTCAAAACCCGCGCAATCTAATCTTTAAACATACTACTATATATATTTATTTGACTTGAAGAAACTTACCAAAAAGTGGCCCCAGCTCCAGCACAAACTGAGAACCGTTTAAATGGCGATCTTGGGGATTCATTTGTGCTGATCATAGAGTTTGTGCGATATAGGCCCGCCATTATATTGTTTTTTGATTCTTGGCATTAATATGCAGCTTCAGTTTTAGGTATTCTTCACTCCAGTACATTGAATATACTGACGGTACAAATATGACTTTGATTTAGTTAAAGTCGAAACGAATGCGTCATCTCGTTGTTTGTTTTTACTTTTGCTGTTGTTGTTGTTGTTGCTGCTATTGTGCTTATCCTAAATAACTTGCGGCACACCAGTCTATAAATGCAACTTCAGTGCAGGTATATAATTACTCTGGGGTTACACCGCATACGTACACACACACACACACTTAGATATGTATGTAGCACGTCCTATGCGTCGATGAGTCATTGGCGCGCCAACTTTCTGCTGCCAGCCATGGCGCATGTTTTGGGTAAGCAAATGTCCCCGAAATGATGGCGCATCACATCACTCAGGAGCGCCACATAGCTGCACACATGCGTATATATTTATCTGGGAAGGGTATATTTTTGGGGCATCTGCTGCATCCAAGACTACGCTAGATATGTATCTTGTTTCTATTATTTTTTTTTTGGTTTGCTTGCAAATTTGCGAACCGGACCGGACGCAGCCCCGGCGACACATGTGGGCCACGCATTTCACGTGAGGGCCTCTTCAATATGAATTATTTTGGGAATTGAGCAAAAACACAAATACCAAATGCAGCTTATGCTGTGAAATAATTTTGTCGGCCTGAAATCGTTGCTGTTACGCTTTGTTTTGACCCGACATAGCTATGGTTACAACGGTTTCCAGTGGTAATCAATGGGGGCACACACAGCTGCCGAACATATGTGCAGATTTTGGAGTAGCAAAGCTCCACTTTCGGCACACAACAGGTGCTCAAATTGTGACCCACATAAGGATGCACATGTGTCTATACAGTTGAAGTTTGCAATGCAGAACGATATAGTTTCACGGGCTACTGATAAAGGGGCTAAGATAAAGATAAAGATGCAATTTACCTTCCTCACATGCATCTGTTAAGAACGATAAATTGATATGCATATATATATATGTATATACTTAATGGGATCTAAGTTGCCTTCTGGTACCAAGTGCTATGTGTTGCAGTTTGCGAGAGAAAACTGTAGTTGCAACAGCTGTTGCATGTGCCACATGTGTCCTGTTCGGGAGGCTCACTACCTGAACAATTAGCAAATAGCCGTCAGTTGAATGTAGCATATGTCTAACATTATAAGGCCCTGAAAATAATTAACAACAATTGGCGCCAAAAGACGATGAAAATGCAGTCTAAAAACGATTTCCCGCCCGGGTCCCCCTATTAGTTGGGGCTTGAAGCTAGAACGTAAACAAGATACTTGATTGTGACGCTTGCCCATAAATGAATGCGTCTTCGTGTACAAAACTGAACTCATTTTGAAAAGCCGTGCACTGTGAAAAAACGGATGTGCATTTGTGTAACTAAATATGCACATATCGATGTACAGACATTAGAGGGATAAAACTAGCGTTAATAAAGGAAACTGTACTCTTAGCTGAATCGTGGTGGTGGTGCAAAGCGTAACCTGAGGGCATTATAACGGCACAATGCAAGCGGGGTGAGGGGTTCAAACAAAGGTCAAACAGCCGCAAACGTGTGCATATAAACTGAACAACTTGCCACTTAAACACAAGTACATATATCCTCCTACTTGTATATACAGTGAAAGCTCTACTGACGGACAGCTTACCTGGGTGAACATCTACAAAAGCCGTTTACATTTTATACATATTTTTTCGAAACTCTTTTTGTATGAAAATGAAATTTAAGCGAGAATACTTTGCTTTTTTGAATACTAAACTAGTTAAATTGTTAATATTAGTTTTAATTTTTCGATTTTTTGTGATGTTTTTTTATGTGCAGGACTGAACATCTAGAAGTACGCTTTACAGAGCGTTCCCTGTAAACATATTTGCTCGACTTATCGAGCATGATAATACGCAGTTATTAATATTATATGTATGTACATATATCCATAAGATGCTGTGCTATATTTTTCCACTACTAAATTTAGATGCAGCAGCAACAACAACAACAGCGACAAAGGAAATCAACAACAAGACGAGGCGCGTACCCGTAATTTATGCACACACACATGCTCATGCACACAGTCATGTACATGCATATAGACACGTCTGTAATTTATATAAGAATATTGTCTTTTTACACTGTTCGAGAGCATTCATCGAGCATATTCGACAATTTTTATCTACACATATAGCACACAGTGATTAAAAAAACAAATATATATAATTCTCACTTTTGTTGCTGCATACTTGCACATACATATACGCATATATGTGTACGCTCGAATGTATATATTTATTTTAACGCGAACCGCAGTGTATGCTTATTTGTTTGCTTATATGTATTTCGCAAAAAGAAAGACTGATAGGCGTTAAGCGAATCACAATCACAACAAACGAACAAAAATACAATTGAAAATACTAGAATTATGGTTCTCTTCATATACATATGTCTAATTGAACCGAAAGCCAGAATAGTACTGAAAATGCGCATCAAGATAACGTGAGAGAAAACCCCCAAACGGCAAGCATCATCCGTTCATCTCATCCAACCGTATGTTTGTTCGCTCCGCAAGGAAAATGCGCTCAGCAAAACTCACACAAATGCACGGCAGATGTTGCTACTTTTTTCCGGAGCGCGCTCGCTGCTCACCCACCATATGACCAATGTGGCTGTGTTGGGTTTGGCTCTCCCACAAAATGGGGTGGGTTATGTACATACATCATGTGTACATATATTCTCACCAGCGAGTGAGGGGAGTTCATCTGGGACCTGCCGCTGAGCGCGTACGCACTGCATTTGATCTTCTGATGCAGTTTTGCTCACTTTGTGCTCAGATGCGGATGGTTGAGTATTGTCATTAGTAAATAGAAATGTGCTGCTTTCATTTTTATGAATCCAAATATAGTTTTGGATCAAAGCCAAAGTGTGCGTTGCACTTGCAAAATTGCACTGCCAAACAGAACTTCAAAGACGCAGCTACAACACACACATACACACAACAATCACAAACGCACGGACAATAAGAACATATTTAATTAGTACTCACTCGTCTATGCTGATACGTTTCGACAGCGCCTCGGCTAAGTCTTTTAAAACCCTTGGATCGACGTTTGCAGCTCCGTTTTCTTCTAGGAAACTGGTCACAGTTTCTATCAATGAAATTTCCTTTAAGGAGGAGGTACAAACGCCGTCACTGTCACAAAAGTCACGCGGCGTTTGTTTGGAATAATCCTGCTCCATTTTTGTTAGCTCGTCTTAATATTCCCAGGCTGTAAATTAAAATATCTGCTTTAAACTTAACTATTCAAATATTATATTAAACAATTATAAGAATTTAGCGCGCTCGCCTCAGATGTTTTTTGGCGTCTGTTTTTTATTGTTATCGATAAGTCGCGATGTACGCTACATAGGTGGCAACTTTCAACTATTGTGTTGCCAGACTTAAGAACATAACAAAGTGGCAAGCTCCACTTGCACGTAGTGCTATAAAAAGAAGAAGCAACATATATAGACTGCAAATTTAAATAGATTTACATTTACATTTCATTGATAAGCACATGCACAAGAAATACCCTAATTGGAGCAATGATATAAAACCAAGTAGCCGTAACGCTGGTGTGCCGCATCGCGATAAACTGAATACGCTTAGTTGAGTCTAAAAATTACAATAGCCAACGGCACGCAGGCAACAAAAAATGTTTGCAACGCTTAAAAACAAAATTAAGGAAGAAACTGGAGAAGATGTGTCCACGTCGGCAACCCAGACGCATCAACGACACACCAACAACAACAACAATAATAATTATCGCATACGCAGTCGACGTGTGAGCATTAATTCCAACGTAGCTGATGATGTGGGCGGTGGCGGAGTCTACAGCGAGGTGAGGTCAAAGCAAACACAACATTTATATATTTAATAATAATACTGAGAAACATCTGTTTATATTCTAGTCCGAACAACTGTGCCAGCTACGAAGCCAATGCAATGAGCTCGCGTCCAGAGTTAGCTGCCTGAGTCAAAGTTTACAAAAATTGCAGGAGGAGAAGACACGAGTGGATAAGACAAATGAGATTCTATTGGAAAGCGTTCGAGTCGCTCAGACCCAAAAGGATATCTATTGCGAGGAACAGGAAAAGATACAAAATCTGCAGCAAATTGAAATTGACAAGCTGAAAAGTTTGCTCGGCTTTCGCGAGCAGGAAGCCGTTGATCATATGAATGCCATACGCCAGTATCAGCAGCAGATTGAGAATTTTAACCAGGAGCTGGAACGATTGCGCTCCATTGAGCCCATTGCTGAGGATTTGCGCGATGAACTGGAGCAGTTGCGCCATGCCACACAGCAGGAGAAGAACCATTTAACTACAACTCTGGCTGCCGTGCAGGAGGATAATCGCAACATGAAAATGCGTATGAGAATTATTGAGGAAGCGCGTCTGGAAGCTTTGCCCCAACTGAATACCGAACAGCAAGTGCAGGCACTTGTGCAGGAGCATAAATTGTTGGAGCAGCATCTCGAGGAGGCGCATTTGCAGTTAGCCGACATCAAGAGCTCGTGGAGTGGCCAGAACTTTGCGCTAGAGAAGCAAGTGAGTCGCCTGTCCCAACAGGTGGCCGAGGAGACCACCGAAAAGCGAAAGGCGCTCAAAGCGCGCGACGATGCCATAGAAAATCGAAAGCAAGTCGCATTCGAGCTGGAAAAAGCCAACAGTGAGATCAAACAACGAGACGATAAGGTAAACACACCATATTTAACTTACTAGAGATGTTTCATTCAACTGTTTGCATATAGATTAAACTATTGGAAGATGAACTCAACGAGCTGAACATTTCATTAAAAGAATGCCGCGAAGAGAATGAGCAGCAAATTCTATTTGAGCGCAACAAATCCGTGAGTATCCCTTCTGACGTTGGCGGTTAGCAGTGGCACACACAAACATACATACACACACACGTAATACACATTTATTAATGGCATGAATAATTATTTATATAACTAACAAATTCTATTAGCAAGTAAATTAACACTTTCCTCGCAATTGTTTCATACAATGATAATATGTATTTTATACTTTGTTGCATTTCTTCTTATTTAACAATCTGTATTATAATCCAAGAAACTATCCTTTTTCTATTAAACTGCTTTTATGGTTTACAACCAAAAACAAATGTTACAACTTATTTCAACTAAATTTAAACTTAGGAAACACTGGCAGCTGAAACAAAAGATCTCAAAATGCGACTTGATACCGCTGACGAAAGATTCAGTGAATATGTGAAAAATGCTGAGCAAGTCGCTCAAAAGCTGCGCACACAAATTACCGAGAAACAAGATCTTTTAGGCGACACACAAATGAAATTGGAAGTTGAGCGCGAGGAGAAACTGACTGCCTTGCTGCGCAACGCGGAGATCTCCCAGAGCGAAGAGCTGCTGAAGAAGGAGCTGCGCATGGAGCAAACCGAATCCAATGATTTGCTCGACAAGAACAAGCAACTGGAGAAGGATGTGCAAGAGGCACGTCAAGCCTTGCAGCTACTCAACGATGCGGCCCAACAGAATGCAATGGATCAGGCAAAATACGAGCTGACACAACGAGAAATTGCTGAAAAGAATAAGGTGAGCGTATCCAAGGGATTTATCTCATATGTTGATTATAATTCTAAGTTAAAGCATCGAAGAAGAACTTAGCTATAAAGGTAGCCTGTGCATTCTGTGGTGTTTATATCTTCATATTACTAAGTTCACTAAACACATTGTCATATCTCTTATGCAGACAATAAAAACGTTAAATCAGCGTTTGGGAGACCTTAAAAAGACCTTGCAAAAAGAATTTCGAAGCTCGCAAACAGCTACCATTGATGTTGATACGGACCAAGTTATACCCGCCTTTAGAATTTCCAATGCACCAATTGAGAGCTTTCAATCGGACAACAAACCCAATTGCATAATTATGGATGAAGTAAATTTTAAGTATCTAAAACATGTCATCGTCAAGTTCTTGACAAGCAGAGAGGTATGGATTGAGTTTAATATCCGTAAAAGTATTTTAAAGTAAACTCTTCTTGCAGGTCGAAGCGCGTCATCTGGTGCGAGCCGTTTCCACGCTGTTGCAGCTTTCTCCGGAGGAAGAGAAACTGCTGCACGATACGCTTAATTGGAAAATGAGCTGGTTTGGCGTGAAACCCAGTTAAACTCGATCGATGACAAGTGATAAATGCATGCATTTTCATGTGCAATAATTAGGTACATTCATATGTACATATACACATACATTCCTACATTCATATATAATTTAGTTTTTCATTGTGAGCCATTTGTACTATGTACATATTACATTGAATTACATTGTGATTTTTAAAATTTCTGTATACATCTAATATCTTACCAAAAAAAATTACAAATGTATTGCTTCGAAAAATGACGACATTCTATACGCGTCAGTTATACTGTGGTAATTATATTGTTGATTTAATTATGTTTTTTGTTTATTAATCTCATTATTTGTTAAAAATATATAGTAACATTTTTACACAGTACATTTTACACATAACCATGAACATATTCGTACATACATACAATTAGAACGGTTTGTGATGCACTGTCAATAAAAGCCTATTCTTAATGCAACACTTACCAGTTGAATTAAATAAAATTTGCTTCAAGTTAATTTGAAGTTAAAAAGCAACAGCACACGCGCATATTTAGCCGCGAAAATTTAATATCGATAACTCGTGTTATCGTAAAACTTCACAGTAATGGTATTTTCTGAACTTGGTATTTTTGTGAGGAAATTTAGGTATTTCCATATGTGTCAATAGGCACAGTCACACTGTGTCTATTGACAATGCCGCTTGGAAACGCTGGGCGAATTGCTGTTTGTTGGTTTGTAAAATACGTGCATTAGAAAAAACACGTTGTTACCTAAAATTAAAATTGTGTGTTCATTAGGGCATTTTTAACCGTTGGTGGAGTGTATGCATTTGTATTGTCAAAAAGATCAGTAGAAGGCCGCAGATTCGAGACATTACGTGTGCGAGAGCGCATGAAAAAGGCAAACCACGGTGATTACGATCATACAATTTCGGACAGGCGCTTCGACTAGAAAACAACTGCAAATACAATCAAATAAAAAATATATATATTTATAACCAACTTACATTAGCAACTACATATAATACATAACAAAAATGGCTATGCCACAAATAAGCGTGGCCGACCAGGCAAAATTGCAGCTGATGCAAGAAATGGAAATTGAAATGATGTCGGATTTATATAACCGCATGACAAACGCCTGTCACAAGAAGTGCATCCCGCCGCGCTACGGCGAGTCAGAATTGGGTGAGCTTTAATTCATAGGAAAGCATTTCCATTTCTAATTATAATAATCAACAAATTTGCTGTTTGTAGGCAAAGGCGAAATGGTTTGCATCGACAGATGCGTTGCAAAATATTTGGACATACATGAAAAGATTGGCAAGAAGCTAACTGCCATGTCCATGCAGGACGAGGAGCTGATCAAGAAAATGTCTAGTTAAATTTTAAGTTTCTAGGATTTGGTCACATTGACCCAAGCCAAAGCGCATTTCAATTGTTACGTTTTACACACACCACGACAGGCACACACACACAAACACAAATAAACATAGTACGCAACAATTCTATTTGAAATATCTTAAAATGTTGTCACAAAACGAGACATTTCAGGCAGCATAACGCTCAAATCCTCAATGGTATTCTCCAAGTTGCTCTCATCCGAACTATCCAATTGGCTGGTGCGTGCACTATTAGCCCAATCCGATGAGGACTCCTGCTCCTGCTGCGCATTTGGTTCTTCTTCTACATTGGCATTGGCACTTAACCCGTTCGCCGTGACTCCAGCTTCGGGCAGCAGCTCAATCACCGACTCCACATAGATGTTTGCCTGGTTCTGCAAAGCACAAATTATTCGTATGTAACAAATCAAGACTAACTTTTGTGTAACATAATGTTATTATGTTAGATACTGAGCGGGATTTGTCCAATTATAAAACTAACCTGCGCCAGTTCCTGCAGCGCAGGTAGCGTGCTAATTGGATTCTTTGATAAATTGAGCATACGCAGAAAACGCAGTTGCTCCAGCTCAGCGCGATCGGGAATTAGTTCAATACGATTTTCATTGAGGAAAACGAATTTCAAATTGGGCATGGTAATTAGCATGCATGGCAGACGATTCAGACGATTGCCCTTCAGATTTAGATGTATTAAATTTTGCAGTAATCCAAATGTTTCTGGTAGCTCGCCAAGCTCATTGCTCTCCGCCGTAAACCAGCGCAGTTCTGCCAGCTTGCCCAGTGCATCGGGAAGCTTGCGCAAACGATTGCCACGTACACCCAGCGTTTGCAGGCGCTCGCAATTGGAGACTTCCGTTGGCAGCCTGCGCAATCCCGTATTATTGCACCAGAATGTTTCCAGAGCAGTGAGATGTCCCAGTTCCGGCGGCAAGCGACTTATATTGTTGCAGCTGACATTCAGGAATTTCAATCTGACCAATTGACAGATGCACGCGGGAAATTCATCCAGCTTGTTGTAGTCCAGCGCCAAGACCTGCAAGCGCATCAAGTTGCCTAGACTGGATGGCACCTGTATATTTTATAAGTAGATACATATATTCATTTTGTACACACATCTCTTTGCCATTGGCCTACCTTAGTTAGTTTATTCTGATTTAGAAATAGCTTCATCAGCGTTTCACAATGCTCGATAATATCTGGTAGCTCGGCCATTTGGTAATGCGATAGATTTAAGGAAAACGCTTTCTTGCATATCACATCCTCACAGTTGGCCAATATATAATTGGTGCGAAAAAAATGGCAAACTGCGTCCATCTCTGGCTTTCCGTTGTTTCTCCTCAGTACTCGAGAATTGTCTCCGACAGTTACAATTTAGGACGAATATTTTCCAAATCTATAATACATTTTCGAAGCACAGGCTGGGCGACAAACTAAAATGCCAGTACAAATCATTTTGTCTAGTCATCTACACATATATATATATCTATATAGAATCTATAGTATAGAACCCTCTGGCATTTGCATACACAACACAGTCCTGGGTTTCTAAATTTAAAATTGAGTTGCTCGCCAAACAAAATTGCAATAACAGCGCAAATTTGATGGCACCGAAAGTAATATACCCTCACTATATAGGTGAACAAATAATTCATAGCTATAGGGTCCGGCTTGAGAGACTAATTGGACTCTGCGGGTTTTTTATTGTGCTCATATTTCATCATTGACTTAGAGTTGAAATCAATGTCAGCTACAATTAAGAGATCATTTAGCAACCTGATTCAATGTGCCGGGTTATCTCTCAATTTATTTGCTGGCAAACAAATAAGGTATTGTGCATCGGTTGGATTCTTTATTAATAATTAGTTCAAGTATAACCACATACATATCTGAGCATGCATTCAATTTGACAATATTCGATTTAACAGTAAGCTAATTAGCTCAGCCATAACATTTTCCTAGCCGGCTTTTCCCAACGGTAAGGGCTAGAAAACTGGGATTTTTAGAAATGCTTTCTTTTGTGTCTCAAATTGAGGAATGTGAGGGTCAACTTTTGTATGAAAGCATTGCATTTTTTTATAATTGACCTTTCACTTTATTTGAAAAGAGAAAAAACGTTGTTAATAAAGAAAATCGAATTGAATATGTTACGAATTGTAAAGTTGACAAAGAAACGTATGTATTTTAGTGCCACATGCAACGCCGGGTAATTTTTTGGTGGCTTTACAAATTACTTAGAATTTATGTACAGGTCTGTGTTGGTATAATAGAGTTCAAGACACACTCGTTCGATCTCGACTAGATATTCGCTTGACTTAATTATTTTGCCATCTTCAGCGATTTGGACGGATTCACTTGATTTCTTCGTTCTGGGCTTTTCCACATCGAAACACTCTCGTTCGGAATGAGCGGAGCTAGAGCCGAAACTAGGCTCGAGTTTCGCAACATCACGATTAGGACGACTCACAACTACGCTGCGAGTGCCCCGATAAGCCCGGACTGTGGGATCACGATTGTGCTGAGTAGCTGAGGGCATGGATATGGTATTCACAAATGGTGTTCATGCTTATCATGGGATTCACCTGAATTGCCGGCACCATTCATATTATGCACATAGGTGTTGCCCCGCTCGTCGGTGTAGCTGTGCGATCCACTCCCAGGCGTGTTCTGGAACGTGCCAGCCACACTAGGCACCTGGTAGCTAACTTCATTTTGACCGCGTATTAAAACCGGCTGGCTAGATGCACTGAGCACGTGCGGACCACTGCTTCCATCGTAAGTGCTTTGTGCACCGACTGCTGCAGGCGGAATCGAATGTTGATGTAAATTAAAAAGGCAAGAATGCAAATCAGTTTAATTACCGATACAAAGCAAGCTCAATCCAAGTATTGCTTGTGATTCCATGTTGCCTATTCCGCGAATGATCTGGCCGGAAAGCTCTTTCAACATTTATACCAAGAATCTCAGCGGGCGCCAATCGGAAGCGAAGTTCCAGATCTCAGACGACGACATTCGGCTTGATCGGGCTCGGGAAATTCGGAAAATCCCCATTCAATGCAAACTTGTCTTTAAGCTGACAACTTCCATATATTCCATTTACATATGTATATTAATTTTCACCACCTCTCACCTGTGACTTTTTCTAGCTATCTGCTAAATTTGACATGCAACAACAAAACTGAAAAATAACACTATTTAACGCGACTTAACAGGCGCTTACTTAACGATCTTATAGATTTCAAAAAACATGCTCAGAATTACACAGAATGAAAAAATAACTTTAATCAATGTACGACAGGTCATGTTAATTAGTTCTCAGAAAACACTATATGTATTGCTTTTAATTAAATACAAATCTTGCTTGTAAAGTTGACAATAAATACCAGCAGCCTGCACTTAACATGAAATGCAAAGGTTCTACAATAAGCATTGATTATTTCAAAGACCGCAAACTGGTTTTGACCCGGCTTAAGTCTGAACTAAAGATTCGTTTTTAAAATAATAAATTCAATTATAAAAACAGAATATATATAGTTTTCTACTTATTTATTTCATTTAGGAGTTAACTCAGCAATAATAATTACTTCCCTACTTTATACATTTCGATTTTTGGGTACGATTGTCGCTCCATCTAGGATTAACCGGAATACTGCAAAGAAGTAAATTAGCTAATATTTTCTATTTGTTAGCTATGTTATATATCACTTACGCGTTGTGGACCACGTCCATTGGGGCTGCCTGAGGTGATGACGTTGCCATTTCTGTCAATGCTAACTGTGCGTCCATCCGGGCGCTTCCAAACAGAGACACCATCGTTCCAGACTCCAGCTTGATCATCGCGTGCCACAAAGTTGTCACCTTGGACGCGAGCGCGTCTTTGACGGGAGTGGGCGACAGTGCGGCCATCGTTGCCAGTGGCAACGAAGCCGCCTTCGCCATAGCTAACAGAGCGTCCATCCGGACGGCTCACGTGCCCAGACTGGGGGCTGCGGCGGGCTCGTTGTATAACAAAGTCACCGCCAGGGCCGCCATAGTCGACTGTGCGATCCGGGCGAGCAACGTGAATGTCCCGGCTACTGCGGCCAACATAGACTTGACCACCGCCGCTGGCGACAACGCGATCCGGACGGCTCACTACGACGCCTCGGCGACCACGATATGCATTAGCTGCCGGTCTGCGCTGGGCCACTAGGTCCGGTCCACTTATGCTGTGGGTAGCTAAAAGGTTATGACTTTGCAGCCATTAATGAGGTTGAAGCTGATAATGGAATTTACCTGGCTGGCCGGCGCCATTCTTATTATGTACATAGGTGTTGCCCCGCTCGTCGGTATAGCTGTGCGATCCACTTCCGGGCGTGTTCTGGAACGTGCCAGCCACACCAGGCACCTGGTAGCTGCCTTCATTTTGACCGCGTATATATACCTGCTGGCCAGGTGTTCCAAATACGTGCGGACCATTGCGCCCGTCATAGGTTTTTTGTGCGCTAGCCGCTGTAGGCGGAATTCAATATAATGTTAATTTAATTGGAAAAAGCTAGCGCGTTGATATTGATATTTAATTACCAGCACAAAGCAAGAGCACGCAGCTCAATCCAAACATCGCTTGTGACCCCATGTTGCCTATTCCACAACTGATCTGTTTTGAATGCTATAAGCGCCGTGCTTCTCCAGTATTTATAGCAAGAGTCTCGGAAGGTGCTAATCGGCAGAAAATTTCCCCAGACGACGACATTCGGTTTGATAAGCACAGATCGGGCTCGGGAAATTCAGAGGCTGCCAGTCCCAGCTAACCGCTAATAACATCTACTTGCCTTTGAGCTAACATATCTCATATATTGGCACTTTGCATCTGTGACACTTCCAAGACTTCCATCTGCCAGATTTGACCCCAGTAAAATGGATAAATATGACTATTTAAACTGGCGCTCACCTTACGTTCCCATCAAACTCAGGCGCATATGCACATAGTACATGTTTATAATAAGATCACATTGTTTGTTTTCAATAGCTTCTAGTTCTGATTACACAGAATAATGGCCCGGGCAATACCCAACGAACGAACAAGTTGAATTAATCTACGCCAGATCAAATCGATTCAATGCACAGCATGCATATTAGTAAATACGCATATATGTATGCATATGTGTGTGTGTGTGTGCGAGTTTGTGTGTGTGTGTGTGTGTGTGTGTGTATTATAATTGAATACAAATCATGCTCGTAAAATAGGCAATAACAAAAAGTAACCTCCACTTAATAAGCATTACAAACGAGTTTTACAATAAGCTTCAATGTTTTTCTTGTATACGTTTTTTATTTAAATCAGGGATGCAGAGTTTAAGCCGAACCAATGTGAACCTGGAATTCCAGGAACATTCAAGTGAACCGAACTTTGAACCGAACCACTTGCCCAAGCAATCCCTGAAACAAACAAGAGTATTCGACTCGAAAATACCCTTTTAAAGCAATTCGCAATTTTTAATGTGGAATTGATTAAATTTCAGGACTTTCATAATTTATATAGAATTTATGCTTATTAGGCACAGCTCATATACCAATATACCCATTATTACCTAATAATGAGTACAGGGTATAACAAATTACGTATTGCTTGGTTTAAGACATAACACAGACTATTAATGAAAATATATATTAGATTTGATTTTATTGTGGGCATGTCTGTCCAGACGATATTGAGCTTAAAACTAAATGGAATTCTTTTTTCAAATACAACATTTAAAAAATTTGCAATCTAGGTGGCCGGTCTAGCATTTGTACTGGCTTTAACTATCGTTAACCAGCGGATGGTACCAATAATTCTTAATCCTCCGGCACCTTCCACTGCAGCTGTTTACCACGATCGTATAGATTTTTCAATGCTAGCGTAAATTTCTTCTCTGCTTGCAATTGCAAATAATGTTTGTATAGCTGAAGGGTTGTGCGAGCATCCTCAATGGAGTCATGCGTTTCAGATTGTATTTTTGTGCCTATCAAAATTGAATGTGAATAATGAGTGGTAAAACCCTGTCAAATTGTGGAACTTACCCAAAAAATGCCAAGCCAAAAAGCGCAATGAAACCATGCGATGATGGGGAAGATGAAACAGGTGCACCGTGTCGATGATTTGATCGGATGGTACGTATATATTAATGACCCTTTAAAGATAACAAATTCGATCAAATCTTATATCTCACATGTTATATATATATATATTCAAATTACATGTTATGTATATTCAAATTACCTGAAATCATTCTTTAAGCCATGACCCACAAATATGACGCCAATATCGACAAGAAACTTTAATTTCTGATACGAATACTTCAAGGCAGTCAAACGTTTATTACTAAAGTTAGCATCGAGGTCGCCGGGTTTAATGCCAGAAAATTGTGTAAGGTAATCGACAACCTTCTCTTGTGTCGAAATGTAATCATCTATGAATGGTACACCTTCATCAGGGCCTTGCCTAATATTAAATAAGATATTAAGTAATTGATCCTCTTGGACACTGCGCACACAAACTTGCCCACGAATACAGGATATACGCGCCACACTCATATGACAGGGTTTTATGGTCGCCGTTTTGCCATCCGGCCGTATTTCGTTTTCCTCCGGGTTTAATGTTACAAATTCCGCATCCATGGCGATTAAGTCGCCTGCCTGCGGCATCTCATTTGATTGCAGTGGTCGCAAGGTTGCATCAGTGCCGGGTTTTTTTGGTATCGGGTTTAAGATGTCCTATAAGCATTTAAAGAATTAATAAAATGGTGTTATCTAGTTTATGTGGTCAATACTCTTACTTGCAAGAATGGATTGGTTGGAGTATTGCTGGCTGAATCGTTGGTTTGTGTGGCTGTTACAGTAGCGGGCTCTCCCACGGTTGGAGTTGCGTCTGTTTCATCCTCTACACTGCGATAAAACAGCACACACGGCACCTTCCAATCCAACGTGAACCAAACAGATTCTTGTGGTGAAACAGGTGAAATGCTAAAATCATTGAAAATATACCACTGCGACTGCGTCTCATCGATTGCATCCGAGGTAGTCGCCTTCATAGTATGATATTTTTGGCGCACATTTATTAGGGACACCAAATTCTTCTGGGTGCCATCGTCAATTTGACAGACAACTGCATGGAGGGCATACATTCGTTGGATGTGATCCTTGGGCAGCGTTTGCTGTTGTTGCTGCTGCATTAGCTCCTCATCTTCCGACTCCTGTTCCGTTTTGGAAGCGTGTGTGGGTGATAGCACGCTCAGCTCACCTGTCTCACTGATGCCCATGTTGAAGGCCAGTGGGAACCAGGATTTTTGACGCGCACTTGGTGAGCTGTTGACATTGCTTGGCTGATTTGTGTGTGAAGGAGATTTTCTATATAGATAGAAAACATTAATTTATAATTCTTTATACACAAAGAATTAATCACTCACCTATCCGGATGCATAAAATGGCAATCACTACGCGAGCAGTTGATGCCATAACGGCACGGCTTGCTGGTACTTAAGGATGCTGCCTCAGCAGTTGGTCGATCGTTGTTACGATTAAGCTGGCGTTTCAAGAAGCTAATATCCTTTTCATTGTTTAGCCCACAGTTGATCGCCAATACTTGCGGCAGCGATGTAACCTAGTCGAGAAATAAAAATTCAATTTAATGGCTTAATACGAAATTTATATTAATCGATGTGTTACCTTAACGCTCTGATTCGTTGGCGAAAACTTCTTACAGCTCTCACAGAAGGCTTGAATATTTTTTTCAGAGCTCAAAGATCGCTTCAAAATGTTACCAAAATCAAAGTGCTGCTCATTGTCCTTTATATGCGTGGGGTATGATAAGTTGCAAGCCAGCAAAATATTTTCTTTTGATTTCTGTTAAAATGTTATTTATAGAATTAATTGTATTTTATAATTTTAATATTCACCTCTGCCTGACACTTGATACATCTGTTTATGCATATCTGTTTAGTTCCAAAAATTTTACTTATATCCGTTTCGGCGTTTATTTTACAACGTTCCCGTTCCTCCTCCTTTGTGCTTTCGTCTGTAAGATGGAAATGATTAAATTTGAACATAAAAGCATGCACGAGCTACACTTAATCTTAAAACTGTAAAAAGTATACATTGCTTTAGGGGACTTCTTAAGAGCAGTTACTGACCAGAGATTGATTCATATAACTCAGTAGCCGTGTTACTTTCTGTGCACATACTTTCTGCTAAAATATAACTTGGTGAGAAACCAATTATAATTGAAATACAAAGTAATAAACATTTACCGACAAATAATGCACTTTGAGGACCATTCAAGCCAGAGTTTTTGCCAGAATCCAGAATTTCATAATGCATTTGATGCAATATAAACCGATTCCAGTTCTGTAAATAAAAAAGTTCATAATGCACACTTAATTTGCTTTCCCAATGCGGATATAAATTTCAATGCTTGCCTGAATTAGTGTAATTAGATTAACATTTGACGATCGATCAGATAAAATCAAGCCTAAAGCAGATGCTTCAGGCACTGTGCGAAACGAGCGCAGAAAATTGCTGGCTTGGCAAGGAGTTGAAGCTAAAATAAGTTTTGCGTACATCATCTAATAGCCATTTACTTGTATGCGTACTAAAACCAACCAGTGCTTTTGTCCAGCATATGAAAGAGGAAACCCAGTTCGCAGGATAAGCAAAACTCCTTGGAGCACGTGTGTCCAATTAGCTTCATTCGTAAAGGTTCCGTAAAGTACAAGATCTAATGGGAAAGTAGGTTTAAATCAATTTTCTGGTTAGCAATTCAATTAGGGCTAGCTTACCTGTAGCATGGCATTGCAATAGGAATTGGGCAAGGTAGCTTCGAGTCCGGCGAAGCAAGTTTGATTATGCTGTTCGAAATCAAAATCTTGCGTACCCAGTTTGCTATATTTCAATTCCACTTTACGATATCGCCTGGGTATGATTTTAACGCCGCTCTCGGTTTTTGTAGCCGTCGTGTTGCCATTTGCATTCGCATTACCGCCACCGCTCTGTCCCTGGTCAATAAGGAAGTAGGGTATTTGATTTCGTCGTGCGGTTCGTGGATTCGGTGAATATCCAATGGGTCCTTGCATTTTCATACTATTAAGCACATCTGGATCTATGGTCTTTGGGCGATGATAACCATAGCGCAACAGGTCCTCTGGCCAATCAGAAAACCAACGCGTGCCTGTCGTCAAATGCGGCAGCATAACCGATGACAGTGGAAAATTTGTGTCTGTAAATGGTACCATTGGCAACTGTGGCACAACGTCCGCAAACTCAGTGTTTCTCGAGAACGCATTAAACTGTGGCTGTGGCGTTTGTATGGAGGCAATTGTATTTATATGACCCGATTGATCGCCAAAGGCCATAGCTTGCGATGAGGAGCTGATGTCGAAACTCAAGCATTGGCTGCCATTCGTATTAATTTGGTACATGGATACGCGTGGCTCGCTCAGCTCCACAGTGTCAACCAGCTGAAATTGTCCATAGCTGGACACGACAGCGAGACGGGATGTAAGCGATGGCAAAAACTTCAGCATTTGCGGATCAATCAGAACTTGTATGGGTGATATCAGTCGCAACATACGCAAATCGTAGACCATCAGAAAACGATCGATTGCCAAATTATTTTGCCTGCCACTATAACCACACGATATAAGATAATTGCCCTGCACATCAAAATCTGAGAGACTATTTGTATGCGTTTTGATTGTATGCTCCACGCTTAGGGTGTTCAAATCTCTTAGTGTGACTGTGCCAAATTGGTCACCTGCAAATAGATACCGGGAGTTCTTTCGCAACACCGTACATCCAGCGGATCCGACATGCTCCAACCGCGTCTCCTTCAGACTGCGCATATCGAAATCTATGAGCTCCTCCTGCAAGCCAGCCATGACTAAACGATGCGGGGATAACTGCAGCATGCACACCATTTCCACCATGTTATTGGATCTGGTTGGTAAAATATTTATACATAAGTGTTACAAAAGAACAGAACCGTTGTCTTCGGGTTGCCGAAGATTAAAGACTCTTGCAGAAATTTGGTATACATATCGTTTTGCACAGGTATGAAAAGGAATTGTGTTAAACCCTCACTTGTGCGTAAACTTTGGCAATCCTCGACGTATCTGGTGTCGCAGTGAAGTCTGTGTTAATACTAGAACTCCCGAATCGATGGTAATTATTTGTCGCACTATATCGCTGGCGTGTACTTGGAAGGAGGTGTATTTTTGCAGGGAGCTCGTGTAGTACGAGGTAACATGTCCCTGTAAAAAGTATATTAAAAGAAGTTTTTGATCAAAGCAGAGGGCAGACTTAAGTTTAAACAGATGCTGCTTACACCTTGATTTCCCATCCAAAGCAATTCTTCATAGTCATCGAAGGCTACAGTCGAGACGCCAAAATTTTCCCCGCCGTCAGCAAGAATTGGAATTGGGCTAGCGACGTAGTCGGCATCGCTGGAACCAATATTGAAGCCATTGAAACTTGGTGAATAATGCTCAGAGTTACGCGGGGGCCCTGTATCGTAAACACCTTAAGCAAATATAAAATATAATACATGTATATGTATATTTCAATAAAAATGGAGAAAGTTGGCAAAATACATGATACATATGCGTTGTACAGACAAATACAAATACAATTTTATGTGTATATTGGTTGACGTACTTAAAATGTCTTCGGACGCACCGATTTGATCGGTGCCGCCACAATAAACGTAATCCATTTGCAATATGAACACTCTTTATCTATTGTTTATTATTATTATATTTAACAAGTTCTATTTGCATCAGTTGTTGTTGCGTATATATATTTATGCTCACGACTCATCATTGTTTAGTATCAAAAAGTTATCGATATGTCGTAGCAATATTAACATCGATATTTCGAATTCCAAAAAATATTAATTTAATTTTAAGCAAATTATATACATTTTAAATAGAACAGAGCTAATGAGATAACTACGATTCGGGGCAGTCCAAACTATTTATTCAAAATTTAGGGCAAACCAATATCTTATCAAAATGATTTATTTAAATGTCAAATTATTTAGACGATGCAGCAGTGTTGGCAATTCAATTTTCTAGCCGAATTTGGCCAATTTTAGGCCGATTTAGCTCTTTTAAGCATGTCGATGCCAAGTTCAAGTAATCCCATATATAGAAGGTTACGCTCAGAAAGCCGATTCAGCTATTTTAAGCTTTTTTTTGCAGCGGTAGCTAGCAACACTGTTTTGCAGCCCTGGTTGTCTCAATAATGCTGCGTGCCACATGCAGAATCGCATTAAACCTAACTGGAGATCAGTTCAGAAAGAGCGTAAACATGGCTGCTTTTCAAAAAATTGTTGAAAATAACCAACGTGCCGAAATGCTGATTGACTCATTAAAGGAAGAGGTAAAGTAGATGAATGCACCCACATACCAAAAACTTTGCTGATTAACAACTTTAGATGGTGGCATTACAAAACGAGATTGTCCAGCGTAAAAAACAGGAGCTGATTAAAGAGAACGCTGTGCTGGCTAAGGAAATAGAAGCAGCTCTGGCGCAGCTAGTGGCGCTTGAAGTACGCAATGGCAAGAAGCAGATACCGGTGCCCGGCAACCGGGGCATTTGCACCACAACTGAAACATCCGATGCACCTGCGCCTGTTGCGAGTGAGTCGAAAGCATCCGCAGCTACCGCTACTCCCAAAGAGAAAAAGGTCAAGGAGAAAAAACCCGCCGCTGCGAAACCAAGTGCTGTGGCAGAGGCTCCAGTGGATGTCGGACGCCTGGATATGCGCGTGGGTAAAATTGTTGAGGTCGGACGCCATCCGGATGCGGACAGCTTATATCTGGAAAAGATCGATTGTGGCGAACCAGCGCCGCGTACTGTTGTCTCAGGACTAGTTAAATTTGTACCGCTGGAGGAAATGCAGAACCGAATGGTCGTTGTACTGTGCAATCTGAAGCCGGCCAAGATGCGTGGCGTCACCTCTGAGGCAATGGTTATGTGCGCCTCAACCCCCGAAAAGGTTGAAGTACTCAGTCCCCCAACTGGCGCCGTACCCGGTGATTTAGTGCATTGTGATGGCTACGTACGCCAACCAGATGCGCAGCTCAACCCGAAGAAGAAAGTGTTTGAAACGTGTGCTCCAGATCTTATGACCAACTCTGAGCTGGTGGCTTGCTATAAGGGTGCACCGCTCCATGTGCCAGGCAAAGGTAATGTTGTGGCACAGTCTTTGAAAAATGTTTTGGTTAAATAATTGTTTGGCATAATGTTATTTGGCAATAAATGCGTTATGATTCTGCAAGTTATTTATCATTCTATATTTATTTTGACGTCTTGTTTAACTTTCACTAGGAATCAATAATATAACAATGTTAGGCCCGGTTTCTTAACATACGGTTTCAGGAAACGATATCTTTCAAACATTGAGAAAACGGACTTAAGACTAAGTTCATAGGAGTAAAAGAGATATGAACTTCGTATGCTTGGAAAACATTTTTTTACATTTCTTCTATTTACATCATAATAGGAAGAAAATATTTGTGTCTATCTGACAAACATGAACTCAGACATTTTATGGTTAACAAAATTATAAATTAATTTGTTGTTTCTGCTATGCCATGGTCGTCTACATTTCTTTACAAGATTTGGCTTTATATATAGAAGTGTCCCGCATCTTGTGTCTGACTACTGCTGATGTGGGCGTGGCATGGCGGGCGGCACGATAGGTGGAGCTGGATTTCGGTTTGACTCGACAACTATGGTCTTTGTTATAATGTCGTAGGCTGTGCGATTATTCTTGAAGAAAACCATAACGACGCAAATGGGAAATAGTAGCGTCATGACCAGATTCTTGGCTAATGCGCGCATCAATGCCCTGAGGAAGCTAGGTGTCTCAGCGGGATAGAGCACAGCTCGCAACGGTTCGCGCTGAGCTTGGAAAACAAATTGAGGCATTACAGGTGCCTGCAGCGGCATTACGGCCTCCACATAGAGTATGCGAATCTTCATCAGCGATTTGCCAGGTGTTGCGCCATTATAAAACACCGTCCAGAGGCATTCATAGCAGCATACCAACAATTTGGTCAGCAACTCAATTAGTATTAGATCCGACGATAGACTGATGAAGTCCATGGAGATGTCCAGAAAATTCACAAAGATATCGTCGTCCTCCAATGTCTTACGCATCACATCCTTGTCGAAATCCAGATCAAAAACGTGAAACAGTGAAAAGGTCACAATTATTTTCAATATGAATAATATGAAAATGTCTATGGCCTCCGCAAAGGCGCGTTTCCAAAATGGCGCCACAACCATCTCAGTGCCACCAACTCTTTGGATAATCTCTTGTTGCTGCACCTCGTCAAGCACCCGAAAACGACTGAAGCTGGGCCTAACAGCTGGCGATGCATTCGCCTGCGCTGACTGCTGCTGCGGCTGTTGGGTTTGGCGATTTGTCTGCAGCTGCTCAATGCCTGGCGGCGCTTCGTATGGCAATGGAGTTTGCAACAATTGTGGATAGCTATAATTGGCGAGCAGGTAATTGGGAAACATTTGCATGAGCGCCGCCTGTTTGGCCCATTCTGCGAGGCTAGCAAAATATGCCTCCTTTGTTGACAACTCCTTGTTTATGTCTTTGCACTTGCGCTCTCGGAGCTCATTTGAGCTTCCAGCTGCCCCTTCGCTGCTCTCCATCTCACTTATTGTTTTGCAATCAATTATATATTATTTGATTTTTTCAAATTTTACTTTTATTTGATTTACTTTGTTGTTGAAGTTGACGTGTTAAACAATAGACGGCCGCGGGGTGTGCAGAAATATCGGAGGTATTTATTTCGTTTCAGGGTTGCATTCAAATACCCAGTGGGATAAAACGCAAGACACAGGCGTGCTATTTCTCTTGTTTTTCACTGCTAAAAAGTTAGCATGTAAGCATTGTAACGGCAACATTGAAAATACATACATTTTAAATTTCATATTAATCCAGAGGACAAACCATGATCAAATATTTATCGGACTTTGAAGTTGAAGTTTGAAATAAGTAAAAGCTGTAGTTAAATTATTTTATTATGTAGTTAATGAATATTTATTTATTAAAATGGTATCCACTTATCAATAGAAGTACATACGTATTTCATACTGCGGATGCTCAATTAGGTATTGAATGACATACATACATAGTTCAGCTAAGGATATAATATAACTTACAAGTACACTTGCCAAAAAATCTCACTTACTTCTTCCCAGTATTGGTGGAACGTATCATACGTATGGCTGGATGAGCATAGTAGATAAGTACATAAACATGAACATATACAGCTATGTGGTCAGAACTTATCAATTTGTTATCGTTAGTTATATGTATGTATGTTTTTTATGTATTATGTATGCACGTTCAATTCGGAAACACGTACGTACGTATATGCCAATGCATATGCATACATATGCACTTACCTACACATGCATTATATGTGGATGTACAAACCGGGAACATTTGTTAGTTACATACAAGTACGTATGTATGCATATGCACCTACATAAATAAATATGTGTATGCAGCTCTTTTTGTTGACAATAATAGTTTTCTCTTTTGTACAACATCTTATAAACAAATAAACAGAAAGGGTTGGGCGGGGCGCAGAAAAAAAAAATACAGAATTCATCTATTAATACAATTCAACACAAACACTGGCTTCGGCGGCAAGTAGGTACAAAAAGTTATACATTAACAATTATAACTTATTTCAGCATATGGACCTTCGATAAAGGAATGCACAGGAGTCTTCATTTATTGCCAAACATTACCGATATTTAAATTGCCAAATTGCTGATTTAAGTTTGACGTCACGGACGAGGCGGTGGTACCAGTTGCAGCCGGATAACCAGTTGAAGGCAACCCACTCGACATGGGCTGCATCAAGTTCATCCCGATTCCCACTTGTTGTTGCTGCTGTTGTTGTTGTGTTGTCGCCTGCGGTGCTCCAGCGGCACCAAACAGCTGCATACCACTGAGCAGATTCTGATTTGTCTGCATCAAATTTGATGCCGTGCCCTGGCCGGCCGCCAGACTGTTGCCCACCAAATACGGACTGGCGCTGACATTGGGAAACTGGCCACCGCCAAAGGCGACATTGCCCACCAGATTCATGGCGCCGCCAGTGGGCGCATTGCTGAACGCATTCGGTGCGGCCATGACGGGTGCATTGTACATGCTCACTGAATTGGGAGGTGTCATGAACTGATGATGATGATGTGCCTGTTGTGGGACCTGCTGCTGTTGCTGGTGATGCATGTAGCCGCCAGGTGCCATGCCCGTAAAATTACCAAAGCTCAATTGTGGATTGTGTGTGGTTGGTGCATTGCCATACAACGCCAATATGCTGTCCTTGGACATTTTGCCCGACTGATCCTTATCGCTGGCACCTCCTAGTGTGCCCTGATTGAAGAAGTCCTGCTCCTGTTGGGCTAAAGAGTTCGACTGCTGGCTGGGCATGTTCAGCGTAGTATGGTCGCCACTATTCCCATTTGTTTTTTCCGGAGTTGTTATGGCGCTCACATTACTGCTGGCACTCAGGAAGCTAGTGAAGCTATCATTCTGCAAGTCCTGTACACCGCTGTGGGCGATTGGCTTTGTGGGCGAGGCGAGACCCAACAGATCACTTTCGGCGGCACTTTGGGTGCTATTGTTATGCACACGATGCGATGTCTTTGGACTACAGCCACCGACCTGATTGGGCTTCGGCTTGGGCAGTGGCGCCGGCAATGGTGTACTTTTCGCTGTTGCTGTCGCCGAGGGGCGTTTATCGACGGACCCGCTGTTGCTACTAGTTATGTTGCTAATGCCGAGACCGGTTTGAGCTGATTTCTTTTTACGTTTCTGCCGCTCCAGCTCCTCATCTATCTCCTTGGCCCAATCGACCTTGGGTGGCGAGGGCGGAACCCATTCGCGCGCCAAATACTTTTTATGCTCGTACTTGGCCCGTATAAAGTTCTCCAGAGCCGTATCTGTTTGAGGGCGTCTGAAACCATCTGGCAGCTGCGCCTCATAGACGGCACGTGCCCGGGAATTGCCCATTTGTTGCAGCGATATCACCTGCTCTGGTGTCCATGCATCCAGATTGACGCTCTTCACGCGCGATATGTGTACGCCCAAGTTGCGATGGATGCCAGCGCATCGAATGCACAAAAACACACCCAGATTCCATGATGCCCAGCGGGGACCTGAAAATTTACAAGACCCAATGAGTAATTTGTATACACAGTCAAACAAACAAAGCACCAAGAACGAATTATCCAACATTTGTGCTTATCTTGAAGCCTTAGTTATAAATACATGTATATAAGCGTTATAAAGGAGGCGGTTAGCCACAGAAGTGCTGCGAATTTGGCTATTTTCTGGCTAAACATCTATCTACCCAAAACGTTTCAACACATTTGGCCGTTTTTTAGGGTTTTAATGTGAAGCTTAATGCAATTTGTGCTCACAAAACTAATACTGCCATGTATAGCACTGGATGCCTTTTGCTTGCAAAAGGAAGGATGGCTCGTCCAAGGGAGCTGTCCGTCCGTAGACCTTTCACTGTACATTATGTACAGGACATTGCGTGGTTGTCTTAAGCTGACCCTGACCCTAATTAAAAAGGGAATACTCTCTGAACGTGCTGGTTGCGTGCGCCGACATTTATTAAATTATGCCTTATAATTAAATCAGATTAATAATAAATGTATGTATGCATGTGTGCATATGCTAGTACATAATGTTTTTTGTTTTTGTGTTGTACATGTATGTAGAGAGATTCGTACCCTTTGTGACAGTGTACTTACCCTTGGCGTCGCAATCCACACAATATTTATTGTCATCGTCACGTAGCATTTGGGTTAACAGGGTTTGACATTTTTCCTGCATCAGTTTGGTGCGCTCCGTTTCCTTACGGCTTGCATTTGACGTGCTCATTTTCTTGCACTTGTCGTTGTGTACGCGCTGCACGAAATTCTATGTCTGGAATTGTGTTTCTAGGTTTCTAATAATGAGTCAAACAGATTGTGAGACGTGGGCTTGAGTGTTTAAGTGATTGGCCGTTGTTTAGTTATTTTCGCATAGATCTTAGTCAATTTTTTTATTGGTTTAAGAATACTACAATTTTTGCTATCGAAAATAGTGTACGTCTGCGTCTGTACGTCAGACTCATTTTAAAAGTCTGGCAACAATAATGTCAAAATGCAAAAGGCAGACAGTGCTGCCAGATGTTCAAATGGCAAGCCACTTTTTTAAAACCTTTGTAGTGTGTACTTTTCTTTTTATGTGCAACAAGTGAACTTTTAATCTGATATAAATATGCAATCATTGAGAGAGAAACTAGATGCATGCCTACACATGCTAGATTGTGGTGGATCCACTAATAACGGCGATATAAATTGGCTTAACGTAAACATAAACATTACCGGCGTCCTTTGCAGCTGTTTTTTTTTGTATATGAATTTATTCATTTCAGAACTTCTGTGCAAAATTTTTGGGTTTTGTGAGTACGCTGCAAAAGTGCTTAAGCAACCAGCTAGAACATGATTGTCTGGAAATAATTTGCCTATGCTTAACGCAAATTTTAATATGTATTCGGCACTTGGAGTACACAATCCAAACCGAAGCAGCAAGTGGCATAAGGATTCAGGTAGATTATTACTTAAGCCGCAATTTGTGTCACTGAGCTTTAAAATCCTTTAATTTTAGGCTAGCCATCACCATTTTACTGACCGCATCTCGGTTTGCCTTAAAAGACTGTGCGTGTGTCTGCTGCCTTCGACAGGACCTTCAGAGAACAGCGCTACAGAAGGCGTCTCATTTCTGAAACTACTGGATTCTGTGTTAGATTCCCTCTCAGAGTTCACCAGCGAGAATGTAGACAGAAGTCTCGTTATAGATTCACCGGCAAACGTGCTAGCCCTAAGCAAGCAAATAAAGTGCCACATAGATTTACTTCTTGGCCAAACATTGTCCTTTGCCAATGTGGCATTGCAACAGGATAAGAAGGCGTTGAGTGCGCTTTGTCAGAAGGTATTTCCTTTATGCCATGTACGAAATGAATTCAAATTGATGCATATAACTTTCCTAATATTAAGCTAATATGAATATTGACTATTTTCTATTTAAATGTGATGCCAGAAAAAATGAAGCTATAAGCATACAAAATTGAGCATATTGTCTGTGTTCCTATTGCTAACAACTTGTCCTCCTTCCGATGCTTTAACTTGTGGTGAATTCCAAGCGTCAAGTAACAAAACAAATTACCTGAATCCATTTTATGCCTGATTTACGTTCGGGCAGCAACCTGTTACCTATTATATATTACTATTTATACTTAAAAAGTCAATTGTATTATATATAACTCTATTTTCAGGTCATGCGCGATTGCAGTGCCTTCCAAGAGGAATGCCAACTGACAGCCACCAACTATTCCATGCAAAAACTTAAAGCCATGAGCTTAGAGCAGGCAGTTTGCCAACTGGAGGACCACGTAAATGAGTCCCTATTGCGTTTGGTATACACCTGTTTTCTGGACTTTCAAAGAATTTCAGTCGATAAAATACGCAATATATTGCGTAACTCAAACACTGCGGATACCGATGCCACTGCTGATGAATTCATAGCCGATTTCGATGTAAATTTGGATCGCGCAACACAAATTGGCATTTTTGCAATTGCCTTTGCGCCAAACTTAAAAAGTGTGTGCCTTTAAATCAAGTTTCTTATTGTTTACTAAAACTATAACTCTTTTTAGTTAAAACCATTGTACGCAGCTGTCTCGCCTCATTTGAATATTTGGATACCAGTTTAATACCATCGCTGCAGTCGAATGCCTCAGACTTGCACTCAGAACTCTTGGAACAGCACTTTAAGGAGGAAATGTCTAAATTTAAGCAGTCACTGCAAGAGATTATGGATAGCCGCGCTTTTGTCGGCTGCTATTTGCAAATTCTTACAACTGGCCTTAATGCGGCTGAGAAAAAGTTTGACAAAAGTCAACTGGAAGACTTGGTCCAAATGGGCTTTTCAATACTCGAACATTTCCAGCTGGATACTAATCAAAAGGTTGTCCTACAGCCGGGTCACGAGCACTTGCAAAATTTCGTGCGAATCTTGCGGGAATGCAAAGCCATACTCATGTGTGCGTCCCAGGTTCAGCAAGACCGTATTATTAAGAGATTTAAGATATTACGCACCATTTTGCGCAAACTACACAGCCAGATTACTGGAGATCAGAATAAACCTGCTGCATTTACAGAAAATATAAAGCATACCATAATGGAGTATCCAAATAACTGCACGGATGAAGGTAATCCGAAAGGCATACTGTGTTCTCCATCACGCAGTATACTTTACGCAACTCGCAAGGATCACAGTAAAGGAAGCAGTTGTACGCTAACAGATCCAAATGCTGAACAAATTCATTCGGACTGTCTTAAGCCGAAGGCCCACAACTGTCTACGTCGGAGTAAGTTATCGCATAGGTTTATTCGAATGTAATACTCTTTCGGAGGGTCTTTATATTTTTTCAGCAATATATTGAGCACAATCAACTTATGAGGTGCAATCAAGAGCCTGGTCTATATATCCATGTGCCATTGTCTGTCTGCTCGCAGCTCTGAAGCTATCTGGATAAAACTTGGTATAGATTTGCTTTTTTGCTTCACGATCAAGCCGAAATGGGGAACTATTCATCTAAAGTAGAGTTCTTAGAGCAATAACTGATGGATTTTGTAGTTCCTACCAATTTTTGCAGTTATAAGCTCCGCATAAGAGTGAAATCTTAAAACAGAGCAGATATATCTAAAGTATCCTTAGGAATGTGAAAAAATCTTTGTATTTTAAGATATCTTAACCATAATTACGAGCATTTGCATCTGTTCTTGAGATCTTTATCTGTTGAGATGTTACTCTCTGCAGAGGTATTCGATTTTCTTTTTAAGTTGCTAATTCTGACATTTAAATTTTGCAGAGGACAGTCTTCGCACAACGATGTTCAAGCGCCAAACTGTTTTTGAGAGTCTCCAACTTCATACTACCAGCAATAATCAATCCGCCAGTTTAGAAATCAGTGGTATGACTTATAACTGACTTTTCAACAACTTTATCATTTACTAATAATATTTCTATTTTTTTTTTATAGAAATACTCAACCAGCTAACATGCCTAACGTCCAGCTTCAGCAAGAGCCTGCAGGGGAAGTAGGCGAATTTAAAAAAAAAAACTATTGTGAATGCCGACAACACATTCGCACGCGCTTTAACTCGTATTCATATTCATACTCGTATTCGTAGTGGTAGTACGCGGTGTTTTTATTTTGCAAATCTTTAAAATATAAAAAAAAAAAACAAAAAAATTATAATATTAAGAAATATTTCCGCTACAAATTGCAACAATAAAAATTGTTTTGTTAAAACAGCAAGATTGAGAACGAAATTGTACAATGCCAAAAGTTCGACTATCGATTTTCCCAAGCGACTTGTAGATACATATTTGCGCGCATATGAAATATAGTTTCGTTATTTAAAGTTTTAACTGAACTGGGTTGGCAATGCAAAAGGATACGAAAGATGAAAACTCCACAGTTGATAGAGTTAGGTTAAGCGATGAAAACCCAAATGAATGGCGCGACTGTCGGAACAACAATCATCATGTGGTCCCTATGGGCATTCTTATAGTGCTTGTCACAGTCTATCTAATGATCGCAGGAGTACGCAATAATTACAACGGCTATGTAAAACCAGGGGTTGTTGCTTTAAAGCTAAGCAATCCAAATGCCAACTTCAAGGATAAAAATGTACACGTTTATCGAAAGGAGTTGGGTTTTGAAGAGCAGCCCCTGTGCAGAAAAATTGAGGTTTTTTCCAAGGAATTGTTTACATTAAAGACAACCAATGAGTCCACAGGTCAACCCATAATGTCTAGCAATCTCCTTATAAAACGACGCAAACAGCTGAAGTCCACTAAGTCCAAGTCTGAGTCTGCAAGGAAAAGGGACAACTCCAAGAAATCAAACACAGCTGAGCCCATTATTTATCTCTTTGCATTGGTGTTTATATATCTATTGCTAAAGGCAGCATCCGATATTAATCAACATTATAAAACGGTAACAATTGTTTAACCATCATTATAAAATGGTATATATATATTAACACATCTTTATTGTCAACAGCAGAACAAAGGAGATAAACGACTGCGTCGCTGTTCCCTCCAATCCTACGCCCAGAAGGAGCAAAGACACAATCATCAAGATCGACGTGCTTCAAAAGGTATTTCAGCAAAAAGTTTTCCAAAATTTTAAAGAGGATCCACATAAATGTAACTGTATGCTTTTCAAATAGGGAACAAATCAAAACTTTAAGATACAAAGTAGTTTTTATTGTCATATATGTGTTGTGAGCTATAACTTGATTTTCTACTATATCGATATAAGACATATCCTATCTACTACTAATTTTACTCTCAAACTCCACTTAGAAGCTATTTCTGTATGTGAATGTACTTCGATTCCTATAAATATATATAAGTTTAAGTGTTATTGACTTTGTATGTTTATATGCCTATATATATACCCTATATGAATCTGTGAAATGTATGTTACAAATAAAACTCTTCTCTGCACTCCTGTGATGATTTTACAAAGTATTATCTTGCCACAATGCAAAAGTTTGCGTTTTATTTACCTTTCATTCTCAAATACTCTTCAAATCTTCAAGTACTGATACCCATTTTATATTTTCACGCCGGCAATGCAGATTTTCCATTGCACACTAGACACAACATTTTTACGGAGGGCCGTTCCGTATCGCTGGATCGTTACCGGGAAGGAAAGGCGCCCAAAGAGCTGCTGAGGAGCGTGCGCCAGCAGACTTCAATTGGTGACCATCCCAGGACTTACCCATTCAAGCCCATCCATCCATCTGTAGGCAAGCATTTCACAAGCGATGCGATTTTGGGTAATGGACCAAACTTCAACTCCATCAAAACAGAGATTCATCCGAGCTAAGATTACGTTTTCCTATTCTAGAGCCACGTATGAGCCGCCGCTTATCGGTTCCGATCAGCATAAACTATCAGACTGTGCACGTCTCTCCGCTTATGCATCCCGAAATGGTAAGACGCGGCTCAGTAGCAGACATGGCGATCCCAGGTCTGCCCCCGACGCTTCCAAGTGTCCTGCCAACACTGCAAACACCGGACAGCAAGCGTAGGGTCCGCATGATAAATCGCCACTAAGCGAAGTCATTTTTAAAAAACGAATAAGAAATAACTTTCAACGAATTTATGTGCAATATCTAGGTGTACTCAGACTCATCCAAACGACTATTACAGATGTACCTATTTGATAAATATATATTAAAACTAAAATTGCAGGTTCAAACTAGGTTTGAATCATGGCCAAGGAGTAGCAATGCTAACCAATACAAATTTTAATCTTCCCCAACGACTGGAATTTGAAATCGAACACAAATCATAGAATATGATCTTAATGTTTTTGTTTTTTGCTTTTAATTAATAAGTGTAGTATTATTAAGGCATTTTTAAACACAAAATATATTATAACTACGCCCATGCAATTATTAAGATATACAATATACACACATTTAATAAATTGCACAGATGAGCCGTATTACCAAAACGTCTATATGCTAATAATCTACTTAACGGCAAGATTTAAAACAATCTTAAGCTAAATTATTGTATTGTGTTTTGTTTTAGAATGGAATATCGAGTATCCATGGAAAAAGAGTTGATTTACAGTTCAATATGCATATGATTTGAATAGGTTATCAAGTGTTCTCTTTATGTGTATTGCTTAGATTTTAGGTTGAGATGAGTTAAAAAAAAGAGTCTATGCATGTTCTCAGAGTACAAAGAGTATCAGTACATTAAGTATGTGACAAATCTACAAAACTTTCTTGAATTTTGTGCTAGTTTTCTTCTATTCCTTTAAATACAAAAATAAATTACGTATTTTAATTGCATAAGGCTTGCGTGTGTGTATGTTTGTTTGTGTGTGTGTGTGTGTGTGTGTCTGTGTGTGATTAAACATTATCTTTAACTAAGCTCATTGCCCTCGTACAGACTCTCGCAGCTCTCCAATAAACGCAGAACCGGCGATATATCATATGGGTAGAGCTGGCGCGACACCAGTCTGGATATTTGCAGTCGGAGGCGTATTAGTACTCCCATAGCTTCGTCGAGCATGGCATTGCCCATGCCAAAGCTATGGCAGCTGTGCACAAACATGGTCCAGTTCATGCGTATATATTTGAGCAGACGGAGCAAATACAAGAGGAAACAGGTCTCATTGCTGACGAGCAGATCCAGCAGCAGGTCCGAGCTATTCGATGTCATTTTGAGAAACTCAAGAAATGTATATACAGGATTCAACATAGCGACCAGCTCCGGAAATGCATTATTACGAAACGATATGCCGGAGGTGACATCCAGTGTGCAGACCATCGCCTCAATTAGATGATCGTCCTGATCATCGAAGAGATGTATCAATATTTTACTAAAATGGCATTCCGGATGAAACTCCAGTGTTTGCTTAATGAACGTTTCCAGTTTACTGAGCACATCCCGTATGGATCGCTCGATAAGCTGTATATCCTGAAACGCGTCATAATCGGTTGAATCAATTGACGAATCTGATGAATCGCTGCGTATCTCCTTAACGGTCACCGCAATCGATTTCAGCACCAGCAGCACCATCTTTTGCAGCAAAGTCTTGTCCATTTCAATGAGGTCGCCGCCGTCAGCAGCTACAGCCGCTGCCTGTATCGAATTGTGGAGCGTGCCTGAAACATAATTAACGGGCGCACCATTATAACCAATTAATCCGACAATGTTCTCGGGTTGGCGACGTGGCAGCGATTCTAGAATGCGCAGGCTACGCACATGGCATACAATCTGATGCGCCAGCTTGCACGTCTCCTCCGGCAGCATGTCCTGCAGCGCCAGCGTGGAGCCATAGCAAAGAGCCTCATTAAATAGGCACAGCATCTGCTTATAAACCGTGCAGGACAAATTGTGATTGAGCAATAGCTCAAATTTGTCCAGTTGCGCATAGAATGGTCGCGTTTCGTCTATCGAGAGATTCGCCTTGACCGATATAATGTTCTCCCACAGCTGCAGAAAATTGAGCACACAATGCTCCGCACTGTCCTGTTGTGCCGGCGTCATCAGCTCCGACATATTCTTCACGAGCGTTGGCCATTTGTGCTCCAATTTCTGTATGGTCACGCATTTCAGATGCGTTGTATCGAAGCTTTCAGAGTCGGTAAGAGCGACGACATGACAACCATTAGGCGGCATATAATTAGCGGGTGTACTACTGCTAGCTGTAATATTGCTGTTATCATAAAGGTCCGCATCTGTCGGATCTGCGGTTGCATCACGAAACTGCAGCGCAAAGTAGTTATTTGCCAGCGGCTGATCCTGCACCGGGAAATGCATGAAGCTAACGGACGCATCCGCTGTCACAGTGCTCGTGACCGTGCTTGCTGCCACCGTGTAGTCATCGTCCAGCGGATGTAGCTCCACATCCTTCCACTCAACAATGCGTTTGATTATATCTAAGCTAAAGTGTATTTTCTGCACGGCCGCCACATCCAGCTGCACATAGTTAAAGAGCTGATCGACAATCTTTTGCAGCCACTCATCGTTCAGCTCCTGCTTGGCAATTACCAAAAATGCGGCCAGCACACGTGCCGCCAGAAATTGCACATACGAATTATTATAGCCGGCCAATACAATAATCTCATCGATCAACTTGTGATCGTTGCGTATCAACGCATCGCAAACGTCCATAATCCTTGTGCAGATGTAGCCCTTGGCGTTTTGCTTAAGGTAAATATCGAAGAGCAGCTGCAGATTGGACAGGAACTGCAATAGCTTATTGGTGGGCCATTCGCGCAGATACGCAATGCGCTTCTGGCCATTCGAGTCGTGTGAGTAGTGCGACTGAAAAGGCTTCCTCAATGTACGCTCCGAAACCCCGCACAGGCACTGCCGCGTCAGTGACTGCTCGAATTCCAGCATATCATCGATGCTAGAGCTGGAACAGCCAGTGTTCGTGCTTGTGCTGGTAGTGGTGCTGCGCTCGCTGCAGTTAGTCTGTGACGCATCTTTTGTGGCAATTAACAGTTCGGTCAGCTGGGCAGCACGGTCCACTTCGTCCTTGGCGACGATTTCACTATTTTGTGGCATGATATTGTTGACCAGCAGCTGCGCATAGGAGGCGGCCCGCGAATTGCATGGCGTATTTGTGGGTGAATTGTTTGTGCTGCTGGACAAGGAATGTGTGGAGCATGAGGAGGACAATGATGAGCATAAATGATGACTCTGATTGTTGCCGTTGGCGTCCATTACATCCGCTTCAGCCAGTATATCCGGCGGCGATTTGCTGCCCACCAAACGTATTTGTTTATCTATTTTCTGCCGCTTTGTCTGCGGCTGTTCGTTGTGATGATTTGTGGAGACACCAGTACATCCCGTGCTGGACGCGGTACAGGGGCAGCCAGCATTTCCGTTGCTTCCGCTGGTGCTGCTGCTTGAACTGCCGCTGCTGCAACTGCTGCCCGTAGTTGGGTCCATGTTGAGTTATACCTGACGTACCCGACGCCCTTTTGTTAATTGTTTGCTCGCTCTTTCTTTTGTGCGCTGCAAGTAAACGTAAGCCAATAATATTATTTTGCACACCAAAAATACTCAAACGAAACCCCAACCAAGCCATGCCACAGCTACTGCGAGTGCTACCGAATTACGCGTATTCACAAGGTTACGTGTGCAGTGTGGCTGCATTTAATTTTATGTATTATGACAATACAGATATTTGTTAAATATTTACACCGTTTACTAACTGTGTATTGTTAGTTTTTATAGCACAATTTATTGTATTGTTGGTTCTCAATATTTTTAATATTTGGCTACTTGTTGCTCATTTACCTTTGCAATGTTTGTATAAGTTTCACTTCACTTTTATTTTCCCAAGAAGCTTGCATTATGGTATTGTAGTGCACATTTTTTGCATGCAAGACTTGCATTATTTTGTTTACATTATTTATTCATTCTATTTAAGGTTTGTGAAAAAAACAACTGCCACTGTTAATTAACAAGTAGCGAGCGCGTCGCCATCTTTATAGTGTTGGGTTGTTCATATGCTGGCCAGTGGGCACACACACGTTACGACTCAAACGGCCAGCCATGTAGGCGTGCGCCGCACACGTTACGACCATACATGCAAGTTATCATATTGAAAATTTTTTCCAAAAATTAATAACTTCATCTTCCATTGTGTGTTAAAGGGGAAAGAAACTTCAAATGAATATTTCAATTTATAATTATGCTAAAAATGTGGCCATCATTGTAGTAATACTAATTCGCCTTGTCTGGCACCTCTGTTAGGCAGAGCTGCCACATTTTAAAATATAAAAAAATTAATTATATTTTATGTTTAAATCAAAACCACATGCTTATAAACACTTTTGACAGCTGATAACACATTTCACATTTATAATTTATGTAGCCAAAATCATTTCTTTTATTTTGGTACGAACACAAATTGACGACGTGGCAACACCGATACTTGTTTTTCATTTGACATTGAAGGTGAACACATTTCCAGCTGGTGGGTGGAAAAGGACTACCATTGCGGTACCATACAGGCAATTAGTATAACAACGGCGCTTTTGTGGAGCTACGCTGTGGGCCGAGCTGCCCAGTACCGATTATCAAAGAACTTGTGCTCCAGTGAGCCAAAAACAGTAATAATAACATTTAAGTAAAGTGTAAACTCTGTTGCGAGTGCAGTTCAATTCTGTCTTTGTTTGTGTCAACTTGTGTTAACGAAACCTTCAAAAGGAAAATGGCTGGTAATCTGCCTCCGCTGAATCAAGAGCCAATCTTTAAGAAACTCCAGGAGTACTATGACATTCACCACAAGAATCTGGTCATTAAGGACCTGTTTGTCAATGATCCAAAACGGTTTACCAAATATAGGTGAGTTTTCACGGTCATCTATGGACACTCACATCTATGCGCATATGAATACCGATTCAATTACATTTTTACACATGTGTGTGTATGTGTTTAATCGTTGATATACATATTTATTTTAATGTATTGATTGAGCGCCCAAATCAAAGAGCATTAAACTAGGGAGTAAAAAAGTGTTGGTTAGGGTTTAGCAAAAGAGATTAGGTAAAGGAATTTAACTGTATTCAGACAATAATATTTAATTTAGTAAAGTTATCTGATTATATTTGTCCTTGCATAAGGTCAAAGCAACGACATTTATACTTTCACTGCGGGTATTTTGATATGGTCATGAAATGTGTAACGCATAAAAGAAGGCATCTCGGATCCCAATAGATACCTAATGTATATATATTATTGATCAGAATCAAGTTGGGTCTATATACTGTTTGTTTTCTTTCTATTTTTTGACAAGCGTATTTAATCGTCGGCTAGCCGTTCATTCCATTTCATATGCCAATTTATACTTGATTAAGGTCAAATAAATTGATTTTTATCAATAATCAATTAACTTTGCTTTCAGCTTGCGTCTGCCAACGCCCAGCGATGGTGAAATACTGTTGGATTACTCAAAGAATCGCGTGAATGAAGATGTGTGGCCTCTGTTGTTGGAACTGGCGAAAGTGCGACGCGTGGAGGCGGCACGTGATGCCATGTTCTCCGGACAGCACATCAACATTACCGAGAATCGTGCCGTTCTGCATACGGCATTGCGTAATCGTGGTCTGGACCCGGTTTTGCTGGATGGTAAGGATGTGATGCCCGATGTGCGTGCCGAACTGGCGCACATGAAAGAGTTCACCAACAAGGTCATTTCTGGTGTTTGGCGTGGCTGCACTGGCAAACAAATCACCGATGTGGTCAACATTGGCATTGGAGGCTCCGATTTGGGTCCACTCATGGTCACCGAAGCGTTGAAGCCTTACGGCAAGGGCCTGCATTCGCATTTCGTGTCCAATATCGATGGTACCCACATGGCCGAGGTCCTGAAAAAGGTCTGCTATGAGACAACGCTGTTCATCATCGCGTCGAAAACATTTACTACTCAGGAGACCATTACGAACGCCACATCGGCCAAGGCTTGGCTGCTGGAGCACGCCAAGGATGTAAGTGTACCAATCGGCGAGAGAGAGGCTGCATTTCGGACTTAATGTGATTTGCTTCTAGGAGGATTCGGTAGCTAAACATTTCGTGGCTCTGTCCACAAACAAGGAAAAGGTGACCGCCTTTGGCATTGACAGTGCCAACATGTTTGGCTTCTGGGATTGGGTGGGCGGACGTTACTCCCTGTGGTCGGCAATTGGACTCTCCATTTGCTTGTCCATTGGTTTCGAGAACTTTGAACAGTTGCTTGAGGGCGCCCATTTTATGGATAACCATTTTAGAACTGCACCACTGACCAAAAATGTGAGTACACTTTTTGAAAAACAAAAAAATAATGTTTTATAATAATATAATAATACAAATTCAATTCCGTAGGCACCTGTTATTCTGGCACTACTTGGCATTTGGTACTCGAATTTTTATAACGCCGAGACGCACGCTCTACTGCCATACGATCAGTATATGCATCGATTTGCGGCATATTTCCAACAGGGTGATATGGAGAGTAACGGCAAATTTGTCAGCAAATCGGGAAAGAAGGTTGGCTACAATACGGGTCCAATTGTTTGGGGCGAGCCGGGCACAAACGGTCAACATGCTTTCTATCAGCTGATACATCAGGGCACGCGTCTAATTCCTTGCGATTTTATCGCGCCTGCACAGACGCACAATCCCATTGCTGGTGGCAAGCACCATAAGATTTTACTGTCGAATTTCCTAGCTCAAACCGAGGCATTAATGATGGGCAAGACCTCCGACCAGGCCAAAGAAGAGCTGTCCAAGGCGGGCTTGTGCGGCAACGAGCTGGACAACTTGTTGCCACACAAGGTGTTTGCCGGCAACAGGCCGACTAACTCGATTATAGTAAAGAAGGTATCACCATTCACGTTGGGAGCTTTGATTGGTAAGTGGACTGAAGCGGAACGAACTCGATGATCTCTGAAATATCTCAATTCCATTTTACAGCACTCTACGAACATAAGATCTTTGTTCAGGGCATCATTTGGGACATCAACTCGTTCGATCAATGGGGCGTCGAGTTGGGTAAACAACTGGCCAAGGCCATCGAACCAGAGCTTGATCATTGCGAAGAAGTCTCCGGACATGATAGTTCCACGAATGGATTGATTAATTTCATTAAAGCCAATTGGAAGTAAATCGTGCAGCCCAACAACATTGACAATTAGGTCTTTTACTTATTTATATACTCGCGCTACCAATCCTATTCTTGGTACAAAATTAATATATATGTAACCATATATACTTACACTATATTTGCATGCATATTGAAATTATACGTAAAGCATTTGTTTGCAAATTGGCAAAAATCTCACTATCGGTAGTTACACTATTACACAGATATTTGTTGTTGTTTGGCAGTAGTTAATTACATGTAAAAAACAAAAAAAAACGAATGCATGAAATTTGAGTCATAAAATGTATTTGGAACAAAATTTATTAAAGTTGCATCTATTTTTGGGCAGGCGAGAAGGAAAATTCTTTTGTTCAACATTAAACTGAGACGGAACAGATGGGTTAACCAGCAGATGCATCTGTGTCTGTAGTCTCTGCATCTTCGTCTTCATCTGAAGAATTCTGTGTCATTATCAAATCCTCTTCATCGGCTGCTATGTCATCGTCAGCCTCCATTTTATCATCATCATCGAAAGCGTAGTTTGTGTTATCTTGCTCCTCCAAATCGCTCCAATTGTTTTCGGCCAAGTGCGTAGGATTTTCATCTGCTAAAAGTGCTAATTGTTTTTACAAATGATAACAATAGATAATATATGCATTACCAGGATCCTCGTCCACAACTAAAACATTGTTTTCATTTAAATGATTGTCCGTGTTACGCTTCATTTGATTTATAATCAAGTTAACCCTTCCAGAAACTCTGAAATACACAAAAACAAGCGTTTAAAACAAAAGCAAAAAAACTCGATACTCTCTTCCTAATTATTTATACAAAATTTTCCATTCCCAAATCTGGTTGTAATAAATATTCTGCAAATGGCGCCAATATCCAATAAAGACTCTGCAACAGAAGCTGAAGGGAACGAACCAATTATAGTTGAAAATTTTGGGTTGCCATCCAACGAGAAAGTCGACGGTGTGCATTTGCCTGAACTCGATTATCTGATTGAATCCGTAGCCAACTGTCAAAAGCCTTTGTGCGATGACGCTGATCTGGAGTGCGTCTCTAATATGGTCAATGCAACCATCTGTGAAGCGATCAAAATAATTGAGTCGGATCCGCGCGGACTCTTCTGCTACAAGTATCCGAAGACATTGTATAATGTCTCGGACGAATTTCAATACCCAGTGACACCCTCAATGGGCTTGAGTGACATTTCAAGTGATTTCGTCCAACAATGGCTAAAAATTGGTGAATTTGAGTACAACAATGTGCTGGCTGTGATTCGGGACTTTATTGGTAAATGGCAGCTGTCCCCAAAAACGAAATGCGTGGTGCTTACAAATACCCGACGACACGATGTGGCCTTAAAGGGCACCATTTACTTTGTCGATGCGCACTTCTCGCGACCCACACAACGTTGTCCCAATCCCTTGGCAGTTGCCAAGGTTCGTTTTATAATCACGGTATCCACTGTCATGCAAAAATATTATCCCGTGATGATAACGTACCGTTTCGAAGGATATCGCACACTATATTACGCTGTGGGCGATCGTGCGCTGACTTTGAATACATTTCAAAGATTTTATATTGATACCATACTACACACAAAACTGAGTTTCTATGCTGAGATCTGTGAGTGTCGCCATGGTACCATCGACAAGCCCAAGAATAACGTTAAGTCCAAGAATGTTAAGAAAACGAGCTAAAATGTTTTTAGAGATCGAATCAATAAACGAGGTGGGGGCTCTAACAAAAACTCATACGGGGCAGAGTTTGGTATAATGTCTCGGACGAAATGGAAATGGATATGGAGATTAAGCTGCATGTACACTTACTGCAGTGCTTCTGTAATACAATGCAGACGTTGCTCCGCAATGCCTAGGCAGACACCCAGCTTGTCGCGCAATTCCTCCTTATCCTCTGACATCATGACACTCGTATGTGTTGTAGCTAAGATCTGCAGCCAACGTAAGGCACACATTACCCTAAAGGAAAAGATAGATTTACTTGGCATATGCTTATATAAGATATATTTATTTCTACTCACTTGGCAGCCTTTCCTTGTAGCAGCACCGATAGCTCGTTGACCAGCGGGCTTATATACTCAAGTGGCAAACGATCTAATGTTAATTGTATTGTATTCTCATTGTTTGTGCCCAGCACGGCATGTAACATGCTTTAAAGAGAACAAGCATTGAGTGTGATTCGATAGCCTTAAGTAGAATATCTTACGTTTGGTTCTGGCTGTGTAGGGCTTGCATCAATAGTTGCGTCTTACTCTGGCTTTGCAGCTTGCCACCTGGCAGATTGGTCGCCTGGATAGTCAAATTCTGCAGTCGCGCCTCCATGGGCACCTCGTTCTTTATCTTCTTTTTGGACTTGGGCAAGGCGCTATTGTATTCCACGTCATTGGGACGCACGACAGGTGTTTGCGACTTGAGGGCAGCTTCCGTGCTGTGCTCGATGCGCTGCTTCTTAGTGTACAATTTTTTGGGATCGGCGCGCACAATGACGTTCAGCTTCTCAGCGTAATTGGGAGTGTATCGTTCGAACTGCAGCTGGCGGCGACTGCCATATCCAAAGAGTATCTCGTGAGAGCGTTGGGCGTCATGCACAAAGTGTGCGGCTACAGCATAAATAGGTTCCACGGTGTCAGCTCCATCTGATGCAATTTGCAGTGAAACCTTAGGCTTAATGTACTTCTCCGCTGACAGGCTGTAGAGTGTGACGGTATAAATAATTCGTACAAATATCATTTTAATTCTTGTCTAGTTACCTATCCGCATTGAGCAAGTATATGTGTATGTTGCCATTGCGCGTCACACTTGCCACACGCAACTGTCCATCTTCACGCACCTCGCACGCCAAGCTATGGGCCACATCCTCCATTAATAGCGTACACACCGATGCCTTATTCCTGCCTTTTCTGTCAATTTTCCAGAACGATATGACCCGCTCCATTTTGGCCGTCGTAATAACGTATTCATTATTGTTGCATTGAAAGTGGTTAATTGCATTTATTTCTCCCGAGTGTCCTGTGCATGTTTCCACCAACTCCTTTTTATCCACATCAAAGATTTTAATTTGGCGTGAAGCGACGGCCAGTGTGCGGCTTTTTGGCGAATATGCAATATTCAGCGGCTTCTCGGGCCCAACTGGCCACTCGCCAGTGCAGCGTTCCTCGGCTAATGACCACACCAGGGCGCGGCAATCTGCCCCCACAGTGTACAGGTGCCCATCGTTGTCATAGGCAATCGATGTGACAGGCCCGTCGTGGCTTTCATTTTCCAGTATGCGCTCAATCTGCAAAGCAATAAATTGATTATTTTTTGTACAACATAAGGCATAGACTAAGATAACAAATACCTTTCCCTCTGCCACTGAATAGAGAGCGACTGTTCCCTTAACCGTAGCGAGTGCTAAATAAAGCTTGTCGTCGTCTGTGGAAGTCTTTTGTGGCTGGGATTTGCGCGACTTCTTTGGACAAGGAGCGCCAATTGTTACCCACGTGAGCGCTATGCAGTGTGCAGCTAATTGAAGGTTCGGTGTAAATTCCTGTTTCAATGCATTCGTCTCAGTGTCCCATATTCGTAATGTGCCCTGCTCATCAATCAAGGCAAATAGTTTCCCTCCATTTGAGGAGAATCCCAACACGTGCTTCTTGACCAGCGACATCTCTTTAAAATCGGTTGGAACAAAAAACACTTTGTTTAGTGTTGGTTAGCAAAGCAAATATAATGACCAAATGTTTTGGTAGTTTTCTTGGTATGTCGTTTTTCATAAAGCGTAAACAGCCATGAAAATACTAAAAACATTTTTCTAACATATTAAATGTTTAACCATAACTTAAGTTTTGTATAACCTAAATTTTAACGATTGCTGAGTAGTTGCATGTTTAAACAACTTTGTCAATTTAATGTCAATAGAAAACATAATTGTTAATATTTTTGAAATATTTTTTGGTTGTCCGATTAACTCAACGAAACTACATTTGCAGTATTTTGTACAAAACAGAAGCAGTATTTTTTGCTAGCTACCAGTGTACAATCCAGAATTTTCGTTCGCCTCACTTTGAGGTTAAGTGCACTACCGACTGATTGCCTTGCTTTAGCTGCTCTGCGTTTGTTAAATATCTGTGCATTAAAATGGCTTTATCTGTTCCAAAAGCCCCGGGAATGGCCCAAATGCTCAAGGATGGCGCCAGGGTAAGTGTAATAAATATGAAAATCAATAAATGACTAGTTTTCGGTATAGCTTTAATTGAAATTGTAAAAAAACCGGCGGTCCTCTACCGAAGCGCGTGATTAGTCATCGCATATGTTCATTTATAATGATTGGTTCCATCACATTTGAATTTTCTAGATGTATAGTGGTCTCGAGGAGGCAGTCTATCGCAACATCAGTGCCTGTAAGGAGTTCTCACAGACAATGCGTTCGGCCTACGGCCCAAACGGCATGAACAAAATGATAATCAATCACATTGAGAAGCAGTTTGTGACAAGCGATGCGGGCACCATAATCCGCGAATTGGATGTAGAGCATCCAGCGGCCAAGCTGATTGTAATGGCAAGTCAAATGCAAGATGCCGAGGTTGGTGATGGCACCAATTTTGTGGTTGTGCTGGCTGGTGCGCTGCTTGAATCAGCAGAGGAGCTGCTGCGCCTGGGCATCACCACAGCCGAAATAGCTGATGGATATGAGAAGGCATTGAACAAAGCGCTCGAGATTCTGCCAACTCTGGTGTGCCATAAGGTGGAGGATTATCGCGATGTCAACAAAGTCAAGGAAGTCCTACGCTCGGCCATCATGTCGAAGCAGTACGGCCAGGAGGATTTCCTCACGGAACTGGTGAGCAAGGCGTGCGTGTCCATATTGCCAGATGATGGCACGTTCAATGTGGACAACATCCGCATCTGCAAGATTCTGGGCAGTGGCATTTACAAGTCGGAAGTTGTGCGCGGCATGGTCTTCAAACGTTTCGTCGAGGGCGATGTTTCATACGCTGAAAAGGCAAAGATCGTTATATTCTCGTGCCCAGTCGATATCATACAGACGGAGACGAAAGGCACGGTGCTGATCAAGTCGGCGGATGAGCTGATGAACTTCTCCTCGGGTGAGGAGGGCTTGTTAGAGAACCAAATCAAAGCCATTGCCGATACGGGCGTGAAGGTTGTAGTAGCTGGTGGCAAAGTCGGTGACATGGCCCTGCATTTTCTGAACAAATACGGCCTCATGGCGGTTCGCTTGAACTCCAAATTCGATTTGCGTCGCTTGAGCCGCGCCGTAAATGGCACTGTGCTGCCGCGCATCACAACACCCAGCCAGGAAGAGTTGGGCTATTGCGACAAGGTCTGCATTGAAGAGCTGGGTGACACCGCAATTGTGGCGTTCAGGTGCGTACCAAAGCCTTACTGGTAATTTAATCAAACATAAATGTGTGCAATTTGACTTACAGAAATGAGGGCAAGGACTCACGCATTGCCACCATTGTGATTCGTGGTGCCACAGACAATTTCATGGATGACATCGAGCGCGCCATGGACGACGGTGTCAACAATTTCAAATGCCTGACTCGCGATGGTCGTTTTCTGCCCGGCGCAGGTGCTACTGAAATAGAGCTGGCTACACAACTGTCTGCCTATGCAGACACTTTGCCCGGTTTGGACCAATACGCTGTGCGCAAGTTCGCCAATGCACTCGAAGTCTTTCCCAAGGCTCTGGCCGAAAACTCTGGATCCAATGGCACAGATATTGTCAATCAGCTGTACCTGGCGCACAATTCGGAGAAGGGCAAGAATATTGGTTTTGACATTGAAGCGGAGAAAGCAACGACCCTCGACGCGGCTGAGGCGAAACTGTTTGATCTGTATCAAGCCAAATTCTGGGGTCTCAAGTATGCCGTCAGTGCAGCTGCAACCATATTAAAAGTGGACCAGATTATCATGGCCAAGCGTGCCGGAGGGCCAAAACCGCGACAGGCGGCTGGCAGCGATGATGAGAGTTAAGCTTATGTAATATTAAACTAAACGATTCGATAATATGTAAAGCTTAATTATTTTAGTTTCAAAGAATCCTTTACATGTATTTTCACATATTCTTTGTCACACATGGAAATTATAAATTTCATTAACACACACACACACACACACGCACACACAACTCACATAAACAGCTTCTTTGTATTAATAAACTAAAACCTTAAAAAAAAACTAAATGCATTTCACGCTGTGTTTCATTGCCTGAAGTGCGGCTTCTAAGTGAATTCAAGCGACGTGTTTATGTCCATGCCTGTAAATTAAACGCAGAAGAAAAGGCTTTTTGTGTCCGCTAGATAACTCATCTAAGCTTTTTATTTTTGGAATTCAAGCAAACAATTATTTGTTCATTTTGGAGTACATTACATTATTTCAAATGCGTATACGCAGATACAATTCAATATTTGGTTCGAATAAAATACGATATCGTTGTCGTTTTCAAATTGAAGTTTAATAAAGTTCTTAAAGTGTTTTCTCATTCTTGGTATTCGGTGCTTTATATATCCATTATTTCGTGTATGCTTTAGTAAGTATAGTTGTAAATACGTATATCAGATTTGATGTTTGTCGCTGAAAGCAAAAGAAACCATCCGTGCTCCAGTGGATAGTTCAATTGTTTTCAGCACACTTTAATCTTTATAGATTCAATCAATTGAAGAACAAAAACTTTTAATTAAAACGGGATATCTACATGAAACTTGCAGCAAATTGAAAATTGTGCCAAATACTGTTAATCTACGGAAAATAGTTGCCTCGTAACCAACTGCAGTTTTGGTTTTTTTGGAAGCGTCTAGAAAAGCTACTCTTAAAGTAGGGAATCTTCAATTTTGAACAATTTTCTGCTGAATGCTCACGACAGCAGAACAGAGTTCAAAATCTATCTGAATGTGTTGGAAAACAAAAGCTTTCAGTAAAAATGTGTGGTTCCTTGTTCAAATAAATGCAGGAATGGAAGAACCGATTAAATATAAAATGTTAGCTTTGTCGACAAGGCAAATTTGCATTATGCTAATAGTTTTTTTGTTTTTTTTATGAGTGTGGGTTGTGGGTTTGTTTTAGATGTGATTATGGAAATTTGAATGTTTCTCTCGATGGGAGAACCGTTTTGTTTCATTCCAATACCATACAAATTTGCCCAATACCATGTTAGAGTGTAGAAAAATAACTCAGCTTTAATATATACTTTGCCACTCATGCCAAATACAATTTGGTTCGTTTATCCTTTACAAAAATATAGGCTCAACCGCGCACAAATCATTTGATAGATGTGACATCATGTGCTGTCGTGATAACACCCGATTTACAATGTCGACATTAGCTTTAATAATATGCAAGTATTATGAGTGAGTTTTTTTGTCAATTCTTTTCTTAATATTTCGTTTACTTAGCACAGAATCACACATTGTTACAATTTGCTTAAGCCAGAAATTGAAAGAAACAATTTTCAGATTCGTGTCGAGTTTCATTGAGATCTAGAGATCCATAAAATAAATTATCGTTCATTTTAGCAAGATAATATATTAGCATGAACTGCCAGTTGATAATCAAAATGACAAAAACTACTTTAGAGATATATATATATACCATATATATTTTTGCATTTATATATTTTTGTCGCGTTACTGCAACGAGCTTTAATATTTTGCTAAGAAAAACTTGATATTAAACACACTATGTAAAGTTGAACTAGCTTGTTATGGCCGTAATTCTGCCTGCATTTAAAGCTTTTAAAGTAATCATATAGTTTGAATCCGCATAGTTGGGATTTATAAATGTATATAATAATATATTCTTGAATATGCATACTTCATAATTGAGTATGTTTAACAACGTGTACAGATTATTCTTGAAATAAGTAGGCAAAATAGGTGTTGTTCGTGTTAATTTTGTATTTATTTGTGTGTTTACTATGCTTTAATAAATATATATTGGATTGATATATTAATTTCATATTGATTTCATAGTTTAGGTAGTTGTTGCTATAGTCCGCACAGTAATTGTCCTTTAAGTTGGGATATATTCGTGTACACTGGTTGGTTGCTCTACTATATATGCTGATATTACCCGAATAAATGCCAAAAGTTAAGAGTTTTTGAAGAATTTAAGATTTTCATTGCTGTTTGTTGTTATGTCTTTTCGTTCTAAGTATTTACGACTTGGTACACATTAGGCCCTTTTACAGATTTCTATGCGCTTTTGCTTTGTAATAATATTGCTTTTTGTAATTTGTGTTTATATATATATATATATTATGTTTTTAGCTGGTGGTGTTATTGTTCAGGTTTTTACTCATCATCTTTAATTGGGATTGGGTGCTTGATGTTTATAAAGAACTTAATAACGAAAAACAAATATATTATCCGATACGAATCGGCTTAAAGAGCAGTGCACGAGGATTTCTCGCGGAAGGGATTTACCTTCTGGCTGGTGAAACCAGTCAATAGGTAATCCTCCTGCTCGTGCTCCGATATATATTTCTTCATTTTGTCGCAAGACACAGACACCGACTGCCGATCTATGGCCGCCTCCCGACGCAGCTGGTCCACGACAATGCGCTGCTGTTGCAGTGATGATGACATTACGTCCATTACGGCTGTCTCGGATAGGCCTATTGTTGAAAATGTTCTCAGATACGATATGCAAATACAATAGTAAGTAGTAGTGCTGGTTGTGTGCTTAAAATGCTTTTAATATAGTTTAAATTTCTTTTTGATTTTTTTTTCTTTGGTAAGGTTTCTCGTTTTTGGATGAATCTGTGTATTCAGACGCGCGCGCTGTAAATGAAGTAAAAGAAAACAGAGCAAATGCCACAAAATAATTGTTTAAAATATTCTTAAAAATTTCGCATACTGACACGGACAGTGGATACGACATCGAGTACATACACAGAAAGTTGGTACAGCTTGAAAGGAAGTATCTAAGTTCTAGACAAGATTGTGTTAGTTAGCTTTTAAGAAATGCTCTATACCGTTATGGCAACGGTACACTCATGTCCACCGATGCATGTATGTATGTGTGTGAGTAAATACTAATGACGCGAAATATATTGTACGTATTATTGCCTAATTAGAATGTAAATATTTATTGCTCATAATGATTCACTTTTCAGCTCATGAAATCGAATGTTTTCTTGCAGTTGACCGCAACTGTAATGTTTCACATTTAAAGATAGTAAATTAAGGGTTTTTCAATTCTAGCCAATTGATTTTATTCTCCCTTGCCAAAATTTGTGGGCATGAGTGCACACATACATGCATACGAATGTCAACACGGAAACGTTTATGTTTTGACTACACTAATAATTTTCAGTTAGTAGGACACACACAAGCACAACTACATATTAATAAAGTTATGTGTACAAAATTTACCAGTTTTATGTTTAATATTTTGTCAATATTTCCGACAAATAAGTTCAGGTTCGCCTGACTTGAACAAAAAGATACACACCCAAACCAATGGAACGTGAAGTTGGCTGCGAATTGATGGCGAAGTAATCGCTATCGGTTATCGGCATATTACATGCGGGTGGTTGTATGTGCTTCCATCCCTGAATGCCCGACTCTAGTGCAATGATTATGGCGAAGGACGAATGGTCCGCGGAAGAGGAATTGCAGCTCTTTCATGCCATGGAAGGCTTACGACCTGTGGGCATCAACAAACATTTCTACATGTCCTGCATCGCGGAACGTCTCTCAAAATCGTTAAACCGCGAAATGCCCAGTGATCTAATCTGGAGGCACTTGAGCACAATGTACAAACTAAAAGAGCTGGATGATCTTGAGGGCCTGCCATTTCCCAATGAGGAGCGAGAGTTTTGTTTGCCAGAACAGGATTACGGCACGTTCGTGACCAAAAAGACCCTTGGAGCCAACGCTAGCGAAGAAACAACAGATACACATGCTTCCCTTGTACCAGTGGTCGCCGCTCAAGCCACCGATAGCAACAGTAAAGGTACACTATTAAGATTCAATCCATATTATTCACAATATTAATGCCCAATCTATAGGCACAAAGTTGGCAGTGGTGCAGGCAAAAGATAACGAAAAGAAGATGGCAAAAGTCTTGGATATGCCAAAGAGACCAGCTAAACGAACTCGTGGTTCCATGTCAAATGAATCGATTAGCCCCTCCACCACACCACCCCCCTTGCAGAGCAGCAAACGCCGTCGTATTTAAAATGCATTGTTGGAAACACATCAATGCTTTAAGAACAAATAGTTATTTTTTATTAGTTTTAGTTAAATTGTGACCAAAACTTTGACTTAAAAATTAAGTGTATATATTAAAGTTTCAATCGTCGAAGTCGCTGCCGCCTGATTCGGTTTCAGTTGACTCATCCTGCGGTTCGATTGCGGATTGCATCGAATCCAGCAACGATTTCAACAAGCGTTTATTTAGGTGATCCGTTTGTGTTAGCTCGCGTACGGGCTGCTCCTGGTGTGGGTCGTCCGCTTCTGCCGTTGGCGCTGGTGGCGTGTTTACGGTCATGGCTTCAATGTTCTCTAGCAGTGGCATATTGGCTTTAATATTTAATTGTTCAAATTGTCGGCTTGTAGGTAACGCGTTTGTTTTCCTTTTTTTTGTTCTCCTATGACACAGCTGCTAGGGCTACAGTAAATTTTAGACATTTATTATTCAACGAGTCTCGCTTGTATACGGCCCTGGTTAATAGCAGCCCTGCTCGCTTGCGCAGTACAATTTATGTCGCGCTCGAATTCAATTTCAATAAACAAATAGAAAATGTTTGAAACAGAAGATATGCTGCCACGAGCGGCTCCCAGGCCCAGTGCGCCAATACCGCTGGGACATACCGACGAGATAGTTAAGCCAACTGTCCCTGAAGTGTCCATATTGTTCGGGCAACCGCCTCAGCAACAAGCTCAACTAAAACAACAACAAGCGCCAGTTCAACGTCCAGCAAACAGTTTTGCCTCCTGGAAGAAACAAATACTTCCTCGTGTTAACTTTTCTCCAGTGCTAACAACAGAATTGGGCCCAGGCAACCCGACGTCTGCTACGCCCGGCGCAATCAGCACAGCCTCCGGTGGCAATGAATATAATTTTCTACCGCGCACTCGCGCTTTTGATGAGCACATAGCCCCCACGCATTCGGTGGGTAGCAATGTGAATTTAGGATTTGCGGTGTCTGGACCTAGCCAATACACACGCGAAGCATTTGCCACAGATGATTGCACAGTGCCAACAACGCGCTTGCCCCAAACGAATGCAATTGCAGCCGATGTGCTTACAATTTGTGCTAGCACCCAGACCGAAACAGAAACTATATCTGATGTAAAGGATGCCAGGCCTGAGCTGACCAATTTAGCAGATAAAAAGGATATCAGAGAGCTGTTAACTCTATTGGAAACAATGCGCCAGGAGCAAAAGCAATTAAAACGCCTATGCGAATCCCTGGCTCAGCAACAACAGCAAGCAAGCACCAAGACTTTTAAAGAAACGGCCTCCCAGTGCGCGATTGTAGTCCCAACTAAGGGTAAGTATTAAGTCAAATCATAAGTTTAGTTATATAGAAAACCTTTGTATAATACGGCCTGTAGGCAATGCTGCAGTTAAGCGGATTACGCCTATTGTTCACGATTATATAGTTGAAGAAGATAAGCTTGAACTACCAGCGAGACAACTGCCACAATTTCAATCACCACACGCTGCGCCACCCGTAGCACAATCCACTGGATATCGAGCCAACACGCCGCAGGGCAAGCAGTCACCGGTGCCGCCACTGGCTGCATCCGCGCTGCCCAAGTCGAACACAGATAAAACTTTGGTCATGAATGAGCTGGCTCTGAAATATTTGCCCCAACGGCAAATCAACGAACTGATGGAGGACCTGCATGTATCACCAAAAACAGGCAATGATGTGATGGTCAATGCGGGCTCCAATTCAACACCATTGCGTCAAATTGACAATTTCAGCCCGAGTCCCAGTAACATGTCAAACGCTTCATATAAATATCTCAAAAAATATCGATTGCTGCCCGAAGAGCAATTGGGCTATGATCATCATATATTATCCCCGCAAGCAATGCATAAAATGCCACGTTCCGGATCACCAGCAGCCGCGCAGCACCAGGAGCCCATGCTGGACTTGGATAATATACGAAATCAGCCAAAGCTATTATAGCTGTTATTATAGCCAAAGCTGTATATTTATGTATGTATAATTTTTGAAATCCTTTATAATAACTGCATCTAACAAAAAGCAGGAGTACACAAAATCAAATGGAACAAACATAAACGCGCTTTTGATTTAGACACACAAACCACAAATAATCGTAAACTAGCGCAAAACCAGGTGCAGCTCCGCTGCCGATTGAAGTAAAACTTTTAGGCCCTGCATGAAGCCCGCACACTGCGAAAAGTCCGTGCCAAATGCAATGCGTGTATGCACCTCCAGGGCATTTGCATAGTCGGCTATTTGTATATACTGCACAATTTGATTCAGATGTTGCACAGTTGTGGCCGTTAGCTAATGCGACAATGTGGAAGATTTTATTAGCCTTTCAATATTATTTAAAAATTTCACTGTATGCTTACCCGTCCGTCGCGCAAGCAATCGTAGAGATTTTCCAAGCGTTTCACCACATCCACAAATTTTCGTTTGGTGCGCTGCGAAAAATAAAAATATTGATTCAATAACAAGAAACAGTTTAAAATTTGTCTGCTTACCGGATCATTAGTTGCGCTCAGGCATTGGTTTTTCAGCTCCTCCAAAACGGTTTGCAAGTAAATGTATTCCTCCGGGAGTGGAGGCTTCTCCTTGGGCGGCTCTGGTTGGCGCTGTTCTTGTATTGGTGCTGGCTGTTCGGTGTAGCCGAACGATTGCTGTTGTGGCTGACCCGGCCAGTATTGTTGCTGTTGTTGATTAGGCACTGCCGTTGGTTGGAAATTTATTTGCTGTTGTTGTTGTTGAGGTGGAAAGACCTGCGGATTATTATTGGCAGCTGGATTGTAGAAAGATGTAGCACTTGGCGGTGGAGCGCCCTGAAGAAAAATATCGTATTAGACAAATGAACAACAATTAGACAAACATTTCTAATTAGTACAGGCTTTTCAAGTTTATGGTACCTGATACTGGTTGGGATCCATAAGGCTGTTCTGATTCTGATTCGGATCAACGCCGTATAGTGGATGAAGTATTGGTGCTGCAGTTGATTCCGCTGTTGGTCGTGGCTTTGGCTAAAAATTGCATTAAATCGTTAAAAAGGAGATGGAAAAATGAAGTCAAGACTTACCACACGCGAGGATTTCAAAGCTGGTGGATCATTCCAGCCAGGTGGTGGCGTAGGATTACGTTGTATATTTTGGAGAAGAGGTGGCGGTGCATTAGCCACTGGCATTGTCTCAATGGGTGCAGCACCCGACAAGTAGTTGCTTTGTGGGGCCCCAATGAAGGGAGCTGGGTTGTATTGTTGAGCCGTAGATATAGGGTTGGTGTTGAAGACGTTGCTATTATAAGTCTGTGGTACACTGGCAGGCTGTGAGACAGGGGCGCCACCAAACGGAACTGCCGCTGGAGCTGGAACTGGGTTATATGCCATACCATATGCGCTGGTAGGCGCTGCCACAGAAGGATCTAAAACGTATTTAGAGCGCGAGTGGAGGCCAGATCCGGATCCAGACCCAGTTGACGTAGCCACCGGGGGCCCGCCCGAGGAGCTAGCATTGCTGTGGGGTCGTGGCGGATGCGTTACGGGTTCTGCTTTCATTTGAGGCGGATTGTAGATTTGTGTTGGTTGCTGAGCTGCCTGGAAAGGTGCGCTCGGCAAAGGTACAGCTGGCGGTGCTGCTGCCTGCTGCCAGCTTCCATTTGTTGTTGCATTATAGGGGTTATACGGCAGTGGATTGGCTGGCTTTGAGAAGGAACCACGCGGCTCCATTTGACGCATATAACCCATGGGAGCGGCAGCGGATGCTGCTGGCTGTATGGGATCCACATTGACAGCATTGCTAATGCGCTCACGCAACTCATTCAGATCTTCGCTTTCCGCATTGGCTTTACTTAGCGTTGTTATATATTGCAGAGCTGCGGTCAGGGCACCCTGGGAGGCCAGTAGTCCACTATATTCAGATATAAATCTGGCAAAGCGTCCGGCCAAGTCGACAGCAATGCCTTGCTGTTCTAATGACTTGGTTAGCAGCATTACTACCTCGGCCAGCTCCTGCAGCTCCGTTGTATTGAGCTTGTAGTTGTTATTCTGCTGCTCCAGTTGCTTTAACTGATACCAGGCGGTTACCAGCTTATCAATGCTGCCGGCACAGATATAGCATAGCATGGCATTGCGCGTCAGCTCGATGCTGCTGGCGGACTCGTTCAACAGGCGATCGCCGAGCCTCTCACAAATGTCGTCCAATTTGCGCTCGCTGTGCTTGAGCGCAGCTACGAGAGCCTCTTTCCAGGAGTCCACGGTACAGCGATTGACAAAGTCCAGCCAATCGCGCGTTACCAATGCCGATATGACATTGGACAGCTCGTTCTTTTGCTGCAGCAAATAACGGGTCTGAGTGCGTGTTAGCGTCTCTATGCCCGCTGTAGAAGCTATGATTAGTGCCTCCGGTATGCGCTGCGCCTCCAGGCACAGTTCCACGGCAGCCTCAACATTGCCCGTGAGTATGGCTTCCGTAATTAAGCTGTCGGTGTCTGCAAGAAAATTAATTCAATAAGGAGATGGCATCAAATTCTGCAATGGGTATATTCGGTCTTTCGAAGATAACCCTTTTCTTTTCTACTTACGATCACCGTTTGGTATTTTGAACTGAGGTCTAGCATAGTCGTTTTGCGGGTCGATTGAGGCGCCATCAAATGGGGTTTTGTTGTCATTCGTTTGCTGGAAATGGATTTATGTTAATAAACTCTTACCAAATAAATTAAATGTTAGTTCGATGTCAGTGTCGCGAATGAATATTTGCATATACTTTTCGTAGGGCATCCAATTTCTTACCGAATTATCGGTGCTTGAGTTGGTGCTTTGGTCGCATTCAACCTCAGATGAGTCGCTCTACTTAGAGCAAATGTTAGGCAAGCATGAAAAATTGTTATCAGAAGAATATACAAGGAAAGATGAACAAACTGAAGCAATGCTTAATATTGATAGCGTGTTGTAGCATACACATATGTTTTTTCTGTTCTTAGAGATAAGAGCTGGACCGAGCTGAACAAATAGAAAGCCCATAGCGGAAACTCACATGTGTAAGAGTTGATATGCGGGTCGTGAGCGTATCTACGTCAGACTGCGAGTTGCTCTCGGCCTCTTTGATAAACTTTGTAAATTTTCCATCGATGTCATCCTTGTTGTAACCTAAAATAAAAAACCTTTAAAGCGATTGCTTTAATAATGAACTCTTGGCGCTTACCCAAAAGGTTGAGCATTTCTTCTTTGGGATTCAGTTCAAAGTTTGCCTTGATGAAATACCAAATGTAGCGACCGTGCTGATCCGTTGATTTATCTGCACGCTGTCGACAATAATCTGCATAGTTGGCCTCGGCCAGAGACAACTCCAATGCATTCGCACGCTCCACGAGACCTGGCTCGGTTGTTAGCTGGGATACCTTCACAGTTTTCGATGTTGCGTTGAAACTAACCAGCTTGCCCCCGAACTGTTGATGAAATTGTAATTAATTGGGCACAGTGCTATGTGGAATTACTTGGAAATACTAACACCAAACGACACGCCACAGGGACGCTTCATCCATTTGGGAGCGTGCGTCAGATCGTGATAGACAACTTGAGTGGCTTGCTGAGGCAGTGGCGCCTGGGCAAATTGATCCATTCCTGGAAAGGAGTCGGCTATTTTCTCGGATGTTTGCACCAAATGGTGCGTGCCGCCATTCAGCGAGTATATCGAAACTGCTCCCTCTAAGCTGGCGCTGGCAATCAGCGCAGGATTGCGCGGACAGAACTGCACATCCGAATACCAAGAGGCCGTGGTGGCTACCTCTGAAAGTATTTCGCCTTCGGGTATTTTGGTATTCGGATTCCAGCAGTAGATGCGATTATCCTTGCCACATGAGACCATCAGATCCGTATCCTGCAAGCACCACGACATGCCAAGCACTCCACGATCGTGTATCTGATATGTTTTTGCCGGTGCAGTGGCGTAACGCAAATCCCAGAGCTGCACAACCGGCGCCTGATCATCCTCCGATGCCAGCCATACCTGTGTGGCCACCTCAGGATGCCATTCAATGGCATGCCATCTAACGCGTGACTGCGTGTCCGACAGTTTGATAATCTGCTGACTCTTGCGCAAATCCCAAATAACACAGCGTGTGCTGAACACAGATGCCAATATGTGCTGAACTTGCCGGTTCCAAGCGACATTCTTGACATCCTCCAGCGGCTGCGTCTTTGCGCCCGGATTCAGAGGACTGACCGGGTTGTTCAGATCCCAGATATAAATCTCCGATTCAGAAGCACATGACGCAAGCAGGTTGTTTAGAAACGGATTAAAGTCCAAGCCGCTTACTGCGCCGGTATGCTTATCCTGACGCGCCAGCAGCGACTCCTCGTTAGCTAGAAGCTTCGCAGCCGAATAGACATTGATATGGCCAGCCTCACAGCCGCCGACAATCAATCCATTTGCATGCGTGCCATTTGCACCGTGCGGACTCCAAATGAGTTTCTGAAATCTATCAAATAACGTTTATCTATCAGTTCTTACACAAATAAAGCTCCAACTCACTTAAAGTCGCTCGGAACGCTAGCCTTCAGCTCCAAATCGTAGCTGGCATCGCCGATGCTTGGTGAATATATCTCCAATGTGGCACTTGCATTCGAATCGAACTGCTGAGCCGCTGTGCCGGCGGCCAGCAGTATTTGTTGCTGCTGCGCTGGCGACCAGGCAATGTTTACAGTCTTCTGTAGCTCTTTAATTTTCATTTTTTCGCCCTGCAAATGCAATTAGATTATTAGCTTATGGCTCTGGCCAAATGGAATTTAAACGAAATTGTGGCACGTCCAATTGGAGCGCGCCCCGTCATCACTTTTTTTTGTCAGTCGCTACAACATTGGCGTGGCCGAAAAATGCTGCCTCTTATGTTTTGTCATGTTGTAGTTACTCTTAAACTGTACTTACACGCAATTAATTTGTGTTTATTGCTTGAACAGTATGTTTAAATTAATTAAAAATATATATAAATACGTTTTTTAATATTTTTATAAGAACTAAAAGCTGTCGCAGAATCGATGTTTCTATCGAAGGCAGCGACATTTTACGGTTGCCAACATTAAAATATCGATGAATCGATAATTAGTTTGTGCAAGGCATCGGTATTTTTATGTTGCATACAAATACATACTGTATGCATTAAAATCAAGAGCTCGCGCCACATTTCAAATTTTATATGGGGTATGCTCTCTAAAACGGACACCAGTGTTAATACAGTTTCGTTTAAAGTACATGTGGAAATTCCAAGCGTTTGCTTTATTGATACAAATAAATATTTTCATTGATAATTGTTATAATTCTAGTCATGTGTGCTAGACATTTGAAATATCCTGTCCTATTTACTTAGCGCTGGTTATGGCCGCAACACGCTGTTCAACTTTAGCCATTTTTGTGTTGATCGTTTCCAGATTTTGGGCAAAAGTCTCCTGAACCGAATGAAGAAGTTCCTTGTTGTTTACCAGGCTGGTCGTAATGGTGCCCTGTTTTTGTTCGATTTCCGCAATGATCTTGGCAAAATTGTTTGCTGAAAAGACAAAAACAGGCATTATCTAATCACTAAGAACGCAAACAACTGATTCTTACCATATTTATGCAAAGCCTCCAGTGCCTGCATGCGTTCAATGACATGTGGCAGCATTTCGACAACTGGTTCGGTACGTTTTGCAATATCATAGAGCTCGGTCACCTTTTGGTCACGTTTCGCATCCTGAGTGCTGCCGCTGGACTTTTCGGCAATGGCATCCATTTTGCCAGCCAAAGAAGTCAAACGCTGCTCAATCGCGTCCAGTTTATCCGGCTGGAGTAGGGCCGCCTTGGTGCTCAGATGCCGGACAGCCTCAAGCACGTTGGACGTGTTGGTGACCGCTGTCAAGCGACTTAGTTTCTCTGGGTGCGCACCGACAGCCTTTTCCAGTTGATGCAAACGTTGTTCGAGATTCGCGACACGCGCTGTGGATGCCAAATCCGTGCCAGGCGTCGGCAGAGCTGTCAGCACACCAGACTGCTTAAATTCCTCCACTTGGGCGACAAGTGCTTTGACCTGCTTATCATTGGGCGTTTGCTCCTTGCCAAGTACTTGCTCCAGTTTCAAGGTATCCAACACTCTCTTGGCCGTGCTAATCACAGTGGCAACCGCATCATAAGATTGTTTCTCTTCTTCGGCGATTTTTCGATCGACTTGCAGGGCTGCAACTTCATTGAGCAGCTCATTCATCTCAATTTGCAGGCGCTGACACTTTTGCACCGGCGTTTCCTTTTCACCCTGGCAAACCAGCTCGTATTCCCCGCCGCGCACATCGTAGCCGCGGCACACGCGACGTCCAATGCGATCCGTGAAATCAACGTTGCCCTCGAGAGTTGAATTACTAAAGCGTTTGTGTGCTGCGCTGGGCGAAATGTGCATTCGCTCAATGGCTTCGTTTTCCGGCTCCTCTTCGTAATAGTCGGACGTATCAGGCTCCGGATCGTCGGGAGTCTCAAAAACATCCGGCTGGTCATAAGCCTAGGCAAGAAATGAGTGTACATATAGAAAATATGAAAGTTTGTATGCTTACAATGCCGGGCAAGTTTTGAAATTTCGGATCGGCCATTATGTTGGGCACTGCGAGTTATATATTTCGACAGCGTTTTGATGTTGTAGATTATTTTCTAATTGCAGAAATTTGCAAAAAGTTTTGCAAAACAAAAATGGACAGCAAAGCTAAAACTGATGTCATAGACAAAGTGTGACCGTCGTAAAAAAAGTAAATTGAACTAAAGCATAAGATCAGCTGTGCCTAATAAAATACTGACTTGCCATTTTGTACAATTAATTTACAAATTATTGTAAATGTATTTAATTTTACTTGCCTTTTCGATTTTATCAAGAAACGAGTTTCTATGTAGCTAACCCTTCTGTATTTGCTTAACACATTCCGGGTTAACAACAAAACGTCAATTAAGCATGCTTCAAATTACATCTAGGAATACCATTATTATTATAAGACAATGGTATTTTGCAGTATACCCAATACGGTCGCACTGCTTAATAGTTATAGTTAGCTTAGTATTGAGGTAGTTGGACTATAATTAGGTGAGATATTCGGTGTTGGGATCGTTGAATTAAATTGAGAATGTCGTCCTCGGACTATTACCCATACAGCTATAGTGAGCTGCCGTTAGAGGTATGTATACAATGGTTAATAGCAAGTTTTCCACTCGTGACCTCAAGTCAGCTGACAATAATTGAATATACGATTCTTACACACAGATAGTGCTGCATATATACAAGTATCTGGGCTATTCCGATCTATTGGCAGCTGGCACCACTTGTCACCGTTGGAGAAGCGCCCTATATCAAACTGAATTTATAGCCCGAACACGCGTACGTTTCTCGAAAGTTGTGCTCTCGGATCAGCATAGTCCCGCTGTTGATTTGATGAGATGCGAAAGACGCTTTCGTCACTTTCTGTTCGAGGATGTGACCCTGGGCCAGGTACCTGAGCTGATGTCATTCATAGGACAATCGGCGCGTTCGTTAAGCCTGGATAATGTCGATTTGAATGATAAGCAGTTCTATGGCATTCTACGCCTGCTGCCACATTTACAGGTCCTGGCCGTAACACGTTGTTTGCCCCTGTTCATGTCGGCCACCTTCTTAGACTCAAATGCGTGCGATTTGAATGAGATCTCGGCACATCTCGCCAGCATACGGGAGCTTACTATATGCAAGAATCAGTATCTCACCGATGCCATACTGCTGCGCCTGACTGCGCTGATGCCAAAGCTGGAGTTGCTCAATATGTCCGGTTGCCAGATCTCGTTTCACAATGCCATACATCGACGCTTCTATCCCCAGGAGCCGAGCATGCCAAGTGAGTCGGTGCTGACATTCAAATACATCTTGAACGTGCTCACCCAGCAGCGTCGGATGCTGCACACACTCGACTTTAGTCACACGCTAATCGGACACTCGTTGCTGGCACTGTGCGAGCTCAGCCAGGCGGATGAGAACGCCCAGCGTGGCTTGCAATTGCGCCGTTTGTATTTAGCCGGCTGTAGGCAGTTGAATGCAGCTACCATTAAAAGCTTCCTCAGCACGCAAAGGCAATTAAGTGTGTTGGATTTGTCCGCCACGATGTGTCTAAACGATGAATGCCTGGCGGCGATTGTGCAGGCAAATCCACAATTGCATGATCTCAAGATAAACGCTTGCTCGGGCATCACCAACCTGGGTGCCGCGAAGCTGCGGCATTTACCGCGCTTACGTCTCTTGGATATTTCCAATTGCGACGGCATTAGCAGTAATGGCATTATGGAGGGCGTAGCACGGGAAGAGAACACCGTGTTGCTGGAGCTGAACGTCTCATATTTGACTATCTGTGAGGAGTCCATTAAGTCCATAGCCAGAAATCTGCGCGCTCTGCGCTCCCTTCACTTGAACCACTGCGTCAACGGCGTCACGGATGAGGTAATGCAGCTTATCATTAGCCAGCTGTGTTGGCTCCGTGAGCTTTCGCTGGAGAGTTGTTGCCGGGTGAGTCAGAAAAGTTAACATAAAGCTTCCTTTTACATAAACTGATTGGCAATATAATGATGAGTGTGCATACTTAGACGGAATATATTGTAAACTAAGATCCGAAAAATGTGTGAAACACACTATGGAAAGCCGATTTCCGAGTGCAAATGGGGGTGAAAGATTGGATTTAAACTCATCTTATCTTCTCCTTTTTTCTATTGGCTTAAAACTTATATTTTCTAATTTTGTTTGAGAGTTGTGAGCCAGAGCGGGAACTCCACATCTCTGGTTAAAAATGGGGCGAAAGGATTAAGTTTTCCACTGCCGGATACCGGATAGAAAAGTGACAGCTAAATCGTGACGAAAGTAACCTTTGCATAGAGAAATAAATCTTATATTCGTTTATTTTTGTAGCTAACTGACGCAGCGCTTACTGGCATTAATATAGCCAAGCTGGAACTGAACCGAGCCTCCTCCGCTGGAAATGCGTGCCCACCGTCCGATAGTTTTACTGGCTCATTGCAGTCTATTAAGATATCGTTACGCAGCAAAGCAGAAGAGGAGATTGTACGGGATGCCAAACGCAAGCAGGCAATGTTTGCGGCCTACGAAATGAATCTAATCAATGACGAGGATTTCGAGGGTCATAATATACAGGAGCTCCGAGGATTGCGGTCCTTAAATTTGCGCGGCTGCAATAAAATAAGCGATGTTTCCCTAAAATATGGCCTAAAACATTTGGAGCTGAATAGGCTATTGCTCTCCAATTGCCAACAAATATCGCTATTGGGCATGGAAGCGCTAGTCAACAACTGCCCAGCCATAGAGATGCTAGATCTGTCCGATTGCTACAACATCAGCGATCAGGGCATCAAGATTATCACCGAGAAGCTACAACGACTGCGTTCCCTGGACATCAGCGGCTGCAGCCAGCTGACGGATCACACAATCGATGCAATTATTGTGAACTGTGCCTGCCTGGAGACCCTCTCGATTTATCGCTGTCGTCGAATGTACACCGATATCGAGGATCGGATGTCGGATGTGCGCACTTTACGCAATTTATATATGGATAACATCAATAGCATTGACAATGCCGAGTTCTTTCGCTTAAAGAAGCGACTCGATTGCTGATATTTTGCGGCAATTTTCGTTGTATTTATCCTATATTATTTTCAATTGTACAATTTTCGCTAGTCAAAGAAACAAAAAAATACCTAGAATATATTTATATGACAGCCTATGAGGCAACTAAGAACTATTTTATAACCAATTGTTAAATTTATTCATATCATGACTGCAAATTCCAATAAAATTGAAAACTGGCTGGAGCCAATGCCCGGTTGACCAGGATATTTTGGAATTCCGGACTCGAACCGAATCGAATTTGCAGACATGTTATATATATATATATATATATGGCTATCTATGTGAACACTTGTATATATAGCGCACAAATATGAATGTGAAAAATATGCTCGATAAATGTCCACCAAGAAATTAACATAATTTTTAAGTTAGCCAAATTGTAGAAATTAGAATAAATTAGTAGCTGTGATTTATGCAAAATTAAAAAAAAAAAAGAAAACAATTAATGTGTATTGCGTGTTATGTGATTTGTGGTTTTACACTATAAGTATATATTTATAAATGTTATCAATGTGTCCTTAATAAAAAATATAACAATACCTTCGGTATAAATGAATCGATTTATTTATTTGAGTTAGGAGCATTCTAACTGTACATGCTAGAATCATCAACATCCATCCGTCCATATATATGCAAAATATCCATACATATGTATAAGTACTTAGATTATATTAAAATTATTGACATAGCAAAAAAAGAATTGAAACAAGCATCATTATCATATCGTTATCAACCATTATAAATTGTTTTCAATGAAAAATGAGAGAATCTAGACTATGGGGAGCTAGCCTCCACCACCACCGCCGCCAGAGAGCTCATCCTCGTATTGCTTGCGGAAACAGTCGCCGACCGGGAAGAAGTCCCAGCTGCGCTGCTGGTACATATTCCAGACGTATGTCTCCTGGCCGGTATACTCCGTGTCCGGTTTATTAATCAAATGCATCAGGAAGAACATATAGTTGGCCAGATTGTGCTCTTTCTGAACATGGGTATCAAAGCCGTGCGGCACTATATCAAAGAAGTCCTTGCCCATGCCGCATATAAAGCAATTGGACTCCATATTATCTTTGACCGACTCCAATTGATCACGCAGCTCGCCAAATGCGTCGATAATCAAACCCTGGATGATGGCCAACAGGATAACAATAACGAAGAAGAAGAATGTGATGTCGAAGATAATGCGATAAACCTCATAATCATCCCCATCCGGATCGCCAATTTCATCACCAATGCCACCGCCTGCTCGCACGCCCTTGTACAAATGAAACACGAAGCAGGTCAACATGTCATGACACTTTTTGTCCACTTCCTCGTCCTCCTCCTGTATGTAGAACTTGCGGAAGAAGTTGAACGCAATTACCGTATATATATACACTATAATCGTGAGGAGCATGACTGTCAGTACCAGCTGTTTGCCATTGTGGGTGACAGATTGTAGAATGGTACGCAGGGTCTTAAAGCCGACAGCCACATCCAGCAAATGGGCCGCAAAGAAGAAGTTGTTAAAGTTGCCCATCACCGAGAAACTAAAGTACCACAAGGAGTAGAGGAAAGCGTTGTCGGTGAAGGTAACGCCGGCTTTCCACACTTGGTAGCGCCAGTCGATGTTCATGATGTACCTTAAGATGCCCGTCTCCTCGCTCTCCTGTGCGGTAAATGCGCTCTTTTCCATACCCAGCAAGTTGGAGATTGAATCGAAATCATAGGTTTCACTGTACTTTTGGCGCACCTTCTTTTTCACAAACTTGTCCCAATAGTTGACCGGAAAGCTTTTGGCCGAGATGACCAGCTTGTCCCAATGCGACTTGAAATCATCATCCTCCGGCTGTTCGGCAATGAATAGACCATCAAATTCCAAACGTCGTGCGATTTCCTTCTCCCGCTTGAATATGGCCAGCGGTACCTTCAAATGGTAGTAGGCGATCAGCATGGCCAATGACACAAGGGAGTGGAGCAATGCGGCTATTCGTAAAACGTGCTCCATGTAGAAGAAGTCCTCATCCACATGCACAAGTTCCGGTATATCGTCCTCATCAAAATCGCCATCGCCAGAGCCACCATCACCCGAACCACCCAGGCCAGAGCCAGCTACGTCTGCACCACCACCCGAGCCCGATCCTAGAATAAGTTCATCCTCACCAGATCCATCGGATTCCTCGGGGTACGAGGTAACCTTATAGAAGAGCAACATGAAATTAATGCTGAAGGCCAAAACCAGGGCAACATATTTCAAATTGTAAAAGTTTCGGGCCAAAAAGCTGACGGCGCGGTGCGTATACTGGGAGAAGTCAATCTGGTGCACAGCTGGTGTCTCCTGTGGTGCTGCCGATGACTTCTTAGCCTCCGCCTCGATGGAGGCCATGGCTGCCTCTTGGGCCTTCTGTGCCTCCTGACGCTCCTGAGCCGCTTTCTTAGCGGCCTCACCGCCCAGCAGATCAACGATCGAAATGGGCTCCTGATATGGTTCGCCCTCGATAAGTTCAGCAGTAGCAGCTGCGCCATCTTCTGGACTGGATTCACCGCCCTCTTCAACAGAAGAGCCCGCTGGAGACTCGTGCACCACCACCTTATACATGCCGTTTTCCTCCTTGTTTATGTCCAGGCCAAAGGCCTGAACAGTGCCCGGCGGCTCTTCCAATGGCAACGGTGGCAGCGCACGTCCAAATGTTTCCTCTTCAACAACAGCTTCTTCCTCCTCCTGCTCTGGTGCGGGACCGCGCATCAAATTCAAAAGAATACCAAAGATATAGCGGACTACACAGTAATGTGCATAGCCCGTGTAGTAGAACATATAGAATATGATCTTGAAGAAACCAACAATCAGCTCAGGTATAGATTTGGTTTGCATAACTCCGATTTGATGTTTGATGTTCGATGGACTCAGCATGTGCACTCCGAACTTAAGACCCTCCTTTACTGCGGTAATTGTGCGTCTGATGGGATCGCGAGCGGCACGCTCCTCCTCCTCTTCACTCATATAGGAACTATAGGCGGTATCACGCTTCACATTGCTGCCACCATCGTCCGTTGCCATCAGTCCGGAGGCATGGGTCATTTCAAAGATCGCGTCCTCACAGAAGTTAACAAACGCTTCTAGTTTCTCCTTATCGCCTCCCTCGGTCACAATGGAATAGAAGAAGGCTCGTTTTGATTCGCGAATCTGCGGCTTCTCCCATTGCTCGATATTGGAGTCCTTGATCTCAAAGTATACACGTTCAATACGCTTCGAGCTGCCCAATATCTCGATGCGACCCAAGAACGGCTCAAAGTAGTTCAGCACAGAACCAGCCGTCTCTAGGAATCGCGCCAGACGCGGCTCATTGGGCATGTGTTCGCTTAGGTTGGTCAGCAGCACAGCCAGGTTGAAACCGATCTCCTTTGATGGCTCGTGGAAACGTTCGACAAAGGCTCTATAGTCAATTTTACCTTCGTGATTGCGTTCACAGCAGGCCAAAAGGAAATCCATTTCTTCCCTAAATGCGGTTTAATAAAAAACACCATAAGAAACTGGCTGTCAACAATCTGTTTTTCACTTACGGTGTGTAGTTCTTGGATTGCTCCATTTTCTCTCTGAAATCTTTGGGTATAACCCAGCCTTCGTTCTTCATATCTATCTCATGGAAACTGGGCGACTCAATCAAGTCGGCCAATTTCAGGAACATGTCGAAATACTTAAGAATCAGTTCAACATTGCCTGCAGACTCAACAAGGGTATCCACCATCTGCTTGCCAATAGTGCCTGAAGAGAATAATAGTAATTAAATATATTGGGTACAGGAAATTTAAGGACATACCATTTACTACGTTGCCTTCCAGCATGGACAACATCATGGTGATCATATCCTTTTGTAGATTAAGCAGCTCTTTCAGCAAGTCCACTTGACTCGAATGCTTTGAGAGTTTGTCCTGCATGTGAGAAAACAGAAATAGGAATCCACCAACAGCATCCCATAATCTGGAATGGGCCAAGGCTTGCTGATTCAAAGTACATGGACCCTGTATGACTTCAGTGAGGGTATTAAACACTTGACTTGCCACTCCGATGGCCTTGAAAAAGTTCGCTTTGCCAGCAGGATCAATGATTTCCTTACTGGAATAGTGCCAGTAAAAGTCCATGATCGATTCCTGTAGACGCAGCAAATAATCCACAGTGCAAATTACCACATTGACCGTGGTCGTGTTTCCCGCTTGTGTGCGCAAATAGTTCTGCCATTCTATGAGAAATTAATTATGAGTACATGTATATGTCAACTTGCTTGATTTATTGTCACCTACCCAAATTGTGTCCCTCACAGGTGAGTTGGATGAACCGGAAGAGAGCACACGTGAATTCGGCATCGTGCATATTCTTCTCACCCGCAGCGCCCTCCGAGCCGACACCAAGACCTGCACCCGCACTTGGAATATACTCTTTGTTGTGTTGCAAAAATGTTGCATTGGGATTTACAACGATAGCGGGGATCAAGTACATATACGGGATTGGTGGTGGTGATGGCATGCGAGTATGTTGGGTGATTGGGACAGTAGTCGGAAGGAGAGACCAAATTAATAATTGAACTCAGAATAAATGCAGGAGACGGTGGTGCACGATGATGCCACAATAACAATAATAATAAGTTAAGAGGGCAGCAAATTAAAAGCGGGATATTCACGATTCAGGTTGTCATATCCCGAAATTGGGAGGCACACTAACTTACCCTCGGCTTTCGTGTTGCGCTCAAACGCGTCCAAGTCCAGCACGCTGCACGAGTTCATCAGCCCGGCGATGGATGTGAAGAAGCCCACATCCTTCTTCTCCTTCAAATGATTCAGCATGCCCATCTGTATATCAATGTTTCCGCCACGCAATATGGCGATGCCCAAATTGAGTGTCGTCATGACCATCTCCGAAGGTATACCTTTGGAGGCGGATATGTGCAACAGCACCATTTCGGCAACGCCACGATTCGACAGACGCGCTTGATGGAATAGCAACTTCTGTTTCTCCATTTCTTGTTCCTAACGATAGTTTAGAGTATTTGATTGTTAGCATATGGCTTCATATATAGCAAAGTGCAACGTTAGTGGGCTCAGTTATTAAATTTAGCTTAAATAGTTACCATTAAATGGGACATGCGACACTTGCAATCAAATTTGATTGATTTGAAAGCACAATTGGGTTACGTTTGATTAGTTCTGCATTTGGTAGTTAATTATCGCTAAGCTTACATGAATACTTGTGCCTTCGCCCTCCTCGCCGCCTTCGCCGGCTTCGCCGTCCTCACCGCCCTCCTCTTCTTCTTCGCCGCAGGATTTTGCCGCTATTTGCGCATACGACATATACAGCAAGTCCTCTTGTAGGGCACCACTGCGCTCCGTCATGGCACCGCGGCAGAAGGTGGTCACCAGCTGGGTCAATGGATCCGGCTTACCGTCAGCTTCTTCTTCATCTTTTTTGGACTTTTCAGACTCCTCGAATGTCTGAGTCAGATCCTCAATCATCACCTCCTGGCCGACGTTTTCCTCCTGCAGCCATTGCTCGTAGTAGGTGCGTGCAAAGATATTGCAGGCACGATGTCTGTAGGCAATAATAGATCACGATTAGAAATATTTGAATTTATCAACCGTCAACGTTAATGGGCATGCGTTTAGTATTTAAATTTAAAAGCTTTTACATACTACGAAAAGAAAGCTAATCGGTTCGCCGAACGTTAAATATTATCCTTGCAGAGTTTTTTGATTATTGTCATAAATAATACAAAATATGGAAATAAACGAAATAAGATCGATAAATACTTCAGAATTTTACAATAAGTAATAAGAGAGACCATACATTTAAAATATGATAAATACACGATTCTGCAAGGAGTTAAATACTAAATATACTAAAAAATAACTGAAATCAGTTAAGCGATCATTTGCACATACTTATATACATGTGTATAAGAGTTTTTTTTTCTTTTTTGTATACATTTGAATACTACTCGTGTGTGTATAAGATATTAGTATTTTATGTGGCTACCACCTGCTGAAACGATATAGATGCTTGGCGCGTAAGCTTGAAATAACTGCCTGGCGTCGAGCGACCGAAATTTTCGAAGTCCAATGTTTTGTTTTGTTCTTGGCGCCGGTTGCCTATATGGAGCGTACAATAGCAAGAGCAAGAGCATAAAAATATACATATAATACAACAATGGGTGTAGAGCACTACGGTCACACTAAGTGGTATTGCGCGTTAGTACAATTTTGTTAGTTGAAATACAAAAGTGGAAAATGAAAACAAAAAATATCAAAGTGCGGAATGTGATAGAAATTATAAATAATATTAGATCAAATAGGTATAAAGGCCTATCGCTTGGTCCCAAGTTGTAGCTGAGTGTAAGTAAAATGTCTTGTTCTAACAACTAAAATTCTTATTTGTTAGCATCGTTTTCGCAGAGTACCGTTACATTGCATACATACATATCACTCATCACAGACCTATCGAATCGACATATGTATGTATGTATGTTTGCTTGTAGTAGTTAATAAGTTGGTAATAACCTGGGTAGAGAATGTAGCGATGTCTGACGGAAACATGCAATGACGGCACGCTTCCTTTGGATCGATACAACGCTCCTGTAGACATTTTTGCTCTGCTGTTGTGGATGGTCGATCTGTAATTGTTTGGTTCACGATTTGGTCAGCATATAAAACCGTTGAAATTTAAATGTTGTTTAGCGGTACGTTATATAGTTGTTTGTTTGGGTATCGTATCGAAAAGAAAATTAGAAATGTGCAAAGTTCAAAAAGTATAAGTAAGTAATATCAATTGGCATTGAAAAATAATATTGTACATAAGTGAAAAAAGATAGATACTTGTATGCGAGTACATGTATTTGCAATACCATATATAGGTTTGTATTACAAACTTTGTAATAAGTCCGTCCGTACTTACCATATGCAGGCCAAATAACACCTTTGCCATGGCCACAATGCGATCGACGGTCTCTGTTGTCTTGTCTTTACCCTTCTCATTTGAATTGGTGTTAACCTTCTCCAGTGCCTGCTCATCGACGATCTCTTCCGTTTTGCCCAGTTTCGAGTATAGATAGTGCTGCCAGGACATCTCATCCGAGGGATCCAGTTTGTCGGGTAGCGTTAGTTGATTGCGTGCAAATTCTATGACATCATATTCGGGCATCTTTTTCAAATATCTGTCCTTGCAGTGCTGGACCAGCTCTTGTTCTCGTCCCGCGAATAGATTAAGTCCAACGGGCAGTAAACGCTTCAGGCAGGCGACCATCAGACTTGCCTGCACCTCCTTGTCCTTGTCGCGTTTCTTATCCCTGTTCTTTTTCTTCTTTTTCACCTTGCCGCCCACTGCCGGCACGCCCTCCGAAATGGCCGAGCGTCGTGTGGCCGTGGGCATTATTAAGGCCATGTTGTCAATTTCATTAGCTGATATAAAGTTCTGTTCCTCCTTCAAGAAGTATTGGCTCTTCGACCAGATATTGAAGATTTCTGCAACGTGATTGTAAAGCTCTTCGGCTTCTGGAATGTTATCCTTTAGCCAATGGTTGCGCTGCAAGTCCACGTACTTGATGAGTAGCGGATAGAACGAGTATATATCGCGGACTAGCAGATTCCAATCCTCTTGAAGCTGCGTCTCAACTTGCGAGGTATCATCGGTAGCTGACTTGATAAAGCCCCGCATGCTTTCCTCCTTATGAAGCATATTTTCGGTACGCTTCTTGACGCGCTCGGCCAGCGGCAGGAATGGATCCTTCAGTAGTTCCTCAGATGTATTGATGATTATCTGCTGCGTGTACGCCGCAATGCGCGTCATCCAGGGCGCATTGTCGTTGCCAATATTTTTCTTGATCATTTTGAGCACATTGCGCAACAGCGAATTCATGTGATCTGCTGTGACCATGGTCACATGGTTGCCACTAGTTGGACTCACGTTGTCGGGGCCCTGGGACCACCAGAACGGCAGATAGGCGCATAACAGCGGAAGTATGACATCAATAATATGCGGCGCATCATTGTAAGTCTTATCCGACTCGACGAATTGGTCCACTTCACTCAGTATCGCCTCCAAATTGGGCATACAGCTTTCCATTTTAACCATAATGTCCTGTGCCTCCAGCGAATGATCAGCAATGCGATTCAGCAGGGAGTACTGATTGTGCTTATTTAGATGCGGCTCCAGATACGCGACCGGAAAGCACGAGCTGTAAGCGCCCAGACACGAGCCCAAAGCAGGTCGATGTCGCTCGATTTCGGTTTTTAGATACTTTCGATCATGCGTTAAGGTAGCATCGGTGCCCAAATGGTATAGAGCAGCCAAGATCTTGTAAGAAGCCACCTGAATTTCATCCAGCAGCAGATCACTGCCATAATCACAGGCGGCCAAGTGGTCAAACATGGCTGTTAGCACTGGCAGCACAACCTGATTGACGTAGCCCAGCGATGTGGAGGTCTTCAGGTGTGTGCCACGCAGATGGCTATACTTTCCGTCCTGTAGATTCATAATGGTGTTGCCCAGATCATCGGACGTTTGATTGAAAAATGTTAGCATAGATGTGCGAATAAATTCGGGACAATTTTTGGTCAATGTCTTGGCGTCAATGCCCTTGACAAGCACCTGCAGGCAGCGCACAGTGATGCGTACATCAGGTCCAAAAGCGCTCAAACGATTGCGCAACAATGCGGCTAGTTTACAGAATATGGATGCAACCATTTCTTTCTCCTTGAGCGAAGCGGCGCCTATGTTGTTTGTGGCCGTGGCAATGGCAATAAAGTAATTGCGATGGGTTGAGAAGTACTTTTCCATCAGAGGCAGCACCACCTTTGAGAAAAACTTGATGTCTCGCGATGCCGTCTTAAATGAGGTTCTTCGACTAAACGTGGTCGATGGCTTCAGCAGCTTCATGTTGATGGTCGCACGGTCCAGATATTGGATGAGCTTCTCCAGCAGCGAATAGGAGAAGCGCAGCTCAACGGCAGCCTGTGTGGCACCTCCTTCCTCAACAGCGCCACCCTTGGAGGGCCTATCAGTAACAGGAATATAGGGTTTAAGCTAGAATGTTTAGTTTAGTTCCTTCTCGTTACTATTTACTTGTGCAATTTGTATCCCTGATACTGCATATATTTGAGGAACTCCTGCGAGCGCTCGCGATCCTTCTTCTTTTCCTTGTCCGTGAGTAAATCATAGGGAACCAACTGTGGATGTATGACACCGCCGCAACCGTTCAGCTCTTCGTTCTTCTTCTTCGCCCATATGTCGTGTGAGTTCTCAGCCAGACGTTCGGCCATGTTCTGCATTTCTCTGCTTAGTGTCAAGTTGCTCATGTCCACAGGATGTGGATTATAGTTGAAGGGGCTGCCCTCATTCTGAAAATCATGCTATTTGTTTAAGCGCCAGCAGTGTGAAAGCAAGCGTGTGTTCAGGTTTTTGAGTACAAGTGGTTTTGCCAATTGTGTTAGGGGTATTCCATTGCAGGCGGAAGAAATTTTCAAGAGGCGTTAGAGAAATATTGGGAAATATATATTAGTCAGTAGTGTTGGGATACATACAATTGTAGGCTTCGATTGACGACGCGTAGAGCCACGATGATTGAGTGGTAAATCCATTTCAGAATGCTCAACGGTCCAGCCAATGGCCAGGAGACCCTTAAGGCATTCACGCACTGGATCACGGTAGCGCTCACGTTCCTGAAAGATCAGTTTAAAATATTAGATAAATGGTTCTCAATATTCTCAGAGACACATGTAGAAGATGCATATGATTGCAATTAACGATGAGTATGGCCATTAGAACGAGTTGCTCAATGTATAGATACTACGTACATATTCGCTAAGCATATTGTAGGGCTTGAGGCGTGGATGCTTGCGGTCGTTATCGGACCGAACTTCGCCATATGTCCAGCCACCTTCCAATCGGCGACTGGCCCAAGCATCGTGATAATGTTCGCTGAACTTTTGAACCAACGAATTCAAGTCATTGTCCAAATGTACATTGTTGGTATCGATTGGATTTGGTACATATTGCGGTTGATCGGGTGCGCCCATTTGTCTGCCATAGTAATCCTCGTCGGTATTTTTCGATAGACTGTAATCTGGTGGCAGGGCACAGCCGATGGCTATTAGACAGGGCAGGGCTTTACCGAACAGTTCCGGGTCATAGTCCATGTTGCTCAGCGAGTCAAAAATGTTCGAGAACAGAAGCATTGTTAAACGCTTCTCCTCATCTGACGAAGCCCCATATGAGCCCTGGCCTTGAGTCGAGCCATAGTACTTGGCGCAGCGATCGAAGTGCAGTGTGAGCAGCTGTAGAAAGGGAACAGTTTATTAATCGACTAGTGACTAGGCTTTCCCCCGAAATAAGTATTATTTGCTATAATGTAGGTATAATACTATTTTTGACTTTCAAACTTACCCTGAGTGCAACCGTCGTGTATTCCGATAGCTTGGATACATCAACAGTCAACTTGCGCAATAGCTTCAGAAGCATGGCAGGTTGCATTTGCGATGTCAACGCCACTAGGAAATCGGATACTGCCTCACGCTGCCCCTTGGTTAGCATACGGTTCTTGGATAACCTATAGACCGTGTGCAGTGTGGCATCCAAGAGGCTGGCATAGTTTTCAGCCTCGTTATAGAACTTTGAGTGCTTGATAAGCAATGGCAAAATGGAGTTGCCGATATAGCGATTCATGGCCAAGGCCATGTCGCTTTCGGAACCATCACTCTTATCCAAAATAGTGGCAGTACGCAGATCCGGCAAAAATGCATCTTCCAGCAGCCGATAGAAAAGATCTTGCGTTTCGATGCCATATACACGTTCCAAAAATAACACTATGCTCTGCTTGTTATTGGGTAAGAGGCCTGAGGGCATATCCGATTTCGGACGCTCCTCCCCGGGAGCAGTTTGTGTGAGCGTAAACTTTAAGCTGAGCACACCCTGAAGGTCTTCCAGTGGCACAAGAGATCTCAAAATAGCTCTAGCTCTCAGTGATTCGTTCTTGCCTTGCTCGATGACAGACACGTCTGGAGCGCATCTTCCCAGCAGGTCAACAAGCGTACAATAGAAGTTCAATATGGCGGCACCGGTATCGATGTAGTCCTCGTCTTCATCGCCTTCGGGCAACGGATGTGTAAAATTAAGTCCGGCTATGGTGCCTTCGGCTTCGTCTTGCATTTTACAACGATCTGATATGCGCTCCGACATACGATTGGCCTCGACGATTGCCCGGAAGAGACCTTCTCCTTCTCCTCTTAGAGCCGGTCCCAAACATTCTGGACGACGGATAAGAAGACGAATGACAAGGTTAGCATTCTCCTCGACACTCTCGCCGTTGACCCAAACGCAATAACGCAAAAAGTCCAGATATCGTTCACCCTCGACTGGATCCCAGCCCAAATCGGGGTAGCCCTTTTCAACAAGCTCCGAATTGCTTTGCAGGCCACATCTGGATAGATAAACGGCAATTTTCTCCAAATAGTGCTCCCTAAGTGCCAGAGCTAATTCTGTGTTCTCCATCAAACTCGAATATGCCACATCCAATGGTGTGGAACCACGCAGACTGGGTCTGGCTAACAATATATTCGCATTGTCCAGCAGAAAGTCAAAATGATCGAACATGGCCTTTTGGTTTTGACGGCCGGTACGGCAAAAGTAACAGAGGAAGCGGCAGCAGGCCACGACCATTTCGTGTGATGTGTCTTTCTCCTTGGAAGGAACACCCTCGGCCCCCTCGGTCTGGGTGGGGGCATCACTCTGGGCTTGAGCACGGCGGCCTAGAGTATTCATCATGACGGCCATGACGTTTTCATGAACGCGCAGAATGCGTATCAAATCTGGATGCTGGAAGAATGTGGCATTGTTGACCAATTTCCAGAGACGCTTACGCATAAGCTCCTCCTCTTCCTGGCTCATTTGGACGGGCAGCAATGCACGAATCTGGCTCAAGCCAACCCACATCTCAGCGACATCATCCCGTGCTCGGTTGTTAATCACATAGGTCTTCTCCAGAGCTCTTACCAGCTCACCGACCGTATCGTATTGCCGTACTAGTAAACTGAACATCTCGCGCACTAATTTTGGATTCTCTATTTGCGATTCTTCAGCCCAGCTGACGATGGTTTTAATTAGGACTTTGCGGAAAATCTCTTCAGGTGTCTTTTTCTCAGGCTCCTCCACTTCTTTGGGTCCCTCTTCTAATTCCTTGACGGTATTGATAAAATTATAGATTTTCGTTATGGGGCCAGTTTTGATTTCTTCGATTGCATTGCTCTCGGTACCATCAGGCTCCTGCAGCGCATTCAGCGACACCTTTTGCATTAGACAGTCGTGGAATTCGCTTAGGCGACTGCGCAACTCAAGACCACAGGTGCAGTTGTCCTGATCGTCAACCTCAAGATTCTTAAAGCACAGAATCTGGTTCATTTGTTCTCGGGGTGGACAACGGAATTCCTTAGTCTTTTTGGCCGCAACAGCACTTGGCAAATCGGATTGTTTAATCTCGATATAACGGCGCAACTGATCGGTTTGTAGATCGCCCACAAAATCGTGTGAGAACGCAATTATGCTCTCCACCCGATGCCGAAGTTGAGTATCATACAGATGGTGCAACAGGTAGCACATTTGTAGTTTGGCTCCCTCAGCCATTTTCATGGTGAGCAGGCCTTTGCGATGCTCGTCTTTCCCCTCTGCAAAAAGATAAGTTAAAGGATTAGATACGACTTTGATAAATTGTGTTGAATATTTTTTAAAGCTTCTTGTATAAGTTTCCTTCAGTCATTTCCCACCTTTCTCGAAAGTGGCATCCCAAGTCTCTGGGTCCACCATTACCAATAGTTTCTGAACGTCCTCATCAGTAAGGACGCCCACTAACAGTAGGCGATCCGTAAGCTTAATAAGTGGTCTACAATTAAATTCGTAAATCGTTAATAAATTATCGACACACGATTATGCATTTATATTCCGTATACTTACAAAAATAGGTTCTCATTGGTCCAACCGATGGGATCACGGTTGTGCACTTGATTTATTTCCACAGCATCCTTTAAAGCTTCCATTACAAATTCTCTGACTACTTCTAATGGGAACTTCGGGGAGTACAACTGATCGATGTTGGGTATCGGTTCGCTAGAAACACTTGGCATACTAGATGTTGCAATCACAGGGGGTCTGAACGGGTGGAGTTGTTGTTGTTGTTGTTGTTGTGATCGGTATCGGTATCGATTGGTGGTGCATAGAGTGTTGGATCAGTGCAGGTGTTTTGATTGAAAGTATTGGAAATAAAATGGGTTATGAGCAAACCACAGATGCAATATGGATAATGGGCCACAGAAAAGAGAACCTTTCATACTTATGCCTGTCGTTAAAATGTACAAGTATGTAAATGTGGTCTACTACTGTGTGATAATGCAAGGAAGTAATCTTAGGAGCCGCAGCTAACCTAACACGTCTGCACTTACGTGATTTCCGTCATGCGCAGCTGTGGGCGCACAGACTCCGTGACAAGCGAACGGAGCGAGTGACGCATTTCATCTTCAGCGTACAGTTCCTTCAGTTCAACACCCAAGGGTGTAATATATTCATTTTTGCATACCTCCATTGTGGTGGCATGCGACTCCAGATGCAGGGCTATGAGTAGATCATAGAAACCTTGACGCAGCGGTCCACTCATGTACTCCGAGCGTATGGCATAAAGCAGCTGCTTCTGATCGACATGCTGGCAAAGTGCATGTGCAGCCCGATAGTTTGACTGATAGCAGAGCGCGGCATAGAGCGTGAGCGTGTGCGCATGAAAGGAGAGCAGCTTATCCATTTCGATAAGCTCCAATATGTCGATGCAACGATCCTCCTCGGGTATGTGTAGCGCTAGCATTGAGATTGGATCTTCGCAGAGCATCGACCAGCCACGTATGTCCGAGAGCTTGAGCGCATGCACCTGTAACGATGTGTTGGGAACACGTGCCCACTGATGTGGCCGCAGGCACTGCACCTTCAATCGAGGTGGCGATTGTGGATTAATGTGCTTGTCGCTGGTGGGCAGCACGGCTGCCGACAGGGGTAGCGTAGTTGGTGTTCGACCGAGCTCAATTTGAAGGATCTCCTTGCTGGTGGCTTCAACGAAAATGGCTGGAAATAATTTCGTATCCGGTTCCATCATCCAGCGATGTGAGGTATCCTTGCCCTCGCAAGTGAACCGTATGATGCCTGTTGCTGTGTCCACAAAACAGCCTACAAACATGCCCTGCGACGCACCTTTGCCCGAAGCATCTTGCGTTACCTCGTTGAAGAGCTCATCCGCGCGTACTACGTAACAGCTCTGACGATCTATGCGCTCGATGGGCACTTCATAGTAATCTTCAATGTATACCGAGCCCCGTCGCACCTTGCTCTTATTGAACTCGCGACTGTGCAGATGATATTGGGTGGTCACCCAGCCCACGTAAACATGGGTGGGATCCTGACCAGGGAAAATGCGCACACCATAAAAGTATTCGTTGATCAGCTTAAGGCACTCGGCATCGAACATTTCATTTCCAGATGATTCCACGGGCGGCTGGCCCAAGTTCGATGAGCTCAACTGCTTTGGACCCTGAGGCACTGGGCTGGGTGGTATTTCGGCCTGAAGTAAGTTTATACATAAACTGTTTGTATGGAATAAAAGTCTTCTTCTACTCACATTATTTAGTCGTAGCGTTGGTGTTCGTGTTGTCATCTGCTGGTTAACCACGTTCCTGCCATGGGCTACCGTATTTCTGCGTTCTAGCGACGCATCTGCAGTTCTTGCTCCATTTTTCTCACGGCTCTGATCGCGGGATTTCTTCGAAAAGAACTTGAATGGACTACGACCACGTTTCTTTTTGTCATCCAATTCATCCCCCAAGCCATTTATATCCAACACCGAAGACGAGCGCTGCATCTCATCTAATGCAGCCGTCATATCGGACTCAAAGGTTATATTACGCGTCAAGGAGCCTTTGCGTGATGGTCGCGAGGGCACACGCATCATATGCTCTGCCTCTGCCTCGGCGTGGTCATCGAAATTGCGTGTCAAACCCTTGATGTCGTTCATGTTGAAGCCGCCCTTGAGCATGTGATCCATATGTGCCACTGTTTGGGTTTGCATTTGTGCTGCCGCCTCTTGTGCTTCTCGCATTAAGCGGTATTGGCGAATTTTGATTTCTTCCCAGCGCCTCGCCTTCTCCTGTTCGCTGATGAAGTCACTCATGCAAGTAACAGGCAGGGAGAGACGCAGGAATTCCCAGTTCGCTTTTTCCATTGTCTCAAACGTGTTATGCGAGATTTTCAAATGAGGCGGAGTATCGGCACCACCAGGAATACGCGTCACATCAATGCGGCAATCGGGCATTTCCTCGGTGTTCTCAAATATAGGCTGATCTTTTGTGTACCAATGCGTAACTGGGCGTCGCATATTGCTGCAAATGGGACGGATAATATTTCAATTCCGATCATGTTTCTCATTCCGAATACTTACACACAGAATGGCTCGTAACCTTCCTGTAGACCACACGTGGTGAAGAACTTTAGGGAGTCCACATCTTGACCGTAAATTAAACGCGCCTTCTGACCCACGCCCAAGGTGCAGGCGGGCACAAAGCCCACGCCCTCGGCAGTGACATCGGCAAATGTTGTCTCGCCACCCAGGGCATCCATAAGCAGTTCTCCGTTCAATGAGAAGCCTGTATAAGGTTTTGAATTTGATTTAGTTCTTAATCAGCCAGCAGAATTTGAACGTATGTTATGCATAAACGTATCTAAGCGAAGCCGCTTTGAAATAAATTAAGAATTCTAATCAGGCCGTAATCTGCACAGGATCACAAAATGTGCTTACTAATCGATCCGTAATGCCTTGACTTTCTAAATAGAAATCAAAATTCACCAAAAAGTCACATCGCACTAGAAAAACAAAATAAATTCCTATACAAAATGCGTGCGTGTTAGATTGCTTGCAGTTCACTTTGCAGTTCTTGGTTTAGTTGCCACAAAAGAAAAGCGGATTAAACAGATTCAACTGTAAGCTATCATGCCAAATTGTTGTATAATATTTTGGTAGGCTGATTGAAATCGTAACCGAAATTTGACTTAGATATTATGAAACTTCAGTTTCGATTTCATTCTTTAATTAGTCAATATTGAAACTTAATACTATGGATGTAGTTACAGGCAATAATTAGGTAATAAGCATTTTAGATGAGCTGATGTGTCACCTTTTGCTCAGGTAGTCCTTCGATATTATGCAATAGTTAGGCTTTGTGTTCAAAGTAACAAAAATCAGGTGTTAGGGCATGGGACATTTGTTGGACTTATTAAAAAAAAAAAGAGCAATATTTATAATGGACTACAAAATGTTTCTATAAATGCATTTTTGTTTTGTATATTTAACATTATCCGATTTGTATGTGGTTCGAAATATGATGCCCTGCTTCGAATATTGACTATATGTATTTTTGTTTTTTATCCATTTCACAGTACATTGTTGATCTGTCGGTCGTTGGGTCTTTGTTGACACTTTTTATGTGATACACTGAATATGCATATGTATTGTACTTAGCTTTCGTATAGCAGGGACCTTGACATTTAGTAGATATCAAAAGCACGGATGTACATATCTTGTTTGGGGGTACATTACAACAAACGAGCATGTAGAAGAAATTCTTACTAATAGTATGATCGGCTAGATCTAAAAAGACTCCGACTATATCCCCGGGTCCACACTGTTTACCAAAGGATTCACTGTTGCCACCGTAGACTTTCTCTTCCTAAAAAGTTGTAATATTATGTTTAATGTACAGATTGATCTTGTGATCTTTCAAAGCCCCAGTTATACACATGTATCTATGTTGGTTTTGGTTTTGGTTAATGATCAGATGTGAAAGAGTATCGCTAAATTAACAAAAAAGTATTGATTAGAAAACAAATTATTGAATGATAAAAAGTAGAGAGAGTTAAACAAAATGCGTTCGATCATAACGAAATTTCAATAAGTAAAACAACGTTGAAACGTTGACAGTGCAGCTAGAATCCTTACTGATGGTTTGCTCCTTAACATCGATGAAACAACCAATGACGTCACCAGCCTCGTAGCGAACACCAAAGTGCTCGATCGTTCCGGCATGCATTTTTGTCACCTATAATCATGTTTGGGTTTTGAGTTGATCTTGATCATTAAAGTCTAACCTATCGATGTGAACTGGACATCACGCTACCCCCCGGAGGGCAGGCACAATGGAACCTTCGTTCAAACCATAAATCCTTGGGTATAACGTAGACAGATCCTACAGAACAACCCTGGAACCTTGTATACTCACATTGTGACCATCAAACGCCCAGCTGGTGTCCTCGCTGCCCAGCATCGCTCCCGGATAGCAATCGGCGCGAGCCCAGCCAACGCGCATTGGACCCGCCGTCAGGACCTCAAATTCAAAATACCATTTGCCCGAGGTAACAGCATAATTGCGCTCCACTCGATACGTCCGGAATGCGGCGAATTTCAGGCGTTGTGCCTCGGCTAGCAGCGCTTCAGTGCCCTCTCCAGTGGGTGGATCCAGGACATAGCCATAGACCAACAGGGTACGCACCGTCTCGGAGGCAGTATCGCGATTCGCCTTCTTGATGGCCTCATCGACCTTGGCATACGGCACCAGATGGGGACTGCGATGATTCTCAGAATCTTCGTTCAGACCGTAGGTCCAACCCTGTTGGATGCGTTCTCGTGCCCACAAATTGTGCGTGTTCTCAGCCAACTGATCCACAAGCTCCTCCAGCTTTGGCGTCAGCGTCACGGCGCTTAAGTCAAGCGGTGCCGGCTTGTAGCCATTGGCTTGCATGAATATCTCGTTGGGCAGGCGGACGGGACGTATGCGTGCCGGCGGCTTATCCATGGTTATATAGTAGCCCAACGAAATAATGGTTCTGTAGAGCGGGAGCAGAACGTTCAAATAAAAAGTGCATTCGAGAGCATTTAATTGTGCTTACTTTAATGTTTGGACCGCTAGTTGATTGTCATAGCGCTTCTCAGCAGCTGGCAGTTTTTCGAACTGGGTGAGGCAGGGATGTATGCGATGATAGTCGTCTCGATGTTCGCCCCAGGTCCAGCCAGCATCGATTTTATTTAAGGCCCACATTTCGTGTATATTCTCTGCAAGCTTCTCCTTAATTTGGTCCACAGAGCTTGGCAGGGAAACGCCTGTCGTATCCACGGGCTTAGGCACAAAGGGTGTATCATCCTCGATGAGCCAGGGTCCGGCCAATACGTTTTTGCTTAGATTACCAAAGTAGAAGCAAGGATCCAGGCTTAAAATCTGATGAGGCATCAGGCACTGTACGAGCGCCGAAAAGCCCATAGGTGGTGCATACTTCAAGCGACCATGATCACCACCAAACAGAAAGCGGCAACTCAGTTTGGATGAGCAACTCATCACCGGGAAGAACATGCCATCCAGATTGAAATCCCTGAAGCAGCCGCGTACCTTGGCGCCATTAAAGGTGAACGTTATTACTGGCACGGACAGATCTATGGCGACGCCAATGACATCACCCTTCCTGATGAACGGTTCTTCGGGCAATGCATCCACGACAAGCGATTTGCGTCCGCCAGTCCACAGGTGGGCGCCATCGAAGCCAAATGAGTAGAGGTCATCGCCGACGCCATTGCCGCCCCATTTCTTACCGCCGCCGGGATAGGGCACATAGCCGGACGTATTGGCCCATCCAATGCGTAGGTGGGGCATTATGTGCGTTGTTTGCTCAATGTGATCCATGGTCACCTCGAAATACCACTTCTGGTACATGGAGGAGCCGTCGACGCGGCCAACAAAGATATTGGGCCGTATACTCGCCACATGATCGACCAGCAATGTTTGCAACAGTAGATTCTTGCCGGGCAGCAAAAAATCGCATATGTTATTCTGCGAAGAGCGCACTGCAACTCCGTTACCCACACATAGAGAGCAGAGGACATCGAGAACTTTGGGGTCACGTCCGTGCTTTTCTAGCAGCGATATAATCACTTTGATGTGCTCATCGCGCATCATGTTCAGCGCCTCCGGAGAGTCGATGAGCACACAGTGTAGCACATCCAACATGCCGGATCCTTCACTGGACGCCTGTGAGCCCAGACGGGAGAAGAGCCAGTTTAGGCGATTGCTGTTTGCAAACTGGGCGCAGTTCGTGTGGTTGCCCTTGATGATGGCGGCCAGCAGTTGGTACAGGTACGTGGAGATTAAATCCCAACTCTGGCCGGTCTCATCGCCGGCCAGAAAACTGGCCAAGAAGCCTTGCGAGGTAATAATGTTTATCTTGTCAATGGCCTCCAGTATGAGATTGAGCACGCCCTCTTCCTGGAACAGATCCTGGCGATTGCGCAAGGCACGAAAACGGTTTTGTTTCTCCTCGTGTTCTATGTTGTTTTTACAAAAAAGGAAGACAGTTTTTAATATACTTTAAGCTACTTAAGCTCTTATGAAGCATACCCATATCATCTTCTGGCTGCGAGAAGTAGTTGATTAAATCTTCCAGGCACATGACCATCTCATTAAGGTTAACTTTTTGGAAAAAAACTGAATGCCGACGATTGGACTGCAAAGTTTCCAAGGCCCTGAAAGTGAGAAATAACTTAAGTTATTACTAAGAAATTCTTTTCTTTCTACGAAAACAGGGATAAGTTAGAGCTTACGTTATGAACTGAGTGAAGAGGCTGCTACATTTTCGGATGACGCGTGCCGTCTTTGATTCCTCCTCCTGCGAGCGCGAAAAGTCCAGGCAATCGTCCATTTTGCCTTCTTCGTGCAAAATGGCCTGTTTCTCCTCCACCTTGCCGACACCCTTCTTTTTTGTCTCGTAGCTCTTGTAACTGAGCCACAGGCTGGATTCACAATGCTGTACAATGACCGTAGTGTCACCATATTTGATGATCGGCGAGCCGATTATTTCTAAGTCTTTGTCCTCGAGTACTTTCTTTTCGTCGTCTTTTTCTTGCCTCAGGCAGAAAGTCGTCGTTGCAATCGATGCCTCCTCCTTTTTGACCAGGATAAGCTCGTTGCTATCGTTGACGCCCAAATAGCGTCCCGTTGTTATATGACGTATACGCATGGGATGGTACCAGTTTATGAAGCCGCCCGTCCACTTGGTGCGCGCCAACTCCAGACGCCACAGAGAACGCGCCTGTGCCATGACCACGCCTCCCTCGTATATGACAATGCTGGTAGTTAATGATACCTGTTAGTTTTACCTCAACTTCGATGAAGATTGCATTAAGATGCGACTTACTTTTGACCTGCTTCACGGCCCCACGTACTGGGTATGGTCAGGCACTCGTCGCCGCCGTGGAAGAAACGCAAGACATCTCCACCAAACACATAGCCGACATATTTCATGCGTGATATGCCAGTGCCGTATGGCTGCACGGACCAGTGGGTCACATGGAAGCTGGCATTCACAATGGACTGCTCGTTCTCCTTCGTTGTGTGCAGATACCGTTCGGTGGCAACGGACACCAGAATTAAATCATCGCCGACACGAACCTTTTCACCTTCTGAACGCTGTTTGCTGGCCGGATGGACGGTCCACCAACAGGCCTCACCCTGGCTATGCTCCTGCAGGCCCACGTCGAAGGAGAGCTTATCATTCGACGATGAGGTTGACAAGCAGGCGAGGTACTGCAAGGATATAAATATGATCAATTGGAAATATCTATTATCAAAACTATCAAAAGTCCAGCTTACCATATCGCTGTTGTGATGCCTGAGAAGTATGGCATTGCCATAGAGTAGTGTTCTATGGCCAGATCCAGTGCCTTTACCCTGAAGATTTGAAAATTAATAAGTAAGCAGCCACAAAATGATGTTCGGAGAGTTTAAGGGGAATTGCTTGGGTTTCTACAGCTACTACAATCAGTGTATAGTAAGAAAAAAAGAATGAGAATGAACAACTATGTAAAGCGCACTCAGAGAAATATGATGTTTTATATTTTAGCATTAATTAAAGTAGAAAAGAATTGAAATATGTTAAATAAGCATTGTTGTCAAAGAAAAAGCTTTCTTTAAACTAACATACGCCTTATTCGAATATTGACAATTAAACAACATTCTTGAGTTTTTCTCTGAGTGCATCATCGCGAAGTGTTGATAATTAGCATTGTGTAGTTGAGAGTTTTGCACTTGAAGTTAATTGAGAATGCCAGGTTAAGTTGAATGATGCTTTGTGGGTAGAACTGAGGCAAAATTCACTCTTGATGAGTATGTCAATGAGATTGTTAAATGCGGTAGGAGCAGTCGATTTGATAACTGATTTGTCAACTGAATCCACGGTCTGGTTCTTCACAAATCGTCGGAAAACATATACAGAAAGAGTCAGAGAGACAGAGAGAAAGAGAGAGAGAGTAACACATATTTAAATGCTAATAGATTAAACTAGCTGAAGCCCGCTGGACGAGACAGAGAAGCAAATGTAGCGGCAATAGCAATATAATAATTATAACAATAATAATAGTAATAATAATAAGGACAACAACTACATTAGACTGGCAGAGTGAAAAAGAGAAAGAATAGATACAGTAATAGTTATAAATTAAGAAAAAAAGAGAAAGAAGCGCGATTTTAAAGTCAAAATACGAGTAAAGAACGTTCTTTATACTTACAACTTGACTATCCTGTTGTGTATTTAGAAAAATTTTGAAAAATAACGAGAAATTTATAGGTTACAATTTGTGTAAAAAGAGAAATGGAAATTATAGTGAGGTCATGCAGAGGGAGAGGATTTGTAGATACGTTTTTTTTTTTTTAAAGATGAATATATGTGAATTATTATTGAAGAAGGAATTTAATACATGGACTACATGTTCGTAGGAGTTGGAAAGAGGAAACAACGGAAGTAGCGTACGACATAATTGGGTAGAAGGTAGAAGTGGTTCTTATTTTGTCAGACTAATCTCATGCTGATAAGTTACGGTCTTATAATCAATATAATAAGATAAACAATTGGTTAAGGACTTACGGTCTCTGATCCAGCTGCTGTCACCAGTTCTTGAAGCGCACGCACGGATAGGGCTTGCTCAATGACAAAAACGCATTGGGACAAGTCAGGCGGTACATTTTTATCGGCAATATTTTCGAGAAAACAATGCCGGTTACCGAATCCCTCAGCGGCCAAGCAGACACGTTCTCCAGTTGCTGTGCAGGAAAGCGTGACCATATCTTCCTGTAAATTGACAGATCATAATATTAATCACAGTGTTTATGGTAACTCACAGGCGACAGTTTATTTCAATTGCACCGAAAGTGCGTTACGTTTGCCCCTCTTTTGGGCAACGAGACAGCATTCATGTCATCCAAATACCACTTGCCAATTGCCAATTGGTTTACCCAAGCGTCCTGAATGACCAGTCAACCAAAAGCTATGCACCCGCAAAATGAGCCTGACTGAGGACATGAATCGATGCAAAGGCTACTCTTGCGAGCGTGTTACCGAATTTGAGGCATCATCATCTATGACCACAGCCCCAACCCTAGCACTTGGCCAAGTCAGTTGGGTGTGTGGCCAGAATTATTGTGTGTAGTCGAAGTTAAATGAACGGTAATGGATTTCAAATCGAGCAATTTACATATTTTCAATCGGAATGAATTGCCAAACACAACATTTTAGTCATTTGGCTGGGACAATGAGCTGACAACTACAATCTAGGTGCAAACATTTGGAAGGAAGGTTTTGTCTCTGCTCGCTTTGCTGTTGTTAGTTATAATTCACAACGAGTTTAAGCTAAAGTCGATGCCAGAATCTATGAATGGTATAAGCGGAAGATTCTTAGAGTTTTTGATAGTTTATATTGTAAAAATGCTGATCATTTCAGAATTAGAACAATTAGAGTGGTGCGTTCTATTCCATTCTAACGCATACATTTGTATTCCATTCTACCAGGTCAGACATCCTTTGGGAAGCTATTGCTATAAATTTGAAAGAATTATCGTTAAGTCTAATTTGACGGCAAACAACTAAAAAGAAAAACCCAAGAAAATTTCTCCCCTGGCGTAGTTGTCTTGTGAAAACAACAACGCCCCCCAGCATTTCCTGGCCACAGGACACACAATATAAAAAATGGTCAAAGTAGAAAAACACTTACTGTGTTTCAGCCTATATTTGGAGCATATTTATTGAATTTGAGCATCGGTAAAGCCGGCGGGCAGCAAAGTAATAGATACGGCTACAAAGCATAGGAGAATGTTTATTTATTGCAGGCAGGTGCCCAGGCTGACCTCCTTGGCCCCTGGGGGAACCGCCAAGGATTACGGGCAACACACTGGCCAAGGGCTATTTATTTACAGACAGATTTAACTATACATATTTACAGATAATGACTGTCATTTTCGGCGCCAGGTGTAGGTTTTGATACAGGCAGGTAGGTAGGCAATATACGACTTTATATATAAACAAGTAAGAGGTTCTAGTCGGGAGCTCCCGACTAGGGGATACCCTGAACCTTCTTCTTCCAACATCAAATGCATATATATATTCTATTTTAGAAGCTATATGTCAAGTTTGGTGACTCTAGCTCTTATTATTTACCAAAATTGCCCAAAAAACAGGACATCGATATTGATTTTTATCGATTGCTTGGAAACGGAGTAAGCTATCGATTATCGGAAACAAACTCGATCTGCGCGCGAGCTAGGAGCATCTACATCTAAAATTTCAAGTCTCTAGCTTTTATAGGTTCCGAGATCCTTGCGTTCATACATACGGACAGACGGACGGACAGACAGACGGACTAGACTAGATCGACTCGGCTATTGATGCTGACCAAGAATATATATACTTTATGGGGTCGGAGATGCTTCCTTCTGCCTGTTACATACATTTGGATTTTGCACAAATACAATATACCCTTATACCCATTTTTAATGGGTTCAGGGTATAAAAACTATTTCTCCTGACTGACTAATTGGTGATGAAATCACAGCACAAACCGTAGTTACTTTAATTTTATTTTGAATTAAATAATTTAAATTTCGAAATATTTTCGTTGAATTTGATTTGAGGCGTGTTTCATACTATACGGAATATCCATTTCTCCTTGTTGGGAATGGGGTCAAAGACTTGTTGTGTCAGGTCTTGGCTTCAAAAAGAGTTCCAAAACTTTTTATGAAAATTCATTGAAGACTTGTTTCACATTTTTCAAACCTAGCCTTCTTGGTGGAAATGTATATATTTGAATGTATTTGAATACCTTTATTTATATGAGTGCGTATATTAAGTCGAGCTAAAGATGACCCAGACATGAATTCATAAATACTGCTCTATTACGCGATTCTGACTATATTAAGCAATATCTCTACTTTTTCTGTTCTTTCAGTTATTTGTTTGTACAAGTTTAACGATAAAATAATTATGCGTGTGAGTTAACAGATAAGTAAATATGAAATATATATTTTTGTATAAATACGAATACATATTTTACATTTATGAATAGGGCCAATAACGTTGTTATTATCATTTATAGATGTGCCTAAGCAAGGGGTATTAATACTAAAGTTAATAAAACTAGAAAAGCGCACCCTCAAGTTAAGGGTGTTACATATATATATGTCCAGGTGCATTTGTCAGCTGATGTGTTCATCTCCCAGTCCACACCTCGCTGCTGTTTATGTAAATTGAGCCAACAAATCTGGCGAAAGCCTTAAACTGCTGTGATTGAAAGTGTGGACCTGACTTTTGTATTTATTGACAGCCATAAAGAAAGTTGGGGCTGTGTGTCTGAAGCCATAAATAAATAGGATTCGTGTATCCTTTATGGAGCCCCATCAGCGCCCCTGTCTAGCACGTGTGTGTGTGTGCTTTATGACATCAATTGTGTGAAATCCTCGTCATGTTTTATTGACTGAACGTAATTGATTTTAGATGTGCTTTCAAATTGTTTTCTTGTATTTTATATATTTATTTGTTTTTTTACTCACCGTTCTCAGGAATGAGACATCATCCTGCTCGGAGCCACCTTCCGCTTCAGCCATTTTGCCGGTTTACGCAACGACTGCAGCGTCCAAACCAAGTTTTATGCAATTGTGTGTAGTATTTCGTTTATTTGTCTATTTTCCCAGGTAACTCTCAAACCGGTCTCTAGGAGCAATTAAAAAAACGGTTCGAACTAGTTTTGATTACAAATATAATTACAAACATATTCTTTGGTCATGCCTAAACGACAATTCTCTATAATGCGAAAAATTACACGATTTAGTCATGTTTGACCTTGTATACAGAGATTTACTCTCGCGAGAGAAAACTTTCCATCTCTCTCTCTCTCTCTCTCTCTCTCTCTCTCTCTCTGTCCCCCTCTCGCTCTTGCCACAAGTTAGCGTGGTGGGCTCGTCGGCTTTTACAAGTTTGTCATATGCTTTTGCTTGCCAAGTTGGCACAGCTGTTCTGCCGGTTTTTCCAATTTGTTTTCCCCACTTTTCCTAGTCGCATTTCTGTGTCATTTGTCATTTTGTTTTGCGGCGCCTTCGCGTGCTTTTCAGCATGTTATGTGCGCCTCATTCAGATGTTGTGTATATAATATGGTTAATTGTATAAATAGGTGGATTCTATTTAATATATTTTGTTTTTTGGGGCCATGCCAAATTTACTGTGGACTTTAGGCCGCAAATTTTTAAATGTTACGTAGATGAGCATATGCATCTGAGCATGCCCAATATAAATAAATTAGGGATTCGCAAGGCGTCGCTAGCATGATACAAAGAATATGTTAATAATTATATTCATGTTATATATATCCACTGATATCTGTGCAAAGTATAGAGACATTTGACTTGGCATCAGGATTTCACTAGGACGCTCCCACTGCGGCCATCAGTAATCCAGGGTCCGATGGCACGCAATGGACGCAGCGTCTAATATTATATATTGGATTATATCCGGCACTAGCACCCACATTGGGATTTCATTATATCTTTTATATATATAGATATAAGTGTGATACTTCTTTCAATCTAGCCAGAAGACATTTTGGCAGTTTGCAGCACTGTCGTGTGTTTATTTTTGGGTTTTTTCGCCGCACGAACGCGCCCGAAGAGTAAACGAGCGCTTCAGACATCCAGTCCAAAAATATCACACGCAAAGCCCTGGGCAGCACAAAAAACTAGCACAGAATTTGAAAATTTCTTTCAAAATTGTTCATATTTTGAACATAGATTTAATTGCATTTCTTATGCAATTGCCTATTGGAAAAGCACACGCGCGGCAACTGATTCGTACGCATGGATTTTCCACGTTTTCCACGCAGTTCCATCACATGTAGAACTATGTAAATGATTATATGCTCACACACTTATAAATTCTATACTCGATTTAGCTGCTGTGGGCCAACGGACAGGGACCCACAGGCCAACTTACTTTTCGTGTCGATATTACTCTCTAGACTGACGAGCACGGTCGAACGGCGACTGGGAAAATGCCGATTGCCGAATGCCGCCGAGCGGCGAGCGCCGAGCGCCAAAAACTGCGGCACGCAGCATGCGGCAGCAGCGGCGACCAAAAAGTATCTCAGTGCACAGTGGTTCAAGTATACGCAATGTGTGCAGCGCACGACAAATTCTTAAGCATTTGCATACATTAAGGCTTGCAGACCGAATCGTTGTGAATGCGCAATTCCAAGTTGTTTTATACCCTGAACCCATTGAAAATGCTTGAGGGTATAATGTATTTGTTCAAATGTATGTAACAGCCAGAAAGAAGCATCTCCGACTCCGTGAAATATATATATATTCTGGCCATGCCTGTCCGTCCGTCTGTCTTTCCGTATGTAAGAACACGTAGAACCTATAATCGATATCTTGTTCCGTTTTCAAGCAATCGATAAAAATCAAATTTGGTTATTCTTTTTTTTTATCTGTTCTTAATATTTTGGAAAATGTATGAACCGAATTCCGGCAACATTGTAGTGGAAACGGTCCGGCACACTGTTGCACGAAGGCAATAAGGTCTGCGCTCTGACTATGGAAAGTGGGCGTGCCGCGATAATGGGCGACTGGCAGCTTGTTGCTTGTTAGTTTTGCTCTCTCTCTCTCTCTCTCTCTCTGCGTCTCTCTCTTTTTCTTAGTATGTAGGTTCTAGGCGCGCAGAGGCCTCTGCTTGGCCAAGTATTTGGAACAGCTGTTCGAGCTGACTTCGTCTAGATTCAACAAAAATAAAATAAACATTGCGTTAAATTGTTTTCTTGCATAAACTTATTTATAAGTAGTCTCTCGCTGCCAAGACTGAGTACCCAAAATACATATATGTAGGCATATATTATACGAATTTGTAATAGACTTGGTAAAAATAACATATATGTATATATATACCCAGGCATTTCATTCAACTTGAACTTGCCAAAAATCATCTTTTAATGAATGAATGAATCACAAATCCTAGGGTCGTTCCATAAGTAAATGACTTAGTCAGCAGCCGACTTGGGATATACGGCATATAGAAGTATTCAGTTGGAACAGCTTGATATAAGTTTCTTTCAACTTGTAAGTTTCATTCTGATGCGCAGGATGCGTAATGTGAATTATTGTGCATTTCATTGCAAATCCTTACACCCATACCCCCCCTTCGAAGAGGATAAACAGTGAGCCAACTTTGAGCATAAATTAGCCATGTATGTGAGTCCTTGGTTGGGTGTTTGGTCGTGGGTGGTGGGGCGTGGTGGGGCGTGACGCTTACCACTGCAGTGCAGCGATAAAGAGCTGCATATTAAAATCTTCTATGCCTCGAAATGAATTTTGCGAAATAACCAAACAAAAGCCTCACTTGCAGAGTGGGAAAAGGATACACTCTCTCTCTGTGTGGTATAGAAGGCTTACCCAATATGAAGGATTTTGCCATGCGTGTTTGTTTTGGTTTTCCATGGCAGCCGGAATGAATGCGTAACTCCAGTTTCCAGTTGGCTAATGCCCATATACATCTCATAAGTATAACAAATTGTTTATGCATGCGAAACGTGATTTCGTTCCATATGACTGGAGATGTGGGTGAGGCTGCTGATCCTATAGTCTTAAAACTATCTCAAAGGCCCTTTGACTATTAAATATAATCATCTTTGTATTAAATCAAAATTGTAAAAGAACTTTTCAGCAGGCTGTGTGTATTGTAATTGTCACAGTACACCCGAGTCCTTGGACAGGCTTGCGATTCCTGTGTCGATCAATCCAGTCAAAGGACGACTAGATCATCTTTCCCTCTTATCCGCCTGTTTAATACTTCAGTTCTCCTTATGCTTATCTCTATATATAAAACTGTTTGTCCTGACTGACTGACAGACTGGCAGACTGACTGGTTGGTGATCAACGCACAACCCAAACCGTAAGAGCTAGGAAGCTGAAATTTTCACTGTAGTTACCTAATGTGATAAAGGATCACGTTAAGACGGGGTTTCCTCCCGCAAGTGTGGAAAAATTGAGGTAAGCGTTGTTATGAAACTTTTTTGTTTACCACCCGACCGGCCGCAAATTCACTTTTAAAGATCTTTGCTCAAATTGCTTCACACTTTTAGTAGAATAAATGCTTATTCGGTGGGAAATGTGATTCAAAGATTTTTTGGGCGAAGTTGTAAGCCTTGTCCGATTTTCATCAAACTTATTTGCATAGCTCGACAAAAGATCTTAATGAATATGTGTGTTAACAATTTGGGAAATTTCACCCGCAACAGTGGTAAATTAGTGGAAAACGGTTGCATAAAAGTTTTTTGCCGATCCGATCGGCTTCAAAATCATTTTCAAAGATCTTTGTGAGAATACCAGCGCAAATTCGAAGAATATCTGTATGCATGTACACACCCACATTCATGCGCGTCTGCTTTGAATTCATCAACGGCATTGCAATTGCGATTGTATTGTTTTCTGTGCTACTATTTTAATTCGTTTTTTTTTCTCGCTAAGACTTATTTTTTGGTGTGACTGTCGAGTAGAGACGGCGGCAAGAAGCGCAGTTAGTTGCAATTTCGAACCCTGCGAATGGAACTTATTTTTATACCCTGAACCCATTAAAAATGGGTACAAGGGTATATTGTATTTGTACAAAATCCAAATGTATGTAACAGGCAGAAGGAAGCATCTCCGACCCCATAAAGTATATGTATTCTTGATCAGCATCAATAGCCGAGTCGATCTAGCCATGTCCGTCTGTCTGTACGTCCGTCCGTCCGTCCGTCCGTCCGTATGTATGAACGCAAGGATCTCAGAACCTATAAGAGCTAGAGACTTTAGATGTAGATGCTCCTAGCTCCCGCGCAGATCGAGTTTGTTTCCGATAATCGATAACTTACTCCGTTTCCAAGCAATCGATAAAAATCTATATCGATATCCTGTTTTTTGGGCAATTTTGGTAAATAATAAGAGCTAGAGTCACCAAACTTGACATATAGCTTCTAAAATAGAATATATATATGCATTTGATGTTGAAAGAAGAAGGTTCAGGGTATCTCCTAGTCGGGAGCTCCCGACTAGAACCTCTTACTTGTTTTATTTTTTTATATTAATCTTTGTTACTATGAAAACAAAAGAGCGCGTAGCGCGAGCTAAATTTTGTGTTGGACCCGACTAGAATCTCTTACTTGTTTAATGGAAGTGGAGATCTGGATGAGTATAATCAATTTGCGACGGGCGTGTACTTAATGGAAAGGTAATATATACAATTCTCTGAACAAAAACTTCCACGGGCAAGACCGGACATTACCCGCTAGTCTATTATATATAATAATACTTACATTCATTCCCGTCAATAAAACCTGCTTCTATTTAAAATTATTTTTAGCCAGTAGGGAGCGGTTCATCATTGATCTATGCGTGTTCAAGTTAGTTGCCTTTATAGGATCTGACCTTACTTGTCCGAGCTGTATACCTCAATGTCTGGGCGTGGGCAATGCGACTGATAATTTGCAAATTTGCGCGTCAATGGCCGTGACAATGATTATCCCCCGCACAAAAACTTTTCGACCGCCATGGAAAATACTTTTGTTTCGTGGCCTACCATCGTTTTGACCAGCTGCAACGAATCTTCCGGCGTTTTCTTTTCTGTCTGCTGTTGATTTTTTTTTTTGTTTTTACTTGCTGGATAAAGTTTTGGCCAAGGTGGCGTACTAACAAAACTTTTCCATTTACTCAAACAGATGAACTGGCTGCGCTAGGAGGTTGTTGAGGAGAGTGTTCTTTTGGGTGTGTTAATCCTTTTAGAACTGTGAGAGTCGCGATTTACAAATAGCAACGTTTTTGGCTCGTGAAAGGATTCGAGCTACGGACTAACAAAAGGCAAGCGAATCTTTGCATTTTATTCAGCCAGCTATTTATTGAAAGAGCCACAAAAGCGAATTCCCTCACCTCAGCCCTTTATCGATGTTGAGGCTGAGAACGCAGCCTGCGGGCTGGAGGCGTGGCTGTAAAAGTATTTACACGCTTTTGTGTGCGTGTGTGAGGAGGGAGGGTTATATTTGGCAGTTTGGCGGAACTAATTAACTTCAATTTAAATGAAATACGAGCTGCGATTTGGCCACATCGAGAATGGGCATCATAAAGTCAGTGAGAGTAAAAATAATGGTGCGAGCAGTCGGAGAAGTACGCACATCACATGTCCAATGGGCCGTATACGCAATTCGAAGCCACCACCCCCATTGGCTAGGCTGCAGAGCTGTTAAATTAATGCCTGCTCGTAAGTTTTGCAAGGAATTCAATTTTTTGCGCCACACCAAGTAAGACGAATAGTGGATACTTTCTTGGGCGTCGCTCGCCCACACCTACAACTCCCCCAACTCCCCCAACACCAGTTCGCCGTTCGCAGTTCCCAGCTCTGGTTCCAGCTCCAGCTTCCGCTTCAGCTGCCGTGCACACACACGTTTGGCAATCTCCCAACGTTCTTTCCCTTCTTTGTTTCACAGCTCTTGTAGTTTTATTTAGCTGGCTTGGCTTTCGCTGAAAATTGATTGGAAAGTTTTACCATTAAATTGTCCTTTGCCGTAATCTACCATTTTACGTCACTCACATCGAGATTTCTGTTGCCCCCGCAGTGCCCCGCCCACTTTGTGGGACTTAAATAAAAAAAAAAATGTCATTGTATTGAATATTCGTTTTATTCATATATTAACAGATTTCTTAAAAATGCAATAAGTTTCATATGCATTATTTTCATTCCTTCAAATTAATTTATACAATTTTTGACTGCGTTTTCATTTAGCAAATAAACTTATATATAGTTTGTTTTTCATTATTTTGTTTTCTGCCTCTTCTTTAATTATTGTTTCACTTTTATCTCTGGCTTCTGTACACCGCTTTGCTGCATTTAGAGTTCTAATAAGTAGATGCTACATAGAAGTAAACCCAATTCATCATAAAAACATTCACAATAGTCGAATCTGCTTAGATGCCTTCATTTTTTACAGGGTATATAAGGTCTATGAGTACCTGTTGGTATTCTAATTACGTTGCTTGAGATTGAATTACATTTAAACTAAGTTCAGTATTCAAGTCTTGTCTGCCGGTCTTATCGCTCCTCTGCCTATTATAAACATATTACATATGCGTATTAACAAGAGAATTTCTTAAGAATTCTGTTGTGATTCGAGATGAAATCATAAAAGGCAATTGAGAACAAACATTTGAATGCTGTAAATAATTATATTCTTTGTTAACAAATCTCTTTGGCCATGCTTTAACTACACATTAGCATAATAATAATAATAATAGTAATAATAATTATAATAATGTTATAACTTATATTATTTTATATTAAAATTTAACATAATTAAACTTTAGTCTTATTAAGTTTCCCCCATTTCATATGTTAGCATTACAAACTAAATAAATACATACTCGTACCATATCTGTGTATGAAAATTATAACTAATTAAATTTAATTTTTATGTGCACTTATCATAATTAAAACACGCTTTGTTTGTACCCAACAAAAAGTATTCTCTATTATGCGGGGAAGACATTTTAGGTTTTTTTGTTTTCTTCTTTTTTTTTTTTTTTTTTTGTATAAAAATGTACGTTTTCCATATTCTCACACATTCAAATTTTAATTCAGATATTTATAAGGTGCGGTAGTTATATTTAAAAAACAGCAAGATAGTGTATATGTAGTATATGCGGGAGACGCACTGATAGACTCTAGTGTTCCGAGCGATTGAATCATTCACACAAATTATTCACTCATGGTGAGTATTCACTCAAAGAGGGACTTCTACGATTCGAGGATAATTCATACACTCACGCGTTTCTGACAGCTTTATAGGGAGTGACACTTAAGTGTAAGAAACACAGTTCTACAAGTACGAGATGCGAAATTTATTCTACTTTACTTTAATAGCAATTTATGCATGTTTCCAATTAATTTTAGTTTTATTTTATTTTATTTGTTGTATGACTGTCTCTTTTCTATATATACCTGCATTTGTCCTTTTACATTATTTATATCGTTCTTAGTTTTTCCAGTTAACCTTTTATTGTACAAATTAAATTTGGCATATTGATTGAGTAGGTCGAAATACGCTTTTTTTCTTTATCCCAGTTTATTGATTTATTCGTAGTACTTTCTCTCTCACTAGAGGTTTAATTAGTTCGCTTAGCTACTTACGTCTAGAATTTAATTTTAAATGCCTTTAATGCAATTTTGGCAGCCCTATGTGAGTTATAAGCTTTACATATATGTTAATTGGTGTGAATACACTCGATCCTAGACGTGTACCTTCAAGCACATTCGCAGTATAATCTGAATTAAATGAATAATATGACTATAACTGCCTTCCCTCACTTTTTCTCAACTGTTGATGATAAGTGTATTAGCTAGTCTGTGTGTTGCTTTGCCTTCATTTCTCAATAGTCTTGTAATTTTCCAAAGGTTTTCAATTTATTGTCTGTCGGAACAATGGAAATCTTTTGCAAATATGAGAGTATTTAAGCCGAATCAGTTAGTCTGCTATTTATTGATGAATGCAGTTTCAATTTTCGTTGGTAAATAATCTGCATTCGTGCACTCAGAGAAAAGCGACATACAAAGCTCTAAAATGAATAACTTAGTTCGTTCCAAACATTGAGTAATCTTTTTGAGAAATCCTTTTGAGTAAAGTTCTTCCGAAGATAAGTTTAAGAAATGTCTAAGTAGGACAAATATGAAAAATCTTTGCTTTGAACAAAACAAGCTTTACTTTTTCTCTGAGTGTATATGTTGTATGTGCATAAAGAGAAGTATGTGCTGCTGGCCTCTTGTGGCATTAAGCTCCATTATAATTTTCCTTATTTTCCTGCTCATTTAACTTTTATCTCCGAACGGCAATCACAATTATTCAATAGCGGAAATCCCAACGAAGACCTCACACAAAGCAGGGCCTGGCGCAACAATGTGCGGGCGTGAGGGGCGGCTTGCAAGGAGCTGCAAGGCCTTTAAAATTGATAAACACACATATATACATATATATATATATTTGTATTGTGTGCAAGGATATGTGGCTTATCCTTAATTTTACTTTCTGTTTGCCAAAGCATCGCTTCGCTCCCTGGACTGCCTTTGTCCCAGGCTTTGGCTTTGTCTGTACGTTCGTTAATTTCGAATATATATATTTAATTTAATTCTTAATTACTTTCAGTCAGAGAAACATTCTGGCAGCAGCGACAAATGCTCATTTTTTATTGATGCTCAGATAGAGGCATGCAGTTGCGATTATCTGCGACTGCATTAGAGAGCGGCAGGGGGCGGGTGGGGAGTATAGAAGCAGGGTCTTGCTTTGGTAATTACAGCTCAATGAATATTAATTAACACACGTACACCTACACACCCATACCCACACACATACATATATATTTATATATATATATATATACAAAGCGAGATACGGCGCGGATATCTCCTTGGATATGTCTACTTTTGCCCTTGGCAAAAGGGTGGCAGTTGCAGGGCGCTGAGCGTAGGGGTTGCGGGGCTCTACACTGCATTGATGCTACATAATAGAATTGTCATGATGTGCTCCAGCGCGGCCAGCAGCATCAGCAGCAGCAGCAGCAGCAGCAGCAGAAGTTAATGGCGTCCCCAAGATGAGGAGCATGTCACGCTCGCTGAGCTGCGACGAGCAGCAAATGTGCGGCAAGCACTTAAGACTGGGTCCGGATTGGGGGGCGCGGTGGGCGGGGTATCTGGGTTGGGGTATGGCAATGATACCTATAAGCACCCATAGATCGCAATCGGAGGCGGCAACAGAGCAGTCGTAGCTGTGCGGAAGCCTTTGAATGTGGCAACTGCGGTGCCTGCACATAATGTGCCCGGCCATTGCTGGGCGCGGCATCAGCTGCTCCATTTGGTGCTTTGTGTTATTAGAGGAGCCACTAGCTATGTTTGTTTTGGTTATGCTCCGGGGGAGTGCCCCGTCCGGGAGTCTTCAATATGGCGCACTAACCTTCAGCAACAGTTCAAGGAGTTGGGGCCAACTAATCGCTCGCCGTAACCTGCCGCTGCTGTCGCTGCCGCTGCTGCTGCCGCTGCTGCTGCTGTCAACTGTGTGTTTTTTCGTTCGTTTATTTGCTTGCCACGCCCAGTGCGCCCGGCGCAATCACGTGCCCATCGACTTGAGGCCTGAGCACGCCCCGGGGAGCTGTCAAACGGCTGCGCGGCTGTTGTCTTCGTTCCACTGAACTAATTTCAAAAATTTTGACCGCCTTCCGCCTTTCCCCCGGAGCCACCCGCTCAAAGTTTTTCGTTATAGCTGTTGTTATTGCTGCTGCTGCCAAGCTAATTAGAAAAACGCAAATCCTCAAGCAGCAATCGGCGAAGCGACTGACGGACTGACGGACCGACCGGCTGACCAGTCTCCAGGCAATGAGATCTCTGGGCTGGTTATCTGAATAAACACAGTCCAATGTTTTATGGGGAGTGAGTTTCGTTTTAAAAATTAACATAAACTAATTCTGTAGCTGATTTGAATAAGGTAATGGGGCACTCGTTGTTCTCATACCCTGTAGCCTTTCACAGTGGGGTGTGAATATTCTGGCTAATGTGTGTAACAGGCAGAAGGAAGAACTTCGAGCCGTATATATGACAATCAACCTGATATGTCAACCCATTTGAATAATATCGACAAATATCGATGGTATATAGACACAGTTTAGGCCCTCTCCCGTCACTTTTCGGTTGCAGGGTATCTGGCAGTTGTTGTTGTTACTTGAAATTGCCTACAGTACACGTCTAGGATACATTCATACAGACTTCACGCTGAAGAGAGGGAAAGCTTCTAAACTAGCTACGAGTCGAGTGGAGTACATTTAGTTATATATATGTATATGTGAAGATGATGCAAGAAGTTACCTTGTTCAATGGACAGAAAGACAGACAGACTAACAGACCGACAAACACTCAGGTGCTGACGGCTGGCATCTTCTGTCTCCCTGTATGGCAGCTGGCTGCTCAGTACCGTGTTTCAGTGCTGGCCCCAGTCTCTGCCTATAGCTATACGAGATGTCCGTCCGCATCTGTGTAGGCTACCGGTACGCCGCCGGCTCCGCTCGCATTGAAGCTGCTGAGCGAGGCGGGGTCGTAGGTGGCGCTGGTTGTCATCAGCAAGTTGTTGCCCAGCGCCGCGCTGGTCACGGGCAGATTCAGGATCTGGAGGCTGCCAACGCCCGCGGAGACGGGCACGCCCACCAGGCTGGCGTTAAGCAGCTGCTGCTGCTGCTGTTGCTGCTGTTGCTGCTGCTTGTTGCGATTGGGATCCTTGAGGATGCCGTGCGGCTGGCGAGGCAGCGTGGCCGTTGTCAATGGCAGCGCCGTCGTCATGCTGCCATTGAGCGTGGTGCTAGTTGTCAGCGTTGTCGCGCTGAGATTGACCGGATGCAGGTCGTGCATGATTTGCATGGATGGCGTGCCGCCGGCTGAGGTGTGATGCGTAACATCGGGCGGCGGCACGCCCACAACGCCGCGCAATATACCGCGACGCAATGTGCCCGAACCGCCCACGGCGCTGCCATTGCCCATAAGCGTGGCGCCTCCATTGCTCGCCAGCAGCGCCGCCTGTGAGGTCACCGTAATGGGCATCGGCTGCAGATGCGCCAGCGGCAGCGGCGGCCCACTGAAGTCCAGTGTTGTCGGGTATTCCTGAAATGAATAGAATGGAATAGAAGTCGGCAATTAGAAAAAGTTTCACATTGTAACAGCCTCTGCCCTGGCCTAGGCCTGAGCCATAATTATGCATAGCTTGCGCTCTGGCTTTAAGACGAATTTCGGTCTCAGTTTCCGTTTCGTCAAAAGTTTTCTCATTTGTGCAGAAAGTGGGATGTGAGCCCAAGCCCAGCCTTTGTTATGCTTGCGTCTTACTCAACTTTCTCCTCCTTTGCCTTGCTACCTCATAGGGATAAAGAGAAGTTATAGCTGTGAAATGGATAGTCCTATTTTGCTCTTGAGAAGGCACAAGCTACGAGCCCTATGAAGCGATTAACAATGAAAATATATTTTTAATGTGACAAGACGAGGTGTGAGTCGAACTTTGCAGTTTTCAAGTGAAATCAACGCAAACCCATGCTGCGTTCTCTTTAAATTGGGAATTTATCTTTATTCTATCTGTCAGTTTTGTTGAGAAAGGACTGCCCGTCAGGAGTAACAATGTGATAATTGTAAATTGTGCGTTGGTTCGTTTGAAATGTCGCTACACAAATTGCAAACGTATTTGAACCCCCATTTTGGCGTTTTCTTGCTGCTTTTTGTTGCAATTGCTGTGCATTGAATATGTGTGAGTACATGTATAAAAGTTGTGGACAACTTGCAACTTGCAAGTTGGTAAAAAATGTGCTGCATTTTTCGTTGGCTGTGCTGCAAGTTGCCTTAGTTGGAAATATTATCTTCTACTTCGATTGACATGACACTTTGTGTCAGTTTGGAAATTGTTTCGCATGCTGGGGTCCAGTTGGGTCCGCGCAAAAGTATTTCCCGTAGTTAGACCCAAGTTTAACGCCCGGCACAAGGCACACGGAACACGGAGCTGTGTTAACTTTTAAGTTGCCTGCTACGAAAAACTTTAACTTGGGCGGTGACTTGCGTGCCTAATTGGAATATTGGAGATAGCACTAGCTTCTAAAGAATTGCTCTCTTTCTATCCGTTTTTTTAATCGAGAACAAATTATGTAAGGAATATGGGGCTGTGGCACATAAAGATGTATCGGGGTAACCTACACACACAAACAGACACACAGAAACGCACACTGCGCCTGGCCCTGATTAACAGCGAAACTCTGAAGGTCTGGTAGTTTAGCCTAAAAAGACTTGAGTATACCAAGGCGGACATTTTGTATCAGTTTACAAAGTTAAATTGTCTTTAACGGAAACTTCGAGCTGAGCTTTGGGTGTTGGCCAGGACTGAGCCAGAGGCAGAGGTAGAGGCAGAGCGCCAGCAATTTGTTGCACTAGCTGAATCAGCATAGGCGGCGGTAAAGGGGTTTCTCTATAAAACTTTGGCGGCTTGTGCCACTTAAAGGTCTTTGTTGTGTGTGTGGCAACTCGCGTGCGCTAATTCTGCTGGACGGGTTTGGGTTTGGGTTGGCCGGCTCATTATTGTCGTTATTGTTAAAGTTAAAGCCAAGGAGCGGCAAGTAGTTCATTTTGCGTAAATAGAATATCAAATGTATATGACTGCGCACCCCAAGGACTACCGACAACCGAGGCGCTGCCACTTTTAGAGCCATTGCATTGCCTGCTCTGAAATTAAATTATGGACACTACTGTGTGTGTATTTGGTTATTTATTTAATCGACAACAGCTCTGCTCTGTGTGGGCCTTGAATTTTAAACACGACACAAACATACAGTGCATATGCGGTATATACGAGAAACTGACTTTCGACCGGCTGTCTCCGACAGGCCAGACACGACTCGAAGAGATTCCAGCTAAGTGAGACAATGCCAAGTGCCCGAAGCCCGCACAAAACTAATTGAATTTCAAACTGTGCAAAACTCGCTAACAAAGTGAGCCATAGTTAAGTTGGACGACGCCACTCAGCACATGCACGTAGCTGCTCCCAGATAGAGCTGGAATCCAGTCCAGAACCCAAACCTGCCACACGACGCCCACGCTCAGCTCGGACATGTGTGTGCCGCATATCTAAATGGGACAGCAGCTCACAGCCAGCATTTAACTTATCAACTATATAGTTGGTCTGGGGCTAGATGTGGCCCAAACTTTATTTTTTGTTGCCCTTGTGGTTGTTGTTGTTGTCGTCAAACGGACATGCAGAACGCAATTGGCAATAAAATACAAATTGCCGCTTAAATAGTTACATGTGGGTCCAATGCTATACAAACACGAACCTGGGCGTTGGCCAAAACTGGCATACGTATGTATACCCTGTACTTTAATGAGCAATGCTTGTATTCAAACCACACCGTTTGAGCCTAAAATTGTATAGTTTTTTTTACCTAAGTTTAATTGGGGTAGAGTACAATTTTTTGTTGTCTTTTGCCTGACCTTTTAGTGGACAACTTTCGTGTTTACAATTTGAAATAAACAAAGCGAAAATTGTATGAACTTAAAATTGAATTTTTTCATTTGCAATGGGAGAAAATAAAAGCGCTGGAAGGGCGCAAAGCAAAAACTGGGTTTACTTGCAAAGCTAGTTTAACAAGACTTTCGTGCTGTTAACCATATTATTGCCTGTTTTTTGGGTCTTTTGCAGGCGTTTTTATAATGTTTGTGAGTGTTGGATGGCATTAGAAACAATTCAACACTTTTAATAAGCCGCACTGTGCTTGCATATTGCGTATGCGCCGCGTGGGCCACCTGGGCTCATAGCTGTGGCAATCAGTTAGCCACATTTGACCACGCATTGCCTGTCACTGCAAACGGGAGTATCGTGTGAATGTGAGTGAATCTTTTTTGTTTGCTGTCAGGCATGCGATTGAAATTTAATTTGATTTACTACTATAAATTGTTTTTATTCATTTAGTTTTGGCTGAGAAGGGGAGGGAGGGTCTGCGCAGACATCTGTGCACCGAAAAGTAATTTAGTGCTGGGGAAAATGTTTTAGAAAAACCGCAGCTGATACAAATGTTGTGCCTTCTCGTCTCTATCTTCCTCTCTCTCTCTCTCTCTCTCTCTCCTTCTCTCTCTCTATCATTGTGTGTCTCTCTTTCTGGCTGATTTGTTGCCGCATGCCGAGTGCTCTATATATTTTGTAATTTTTCTAATGATGTTTATCAAATAATTCAATTTGGCTTCACAAAAAACATTTCTTATGTGTGGCAGAAAAGGCTCGCACGAGCATGTCCACACACACACTGTCAAGAGGAGCAAGAGGACCCTCATACACACGCACACTCACACACACAATGGCATTGTTGGCCAACTAAACCGAAATTGAATTTTTCTCCCTCGTTGACTAAAAACCGCAAACAAAAGGTTTTGTGTCCCATGCTGAATGACTAACATGTGCAATGGCGCAGCGCGTGGGGCGCGTGGGCGCAGGGGGCGTCGAAAGCCTGCAGCTGTCCTCTGCCCTCTGATATGGCTACTGATATCTCCACTGGGCGACTCTTCATCATTTAACTGTTATCCAGAGTAAACAAACGCGCGTTGCCGGGACTGGAATTGGAATTGAGTAACTGGCCAAATCGCATAAAGCATAAAAGCCCATAAAAATGGTCAGCAGCTAGCATAAATATTATTACATTAGCCGCCATTAGGAGTGTGTCTCAGTGTGTGTGTGTCCCTTGCAGCTGGCGACAGCCCTTTGGGGATCCACAAGAGTTGGCTGCTAACTGCATTTCGTTCGTATCTAATTTATACAATTATTGGCCTGGCAGCGCCATAAAATGCCAGCTGACAGTCGACAGCTGTGGGTGGACGGGCGGGTGTTGGCAATGCCAGGACAGGGGGACACGAGTGTCAGCCGCATTGAGTGTCGTCTTAACTTGTCACATTTACACCCCTTTAGAAGCAGCAGACGACAGCGGCAGCAGTGATAAAAATAAAACAACTTAGTTTGCTCTAGTCGGGAGTATTTGACTAGCAAATACCCTGAACACTGCGCCAAGTTTCCTTTACAAAAATTGCAAGCTTATTTGCTGCTGCGCTGCACTCTTCTTTCCTGATTTATAATTAACTTTCAAGGTTTATTGCCTGATCTTTCTGAACTATGAGTCTATATGCCAACAGACTGACAGACAGACATGGCTAGATCCGCTCAGTTTCTCGTCCTGTGAATAATATGTGTACTTCATGGGGTCGAAGATGCCTTCCTCTTTTCAATGGGCTTAGGGAATAAAATTTACATATACACATGCTCACCTAAAAAGGAACGATGGCAATAAATTTGGAAAATTGATTTTCCCATGTTTATTGTGAATTTGTGGAATTTATATTGGGTTAGCCTAATGCGACACGAAGACGCTGCTCTCTGGCATTTTTTTTTGGGGCAGTCGAGCCCGGTCAGAAGATCAATGCTGGCTGGCTGTGGCATGCCACAAAATCTGGCAATAGTTTGAAATAAGGCATGCCGCATACATATTTGAAATGAAAATCATGCCCCAGTCAAGTTGGGCGGCAGCTCTTTATGAGTGATGCGGCGCAAAACTTTGTTGCATGTAATGAAGCGAGGCACATACAACAAGCGGCAGCTATGCAACATGACACAAGACAGCACATGGGATAAATTGTGAGTTACAATACGCGGAGGTTGTCTGTCCTCATAAACGTCGTACTTGCTGCTTCACACGCTGCGTATGCGTAATATTAAATTGTTGTCTTGAGAAAATAATGTTTACTTTTGCAAGTACAAACAGCAGCAGCAGCAGCACAAACAACAACAATGACAACAAAGCAAATGTAGCATACAACTTCCCAGCTGCCCCGATATCCCACCTCCATCTTATATACCCCTACTGCTGCCTGCAGCTTAATGCTTTTGAGTTTGTCATTTGTCTTTACAGCGTTGCATGCGGCACGCGGATTATAAAAGTCGAACCGAGTTAACTGGCAGCCATTCAGCTGCAGCGCACATTGGCAGCTGGCAGCTGCCACATGGCAGTTTGGCTGCCGTCCCGCAAGCCTGATCGTATATATATATGTGCATATATGTAGATAGATGTGCTAGTACACTTGGAGAAATAATCAAGAGTTATAGATCTAATTTGACCGAATTCAGCTTGGTGAAAACTCTATTTAATACCGAAATTCCTAATCACAAGTTTCGAGTACTCATTTTAAGCAAACTCAAGAACTCAAGCTGTATGAATCCCATGTCCTTCTAACTAGACTATATAACTTGGTTTTTCTCTTAGTGTATGCATGTGCATAAGTATATGTGCATGGTCCCTTCGCTCAATGACGGTCACAGAGCGATGCAAATGTAGTGGGATTTGCCTAGGGCTGACTGCCGGGCAGGGTGTGTCAGTGTGTGTGTGTGTGCGTTGTCCGGGCATCGTGCATAAAACTCCAACTAATTGCGCGAACTAATCCCTGGCCGTGACTAGCCATAAGCGGTGCAGCGGGTAGCGATATTAAGGATCAAGGCAGGCAATTAACATTGCATTGCAGCTGCACCTAATCCCGGCGAGTCTTAAAGAATCGCCGACGCGTGACGCGGCAACTCTGACGAAGATAAGGAAGAGAAACTCTCAGTTCTACTCACCATTGGCGGATACGACAAATATCTGTCGCTGTTCATGTTGTAGTAGGAGCCATCCGTTGGCGGTGCTGGCGATGGGGACGGAATATAGACGCCCTTGCTGATGAGCATCTGATCGTCGCGCGTCATGTGGCCAGCGGCGGCGGCGGCGGCGGCAAGGGCGGCTGCGTGCCCGTTGTTATGCCGCGGATGTGGTAGCGTGCAGGCATTGACTGCAAGTGGAGAGAGATAGCGGTTAATTAGTATCGTCTAAGGTCAGCAGGTCACAGGGCCTTTGCATGAATCGAATTGAATTTTTAAAGTTTGCCGCGGATGCTTCCGTTGACAACGCCCGTCCCATTAATGTTGTTGTCGTTGTTGTTGTTGTTGCAACAACTAAAGCGCTTTTCAGCCCAACTAAAGCCTGGCCAGCAGCACAATTTCAATTTGGGTGCTGCAATTGAGACATTTACAGGGCCATTTGAAAAAACCAGAAGGCAAAGACTTTGGCTGAAAGGGTCACACACGCAAACACACATGCACACGCATACCACATTGAGCACTGGAAATGCACACACGTAGCCTCCATTCGGTATTGAGCTTCCCTTTTGGCAGGCATGCGTGGCGCCCCCACGTAGGTGCAACATTTTGCTGCTTTCTGGTTCATTTGGTGTGCAAACGTTTGGAAGTGAATAAAACGAGTGCCATTAATTGCAACGAATGGCCGGGACAGGTGATAAGAGGCAGGTGTTGCGGCGATAGGGCCAATGGGCAAATCCTTTCGATACACTTGCAACAAAGCCAGTTGCCCCAAAGCGTTAAAGTTGCGCCGCCGATTGCATAGTATTTATGGCATCTACTTATCACAAGACAAATTGTCTGGTATTTTTGGGGCTGCCACAATCACACACGCACACCCTCCCTTGCAACTTCAAGCCCACATCCACAGCGCTTTAACCACTCAAAACTCGCCGAGTTCCAACGAGGCTGTCATTCGAAAAGGCGTGAAAGCCACAAACGTAACAAATTTGTAATTTTGTAAAATAGACTTAGACAAAGAGCCACACTCGCACACACACATCGATACACAGCCGCACCTGCACTCATACACACGCACGCACACACACCTACTAGAATATACAAACGTGTAGCTCAAGTGCCAGCAACGCTCAAATGTAGGCAACAATAATTTTGTTAAGAAACTTGAAGCTGCGGCTGTGGGAACAATCTACTCGAAGCAAGAATACGGAGACAAATCGAAGACGCCCGGGAGCCTGCCACACGCCGTCAACGAAATGAAGCTCGAGCAGATGGAGAGGGAACAGGAGCAGGAGCAGGAGCTGGAGATGACGCTGGAGCTGTGGCTGAGCTGCTTACGGGCTCCCATGTTCATTTTGTGGCCTGTTTACTTTGCATATGCGTATTGAGTATGCGTGTATAGTACAACATTGCGTAGGCTGAGGGCACCCTCGAAAGGGGGGTAGGGGGGTCCTCATGAATTATTGATTTTTCGATCAGTAACAGCAGCAGCAACAGTCTTTGCCAGTCACAGCTAAATCAAAATCGGAGCACCGACATAACAAAAAAACAAGTAAGAGGTACTAGTCGGGAGCCCCCGACTAGGGAATACCCTGAACCCTCTATTACAATGCTGTTACAATGCGATAGAATGCGAAGTAGACGCGCATGAATGTGTATGTGTACATGTATACAGAAATTCTTGGAGTATTCGCTAGCTGTGCCATCCAATTGCGCAGTTATATATAACTTTGGTTTTCTCTTAACCGATCTTAGTGAAATTTTCTACAGTATATCTTATTATACCATAGAATATTTGTGCATTCTCAAAATTATATTGGTTGGCAATATAAGTTTGGTTATTAACTTGATTTATAGCTCTGCGGTGTTAGCAGGGAGGTGGCGAAAGGTATAAAACGGACCTACATTCAAATTTCAGGTCTCTAGCTCTTATAGGTTCTAAGACCCTTGCGCTCATACATACGGACGGACAGACAGACGGACATGGCTAGATCAACTCGGCTATTGATGCTGATCAAGAATATATATACTTTATGTGGTCAGAGATACTTCCTTCTGCTTGTTACATACATTTGCATTTTGCACAAAAACAATATACCCTTTTTACCCATTTTTAATGGGTTCAGGGTATACAAAAACGAAAAAATCATTATTGTACATGTATAATGTGCGTAATTGGCCAGATCCCTGCAAGTAAACTATGTACGCTCACACACATTCATACATCTGCACATTTGTATATGTATCTATATCTCTATATCCACGCAGGTGGCATTCATTTCATATTAATAGCCTTGTTGAATTTTACCGAAAGCATTGCGCATGGTAAATAAAAACAAAGTAAGGACAAGTTGTCTTCGGGTAGCCGAAGATTGAATACCCTTACAGCTGTGTTCATGTGTCAACTATTTGATCCGATGTTAAAGAGATTTTGCTTAAGTTGTGGGGGAACATTTTTGAGAAACGTTTTTGAACGATTCTTCTTATAGGATCTATTTCTTATATTAGTGTAATGCTAATAAGATGAGGGCATGGTTCCGATAGGCATACCTACAGCCTACATATTTCGCATTCCATATTTCGCAAGAGTATACAAAAAATATATTATATATATTTTTATCCCTGGTCGGTTCTAAGCCGGCCAAGGCTATGGAAGCTTGCTCAAAACCTGACTTTTCATTAAAAGTTTTATTTTTTTTTGTGTTGTTGCATATTTGCACATTTGTAGTTCGGAAAATCGCCCGTAGATGGCCGGGAGCTTTTCCATGCGGCTGCTCATTAACAGGGTGGCGCGTTCTATGGTATCTCATTAAAAATGCGCTTCACAGTTTGCTTTTGGCTTAAATGCATTGGAGGGGGATGCGAGGACGAGTTGTTCATCTATTATTTGATCTCAACTCAGTCAGCAGCAGGTGGCGACAACTAACAGCAAGGTAGATGTATTTAGTAGTATGTATGTATGCATGTGTGCGTGTACATATATGCACATTTGTACATACATGTATGTATCCCGGCTGCTGGGACTCTGCCTCATGGCGCATTTTCGCCTGGGGCGCTTGTTTGAGCTTCAGCTTCCGGCAAGCATTTTAATTTTTATGCCACGAGGCATTTTTGTTTAACATCTTTTTCTTTCATTCCTTGTCGCTTGTCTTTGTGTTCCTGTTCGTGTTCGTGTTTTTGTGTGGCTTTTTTTGTTGTTGTTTGTGTTTTATGTGTTCCTTTTTTATTTTTTACCATGCAGCCGCATACATAATTACGCGCCATCTCCGTTTATCTGTGGCAAAGTCCTTGTCCCGGCGTCAAACGCTATCAAATATTGTTGGTCTTCTAATACCCTAGCGAAGGTTTTTTAAATTTGAGCACGAAACGTGTAACGCATAATACACGACCACCCAAAGTATTTGTTAAACATAGACAGTAATTTTTCTTTGATCGCTTTCTGATTTTTTGCTAATTCTAATTCTCAACAAGTTTAGGCATCCAAATAGGAACAAGGTGTTTGCAGTTCTAAAGTCGATTAAAAAAGTCGCTTGACAATAGAAATGGGAGATTCTGTAGAATATATATACAACTAGCAGGAAGTACATAAGCATACATATTTTTTATATAAAAAAGGCACTATTCAGGATCAAAGGATATGCGGCATATCCGCTGTCTGCAAGGGTATTTTGTGTTCGGCAATCGGAAGTTTATTGTTTTTTTTTCTGGTTCTTGTTCTTGTTCTTCTTATTATTCGAGCTGCTGTTGTTGTAGTGGCTGCCACTTTTGAAGTATGCTCCACTTGGCGCCTTCACTTGCCAAATTCGTTGACATAAGGTAATTGTATTTTATTTCCAGCGCAGGCATGGCGGAGAATTGACAAGGAGACATGGGCACACCGGCGAGGAAGTTGGAGAGGAAGAGGCAGAGAAGAAGCGAAGAGAAGCGAGCAAAAGTTTGAAGCTAATGTATTTTTATTATTTTTGCGCTTTGCATTTGAAATGCAGTTGCGATGCTTTCAGCAATGTCTCAAATGTTATTATAATACGACTATTGTTTTTCCTTTCTGCTGCTTCTTCTTCTTAGTCTTTTACTCAGACATGCTGAGCATATTCCCCTCTCTGGTGGGGGGCATTAATATTATTATTATTCTTTCATTTTCATGCGCCTAGATAAACGATATTCTTAAATTCTGACGCACTCTTAAATTAGCGCAGAGCCCGGAACGTGATTTGGTTTCTAGTGTTGAACTCAGCCGGAGGCAGCACACACTAGCACGCACGCAGACACACACACACACACTTGCACACACACACACTTGCACACACACACTCATGACTCAATTGAAAATCAAGACTGGCAAAAACTTTGCTGCTCAATTACAATTAAGATGGAGATGTTGCACTCAAATTGAATTTTCAGCTGGCGCGTACTTAGTTGCTCTGTGGATTTTGCCGATATCCGTTTTAACATCGCTTTTATTTTTATTTTAAGCTTTGATTGCAATCATGGCATAAAAAAATCAGGCAACAACTGCAGCTGCGAGTCGGGGCAGGGCAGACTGGCCCAGAACGGACGTTGACGTGCTGACAGCGCGTGCAACTGTAAAGTTGGTTTGTTGTTTTGGTCAAAAGTTAATTATCTAAAATGCTTTTTATGTGCTCTTCTCTCATTTCATTTTTTTTTCTATTTGCAATCTGGACATTCATTATGCTGCAGCTGATATCTGGTCAGCTAGATCTGAACTTACCCATATTATTTGGATATAATGCTGGCAGTGTGCCATCCTTTTGGTATCTGGGTGGTGGCATGTCCGTGCTCTCAACCAGATATGTCGATGCCGCCTTCTTGCGTGCTTCGTCCTGCATGGGGGAAAAAAAGAGCGACACGAAAACAATCAATGAAAATGCAAGCGCCAGGACTTTTCCCAGCTCTGACTCAAACTCCTGACACCTGATCCTTTGGTTGCACCTTGGTAATTACGACCCGCTTAAGCTTTTGTTTTGGGAGGCGTTGAAAGTCATTTGCGCGCAATTGACAGCGGCAATGACAGCGAAGACAACGACGACATTGACGACACCTTCGCGGAGGGGCGCACGTTGCGTATACGCAACGTTGATTTATGGCACGCCCCGTAGGCAGGCAGACTGTTAACAGTCAACATTAGGCAGCAGTTTTTGTGGTTTACTGCGCCACAGCAAGATTACGCGGGTAATAAATGATTTTAATAATTTGAAACGATTTGTTTGCCGTTGTCCCCGCTCGCTTGGGTTGTGTTTGGGTTCGGTTTGGTTTGGTTTGGTTTTGGACTTGCGCTCATCATTATCATCAGCAGGGCGTAATTAATCATGACGTCTTAGCCGGCTGCTGCTTCCGGCTTGCTCACTGCTTGCCAGCCAGTTCCGGCGACCTCGATGTCAACAGTCCCAAAACCCGAAACCAGTTCCGGCCTTGAGTTGTAATTTCAAGCGCCTGGCAATAACTTAAGACGGCCCATCATTTTTTAACGCAGTGTCTGCCTAAATGCTGGCCATAGTTCCTCAGTTCCAGCATCAGGCGACATTTTTGCCCATTGTACTCTCATTCGCGTTCACAAATTGCATATTCATGCACAATCCCAACCCCCCCAAAAAAAAAACCAAATAAGAATGTTGCAGTCGGGTGTAACCAACTGGGAGCAACCCTCCACCAAACAGCTATAAAGCATTCTGGCTTTAAAAAACTCTGAGTGTACTCTACGAGAATCTATATTCTTAGTTTGGTGCAAAAATCTACCCTAGAAGCTTTCGATAATTTGAATTAAACCTAATTCTCGGACGGACTTGTCCCAATAATGTCTTCTTTTGGCTGTTACATATGATTGCCTAAAACGATTATACCCATTTTCAATGAGCACAGGGTAGACAAAATAGTTTGGTATAAAAAGTGGACCTAAAAACTGAGTTCACAAACGGATAAGTGTGGTGGTAGTTTGTGTGTGTGTGTGTGTGTATAGTATACTCACAATATATTCCGGTTGACTGCCCTCATTGGAGTAGGACTCGCTCTTCTCCGACACGCTGGACAGTGTCTCGCCGGTGACGGTGTCATTGTACGAACTGGGCGCGTACATTTCGATGGTCGCCGTTTTGCCTGGTTGATTTGTAGTTTCCGCCACTGGATGCGACAATGCAGAGAGAGAGAGAGAGAGAGGATGACAGAGGTACAGCATCCAGCCAGTTCGGGCATCCAGCAAAAAAAAGGTAGAAAGTATGCGGCGCAAATATTGAAAAGGTGTAATTGGCAGTGACATGCCGAAAATTGATTGGGCGGCGGCGGCGGCGGTGCGCAGTGCGCCAGTCATTTGGAACACCGCACGGGCGGAGCATCGGAGACCCGGATATGGTGGGTTTTTTGTAATGCCATGGGCGTGCGAGTGGGCGTCGGTGTGGGCGTGTGCATGGGCATAGTTTCAGGCAATGCAAATCAAATGCAAATAGCAAAGATTGTCAAAGTGCAGAACAAGCAAATGTTGCCCAGCGGGCAGAGGCAGGGAGTCGGTTGACGGTCAGGGTGAGGGTGAGGGTGAGGGTGAGGTGGCAGGCATTGTGTTAAATTATTCACATTTGATGCAGAGTAGCGCACAGCCAACAACAACAACGCCGACCGTCCATTTGGGATGCCAACGCATTTTTGTTTGGCCGTGGTCAAGGGTTAAAATCAATGCGCGATGTTCAGTTCGGCGATGCGTGGCAAGGCAAGGCATGGCAGCGCGAGGAGGCGCGGGGGACGGTCGAAAAGTAAAAATGCAATTAAATTTGTATATAAAATGCCATTAAATGATTCATGGCACATTTTCACAAATGGCAACGACGAAAATGACCGCGCCACATGGTTAACACGTGTTTTCCACAAAGTCAATGTGCGTGTGCGTGCGCGTGTGTGTGTGCGTGTGTGTGTGTGTGTGTGTGTAGGTACGTTGAGTGCATTTGTAGTTTCCATATTTACACGAAAGCAGCATTTCGATGAGTGATACGTTCAGGTTTCATGTCAAGGAAAAATGTAAAAATCGAAAATATTATGTTAGATTATTTAAAAATATTTTTACAAAATTTTATAAACTTATTACAATAGAATATTATATGTGTTGTTGTTATTGCAGAGCTTTGCTAATATATTGACTAAATTCTGGCTTCTTGCTGCGATATCAGAGCTAGATATTTTGCACATATTTTTAGACTCTTTGCCACATTCACTTTAAATGGGTTTTTTATGTTAATAAGAATATAAAATGTTTTTAATTGCGAGTCGTCAATTTGTGGAGCACTCTGTCGACAGCGTCTCGTATTTATTGCGGCAGTCGTTAATAAAATATGTTGCCCGGGGTCAGCTACTCGGGGAAGTAGCTCCACTAACAAATATGCGATTGCATTTATAGTTTAGTGAATTAAAAAAATATTTTTTTAACCCATTTACATGCTTTATTTATGGTGACACGTGGCGGTTACAATAAAGCCAAAGCCCGTAACAGAACGGCAATTGGCTTTAACAAGAATGAAATGGTATTTTTCGGGTTGCCGATAATTAAATACCTTCGCTCCGAAAGGTGCTATAATAAATCCCATGCTGATTGGATTTAGCCAACTATTACATAAAAACAAACAGATGGACGCACGGACAAAGCTCTATCGACTTGCAATACCCTCTGCTGTGGTATTAAAAGGTTGAATTCTTAAATATAGTCAAAAGTCGACCAATCTAAACTAAAATTAGAGACGTGCACTCGCACCCATTAGAAATCAATGCACAGATATAAATACGCCTCGACTGGCAAAGGTAATCTCAACATTTTTGGGCTACTTGACTTTGTCAAATGTGTGGACAGGTAGAATTAAAGGTTACCGCACGGGCTTATCACTGTCAAAGCCTTCGGCCAATAACGTTCTGGTTGGGAGGCTTAATTCTGCATGCTGTACTACCAACAGCCTTACGTCAAATAAACCAGAGCCTTACTCGAAGATGAGCCGAGTCTTTCGCCGTGTTCTACTCCGCTGCACTTTATGTGGCCGACACAGAGATTACAAATTTTGCACTTATGCCACGACAGCCCGAAAAGTCTGGTGCCGAGTGGACGGGCAGGACTAAAGGCGAGCGGATTTTGTCCGCTTTTTGCGCTGCCATATATACATATATATGTATTTATATATGTATATATGTACATATATGACATGGCTTAGACAGCTTTTGCGGTCGTCAGGACAGTTAATGACGTCGCCGTCGACGGGTTCGTCTGCTTTGAAGGTTTTTGCTTCTAATCTGCTGAACTGTTGGGGTCCAGGGTGAGCCGGGCAAAAAAAAAAATAACTGCCAGTTATGCTTTGACGTCTCTCAGTTTTTGTCAGCATAGCTTCTGTTCGAAAGTGTTGGGCAAACTTCTTGCCTAGCTGTGCAGTTTTTATACCCTGTACCCGTTGACAAAAGGTATATGCAGTTGTGCAGTAGAGTATCAATATTGTTGATAAAGCCGATAAGTGGAATTGAATTAGCCAACTTCCTGATGACTTCCTTTCTAGCATAGACAAGGCAAGCTATACACAGACTAAATATATTTCACAGATGATTTCGTCAATTTAATACCCTGTTATATTCATTGGCGACGCAAAATAAGCTCAGAAGATAATGAAGAATGAATTGTCCATAAGGCAGAGCAAAGCGACGAAGAACTACAGCTAGGAGCTGTTTACAGGGTATCTGGAGTTGGTACAGAAAATTGCAAATACCAAATATTTAAGGCTCACCCAAATGTGTAGCATGTAGATAGCAATCCTTAGAAGGAAACTTTTGAAACTTTTGGACATCGGCAATGGCGCCGAATTGTTTGACAGGCTGTGTGCTTATCTCAACAGATTCGATGGACAGTTCCATACCCGCTGCCCACTGAGGCGGCGTAGTCAATTGTTTAAAGAGTGTCAAAGTCAAGTGGTTTCCGGAGGATTTCGTTTGTATTGAAGCGTTAGCGACATCGCTTATCGCCTCTGGCAACGTTCGCACAAAAGTTTTGCCTAGTGTTGCAGCCACAGTCTGCCCCAGCTGCTCGCCTCTCGCTCATTGGTTTTTGAAATTTCATCTCTTCGAGTCTCAAATTAACGTTTGACTATGCCAAGTGCTAACCCAGGAGCACGACTACTCTTGTAATTTTCATTTTGTTTCAGTGGAACTGCCGCTTTGTCATTTCGCTCTACGCACTTCATATCTACGGGGCAGTCCACGAAAGGCAATAAACATTAGAAATGGCATTCTACAGGATGGCAAACTCATATGAGAATGATACATATGTGGGTGTGTGTGTGTGTGTGTGTGTGTGTGTGTGGTTGTGTCCAATGTCCAGTGGAGTCCATTGACCCAGGATACAGCCGAAAAGCCGAACCGCCGACCAGCTGCCAACCGCAGACTTTTGGCATAGTTTATCGGGCAACAGCCCAGTGGAATAGTGAAAGCTTCTTGGCCATGTCCTAGTCTCTGTGCGGATGACTTCCTCTTGTGGCGGGTGAATTTCTTTGCCGTCATGCGGCATTTGGACACAAAAGCGCAAATGCACATTAAAAATGCATATCCAAGGGCCGAGCACAACAAACAAACAGCAGCCAGCAGCAGCCAGCCCACAAGTCAAGTTTCGCTAGCGAAAACATTGAAATATGCAGAGTTATCTTCGGGCTAAAAGCTGTCCACTAGGACCCCCCTCGCTCATCCCCGTTGTCATCCTGGCCAACGCACCAGTTTCCCTGACAACTCCTTTATGGTAAAAGAAGAAAAAAAAAATGGAAAAAAATGCTTTTGGGCATTGTCAGTTATCGGCTTATGGCGGGTTCGGGAGCAGCTCCAAGCCGAACATTGTCATAAAAATGTTGTTGGAGTAGACAGTTTTTTTTCTTCTTTTTTTCGGGTAGCAGGAGGAGGAGGCTCCTGGCTCGCTTAACAGTTCTTGTAACAAGCGGCTGTTAAGACTGAAATATGAATTTCTTTTGTGCAGGGTATTCAAAGGGATGGCGGTGTTAGGCACTTGCATCCATATGCAAGCGCGTCATTTGTTCAAACCTAACTGTGCACTGGCAATAAGAGAGAAATTTCCAGGCGTCGTAGCTCTGCTCCTAACCCTATCCCTACCGCTAGCTCAACTCGCATCCGTGTCCGTATAATAAAGCATGCTGAATTCTAAGAAAAATATCTTATTTATGTCCTGCGGCTGTAGTTCATGCTCCGCTAGAGAGTCTAGAGCCTCGCGCTCATAATGTCAAAAATCTTGGCCTACATTTCACACAGACCGAATTCGAGAAAGCAGACAAAAGCGGCAACTACAAAACCCGCTGAATAGGGGCTAGGGGCGTTCCCAAGGAGTCAAACTTCATTTAATGAAGTACAAGCACAAAAAAACAAAAAAAAAAAAAATGGGGAGAACATGGAAATGACTAAAGCTGAAGTATTTAATAATAATTTGCAATTTGCTAATACATTATTTTATTTTCCTAGCAACAGTTACCCAGCTATCTTTGGGCCAAGTGATTATGCTATGCATTTATGATATCACTTAAATTAAATTAATATAATAACCTCCCATTTCTGTGCATATAACCCTTTAGCTTTAATATAAACCTGTAAAGCGGCGTTAAAACCCGATTGGATAAAAAACAAGAGAACAGTAGGTTTTCAATGGGTCATTCAGTCAGTCAATCACTCATTCATTAAGTTAGTTAAGTCAAGCAGTTGTGTATACATAAATGCCCAGCTAGTTAAAAACTTTATAAACTTTGTGCAGAAGATATCATCTATGCTACTCGCCCATGAATACAAAGCGAGCCATTAAGCCGTCAAAAGTTGAACTGGCGGGCAAAAAGTCGGAGAAGTTAACCAACTCATAAGTCAAATGTTTGGCAAAAGTATATGAGCATACATTACAACTGCAAATACCGAGTACATACTGAGAACTGCGCGTATATGTGCACAGTTGTACAAACTGTTGCGAACGACAACTGGCAGTCGGAATGCTGCCTCCGCTGCCTCTGCTGCCTCGGGGTATGGCATGCAGGAGCACATAATATTGTACCAGGCTCACGTACAAATGCGTATGCATAATTCTGGTACGGTGGTGCACTGGGACTGACTCTGAGTCTGACTTGGAGTCTGATTGAGAAGATGCTCCGGCTGCTGCTGCTGCTGCTGCTGGTGCGGCTGCTCTGGAACTCTGCGTGTCAAACCACTAAATTTGGCTCAATGAAAAATAATTTGGTTAGCACGCCCGGCCAAACGTTGGCTCATCTCTGGCCATGAATTTTTGTGGTTCTGGCACTTGAAGCGTTCGAAATTTTTTGCTTTTGTGCTAACACTTTCTGCACGTTCCAGCTTGGTTTGTCTTTGAGACCTGACTTGCCAAGAAATGTCTGCAATTTTCTCAACTCAACGGTCGGGTGGGTCGATGGGTCGGGTGGGTCGATGGGTCGGTTTGTGGGACGGGCGTCATATTTATATTTCGCTCACTTGGCCTGTTGAAATATAATTCCATATTAATAAACAATCTCCAGCTTTAGCTGCAAATTGAGCGGCAGGCAGCCAGCGCAGGACTCAAACACTTGCCGGACACGTGCTCTCTATGCTATCTGGTGTCTGCTGTTCTGTCTAGTGTCCGTTGCCGGGTGTCTGGTAGCTAAGGATGGGGTAAAGCAATCTGATTTCCGAAAGATTGTGCGTTCAGCTAAGAAAACGATGCACATTTGTCTTCGCCAGCGGGCAAACGGGGGCAAGTGGGGCAAGTGGGGCAAACGGGAGCAACCGGGGCAACTGGGCAACCGGACGAGGTGGCTGCCAACGTCGTTGTTCAATAAACAGTTGCACTTGGCATGGCCCCGAGTCGTCGCTGCTGTCCGCTGCCAGGATGCATCATTATTTTCTGTCATCATTATATTCTTGTTGACTGCTCAGAAAGCGGTTTGTTTTTCTTTTCGCATTTCGCTTTTCCCGTTCTCCCTTTTGACTTGGCTGTTTCCTTGCCATGCTTGGGCTCTGGTTTTCTCGCGGAAATTACAAGAAGCGCATATTGCGCATATACGATATCCAGACCTATAGCCCGCCCCACCTTTATCTATCTGTATCTGTGTGTATATCATCTATGTAGATGCAGGAAATTGTTTAGTGAGCATCATAAAGTGAGCAGCCACGTCCACTGGGTGCATCGGATGTTGCACAACGCGTTTGCTTCCTGTGGTGTCGCGGAAGTGGTGCAAGAGCCACGAAGTGGCTGCAGCCTGACTTAAGACTTAACGATTACGCCAAGAATAAGGGTGTTCATGAATTTAAAGTATAATTTGCATGGGCGAAAATGCTTGATTAGAGCTCAAATTTAAAACGCAGAGGCAACAAAAAAAAATAAATAAATAACAAGCCAGACACACAAAAGTACAATAATAAATATGTATGTGAAAGGAAATAAGATTAAATAAATAAAAACCATGTCAACGAACCTTTTTTCCGACGCTGATGTACAAAGAACCAAGCGACGAGCGCCGCATTGACCAAAAGAAATCCGAATGCCGCCAGAGAGATGCCAATTATGACCAGATTCGGCGTGTTGCTGGAATCCTCAGTTAACTCGGCTGGCATCATTTCAAGTCCTGGTCCATGACAATGTCGCGACATCGAGTCAAAATAAACCAAAGCCAACCGAAGCGAACCAAACGAAATCATGGAAAAAATAAAAAAACAAAAAATATGCTTGCAAAAATAAAACAATAAATAAATTCGAAACGAAATGAGAAATTGCAATAAAAATGACGCAGCAGCGCTCCAGGGCAATGGAATGGATGCGAGCTGCTCGGGGGCCGGGTAGTCGGCGCTGGGAGTTCTGCGGTCGCGCCCCATTTCCAGCTAGAGCTGAATGTATCTGGTCCCGGTTAAGGAACCCATGCAAAAGTGACGCAAATCACGTAGCCATGGAGTCACAATGGCGCACGCGAAAACGCAGCCTCAACATGTGACGGGCAAATGAAATTAGCGCCGTCCGACGCCTGACCACACGGCACGTAGCAGAGGACCGTGGGGCCAACCGTGGGGCTGGATTATAAATTCAAATGATATGATGGTCATCCGCTGTGACAGCTAGCAAGTATTGTTTTCCTTAAATTTAAAATCTCTTTATGTAAGGGGAATCGAATGAACTTTGAGCAGATGTATGAGTTTGAGATGTATTCCATCCACAATCAGTCAGTCAACCAGCTGCATAATTTAGACAAAACAACATCAACAACCCCATACAATATTCCTTTTTGAGCGACGCTGATAATATACCTCGCTTAAGACGCTTCTCGTTGCGCTTGTGAATACAGCAGCCGATGAGAAGCACGTTGAGCAGAACCAATGTAATTCCCGCCGCGATGCCGACTAGCAGTATGCCCGATGTGCCACCCAGCGGTGTCTGACTAGTGGTTGGCGGTCCACCGCCCAGCGAGGAAGCCGGTTGCGAGGGAGGCGGCGCTTCTGCGGTGCGGCCGTATCCAGCGTGTATTCATGTTTTAGGTCGAGGTTTGGCCGTGTTGTAGTTGTCGTTGATGTTGTCGTGGACGTTGTTGATGGCCATAATACAATTCCAATTAAGTGCAGCGTTGAAGTAGAGAGAGAGAGATCATTGAGTGAAGGAATCTCGCTGGGTGGAACAGAAAGTGGCAGCAACTACCACTGTGCCAATCTCAGGGGAAGTGGACACTTCATTTTCTGGCACAGCGACTGAATGGACAGCGGATGACCATAAATGCCAACTGGCGGTTGGCGCATAAATCAATGTGGAGAGGCTGGCGCCAGGACGGGACAGGCACTTGGCCCCCGGCTAATTTGAATATTTTGCGCGGCTTAAAGCCTTGCTTACCTTTGGTCTGGGCACGCGCCAAATCCGGCAGGTAGGAGCTCTGGCCCAAATCATTCCACGACATGACCGAAAACAGATACAGCGTATTCATCCGCAGCCCCCCGATGGTCAGCTTGTGGCTGTTGGGAAGCCCATCAATGTATTTGTACTGCTCGCGGTCGGCCATCCTGCAATCACACAGAGAGAGAGAGAGAGAGGGAAAATGCAACGGGTTAAGGGAAGGCTTCTGGTCGAGCTGGCAATTTCATTAGTGCGCGTGACATTTGCAGTAATTGCAATGGAATGAACTTAAGGTTTGGAGAACGGGGTTTTCGGATTGGGAGGACGGGATACATACCGGTATCGGACGCGATAGGAGGCCTTCAGGCCGCCATCAAAACCCGGCGTCCAGGCTACGGTGACAGTGTCATGGGTAACGTTCAGTATATTAAGACTGAGCGGTGGCTCTGGCTGGGAGGTAATGTCCAGACGAACCGTTTCGACATCCTCGCCCAACTCATTGCGGGCCACGCACTCGTAGGCGCCATAGTCGGCGGGCGCCACCTTCTCAACAATCAGCGACGACTCGTAGGTGAGCGAGTCGATTTTACGCTCCTCCAGCTCGTATTTGAATGTGTGATTGATGGGCAGATCTTTGCCGTCCTGGCGCCAAATGAACTGCGGCTTCGGAGAGGCCTGCGCTCGGCAGGGTAGTCGTCCGCGCTCCCCAGTTCCGCTCGCGGCTCGCAGCAGCGTCGGCGACTTGGCGATCTCCGGCGCGACTGCAAATGGAAGTTGGGAGTAGCAGACGCAATAATGAGTAGCCGTTGAATCACTTACACTTGACTATAAGCAGCACATCTCTATTGGTGGGATTGGCCACGTGGTTGTCGGCCACGCACCGAAAGTTTCCGACATCTTCGCGCTGCGCGTTCTTAATGTGCAGATAGGCGGTGCCATTGGTAAAGGTTGTTGTGGTCTTTACTTTCATGTCGTAGCCCACTCGCTCCCATTTGACATGTTCGTCGGCGAGCGGTTTTCCCTCAACGGTGCAGGACAACATGGCATCCTCGCCCGGATTGACAATGATATTCTCCGAGACGGACTTAATGGCGGTGCCATCTGTGCATGAGCAGTTGCTTAATGGCGTACTTATATGGTCTCTTTAGGTACTTACATTCCACCACAACGGTTATGTTGATGCTGGCCTTGCCCTGGGAGTTGCTGGCCGTGCACGAGTAGACGCCGGAATCTTCGCGATGCAATTTGGTAAAGTTGAGGACAGCGCCATCCGCAAAGATGCGATGCTCTCCGGCGGAGACGCTGCCGCTGGTATCTTGCGGTATGGGTGTGCCGTTCTTTGTCCAAGTGTAGCTTATTAGGGCAGGATTTGCATTGGCCTGCAGCGGTACCTGCAAGGACTCACCCTCTAGCCCAACTGACGTCAACGAGGGCGGCGGCACAAACTTGGGACGATCTATGCATGTGTGTGTTTGTGTGTGGGGGGGTATGGAAAAGGAGAAGCATTTAAATTCCAATTCCAATTTCAATTCCAATTTAAATTGAGATTCAGATTCAGATGGAGTCTAATTGCTCAATTAGGTATCCAGACGGACTACTTACACAGCACATTCAGGCTGATTGCCTCGTGGACGCTGCGCTGCAATGCCTCGTTGGCGCTTTGGCAAGTGTAGACCACACCGTTCATTTCCTGGGTGATGTTTAGCCTGAATTCGAGCGTGGAGACCGTGCCGCCCCAGAGGCCTGGCTTGGACGTGTTATTAATGCCTGCGAAGCAGCAGCAGCAGCAGGAGCAGCAGGAGGAAAAAAAACAAAATGGGCGTGATTTTACTTTACTGACTGGACTGGACGTTGGCTGGGCTGGGCCAGTTGACTGGCTGGCAACCAGACCGGATGTTGTCGTGGAAACGCCTTAAAAAATGCAACGGCGGCATCAGCTCTTGGGAGGACGCAGCAGCAGCAACAGCAGCAGCAGCAGCTGCCATTTTGACAACGGCGCCGCCAAGTCCACACCATGCCATGCCATGCCCTGCCGCCTGGGCAAACTTCCAAAATCTTTGGCGCTTACGTACCTTCAATGGAAATCCCATCCTTCCACCAGGACAGCTTTGCCGGTGGATTGCTCGAGCTCGAGTCGCAAATGATGGTCGCCTCCATGCCAGGTCGCAGCTCTTCCGGTTCAATGCGTATTTTTACCGTCTCTGGCGCAACTGTAAGCACAGCCAGCGGATAATAATGGCATGAGCTGTCTTCAACGACTTTTCTGTGCGGCAACAACAACTACTTACAGTGAACACTCAGCGTAGTAGACTCAAAAAGTGGTATCTCCGTGGCGCTGTTCGAGGCCTCGCAACGGTATTGCGCCTGGTTGTCGGTGACGTTGGCCAAAATAGTTATTTCGGCCGAAACGGATTTGTCTGCGGCCCGAATGACGGAGTTGATCTGGAAAGCAACAGCAAAGGTAAATTGCGTCAGTTGGCATAATGTATGTACATTTGCCGTTGGCTAAAAAATAAACATACACCTCCCCAAAACAGGACAACAAAAACCCAGAGTGTTCAAGTCGAGAGTGCCTAGCGTTGAGATACCGTGTTTCCAGACAGGCTTTTACACATACATAAAAACACAAGCCGCAAGGACTTGTGGACTATACTATAAAATATGCTTTCTTATATAACTTCCTTCTTCACGGTTCGATAAGCTTACAATTTCCAGAACTTAAAAATTGCATTTAAGTTTAGTTTACCAAAATCCAGGGCTGTAGGCTTTCCAACTTTCAATTTTTGGAGCAGAGAGCAAAGTTATCAAATAAGCAAATACCAAAAGGTGCCTCTATGTTCTCTCAAAATTTGTATGTGTGCTCAATAACTGCACAGTTTCACAAACCATTGCCAAAGTCTACAGGGTATATAAAGGAAAAAAAAACCACACACACATACTGATAAAAAAAAGTGGGCGCGAAGTGAGCTAAAAGCAAAACAACTCGCGGCAATGTGCTGCATATGCAAAGAGACAGACAGCGGCAGCTGGCGGAGCAGCTGGCGGGCGAAGCCAAGAGCTGGCGTAAAACACAGCGCATTTTAATTTTGTTGATAAAATATCATTTAATCTGCGCGCCCAGATGAGCAGCGGCACCAGCGAAAACCCCCGGGCAGCGCCTTTCGACTGGGATAGATACCAAACCGCAATGGTGATAAAGATGGCGAGAGCTGGGCGTGCAGCAGTTGCTTGTTTCCGTTGCTGTGACAGCAGTGAGCAGAAGGCAGCTGGCGGTGGCCACTTGCCATTTGTTGTATATCAACGTTGCAGCTGCTGCAGTGACAGTGGCTGGGACAGTGGCAGGAAGTTGCCCCCATAAGTATGCAACAGCAGCTGTGCCAGCTTGTGGCCACTTCCGTTGAGGCCCAGCCCAGCTAAAGATTTAATTTTTCAGCTAGACCAAGGCAACGTTAATTGCCCGATAGCGCATCAAACTGCAGGTGCAAAAAGAGGCAGAGAATATATCTGGATATATAAGTATAAAACGGCACTCGGGCTGCTAACGCCTTATTAGCACTTTCAGCCCATAAAGCGGAAGCGGAAATGGTCAACAAAAGCGTCATTATTGTTTGGCGCATGTTTGTTGTCTGCTGTTGATAGCATAACGAGTCCAACTGTGTGTGTGTGTGTGTGTGTGTGTGTGTGTGTGTGTGTGTATGTGTGTGTTTCTATCTCTGTTGCTCTAGTTAGCTTTTTGTACCCTGTACCCATTGAAATAAGGAAAATAGAGTATACCAGCTAGCGAATCTATGCCATACGAAGAATGCATTTGTGGATCCAACACGCATATATTGTTCATCATGATTTGTCATGCATGTCTAGAAATCAATATAGCTAGACACCTAAGATTTGAAATATACGTTCTTTTTATCGAAATCTTATCCTATTTCCGAATCGATTCGATGGAAGAATATGGCCAAACATGATATGTAGATATGGAATAAGCTAGTTATGAAAATGTAACAAAGATCTATTTTACATGGTAACTCCTAGTCGGGCACTCTTATTTGTATGTTTTGCCTGTGTGTCGCAAATGCTGTGCTGCATATGCAAAAACAAAAAACAGCAACAAAAACTTACCCGCTTGTCGTTTTTATACCACGTTAACGTTGCCAGCGGATTGCCGCCCGATGAGACACAGAGCAGTTTTTGCACCGACCCGGCTGGTATAATTTGTCCCTCCATATAGCCCGAAATTAATGGCGGCGCGGGCGGATCTGCGAAAAATATAGAGAAAAACGTCAGCATAAAGGACCTGGCAAAAACAAAGAGAGCGAGCTCCCAAAAACTTGGCCAGCAAATTATGGCCTACTAAGAGTCGGAGCCAAGCCAACCCAAAAACAGGACCAACCGCTGTGACGTCGCAACGGGCCGAAACAATAAAAATTAAAATTATTTAATTTGCCGCGCATAAAGTACAAGTATCTGGAGGGTCTCCCCGAGGGCCAGCGCATATTCACATAAGACACAGCGGCTCGGCCTTGAATATTTCTAAATTCCCGAGCAGCTGGATGAAGAGAGGAAGAGAGTGGAACAAATTCTATGTCCCACCCAAGTGGCAGCTGCAACGTCTCAGCACAAAGCGGTTGCTGGACACTGGGCAGATGGGTTTTAGAGGGGGTTATGGGAATCTCATTACCCCAGGGCCTGAATATGGGTAATAAATGTAAATCTCACAGTCGGGCTACGGCTTCGGCTTCGCCCCGCTGATGGTGGGCAGAAAAATTAATTAGCGCTGCAGGAGCTGCACAAAAAGGACTCATGGAGTGGAGTAAGGCCTTCCAAGTGCCCACACAGCGCTGGCTTTGTTTACAGTTGTTGCCACTGGCGTTGACTAAGTCAAAGCTGAAACTAGGAAGTCGGCGCAATTATTAATAAGCCTTGTGTCCTGGCCATGTTACCAAGTTGGCATCTTGTTATCGAGAAGTGACTGCTGGTTGCTGGTTTGGTGGTTGGACTGTCAGCTCTTTTTCTCTTTCGCCCCCCTCTCGATGATTTTCGTGTTCGTTGTGTTCGCTGTGTTTTGCGCTTTTTCCTCATGCTGTCCACTTATAATTGAGGCAAATGAAGAGTGACGTCGAACATGGCATAATGGAGTTTAAGACACCTGCGTTTGTAACGTGGCAAATATAGATGAGATGTGACTGGACATGGTTGCAGCAGGAGCAGCAACTAGAGAGAACTATGTCGGTCGTGAAGGGAAAAAGTTGGGGGGCTGAACAGATTGACAAGCGTTGACGTAGCGCTGGCAACTGATTGGACTTTTATGTGGCAAGTGTGGATGTTAATGACAGTCTGTGAGAGAAGCCCGGGATAGTCGTAGCCGCAGTCGTATTCTCCCAACCCAACAACAGAAAGTAAGAGTCGTGTAAGAGTTTTCGAAAGTTGTAAAAAGTTAACTTTAAATTTGGTTACGTTCACATAAAATTTATAGCACACCACAGGCCGTGAAGATAATGCTGCGGGTAAGCTTTCCGTTCTTGGTGCCATAGCTTTGGAGGCAATCCAGAATCTTAGTGCCCTTCACAACTTTACCAAAGCCAACGCGGGAACCGTTCACCACGCCGAGTGGCTTGAACGAAATTGAAAAGGACATATAAGTTTGAAATCCCTGCAAATGTTCCTTGCTAAAGGACAGCACATAACTGGAGGCACCATGATCAATTATCTTGCCATCGTACTCCATGGGCTGATTCAGGTCCGAGTTGCCACTGTCCCACAGTTCGACATCAAGCCAGAGATTTGGAAACAGTCGCCTAATAACCAGACTGCTGTACCTATTGCACATGCAGGCACGCACTAACTGCAGCACTACCACGGGGGCCGCCTCCGTGTACAGTTGGACGACGATACGGCCGAGCGGACGTGAGCCTTTTAAATATATGTCCAGGTAAATTTGCGGACGCAGGAGATGCCAGCGATCCTGGTCCGTTTTGGGCATGTTAATGTTGTAGCCCTTGTACTTTTCCAGGCTTTTTTCGGGCATAACAAACGGCTGCAAGGATCGATTAGATTTTTTGGGCCGTTTGTCTTTCGCTGGGAGACCGGTATCGATCTCGCTGACTACATCCAGAATGCGCTTGGCAATGTCCTGATTCTCTTGGTCAATGCGAGCCATTACCTTTAAGGTCATTGGCAGCGAGGACGTTGTATATAATCGCTCATGGCGAAATGGGTTTATGACACCATGGGTTCGCATTGTTTTTGATATCTCTACCAGCATCTGAATGTTCGTCTTGGTACGCGCATTGTAGGACTCTGCATTTTGCCGCAAGCCCATTACGCCGGTCATACGGGCCGCTTGGAAGCCGGGAGGTTTCGTATCTACCTCACTCACAACATTGAGCACTCGATGACGAAGCTCTAGCCATGCCTCTATGTGGCGCGTATTGCCCACTTTAACTTTGGGCTTCTTTTTCGTAAAAGTCGTCACTTTTTTACTTATTGGCTGCACACCCGATTGAGCCTCTCGAACCGGATTTTCTTCAAGAGAATCGAAAGAATCGCCTGAGACACATTTCGGCAACTCTGGCATGGCTGTTCAATCAAAGACTGGTACGCGTTATCTAAACTTAATACAATAAAAATAAATCATACAAATTTCACTATTTTTTTTTTTTTTTCTACTCGGAAAGTCGGTATAGACTAAAAGAATTAAACTAAAAGTCAGAACGTACCTAAAACTATAGGTCACTAAGTTTGAAATGTAAGTTCGGCATTCTATTTGAAAAAATCCGAACTGATGATTCTCTGGTACTTCGAAGAGTTAACGTCCCTTTACATACCAAACTAACCAAACTAACATGTAGCCTCTGCTTGGACGACGGCGAAACCATCAAACAGATGCCCTCCTTGGATAGGATAAAGCAACTGATCAAAGCGTTATTCCCTTCATCAGGGAGGTCAAGAAACACAGTAGACGTTCGCGGTTTTTTCAATTCCCACCCATTCAGTAATCAGTAAATCAGATGCTGCTTACTTATACGCTGGTTTACTGGCAATACATAAAATTTTGTCAAGCTTAGTGTACGGACTAAAGTACGCCACAGCTGGTACAGATTATGCCGCGGCTGAGGGTGCCGTTCTTAGTGCCATAGCTTTGGAGGCACTCAAAGATTTTGCTGCCCTTGATGACGCGACCGAAACCGACGCGTGAGCCATTCACAACTTGGAGGGGCTTGAAGGAAATAGAAAAGGACAGATTGTCACGGAAACCCTGCAGGTGTGTCTTGCTAAAGGAAAGCACATAGTTGGAGACACCATGGTCAATAATCTTGCCATCATACTCCAAAGGTCGATGCAGGGCCGCATTGTTCTCCGTGGGCAGCTCCACGTCCAGCCAGAGGCCGGGAAATAGCCGCTTGATGAAAAACTTATTGTGCATGTTGCACATGCAGGCGCGCACCAGTTGCAGCACCACCACTGGGGCCGCCTCCGTGTACAGTTGGACGACAAAGCGACCCAGTGGGCGCGCTTCCTTCAGATAGATATCAAAGTAGATGCGTGGACGAAAGAGCTGCCAGCGCTCTTTATCTGTGCTGGGCAGCTTGATGTTGAAAGGCTTATACTTGGCCAGCGCCTGATCGGGCATGGTGAACGGCTGCGTAGGTTGTTTGTTGGTATGGCCATCGGTCTTTAAGCCCGAGTCTACCTCGCTGACCACATCCAAGATGCGCATGCCGAGATCATGGTTATCCTGCTCCATTTTCTCCAGATTGTTAATTATTCCTGGCACTGCAGACATCACATTGGGACTCTCGTAGCGGAAGGGCTTAATGGCGCCGTGGGTGCGCATAGTCTGCGACAAACCCAACAGCATATGTATGTTTTCTTTGGTGCGTTGCATGTAGTTAACCGCCTGGTCGCGCAGTTTATTCACACCGGTTAATCGCACCGCTTGGAACGAGGGCGGCTCCTTGTCCAGATCGCTCACCACATTTTGTAGGCGGTGGCGATGCTCGCGCCACATCTCGTAGCGTGCCGCCTCCAGCACGGTCATGACCCTCTTATTCTTGGCGACATCTTTCTTGGGGGCCTTTTTCGTTGGAATCTTGAACTTTATCTCTTGTTTAGACGGAATCTCTTCAGAAGAAATAGTGTCCCGATCCTCGGATGACACACATCGCGGAAACTCATACATTACAAAAGTTTCAAAAGTAATGCACACATGTAATTACACAAACCCAATGTTATTAAATATGCTTAAATCGATGATTTACAACGTATGTGTTAAGACTTTCAAAGCAAACTGAGTTAAATTTCAAATATCCTAGTCAAATCCTCATAATTGCAACTAGTTTGATTTGTCGGACAAGACCTTGCAACAACAACTCTTTTGTCGAAGAAAAAGTTGGCGAAAATATAATTATGGCTTCCTGGTGGGCGACAGACTGCACGATGCGACAATTTGTGAGCAATTAAATATGATGAAAATCTGTCTTCACAATCTCAAATAAAACTGTATTACAGATTATTTGACTGATTTTTGGGACAGTACTATTCGCAGCAGTTGAATTTTGGTGATATCAAAAAAGAAATCATATTATAATGCTGCTACTTACATAGAACGTTAATCGTGTGCGTGGAGACAACATTCTCGGTGAGCTGCATGTTGAGGCCATGACAGATGACCACCAGGGAACGCTTATTGGGCTCCACGATGGTCGTGATGTTCGAGCTGGTTGTCCAGCCGCCTGAAATGGATACATTTGAAGACGATTAGTGAATTAATAAAGTGTGCTCAAGCTAACATATTTCTGTACATCTAGTTTGCACTCACCTTCGGCACTGACGGCAGTCTTCGATGTGGCATTGCGTATCTGGCGGCCACCAACCATCCACTTGATCTCGGCGGGCGGGTTCGATGGCGCTGTAGCGCATGTCAAGGGCACAACGTCGCCGACGCGTGCCTCCGTCGGACCCGTCACCGTCACTTGCGAAGGTGCGACTGTGGGTTGTATTGGATCAGATGGAAGTAGAAGGGGAATTTTAGTTAAAACGAGCCGGAGTCAGATTCGGAGCATCAGTAAATTCGCACAGCATTAATATTTAATAAGCCTGCGTCAATGTGAGACGCTGTCTTGCTTGTGGCATGCCGCACGGCTTCACATACTGCGTATCGCTCGCTCGTTGCCGCGTGTGGGGCAGAGCCTGGCTAGAGACTGGCTGACTGCATGCAAATGATGACTGAGTGACTGAGTGACAGGCGACTGTGCTGTGCCGAGCTATTACCTAATTCCAATAACGAGCAGAAGCTGCAGCTGGCTTCTGTCAGCTATTTGCCTTGATGGATAAGTGCAGGCAGCCAGTCATCCAGCCAGCAGTAGCAGTAGCAGTAGCCGCAGCAGCAGCAGCAGCAGCTGTGCATATATTACGCATTCGCCGTAGTGGACCGATTGGGTCTGCAACCGGGGAATACAAAACTTCGTCTCGATATGTTTCGCATATAAATAAACATTATGAATTCTTAACTTCTCGCATATTTCGCCATACATCTTCATTCCGCACACACACACGCACACCGACTGAGGGTGGGGCAGGGCTCAATGTGTATTCCTACTACGTCTTCATTTTTGTGCCACATTTCTTTATACATAAATAATGCGTGCTACTTGCCAAGAGCGAGCGCAGCTGAAGTCAATGTATATGCGTGTGTACGTGTGTGCGGGCGTGTGTGTGTGTGCGTGCGAGTGGCCACTCAATGTGGCATATTTTGGGGGCTAAACAAGGTAAACAAGGAAAGCTCTTTGAGGCTAAACAAGAGCCAATTTGATTGGCAATCGCCAGCAACTGGACAAGTCCTGGCCACGTCCGAGTAGTTGCGGGATTGGCTGGGCCACGTGCCAACAGGTTCGCCTAAAGCCTTTCATACTATGCAAACATGCTGCCAGGTAAAACTAGCGCTAAACAGCGACAATTCAGCTGGGCGAGTGGCTCGCCGCTTCAAATTTAAATATCACGCATACGCGACGTATGCCCTCAAGTCAAAGCCCATTTGCATGTTAGACACAAGAGTGTGGGGTGGGGAAGACTAGAAGCTGGAGCAGCTGCATGCAAATGCCGTAGAATAACGACGTTTTGGACAGACGTCGCATACTTTTAAGCTTGCTGCGCCTCAGCCTGATTGCAATTGTTGTAAAGAGGCGTGGCTGAGAGGATGCTAAGGGAAGAGGTAAGAAGTGAGCGGGGGGGGGAATGGTGCTATTTGGCACTTGAAAAGAATTTGCATTGCTTGATTTGACAAAGCTAAGTGGGGTGCGGGTACAAAGTGCAAGCTTAAGCTTAATTGCAAAAGAAAGCAACAGCCAGAGAGCGAGAGAGCAGGAGAGAGAGAGAGAGAGAGAATGTTGTCAGGCTTATTTTCGCTTTGTGTCGCGTGCCAAGTGGCAGGTTCTGTGGAATGCAGCGAGTATGCAAAGGACGACTGTTGACACAAACCAGCAACGGAATCTGAGTGTTAGTATAAGTGTGTGTGTGCGTGCGAGTGTGTGTAAATATGAAAATTAACGAAATACAATTAGGCAAACAAGCAAAGGAGTCGCAGGCGTTGCAGTAGTAGGCAATTGCCACCGTCTGCATAACGAGCACCAGAGTCTGGCTCTGGACAGGCGAGAATCGGTAGGCAAGAGAGAGAGATTCAAGTGCCACCAAAGGTTCACTTTGATGACGATGGGGCTGCAGCTCGAGAGTGGTCGGGTGACTGGGTGGTTGCACTTACATAGAACAGTCAAATCCACTTCCGCCTTGAGCGGTGTCTGGGACATCACATTGCTCGCCTCGCATCGGAAGCGCGCCTTGTTGTCGCTCGCCTCGGCGGTAAATGTGTAAATGTTTTCCGACAGCCGGCCCGAGGTTCTGCAAGCAGTTAGATGGATTAAGGGCATGATGGTGAGCTGCATTCAGCTGCCCACTTAGTAGCCTTACTTACCTGTAGGCCATACGTATCTGCGAGTTGTTTTTATACCAGATGAGCTGCGCGGGCGGATTGCCGCCGCGACTGCGACAAATCAGCTCCACCGTCTGGCCGCGTCGCAGTGTCTCGCTGGGCGAATAGCCCTCGATATAGGGTGGTCCGGGTGGATCTGTGGTTGCATAGAAAAGAGAGCAAACACAATAGTAAAACAGTGCGACGTGTTTATAAGCCCATCTATATGTGTATAGTTGGATAATGGATAATGGAAATAGCAGTAGCAAAAACCCGTGTGTGTCTGTATTTTTTGCGTGCATATTTAATTGTAGTGGCTGCCACAAATAAATTCAATTTACACTAAAACAAATGTGGCCAGTTGGCCAGTTGGACAGTTCGACAGTTGGACAGTCGAACAGTTGGCCATGCGGCATGCCACCAGGCCGGGCAGACATGGACAAGCGGGCATATGCAGCAGAATTTGTGCGCGATTTTTAATTGAAGTGTTTGCATGCAAATCGTTTATGTGGTCAAACGCATTATTTTCCGATTTCCCTTTTCCTCTTTGTATTGTTTATTTATTATTATTATTATTTTTTTGCAATTTGCACTTAGGGCGGGGCCCTGTTAAAATGTGTGTGCAACTACATTGCATTTGTTTAAAGTGCAACGAAATGTTGTCTGTAATTTTCCATGTTTGTGGGCGGTTTAATAACATTTTAAATGCCACAGACAATAAACAATGCGACTTGTTAAAAGCGCCCTTTAAACGCTTCCAAATTGATGCGCAGGTCAAATTTATAAAAATGAAATACAAAAGAGGGAACGAGGTGTGCTGTAATGTATGCCACACACACACACATCACACACACACATGCAGAGCCGGCACAAAATTAAATTAATATCACTTAAAATATTGTGCGAGTATCGGTTGCCTCGGCGCTTGCCCATGAATATACATACATATAGAGCCCAGCATGTGGCCAACTGAATCCGATTACACCATGGCCAGTTCTTGCAAATGACAGGACGAAGGGTGTGGGCTACGGGTTACGGGTAACGGGTAACGGGCCACAGTTTGCGGGGCTCGGGGTGCAATAATAGCGCATAATTGAGCACGGGTGTATATGAGTATGTCCCAACTGCACGGCAATGTGCATGTCCCAGAGATACGCGTAAGTGTAGCCGCAATTAAGATATATAAATATTTATAACTAGCACACACTCAGACACGCACGTCGGATATATGTGTGTGTGTGTGTGTGTGTGCCTGTTATCGATGAAAACATATCCATCACATGTCCGTATTTCATATATCAGCTGCCATGCATCAAATTGGGCCAATTGAAAAGAAAGAGCATTCGACGACTAAATACCCATGTCGACTGATTGTTCCAAAGCTAAATGAATAGTCGGACTACTATTGATAAGATTTTGCTCATAGCTGGGGAGCATAGTAAGAATCAAACTTTCGGCTATCTTAAAGAGGTCCCTTTACCTGTGCTCAATGCTCGATTGATTTTTCCTATTTTTATTACACAGGAACTGAATTTAACAAAATAACTGGCCAAGATGTTAGTAAGAGACTGGTTTGCATAGCAACAGACGGACTTGACTAAGTCATCTTGGCTGTTGATATATACATAGATGAGTAGTACATTGACTTCATTGGAGACGGGAGTGTCTACTACTAAGAATACAAAGAGTGTGTTCGGTTGCTTGGTTGCTTTGACAATTGAAATCTATTAGGTCAACGGGCAGGCTTATGGCCAAATGGCACGAAATGGCGGAATGAATGGCGGCGTCAATAATAGCCTCGTGGCCAGCTTCAGCCTGCCGGTCATAGGCAGCAGCCTATGCATAAATAACAAACATAATTAATTTGAATATGGCGTACGTAATGTGTGTTGGGGCAGGTGCCGAGCTGGGCTGCTTGACCAGGTGCATTGGTTACCTGGCCAGCCAGCGCCGGTAATCAATAACGGAAATACGCAAATGCGACGCACCGGGCACGGAATTGTTGTGACCTGCCGTGCCGCTTCACGTTGCCAAACACACATCACACAATGTCCCCTGACCTGTGCCCCGTGCCCCGTGCCCCTTGGCGCATGAAGCATGCAGCAGCTGGGCATCGCATTAGAATTTAAAAACTAATTAATACGCGCGCCAATTGCGCAATTAGCGGCCGCGGAGGCCATCAGAGCGACCGGCTGTGGCCATCGGTAGCCATCTATCGGCCGTCAGGCGGCTGGCCGTGTTTTGCGGGTCAGCATTGGCTGGCACCTCGTTGCGGCCCGAGCCGGGGCTTGGGTGAGCTGGGCACTTGGTACTTGGCATAAACGCGCGCGGCTAGCATTTCAATTGTATTGCAAACTTGGCCATTTGAGCTGGCTAATGAGGTCGGCATTTGGCATTTCGCAGTTCGCATATATATGACATGCCATACAAAAGGCATCCCAGTTGGCCCGCTGGCCCGCTGGCCCGCTGGCCCGTTGGCCACTTGTCGGCACAGGCCTCGCAATTGCAATTGCAATTGCAAGCAGAATCTATAACTCTACTCACACAACACGGACAGTTGCACGGTGGCACGCATGGGCATATCCGGTGATAGAGCCTTGTGCTTCGCTTGGCAGGTGTATTCCGTATAGTCATCGTTCGCGCCGGGCTTCAGCTTCAGGCTGGAGGTTGTCGTATAGCGTTTTGGTGTCGATTCCTCCACCTTATCGTCGCGTTTATCTGTGGAGTTGAAAGAAACAATCGACAGCAATTATTATTTATTCAGACCATAGCTTAATGTAAATATATTCTGTAAAAGGTATTGCCAGGCATTGCCCGGCCAATCTAGAATTTTTCAGCATTTCATGAAAATGAGCTTGACTCGGTTGGTGAAAAGGAACATTTACAAATTTGACACGCTTGCATCAAAGACCTGTCGTGGTCTTTAATTACACATCAAAGTTAAGCTTCCTCTTAACGCTTTGCATGCTGATAGTCAGTCAGTCAATCAGACAGTCAGTCAGTCAGTCAGTCAGTCAGTCAGAAACAGTTTTGCATGAATAGATACATGAATTCTATAGTTTATTTGCCTGTCGTCTGCAGTTGCTGCTAATGTGTGGATGGGGGGGTCGGGCTAGGACTCGTATTGCCATAAATGATGACGCAACAAGCGAACTTCCAAAAATGCAGCTGAGCTTGTGTGTGTGTGTGAGTGTTTGAGTGTGTTGTGTGTGTGCGTGTGTTATAAATTCTTGTGCGCTGCGTTAAATGTCTGCGATTTATCATAATAACAACAACAAAACATCAACAGCAGCACTCGGTCGAGCTCTACACAAAGAAAATTAAAATGGCGGGTGTATGTGTGTGTGTGAGTGTGTGTGAATGTGAGGGTGTGTGATGGTGTGAAGGGCGTTTCCCCTCTGACTGGGTATTGCAAAATTTGCACGCCATTTTCGCGTACGTGCAGCTCCTCTGCCCCTCTTCCCGTCCCGCACCGCGTCTAAGTCGTTGTCATAAAGTTTAACGCATATTTTATGAAGTTTGCTCGCACCCCCCCTCGTGATTCTGTTGCCCCTTTTGCCCTGACCCACGACCCATGGAATTCATTTGTAGGCGCATATTTTGTGTAATATTTGCTACGCGCACATTTTGTGACATAATTTTTGGTCATAAATTGTCAATGGCTCGTTGTATCTGAAGTATCTGCAGTGAGTCTCTCGCTTTCTCTCTACCTCTCTCTCTCCCTCTCTCTCCCTTTTACTCTGTCTTTCTGTAGGCCGATTGTAGCATACGATTTGGCCTTAAATGAAGCTGCCTCAACTATCCACGAGTTGAGCATATACACGAGGGTGGACTCCAAAGTAATCGGCCCAAAAAGGCAACCAGACACTGATCAATTGGTATATGGGCTTTATTTAGATTCAGAATATTTTACTCTTTTGGATAGATGGCAGGAGATTTTGTTGAGAAATAATATATTTCCAATAAAAATTCGATCATTTTTCTACTACATCGAATACTTTTCAGACTGCCCTCTTGAACCGTATTTAACATGGCAGCAGGATAATGAGCAGGCTGCTCGGCCTATGCCTCGAACTGGCATTAACCGTCATTTACGCGACCGCCACACACATATTGGGACGACCCTGAGCCACTGGGCCAGAGTCAGAGTCAGAGCCGAGTCAGCTTCACTGACAGCTTGCAAATGATGCTACAGCCTGCAGACCCGCTGCTGCTGCCCATTGTCGTAAAGTCTTGTTTTTTGGGAGGGGTAGTGGGGGGGGGGGGGCACCATGCCCACCAGCCAGTCCAGCCGCAACATATTGTGTCGTAAACATAATTCATCATGCAGCTACGTCCAGCACTTCCTGGCCCCTGTGCTGCCCGCATTTCCTTGCGGATTTTCCTACATTTTACGCCGTTTTGCGAAATTTTCTTATTTTGTTTTTCCTCGCTTTTCTTTTGTGTGTGTGTTGTTTTTTTTTATGTTTGCCCAAAAATTTCCATCATCATCGTCGCTGTGCGTTTCACATTTTAAGCATTTTTAACGCGCCAGTTGTGTTAAAATGATTTCGTTAGCCGCCAAATGACAGCCGGAGACGACAGCCCGACACCCACTAGCCACCCAGATCCACACCCACACTCACATACACCCAAGCACACACCCACTGCTCGACAACACCTATATGTATGCCGCATATCATAATCATTATGAAAATTAAATGTCGTGAAGGCGACTAAGCGACTAAGCGCCGTATGATGCCCATGCCCATGCCCATGCCCATGGCCATGTCCTGGTTAGCCTGGCCATCCTTTGCCGATGCCTTTATACATTTGCATTTTTCCATATTTTCCGCAACGTCCACGCTCCGGTTTTCCAATTTGGCTGACTGCCGGCCAGCGGGCCACAATGACAAGGCACAAACAGAGGCCAACAGATAAGGGAAAACGTCAGCATCGGCAGCTAAAAGAGACCGTTTTGTTAGGGTATAAAATTATTATTTAAGCACCGTCATCAAGCAGAAAGTCAACGGGCGGGTCTCATATGTGCCCCGGCCAACTGGTTGACAGCCAAAGGGCTACCCCTACCCCCTACCCCTTTCCCCTGCTACCTTGTACCCCATCTTCCGCGCCAAAACCCATTTACACTTTTCTCTCTTTGTTTTTTTGGCCAGAGTGGATCAGCCCGTCGCGGTAGCCCAAGCGGGGGCTGCCTAAAAGCGTTCATCGGGTCGATGCAGCAACGGGCAAGTGGGGAAGGGGCTCGAAAGGGGGGGGGGGGGGGGGGGTATGCCATTAGAAGACACATGCGTTGGAGGCTGGATGTTGCTGTGTAAGTGGACATTAAATTTGATGGCTTAGTGTTGTGACACTTGTCACGAGCTGCGTCCGTGTGTGCGTGTGCGTGTGTGTGTGGGCTTGATGTTGATGTTGCGCTTGCCTTCTATTACATTAGTGCATTATGTGCGAAACATAGAAGTATGTATATACACATACACTATTGAATCTTCTGATCGACGGACCTGATGAAGGTGAAGCTTGAAACTGATACTATGCCCGGGCAACGCCGAGTAATCCTTGCTAGTTGTTATAGTACGTATGTATATCTGTATACCAACCTGGCTTATATTCGACGTTTCCTCGATACCAAACGATTTGCGCTTCCGGCTTCGCATTGGCAACGATGCATTTGAGCGTGAGGTCCTGATTCTCGCGCACCTCCACCTTGGAGTTGTGGCTGTAGCCTTTGATCTCGATCGATGAGGGTGGCGCTATAGAAAGAGAAAGACAGGCAGAGAGAGAAAGAGAGAGAGTGTGTGTGAGTGAGTGAGAGCAAGAATAAGTGATTAGACGTCTGTTACTTCAAATGCTCGAATCCAACAACTGTAGCAAATAATGCAACCGTCATGGAAGTGGGCGTGCCTGAAGGCGGAATAAAACAATGGCAGAGCAAAACAACGCACGCTCATTATGCGACAATGCAGCACGTTGGCCAGCTGCTTGGCTGTGTAGGATAGGGCGTAGGCGTGGCAGCCATTGTAGACAACATTGTTGTGCTGTTGTGTATGTGTGTGTGTGTGTGTGTGTGTGTGCGGCGGTTGCATTCGCAGGTTGAATGGCCGCCAAAGTAGTGGATGGCCTGCAGGCTGACGTCTGCCACCAGCTCCCGTTAATGTGCTCAAGTATGAGTCTCAATATTTGTGCAGCACACGGCCAAAGGAGCGGGGGATGGGCGGTAGCCTAACAATGGAAGCATTGCAGCAGAGTTGCAAACACACACCCCACACACACACACACACACACACACACCAGCAAACAAACAGTCGTGGATAAAGTTAAGTGCACGTGTGCATTATTTTAATGCCACCTGAAGGAGTAGGCAGCCATAGCCATTGCGTCTTGTGTGGCAGCCGCAGACGGTCGGTCTGAGGAAAATGCGCTCGAAGCTGCAACACATGTAGAGAAGTTAAAGTGAAATGCGGATGGCAGCTGGGGCATAGGGTGTGTGTATTTGACATGCAACATATGTTGCCTGCTGTAGAAGTTGTTGCATGCAAAATGAATGCTCAAAGCCGTGGCAAGGCTGGCCAAGCATATTGCCAGGGGAACGCTGGCAGAAGCTGCCACCGCCTAAGCCGTCCCGTCGAGGTAATTGCTTTTGCTGCTGCTCCAAATGAAATCAACACCGTCCGAGCGCCCCATTGATAGCCTCGGCAAAGCACTGATGCCTCGAGGCTGGCGCGTTGTTTGTGAATTTTATTTGCCTGGCTCGGGGCGCATTCAATTATTATGCACAAATCAAATATACAAAACACAAAATCCCGCGACACACAACAGAAACACAACATTATACAAAAGGTGCGACCCTGACATGTGTGTGTGTGTGTGCGTGTGTGCCTGCAGCATTAAATATTCCCGCTTCTTCAGCCTCTAATTCGGCTGCACATTGAATATACATAATATCGGCGCTTACTCCTGAAAGCAGGCAACAATTTGCTTCGATTTTATAAAAAATAATAATAAAATTACATTTAAAAATATTCAGAACATCCTTCGGATTTACTGAAGCTAACTTCTTGTTCAACTCGCTTCTCGCTCATACGTTAAACGCCTCCACACAAAAGTTCCCTTCGATTTGATAGAAATAATAATAAATATTTCCCATAGTTAACCTTACATTCAAATTATTTGGAACAGCCTTCGGATTTACTGTAGCTAACTTCTTATTCAACTCGCTTCTCGCTCATCTGCTAAACGATATTTTCGATTTGGTCTTAAAAAAGAGATATTCCTAAACCTATCTACGTGGCAGCGTCAGCCTTAAGTGAAGGCGTTTGTGTGCAAATTGGTGTCGCAAGGACGCCCCGAGGAGCATTACGGCTGTGCGGCATATCCGCGGCAAGGGCGGCGCTTTGCATTGGAAATTCATAATATTCGGCATATTGCAGCAGCAGCAACGCAGCGTCACGATGCAGCGCGTGTTGCATATTTAACAGGAAAGAGAAACTGGGAAATATAGAAGTTTAAATACTCTTCTAAATATACAAAATTATTCACTTTCCCTGATCGACTGATTGGCTGAATGATTGAATAATGATCAGCGCATAAACCAAACTCAAAAGAACCCAAAATACGAATTTAATACTTTAACAACACAAGGATGGAAAATGTAATTTAGAGCCCAACCCCATAACGCAGTGTGAGTATTTTAATTCTAAACGATTACAATAAATAAATTTTACAATATAAATGAAGATTAGCAAGAATTTTAAAAAGTATAGCAGAAGTATTGCAAAAGTGGGAAGAAAAGTGGGGAAAAGAATTGGATTTCAAAAGGTGTTCGAATGCATCCGTGTTATATCCCGAAATTTCGGAAAGGCCAAAGTTGGGGTCCTAATAATAATACCCTACATGAGTGTAGAATGCGAGGAATGTATATATTTATTTTATGATTCTGTTCAGTTTTGCACAAAGTCGTGGCAAATGCAGCTCGATTTGTAACAAGTAAATCCTGGGGCGACTTCGACCTGCAAGCACCTACATATGAGGGGATTGAGGCGGAGCTGCGAGCACACACATACGAGGGGGTTGAGAAGGATGTGTGCATTGTTGATTGGTATGCAAATTGTATTTGATTATTGACATGTGCGAGGCGCATTCACGACAATCGATCAGTGTAGCCGACGGGCCCAGAATGGCAGAAGAATGGGAAGGTTGTCGTTTTGTGCTCAGTTGTTGTCGTCACAATTGGCGTTACATGCGATTATGAACGAGCTTAGAAGGTGCCATGCTCCAGGTGCAGGACCAGGAGCCGGAACAGGAGCAGGTCTATTGTGCGCTCGACCCTACTCCATTCAAACCCTAAACATACGAGAGTTGCAGCGATTCGTTGATTAAATTTTATGCACTAGCCCAGCAGGGGTAGGGGATGCTGCTAGGGGGTGAGGCGGTGGTTGCAAATAATTTATGCAGCCATTGTTGGGCTGCTGCAGCAGCAGCAGCAGCTGCCTGGGCAAAAGGGTGTACAATGTGCAATTTGCCATGAATTCAGGCTGGAGCTCAGCCCGCTAACCCACTAATAGTACGCCTCATAAAAGTTTTATGCGCTGAAATATTTCTTGACTCTTTTCGCTCGTTCTTATTTTTTTGCTGTGTAAGAAAAGCAAGAATTGGCAATTTTTCCATTTGACGTCAACTGTTTTGCTGGGGTCTGGAGACAGCCTCTGGGTGAGTGAGTGCTGAGCCTTGGGTTCGAGTCGGCGTCCGAGTCGCTGTCGTCCCAGGCACACTCCAAATTGCTCACATCTCTGACATGCGCTCCCTGAGGGACTGGGCTGGAATGGTGACTTTAAGGTCGCAAAACAAATGTTTGGCCATATTTCAGAGCCTCTCACTGGGTGGTCTTAGCTGGGGATTCGAACTTTGATCATTTGCACTACAATTACGATGCGATTACTCGAATCAAATGAGCGGAAATTGGAAAAATTCTTGACCATTTAAAAATCATTAAAGCACATTTATTGGCTGCCAGCCTCAGCCAGGCCGAGACTTAGTCGGAGTCGGAGGCTGAGTCTGCGGCTTGGGGGTTGTTGCTTCAACCGCTCGCCAAACTTCCATCCCTATTCCCTACTATTGCCATTCGCATTTTCCCATCTGGACTGCATTGCATAACGGAAAAAAATGCTTCCTTCTTTTTTTTCTTTCAATTTTTGCAATGCTGCTTTGTATTCAAAATTTATAAAGGCAGCTCTGCTTTTTGGCCGTGCATGCCTGGAATTCCATTGTGCCTGGCCCGAAGCAGCTGAATCGCCATTGCCCAGGCCCAGGCCCAGGCACAGGCTCAGGTTCAGGTTGAGGTTCTGGCTCTGGCTCTGGTCGTGGGTCCCTATGCGTTGGCAGCAAAAACTTTTGGACCCGGTCGGTCGGTCGGTCGGTCGCCTTGCGGCATATGTGTTTTTGGCTGCGTTTTTAAAAATTAATGGCATGCGAACATTTTCTAAATTTCCATAAATTTGCACGTGGACTTTTGTGTGCAAAAGTTCTTTACTATGCCAACTTATAATCTAATTGCGCCCTCACGTGTGTATGACTATGCCTGTGTGTGTGTGTGTGTGTGCGTGTGTGCGTGCAGTTGGGTCCATGAAACTTTTAGCTAAGCGGCCAGCGTACGTTGAAATTAGTTCAAAAAGAACTTTGCATCTGGCTCGTTGGAGTGTTTCAAATTTAATTTGCGAATGACAAAGGTTCGTTCATTAGGTTTCTGCGTTGCATATGCTATTTTAATTAGAGAAAGACAATGAGACGCACACGAAAAAGCATTTATCAGGGCTACAATCGATTCCGCAATGTTCTGTTCAGTTTGACAACAGGTCGCGAATTGGCTTCTGTCTAACTCTGACAACTGGGAATGAATGAAATATACATTTTTGGTATCTATAATCAATATGTGTTCCAGTTATTCTAGTTGAAATTGTCTAACTTCAAAAGCGAATGCTTAATGTAATATGAGATCAATAGAGAAATTACAGAATAGTCATCCTCTTCCGAGCGAAACTCGACTGGCAAACAATGCGAAAGCAGGCATCAATCAATATCAGGTAGGGTGGGGTGGTAGGGGGGCGAGGGGGTAAATTAGCTTAATAAATAAATCAAATAAATGTTACATGAACTTAATTGAATTATTACACATTTGTCTACATTTTGCCGGGCTAATTGCTGCAATAATGTCGCACGTGTTTTCATGGATGCCTAAGGGACATACCTATGTATGTACACACGCACACACACACACACACACTCATAGCCACATATTTTAGTCCGTCAGTGAAACGTAGTAGATGCCATTACAGAACAAAAGAGAGAATGGCACCTAGTGGGCGTAAGCGAGAGGGACAAGGCACAAGTACCGACAATTATGACAAACATTTCTTCATGGGCTTCTGTGTTGGGACACAACAACAATAACACGAAGAAGAAGAAGAAGATGAAGGCAGAGGCGCCGCCGGACGACCTTTTGCCGCAACAACAACAACGAAAACAACAACAGCAATAACTAACGAGCTTATACGAATCCAACCCATACACACGCAGGCTCATACATATACACTCAGAGAAAAAACCATAATTAATCTTTTTTTGAAAATGAAATTAATTTATAAACTTTTTTAATTCACGTATTCCTTACTGATAAATCTTGTTTTCCTTTTAAGAAAGTTTTGGACTTAGCAAAAAAATTTTTTTTTCTGCCTAATCCAATTAAACTTTTAAATCGCAAATATTTAATCGCCAATTAAGGGACATAATTCTTATAAATGTAACTGAAATATTGAGCAGAACTTGTTATGAATTCTATCTCGGCCTTGCCTGCAATTTAGAACGTCATATTTTTCTCTGAGTGCACAAAGGAACTGGCGATAGATTTTTTTCTTCTTTGAGTTTTTCCAAGGCTCCTCGGCACACATCATCATTGTCACAGCTCATGGCGCGTAATTAACTAAACAAACGTCATAAGGCATGCGCATATATGTGTGTGCGAGATGGTGTGCGGGGGTGTGTGTTTGTGTGCTTGTGTGTGTACATGTGTGAGCCTTGGGCAAGACAGCAGCATCGCAGTCGTCGTTGTTGTCGTTGTCGTTGTTGTTGCCATGGACCCTCATAGAAGTGGGCTGGCGTGGGATACTGGCTGCGGAATCTCTACAAGAATAGAAGGCAGCCAAACGAAGCAAAGGAAATGAAAATCGCTGTCATCAAATGTAGCGCAATTTCTTGAGTGATTACAACAACAGCAGCGGAGCATCAGCAACAGGAGTACCCACACATTCAAAGTGATTACACGACAGCAGGAATAACAATGCAACGACACCAACACACACACACACAAAGCACACAAATACACTCTCACTTGCCCACACACACCCAACACTAAAAACAAAAATAAATTCATTTCGCTTCAATTTGAAAATGCTTGCTTTCCTTCCTCATCCCTCATCCCTCCTCCCCCACCCCGTCCAGCACTCCCACTGCCCTAACTTGGTCCTGACAGTGTCAGCTCAGACTGTGACTCCTTGGAGCAATAAACTGCGCTAAATTCAGCTCAGCTCGCACAATGTTGTTGTCGTTGTCGTTGTTGTTGTTCCAGTTGCTGTTGCTTTGCAAATTGCTGACAATAAATGTTGGCAGCGACAACCAACAGCCGCCCCGCCCCGCCCCACCCCGCCATGCCATGCCATGCCCCCCAATTTGGGCACCCGCATGCGAAGTCTCCAGCATTTAAATATGCAAGTGCAAATGCTATAGGTGCAATGAGCAAGAAACTACGGGAGTGTGGAGGGCTTTACGAATTGTATTTATTACTAGAATTAATTGATGCTGCCAGCAACCAGAGCCTGGACTGAGAACTCTAGTTAGGAATCGACCACAAATGAATGTCGTGCACGCCAAGCAGCTTGAACTGAACCTTAAACTCCAATATTAATTATCTTTTCCTATGAATTAAAGCCTTTGCTCAAAACTGCAACTAATTTAAACCGGAAACAGATCATAGGGAATCATAGTAATTGCCTTGAACTGAAAGAATTTCAGCTGATCCGATTGAAGCCAATTTGGTAGCCGTAAACCGAACTACTGACAACTTCTTTTAGTTTCAAAGACACATAAAGTACATAAAAATAAAATATGTATGCTAGTCTTCGGTTTACTTACATATGACGGTCAGCTTGGCGTTCGCCCGAATGGCCGAGTTGAGGCGCGCTGGCCCCACCTGGCACTGATACTCGGCATCATCATTGATGGAGGCATTGGATATGCGCAGATTGTAGACACCCTGTTTGCGATCACCCAGCACGGAGTAGCGCGGAAAGCCGGGTATCACAGCTGAGAAGCCCAGGGCGAAGCCATCCTTGGTCCACTGCACGGCGCCGGCCACGTTGGCCACCTCGCAGCGCATCATCGCCTCGGCGCCCTCCAGCACCTGCAGATCGTGCGGCGTTGTGCGAAACTTTTGCTGCTGGGCGTGGCCGGGTAGGGGCAAGATTAGCGCCCATAGAACTGCAAGAAAAGAATAAACAAAAAGAAAATTGGAAAAAGATCGTTGGCAAAATGCAAGATTAATTGTGAGGCCGTTTGTTATCCTTGGCCAGGCCCTCGCGTCCCATGGGATTTCATTTCCATTGGATACGTGACTTTCCATTACGGCTGAATTATGAAATGTGTATTTAGCCAGTCGGCAAAAAACAATGAGCGCCGCCCGGAGTCACAAAGAGACAATGGAGCCGCGCACAGAGACTTTCCTAAATAGCAAATCCTGCCCGCAATAAAACAGGACATGCCGCTGTCAGAGCAGGAGCCGCCGCAGCAGCAGCAGCAGCCGCAGCCTTTACCCGCCGCTAAGCTGCCGCAGAACTGCATTTGGGAGTGAGGCTAGGGGAGGGGGCTGGAGTCGGAGCCGAACTTTGACCGCTCAAAATGAAAAGTTTTTTAATGAAAAACAAACACATTTCCCCTCGCTGCCCGCAATCCAGCTCACAAAAGCCAATTGTGGGCGTGTCCGGCATCCGGCACGGCGACTGTTTGCCAAGACTTATTGCGGACTGCATTCTCATTCGCATTCGCAGTCGCAGTCGCCAGCAGTTTATTTCTTGCCCGTGCCACCGCCGCCAAAACTATTAAATTGTGTAAAAAAAAAAAAACAGAAAAAGAAGGAAGCGGCGCGACCAGAGCCGAGGCCAGAATCAACAAAAGCATTTAACGCGGCCATCAGGCAGCTACAGTTGTTTTAGTGCCAGTGCCCATGTCCGTATCCGTGTCCGTGCTCAGTGCACTTTATCCGTGGAACGAGGCTTTCATAAATTTCAAACGGATCTAAAGGTGGGTGGGTCCACGGTTCGTGGTATGCGGAATAGGCGAAGCATATGGCCAAAAAGCGGAGGAGCTGTTTATTTATTAGCGCCGAAATGCAGTTTTAAATACCACAACGAACGAGCTAGTCGCGAGTGGCAGATGAAATTCCAAACTTGAAACCAAATAAAAAACCTATTAAGAGTGCGCTAGTCGGGAGTGATCGACTTGCAGATACCTTTAGCACAGCGGATAAACACGAGGCTCGACGCTTAAAAGCGCGCGGCAGCAGACGGGAACTTCCTAGCCAATATACTCCTTTTCACTTTGTAAACAGAGTATAAAACCGAATAAAAAAATCACTAAAACTTGCCCAAAAATGCCGAGGCAATGATTAATATGGCCACTATTTGCATACACACGAAGTCTGAGCGAAACTGAAATGAATTTTAAATACAATCCCTGCCATGCGGGACTTGTCGGGGTTCTTGTCAGGGGTCTTGTCAGGGGCTGTGCCTTGGATCGGTTGTGCCTGCCAACTCTTTACGATTTCATTATTTTGCTCTTTCGTACATAATTTGCGTTTTCGAGCCGAAGAATGCGATACGAAAAGTTGCTCCGGCTCCGCTCCTGTTGTTGTTCTTGTCAATGTTGTCGCGCAATTTAGCATAGAAGTTGTTGTTGTCGTTGTTGTTGTCTTTGTTCTGGGCAGAGCGGCAGCAGCCAGCATTACTGTCAATTTATATAAATTTTCAGATGCCTTGCCCCCAACCTCGCTTTATCTGAATGAAACTGTCAAGCGCAGGCGAGCCATGGCCCTAGCTCGAACCCGAACCCGAAATCGAGCCTGCGCTGGGAACCCTTGCCAGCAGCAGCAGCAGCAGGCGCGGCTATAACCTTTGCCCCTCGAGGGGCACGGTCTACGCAAATTCGAGCCTATTTCACAGACATCACACACATTCGCATTGGTTGGGCTTTGGCGAGAGTTCATAGTTGAGTAAATTTTTACCTCGTTCATGATGGGGCGCATCATTGAGCGACATGTGTGTGTGCGTGTGGGTGTGGGATTGGGTGTGAGTGTGTGTATGTGTGTGCGTGGATTTTCAACAAATTTGCCTAGCTTGTTGTTTTGTGCTCATTGCCATTGTTGTTGTCCCATATTTTTGAAGCGAAAAATTTTAATAAAGTAAATTCCTATTTTACGGCCCAAGAGGAAATGGGCTTCCATTTTGGCCGATGGGTGTATTAGGCACGGCTCATCCTTGGGCGCACATTGTATTGCGAAAGCGTCATCAAACTGAAATTGAAGCATGACAAGCAGTTCACCCATCCACATCCACATACGCAGACTCGACTCGCACGCACACATAGACACTTCATATGTCATACGTGTCACACGTATTGCGGCCGGAAATAGTCGATGGAAAAATACGCAACAAGCGGAGACAGCGACAAGCAAAGTGCGAAAAGGATTTAAATGCTTTTGGTGTCGCCTTTTGACCGCGCCCGAGTCCCTGCAATTGGATGGCCGAGATTGGGAGTGGAGCAGGGCACCCCCCTCAGCCCCAAGGGCTATTGTAAAATTTGTGCACTTGGAGAAAAATGATATCCTCGAATTCAACTAGAATTGTAAACTATTATTTTTTAACTTAAAATTCAATTGAAATGTATACTTGAAATAAGTAAATTGCAACTAAGATTGAGCACAAGAGTTGAGTGTTATTTTAAGGAATTTCAGGATAGAGAAATAAATTCTTAAAATAAGAATTCTTGTACCCAGCTTAAGAAATATTGACATTAGCTGAATTTTTGTTACAAAGTTCTTGATTCTTTCTTTGAGTGTGTGTGTGTGTGTGTGTGTGTGCGTGTGTGTGTGTGTGTGCGCAGCGTGTGTTGCTTTTCCTGTCGCGCGCGCTTTCTTGATTGTTTTTGAAGCTGGAAATGGAACGGCAGAGACACAAGCACGCAGGGACATGAGGACATCCGCACACAAATCCCGGCCGCAGTGCCCTGACATTGCGGCAGTGGGCAAAAAGGGTTTTATTTTACGAGCGGGACTATCAGTGTTATTGTTATGACTGAAATTTGATGGCCTCAAACGCTTCTGGCTGAAACTGAAACTGGAACGGGAGAGTGAGAGGGAGACGGAGATGGAGCAGGAGTGCGTGTTAGAGAACTAGCCAAGTGACGAATGTGTGAAGTGGTGGCGCACCCATGGCTGGTTCCTTGCGTTGGTCCTTTATGGCGCTGACGCAGTCAAACGATGATGACTCCTGCTTCCGCCCAGCCCCAGTTAGTTATCTGTCACGGCCTGGCCGCTGATTAAGCAGCCCTTTCACTTGGCGCAGATTGCTTTAACGAGGGTCGGGAGCGCAATAGGCTACCCGCCCATCGCCCACCACCCGACCGCCCGCTCGCATCAGTTGACACCTGAGTAGCCTTGGCGTAGCCATACGATCCCCGCCAATCTCTGACACCATATATATGTATATATATATATATATACCTCTTTCTACACATGGCGGCACTTAAGTTTTATTCGCATTGCTTTAAATGCTCACGTAGTATTTGTGGCCCGCATCGTTCTCCCAAGCACCAATTTGAGCCAGGCGAATTTGGTGTTTCGTGCGCGGCGCGCGTTAATTTGATGATTATGATTTTCACACTGGCGAATCTGAACATCTTTTACGGGTTTGCTTTTGCTATAGCCAATGTAGGCTCTGCAGCAGCTAACTGTCGCAGTTTGGCATGTGGCATGCGGCATGCGGCATGTCAATTGTGCCACCTTGCGGCATGCCTTGGCCACGCCACGCTGTCAACAACGTGCTTTGCATGCCCAACTCGACGAATTCGTTATAAAATATTGTTAGTCCAATTCAGCGTCGCCTACTGCTACCGCTGCTGCAAATGCAATATAACAATAGCTGCGGGCCCTCTCCGCCTAATGGTGCATAGCTCTATCCCAGTTGCCCCCCTACCTTAGCACGCGCGTACGTGCAACTGCAGCATATGCTCCACTCGATTGGACACATGGCCTCGAGCTTGAATCCTTTTTGGCTCCTAGCCTCTGGCAACGGCCAGAACTTATGTATAAACATTGCGGCTGCTGACTAAACGGAGCCTGGCAAAGCATCTCCTGTCACTTCCAGTCTTTTCGTGTGATGGCAGCTGGCCCAAAATATATGTTGATCGCAAGGGGCATGGTCGGGGAGTATGGGCCAATTAATCGCATGCATTTGCTGAAGTTGGCATCATTATTGTCCATTTTGGCTGACTGCAGCTGTCAGTCTTCACTTTATTGGCTAAACACATGCTGAATGCACTCAGAGAAAAAATCGAGTTGTTTTTACTCCACTTAATATCTATCCAGGATCGTAAAATTTTCAACTCGGAAAGAAAATCTTCCTTCGCTTTACGTTTATTTCAAGAATGCAAACTCTTTTAATAAGTATTTTTTACTTAATTTGTTTTATTTTGTAATATTAACAATCAGTTTTTAGCTCAATAATAGCATCAATTAGCCTTAAAAGAAATAAGGAATACTGAAGTACGAAATGAACTTGAAACTTGAAAAGACAATCGCTTTGTATTCCTAAGTCATGGTAAAGCTTACAACCGGATTTCAGGAGGGGTCGTTTCAAGGATTCTCATATTCCAACTGAGCTCCAGGCAAACATTTTGCCTCACCTGCAGCAAAGGGAAGGGCCACATAATCACCAACAACATTATTAGCATCAACATTGCCATAACGGCGCCGGGGTGAGGCCATAGTGCAGCACAGCTTGCCAAACCCTCCTGCTCAGTTATCCACAGTCTTGAGACTTTTTACGTGCCAACATAGAAAAAATGCGGCGAAAATGCGGCAGATAACTTGCAACCTGCAACCTGCAACCGGCAACTAGGTAACTCACGCTTAAAATTCTGCAACAACTAATTTTATTTATGCATTAACTATGAATATTTGCGGCGCCAAGCGACCGCAGCGAGTCGCGAGCCTTTGCCAATTTTTCGCAGGACTAAATTAAGAGACCATGAACTATCTAATAAATAAAAAAATGGGAGCACGAGTAAACCGAGTCATCCACAGACTGCCGAGAGATAAATGCCCTTGCAGATGTTTATATTTATATATATTTCCTACAGCTATCTGATATAGTAAACCGGATAGTTTTGAGTGATCAGAATAACTTCATGTACCTTCATCGAATACCCTGACTATCTCCTTAAAGTTTCAACTAAATAATTCAAATAAATATTTAAATATTACTTGTTTTTGGCATCCCTAAAAATGATATTTGCGAATTCTGCTGCTACACTTGAAGTGCTCCAAAACTAGAAAACTTGTTGAGGCAACCGTCGAAATGCTGGCGAATGCGATTTGAGTGTTACGTAGGGCGCGTAGGAGTTGGAGGCTGAAGTGGCCTTAGGGTATATTCTGTGAGTGTTGCGTTTGATTAAAGTGGTCATCGTGGGGCAGACCTGTTGCAGGCAGCAAGGTGAATGCTGCATTCTGCATGTGGCTGCCTGCACCCACTTTAAGGGTTCTCAGCGGCGCAACTCGTGCAACCACACAGATACAGACATGTACACATTTATGCGTAGTTGTGCCTCAATTAGCTAGTCGCATAGCCATAAGGGGGAGGGCAAAACTCACTTATAAAATCTAAAAAGTACAATTTTTATCATATTTTTTTTTTTTTTTGCTGACTTCTGGACAATTGTGGGAACCGACAGTCCATTGTGTTGAACATGCGTTCCGACAGGAAAATAATTTGGTTAGTACACGCAAAAAGCGCAGACAATTACAAGTGTTGACCACCAAAAAGAGCGGGGGGCTTTGTTGCCAGGGGGAGAAGCTCTACCCTCTGTGGGGCATTTAAATTAAATGCCAATCTCTATAGAAATCCAAAGCTGATTCAAACGACAAGCATCTGAAAGATTGCTCCCAGCATGCTTGATTTATTTATAACACATGCGACGCATCTCATATATGTACTTATGAAATTCACAGAATAAAGGAAAAGTATACCAATCGACAACAGCAACAACAACAACAACAAGTCGTCGACAGGATACAGCGGGACAAACGACATAAAAAGCGACATCATCCAATCAATTTATGCGCCAATGTCTCCAGTGGGTGGCTTGGGCAGCACATAAGCAGGCTCACAGATTGGAAAATGGATAATTGGAAGTGGGTTCGAGTTCGATTTGGGGCTCTCTCTTTGATGGAGCGCAGGGTGGGGGGCGTGCGTAGTATTATCTTTAAAAAATCATTTCAGTTAAATCGAATTTTTAGGGCAAATCTATATAACAAGCAGTTCGTTTATATATCCTTTGTGTGGAGGTAGAAACACAGTAGACTTTCCTTTCTGACGGACTGACAGCTCCAATGACTACAACAGACTCCAATCTTTGCGCAATAAACCCATCAATTGAGAATGGTTCCGATCTGGCCAAGAATCTGTCATCATTGGTATTCTCATCCAGCAAGAGGACAACTCCAATTCTAATCCCAACTCCTGCTCAATTTCAACTTTAATTCTCAATTCGGGCGAATGCATTGCTTGATATCTTTGGGCATTGTTGTTGTTATTGTAACGCTTTCAAAGTTATTTGCTGTCCATTTCCAAACATTAAACCAGAGTGACTTGAATAAATTTCATATTTGAAAGCCTCACACACACACACACACACACACACACAAGAACTCACACACTCACACACGGTAAATGGGGAAGGCGAAAATATCGAAACCAAAGTAAACCAACATGGCTAATATGTGCGGAGCCGACGGCGGCAGCCACTTTGGCGGGGTCAGCTGTGCAAAAGGGGCAGCCTCTGCTATCCAGAGCCTGAGGTAGGCACAAGCCACTGCCTGCGCGCGCGAGTGTGTGTGTGTGTTTGTGCGTGTGTGTGTGTGTGTGTGTTGGGGCATAAACCAAAAATTCCTATACGCTGATGCAGCAATTTCCGGCAGGAGTGAAAGTGGTGCGTGCGACAACACTGGCTGGCCAGTGGGCGTAGGCGTAGGCATGGGCGTGGGCTCGTCCTTTGGCCCGTGTGGCAGGCAGGCAGGCAGGCAGGTACTCAAGAATTTTAGCTGCTGCTGCTAGCCGGTCGGTCGGTGAGTCGACGGGTCGGTCGAAATAGCTGATATGGCTGGCTACTGCGAAACTGATGCCATTAACAGACGCAAATTTCATTCATATTCATACACTTGACAGTGGTTTCGGGTTTAGGCATTCAGTTTTTGCCTCGACTGGTTGCCATTTTTTTGCTTGCCAAAGAGATAGAGAAAGGGAGAACGAGAGCGAGAGAACCACTCGACTATATCGAGGCAACATCTAGTTGGAACCGCAAAGAAATTTTGAAAATTATGGAAGCAGTTATCGGGCGTGTCAGCAAATGTTGCCAAAATTGAGGCATGCGAAATTCAGAATGGATAAGCAAAATGAAGATGTATTTGTAGCTCAATGCGAGAGGGAGAGAGAGAGAGAAGAGAGGGAGACTAAGAGAAAGAAGCATTACTCAGGCCAATGTGTTACGAAGCACACAAGAGCGAGGCTAACTCAGGAGTGGCACAAATGATGGGTACATGATATTGATATCAACTTTATGCTCCACCTTGTTAAAATGGCACTGACTAACGTATCCTTTGGATAACCCAATACTGCATCCATAAAGCCTGCGAATCGGACCCGCACTTCCCTACTTAGACAGATGATCTATCTCAATACCATGTACTCCATTTTATACGAATCATTTCTACAGGAGCTTCAAATCATTGCAGGTATTATATACATACATATATAGTAAATAAATGATGAGATCATTTATTAAATTAGTTAAAAAGCTTGAACTAATTAATTCATAATAATAAAGAAGAAAAAAAAAATTGTCAACAAACAAAAAATAATAAATAATTTAATGAAAAAGATAAAAAACATTTATAATAATTAATTAAATATCATAAAGAAATCGAGGTAAAGCTACACAAACCCAAATAAAAATAAATGAAATTAATATTAATCTTAAATTAATAATAATTATTTTAAATATTGTATATCATATTATATATGTATATGCCTCATATATTAGGGTTAAGGAAAGAAAAGATATCTGAGAAAACAAAATAGTTGTCTATAAAAATGTAAACCAAAAGTTCTTAACCGAGACTAGTTTTCGTTAATCGGACTGACAGAGAGAAGAGCTCTATCAACTCGGTTGATCAAAAAAATTGAAAGGCAAATAGCCTAGAACCTGAGATGTCGAACTTGAATTAGGAGAGCCACCTGCAGCCTGCAGCTTGCAGCGTGCGGCGTGCAGCGTGCGGCGTGCAACTTGCACCAACAAATGACAGCGGCAGCAGCCACGGGCGAGGCTGGCGAGTTGTTTGTCAGCTTATTGTTTGCTCTAATTGCCGTTTGAGCTGCCAACGCGAAGCATTTGCATTGTTTGTCCAAATTACTCGAAGCACACACTTGCCCCTGCCACACACACTTGCACACACTCGCACACACACACAAGCAGTGAGTGGGACGCTGATGACAATGGAAGTCACCCCAGCGGATAATACTGCGAGGCGGATGCTGCTGCTGGTCGGGCAAGGGTTAACAGGAGTCGAGTTACCAGGATTGGAATGAGACCAAATCTGTGCACACAAAATAATGTTTGCGCAATCGAACGACAATGCGAAAGGGAATGGGGCATGAGATGAAAGAATGAGTGTGCTGTCCGAGCTGTCCAATGAAGCATGTCTGCGTGTGAAACCCAATGCGAAGAAGAGTGAGAGCGTGGAGGGAGGGGGCAGGGGGAGTGTTAAGAGCTGTTGCATAGTTCCCAGCAATTGTTACAGAGGAAAACGAATTTTTCTCTGTCGCAATTAAAAGCGCTGCGAAGCTATCGCCAAGTTTTTCCCAGTTCCCAGCAAATGCCGCGTCACAGATTTCCACACATGTACGCCCCCCCCTCTAACCTGATGATGGGGTCAGCGGCAAGCCGGCGAAGCGGAACCACACGTCAACTGGACAGGTCGCTGCAAAAGGTGCAAAAGGTGCAAAGGCAAGCGACTCGCCCGAGACAAGTTAACTGATGCGTGGCACAAAGCGTGCAGCCGACACAGACAACAGCTCAGACGACGATGAAGACGAAGACAAAGTTCACACGATGCAGCGCGATAAGCTAAAAGCCATCCACGAGATGCGGTTGCCACAGTCAGCTGCCGCTGACGACTTGCAGCAAATGGCAGGCTGCAGTGAAACCGGTTCAACACGCGCCAGCGTGTCGCAGCAATTAGGACTTGGCTTGGCTTGGCTCACAAATGCTACCTGCTGCCGCCACACCAAAGCATGCCACAAAGCTCACAAATCATGCAACTCAAGTCGAATGTATGCAGAGCTGATCAAATATTAATTTTCAATATGTGAAACAAGCTGAACAGCAGAACTCAATTTATAGCTCGGACTACCTCTTGTTGTCGACAGCAAGCTGTGTGCCGTGGGGTATACTGCAGTTGTGCATAAGTATGCAACATCATAGATAATAAATCTGACAGGAGAATATTTCGACGAAAGTCAAGTCGAAGTCCTGTAAAAGGAGCTGACAACAAACAAAAGTTATTTAGAATTGAAATTTGTATGTGTTGAAGCTGAGCGAGGAGCGAGGAGATGCAGGGTACCTTCTAGTCGGACATTCTCAACTCGACCACTCTTATTTGGTCTTCTTCTTATTGTTGTTGAGTTGTAAACTTATTGAATCTGCATAAAATATGCAGAGGATTCCAAGCACACGCACACACACATGCTGCACAATAAAGGCACTTGGGTGGAGGGGCACACGAAAAGCGAACATTCATAAATAAATAAAATTTCAAAATTCATCCAACTTGCGATGATTTCGATTTTAATGCAAAAATACAATTTGAAAAGGAACCAGCAAGCAGTCCGACCGTCTCTCAGTTGTGAGCGTGGGCGTGGCTGTAAGGCGTCTGTGGTTTTCCTTCGCATATCGATAACAGGACCCGACCTCACATCAGACGGAGCACCAGACTTTGGGATTCACGCACAGTATATCTCGGGCCGGGCGCCGCACACAAAGGAAATCGACTCCCTTTGAGCAGAATGATGCAATTATTTACACTTGATTAAATACTCAAGAAAAGTGAAAGTGTGTGGAAGCAAGTGCGCCTGGGTGGGGCAAGGTGGAGGGTCTGTCGCCCGAAATGAACACACAAATTTATATTTTAGGCAAATTCAAAGTGTGTCACACGCACTTTTCGAACGCACTTTTCGTATTGAGCTGTTTTTCAGAAATTCATAAATTTAAATTAGCAAATGAAGCCATCGATCTGGGCAGCTCAAGCGGATGGGGCTGGCGTTGGTTAGGCAAGGAGGCGTGGTATATACCTATCCGCAAATGATATTCAATTACAGTCGCAGTCAGCTCTACCCATGGCAAACATTTAATTTATTGACTGTGCGCTCTGAAGGCGTTTCTTATTACCAAAAGTGCCAAAGCGCTGTCATTGCCATGGCCAACGCGGTGGACACCGCCCACCCCCTAACCCACCCATACTCTCCTGCCACTCCACTTGCCGCTCGGTAACCATCTGTCAGTCAGGCAGTTAGGCAGGCAGTCTATGACGAGTCTCATTTGGCATTTGCTTGATTTGGCCTCTTTATTTATTCATCCATTCTGTCCAAACTGTCTGAGCGAGGGGTCGGCAAGGGAAGGGGGGGCAGCTACTTCTTCTTCTTCTTCATCTTCTTTGGCAACTGCTTCTTCTTCTTCTACAATTGTATCAGTCCGCATTGCACGCTTACCAAATCAATTCGCATCAAAATCGAACCGAAACCCATCAAAATTGAGGCGCAGTCATCTATGATGCCATCTAGAGTCCACACCCAGGATACCTTATACCCCCTTACCCCCCTCCCTCTCCAGTGTGTGTGTGTGAGCTTTTGCATTTTAACGGTATATTCTGCGTAGGAAGTACGCTGGGCTGCACATTGCTAATATCCTGCGCCGCCGCCAATCCTAGGCCGCCGCAACGCACCAGCCTCCATCCCACTCTCCCCGACTCTTAACTGAAATACATTTCATTAAGATGCCCCCACAGACCAAGGAGAAACGCGTAGACTTCTTTAAATTAAGTATAGCGTAGTTTAGAAGTTCGCTTCTTGCGGCTGGACCAGAATGGACATTAGGCGTCCGTTTCGAGGGCGGCGCAGGAAGCGATAAAGATACGAGTACACTAAAAAAAATATAATACTAGCTCGAATATTGCCAAAATAAATATAAATATAAAAAAGAAATTTGTGCCATTAACTAAAATTTGACATTAATTATAATTCATATTAATATATATGAATATATATGCACACGAAATACAATTAAAATAAATAGCATGAATTCCAGTTGGAACTAGCCTTTTCTCTAAGTGTACTGCAGCGTAGCAATAAAACTGTTTATTTGGCATTGCCAGCGAGGCGTGGCAAGGGGCCATCTACACACACACACACACACACACTCGAAACACAAACACAGGCGCATTGTGGGATGTGTTGAAAACTCATAAATCTGAACACAGATGACAAACCGAGGCAGGGATCAGATCCAGGGGCAGGGGCAGGGACAGCACCAGTCCAGGTAGCCTCTGTCTGCGGCGCAGAGCAATTACCACATGCTACGATTGACAAACGCTGCAGGAGTTCAACTTGCCTGTGCGGGAGCTGTGCGGCAAGTGGAAACCCGAGAACTGGAGAATCGGAGAATCGGACAAACTGGCGAGAGAGACGGCGACTTCAAGTGCACAGCGCTCTTTTATATCTCCTCTCGTCTCGTCTTGTCTCGTCTCGACTTGTTTGTTTTTTTTTTTTTTTTGAATAGTTATTGCCACATGCTGCAAGTGCAACCGATTTATTTATACACACACACACACACTTACACACATTTATTTATATGCATTGTGCTGCTGCCGTTTGCTCACAAATTGGATTTGCTTGTTTGCTGTTGTTGTTGTTGCTGTTGTTGTTGATGTTGTTGCTGTTGCACTGTTGACATCCCAGCAATTACAGCGGCATTCTGAACAGCTTGCCCCGCCCCTGCGGCTGTAGGCGTGGCAGCACGAACGAGCGTGTGGCCAATGTAGTTTATAGTTTTAAATAGCCCGGCGCTATTTCGGTGCTGGCCACTCCGCAGGCGGCAAATAAACACACGCGCACACACACACACACACGCATAGACAGCCTGCCACAGTGTGTGGCAAGTGCAACTCATAAGCGCGACAGCTTTCGGCCTGAGCATTACGTAAACACAAAGACACCAACGCACGCCAAAAGCTGGGCCCGAGCTGAGCTCAGCTTTTGTGTCTGTCAGCTGCGTGGGCAAAAGCCGCCGCTCAGACGGGCTGCCAAACTGGTTGCTCGGCTCAAGGTGTTGCGGCAGCCAAGTAGTCAAGTACCGATACATACTATAATATATACCGATATATACATATGCATGCAGTATACACATCCGACTGCCCACACGGGTCGAGCGGGCGCAATCTTTCAAACTCGGCTGGCAATTGACAGCTGGAGAGCAGCGCAATTAACTCTGCAGCGAGAACAAACAGAGTCAAACGCAGACCACGAAGCCAAGTGCCCAATGGCTTCTGAGATGCTTGCTGCATATATACTACTGTACTCTGTACAGTGAAATCTATCCGAAGTGAACAAAGCTACGCTTTAAGCAGTTGTCGGAGAAATGGCAAAAAACAGCCAGCATTTTTAAAGCTATTTCCTATTTCTATATGCAACAGAAAATATGCATTTTAAGGATTTTATTTCAAGTCCAAATTTTGTATAAATTTGTAGACAGTTTTGTACAAGCACAATTGATCCCATCTAATTAAAATGGCTTGTCCGGAGTTGTTCGCCGTTAGCAGATTTGTTTTACTGTATTTGGCAGATTATCCGCTGAAGGTATGCGCGTTGCAAGGACTCTTCGTCCTGTCTTCCGTTTCACTCCATCTCCTACTCAGCTTTTCTGTGTGTGCTTAGCACTTGCCCTTTGAGCTCTAGAATGAATAGAAAACGCAGACTTGTTTCCTGCATGCATCTCCCTCTGTCTCTCTGTCTCCCCCTCCGTCCCTCTCCCGCTCTCTCCCTCTCCGTCTCGCTGGTCAAGCGGTGGCTCCTATTGTCAATGCACTTCAGTACATTTACCAGCTGTCAGCGACAAACGCAGCTGAGAAACCTTTTGGCGCTTTCTTTGCTGCTCCACCTGCTGCCCCTCCTGCCCCTCCTGCCCCACCTCTGCCCAGTCTCTTGCTTATCTCTCGCGCTTTCGTACTATCTATTACGACATGTTTGCCCTACACTTTCGCCGAGACTCTTCTGTGGCACACATTTCAGCGTTTCAGCCACAAAAAAAGAATCGCACTCTCCTTCTGTATACGTGTCCTTGTGCTTGTTTATGTGGCCCTCGAAAGCCCGTCCGTCCGTCTATCCGTCTGTCCGTTCACCGGTCCGCATGTCCGGCTGTCCTTTCTGCCTGTTTGTTGACATATTATGATCCTTGATTATTTTGTGCTGACAAATAAATGCTTTTATTTTGCTTTTCTATGCTTTGACTTCGCATTCAACTTCATCTACATCTTCTTCTGCTTCTACCTTTTGCTACCAATTTCCTTGCCCGCGTGTGGCATTCAGCTTCAGCCTGTGGCCGCCGTTGCCAAGGTGCGCAGGCTTTCATTTCTCTTACTTTTTTTTTTTTTTTTGGCTAATTGGACCGAAGCAAAGCTCGGGAATTAGTTGTCCGCTTAGCTCTTCATATGTTTCATCGACTCATCTTTTATATTTGTGGGCGTTGCCCTGTTACGCAGCTGCTGTCCCTCGCAATAGAGAGTTGTGTGTGATAGGGGAGAGTGGGGAGACGGAAGGAGGAGGCACTGATTCCAACAGTCCAACATATGGGAAAAGCAAGATTGCACTAGGGGAAAAGTTCACACTTTTTGTGCTATAAATTAAAAACTCAACATTGCTTTAACATTTAAAAAAAAAAAATGTTCAATATATGTGTTAAAAGAATTGATGTTTTTCAAGTTTCAGAAAACAAAAACTGTTACCAAAGTTTATTCTGCTAAGTTTAAGTTTTTTCAATAGCAAAAGTTCGGCTAATGCGAGAACAGCTCCGATTAACAGCTGTTAACTTAACAGAAGCTGTGTTAACTTTTCTGCCCAATAACATTACAGTTTGCTGTATTTGTAATGTATTTTAAGCACAAAATGATGAAAGTTCGGCTAATGCGAGAACAGCTCCGATTAACAGCTGTTAACTTAACAGACGCTTGAGCTATGTTCACTTTTCTGCCCAATAACATTACAGTTTGCTGTAGTTGTAATGTATTTTGAGCACAAAATGATGAAAATTAGCCACAGTGTATTGTTGGCGACCTGCCGCTGGCGCTCTTGATTGCCTATGTGATTTCGTCAACGAAATCAACAAAACAACAACAACAACAGCAACAACAACAAAGAGCAGCCCATCACAAAGGCAAACGCCCACCAAAAAGCTACCAAATCTAAAAACGGTGGGCGTTTAAACATATTTTGTGAATTATATTTGATTGCTATTGTTTTGGGGGCCATCGAAAATGGAGACGGCCAAGTTCCGTAAAAAGCCTCAGCCGCACAATGAGTTGCTGAATTTCAATGGCCTGGGCAGCTGGTCTTGGGCTTGGGCTTGGGCTTGGGATTGAAGGGCGGAAGTGCGATAAGCGCCTGACGAAGTGCATGTGCTAGCCACTAGACCACGCCCCTTTGCCCATTGATTCGATTGCAGGCAGAGCATAAAAGACGGATGTGGAACGCTGTCGACGTGCGTCTTCCGGCTCGCACTTTAATTATTAATTAGCTCCAGTGCTTTGGCTGGGCTTCTTTTCTTTTAGTTTAGAGTTTTTTAGTTTTTAGAGTGCCACAAGAAAGAGTTGCGGAGCGCTGACTGCGGTTAAAGGACACACTGTTGCTGATGCTGACCCGCCGAATCTCCTCCTCTTCAGTTTCCCATCGCCCGAGCATGTGAACGACATGTGAAGACACCTTCAGACTCATCAGAGCTTTGCTCTGACCGCAACGGTTATTAAAAGGAAGTTTGGCTTACCACAAGTCCAACACGCACACACAGACAATGTGACACATGCAGTCCCTTAACAGTTCCTACACTTTCAGAAAAACTCAAGAAACTTGTGCTCGTGTATCTATTTCTGAAACTTGGTTAACATTTTGTTAAAGCGAAAATTCTTTATAAGAAAAATGAGCTGAATAAAAAAAAGGTCTCACTTCTTTTAAAGATTGCAATGCTTCTTTTAAGCTTGCAAATTCTTAAAATATGTATTTTGTATTTATTTTTATTCACACCAATTTTTCTCATGTTTCACAGTTTATTTCAAAATATTTCAGCAGCAAAAGGTGGCAAATCAGTTTCAAGAAATAGACTCAATTATATGTTGATTGTTCTGAAAGTAAGCACAACACTTTTCTCTCAGTGCACAACCGATTCTTCTGCTGCGTCTGGCTTGACAGCCGCAAAAGTCAAGCGAAATGACTTGTGTTTTTGGCCTAATGAGCTCGGTTTGGGGGCTAGGCCAGGCTATTAAACAGTGCAGCAGCAACAGCTGCTGGAGGTGGGCGCCACGCCACGCCTACCCTTCAGTTAACGCCCCCCTTTTGTCTGTGATATGCCAAAATGTGAAACTTACCAATGCAGAGCAGTCGAAGCTGTTTAATCCAATGCGAATGCTGCTGCTGCTGTTGTTGCTGTTGTTGTTGTGGTTGTTGTTGTTGCTGCTGCTTCCGTTGCTGCTGTTGCCGACAACTGCAATTGTTGCTGCTGCTGTGATTGTTGTTGTTGCTTTGTCTGCGTTTTCTTGCATTTTGCTGTTGTTGCTGTTCCTGTTTCTGCTGTTCTTCTTCTTCTTCTGGCTGAGCTTGTGCTTGTGTTTTCAATGCCATTTTGCTCATAGCCTTAACAGTTGTTGTTGCTGTTGTTGTTGTTGTTGCTGCTGCAGTTGCAGTGGCAATTGCTGCTGCTTTGTCCGAAACGCCTCAAAGCTGAGTGCTATAACAAGCAGCAGTTGCTGTGGCCGCTGCTGCAGCGCCGCATTTGTTGCAGTTGCAGGTGAAGTTGCAGTTGCAGGTGTATTTATTGTTGGTTCAAGCAACTTTGTGACGCCACGCAACACACAGTTCGGCCCGACTTAAATACCCTATAAACAAACTAGTTTCAGGCTGAGCCTCGATCGAGCGGGGCCATGTTACGGGTTACGGCTTACGGGTTACGGGTTAACTGAGGCGGCGACAGGACATGTGACGAGCCGTGACGTGCCGGAACGGAAGGAGCCTCGCGCGACGCAACTAACGAAGCCGCGCGACAAAATACAAGAAACAACGAAATTGTTGACGAGCAATCGACGAAGGATGCTTGGAGGAGGAAGAGGAGCTGAGAGTAACGGTGCCTTGAATTTTGGACACTTGCACTTGATGTGTGGGGTACATTCGCTGGGATATTAAGTATATTCCCGCACAGCTTTAAGATTAACAATTGGCATCACTTTTGGCGCAGACTCGATAATTTGGCGCTTGTACCGCGGCGGCTGCCGAATGGACCAGCACGTGTGTGTGTGTGTGTGCGTGCGTGTTGCGAGTGTGTGTAGCGCCCGTTTGCTTTATCGAGGCGTCCACACTGAATGAGAGCTAAAACCGAACTAAAACTTCTTCTAACTGGCGAAGCCATCTGCAAGCAGGCAGCAGCCAGCAGCCAGCGAAGGCAAAACTCACGAGTACGCCTTCGTGAGCACGCCTTCGTCTTGTGCAGCTCGAGAGAGAGCGAGAGAGAGAGAGAGAGAGAGCGCGTGCTGTGATAACACAGACAATTGGACTCATTGTGTTTGTTTGGCTCTGGCTGGCATTGCAGGTGAGCCGCTTTGTTCGCCGCAAGTAGAGCCGGTTTTACACTCTCTCATTGTTATACTTATACAAAGACACTCTGTGCACTTATACACAACGAGAGAGAGGCAGGCATGTGCGTGCTACGAGTCGCATACAATAGTAGCAGCCAGTCGGGCTTCGATGTTTCCGGCATTTATGCGCTACAGGACTTATACGTTACTTATATGCGAATAAGTGGTGTTTTTGGTTTCTGGTTTCCTTACACTGGTAGCACCCAATATAAGTGGTGGTTTATGTATACGATAAAGCGCGGGTCTTGACTTATACTGATTATGCTGCCGTGTGCCTGGAAGTATACACCACGCTTAAGTGTGGTGGTGGTTTAGGTATGCGACTAGATGACTTATACACTCTACGCTGCCGTAGGTGTATGCTGTGTATCGTATACTATGCAATCGTATATTTATACAAAAGTGAATCTACTAACATCTTATAATATAAGTGACGGCTGCTAGACTTATACTATACACTTATACAGTGCATTTCAATGCTGTTAGATTTGACCTTATAAATTCTATGATTTTGGTTTGCATTACCAAAACTGTTATACACCGTATAAGCAAGGTAGAAGACTTGCCTTTCGTAGAAGTTGCGACAAGTTCGATGCGCTGTGCTCAGCCAACAGCATTAACAACAAAAACAAAGAGTAAACAAATAACAAATATCAGCGTAATGCTTAAAGGGAAATCCAAGTTTAATAATTTAGATTTCTTTTCTCAATATACTTATAATTTTCACAGTTATATGTACATATATATATTTTAGTTCTGACATGTATTGGGGCAATATATAAATAAACATAAGGGGTAATTTAAGTACATAATATAATAAATATTCTTAGGCAACTGTGCAACTATAAAATTGCTGTTAAAAAGTTCGATTAAAGGGTATTTAATCTTCGGCTTGTCGCAGATAATTGCTCTTTCTTGTTTATGTGCATTTCTTTGTCTCATATTCTTCGCACCCCTTCTTATACTCGAAATACTCATGAAATTCCCTTGCCAAGTGTAAGTAATTTTCATTTCATTTGCAAGAGAATTACTTCACACGCACGCACACACGCACGCACACACACACACGTGTGTGCGTGAGAGACAACAACAGACACTTGTTACTCTCCGCTCGCCACACGCGACAAGTCCCGCGGGAAAGCTTCGCGTGCAATTTGTCTGAAATAGACGTGAATTTGGATGTGAAATGGCAGCAAACTGTTGCTGCTCGTGCAGGGGTAGAGGGGGAAGGGTGAGGGTGAGGGTGAGGTGAAGAGCTGACAAGGAGGAACTGCTAGCAAATTTAGGAGTAGGCGTGCCAGACGAAAAGAGCAGCCAAAGGCACAATAAAAGCCAGATTAAATCCTTAGAAACGTTGAATTTGGGCCAAGTGCGCAATTCAATCAACAGCTCTGCTAGTGACCAGAGGGGCCAGAGGGGCAGAGGGGCCGAGGGGCAGTGGGCGTGCCGCCTAATAAGCCTCAATTTAAAATTGAGTGCTAATCTTTTTATGCGAAAACATAGCGAAGCGAAAATAACAACAAGCAAAACAAAAATAGAAAGCAAAAGAAGAAGACGAAAACAACAACAACAAAATGGCAGCTAAATGACAAACTGGCAGCGTTGTCCTTGAGCCAGGCGCAGAGCAAATGTCCTGGCAGATAGAAACGCAACAAGACAAAAAAAAAGACTCGAATTCGTTTTCAAATGTATTTTGCACATCATTTTCCAGCTCTCTCTCTCTCTCTCTCTGTCGCCCAACCCCCTCCCTCCCACCAAATCAGTTTCCGCTTGGCTCCTTTTTCACAGCGTTGCCAGCTGCAGCAAAGTTATTTCTGATTCCCAAACCGGAAGTGACAGGAAATGCAGTGTCTGTTGCTCAAAAAGGATTCAGCTGTTTTTTAAACCGCCGAATTGTGGTTGAAATGAACAAATAGCTGCTGCGACTCGCACCACATCTTCTCTGATAGTGAGCACAGGCTAAGGCTAGACGAGCGCCTCAAATTAGCTACAATAATACCCTGTAACTTTGCCAACGAGAGTGCTTAAAAACACTGACGAAAATGGATACCTATCGATACCTAAAATGGCAGAGTATACAAATTGATTATGCCCAGCTGCTGTATACCCTCATTTGGACACATGTAATTAGTATAGGGTATATTAGTACAGGGTAAAGCATTCTGGTCTGCTTTATTGCCAACAGATTTGATTCATTTCCGGCACACCGCAGAGAGCACGTTAATGGCAGAGTATATAAAAATGTATCTCTGCTTCTGTTACATGAGCTGTATACCCTCACTAAGCACTTTTAATTAGTACAGGGTATACCACACTACCATTGCTGCTAATATCTATTGTGCCAAGCATTCTGGTCTGGTTTAGGGCTAAGCCAACAGATTTGATCCATTCCCGGCCCGCTTTTAGACAAGCATTTACACTGCCCGAATTCGGCACATCAATCGCCCATCTAAAGCCCCCTTTTTTTTGCAGTGCAACTTGGCAGAGTATCGTAATCTTCAGCGCACACCTCCAACCCTGCTACCAGCCCCTTCCCTTCCCTGCCATGCTGCGATTGAGTCGGGCGTTTTTTTCCTTGCCACTTTTCTGGGGTTGCTGTCTTACTTCCTCTTCTTCTTGTTGTTGTCGTTGTCGTTGTTGTTGTTGTTGTTGTTACTTAGTAGGCCGCCATTGTAGTCTCTATTTGTTTATTGTTGTTGATTCAGCCCATTCGGCATTCGGCATTCAGCATTCCCCCGCCCCCGCCTCCGCCCCGCGCGCCCTTTGCCCTGTGTTTTGCTTCAGCTATTTGTCTTTGTACATTACCAGCTCAGCGACAACTTATCCAGCCCCGCCCGCCGAGCAGCCCGCCCTAATCCCGTCAAGATTTGAGTACAAATTTTCATATGCGATTTGCAATTTATGGCTAAGTGATGCTTTGTAAATTCATATCGCAGCAATTTTCCAGGCATTTCCAGTGTCCAAAAGCCGTCGATACTTTTATGAAATTAAATGCAAATATTTTTACAGACGCGCAACAACAAACAAGTATTTGCGTGGCAAGGCGAGTCAACAAGCTGGCCCACACACACACACACACACACACACACATGCGAGAGTCTCTTGAGAAAAGTTTAGATACATTTGCAAACAATACACGCACAACTTGGACTCTAATGCCGGGTCCGAGTTCAAGTCCGAGACTGAGACGCGTTCCAGACGAAGTCGTCTGCCAAGTTATGCGACTTCTCGTTCCAGCACGCACGCAGTTTTTAATTATGTTTTGTAATTTACTCGCACTTTATATAAAACACAATTGCTCAGTGTTTTCTTTTCATTTTTCTATACCCTGTAGCCATTCACAGCGGGCACAGCATATTCGTATCAGGTCCAGTTAATTATATATCATTGACAAACCTCTCCGTAGAAGCTGTACCAAATCTTAGTCCTGATAAACATCAAAGAGCTGACAGAGGGAAAGCAAATAGTTTGTACAGGGTAACTCCTATTCGAGCACTCTTCACTAGGGTCTGCCTTCCTGCCTTTTTGTCACTTTGTTGTTTTTTGTTTTCTTGGTAAATTGGCAAACGAAATGAACTCATTTCTTTCGATTCGCATTTGATGGCAACGTCCAAATTCGTAGTCTGCCGTGGCCTATTTTAAAGGTGCCCCATTTTTGGGTTTGCTACAGTCACACTCACACACACACACACGCGCGTGCATACACAAACAATTGAAAGTTATTTGTGAAAATTTTATTGTAATTACAAAAGTTTTGCCGTGTTGTTTTCTCGCACAGCTCGCCCCCCCTCGCCCCGCCGCAACCTTTTCTGAGGGCTTCTTCGATTGCCTGATACCTTGAATTTTACTCAAAATTCCCCCCGACCCCTTCAGCCACTTTTTATTTGGCGCTATTTCTATTCCTAGTCCTGTTACTGTTGCTGTTGCTGCTGTTGATTCAGTTTGCCTTGCCACGTTTCGGTTGCGTCTCCGACTGCGTCTTGCTGGAAAACTTTATCCACTTCATTATTTGCTCGTTTTCATTGCTTTGTTTCGTTGTTTGTTCGTTTGTTTGTTTGTTCGTTTGTTCGTTTGTTTGTTTGTTGGTTCGTTTCGATTTTAATTGTACCCCCGCCACCTGCCATTTAATGGCAAAGAGGTGCGAGTATATTAAAATAAACCCCAACCCGAACCCCCTAAGCCAAACGAGCCCGGTAAACGCGAGCCTCAGTAACTTTGTTGCTCTGCCAAAACTAACCTAAAATAAAACCATGCTAATAAATTAGTTTCATTCACAATTCCAACTTGGATTTGTGTACCTGGATAGTAACTAAAAACCCGAAACGACCAAAGGTGGCTGGGGAATATAAACTTGAATTGATTATCGAAAACAGGATAAGTTATAATTTCGGAACAAGCCATAAAGTACATGAAAGTGTGGCCGATGTTCGGATCACATCAACAATTGCAACGTAGATACATCAAGTTATTTATAGTAAAAGTTTCCACAATATCGTGTGCCCTTCTTCAGATTATTATAGATAGGCTCAATGGGCACGGCATATTTGGGGCTCAGGATATACTGCTCCTGGGCCAGTCGGATGAGATGCTGCAGCGGCTCGGAGATGCGCCGCTTTCCATACTGTTGTGGACTCTGGTGCTGTGGCCCGAGCTGCTCCTGCTGCTGATGATGATGATGATGATGATGATGATGATGATTATCTGTAGATGACCGAGAGCCCATTATTGTGGTCGGACGTTGGCATAACGGGACGGCGGCATATGGGTTTTTGATTTTCAGAATCGTCTTCTTGGGCTGCCTGTTATTGTCATTAATGTCGGTCTTTTGAGTCTTCTCGTGGCTCTTGTCGCCAATATCTGCATCGGCTTGCCTTTGGTTCCAGTAGGCACGCAGCATTGTCGCATCCACCACCACGATCTTGGGCATCTCGTTTGGGCATCTTGCTTGTTGCGGATTCGTTCTGACACTGCGTTGTTTTCGCTTCTTTCTCTTCATGCCCTCGCCACAATTCAGAGATATTATGTCCGCTTGTCTGCAACCCTTACAGTGCAGAAAGCCGCTCCCCTGCTGCCTTTGTGCACTGTGTACCTGCCGTTGATCAGCGTCTACAGGATTGCAGGCTAGTTGCCAGGATAAGCTCAGATTGGGGCTGGCCGGCATTGCCGCTGTCAGCGCCGGACACAGAGACGGAGGCGGAGAGGGAGACGTTGTCCTTGTGAAAGACATGCAAGGCGTCGACTGGCAGCGTTTCACCGCGACGCTGCTGAAATACCTGCTGAGCTCCACATAGTCGGACCATCTCTTTTCAGTTTGCCCCTCGGGCAAGCGATCGGGTGTTCCTTTATCCATTTATAGTTTTACCCAGTTAATTACTTGTTTAAGCTACTTGTAACGGCTAATTTAAAAACTGTGCGAAAGTTAACCAAACAACATTTTATAGATATATTAAAAAAAAAAATTTTATCAAAAATTTTTATTTTCTATTTTTGTAGCTGTTTGAAGTGTGTTACTTAGTATCTGATTTTAGAATGACGAAAATTTACAAACATTTCCAAAGCAAACAAACTTTTCTCTTTGACTGTGTTTTTTGTCATTTTGAAAGTGTGACTTGTTTTTAAAGAAAATCAGGCAAAGATTCAAATTCTTCAAAAAATAATCACAGACTGCAATGGAATATAGCCCAAGTCTAGATAGCTGAAATCTTAACTCACGCTTGGCAAATTTCACCCGCAAGTGTGGAAAATTGGCGGAAAACGGATGTATTTTCTTATTTGTCATCCCATTGGACTTGGAGTGGAAAAGGTTATCGAAGTTTTAATAAGCGAAAGACAATTTATCGACTTCACGCTCATTTACAAAGAAATGCATGGTTTTTACAAAGTACTTTACCCAAATAAGAAATATAATCCTGGATGAAGAGCAAAACACTTTTCACAAGCATTTACATGCTTGAAATAAGCTCAAAATGTTCTCAACCATAATTTTCCTAGATTCTTATAGTATATTTGGGTTCATTTTAGGAAATTTGGGCATTGCATAAAGGAAATTTCGTTTTTAATAAAAGTTCTTGTCTTAGATTCGTATTCTATTTCTGGGTCTTGACCTTAGGAAATTCCGTGTTCAATAAAAGTTCTTCAAGCAGGAATTTCGTCTTTAGCTTCAGAATTTTAAACATTTCTAGATTTTTTATTCCAGATTGAATCAAGTTGTGATTTAAAACGGATAAAATATTTGCAATACTAAGTTGTAATACCTGAATGTAATCTTTGCTTATGAATATGTTTGGCATTTGTTGGGTTTTGTTTATGGCCTATATGGGTCGCAGATTGCTGCCTTGTCCGCACCCTCACCCCCTTCCCACACACACAAACACAACCACACACACATAAACTTTCAGATCGGCTGGGGCATTAATGCAAATAAGTGGAAACACAAATATTTTCAACGTTTTGTGGTCAGGGCAAACCTTTCTCTCTTTTCCCTTTTTTTCTGTCTGTGTTCTGCTGGCTCAAACATGGCCCATGCCCAAATAAATCGCTAGAGGGGCGTCCTCTGTTCTTCGGCCTCCGTCCTCGGCAACGGCAACGGCAGCAACAAGGTCGATGGATCATTTCCGCTGTCATGGCGCTTCCTGAATCCCTTTGCCCAAGCGTCCGTTTGGGCAACCGTTTCCTGTCGGCGACGTAGTTAAATATTGAAATTTATATTTAAAATATTTCAAAAAATACAGTTAAATGTGCGCTTTCCCTTTCCCTTTTCCCGTTAGCCGTCATTTTTCACTTTAGTTTATGTGCCGCATGTTTAATTTATGAGTTCAACCTGCCCCCAAATGCTTTTGCTCGAAGTCTGCCTTCCACATTAGGCCAATGAATATGAAAATCAATTTGGCTGGCCAGCAGGCGTCACACGCACCACAACACACACACACACACCCCATTAGTGTGCGTACAACCTTCCCGCTGAAGGTCAAAAGCATGTTCTGCTCTTTAAACAATCGCAGCTCGTGCTGGACTGCCCGTTCGCCCAGGTCTGACCGAGTCCAATTTAATAGCGCATTCTACATTAATTTCTCAAATTGACAATCATTTTGACGCTGACTTAACCATTGACCATTGTTGTCTTTCCTTTTTTTCTAAACAGAATAAAGTACGCGCTGCTTAGACTTCCGGTTCGTTGGCGAGGGTTCGGGTGAGTTTGTTTTTTTTTTTTTATGATATTCCCCCCGACCCTCGATTTCCAATTAGCAACAGGAATCACCTTTTTGTTTTGGGCTTTTCCTTTTACTTTCCTTTCGACTTCTTTACGTGTCTTTGTGTTAATTGAAGATTTGTACTTGCTACGATTTTATGAGCAAGGGATAACTCGGGCAGCTGCCGGCCATTGGGGGTTGTGTTTTTCCAACTTTCCTGCGAAAGATGCTACAAAGATGCCCCAGTTCAGGCTGCCGTAGGAAGGGGGGGAAGGGGGAGGGGCGGCTTCTCACGGTAAGCAACTGAAACTTGTTCGATAAATGGCGTAATAAATGGAGCTCGTGCTGTCGGGCCCCGAGTAGTCGAACAGGATCCTCGGCACGCGCAGGTTAATTGCATTTCGCACTCATTTATTTGACGATTTCGCTTGGGTCGGATGTAGTGTGGCGTCTGGGCGCCTGGCCAGGACATGGTGCTGAATCTATACAGACGATGCTTTAACTTGTATTTGTATTTAATTAGGCATGTCGTTTTTATGCTCTTAGATTTATTTGGTCAGCGCCTGGTTTGGGAATGTGTGCATTGCATTTCCTCTGTGCGCAGTGCTCGACTTTGGCAGGCACAAATGGAAGCTGAAACAGGATGTGGCACTGCCAGAGCACGATGCGAACGCAAAAATCCACGAATCCACTTAGCGGCGCATAAATTTTGCTGCGAACATAAAGTACAAGTGTACAAACAAAGGACTTTTGGCGACGGCGACGACGACGACGACGACGACGACGAGGAGGATGAGGATGAGGACGAGCGGCATTAAAAACATAAAGAAACCGCATTCAAGTCCAAAGTCGGACAAAGTGCAGCTGAGCGGCCTGGGCAAACATAAACTGGGCGAGTGAATAAAATCGCTGCCAGAGCAGATGAAAAATGAAGGAGTGCTAGGCTGAAATCCTCTGCAGAGCGGAGCCCAGCCGGGCCGGGCCCCAGACCTTTGCCTATTTACAAATGTCCTCGCCAGCCAAGCGGACCAAAGGAGCACCGAATCATAAAGAGACCGGCCTCCGCCCCCCCTCAAGAAGATGGCGAGTGAAATGCACGTAAAATAATAAACAAGGCTTTGCAAACAATAAATGTTGCTCCTGCTCCTGCTCCTGCTCCTGCTGCTACTTCTACTGCGCCTGCTGCTCAGTTCCTCAGCTCCCGCCCGCTACGAGCTGTTGGCGACGGCGACGAGATTTCTGGGCAACCATTGTCGAGTCTTGTTGCAGCACGGAGTGCTCCCGACGTTGCACTCGCTCTTATTGTTATTGTTGTTGTTGCATTAAATGCGAAATGCTTGTAACGGCAATGCAAATGTAATGGGCAAAGGACCTTTCACGCTGCTGTGCAGCCAGCCTCCGTATGCTGCAGCCAGCTTTTGGGCTGCAGCTGCAGTAAATATTCGCCGGGGTCAGCCGCTAGTTATGCAGCCAAGTGGCAAGGCGGCAAGGCGGCACGGCAGACAGCCGCCGGAGCTGGCGACGTCGACATTGCCACGTCCTTATTAATTGCAACAATAACTGAGCCGTGTTGTTGCCACGTCGTGGCAATGGGTGTAGGTGAACCGGCCAGCCTCGCAAGGCCACTTCTTTATGGTCTGCTCTGACTGCGAATTTATGGCATGGCGAGCACAGGAAGCGGCACTTAGCTTCTGGCACTTAGCCCTCCACTTAGCAAACTGTCCTGGTCCTGGTCCAGTTCATCAGAAGACGAGGCGACAACCGTAAAGGCAGCCTGTCAGACCAGACACACATATATGTATGTATATGATCCACCAAATGCATATCAATCGCCAGGCACAGCCACTTCTTTAGTGTCTGCCGATAAGTAATTACGCGAGCTTTAACTGGGCCTCAGGCATCTCTTTGCCAGCGCTGTAAAAGCCATTCCTGTTGGCCTAGGTTTTTATGAGCCAAGACTTTTTGGGGCTCTAAAAACATTTAAAGGCAATAAAGAACGGCAGGCGTTATCAAGAGGCCCTCAAACTCAGAACGGTCCGATTTTCAGCCAGGTATTCAAATTAGAGAGCGACAGCTACCCCCTCACTCCAAAAGGAAATGAGCCAGTGGCTTGCGCCGTAAAATCCCCGGCGACCATAAAAACCACTGTGACGCTGACGTGGGAAAATCGGAAGGGGGGCAAGCGAAAAGGTGGTAAAGGTGAAAAAGGGGCAGCAAAAAAGGGCAAAAAGTGCTTGGCAGTGATTTTTTTTTGCTTCATAGCCTGGCAAAAAAAAACGAAAATGAACTCGAAATGTCGTAGAAAAAGTTTATTTTAATGAAATTCGCGTCGACATTTAACGTCAACGGGCAGCAGGTGAGAGCAGTGCGGCAAGAAGCTCTCCAAGGTGGAACAGTCAAAACCAATGGCAATGTGATTCACGTGATGTTCAAAACCCGCGCACAGGCTGAACCTCTTCCTAAAAAAAAACAAATTGGCCGCCGCATGTATTTAATTCGACTACCTTACCAAATCGAAGTTTAGCTTAAACACAGCCAACACAATCGACTATAAATTTAAACAACCACACAACACTAGACTGGAAGTCGGTTCTAGAGTGCCAAAGTTGAAGGTGATTGGCTGTAAGCTGCTTTATCTGAGTATGTTATTATTTAAATAGCACAACAAAATAAGAAAACCAATCTACAAAGCTTACATTTACATTTTTACATTTTTGAGAATCGCATAGAAAGGTAATATTTAGCTGAGGGAGTAGCAGAAAATAGGTTAGAGCGGGAGTGAGCACCAGAAGTGTAAGGGCAAGCCAAGTGTATCCCTTTAACACTTAACAAATGGGTAAAATGTACAAATATTCAACTAAAGGTCGTAGCGGGAGCCTGTCAGAATCTCTCCCAGGCGTATTGAACTTTCTCTCAGAAGTTTCGGTTTCAGTTAAACATTTTTAAAAGCCATAAATTTGGTTATACTTGTTCGTTTATTATAGCTCTTGTTGCTGTGCAGTCAAGTGAAAAGTCGCACAAGTAGGTCACAGGGGTTGGAGTTCCACAGAACAAGTGTTATAAGTTGTGCACTTGTCTTTTAAACAGGATTTGCTAGCTAATTTCCTATACGAAATCTGCATAATGAAGCACATAGAAGCCACTTGACATTCATTTGTATGCAGCAGTTGGGGAAGTGCTTGGAAAATGACAACTCCGACTGGTTAGTTGGCTTTATTGCCTGGATGCACAATAAGCTTGCTTCAGCCAGCCCCTGAGGCCGCTCGCTTAAAGCCTTTGATGCGATTGACGCTTCTACAAGTGGTTTAAAGCTCTCCATTGGCAACGGAAGTGCAGATTAGTTAATTAAATTATGCGGCTGCTCCACTTCAGTCAGGCCCGAACAGTGCGAGCCCATTGCAAACATTTTTAATTACCCTGCCACCATTTTCATTTGCCAGGACGCCGCTTGCCACTGAATGCGGCGAAGGCGGTGCCGGTGCCGGAGCCGGAGACGGAGCCGGAGACGGAAATCAATAAATATGTTTGCAAGCGCAAATTGAAAAACTTGCCAGCCACATTTACTCGTAATATGATTTTTCTCTTATTTTATTTCATTTTGTTATTTTTTGTGCTTTTTTTTTCGTCGTGGCAAGCGTAAGGAAAACTCTAGGAAATATGCATCGTGATTTCTTTTCCCTTTAACTTTGCAGTCCGCACTAAAACAAAGGCTCAACAAAAGGCAGCCGGAGGCGTAAGCCACTTGAAGCAGAAGTGAAGGCGACTGCGAGAATGATAGGCGAAGGCGACGGCGACAGGGACGGGGACGGGAACGGGTGATGCCTGTTTTCGAGGCACTCATTCATTCATTCGTAAAGGCTTTAGCAGTAAAATAAACGTGCATTGATGCGGAAAATGTGCTACGCACGACGCACGACGGTTGCCGCCTGCTCCGGACCCCAATCGAGTCCTGTAGCTGCGCTGCCACTTGCTCTAACCACGCCCGGAAGGTTTAGGCAGCGACAGTTTCCTCTTTGAGTAATACGCGCAGTCAATACATTTTTGGAAGTTTTAAAGTTGCACTTGAGTGGCTTAGCAAAGCCAAAGGATAAGGCGCTGGGGAGGCGGAGCACTTGACACCGACTAAAGCATTCATCGTTGCCAGGCGTTCTACACCGGCAGCCAGGCAGCCAGGCAGCCAGTCAAGCGGGCAGGAGGGCAGGAGGGCAGCGCCACTTCATCATTCAGGCGTAAATTTTACTTTACGCAAATACGCGTAAATCTTGCAGTCAAGAGGCCACCTTCAGCTGAGGAAATATACACAGCAACAACATCTAAACCTGCTTCTGCTCCTGCTCCTGTTCCTGCTCCTGCTGCTACTGACCTCCTGGGTCCTTTGGTTTCAGCATGATCATGTTTCATATTTATGTGTGCACTGGCATTGGCCAGAAATTCAATAAACCCGCCTCACTTGCGCTCAATTCCTTTTTCGCTTTGCCACTTTTATTATTTACTTCCATTTACTATTTATTTGCTGCCTCAATCCTCAATCCTCAGTCCAATATGAATCACCGCACATTTGTTTACCCTAAGCAGATTACCTCTAGTCGAGTTTCAATTGCCAAACTTTTGGCATGAATATGAAAACCTATAAACTTTTCCATATATGTGTGTCGAAAGTAAGGTAAAGCTAATTGAACGAAATTCAAGGCGCACCTACCTTTCTTTTGTGCCAAGTTAGCAGCCCGCCTTCGGCTTGGTCCAAGTCCAGGCAAGTCCAGGTCCACAGTTGCCTAACTCGATTTACCAGCAGCAGCCGGGTTACAGCTGCAATGCTAATTACTGCCATTTCTTAGGGGGTGAAAACACTGCTGAATATCCAAGCTGAGGTCCTGCGGACATACAGAAGAGAGTGATCATAAATGAAATTATCGACGCATAAATTATGAGCTGGGCTAAACGCCAGAAGCGTGCGCATGGGGCGTGGCTCCGAATGTGAGCTGGATAGGATGGAATAGCATAGGATGCTGCTTAGCAAAAGTGTTGCCCTATTCCGTTCCGAATTGTTCAATTGAACGGTTCGTTTGAATAAACCAAAAAATAGATTAACAGTGAATTATAAAAATATTAATAAAAAAAATTATAACAACAAAAACAACTGAATGGAATGCAGCGTTCATGAACTAATTTAGTTCAAGTGTCAAAAATTAACAACTAATGGAACAACTTTGAGTCCTGAATTCGCAACTCTATAAAATAATATTTAAATTAACACTATTTAAACAAAAAATAAAACTAATAACAATATTAATCATAATAATAATAATAATAATAATAATAATAATAACAATAATAATAATAATAATAATAATAATAATAATAATAATAATAATATTAATAATAATAATAATAATAATAATAATATTAACAATAATAATAATAATCATAATAATAATGATAATGATAATGATAATGATAATAATAATAATAATAATAATAATAATAATAATATTAACAATAATAATAATAATCATAATAATTATAATAATGATAATGATAATGATAATGATAATAATAATAATAATAATAGTAATATTAATAATTAATAATAAATAATGAATAATAAATACGAAATAATAACTAATAAATAATAAATTACAAGTTGTAAATAATAAATAATAAAAAATAACTAATAAATAATAAATAATTAATAATATGCAATATAAAATAGGAAAAACAACTAAATAAATTGCAGCGCTCATGAACTAATTCAGTTCACGAGTCAAGAATGAACAACTGAGCTGATGGAACAATTTTGGATCTCGAATTCGCAACTCTTCCAAGCAGACAAGGCACCAGCAAAAGTTTTGCCGAGCCGAGCTGAAAATAATTGATTAGAAACGAACGTGATTGTTAACTTTTTGCATATGTAATTTCGATTTGGCCAATTCAGCTCGTATTCGTGCTAACCCTATTGCTAACACCCTCTCCCTTACTCACTCTCCCTACTCTCTCTCTCTCTCTCTCTCTCTCTCTCTCTCTCTCTCTCTCTCTCTCTCTCTCTCTCTGATGGGTGCAACAGTGCGTATAAACAACGTGTATAGCGGGGGGTTCAACGACTGTTGCTGTTGCTGCTGCTGCTATTAGCAATAAGCAAGCTGCACAATTGCCATTATGGTCGCTGCTGCTGCTGCCTAAGCAACATTTGCCGGCAACCCTCCTCCCCACCCTCGCCAGACTACGCCCATGCTTTAGCCACTCACTGGCATCACACAATGCAAATTTACAGTTACATGCTTCGATTGGCAATTTAATAAGGTAACTTTTTTCAACAGAAAGAGCTCAGCTCGAGCCCGAGTCAGGGCATTGAGAGCCCTTTCAGTAGCGGCTCCTTCTGCGAGCAGCGCTTAACCGCTCACACACACAGACACACACACACGCGCACACGCACACGCACACGCACACACACATACGCACACAAACGCGTTCACACAGAAACTGACGTGCTTTACATATTTAATGTTTAACTGTAAATTAGGTTAAAATGTGTTTGCAAAAGCCGTTTTACACTGAAAGGATTTCAACGTGCAAACTTTGCACACATATCCGCCTCCCTCACCCCTTGCTATCACCGGTTCCCTATCCCCCTCTCTCTCTCTCTCCCTCTCTCTCTCTCTCTCTCTCTCTCGTTCGCTCTGTATGCCTAACTACCCCCATTTTCGCCTCCGGCTGCGTGTGGACCAAGTTTTTTACTTTGTGGCGCAAATTGTTTGCCTTCCATTTACTTTGCTCGCGCGCTTAAAGATTGCCCAACATTCTCCTCGCGAACTGGCCACTAACTCTGGGGATTGGCGCCTGTGACCTTCGCACTGGACCGCATCCCAACAAATTGTGCACTGGAGCTACTTTTGCAAAGCGCCTCACGGCCAAACATCTGGGATGGGAACAGAGTAAAAACTGCTCACGCATTAATTAATAATTTATGCTTGTGTCTTATGAGTGTGCGTGTGTATGTGTATGTGTGTGCGTGTGAGTTAAAGTGCATTTGCACACGCATTTAAATTCATTTGCTGACGTGTCCGCGCGACGCCGCCTACATTCAACCGACTCCCTAACTACACCTAATAACCAACTACTACAACAAAATTCTTGCAACTTACGCTGGCTGGCCCAAACTCGTGGCCAGCCTATTCAGGTTTTCTTTAATAACTTTTGTGTTTTTTAGCTGATCTTGATGATATTTTCAACAGTAGATCTTATTGTGCTATAGAATATTTCTATATTCTTAAAGAGTCAATTGGGTTTATATTGTGTGTTAAGCTAGTGCGTAATACAAGTTGGCTTATTATCTTGATTTATAGCCATGTGATGCTAGCTATAGCTATAAAATGTAAAATACTTGGTATGTATATACTTCTATTGATGGAACACATCAATTTTGGTGACTCTACCTCTTATTATTTGCATAAAAAAACAGGATGTCGGTATTGATTTTAATCGATTACTTGAAAACCGGGCAAGTTATCGAATATCGGAAACCAGAAGGACCTACGTTTAAAATTGCTCTAGCTATTAAAGGTTCTGATATCCTTACGTTCATGCATACTGACATGGCTAGATCGACTCGGCTATTGATGCTGATCATGAATATATATACTAATATGCTTCTTTCTGCCTGTTATACACATTTGCACAAATACATTATATCCCTTTTAGCCATTTCTCGTGTGTGCAGGGTATACAAATAAAATTCTTGAAATAAGAATGTTATCAGTTTAATAAATTTGATCCTAGACTGGTTTGTGGGCAGAAATATCTATATATGTTCCCTCAGGAAATGGAATCGAAGTACTGCCCGATTTTTGAATTGTTACCCAGAGGATGCAATTTATGTGTTGTCTTGGCAATTTGAATTGCTGCTCTACTTGTTTGGCACACAAGGCAATAAAATTGAACAAATTTTATGTAGAAATTTGTATTTTTTATTAGCACATTCAATATGCAAAGCACACACATATAAACACACACACAGACAAAGCAAAAAACAACACGAATTGTTTTCTCGTAAAAATACAAATTCTTCATTTTACTTTTCAATAAGAAATATTTATAGACTTTAAGGATAAGCTGAACAAAAACATGAAAATGCATTTACATAAACAGAGAACGGAAGATTGAGCGGAGGCGGGAGGCGTGTCAGCTGCCGTCTTTTGCCAATATTCGCTTGTTTCCACAAAGAAAGAGATATACTACGAGAGAGAGAGAGAGAGAGAGAGAGAGAGAGAGAGAGAGATAGAGATAGAGGCGAATGCTGGCTCTGGACACAGCACAAGACACAACCAGGAAAATGTAATCCCAGCCAAGCGAAGCAAACTTCCGGCAACACTGGAACGGACGCTTCAATGTATTGGATACGGGAAATGGCAGCAATTGGCAACAGCGCAAGAGCTGCCACTGCTGCTGCCACAGCAGCTCTAGCTCAAGCTGCAGCTCCAGCTCCAGCTCCAGCTTCAGGTCCAGCTGCTGCTAGCTGCTTCAGGCTGTTGCGGCTGCGTCTTTGCTCCATGCGTGCCCGACTCCCGACCATATGCAACCAAAGGCAGCAGCATTACAATCGCTGAACCATAGCCAAGAACAGGCAACAATGGCAACGGCTTGCACAATGCCTGCAACAATAGCAGCAACAGCAACAACAGCAACTTGCAGCTGCAACATTGTCAACTCAAGCATCAGAGCGCTGTGCCCCATTGTGGGTGTGAGTGTGGCAAGTGCAACGCCAGCTGCTGTCGGTTCGGGCATGGGCTTAGAGGTATTTCCCTTACACTTTCTTTGTCTGTGCATCGAGATTTTTCTTTACCGTTTTCATGTCGCAGCACTTCCATGCCTGGACGCTGCTCCTGCTGCTTTCCCTGTCAGAGCCGAGCAAATATGAAGTGCAAGTGCATAAATGACTCTGAAACTAACTAAACATGTCCGTTCTATTGGTATTGCTTGCCACTTGACAACTGCCTCTGCTCCTGCTGCTGCCTCTACTCTTGCTCCTGCTCCTGGTCCCCTGCATACAACAGCATATGACATCGTGTTTATAAACATGTTTACTGCATGCGGGTTGCACGAACTTTAATTTCTCTCGCTCGAGAACTTTTATAGTTGTAAATATTTTCAACCAACTTCTGCCGTGCGGCCCAGCAATGTTTTAAATCGGTGTGTGTGTGGGCCGAGCCCCTGCAATAGAGATGGGCGCGTGACTGAAATCAGTCTCACGCCATAACGCTTGTGACAGCCAAGGCTACGTCACGCTTTCAGCTCTAGTGCTGGATGGGATAAGCACAAAAGTTGTGGGTTGTGTTGTTTGGTCAGCATCGAGCCGCAGGCTGCCACGCCCACACAGTAAGAGAAAAGCCCTCGAGCGTGCGTCCTAATACTATTTGCATTTTTTTCAGTGTTTGTTTATTTTTTTTGCCCGACAAGTTTTTGCGAATGTGGTTTTTTTAATTGAATAACTAGAACTCCAATACTGCTGCTGCTGCTGCTCCATGAAATAGCCCCAAATCAATATAGCATATAGCAGTGTATAATGTACAGTGAGGCATGTCGATAAATAAACATTATTGTGGGTTCGCCTTCAGTTTTGCTAATTTCAGTTCGAGGAAAACAAAGTTTTCACTCAGCTCAAACGCTGAATGTTTATGCAATAAACCCATTTTATAATGAAACTACCAAAAGTTCTGATTGACTCAGCCGCTTAAGCAGTAATAAAAAGCTGTGTGTGTGTGCCTCTGTGTGTGTGAGTGTGTGTGTGTGTGTGTGTGCGTGTAATATGCCAAGTATCCTACACTAAACAAAGGCTCTGCTTTCATTTACCCCAACCTAATGTGTGTGCGAGAGTTTAAAGCAGCCAATAAATTATTAATAGCCCTGGCATTGATTGGAAAACTTTTCAAATATGTTGCCACTTTTCTACACGAATAATTTGAGAGCATTTTCCACACACACACTTACACACACACACTGCATTCACAAGGACATCGTCAAGAGAGGTGTGAGCGCAGGGCTCTGTTTATTTATTAAAGCTAAGTTTCAGGTGGTTTCCAGCTTATTTACTCGCAACTATGCACCACGCACTCCATCAGCTAAACCCATCCCGCACATTCCGCCCCACCCCCTTCTCCCACTCTGAGTGGTAAATATTTGCTTGTTTATTCTGTGGCAATTTATTTTTGCAATATTATTTGATAGCTAGCAAAATCGTTACACAGCAACTGCATTAGTTTTCCACAAATCGTTGCAAACACGCATATAAATATATATATATATATATATATATGTATATATATATATTTTTCAATTTAATTTGTTTGCTTTGGTTTTCAGTCGTGGTTTGCGTGTTTGCCACTGCCCGGCTGCAGTTTCCACAATAGATCTGCAACTGACTGGAACTGTGGCAATTAGAAGAAAAAAACACAGAGCTACCTGGAGGACAACATATTGCGTATACGCCGCATTGTGCCGCCTCGATAAGCTCCGACTCCAGCCTGGCTGTTAGACATATACTACATATTTGCCAGAACAGTTCTGGTTCTGGTTCTGGCCATAAACTTTGCGCTGTCAGAGCCTTGCGGACAGACCGAATGCGAGTGGCATTATAAATTTAATGCCATTTATTGGCGGCTCACTGAACGAGACACACAACAGAGTTAAGCACGATTAGACTGCCCCTCTCCATGGTTTCTCTCTCTCTCCTGTCTCCTGCCTCCACAAAGTTCCTCTAGCCACAAGTTTTTCGAAGTTCAAGATGGCGCCCACAATTGTTGTTGTTGTTGCTGCTGTTGTTGTGACTTTACAACAAATTGCATACAAAAATGGCTGCAATTTGCATTCGACTGCCAAACAAGGACAGCTGACAGGACTCGTGCCACCCATTTTGCCGTTTTGGCATGTGTCGCACATTCATCGCCTTTTGGCTTTTTCTTTCTTCCTTTTTATACCCTTCCAAAGGATATTTCGACTATGTCACGACGAAGACCAGGTCAAATGCCATATCCTGCGATCAGTATCTACAGCCACGGCGATATATCCTTGTTATATGTGAGCTAGTTTCTCATTTTGAAGCTGACTTGATGATGGTTGACTTATCTGTACTTTGGAAGAGTATTTAATTTGCGGCGGACTGCTCTACTTTTTTTTGTGTGTAAACACTTGGAGCATTTGCAGTATTGTCAGTCTTGAAGTCGAAACCCAAAGGGGCCGTAGACTTTGGCTGCCGGAAGAGGCCCGCGTCAGCTGCCTGTCAGCTGTCGTATGTCAAATGTGGTCTCCGTTTGCGTAACTCTTTTACGGCAATACGGCGACATTGTTTGGCTATGTCCTTGAGAGCTGCGGCAAACCAACCACCTACAGCCAGCCCAGCTCAGTCCAGGCTGTCGTCGCTTTGCCTGTTGTGGCATTTGGCTGCCCTCTCGTATTTGGCGTAGTTAATTATTAGCGCGTTTTAGTCCATTATCCGCTTCGAATCTGGCGCACTCCATTGAAATGCAATTAGCGCGCCATCGCGTCGTCCAGAGGGCCTCCATCACGCGGATGACGTATGACTATTAAATGAGGACACGTGTCCGCCTGCCCGCCCGTCCGCCCGTCCGCCAGTCCGCCTGTCTGTCATTCCGCCTCATGGCAACTGAGGCTGCAGAGCGCGATATATTCATACGAGCATGTAAGTACGACTAAAACAATTTCGCTGAACAACAACAACAACAACAACAACAACGACGACAACGTCAATTTGTCATGGCATAAAAAGTGTTTAATTGTATTACAACTACAAGAGTGGCCATTTTTTTGTTTAGCCATAGAGTACCGAGGTTTTTATTTAATTTAGCGACGCCGCACGAAATATTTTGATAGGCGCTGGCTATATAAGCTATAAAGTGTAGAGCGGCTATGCCAAGCTATTGGGTGGGTATGTACCAGGCAGACAAATACCCTGATTGAGAGTAACTACGTGTGCAAATACAGATAAAAGCCTTCTCAAATGTGGAACAGAATGAATGTCATTTCATAATTGTTTAATAATATTCTATTTGTTGCACATCTACCAATGGGTATATCATGGTCAGGCTCATTTCTCCCTATATAATACACATAAGTCTGTGTTTCAACTGAAGATTGGTTCCAGAAAAATCAGTGAAAAAAATACATTGACCGTATGCAAACATAGGCGATTGGTTCCTTATCTCTAAAACCTATTAAAACTTGTTAAAAAAAGAATTTTTTAAGCACAAATATAAATGTTTATTTTATTAAATAGTTATTAAAAAACATATATGCATATGCGTCTGATTGCATTTCTGCATTGCTCTGACAAGTAAATTTGCTTGCATCCACAAAAAGGGAATTCCCCTAAATTTTTGAAATCAACAACAAGTAAAAATTTAATTTGACAAAAGATTTTGAATCGTGCTAAATGGTTCAAAATTGGGTAAAACATTTAAAAACAAGTAAGAGATTCTAGTCGGGAGCTCCCGACTAGGGGATGCCCTGAACCCTCTTCTTCCAACATCAAATGCATATATATATTCTATTTTAGAAGCTATATGTCAAGTTTGGTGAATCTAGCTCTTATTATTTACCAAAATTGCGCAAAAAACAGGATATCGATGTCGATTTTTATCGATTGCTTGGAAACGGAGTAAGTTATCGATTATCGGAAACAAACTCGATCTGCGCGGGCACTAGGAGCACCTACATCTCAATTTCAAGTCTCTAGCTCTAATAGGATCTGAGATCCTTGCGTTCATTCATATGGACGGACGTGGCTAGATCGACTCGGCTATTGATGCTGCTCAAGAATATATCTACTTTATGGGGTCGGAGATGCTTCCTTCTGCCTGTTACATACATTTGGATTTTGCACAAAAACAATATACCTTTATACTCAATTTTTAATGGGTTCAGGGTATAAAAATTGTATTTTCAAACCGTGTTAAAAACCAAAACCATGTTAAAACAGAATTATGTTTATATATTGCTCACATTAACTAATGGGCATCTCATAGTCGAGCTTTATTCGCATTTCTTGTTCAGTTTTGTAGTACTTACATTGAAATTGTTTTTGCTGCTGCTGTTGCACATAAATCTTTGCACATGCCCCAACCGCCCAGCCGCTTTAACTACAGCCCACGCACACCCACAATCCTCGCCCACCCCCCTCCCCAGCCCATGTACCCATCATTTCACATGCACCTCACCGCCCCGTTGGTTAACAAAGCTTGACACTTATCAAACTCAGCCAGCGCTTATAACAGGGTTGCGGTTTGGAACGCAATAAAAAACGGAGTAGCTGGCAAATAAAAAAAGGACAGCAGCAAACAATTATTGTCAAACGCAGACACACACACACACACACACACACACTCACTTAAGCATCTATGTGTGCACATTCGCATGGCTGACAATTTTAGAGTTTCGCACTGACAGTCAGACAGACAGACAGCGAATCAGTCAGGCAAACCAAACCAAACCCCAGCTCGAGCTCGAACCCTCGACAGCTTTTACTATCCAATAATTTCTGTGAGCCGGTATTAGTTTTACGCTTATTATATTCTCAGTGTAGTTACAGTTGCCCCAGTCCTGGTCGTCATGCCCGTCAAATAGTTACACCGGATTAGGTCGTAGACAGAGAGGGAGAGAGCGAGAGAGAGAGAGGGAAATGGACCTGATATCATTAACTTATTGCATTTTCATTCCACACATTCCTTACCCCCATACCCCCATATTATCAGCCCCATCCGAAGGACCCTTGCCCATATTTATGCATAAGATCTGGCAAAGGCCGGAGTCGACTCCGACTCCCGCACAAAATGCTCATCTATCAAGGAGCAGCCGCTGACACATGCTGCGACGATTGCCTTTCCCTGTCCACAGGACGCACCAGGACACGTACCTGAATGTGGGGAAATATTATTTATGCACGTAACGAGTTTGTCATGTTATCCTTCTGCTTGAAGTAACTTTTAGCTGTTGCCTGGCGACTGGCTCTGACGGCGATGTTCTCGAGTTTATTGGCAAGTGTGTGGACGCACTCGTAAATAAGCAGCTAGCCAGTTAGTCGAGCAGTCAGACAATCAGTCAATCCGTCAATCAGTCAGTCAGTCATTCGGCCAACTGGCCTCCAAATACGTCCCAAACCGTGACGTCATTGGCATTTTTTCAGCTGCAGTCACATACGAGCTAATGATGACGTGCCGATTATGATGATGATGATGATGATAATTATGATGATGATAATGCGAAATCGACAGACTGTCTCACAAATCATTAGCATATCAAATTGACAGATGGCTACTTATAATTCACTCCCAACGCGCTCTCTTATACGCAGACACTTATACGCAGCAGCTGACAATTGCTGAATTGCGTTTGCCGTTTTCGAAATTCCCAGAGAGTCGGATGCAGCCAGTCTGATACTCTCTCTGTCCCTCTCTCTCTCTCTTTCTGTTCACAATGAACTGTAATAGCCACAGAAATTCGCCAGTTTGAAGGCAACTCTGATTCGGTGTTGACCGTGAAAATTGTTGAATAACAACAAAATTGAGAGCAACTAATGCACTCGGAAAAAAAACACGTTCTAAATTCTAGTATCCAGACGGATCATTTTTAAATAAAGTATGAATAATCCTCGATTTTAAAATCAACTACCGAAAAAAAGCAGAATTGAATTAAGTATAAAGTACTTAATAGGCGTAATACCACATTTACAGGTTAATGAAAACTTATTTTAGTGATTTCGGGCCTTGATATAAGAACTTCGGATTAGGCAACTTTTGCACTTGATTTAAGCACAACATTTCCGGGATTTGTTCTCTGCGTACTCCATTTCGACTCAATCATGTCCTACTCAACGAAAAAAATTCACACCTAACTAGGCCTAGAATTTTGGTAAAGCAGCGAATCTGCTTTGGGCCCGCTGTCGCCGCATAACCCTAATCAAAGCCAGCCAACCATAAAGTCCACTTTGGTGCCTCATCAAAATCACTTTATGCTAATGGCCGCATTTGAATAATTTCCAAGTATGCCCCGGCTCCCGCTTGGAACGAGACAACAAGACCAGAGCAAAGGAGAGCAAAACAAAACAAATATTTCATATGCCAACTTTGGCAATAATTCGCAGCCTTAAATAAATTCATATATGTCCATACACTGCATAATACATAAATTCTTAACGATGCTCGGTTAAAAAACTATTATTGACATTTTCATGCTAACTGAATTATTGTTAACGGACATGTGCAATCCTCTTCTGGCCAAGATGCTCTGCGATATGTTTGCCATATTTCACGTGCTTAACACTTGTCGGTTTGCTGGATTTACCTGGGCCACGCCCAGCCGCCCCAATTGCTGCCCGCCGCCGGCTCTCGTGCGACGGAAACTGTTGGTTATACGCTCAAGTTCCGGTAATTATTTGATATAGGCCAGCAGCGAGTGGGATCCACCTGCAGGGGTGGATGTGCGGCTGCCATCGGCCGTTTGTATTTCATATTTACGCCGTGGTTTTTTCCGTTTGGCAGTTCCAACTTTTTCATATGGTCACGTAATGCATTAAAACCTGTTAGCAGGACGCGGACCCAGGCGCAGGTGGCAGGTGCCAGGTGCCAGGTGACGGGTGGCAGGTGGCGGGTGGCTCCGTCTGTCATTCGTGCATTGATTCATTGATTCGAGAATATCTACTCAGCAGAGCTCGTGGGTTCATAAAATTTAATCTCCAGCTCAATTAGTGGCTGCCCCTCGAGTGGAAAGGACCACTCCTGCTCCTGGCGCAGGACTCGCTGCTAGGTAGCAATTAGAAATGATTTATGCCAAGCCATCAAGTACGCCCCGCGTGAAGCGTCTAGCTCAGTTCAGACGCTGTCAATTGCAGTCAACGTATTTTTATGAGCATCAACTTGCCGCTGCCACGCCCACTTGCAGCTCCTTTTGGCGCCCGCAATGAAGTCATCACCAAATCTGCGGCCTGTAGTCATCATAAAAAGCGGCGTCTGTGCGCGTTTTTATGGCTTTTAATTTGATATACGCATTTACATAAACAGCTCATTTACTTAATACAAGAGTGGACAAATCACAAACCGGAACTGCCTGCTACTTGCCAGCTCGACACTGCTCAACACGGTTTGGTCTACGACCTGCTCAGCACTCGAATTGCCAGCAGGACACAAGCCTGGACAGCTCATTTGTTCAAGCCAAACAAGGTTTGACTAGTTATTGGGGGCACAGAAAAAGTTAAGTTGATTAATATTCAAGAGTTTCGTGGTGCCAAATTTGATCTTTTTGATATCTCTCTCAGGACACAGCCGAAATACTTAAGATTTAGAAAAGTCGAGTCAAGTTAACTGACAAAAGATCCTCTTAGCGTACTTTTCGGGACGATATTTTGTAGACCTCAGCGACTCTATGAGCCATAGACTCTTTTTATACCCTGAACCCATTAAAAATGGGTATTAGGGTATATTGTATTTGTGCAAAATCCAAATATATGTAACAGGCAGAAGGAAGCATCTCCGACCCCATAAAGTATATATATTCTTGATCAGCATCAATAGCCGAGTCGATCTAGCCACGTCCGTCCATATGAATGAACGCAAGGATCTCAGAACCTATAAGAGCTAGAGACTTGAAATTTAGATGTAGGTGCTCCTAGTGCCCGCGCAGACCAAGTTTGTTTCCGATAATCGATAACTTACTCCGTTTCCAAGCAATCGATAAAAATCGATATCGATATCCTGTTATTTGTGCAATTTTGATAAATAATAAGAGCTAGAGTCACCAAACTTGACATATAGCTTCTCAAATAGAATGTATATACGCATTTGATGTTGGAAGAAGAGGGTTCAGGGTATCCCCTAGTCGGGAGCTCCCGACTAGAACCTCTTACTTGTATTTTATTTGTAATCTAGGACAATGAACAAATTACTTTGCTAGTAAGGATATAATAAGGCTTATTTGATATATATATTTGATTTATTTGATTATATATATATATAAACATTATATACATTATAGATTGTGTATTTAACCTAATTTATGTGTGATTCAGCACGTGTAATCTCTTAAAGCGTCATGTGTCTATACTATTGTCTAAGAGAGTCAGAGCCAAGTTATTTTTTTGATGACTTGCACAATCCAACCCCATTTAATATACCTCGAATCACACCAGCTTATTTCACTTCTGACCCAGGGCATACCAAGGAGCACCTGTGATAGGTTGCTTGCCACAGATTTCAATATACTTTTTTTTTGAATACACAATTTTATATATAGACTATCAGACTATTTGACTCCCAATCGATATACTGAAAGCTGATTTTAGCTGCGCACACACACAAATCTACAAATCTACGTTGAGCTGGCAAATATTAATTGCTCAGGTGAAACACATAGCCACATACCCACACACGCACACACCTGTTCAGCTAACTGGCGCAACAGGAATCCATTTGCACTGATTGCCTTGCGGGACGGGGGGGCGGGTGGTCGACACTAATGCGACACGTCGCCCTCGCACGCCCCGCAAAACCGCACCGAACTTGGCTTACTGGCAAAATTCCAGCTAATTACCGCATATTTAAACGATCTGAACTGAGCTCTGCATATTCTTTAACAAACCTCTCGACATGATTTCTGACGGCAATCGCAATTGCATCATCGGCACTAGTCAAGTGGCAAGTGGCAAGTGGCATGTGGCAAGTGCTGCTGCTGCCACACAACTAACTGAATATGCAATGAGACAGAAGCCATACCCCAATCCCCAAGCCCCAAACCCAAAGGCAAATTCAAATGCAAAGGCAGCGGCAAGTGTGAGTCTAGCCTTTGCTCTCTTGAGTGCAGTTTTGAGTTCTAGTTGTTGCCCGTGTGTCTGGTTATCATTGGTAAATACTAAATTGCCTACAAATATGAAGCAATTATCAAACATAAATGGAAAAAAAATTATTAATTACATGTGTGCCATAGTGTGTGTGTGCTTTTGATTGTTGTTGTTATTGCTGTCTTTATTGCAGCATGTAGCGTGTGGTAATTGCCATCATTGTGTGCAATTGATTGCATCTGGCCGAGGGGCGCCAATATAAACAAACCAATTAAGGGCCAAGTGCACAGACCCAATCACGACAACAACAACAACAACAACAACAACAACAACAACAATAAGAACAACAACATGTCTGTGTCGAGTGCCAAAAGGGGGCCTGAACTTAGGCCAAAGTGGGCCCCATTGGGCGCCAGTGGGGGGTCAGCGCCTACGTCAGCGGCCAGCGTCAACGCAGGTCACACACAAATGGCAGGCAATGAAAATCAGAGCAAATGGAGCCAATTGTTTTATGAACTTATTGCACGCTCCTTTATCATGCTGGCCAGAGAATATTGTGTAGTTTCTCTCGAGCAGAGCTCAGCGCGGACAAGAGCCAGACGGCACAAAACCAACTGAGAGAAATGCTTATGCTGCAAGAAATGGCAAATACTAGAGTCCATATATATCCAAATAAAACATATGCGAGTGTATGTGTGTGTGTGTGTGGGTGTTGCTGTTGGTTGAAGCGTAAAATGTATTGCAAACAAATTGTCAAGTATTTTTGTGGCTTACATCTTGGTTGGAGCTTCGTCGTCTTCAGTGCTCCACCCCGAGCACCCTGTCAAGGTCCACTCAGTCGCGCCACGGGGCGACTCGACCAGACATTTGGCTGGCTTTGGCACAGCTGGGCACTGCCCCTCCCCCCCCCCCCCCCCCCTCCCCCTACCACTCTGCCACACTGCCACAAATGGATGTCGCGCGCCAGCCAAATGCCAGTGCTTGCTGACTTTTGCCATGTGCCGCGTGCGTGGTACAGTCGGAGAAATACGCCGATCTAAATTCTGGTTTATTAAATTGGTTCAAAAAACAATAATTGTTCCGAAAGTTGTTTATTTTCATACCCTTATAATTTTGTCGTCAAATGTGAATTGCATGGAAAGAGACCATAAGATATATATTCTTGATCAGTATCAACAGCCAAGTCAATATAGCTCTGTCCGTCTGCCTGTCTTTCTGTTGCAGGCAACATATGTATTCCTACATATGTAGGAACCGGCTATATCGGACCACTATATCATATAGCTGCCATAGAATCAATCGATCGAATAGTAGGTTCTTGGTTGAACAACTTTTTGCTTATCAAGATATCTTGACAAAACTCGGCACTTATTAGTTTTACTATGCTCCTTATATATATGAAAAATCCTATCAGCATCTGACCAACATATCTTATAGCCATAGGAACGATCGGTCGAAAATTCAGATATCTTCCCCATACTCGGCGTTAACTATTTTCCCTGTCTTAGATGCACGCACTATGAAAAGGTTGGGTCTGCAAGGGTATTAAATCTTCGACGTGCCGAAGTTAGCCCTTTTTTCTCGCTATTTATGTAAAAACTCTGCAAATCTTTGTTTTACGATATTTTTTATATAAATATAGAAACTCGGCATATGATACATTTTTTTTCTGGCTTTTTGCTCAGTGTATGTCCCTGTCGGGGTGGCTTGTGCAGCGCAAGAAATCGCACGACAAATTATGAGCAGTCGCTGACCCGCTGTGGGTTTTCCGAGTCGAACGCGAGTTGCTTAAAAAGTGCAAGTGGAATTTGTTGATGCCACGTTGGCAGTTGGGCATCGGCTGGTGGATTGCAACATAATTGAATTATTTATTTTAATTAATGCAAGCAAATGGCAAACTTGGGCTAACGCTTTGCTGCATTACGCATACGCAAGGTGTGCCTTGTCAAGTTATCTCACAACAAAAAGTTCTTTGCTTAATTATTTGTGTGTGTGCGAGTGTTCGAGTATGTGTGTTGGTGTGTGCACGCGTCTAATCAAACTTTAAATAGAATTTTGTGCTAGCAACAGCAAAACAACTTTCCGCTGCAACCTGCCCCTCTGCCAGCCATCCCGCCCGCCAACCATCACGTACATATCAGAAATGTTTTACAAAGTGAAAATGCATGAAACGTGTGCTTCCAGAGTTCGTACGGTTAACTTGCCTTCTTCTTCTGCTCTTCCTTTTGTTGTAATTCCTGTTGCTGCTGCTGCTGCTGTTGTTGTTGTTTGTTTGTTTTCCACAAAAGAGCATTTTGTATCTGGGGCTGCTCTGAGGTGCCGCCTGCCACATTGCGCAAAGTTTTTGCCAAAATGTTTTCGCTACAGTTGTGAGTTGCACAAGTCGAAGTCGCAGTCGCAGTCGCTGTCGCCGTGGCAGAGTTGGGGAACTGCAACAACTGCAAAATAGCGACACATTTCAGGCATTCGCAACACTTTTGCCCACAATTGTTTGCCAAAGTAGCAGCAGCAAAAGCAGCAAAGGCAGCTGCAGCAGCACGCTTTTACTTTCGCGCTGCCGCAAGTTCTGCGAATCGAGGCAACTCCTGACTGCCACACATAAGCTCTAGCCGCTTGCAGCTTGCCGCTTGCCGCTTGCCACATGGTTGATGGTGTTGAAAAGCGGCTCATAAACAGTAAGCTGCTTAGAAAATGCAGCACGCGCCAACACATCGACAACTGTCTGCCGATCTGCCGGTCTGCCGGCTGGAGCATGGCATGCCATACTTTACGCTTTATTTCAATTTATAAGTAAACCCTTTTTAACACCAAATCCCTTAAGTCGCCCCCGGCTACCCACCGAAAGCAGCGCCAGCGCAGCAAGGACAACCCAGCCTGATGCAGCAATATTTATTTTAAAGCAAATAAGTTCATAAATATGTGCCAGCGTCTGTTGAGGCAGCAGCAGCTGTGGGCCATGTGGCAGACGGTGACGATTAGGCTTGGAAAGGGGTAGTTGGGGGAGTTTGGGGCAGGCAGCAGGACTCGCCTCCTGCAAAGCGCTCGAAGCGTGCTCCTGCTGTGTAAGTGAGTGTGTGTGTGTGTGTTGATATTTCAGACAGCTTCATGATTCTGCTAATTGCCAGTGGTTGGTAAGCCGCGCATGCCTCCGCATTTGTGTGGTCTAATGGGAGATAGTAGAGGGAGGGCGGATGGGAAGAGGTTAGAGGGTGGCACACAGAGGTGCTGTTGCGTGGCTTTGTCACATTGTGCATTGCACAATCTATTGAGTAGTTGCTGCAGCAACATTTTAAAGCGCCTGACAAGCCGCCAGCGGGAATTGAAGCTGAGTCTGGCTGAGTCTGGAAGCCAGGAGATAACCATAAATCATTCCATTCATATAATTTGCCTGGTGCTTAGAAGGCGACGCTGTGTGCCAATAAAGTAATTTGTATAAACAATATAATTCATTGCCGACTCTCATTTATCAAAGCAAAAGAAATGGAGACACCGAGACACGGAGACATGGATACACGGAGCGAACCCTTCTGCTGCTGCTGCTGGAATAATCAGGCGCATCTCTTATTTATGCCATCGATGATGACAACGATGACGCCGCTGACAATGATGACGACGATGATGATGATAATGATGATGACGACTGACAACTGTCAACTGTCAGCAACAACAACAACAACAACAACGACAACAACAAGAATGGGAACTGCACACAGAGCTCAAGATACAAGATACAAAATACGAGACAAACAATTGTGTCGCAACGGGCGCTGAAAAATTGTTAAGCATTTGTTTTGACAGCGCGTTTTGACAATACAAAGCAGACAAATAACACGACGCATCGGTGTAAAAGCAGCCAAACTCACGGATCCTTAGCACAGCCAACGGGCTGCTGAAAAGACGCTTCCCAGTTGAAGATGTTAAATTAATTGTGTCCTGTGACGCGTGCCAGGCCCCAACGAATGTAGAAAAGCAGAGAAGCACACACACGCATATATACCTATTATAAATATACTAAGTTGCGGGTGCCCCACGCTACGTAGACTTCATTTGCCACCTTATCAGTCGAGGCCAGGGCAAGAGTAGGAACACGAGATTGACTGACTAGCAGATACCTAGTGCTTAACCTCCAGCTTGCAATATGTCTTTAATATTACACTTTTGATGAGGCAAAGGAAGAGGTATACGAAGGATGTACTACAGTTGGTCTGTATAGACCAAATCAGAATATATTCTTTAATACGATACATGCTCCCAATCGTTTTCGATATTTATCGTTTTCGGGCACTCGAAAGAAAGTTCATTCTGTGGCCTGCTGATGTTGAACAGGAATATATATACGACTAGCAGGTATACCCCGGCCTTGCCCGTGGTACGTATAAAAGAAATTCTCTCAAAGATCTTTGAAAATTAGCTCAAAACCGATCGGACGTTGATGCGGGCGAAATTTCCCAGATCTCTTAAGCACGTATTTATTAAGATGCTATGAAGAGCTTTAAAAATAAGTTTGAAGTAAATCAGACTAAACCAGAAACCAGGAATAATGTTGACAGATGTAGATGCCAAATTGATCGAGAACCCAAACCACGAACAAAGAGCCAAGCCTCGCGAAAACCGGGTGAGATTTGACCGCGTTATGGGAGTTAAAAATTTTGAAACTATGTTTATCTAGGATATTTGAGGGTGCAATTTACAAATGAATTTTGGCCAAATATAATATTGCCAGTCATTTATTATGACTGCGTATGAGAGTCTATTATGTTAGTAAGGGCAAGTGCCGTCCTTTTTGAGCTCGGACAGACTAATACTATTAATTTATATTTGGTGTAATATAATATTTGAATATAGAATATATAGATAGCGGTGTACAGAAAATGGACATGTGTTGTTTTAAGCAAGTAGTAGCCTGTACTAGCAGTCGTATACACATGTGCATATACATGATGGTCGATTATCTCTGCATACATATGTTTGGGTGTGTTTTTACAATCGATGTCTAATTATGCTTGCATGTGATTTCTTATGTGTTATCTAACTTTGAATATCGATCACTATTGTTCAAAAACTTTGATTTAACTCCTTGATTTATTTCATTTGTTTGAATGCCAATCATTGGTAGGAAGCCATACGAGCTTAGAATGGTATAACACTCCTGAATCGGAAATTATTTACTTAAGATAATCAAAAAGAAAATACTCGAAAAAGTATCCGAACGGAATTTTGTCGTCTTTTAAGCGGCAGAGTTATGTCGCTTTAAAATGATATAATCTCTCGCGTTTTTTTAAGAAATCAACATCTTGCGTGCGTTGCCGAAGGCTTTCGCGAAATCTAAAATATATGTCTTTCCAAAATCAGACACATCACAGTATTTTTCAGCCAAATCTGTCACATCAATGGACAACATATAATCAGCAAATGATTGCCATTCATGGTACCTAGTTGACATATATATCCTTGGTAATTTCATATCTTGAATGTAGTCCTAGCGAAACTAAAGAGCCGAGTAAATATGTACGATTGTCTTTTACAGCCACGACCAGCAACATTCCCGCTCTTGAATGGATTCCAGTTGACTAGCATATCTTTGGTTATACCAGATCTGATCCCTGCAAAATGTGCATTGAAATTGTCCAAAAGCATGTATGAATTTGATTTCAGGAACCCTTTTAAATTAAATTGCAGCTGCAGCTGTTGCTCAACTGCCTCCTTACAGCACTCAATTTACATAAACTGCTACTTGGCAGTACTCATTTGAAATGAGTTACATTTTTGCCCCTTAAGGCTATGCAATGAAAATATTTATTCGAATAACTTATTGGCCTTCTGGTTATTTCTGTTCCCCTGGTATTTGACTGAAATTTTGGTACAAATGTGGGACCCAGCCGGCGAGGAAGGCGCCCCGCCCCGTTCGGATATGCAATGGAAATTCTTACACCCGCAAAAATATTTTGTGTCGACCTTCTGGGCATTTCTCTTCGCCTGGTATTTTGGCAGCTTTTAAAAAAAAAAATGTCGGCAGCCAATTCGGCAATTCATTCCATCTTTGAATTTTCATTTTTAACCACATCGTTCTTAGAAATAACACAACAGAAGTTTCATTTAAATAATTGATTTAATTATGTTGAAATTATAAAATTTTTGTTTTTATGTTATTTTCTATTATTATTTATTATTTTCTTAATTATTGCTCATTAAAGTTATTTAATTTTTTTATTTGAACTTAAAATGTGTATATCTGGCTTAATTAAAATCCTGGAAAAATTTGCTCTGTCACTCGTGGAGGTCCTTGGAATTCATTGTAGTCCTTAATTTTTTAGTCTGAAATGATAAAAACACATTTAAATTAAGCAAGGCAAAAAATACATAAATGCAGTTTGTGTAAAGAAAATAGGCCATAACTCGATCTTTCGGATTTTCAAAGGACATGGTGCGTCAGGATCGTATATAGAATCCATTAATATATAGATATGGTGGAGTTATGGCATATTTTCTACAAATAAAATCGTCCATGCAACTTTTTGTCTGAAGGACATTTGTCCTTTGGGTTGTAAATTCTTAAATGGAAGGACGACGACTATCTGTTGGCCAAGGGACATCCCGAAAGTCCTCCAAATGCCAAAGTTAGCTTGGAATAGTTCGATTTTAGCCAATTTGGTGACAACCCCAAAAAAAAATGTTGATGATATTTTTGGTCGAATCCTTGAAATCCTTGAATGCCAATCGATCCGTCTTCTGAAAGGAGCCTTAAGGATTTGGCCGATTTATTGCTATTTAAAAATGTCCTTTTAAGAAAATGGTCTATATCTCGAAAACGACAAGAACGATTTTATTGTCCTTTGTCCAGTTTATGGTCCTTGCTTTAACACAGGATTCAGAAGGATCCGCAAGGAAACGGCCTAGTTATGGCTTTGTTAATTTAAGAAATGATTGTACTAATATCTCGCCTGAAATGGCCTATTTATGGCCGATTTGGTTATTAATGTCCATTTATGGTTATAATAGCCATATCTGGAAAACCGCGAGGACAACATTGATAGCCTTTGCACAGTTGGTATTCCTGGTCCTTACAAATTATTTTTTACAGGACTCTTCAGTATCCAAAAGATATAACCGAGCTTTTGCCTACCTTTATGTGACTTACCTTGCTGTGAAAAACAAACAGCAATCTGGAGGGCATGGCAGCAGCAGGATACCCAACGTAGTCCATAGCCCGTGCCCTCATCTACACCGGAAGCTGCCAATTCCATCGGGCCCCTGATTATAGCAGACGGGAGGGAAACAGCAAACAGTCTGCTTCAGGCTGCACAATAGATTTTAAAGGCATCTGCCCTGCTGCTCTCCATGCACTTGCGTTTCGTAATGCGCAAACTTTCTCTATATCCAGAGAGCTTCTAGAACTGCAAAAATATCCAAAATAAAACAATCAAATTAACCAATTACTCCGAGTTCTATAATGTCAATCGATGGTCCTGAATCTTGCGAATTTAATAAGGTGTGTTCCTCTCAGATCTTCAAGGATTTGACCCAGTTATGGCAAAAAAAAGAGCTATATATGAACCAAAAATAGTAAATTGAACTAAACAATGTAATCCAGCCCATGTAGGCGATGTTATAGGACTTAACCATTATAGGTACTGTTTTGACATGATTTTTGACCAAGAATAACGTTGCCAGCCAAATTGATCAAGAGTCCATACATGAACAAAAAGCCAAACTTCGTGAAAGTCGGGTGAGATGTGAACGAGTAATGGAGGTGTGAAATTTTGATCTATGTCTATTAAGTATATTCGAAGTTACCATTTTAACATGCATTTTGACCAAGAATAATGTTGCCAGATTTACATGCCAAATTGATCTAGGGGCTAAACCATGCACATAGAGCCAAACTTTTCGAAAATTGATTGAGTTTTGACCGAGTGACCGGGGTGGGATATTTGGACCTACATATGTACTATATACATATAGGATAGTTAAGGGAACCATTTTCACATGAGCTTTGACAAAGAATAAAGCGAACAAAGAGCAAAGCCTTGTTAAAATCGGAAGACCGAGATATGGGGGTGGGAAATTTGGACCCTGGTCTATATAGGATAATTCCGGGTATGCCCCGGCCTTGCCCGTGGTACGTTTAAAAAAAATCATCTCAAAGATCTTTGAAAATGAGTTTGAAACCGATCGGACGGTAAACTTTTAACAGAGGAAGTTTTGATTTGGCGAAAAATATGACAAACGTCTCAAATGATTTTTCATCAATGAATTTGAACGCGAAACGTCACCCACAAATTCTTTGACCCCCATTTTTACCATCCATCCCTCGGATTTTTCGAAAAGTGTGAAACACCCCTCAAATGAATTTGAACAAATATCCTTACAAATTAGTTTGAGGCCGATCGGATGGTAAACAGAAAAGTTTCATACACACGTTTTTCGCGATTTATGTCATGTCAGTCATGTCACAAAATTTATTTATTTGTCTGGATGGATTTTCTTTCTTTCAATGAGTTCTTGAGTCGGAAGTTTCTTCATGTCCGCTCTGCCCAACAACACAAATCAGACTATCGATAATTCCTTATTACTAGTAACCAACATGTGGCTTATACTTCTTTCTTATATACTCACCATCTGTCATTTGACAGTTGGTCAGTAAGTGAGGACAAACAGTTTTATGTATAGAGATATGGGGTCGCAAATGATTTCTTCTGCTTGTAGCACACTCTTACACATTATTATACCCCTTTGCACATTTTCAATTGATGCAGGGCATAACAAAGCATCAACTAGCAAGCACTGTGTGCACTGTGTGTGCGCGCGTCTCACGTCTTGTTTGCACAAATTTCAATTTGTATATTACCTCATATCATATGAGTATTGAGCGCATTTCTTATGCACTTGCAGGCAGCATACACTTGCATTCCCGTTGCAGTGTGGGTGTGCGGGTGTGTGTGTAGTAGAGGGTGTGAGCGTGCGTGCAGACAATGAAATTTATGGAAACGCCAGTCGGAATAGCAATAACCTCACCATTGGTAGGGCACCGAACAGAATATGCTACAAATTTGCTTTATTTAACATGCAAAAAAGTTGTAAAGTTTTTTTACGCTCGACGCAAGCTTTTTGCCGAGCTCGAAGTGCTGTGCGGCAGCAGCAGCGAATTGTCCGTGCACCGTGTGGCAGGGTATGCCATATTCGGATTGACGTGCTCAGCATTTTGTTGCTATTTCAGCTGCATTGCATTGTCAGACAAAGTATGTAATGTTCTTTCATGTGATTTCATTTCTGCTGGCAAGCAACCGCCCCAGCGCCCAAGCGCCCGACCCATCAAAATATCGCGAACGCGCAAAGTTTGAGAACTTTCTTGCACCGCTGCAGTCTTTACCACGTATGAATAAGTTGACGTGATGCGCTGCTTTCTGCTTCCTCTTCAGTACTCGGCGAAAAAAACAAAAAAATGTTTGCTTAATTCAAGTAAAAATGTTATCAAATCCAGTTCGAGGAAGGAAATACTCGTTCGAGATCTTTTCTAATTGCAGAATATTTCAGACCGTAAACTAATTTGAACTTAAAGCACAAAACAGCATGAGTTCTATGATAGTCTCCCGAGCAAAAACTTTTTTCGAGTGTACAGACCTTTACTCACACCCTAATAGCATCAGTCTGTGGTTCTACCACCTTTGCCAGGCTGGGAAAGTCAAATGCTTTAAGGCACGACCTCTGGCTTAAATTGTTTTCGGCCAAACAAGATGCACGAGCTGCCTTCGCCGGCATTGACCAAAAGCAATTTGTTGTACAATTTGTTGCAAGTTCTGGCGCGCATGTTGCAGTGAAAGGCGAAAAGCGAAAAGCGAAAGCAAACGATGCAGCCAACGGTCAGTGTGAGTGCGCGTGGGTCCTGCATCCTGCGTCGTCGTGTCGTCCGTGGCAATGCTGACAGACAACGGCGGGGACAATGTGTCCTTATTATTATCGTAATTATCTGTGGAGCGTGCTGCAAGCGTGAAGCAAATGTAAATATAATAAAAATAAAAGCAGTTAAATGAACAAATTGAGTTGAGTCCGGGCCAACGGTGACGCGTCGCCAGCAGCCGTCAACTTGCCAACGGGTCGAAAACATGGCATGGCGTGACATTGTTGTTGTCTTTATAAACCTCTTTATACCTTTTATTTTTAATTGCGTTTTTATTCCATTTAATTCCTGCTTGCTTCTTTTTTTTTTGCAATTCGTGTGCGCACTGACCGAACAGTCGACAGTCAAAGACGTAACATGAACGCACCTTGTGCACCACGTGACGTATGCGTAATATGTGCATGCACTCTGACGTGTGTGCTTGACTGTGTTTGTGTGTGTGCATGTGTTTGTGTATGTTTGTGCGGCTATGATAGCTGCTCCCAGATCAGCTATTGTTGCTACAGAAAAGCTGCCACGTTTTGAGCAATGCTCACCTGATGCACTTGCAAGCGCAGTTGCTGGAGCAATGAGGGCATTGCCCCACCTGGCACGCGGCATGCGACATGCGGCATGCGGCATGCCTTCAACGGGATATAAATACTTCATATGTTTGCCAACGGCTTTGGCTATTTATGGTCAGCTTTGTGGCAATACCACAAAATTTAATTAGAGAACGCACTGGGCTATCAACTGGACGCCAGTCTATGCCACATTCAGCATTTCAACGGTGGGTCTCTCGGCTGGCTTAACTCACACACACGCACAACTGGCTGTTGTTGTTGTTGTGGGTGTTGATGCCTCATTTTATTTGCAGCATTTATCAGTAGAAACCGCAAAAGCCAGAGAGAGAAAGGGAGCACAGCTAACAGGTGCCGCAGAAAATTTTATGAATCATTTATAACTCAATAATCCTGTTGAGTTGATTTTAACCAATAATTGATTATTGTTTCCGTCGCTTAATGTTCTTGTTTTTGTTGCAGTTGTTGTTGCTATTGTCGTTGTAAAACGCAGCCATAAATTTATAAATTCATTTCAAACCGAATTTGTGTGCGCGTTTTTCTTTTTTTGCGAAGCCCTTAAAAAGTTGCCAACCCGTATTTCGTGGAAAATTTAATATCAAATTTAACAGATAAATCCACAGCATAAAACAGCTGCTGCTGCTGCTGAGATCCCAGCCCAAAGCTCGAGCCCTTATCCGCATATAAACTAGTCGGAACTCAAACTTAAATTTATGCAAATTTGTGGCTGCTTTTTCTGCAGCTAGGCCTGGCCTGTGCACAGTTCCATGAATATTAATGAGGCAACACATGGAAATTAGAAGCAGCTAGTGGGTGTATATATGGGTGTGTGTGTGTGTGTGTGTGTGTGACAAGTCAAACAATTGCTGGCAAATTATGTATTTCAACATGATTTCGAAAATCAAAATGCGAGCTTAGTTTTTGTGCAGCTGCAGAAGGCAGAAGCCAGCCAACAATAATAAGACAGAAGCCGAAAGGTGTTGGACCAATGAATATATGAGCAATGCGTGTGTGTAAGTGTGCATGTGTGTGTTTGAGTACTATGCATATAGTATATACCAATGGTATTTATGGCCCGACCGGGAGGCAATTTGTGGCTTGCATAAATTTTAAGCAGTTGAAATTAATGACGCGCCTGAAAGTAGGCAACCGACATACACAACCAAACACGTACACACACACACACACACGCTAGATATACAATTAACAAAAATCAAAAGCAACAACAACATCGTCAACAACACTTAATGTGCCACAGAGAGAAATTTAATGAAAATTACTGCCCCTCCAAAAACAAAACTCGCCAAGAGAATACAAGGAGAAACGGGAAGGTTAAAATGAAAGTATGTTAGTGTGGGTGTTGGTCTGTGTGTGTGTGTGTGTGTTTTCTCATTTGTTGTAACACACATTATAAAGTTTTACCGACACTTAAACATCACTTACATACACAAACATAAACACACACACACGCACACGCACTCGCACATTCACCATGCAGATAAAGCTGCAACAGATTCATCTGGCATAGCACAGAGCACGCAGCTGGTATGCTAGATTGCATCTCGCCAAAGAGTAAAAACAAAACAACAAAAGTGGGCCCAGATTGTCAGAATGACTCCTGCATAAAGGATATGCAGATAGGAATATGCGGGTGTCGAGACGAGGTCAGACATCATCAGCCGAAGCAAAGGCAACATCATGACCTGCCACAATTTTGTGCACAGTTTCGGCAGGTTGTATTTAAAGGGGAAGCTGCGGGGACTCTAAGCGAACAGCATGGATCACAGAAATATTTCCATATTAATAAAATGGAAGAGAGAATTTCCCACGGACAAGCACTTGCTGCCACTAAACCAAAGTACACAGTAAGAAATTTAGTTGAACAAATCAAATAAAAAGGGCTTGAGGAACGAACTTAACTTTCTTCTGATGCAGCTTGGTAAAATATTAATATTATAAACAGATCATTTTGTTTTTTTTTTTCTTTAAAGCACTTGGAGTTTATTTTAATCAATTTAATTTTTTTCCTACTCATTGATTGGTTACAGTGTAGCCACACACATACTCGCTTTAATATCAATAGTTTAACTTATCCGAAGCTTAAATTTAATTTTCTTCTTACTCATTGATTGGTTACAGTGTAGCCACACACATACTCGCTTTAATATCAATAGTTTAACTTATCCGAAGCTTAAATTTTGTGCGACAGTTGACTCGATAGTTGACCCGACAGCTGGGCCAGAGACAGAGGCCACATATACATATAGGCTCCAAACTTACATGTGTCCCAACAATACAAAAGTCAGCTCTAAAATGGTCTTGCTGGACTGTTTGGCACTGCCAAGTTGGGATTAGCTGAATAGAAAGCCCCCGACAAAGGGCTGAAAACATGCAATCTTTTATTTAATGAGTGCGAGTCAACAGCTCAGCTCCACTTCAAATTGACACTTTGGCCACAGTCGTCGCTGCCAATGACTGCCTTATTGGGGACAGACGGAGACGGAGACGGGGATGGAGACGGTGACGGAGCCCAGCCAGCCATGCAAAAGTCGCCTGGTCACAGACACCCAAGCACATGCACACGAATGAGTTATTAAGCCATGTTTGCGCTTGTCTCTGGTGTGGCACACATTCATTGAGAAATATTTGCAGTCAGCCTGGCTTTCAAGCTGTCTTTGAGGCGTGATTTGGAAACTTTTCAAATATGTTGGCCATTGCCACATTTTGTTCCATGTGTGTGAGTGCGTGCGTGTGTGTGTGTGTGTGTTTGTGTGAGTATACACTAAGAAAAATTCTATTCTTGTCTGAGCTGTTTGGCTCTTTAATTCGCATGCTGAAAATTTCCTACTGTTTAGTTCAAAAACACTCCATCTAAGAACTTTCATGCTTAAAGACTTGAACATTTTGTAAAAAGTACAGTCTTTCAGCTTATATTTTAGCAACTTCAAAGTACCTGGTTGTTTCTTGACGTGTAGTTAAGCCATCAAGCAATCTTGACCAGCCTGGTCCTCGCCTGTGATCTTTGGCTAGACGCTCGCATTCATTTGATTGGAAAACGCGCTGAAGCAGAAACGGCATCAGGCTATACAAGTCCAGGCACAGCAGCAGCAAAAGCAGCAGCAGCTACGTATGTCCTTGTGATTTATATTCAGTCACTCCCATCGCCACTGCCACCGCCCCCGACTCTTTCAATCATCATTGTCAAACCCCTCTGGTTGTCGCTTTGCCAACCTTTTGCTGCAAATGTGCATAGAGTTTAACTTGGCCAGGTTTACATGCTTGCTCTTGCTTTGCTGGCTGCTCTCCATTAGCAGCAGCAGATACCCAAAGCAGGCCTCAGGCGGGGCGAAGTGCAGGTGTAAGTGTGCCGAAGCAGAGTCTAGCTACGGCCATGGCTCCCCGCAAATTAGTTTTCAATGGCAACTGCTTCACTTTTGGCTCTCAGTTTTTGGCTGCCAGGATTCCGACCACTATTTGGTTGGTGTGGTCGCCTGGCGAACCGGAATCATTGGAAACATAAATAAATATGCCTTAAACTGCCATATCGAGGCTGGTCAATGGCCAGCAATGGCCGTGCCACCCAATCCGGCCTGACAAGTATAATAATTTATACATTTATTTCATTTGCTTTGCGTTTTATTTATTTTTGTATTTACTGCGACTGCCTGCAGCTGCGCAAAAAAAACGAAATAACAAAGCAAAACCACAGCAAATATGCGCAAATATTTAATGTTTTTTTATAAAGAAATACACATATATATATATTCACTTTAATTGATTCCTTTAAGGCTCAGACGTTAGCAAAACATCTCAGCCTCATCAGCCTCAAGGTTGCCGACATCCGAATATATATACCCTATAGCTATGGCCTGTTCCTGACCCGGGTCAATGATTCAGCTGCTGGTCAGTGCGCCCAGCGCTCTTTCCCCCAGCCAACGCCTGCCGCAATCCACAAATTTTGTTTACGTTTTGCTGGACGCGGCGCGCACATAATTTATTTTGCCCGAGATGTCCTTGTTCGTGCTATGTCTTTGTGTGTGTGTGTGCCTCATTGCTGCCTGTCAGCGCCTCTGAGATAAGCTGACTGCGAGAAATATGCGAGCAACTCCGCTCCTGTCACTCCCACCCCCAGCTGCAGCCTCACGAATGTGCGAATAATGAGCCAGCGGAGCAGGAAATGGAAGGCGTAGCGAATGCGAACAAAATATGGCAAGCGCTTCGAAGAGCATCAACCAGCAGCAAGGAGACATAGATAAAACCAGCAGTTATCAATGCTACCCAATATAAGATACCCTTCTTATCTTGGGCAACTTCCCAATAATAATGTCAATGCAGAAAGAAATTATCGGTATCTCGTATGACAGCAGTATGAATATATAGTGCTTGGATCTTTAGGGAAACACAACAGTTTTCCATGCAAAACCTTTATTTTCCTAATACTTATATTGCAATTGTCCGAAATATACAGATCTATACCTAGCACCATCAAGTAAGCTTCATAATTGAGAGACTATATTGAAATCGTGGAACCTAAGATGTCTTCTACTTTGCGTTACACTTGCAATGACAAATTGGCAGTACCCTTTACGAAGGGTATATTGATGGTGGTCTTTAATTGGTCACGGCGGCAACAAACAACCGACTAACCGAACAACCCACAACAATCCAACAGCAACCCACCGGGCACCGCTGAAACTGTGGCCAGTCTCTGTTCCTGCTGCTCGCTAGCGAGGTTAATATGTGCGACTGATTTATGTTGGCAGCAGCAGCAGTAACATCAGCATCAGCATCAGTAGCAGTAGCAGCAGTAGCAGTAGCAGTAGCAGTAAGACTAGCAGCAGACGCAGACTGGCATTGCGATTGGGCTTGGTATTCGGACGTGGCGGCTATGGCCATGTTTAGAGCTGGCGCCAGGCGCCAAACGCACGCAGCACATCCTTCATCCTTCATCATGAAGCGCTCACATGCTGCCCCCAGCCCACTCGGCGTCCACTTCGCCCCTTGCTTAGCCTGTAGCTTGCATGGCTCGAGGCATTATAAATGATTTTAATAATTTGAAACGATTTGTTTAGTTCTGCATCAAGTCGGATAAACGTCGATGATTAATTAGCAGACGCGTCTCGGCTAGGACAGCAGCAGCATGTGCTAAAGCGCGCCGTTACATAAGCATGTTTTCTATTTTCGCCATTTTTATCGCTTTGCCATTAAATTTGTATGTTTCGGCGCGCGGCATTTGCCTACGAACTGTGTGTATCTGTGTGTGTGTGTGTCTGTGTGTGCGAGCGTAGACAAAGGCAAAGTGAGAAAGTATGAGTAGGTTGATTGTGTTGCTGGCTCAATTGCCGTTAATCAACTTTGTGTTTTGTTCGCGCATCTTACGCAAAGCGGAAATTAATTGGCTACCCCCCAACCCTAAGCCCACCACAGCCCTAACCCACCACATGTTTGTCGATTTCGCGTTTTTTTTCCCAAGAAATGGCGCCAATTGTGATACTCGCAAACGCTTGAGTGAATACATATGTATGTGTGTGTGTCATGCAAATTATAAATGTACTCATTTTTTTGTCTGTGACCCTTTCTAGGCACGCCTAGCTGATCGTATCAAATAAGTCTTGCACAATATAATATATTTTGTCAATTACTTATTTACATACAAAAAAAACACCCCGCAAAAAACAACCAAATTTTCAGCACTTTTTCTATCACTTACACATTTCTCAACTGTCCCGCCTAAATACGCAACACCGACTGAACTAGCGGCGTGGTGAGATTCACAATAAACAAAGCAAATATGCAGATCAAAGCATCATGTGGTCAAATGCGTGCAAGCGAGAGCACAATTATGGTTGCACTCACACTAGTTCATAGTGCCGAGCATAATTTCACCATGCAACCTTGCATATGCTCTCTCGAAAGCGCCTAGATCATGCTCAATACAGCAAATGTTAAGCAGACAACTGTTAAAGATCTGTAATTGTATATGTTAACATTGTAGGCATGCTACTTAATATTATGCGCTTCCCTTTTAGCTTGTGTGCAGTAATTAAATTTGTAAAATAAAAAATTAATTATTTATAAAATTTAACAACGGACAGGCGACTTTAAAAGCAATTTATGCAAATGCATACGCAAATATTTGCATTGAAATGTACACAATGCCAAATTGAAATTATTGTTCTATATACATACATACATATGTGCATACGTGTGTGGGTGTGCCTGTTGTTCCAGCTGCATCCTTCTGACTTCTGAGTTAACCGCATCCGCATCCGCATCGCTCGGTCAAACCTCGAATGCCATCGTCCTGGTTGCCGGTGAGTCAAATAGCAAACTGTTTCCAAGGACCTGCTGCTTGGGCCATTTGTTTACCAGCCAAGGATACATTAATTCTAAATAAAATACTTTGTAGGCAGCGCTTAATTACCAGAGAGGGAGAGGGAGAGGGAGCGGGAGAAGGAGAAGGAGAACGTGTTGGAGCTGCCATTGGATACCTGGGCCAATTTGTCCATCTGCTGGCCAATTTGTCAATGTGTCATTATTATTGACACATTTAATCCATAATTGTCAGCATTATTTGCTGGACAAATTTAAGGCCATAAATTGAAATATAAAGAGTTATAAATATGTTCGGGCAATCGCCCGATGCGACCGCCGCCTGCAGGCAATATTCACAAATTTATTATTTGAAACGCATTTCAGTATATTTTATTTAATTTTTTCAATATATTTTTTTAGTAATGCATTGCGACAGCCAGGCCCAGCATAAATCATAATGCAAGACAAATACTTAATATTTGTTAATTCACAATTTGCATATTTATGTGCATTTATTGACGCTCCAACAGGCTTCACGAATTCCATTCGCATTACTGCTTCGATTTATAACATTTACAATTTAAATCATTATTAATATATATATTAAATGAAATCATTAAATGCTCTGTGCGAGTCTGTGAATGTGAATGTGCGCCCTATTGATGGACATCCAGGTATATTCAGCTAATTTAAATGATCAATCGTTGGCAAATTAAGCTTCACTTGCGACGGCTGCATCTCCCTCTCTCTCTCTCTCGCACGCCTTCCACGCAGCATCCTGGTATAACTGCTCCTGCTCCTGCTCCTGCTGCTGCTCCTGCACCTGGCCAGTGTCTGGGCGAATGACAATGCCATTTAATTAATGGGAAAAATCAAGAGTTTCAATTACGTGGCTTGCATTGATAGAAATCTATGGGCAAACATGCATAGATACTAGCACACGTGCACACACAAGTTCACACTCAGAAAAAAAAACTTCGCTCTCAATTCCAGTACAAATATTAAATACATGTGCTATAAGGCTGTAATAGAACATACTTATTTGAAGAATTTGCATACCGGTAATTAACAAAATATTTGTAATCAAAATAAAATATTCTCAAATTATATCCTGTAGTTGATTCTGTCAAATTAGAAAATAGTAATCCAAATAAGAATTTTAGTCTCGATTTCGAAAACGTCGAACTTTGCTGGACTTGAGCAAATACTCAGTTTCCGTGAAGTGTACACAAATACCAAGCAAATTTGAAGGCTGGACTGGGCTGGGCGGGGGGAGACAACCCTAACATACCTGAGTGACAGGTAAACGGAACGTGGAGAGAGCTGGAGAAAGCTATGTATGTTAATTATCTGGCACTATGATTTAACTGCTCATCTCTTCATTGCATAAATGCATTTGAGCAGTTGTCGTTCTCAGGTTCATTTCTGATGCAAGTGCGTTCACTTTCGATTAGTTTGAGTGCACATATGAATATATGAATATAACTCGAATCGATGGGTATTTTAATCACTTTCCTTGCACTCAAACGCACACTCGTTTGCCTGTTTCCGAGTGCATTCAATTACTTAGGATAATTGAATACCCACGACCGGCTGACTGGTTGGCTGGTTGGCTGGTCGGGCCCTTAACTACATACACTTACCCCATCATCGCGTGGCTCGCACTCATTTCGTCACGGATGAAATTAATTAATAACTGCACTCGCCGGATGACTTCAAGGTGCAATAAAAAAAATGACACGCTGCGTGTCGTGCTATTATGTCAACACAGGTCACTGGGCGTGGCAGCTACAGCTGCAGCTGCAGCTGTTGATTAAGTTAATGTGAAACGAATTAACACCAATTCTGCCCATAATCGGCGGCTCAGCCAGGCGCAGCCCTGGCAGCCCTGCGCAGCTTGCTGGGAATGAGGGCAAGTAAATCTTGAAAGTATTCTAACACTTTTTTCATTACTGCTTAGTTATCGTTGTTGTTGTTGTTGCTCCGTTTATTTGCGAGATTTTTTAATACCCTGTAACAGTTTGAAGCGGCTGAGATCGGGTATTCTGCTCCGACTCGATAACTTTGTTCGGAGCCAATCTGATGATTGTTATGTGAACAGAATCCCTATATAAGCGATCGGATAGGGAGAACGAAATTTATTTACGAATACGGTTTTTCCTATTTTTGGCCCAAGGGATAGCTAAGAGATTACAGGGTGTCTCCAAGCCGTACCCTCGCGCCTTGTTTGTTTTTTAAGTTTCTTGCATATTTTGCCCAACTTCACTTGCTGACTGCGATTGCCGGGTAAGGGAGAGCTTGCCCGAAGCTGGGCTATAAATTTATTGCTGAACTTTGAAATACCACGGCCGCAGCTACTTCCTCAGCCTCGGCTGAAGTCGAAGCGTTTTAAAGAAAAACTTGTGCAGCTGTATTTTTCGCAATTATCCTTGAAAATGCAAGCAGCCAAAGTTGGAGCGTGTTGAAGGATGCAGCGGAAATGTGTTTTGGGGTGTTGACACGAGCGCAGCGACTAAAACTATAAGACTTGGAGAGATAGAGGTAGACTGATAGGGAGATGGGAAAGGGGTGGAGGGCGAGGGCGGAGCTGCGAATAATTTATTAGTTGCGTAAAAAAATCATTTATTTGTCGTTGTCTTATGGCAAGCTGAGGGGCACGGGACAAACCCCCTGTTGAAATTGAATGAAGCACAGTTCGGGTAGCATATTTTTATGGTTCACGTCTTGGCTACAGTTTGAGCAGCACTGTCTAGCAAGGTGAACAACCATTTGAGACGGCCAATGCCCGGGTTGTTGTCGCAGCTAAGTTAAGAGTTGTGATTTTATTAAAATTACATACACTTCACATTTACAATATGACGAGAATTGCAACAAAGGTTAAGAGTCCCTAGAGAACTAAATACCGCTTGGCTGGAGCACAGATCCGTCTCCGGACTGCGCCCTTGCGGCCTGCCATTGATTAGAAATATGTTTCGATTCGGATTACGATTAGCAACTAAGTGTAGTTAAATATTAACAGCAGCGGTAACGGCAGCACCTGGTCTTCCCATCGGCTCACTTTGTCTTGGCGGTGCGTAAATTCGATGCTGACAACAGCGACCTGGTGGGTGGAGTACGCTCATCCACATGGTAGCCATTGGGGCGTCGTGTGGCCGCATCATGGTGCTTGCGACCCAGTCGGCTCAGCGTGCTCGCGCTGGTTGCGCCATTATGCGGTGGTGGCTTACGTGGCAGCGTGGAAATCTGGAGATGATAAGGGCATGTGATTAGCTCAAGATTAGATGGTAACGGGAGTGCCGGATAACGTACGCGCTTGTTCTGCTCCTGCGAGTAGTTGATCTCGTAGCCCTCGCTGATGTGCTTGGGCTTCCAGGGCGCCAGCATGGAGACAGAGCGAGAGACGGTACGCGTCATGGGCTGCAAGGGCGGCTTGGCAGCAGCCCCACTTCCAGCTGCACCGCCGCCGCCCTTGCGCAGATCATCACGAGACATTGAGCGACGGCGCAAATTGTATGGCTGTGGTATATCACCCACGGTGGTGGCATGCAAATAGACCACGCTGCGCTGGCTGTGCAGACTGGACTCGCCCTCGGTGCCAGAGCTCTCCGCGGGATAGCGTTCCCTACAATAAATAGTATTAATTAAATATGTTCTGGCTCACTGAGACAGACAATAATTTAGCGGCCACTTACTTGCCGTAGCCGCCATCTGCACTGGGGTGCAACCCTCGTCGTTCGGCACTGCGAGCCGGCTTCGGCGGCCCCAGCAGTGGCCGCTCCTCGAAGCGCTGTGGCACATCCGCCGTGCGCTCCAGCGACATGGCACGCTGCGCAACATTGCCACGCTTGTGCCGCTCGACGGGCTCCGGCTCGGAGCCGCTCTCCGATATGTCGTGTAGCTCGCGGGAGCGCGAATAGTGACGCCGCTTGCGGAAATCAACCTCGTCGCTGCCGTGCTCCAAGTGCTGCATAGAGCTGGCACGTTGCCGAGCCGTTGTCACGGCCTGCCCGGAGAGACTCTGGCGATAGTCGCGCGACGGCGGCGGCGGGCTACGGTCCAGATTATAGGCGCTCTGCGAGTGTTTCGAGTGCGCCAGCTGTGGACGTCGTCTGGTCGTGGGCAAGATGTGAAGGTTACTTTAGGTTACTTTAACTTGAAATATCGGCTTGACTTACCGCGGCATGCTGCTCGCCTTTGATATTGTTGGCGGATTCGAGTCCAAGTCCGTGTCACCAAAGAAACGCAAATTCTTGGCCGGCGCTGCGGACGCATTGCGCTTGCTGCGCTTTAGGCTGGAACTGGCCTCACTGTGTCCATTGACCGAAACGTTCAGCTATGGTAGAAGAGTTATCCATTAGTAAATGCCCAAGAAAGAGACGGTCAACTGTTGCGCCTACCTGCTCCTTGGGATTGCTCTTGGCACGACGATCCAGAGACTTGAACCAGCTTGTCTTCTCGGCTTTGACTGGCGTCGAGCTGGCCGTTTCCTTCTGCTTCTTGGGCGGCTTATCCGCGGAGCCGCGCTTCAGCAGCAAGGGACTAGCTTTCGGTGTGGATAGACGGCGTCGCATAGAGATGTCCATAGTCTGTCGTTAAAAGAATTTGCTTTAGTTACGCTCATGCTCTGGCTCCAAAGCGGGTCAAAGGTTTGCCCATTGCCCAACTGCCCAAGCAGCAACAGGTTGCCCAGCAATGTGGGGCAGGTGGCCTTTACACGAGCCTTGCCGCAGCTCATGCCTGTCTAATGAGTGGCTGCAGCTTTGGCTGTGGCTGTATCTGGAACTGTGGCTGTAACTGTAGCTCCGACTATTGCTTGTGGGGGCGCACCAATCAACAATAACAGCAACAAGCGAGAGTGCTCGACTAGAAGATAACCTGTACACGTATATATCATGCAATTTATAGCCCTCCAATATGGCACCCAAATGCATTTAGCACAAGGTTCGGCCTTAAGCGATGTGTCCAGATCTTATAATCTTCAAGGTATGCACATAAAAGTTATTTTAAAATGCATAATTGTCAATATTATGGCAATCCACGAGAATATTTATGACGTATTCCAGTTTTTGCAAACGGTTTTAAACGATTGTATTTCGTCTCAGCTGATCTTGACAAAATAAATATATATATAAATATATATATATATATATATATTTTATATTTGCTTTCTTCTTCCTTCGCACTATAACCATCATACCTTCTTTTAGGTCTTGTCATGGAGTACAGAGTATAACAATGTCAGCTCACGTTGCAAACAAACTTGTTTTGCCATTTGCGAATGCGAATTCGCTCGTTTTGGCCCAATGAGACTTTGCCCCACTTGCGGTTGATATTATATTTAGGCAGGTACACAAGGCACATGAGAGAGTCGAGTTTGTGGCAGGGTATTTATGTTTGTTCTACGCTCTGTTGTTGCTGTTATTGCAGCTAACAAACTAAACTTTGCAATGGAACTCGGAATGGAATGTTGGAAAAATCTAAAAAAAAAAAAAATCGAAGCAAACACTTCGATTTGACGCTTACGCACCCACCTGAAATAATTAAATATTCAAATATGGCCGCCGCCTTAATATAGTTTATGGCCCCAACTTGTGCCATAAATTAGCTAACAACATTATTGGCGCACCATTTGCTGCGTATATTTATATCTTTTTTGGTCATGAAGAATCTTCGAAACGAATACCCAGCACTTAATGTTATTTCTTTGAAACATTTATTGTGCGGCTCCGATTTTTATGGCCATCGGGCATGAGCATGAATAATAGCCGCATATTGTCCAAACCGCTTACCACCAAATCATTCGAAAGTTTCGCTGCGGCACGCAATCATTTTGACAACGGTCCCTGGCCACATACTCACACACAGAGAGACCACACCTTTTGATCACAAAAGAATCTGCAATCGTGTCTGGCCTCTCAGATGACGCCCCCGCGCTCCTGCAGGATTTCGGGCCGCCCGCTGAGCTGGCCAAAAATGTTGCTAATTTGTTTGTACCTATCAATATTGTGAGCTGAGCAGGCTACAAACCGATTTCGAGCGAACCGGTTTGAGCCCGGAACACCATCTTTGCCCTGAGCCGAACCTTAAGCCTTCCCCAAGCAAAATTTAACAGCCCGGGTGCATCGAACCGAACCTGAATATGAGGTTTGCTGCCTCGGCAGCAGGTGAGGTGGGGCGAGACATTGTTGTGTCTTGCAATATCCGCTAGAACCAACGGTTGAGGCTAGCAACATCCTCTTGACAAGGTCTTGTAGGCCCACAAATCCGCTCAAGCATTGCAAATTAGCTAAGCACCAGCTGCAGTTGCGCCATGGCACAATGCCAATTGGTTGCGGGGCCCAACACCTCGGCACAGTAGCCCGAAAGCGTTTTGCAATGTGGAATCTGTGTGCGCAGCTTAATCAATTTCTCATACGCCCCGTTGGCCGTCGTCTTGCTGTCAGCTTTCCTAATTCTCGAGCAGAGCAGATAGTGAGACTGACAGAGAGAAAGAGACAGAGAGAGAGACAGACAGACAGAATGACTGACAGACTGACAAACTGTGTTACTGACAGCTGGTGCGTGGGTATCGCTTTTGTTCTAGCTTAAACGCTGAGCGACGCCTCGTCGAGCTCTTTGAGTTCGCAACTCTATTTGGAAAACATTATTTAAACACAATTTCAAGCATTCTTTATGGCAGGCGACGTCTTGATTCGACTCGGATTTGTTTGGCCCCCTTCAGATGTGTCTCTAAGTGGCCCCAGCTGACATGACGTCGAGTCGCTGTACCATTTTCGGCTGTGCCCAGACGCCCACCTGGACAGCGACTGTGAGCAGGAAGTAGACGAGTCAAACAAAAAATAAGAAAAGAATAGTTAATATCGGCACGCCGAAGACTAGATACCCTTGCTCTATCTATCAGAATAATAGCAAACAAAATATTTCTATGCTAAGCCTCAATGCAAACAAAAAGGGATTGCTTCAAGAAGAAGATCCCTCAACGCTGGGATAATAACTAAACCTGTTATATTAAGTAATAATAAAATAATAATTTTTAGTAACAAATATATCTCAACTAATGCATTACACATTTTCTAAGAAAATTCGAATACCCCTTGGCAGAGCGTCAGAAGTCACAACAATTGCAAAAGTTCGCACGTACCGCGACGGTTTGAGGGTGACTCGGGCTTAAGACTCATCGCCGCAAGTCTTGATTAATTCGAAATTAATAAGAGCCAAACCCATGACCGAATGGGCGAGTTTAAGCAGCTCCGCTGACCAAAACTGACCCATCGGTGGGTTCAACGAACTCTAGCCAACAAACGATATCAATTGGCCATTAAGAGCTGGGTCAGACTTACCTTTGGTTCGCGTGAGGTCTCTTCGGTCAGTGGTTGATGTTCGCGGTAGCGCGAACGCATCTCCTCCTCCCGGACCATATAGCGCTCCTTGTCCTTCTCCCTGCCCCTTTGCTCCGTGTTCTCCTTGTCGCGGCGACTGAGGGTGCTGCTGGTGCCGTTAGTTAGGCGCGATTGTGTGTCCTTCTTCGCGCTGGAGACATTGCTGCCGCTGCTGCGCCCGCTGCCACCATGGCTGCCACTGCCGTTGCCCGTAAACAGCTGCTTCACCTTCTCGAAGCCGCCCAGCTTTTTGTTGCGCTTTAGTGTGCTCGAATCCTCACGCTGTTTCACCTGCTGCGCTTGCTGCTCTCGGCGCCGCAATGTGCTCGTGGACACCGGATACTTGTCCAAATGCGGATCGAAGTGGGAGCCATCGTCAATAGAGCGCTCCCGGTACACATAGCTGTGACGCGTCGACGCCGATTGCCGCTGCTGTTGCAGCTGCTGGGCGCTCTCGCGGCGCTCCTTACGCAAAAAGGACTCGCAGGCCCTCATATCATCAAGGGCCGTGCGCTTGCGCCATCTGTTTTGGAACAATAAAAAGCTTGTACAGGAGTCAGTGCTGGAGCTACAAGTTGGACTTACCGTGTGGTTAGGTCGCCATTGAAGGATTCCTTGCGAAAATCGTTCTCAATGCCCGAGTCGCCCTTGTCAAAGCTACGCTGCTGCAGCTTGTCGCGCTTCAGGCTGCTCTGCCAATAGTCCTGCTGCTGCGGCAGTCGTCCGCGCTCTGTGATGCGCAGCTCCGGTGAGGATCTATATTGATCCGTAAGCTGCGAGTCCAGGCTTTTCGGCTCCTGCTCGTGTCGCTCTGCGGAATTGTAGTCGCGCTCAAGTTCCCTTGGCGAGGAGCCGAGACGTTCACGATGCCGCGACTCGCGCACCTGTCCATCCCTTTGTGTCTCCCGCACATAGGTCTCCTTGATGCCACCGTGACCGTCGTCATAGTACTTGGTGTGGCGGTAGCGCGAGCTCTTCTCCATTTTCGGCAGCGTGCTGCTGTTCTCAGGCGTCGGGTGACCCCGATCCTGTGTATACTCCATCGGGGCAGGCCGATGGTAACGTTCATCAGCAGGCAACTCACGATCCCGCTCTCGCTCCCGTTCCGGGCTGGGATAATCACGAAACCGATCGTGCTCCCGCTCCTGCCTGAAGTTGTGCTGGCGTTCCAGCGTGGCACCCTCGCCAAAACGGCGGGTCAGTATGCGGTTCTCTAGCTGTGCCCTCCTGTAGCCCAGCTCATCGAGGTAGGGCGCCGGACTGACGCTTCTTATAACCGGCACAATGGGTGGTTCTGCGCGCCGTTCCCTCTCACGCTCCTGTTTGGGTATCTCGTCCTCATAATACACCTTGCGTGTCTCAAAGCCCAAACCCTCATCCTCATCGCTAAGATTACGTGGACTCAATTGTTGCCAGGGTGATGGCGAATGAGAAGAGCTGGCCAGTCTTGCTGGCGGTGCTCCTCCGTTCTGTATGGGTGAGTAGCTACGCTGCGGTAGACTACGCAACGGTCTGTCGTTGGCCCTAGGTGGCCTGGGCGGTGCAAATTCACGCTGTGGTGTGCGCAAATCGCGACCAGAAACACGCTGCTGCTCGTCGCTGAGATCGAGCTGGGCGTAGGTGATGCCCTCGTTTGGCCGTATATAGGAAAAAGCCGGCTGACTAATGACGGGTTGGGGTGAGAAGCGCTCCATCGAGAGCCGCTTCACAAGCCCATTGACAGTGCGACCCTTGGTGAGCGGCAAGCGCTCTGCGGGCTGCTGCGAGCTATGCATATTCTCGCTGGACTTGGACTTGAGTGTCTCAATGCGATCCCGAATACCAGCAGATATTGAGGGACCTGAAGCTGTACCCGTACCTATACCTGTACCAGATCCTGATTGCTTTTTAAATAAAGGGCCGTCCACTTGCGCCTTGGAACGGCTGCGCGAGAGCAATTCAGTCAGACCTTTCTCGCTGTCATGCTTTTCCCGCACTGTAACTGCGTCTGACTTGCGTCTCTCGCGTTCACGAAAATAGTCCTGCTCAAAGAAGTCCTCTCGTTGCGTTTGTTCAATGATCGGACTCAGCTGTTGTTTGGCTGTTGTCGGTGGGTCGTTCTTTTTGCTTACTTTGCTGCGCGCCTCCTTGTGGTTGGCACTGCCAACATCACTTTTACTACGAACTAAACGCCGACCGCCGCCGTCCTCGAAACGTGGATCCCGATCCAATTGGCTGACATTCGTGTCGCTCTTGCGACTGAAAAGTCCAAAGATTGAGGGGCGCTTTGCTGGTTTCTTGGTTGCCGCCGCGTCGCTGACGCTGCGCGCCACGGGTTTGCCCTTTTTGCGACGCGTGGGTAGCGAATGGAAACGCTGTGAATCACTGGAGGCGCTTTGGCGCTTCTGCTTCACACGGAATGTGGGTATATTATCCCCGTTGGCTGCCTTGCTTTGGTGTTGACCGGCCTGTGCGATGACTAGGGCGGCCTCTTTGCGTATGTCCTCGGGATCGATATCCGGCGGGAGCTGATGGTAACTTTGTTGTATGCCAATGCTGCCAATAGGAGCTAGATCTGTCGTCTCGTAGTCGTACTCCGAGGGCTCGTTGGGACGCTTGGCTGCATGGGGAAACCAAAACAGAGAGAGAGAGAGAGGGAGAGAGAGTTTCGATTAGCAAAAAGTCACAAAGTTCGTTTCGGCGAACTACTTCGCATTCATGTAATGACAATTAGCACATTAGCCGACGCTCGCCTCTGCTGGCGATGATGTAATACGTAGCCAGTCGCAGCTGTTGGCCAAAGCCTCAAAGTGTGAATTGGCAACAGCTGCCTCCTAAATAAGGCAGCCTGAATGGCTGCTGCTGAATCGTTGCCACTAACAATGGATACAGCATTAGCCCACGTCTTTTGGTACGTGTTGTACTCTGTAATCGGGCGCTGTAAGCGCTAATGGCCATTGAAGCGTCTCGGCCCGAGCCGAACGAGGCGCTACTATAGACCGCTTCTATTCGAAGATCATCAAGACTCTTTCCATCCACTTCCTCACTTGTTCATAATCATTATTATTTAATACCCCCCGAAAACAAAAAACGTGCCGCTTCATCTCTATCCCAAGCAGCAGCCGCAGCGATCATCATGACCAAAAACAAGATTGAGAAGCAACAGCACCACCAAACTACATACAACCAGAGCAACCAGTAAAAAAACAGCAGAAACGTGCGTGTTCTTTGATAGCTTTTTTAGCTCTTTGTATCTTTTTTGTTGCCAATTCGTTGCTGCTTCCCTTCTGCGGCTCCTCAGCTTAGCTCTAGCCAGCTGAACGGGAGCAATCACAACATCTTGACAATCAGCGCTTGTTAAGCGATAGAACATGCTTCACACCAGTTCGTTGCCTAAGTCATTTGTTTTATCTGCTTGCCAACTGCATTGACCTTGGCCTTGCCATACTCAGCCTCTGAATCTATAATGAAGTCCATTTCTTACAATTTCATTAACTTAGTCAAAAATCAACCCATTTTGGTTAAAGTTATATATATTATTTCTGCATATTAAAACCGTATATTGTAATTTCATTTTTCGATTTTACTGCTCCCAAAACTACAGCAAAATTTCTTTGCATTATCTCAAATTCGTATTTTAATTTTTCAGTTCAATTCTAGGCAGCGACCTATATATTCCTCCGCTCCTATTGGGATTATCATTCACCTGTAAGCACTCAACTGACTGCATTTGCACAGCCTGTCACATTGGCGAGCTTGCCACACCTGGCGAAGTAAGAAATGAACCTGTGATTGAACCAAGTGGCAACTGATTTGATACAATGAATAATGACAAGCTGGGCGTGGCAAGTGTCAAATTGGCAGTCACCATTCAAGCGGGCAATGTTTGATAATTGTAAAGCTATACGAGAATTCCATGACGATACCAAGTCGACTCAAAGCGAACGCCGCTTGCCAAAATGATGAGCAAACCGCAAGCTGTGATCAGTCATATGTGTCAAGGTGAAATGTAGCTTTGCAGTGCGTGCATACATACATACATTCGAGCATACATACTTACATAAATACATAGCTACAAGTATGTACGCATTTATAGTGTGCGTTGGGTGCCAGTCGACATGCGAGCTGGACGTCGTTCGAAGAGCCACTCGCATGTTTAGCAGACTGCGGTTGTTATACCCTTTACCAACTATAAATGGGAGAAAGGGGGTATGAGGTTTTTGATGACGGACTAAGTAGATAAATAAGTCGCATATTTGAGCGCGAGTTAATTTCCTATCGATTAATATCATAAACTTGCGACGGTAATGACAAAAGTTAATCAGGATGCGTGATGCAAAGCAAACAAGGAGCACAACCTCTGTATAATGTTCGTAATATTATCGTGGCGCTGAGTTGAGGGTATCTCTTAGTAGTTCATTCGCGACATACTGTGCTTGTATTGTTGGCATACGCTGCAATGCCTTTGCGTTATAGCTGGAGGTGGTTTTGGCCGCGTTTTGTGGCCTTTAGGCAACAGGAAAACATAAATTGCGACTAAGCGACAGTTGCTGCAACTTGAGGAGCCAGTAAAACTGAAGCTCAAGTCAATGTCAAGTAACAGTAAACGCTTGAGCGGATTCCCAAGAGAGAACTGAGAGAGAACCAAACAATGAACTGGCTGTGAATTTCAGCGAGTGCAGCTATGATTGATTGCGAACAACAACACCTGGCGCAAAGGCAAAGGCTGCTGAAAGCCATTCATTAATTTAATCATCGATCCACTTAATGAATTCGAGCCAGAGCCGGCGGGCTCTATGATTTGTGTGCCCATGCCGAATGAGTTCCAATGAGTAGGAGAGAACTAAAGCCTCCAGGAATCGGCAAAAACAAGTATTCGAAAATTTTAACGCATTGCGATAAAATATCTGATCCAATTTTTCGGCGGCCCAAACCTGCCTCAGCGCCTGTTCCGGTTTTATTTTCCATTTTTTTTTCGGCATTTGCCGTTGCACTTAATTTGGTTTTCGTGGTAGACAAGGCAAGCCAGTTAATACCAGCAGTTGGGCTTTATATTTTATCGCAGCACACTGACCAAGTCTCAATCCATATAGCTAATAGTAGCAGTTGGGTTTTATTTTTTTCATTCAGCCGACTTTCACTTGGTCAGTTGGCCTATTCAATGGCTCGAGCGGGATTGTATATATGATGGCATGTGCTTGCCTCATTAAGAGCCAGCTTAATGCCATTGGCGATACGTTTAGGCCAGCAAATGAATCATATCGAAACGCGCCCACAATCTGTCATGAGCTAGATAACAGGGCTCTTAGGGCTCTTTCCAGCTTCACGACATGCCCACTACTGGTCTAAGTTCAAGTTCCTGCGCTAATGAACCGACCGAGTGGACGGGACTCACACTTAAAGAAACCCATGCGAAAGGCAAATGGGCAGGGGCATGCATGCCAGTGCCAAAGATCTTGGGGCTCAGGGCCGTTCGCCTGCCGCATGCCACGGTGCGGCGTGGCGCGCCTTTGGGGCATTTCAATTAACCTGCGCACTTTCGATTTCATTGGAACGGCGGCCTAGGCCGGGCCTAGGCCTGACCAAGGCATCGGCATCGGCATCAGTATCGCCTTCGACTTGGACTTTATCTAGGCGAGTCGAGTGCAGCAATTCCAATGCTAAACGGCTGCGCACTCATTCCAGAATTGAAATAATTGAATGCCCTTGTGCGCTTATCGTTGACCAGAGGGTTCCCAGGCCTGACCAGGCCTCCCTCCTAATCACATCAAAAGACATGCCGAACCGCGCCGCGTCCTTGAATGCCAGCGAATACGCATACCAGCCCAGCCAGGCTCTCCGATGTGACAAGTATGCAAATAAGCTAGTGTATTTTGACATGAGCCTGCACTCAATCCCGGCTCGAGCCGACACAGAATCTAGCTACTCGCTGGGCCCAATTAAAATAGCTGCACTTGAGAGTCGAAGTTTGAGTTGTGGCTGCTGTTAAAGCTCTCGTCGAATGGCTTTCAAAACAAATACAAATAAAAACTTTCGCTAAAGAATGGACGCGGCTGTAAAAAGACTGGCTAAGACGAAAGACTTAAGCGACAAACTTGTTTTGCACAGCAGCTGTCAACAGCACATTAAGTGAGAGCAAACAACAACAACAACAACAACACACACACACACACACACACACACACACACACACACACACACACACACACACACACACACACACACACACACACACACACACACACACACACACACACACACACACACACACACACACACACACACACACACACACACACACACACACACACACACACACACACACACACACACACACACACACATAGACCATCTATAGACGGTACCTCGAGTGCCAAAAGTTCGCTAAATATAATCTGAGACTCATTTCAATACACATTTCGATAAACAAATGACGCAATCTTTGCATTTAAAAGTGATTTTTGCGCCAACTGAAGTTGCCCAGCAGAATATGGAGTTGTCTTTGATGAATGATTGAGCTGATGTCTGATCGAGCTGATCGAGCTGATCGGCAACTTCATTTACCCAATTCGCAATAATATCACTTATAACTCGATAACTTCAATACACATTTAATAACTGCGGCCGCGACGACAACAACACCCAATGCCAACCGGGTAAAGAACCTGACTGAGCCAGCGACTGAGCAGCGACTCAGCCAACAACTAAAGAGAGGGCCGAGCTGCTGCCAGCTCTGCTGCCTACGCCAATGTCACAAAAGCAAAATAGTGCGAAATGGTGGGCAGCAGCAGCCAAAATGCGACTTATTAATTAAGTTTCTTTTTGCTGACTGCGACAGTTGTTATTGTTATTGTTGTTGCTCTTGTTGTTGTTGTTGGCACTATAAAACAACATATGCAAATTATGAATTAAAACAAAATATAAAAAACATAAATGGCATTTTAATGGTGGCAATGGTAACGTGTGCTCCCAGCCTCGCAGATCCGCGTCTATGTCTTAAACGTCGTCGCCCCCTTCCCTTTCATGCGGGTGGAGTTCTAAACCACGTACAATCAGGTTTGACAAATTCAAGCAAAACAATTCTATGTGAAAATTGCGTAGTAGGCGAAGCACAAACAAAGTCATCAAATTAATTTTTTAATATAATCAACTATATTATACCCTGTAAATTGTAAAGAACAAATGATTGGGCTATAAAAAGCTCCTTTTGTTATCTTAGCTGTCACATATTCTCATGATTATCATACCCTTTTGCAACTATATATTGTTATAGAGTATACGAAGAGATTAGCAAATCAATTTCGCAGTAAAAAAATCTTTTTGTGTCTGGCATCGACTTGTCTGCTGGCTTTTTTGAATTGTCACATTTCGCATACCTTTTTTGCTCATTAATAAACACGGAGCATGCGAAAAAAAAACAACTAATCAAATTCAAAACTGGCCACAAAGCAAGCAAACGGTATAGAAATTGCACAACTAGGAAACGCCGCGGCAATTTCATAATGAGGCATACACATTTCTGTTAAACAATTTAATTAATTAATTAAAATATATGCGAGCTCATTAAAATACGTGTGCATTATAAAAGAATACAGTAGCAAACGGAGCAGACACTCATTTAATTACGAGTGCAAATTGTAAATCTTACGTCATGATCTACTGAAGCTACCCAATTACGACAACTTGCTGCAAGATCAAAGCCATAATTGAATCAATTAAAGTGACGCGTTATGGTAAACTCCAGCGTACTCTGCAGCTAGCCACAGATTATGTCATTCACCAAGCGCAAACAGGAATATATGTATATGTATATATATTTCTATAGATGCCGAGCATTGGCAGTTCAAGTATAAACAGTAGCATCTGCTCTGTCAATCTCGTGCTCCCGTGTGCCCTTGCCTGTCTGCAGTTTCCCGCCTTCAGGTGAGCAAGTGCATCAAAGAGACAACAATAACAACAATATTTACGGCAACCACAACAACAACTTCATCTACAACAACAACCGTCCTGAGCTGTGGCAACCTCTGAAGCAGACTTGTTTTTGCCAAATTTGTCGCTACGCAAGGTTGCCTACGAGCTGAGACACATACACTCACACTCACACTCATATTCATTCTCATACTCAGACTCAGACTCAGACTTATACTTATACTCATATTCACATTCATAAGATTGTTATTGTTTTTATTCACTTGTTCATCAAGTGAGGCTCAAGCAAAGAGCAAAACTTGGCTGAAATTAGCCTCAACAGCTCGAACGAAATGTGGCTTTAACCCCCACGAGCGGCTAATTTTCGCTATATATACACAAATACACAGACATTTTGAGCTCAAATTAAATCATCATTTTATCTATGTTTTCTCACATAATTGCCTCAATTTGCATGTGAACAACAAAGTCATTTAAAACATTATGGTTAACTACGTGTAGTCTGTGTGTCGTTAAATGTTAAATGCTGGCGCCTTGGCCGTCTTTAGATAGGACTTGAAGATCTAATTTCAGCAAATAAATCTAATTCAAATAACACTAGATAGTTTCTTGCGTAAAACAAGTCAGAAAAAGTAAAGTGGAGAAGATTTCTGCAAAGATTTATAGTGGGTTTATAGAAAGGCCCACCAAACTTGTTGTCAAGGCCAAATACAAAATTAAAAGTCGACCAAAAAACGTTTACAAGATTTTGCGCTTAATTAGATACAAACGCAGTTTACACCATATTTGTGTGCAGCCTCTTTGACAACAATTTTTGCTAGAACTGCAGCGCCCATAAGGAGATTCAAGTCAAGCCCAAAACAAAAGACTCTGGCAACAAACGTGGCATGCCAATTACAACACACACATACACACACAAACATACACACACACACACACTAAGAATGGGCGCATCTATTAAAGGCAGCTAAATAATTTACATTTGTGCCGCTTTTGTCATAATCAATTTTTAATTTCTTCATTTCAGACAGACGCCATAAATTCCATTCCGGCTTTGGTATAAATCGCATTGCCCTGCAATTAAATGCGGCTGCTTGGACGGGCGATTGTTCTTGCTCTTGTTGCTGTTGTTGCTGTTGTTGCTGTTGTAGTTGTTGTCGTTGTTGTGGCTGCTGCCAGACATAATCATAACAATAATAATGTAGTCGACTCTGGAGACAAACGGACAGTTGCAGCAGCCGGGACCAGCCGGGGCCAGCCACAAGCTGACGCTAGGCATATACATATACTTAATGCGAGTGCCACTGATGAGTTTTGCTGCCACAGTCACCCATTTGCCCAACTCCCCACTCCCCACTCCTCCCTCCAGCGAGCCTCAAAGACAGATGTGCAAAGTGATACCTTTGGTTTTAACAGGCAGACGTAGCAGCGGCAGTGGACAGTGTATCTCTCTCTTTCTGCTTGGTGCTTGTAATGCCTTATAAAAAATATATATGCATATACATAACATATATATATCTACTTATTTAAAATAGTTATTTGTGTGGCTGACTTTTGCGCGATTGTGTGTGCTCTCGTGCTCTCAAGGTAAACTACATTTTATTGTTGGGGCGGCATTGTTACGAGCATTGCTTTTGGCATTCGTTCTGGCTTACTCGCCCACTTCTCGCTTCCATCTTTATATATAAATACTATGCATATACCCTATGTATGCATGCAATCAATATCAGCTGAGAGACTCGTCAAAATAGTTCAAAGAATTATGCATTTGATGGATGCCCAAATGTCATTTGCCAGCCCCAGAGCAGAAGCACATAACCATTTTGGAACAGCACGAAGGTGATCCGCTTGCCAAGTGTCTGACCATCTTAGAACCCAGCAGTTGAGCACCTGGTGACTGCGACTGCGACTGCGACTGCCCAGTTAATTAGTTAGTTAAATTATGTAGTCATTCAGTTGCTGATGTGCGGAGCGTGGGTTGTTAGCGGCATTGATTGACCAAAATTAGCGTGTATGTACCTACGTGTGTGCGTGTGTGTGTGTTTTTGTGTATGCGCGCGCGAGTTTCTGTATGCATTCAAGAAAGTACGAACGCCATACAGAGTATCACCCAGTCGGCCACACTCGGCGAGAACACACTTGTTAATAATGAAATTTATTTATTGTTATTGTGTGTGTGTGTGGGTGAGTGTGTGTTGCGGTTATTTTGAGGTTATGTTCCTTAGCACAACACACTGACCTATACGCTTCACATGTACATCCCGATTGAAGCTGACACGTGGTCCGCCATTTGCTGCTGCTGCTGCTGTTGCTGCTGATGTTGATCCTGGCAGTTGCTGAGGTTGCGACGGCATTTTGACTGATTGCGGATTGTGATTTGTTCAGTTGTTTATTCTGGTTGCAGCCGCTGCTGCTGGTTGGGATCGCTTTCAATTTTGCACTTTGACTTGGATAAAAGTGTTAAGCTGCCGTTCCAGGCATTTTCAGATCGGTCTAGAAACCTAGGTTAAATTGATATGCGACTCATCAAATCTCTTTTGTACTGCAAATCGAAATAAGAAAGATAACAAATCTCAAAGTCAAATTCACGAGCCATTTGCATGTTTTTAGTTCATATTATTTTTGTTGTTTGTTGTTGTTGCTGTTGTTGCTGTTGTTGTTGTTGTTGTTGTTTTGTTGTGTTTAGATGCGGCCTGGTTAGATGCGACCTGGTTAAATTTGGATGGGTTAAATAAATCAACTTTTTACTTGCTTGATTATGGGCACTTCACATGTGCCCCACTGTGCCACACCAGCGAAAGTGTTATTAAAATTAAATCAAAGCTGGTAATTTAGCACAAAGCCAGAAAAAAGAGCCCTCATCCTATTTGGCTTACAAGAGATATTTCGCATCCATTTGCAGACAACGCAATAAACCCCAAGAAATTAGAAACGAAAACAAGAGGAAGAAAACCAACAAAAAAAAAACCAAAAAAAAGTAAAAAACAGGCAGTGAATAGAATAATTGCCAATTAATAAAAAGCCAATGACTCTGACTCCCCCGCCCCTCCCTCCCTTCCTAAAAGTGTATTAAAATTAGTGTATGCTGGGCTCAGCCAGGGGGGATCAGAGTAAGAAGTGAGCAGAGCGAATCAAGTTTGTTTTGCGTTATGCTCGTTAGCCGGAGCATAAAAAAGGGAATGGTCTAGTCGGGAGTGCCCGACTACCAGATACCTTCTTATTTTTAAACTCTTCCCAATACCCCATTATAGAAAACTTATTCTTCAATAACTTTGGGACCTTATGTAAGACCCTTAAGGAATTGGGAGGCTTGAAAATGGCACAAAAATGTGTGCATTTTAAGAAAACGTTTAGTTTCCAAGATACATAGATGGTCACTGGCACACCGTCTTAAAATCGACGCGTATCGATATTAGGTTTTCGGAGGGGGATATAGAGAAAATGATAAACTGATTTTACGTATGATGTACGAGAATTGAGATCGACTCTGTTAAACAAACAGGTCACAAATATCAGGTCGGAGATGCCTGTTACATACTTTGCACAAAACCATAGTATCCTTTTTTTTGAGCCATTTTCAATGTGTACAGGGTATAAGAAGTAGACATCATGAGGGTGTTTGTCTGCATACGACGATATTTAATTCGACTCTCGCCTTTGTCATTGTCAAATGGAATGGGGTTTGAGTGAGTGGAGCGAATATCAATACAAAGCGGATGTCGGGAGCCATCCAACTGGCCGGCAACAATGTGTGTGTAGCCCCACAAAACGACAATTTGGGTGTGTCCTGCAGCAAAAACAAAAAATGTTGATTGCGATTAAGCAAACGCGATAATATTTATATTTGAATACGACTACGACTACGAGCTCGAGTACTTGCAGCACAAACTCTGTTTAAACAATGCATTTGGCCCGAGGACATGCCGCACACGGCAGAGTGGTGGTCGCAAGTGCGCTAAGCAGGCGCAGCCAATGAGCATCCACTTAGTTTGGGGCCAGTCGTTATAGCGCCTGCTGCATGCGGCCTGCTGCAGACACGCACCCACCCAAAACGCCAAATGCGACGAGCAGGAGCGCGCTGTAATGGCTAGAAAATGCATGCCCATTATGGCACCTGGTCAGAGGCCGAGGCGCAATCATGGTCAGAACCAGAATCGGTCCCGTACAGACGATGCGCAGTGCTCATTCACTTACTGGCTTACTTACAGACAGGACAGCTTTCCACTCTAACAAGCACACACTCACACACACAGAGCTACACACAGGCTAAAGCCAATCGAGCGACTAGACATCAATGGCGACGGCGTATGATCATGACTAGAACGTCTGTCTACCCAGTTTAAGCCAGGCTCTGGCTGCAGCGCATACACTCAGAGAAAAACCGATTTAAATTTAGGAATAGCTGGATGGAGTTCGTGCTGTTTGTGCTTTAATAAAGTTATATTTTGAAATATTCTATAACAAAAATCAAGCCTTTGTGCGATGAAAAACAGGACTCGTATTAAGCATAAAAAATCAAATGAATCTTGTTTTTATGAACTTGGAGAGTTAACAAATTTTTCACGTCTGCGCTTGATTGGAAATAGAAAATTCTTGTTGATTTTTCTGTAAGTGTACGCAAAACGCTTGGAGCTGCCAATAAAAATCCTTTACCATATAATTTGAGTGGCCATGCGTGCGCTCGCCGCAGCGACTGACGTTGATGGGAAGCTGACTAGTCAGCATGGACACCGACGCGTCCGACGCTCCGCTGGATTCCTGCTGCCGCACCGGGTCGGCCAGATGCCGATGCCGATGCCGATGTCGATGCCGATGCCGATTGCTGCGCGTTGATTGCGCCACGAACGTGATTTGTTTGTAAACACGCATTATTAAGGTGTAATAAACATAAAATTTGTAGCGCTTCAGAGCGTCCTCGCTAGACTCGCCATATATATATATATATAAACGAAGGAGTGTGTCTATGTATATTTCTATATACATTTATGTTTAGGTATATACATACATCATTCAATTAAACAAAGCTGGCGAATGCAATTTGAATCACATTTTGCGTATTGTGTAGCTAATTTTATACAAATTATTTAAAATTGTACAATTATACGTATGACTGCGGCCTTTGCACTGCCCGTAAAATGTCTTGGAAATGGGGCTCTTAAAGCGCAAACAAACAGACGCCCGACAGCTAAAGAAGAAGAAGAAGAAGAACAATAATGATTCTGAACTTGAACTTTGACACTGCGAATGAGGCAGAAAACGCAATCAGCAAACATAATGATGGCAACTGCCCAACCCAGCCTAGGCTCTATACACACGCCCACCCCCCGCAGTGCCTGCCCCAGCTACCACGGAACGATCGTGTCAAGTGAAACCAAAAGTGCGGCAACATCAGCGAAGTGGCGGACAGAGGCAGAAGCACGGGCAGAGGCAGGGGCAGGGGCTGCGGCAAACAAACAACGCGTTCGCCCACTTTGCGTGTGTTCTCAGCGCCAGCGCTGACCTCTGGGGGGTTCAGGTTCAGGTTCAACACCAGCAGGGAAATACGTACAGCGATTGAGTCTGTCTAAGCCATGTCGAAGCACAGCTCGGCCTTTGCCTGAAATGAAAATGAAGGTGTAGTCCAATTTGTAAGTATGGCCAAGCCCCGGGCGCACAGCAGCAACAGCAGCCGACGTCAAAGTTATGCAAAGCTTGGAGCAGAGAGTTGCAGTCTGAGCTAGAGCCAGAGCCAGAGCCAGAGCCAGAGCCAGAACCTCAGAGCCTGTGCTCCCGCTGGAGTTGAGCTAAAGCAACGTTTGGGCTGCATTTTTCCATGCGTGCCGCCTTTTGCTTTTGCTTTGTTGGTGGCGCTCGCAGCGGCGACGACGACGGCGGCTCTGCTGCTGCGTCGTCCATTTGCCGACTTGGCAAATACTTAATTGCATTTCGATATCTATGCTCAGGCATCTGTGAGTAGATGCCGCGCTAGGCTCAATACCTCAGACAGGGACAGCGGCATTTGGACACGCAGACAGCCGACGAGCGAGCTGGTCGTCTCGGCAAAGATGCGAGGCGGCTGCTCCGTTTGCTCTTGCTTGTTGCCTGTTGCTTGTTGCCTGTGTTGCATGTTGCCTCTTTGCTGACCAACTGCAGAGCTAGTCCACATTTTCGATTTTTACAACTAAATTCCGTTGATTCAGGCGCTTTACAAAAGAAATTAGTAATTGCTACGCCCATTTAGAGCCATATTGCATATCTACGCGCGCATCTGAGACGACAATGACGATGACAAGAGATTTCTACGCTGGCGCACTATTCTAATGCTGTGCACATACACCATACCCAGCGCCCACACACACACACACACACACATACACACACACACGCACGCACATACATACCAATGCCAGCTCAACTAAGTTCGTCTCGTATCCGCTCGCATATTGTTTGTCATCGTTTTGTTTGCTGCCGCTGATGGCCGGCCGTCAATCTTGCCGTCAGTCGCAGTCGCCCCAACGTTCCCCCCACTACACCGACCACCCCCCCCCCCCCCACCCCCTCCCTTGATCGCATTGTGCCTGAGCACGCTGTCATTTTCACGCTTTGTTAGCTCACCAAACTGTATCTTCAAGTCCGGCGTCTACTAGGAAGCGCCGAGTTTTTTTTTGTATTTATGACTACATATTTAGTTTATGTTTATTATGTATGTTAGAAGGTTAATCTCTGCGGCATTACATTGCAACTTTTTGCGGCTTTGTGGCAATTTCTTTGCCTTGTATAATATGTACACTTGATAACAGTAGAATACGGCAGCAGGAGAAAAGATTTGCAGGCAATGTGAAAGAAATGTGAAACTTTATCTATGCAAGTGACCTGAAGTGTACGTTCGCAACATCAAGTTTTCTGTTAGATGCGGTAATTGTAGCCGGTATTTTGATGAGAAATGTAAATCAATTTCTTGTTTAATGGCAACTGCTATGATTAATGTGGCCCTTAACTATGAGCTGCTCCCAGCGGGCAGTTTAGACTACACAAATTTCACTTTTCGTATTCATAATACAATAATTAACCCACAGAGCATCTATGCTCATCTGCATGAGCAAAAAAAAAACAACACAGAAACAACAGTTATATTTGGAATGTCGAAGCTTAGATACACTTGCAGACATGGGCTTAAAAAACGTCATTTCCGACCGAGAAGACCGATTTCTAATGGGCTTACTGATATTTTGAGCACGCAATCGCCAAGAAAAACCTAAAAGTTTTTCATATATAAATTTAATTACTTCACTTACAGATATATGATTTACTGGTCTGCTACGTAATTGCACAGTTTGATCAACATATCTTGAGGAACAAACCTTTTTTCCAATAACAACGACCATCATATAGTGCTATGATCCAGCCGACTCCGAGTATTTATATATACTGTCTACAAATTAGAGACGGGCTTATGCAAAGCTGCATTAAGATAGCTTTTTAAACTAAGAGACTATAATTTAAATATGCTTTGCAAGAGTATTAAAAAAAAACTACTGCTTTCGACTGGTGTGCCATTTTTCCATGTCACAGTTGCCGGCTGTGCGACTTTTAACCTGTGCAGAAATCAATTAGGCACCATATCGAAAAGATACACACACACACGCATGCAAAGACAAGCGATTTAGGTTTGCCAAAAAGCGATCGATCATCAGCGCCAAACAATCGCTGTGAAGCTGAAACTTGAAATATGAACGTCATAAAGCGATTGCTGAGTTGGCCCTTGATTGTTGGTTCAGTGAGTTTCAAAATGTATTTTATTTATCAATTAAATGAATCGAAAATTGTGCGCAATTACTGAGCAAATAGTTGCGAGCCAAGTTTGTTGCCTAAGTCTTTCTAGTTATGAGCCAAGTTTGTTGCCTAAGTCTTTCTAGTTATGAGCCACGTTCGCTGCCTTTATTTTCTTTCGCCGCGGCAATTCTCACTGAGTGGCCGCACGAAATCGGCGACTCTCTGCCTGCCCCTTGGCTGGTGTCAGTTTCATTTTCGGTTGCATCTCCCAGTCAGTCCACATTTCCGGCAGCTTCGATGCAGCGCCACGTTGACGGTGTCAAAGGTCACAACAGCGAAAACGAATCGGCACTTGGCACTTGGGCCCATGCAATCAGGCTGCATGCAGCATGCTGCATGCAACGTTCAGTGGGAAAAAGGGCGACTGGCATGCGATGCCTTCTTTGGGTCTGTGGTACAAGTCATAATCAATGTTGCATGCGACTCTGGGCCATCTTCCGTCTTGCATAAGCCACAAGAGTTTCACTTTTTTCATGTCGTTTTTTTTTCTTTCATGCCAAATCTGTCGCTGCCGGGTAATTAAAGGCAATGGGCTAGCGGTAGCTGATAGTTGAGCTTTAATTTATGCAAATTTGTGCTGAAATCTCAGTCTAATTATTAGCTGCCAGGCAATGCGATATTTGTATTCACATTGATTGATAGAGAGGCAAAGTCTGCTCGGAAATATTTATTTACATATAGGTATGCACGTGAGTATCTCGTATAATAATATTATTGGGAGCAGCGTCTTCAGCTGATCGAGGGGTTCATTGATATGCGGTTCAAAGCATATCGTCAAATGTTGTTGACCGCAAAGTTGCGCGGCATACAAAGCAGGTTGCGCCAGGGGGGGAGCGGATGGATGTATCGTTTGGGTGACTCAATTTCAACATTATTTTTATTGCTTGATACTTTTTTTTGGGGGCGCATTGAGTAATGCGCATAATGGCAGCCCGTCCCAAATGGTGGCCCAATTGCATTATGAAAGCGTTACCAATTTTCTTTATGAGTCCTCTTTAACAATTGGCAAGCCAGGCAATTCCGCTTGATAAGACGCCCATTATAGTTAATGGCAAATGAACTGGGAACAAGGTAACAATACATGGCCGTAATCGGCCCAGTTTCCATTTGTCTCATTTGTATGCATGAATCTCTTTTTGAGTGCAGTCAATGTCACCATCGGCCATCAAATTAAACAAACCTGACGACTCCGGTTGCCCAATGACATCACATAGGATCGGCCCACGCTGACCACGACAATTAATAACCTCTAGCAGACGCTAGGCAAGAGAAATTTGCTGGAATCCAGAAAGTCGCAGCCAGACGCAGTTCTTGGAAATTCGTAATTGGCTCGAGATGAAAGCTAAGCAGGCCCAGCGGCCAATATAGCAGTCAATACATCAATTTAATGACTTCATTGAAAGCATTTTCGGCTAACCTCATGCACGCCCCAAATATTAATATCGGTTCGATCCATTCGGCTGTCCAGCGACACAGATTGGCTCTGGGCTTAAGTAAATAAAAACGTAAGAATCAATTTAGAATGTTTGAACTGAAAGATACCCAGTAACAAGTTTGTTTTAGCCGACTAACTGGCTAAACATTAAAAACCTGAAATCTTTATTTTGCACACTAGTTACCTTATATGGCATAAGTGAGAGGGATTCACAGCATCGAGTTCATTTTCAAGTCTCAATTTTAAGGAAAAATTTGCTGTGTTCACCTCAACTTTATAGGGTAGATCACTGCAAAGCTTTGGTCAAATAAATCTGCAAGCATCGTTCCCAGGGCGTCGTATTGCAGCTGAAGTCTGCAGCTGCCAATGCCAACGGCGACACTTGACACCTCGAAAGCTCGAACGGGCCAACACAAGCTCAGCTGTGAAGTGATCGATATACAATTTGTCGGCCTAATTGGTGCTTTTATCAAGCATATTTACTTCCGCACAAGCTTTGTGCAGTGTCAAATGCTGTTTACCGTTCAAGTGACCGCTCAACTTCCGCTCGCAATGCGCGATCTCAGTGCCAGCCTGCTGTGGCTGACAAATCGAACGCGATCAGGTTAACCAATTTGTTAAATAGCAGCCGTACCCTGCCCACCGCGACCCCATTAAATCAACAGCTAGTCAGCGCTTGCTTTCAGGCCGCCTCAACAATCAAGCACACACGCACACACACACACACGCACACATTGCGATTACGCCATTTGGAAGACATTGTGTGCTTAAGTCGTGTCTCAGACATTTCGAATTTGGTTTTGATTTTTGTACCCTGTACACATTGAAAGTGGGCTTAGGCGGTGTATCGATTGGTATGAAGGTTCTCGTAAAGTATACACAGATCAAGTATATGGTTTTTTTTGATTCCTCCCAAACAAAGCGTTTCAAGACCTTGCATACAATTGTTGAATTGGCTGCAGGGTATCTTTTGGACTGGCAGCCTCGGTTAGACCACACTTGTTTTGATTTTGATTTGTGTGGCCCGTGGGCAATTAAAGGTGCACGATGCGAAAGTGAATGTTGCTGCCGCTTTGTTGACCCGATGCGCAGCCCCTTCGTTTTGATTAGGTAAGGTCACTCGGGACGAGGCGCATTCATTAGCAGCATTATTCAGTTTGGCAAACAGTCGGCAAACAGCAATACAAAAGCCAAAAGCCACTAAAAGCCAGTCAGCAATGCCAATTTGTTTATTTTTGTCTTTTAGATAGGTTTACACAGACCGAAAAGGTGTATCCACAATTGCAAGTGAAGACTACATATTTATTTCGAACAGCGTTAATCACCCTGCGGCACACTTGTGATGTTTGTGTTTGACCAAAAAGTATTTTGTAGGTGCTAAACGGCATACAGCGAATCGGACAATGAGTCAGGAAAGGGAAGCGGGAAGCGTCCAGAGTTGGGGGCTAAGCAAAATGAAATTCCAACATATTGCTGACTCCAATGGCTTTGCATTAAAACAAATCATCCTTGACGCATGCACACCAAAAACGGCAGCCTGATAAATGAATAACAACAACAACGGCAACAAAAATTAAATGAGAAAAAAACAGCTCCCAAAAAACGAAACAAGCCGTAGGACTGCTGCGTACAAGGCAAGGCTGTACACCATTTTTGGCCACATCAACGAACAAAAAAAATGAAGCTGCCGCTTTTTGAGAATTTTCAATTTGTAGTGTGTGCTTGCGTGTGTGTGTGCGTGTGTGCTTGTGTGGCTGTGTGTGTGCATGCACAACTCCCCTTAGTCCGCTGCTGCACAGGTTCCTTTGACGTTTATTGCCAGACACAAAAGACGACGGCCCCAAAAAGTCGCAACTTTCGAAAGTTTTAATGAGCGCAAAATGTGTGCGTCGATTTAATTTGGCGAAGCGTTTGAAAACAGGAACAGACCCAGACTTGGATACGTGCTTCTGCTGCCGCTGCTGCTGCTGCGGAGCAAAGCGAGGTGTTTAGCCGTTCGAAAGACACCTACACACACATACACACTCTACTTACATGCAGTCCACACGCAGACACAGACACACACACACACAAACACCAACATGACGTCATTCTGGCATTGGCATTGAACTGAAGGTGAAGATCGTTAAACAAGTTCGAAATGCTCCCACGTAGAGAACGTATATAAAAATATATATAAAAGTGCATAAGATTTTGTCTCCCTATGTGTTATGTCGATCATATTTCACATAGTTGTCATCCTTCCACAGATCCTTAGTATTTCCATATTAGAAATGGTCGCGCTATATACATTGAGTGCGAGGGATAGAGACTCGAAAGTGCAAGCAAATCGCCCAGCACAACCACAGAGACCTGGGCATATTGCACAGCTGGCAAACTGAAGAACCACACCAGAGAATCGCGCAGCCCACGAATTCTGTTTGACCTCGGAGCAGCTTCGGTGACCTCAACAAGCTCCATGTCCTCTTTAAAATTAGATATATATATTTTGTGCTTCGGAGAGGATTTTCTATTTATGTTTTTTTTACTTGAACTTTCTCGAACAACACACAAATGAAGTATGGAGAAATTCAAGAATTTTACGTTTTGAGACTCGAAAGAGTTCTAGATCGAAGTTAAACTCATAGGGTTTTTGATTCTAGCAAATAAGTATATCTTATGTATTTGGGCACAAATACATAAATAACAAATTCCTAATCGATTTAAACACAAAAATTTATGTGCATTTTTAGGCTAAATTGTACGAATTTTTAATTTCGTTCAATCAAATTAGCAATGCTAATTTCGTCTCTTAGAACTGAAATCGATACGATAACTCGAAGCCAGGCTGATTTTTTTTTTACGATGTCGTTGCATTAAGGTGAAAATGTATCAAAATAACGCCCATTCCCTACAAATTTCCAAAACTTTCACTAAAAAAGCTTTAAGCCAATAGTTTACATTGTAAGTAAGACCTTCTGAATTCTATTTCCGTTTCGAGGCACAAACAGAAAAAATTAAGAGGGGCATCCATAACGTGTTGTCGAGCTCTCAGCTCTCCACGATGTTCATGATTATCGTCATAATGACAGTGGAGCTTTTATTAACATTATAATTGGTTATTAATTTGCATCCCAATTCAAAGCACTCGCCGATCGCTAAACACGCTAAAACTTGTAGCTTCGACAAGGCTGTGAACGTAGCTGGAGCTTATAGAGGTAGCATATTTATCAGATTTATTTTGCAAATGGTTTAAAGCAGAAAGAAAGTCTTCAATCTATTCGCGCACTCTTTGAACCCCGAATTACTTCAATTGACTGGGTTTCAAATCAATTTATTGACTCTATTTAGAGCAAATGCGCAAAAGTCAAGAACCACCAAATGTCATATGACTCACAAGACGTGTGTCTACTTTCAATAGCCTCTCAAAACTCAGAGAGATTGTAATATAATTCAGGTCGATTTTAGGAATTCTGGTACATTTTGAGTTTTGCATTAAGGAAACTTAAAATTAAGAAACCAGTTCTTGAAATATGAATTTCCTTCTCAGACCAAACATTTGTTCGTTAGCTTGAGTGCAAAATGCTTTGTTTTTTCTCTGAGTGTAAGTACGCCCACACGCACACGTATGCGTGTCTGTGTAACTGGAACAGCTTTAATAATATTCTAGCTCCATAAAAGCAGCATTCACCCCGAGATCAAAAAGATTAGAATTTGGCTGACACATTTGCCTCCGCAGGTTTGAATTATTCAAAGCGCGAAGAAAAATCCATAATCCCTCGTGTTTATTAAGTTTTTTAATTTTTAGTACAGCTACGATTTAGTTTTTGTTTTAATAAATTTATATGGGTTACAGAGGGAAAAGCGTTATAGAGCCAGAAAAATGGTCAAGTTTTGCTGCATTAGAAGTCTGGTTTAGCGTAGCTCTACTGTAGCTCATACGGATGCCTCTAAGCCCACGTTAAATATTTGTGACAATTGTATTTACAATTCTGTTCAGCTCACATCTGCTCGGCGACTCACCTCATAAACTGGCAGTTCAAAGCAATTTGCGCAGTTCTAATTACAATACTTGTGCCCCTTCTTGTTGTTGTTGTTGTTGTTGTTGTTGTTGTTGTTGTAGCAGTTAATGTTGTTGCTGCAGTTGTTGTTGTTGAATAAACAACTTGTTATGCACTTAAAGAATGTTACACTTGCCAAGCTGAGTGTAGTTCGATCTTTTTGAAATCGTTCGACGTTTCGCGAATGCACAACAAATTTTAATAAGTTACACACACATACACCTGCACTCACTCACACACACCAGCAGTCGTTGTTAAATGTTTTTTGTTAGAAAACAAAAAAAGAAGCAGCTCGGAAATCACCAAAATCGTTTGCACAATTTAAGCGAAAATTTATCACGATTTGTGCCGTATTTTTATTTAGCTTTTTGCACTGCGCACAAAGTCGTTTGTTTTTTTTTTTCTATTTTTTTCTATTTTTTTTTTCTGTGTGGGTTGAGTGCAGTTGAATGGACGTGCCGATGGTCGTTGGCGATTGATCGCAAATACTCGTTAGTACAGGAAAGCACAGAGAAACACAGAGACGCAATGCGCTTCTATTGGTTTCCTAATTGCAATTCAGAGTTTGGTTAGAGGGGTGGGGGGGTGGTGGTTTAGCAACAGGGCTCGGCGCTGACCAGTTCGAATTGTATATATATATATATATATATATACGTGTGTGTATATAATATATAAATATTTTAATCGTTGTAAATTGTGAATATTAAAGCAAACATCTCACGCGAACACACACACACACACGAGTACGCACGGCGCGTCTTCAGTTCAGCCAGGTGAACACCGTCACGTCTGAAAGTCGACTGAAGCCAAATGTCCACACGATCTGCGGCTCGAGCTCTGTTCGTGAGCGTTAAAGCTCGGCGCCGCCGCCGCAGAAGAGCGTAAGCCAATCAGAGCCAGAAGGGAGAGCGAAGCAACAGGTAGCCGGCATTTCTTTCGCCCTCTTAACGGGCTCTCACTCTCTCTCTCTCTCGCTCTCTCGCTCTCTTTGGCTTGAATTAAAAATTAGACGTCATATTGCTGCTCTGTTAATGCCGTCGGTGCGGCTGATGATGGCGATGTAAACAAGTGAAACCAGCTCGCCCAAGCATTCTTCAGATAGTTGTCCAGTTGCATCTTCGTTAAGATTGCATTTTGAGGATGGGGCTGGAAAAATATGGAAATTCTGCCAGCCAGAGCTGACAGACACGCTCAACACAACCAGCTGCTGTTGTTGGCTGCGTAAGACAAACAAACAGTAACCCAACCTCCCAGACAGCCCAGCACCACACCCTAGTTCATCAATCACGATATCGGCTAGCTATAATCACTGCACTGAGAGAAATATATGGCCTTTAATTCTAGTACGAAAGCTAGAAACCTTAAAACATCAGGAGAGCATGGGTCCATTTTGAATATTCTAATATTAGGTACAAAAAGCCTTGAATTAAGCACATTATGACTTATCGCTAATTATAGAAATTTTAATTTTGGATATTTGTTCTCATAATAGGGAATTTTGATTTCTTCAATTTTTCCCTGAGTGTGTTTAAATTCTAGTATAAAAGGTAGAAACTTTAAAACATCAGGAGCATGGGTCTTTTGAATTTTGGACTTTTCTGTAAATATGGAAATTTAGATTTTTGAGAGAAGAAATTTTCATTTATGAGATTTTTCTCTGAATGAGTGTTAAATTCTAGTATGAAAGGTAAAAACCTTAAAACAACATTCTTGAATATTTTAAAATTAGGTAAAAACAGCCTTAAATTAAGCACGTTAGGACTTATCGGTAATTACAGAAATGTCGACATTGACATCTCATTTTAAGAAATTTCGATTTCTACGTTTTTTTCTGAGTGTACCTGCGCTCTATCACAAGTCATTAATGTGCTGGGCGCTTCACTAATTAATTCGTCTTGTAGATACGTTAGTTATGAAAGAGCGCTAATCCTCAAGGGAACTGAAACTATTCTGGCAAGTGTCATAAACAAAGCAATTCATATAGGCAGTTTCAGCAGGTAGCTGCTGAAGTCCAACTGGGCCCAAAACGAAACAGTCGAAACAGTGAAATAATTCACGCAAATATTTCCACACACACTTGAATATTTGAATATCACAGTAATTAATCAAAAACTGAGAAATACGCAGAATATACAAATAAATCATCGATCGTCATCGTCGTCGTCCGCGTCAACCGGTCAAGAAACTATAAAGCACCAAGCTGTTGTCGTCCCACGTCCACTCCAACTGGGCACCCCCCGCTCTCCCTCCCGCCACTCCGCAAGGAGCCCATTTAACTTTTAATAAAGTTGTCAACGCACGAGAAACTGTCGTGTGAAGCATTCGTATCTTTTTCAAGGCGCCAACGTTTTTCGACGGCCGCAATGACAGAACCAAGTGGACGTCTCACGTTTGCATTCCTGTTGGTGTTCAATCTAACGGTAACTTCGATCAGGTGAAAGCCCTTAACCCATCATGCATCAACAAGTTTTCATAGGTATTCTACGACAACTTGCGATTGGGATTTGTAAGCTTTGGTAAATCCCTTGAGCTTTTAATATTATTTCAAGCATAATGAAAGCTCTCATTGGTGAAGCCTGTCAAGTGAAAAGCTCAGCTTTTGTAGGCAAATATTTTCTGTACAAACTTTTCTCGTTCAGTACTTTTGCTGAGGCTAACAGCAAAGTTTGCGCCGTGTCTTCTTCAAGGACGTGTAAAAGTGAACGCATCCTAATTAACTTAATTGCAAGATTTTGTCAAAAATGTGAATTAAATTACGCTAAAAGAAACAGTGATACTAATGTAAAATGATTAACAAGATAACATTATGTTAATTTTGTTAATGTTAATGTCAAATGTTGCTTTCCCACTTGCTGCCTTATGTAAATGCCAGAGTGTCATCTTCTTCCCAAACCAAGCCACAGATAAATCATATAACGGCGCACGTGCATAACCTCTGTATACATCTACATGCATATAAATATACGTACCTTAAATAGCAATAAAGCTTAGAGCACTGAAAACGGGTGCCTTCTGCCCGTTACGTGTCAACAGCTGATTTTGGCTAAAAAGGTACCACACTCACACGTACATCATCTTTATGGATTAAAACACACACACACACAATTGTCTTCGTCGGCTTTGAGCGGGATTCTTGACGATTTCAAATGGCTTTAATACGCTGCTGCTTTGAACCACCTGAACTGCCTGAGTTCTTCGATAGCTTTGTACAGAAATGCACCGATCCTGGTTGTAAGTATATCAATAATATTGCACAAATAAAATAAAAACAAGAAACAAATCGAGCTATATCGAGCCACGCACTTAAACCAAAGTAACAGTTAATAGTGAGGAGCAACGCTGTTAAGTGCGCAGCGTAACAGCGCAGCCAACTTCATGTTTGAAAAGCGCTGCCAGACCGCCGCATATGACTGTGTGGCAGCTCCATGGAAATAAGGAAAGAGAAAAACAATATTCGAGCACACAAATTTACAACAGCAGCATAGTTTTATCGCAGCGTTTATTACCCAACGCCGCGATAAAAACAAAAGTAACGACTGTTGAACAAACATGTCTGGTGAGTAATTGGACCCAACAAACAATTTAATGGCATAGCAGAGCGGCGCGATGTGACGTGACATGACCCCGAAATTAATGACACCAGCAATCGATGACGAACACAGGGATTTTGCGAAGATGTGAAGCAAAAGAGAATGAATAAAAATAGTATTCGCTCATATCACGCGATGCAGGTCAATTCGCATATAGCATGGCAACGATTATGGCGATAAGATAAACGACAAAATGGCCGACGCACCCAGTCCAACGGTGCGACCCCTACGGTGCCTAGAGCCACAGTTGGGGTTGGTTCTAATTAGTCACATTTTACCGATTGCCTAACGCACAACCGCAGCGGCGATTGTCTCCACGACGTAACAGACGCAGCGTCGTCGTCGTCGTCGACGTCATGTTTACCTATCGCTGCATACACGTTTGCCTACCTAATCCCTCTAACAGCTGTGCCTTCCCATGCGCTGTTCTAGGTTGCTGCGGCTGCTGCTCCGCTTTGCGTCCGCGCTACAAGCGGCTTGTGGACAACATATTCCCCGTCAATCCCGAAGATGGTCTGGTCAAGTCCAATATGGAGAAGCTGACGTTCTATTCGCTAAGCTCGCCGGATAAGCTGGATCGCATTGGCGAATATCTCTACCAGAAGGCAACCAAGGACATCAATCGCAAACGTTACAAGTGAGTACCAACTGCTGCCTGTGAGCTGATATCATTAACTGAATGCATTTACAGGTTGGCCGAGATTGCCATGGAGGCTATGGACCTGCTGCTGCAGGCTTGCCACGCCCAGACAACCCTCAATCTGTTTGTGGAATCGTTTTTGCGCATGGTGCAAAAACTGCTCGAGGACTCGAATCCGAATTTAAAAATAATGGCTACAAATTCGGTAAGAGGCTCCTAATCAAAGTCTTGTCATATATTTAACTGGTCTTCCCCCCCTTAGTTTGTTAAGTTTGCGAATATAAACGAGGACACGCCCTCCTATCATCGGCGCTACGACTTCTTCATCTCAAAGTTCTCGTCCATGTGCCACAGTGACAGTCAGGATTTGCGTGACAGCCTGCGACTGGCCGGCATTAAGGGGCTGCAGGGCGTCATACGCAAAACAGTGTCCGACGACCTGGTCGAAAATATTTGGGAGGCCCAACACATGGAGAAGATTGTGCCCTCGCTTCTGTTCAACATGCAGGTGGGTCCAGGTCCAGGTCAGTCGATTGGCTGCCAATAGGGTCAATTAACTTAACGTATTCCTAGCAAATTGGCAACTTCAACAATCTTAAACTAATTTTGTTGTTTTCGTATATTCTGTTAATGCAAACGAAACGAAACCTAACACAAACACACAATTACGAACCCATACATAACCGACACAAACAAAGTTCTGTGTAAACGTTATGTTTCTGAAGAAAAATTTTCTGGCGGTAATTTCTGAATATTTAAATTGCATTTGTAACGAATTCCATAATTTAATTGTCTAGCTAAGCTTTATACACTGAGCGCTGTTTAGAACGGACCAATTGAAGAAAATACAAAGCTCGTTAGAGACAAGCAGTAAAAGAGCGTCCGCCGAATTCAAGATTGGGATTGGCAGTTTTGCCACGCTAGATGTTCGTTGGCAGCGTTTTCACTGTATATATGTTTAAGAAATACCCTACTAGTTATTACATTTCCCCGACTCGGCAGGTAAAAAATTGTAGCACTGACAACTTTTTTTTATTCACCAGTCCGGCGACCTCACGCCCATTGAAGATGCCGTCAATGTGACACCGCCTGTGCTGGCCGAGGAGGTGCTGCGCGAACTGGTGGGACGTGCCTCATTTGGACACATACGCAGCGTGCTAAAGCCGCTTTTGACGTGAGTTTAATCAGCCAAGTCATGCTGTATCTCCGATTAATCCTTGCCTTTGAATCTTCTACAGGCATTTGGATCGTCACGAGCTGTGGGTGCCCAACAACTTCGCCATACACACATTCCGCATTGTGATGATATCAATACAGCCGCAGTACTCGTACACCGTGGTGGAGACGCTCATGCAGCATTTGGACTGCAACTTCAAGTCGTCGCCGAAGACACGCACCTCGCTGGCGGTGGTGCTGTCGAAGATAATTGCGATTGCGGCGGGCGAGAGCGTAGGTCCATCAGCTTTGGATATTATCAACAATCTGCTGACCCATCTGCGCACAAGCGTCAGCACAACGACCGAGATAACGCCTGAAGAGTCGCAGTACCAAGAGGCGCTTATCAATGCGCTCGGCGAGTTCGCCAACCATCATCCGGACTATCAGAAGATAGAAATCATGTTGTTTATCATGAACACGGTGCCCGATCTGTCCAAGAAGAGCAAGAGCGATCAGATGCTGCAGAACATATTGCTCAAGTCACTGCTCAAAGTGGGAAACCAGTACAGCACAGTATCCTTCGAGAAAGCCTTTCCCGCCTCGTTTTTGCAACCGCTGTTACGAATGGCGCGCGCTCCACACGATCCCACGCGCATGATTGTCATGCAGATCTTCCAGGCGCTGCTTGATCGCCACCAAAACGAGAAGGTGCTCAGCACCGTAAGCGTAAAGCCGTATCCGGCTCTGTCCCAGGAGCCGCCATCGCGCTCTGATATAATTTTCACGCACAAATATGGCGCAAACATCATGCAGGCGCTCATCGATAGCATGGCGCTGTCGGATCGCGTCGATGCCTTGACAGCTAGTTACAATACAGCTGCTCTGCTCATTGTGGAGATGTCGTGCAGCGAAACAGTGCAGGAGTTCTTGCTGTTCATATTGGGGTAAGAGGTTACATGACCAAATCCAGTGCACTCCAAACTAAACCCGGCTTCTATTAATCCCTGCAGCATACAGCAAGTGGCCAGCACTGTCGAGACCTTGGGCGCTGTGCACAGATGCAATCTACACGCCATATCCATTGGGCTGCTGGTGCTCATTTCACGCGTCAGCGGCATCAATAATTTGCTGGAATACGCGCAAAAGATTGTTGAGGCGCGCCGCGAAGAAGCAGCCTACTATTTGCCGCCTTTGATGGAACCCAAAAAGGTGTCCACGAAGAATCTAAACCTGTCTTTACCACATCTGGCTATCGATAAGTTGGCGCTGGGCGAATGCATGCAGAATGCGGGCATGGATGCGCAACGACTCAATACCGGTGCACCTTATTCGCTCAACCAGGCCGACAATCCGGGCCATCGTCACTCCTGGGTGGAGTCGGCTAGCACGCACATGACGCAGCGCAATAGCTCCGCCGATCTGACCCTATATAATGGTGATGTGGACAGCGTTAACAGCTCACCGGGCGTATGCAAAAAAATCTTAGCACCAGAGTTTAACTTTGATGCAATGAAACGCGCCCTGGCCGAACCGACGGAGGCGGCAAAACGGGAGCAGCGCGAACGACAAATGCAAATTGTGCGCACCTTCCGCGAGGGCGAGTTCGACGATTTGGTGCGCCGCACCGAACCGAAGGTATATCCATTCCTCATTGTCTTTCAAGGCTCCTAACTAATTGAGTTATCTATTTCCAGCATGATCTCATTCAAAACCGTCTGAATGAACTCTTCAACTCGCTGGCCGTGGAACGTCAGATTACGCTGAGCGACAATAAGACAGCCCCACTGCAGGCCAACAATGAGAAACCCGTCTACGAGACGAAATTCCCAGAGCTGTTCTACTACTAAAACATATATTATTTGCAGTAACCTGGTCACGGAAACCGTACGTAGTATCTATAGTATATAATAGCGAAATTGTTTGTATATTACGGGCAGGGTATAGATATTTTGACCTGGTCAATTTAAACTTAAATTTTTGTTATTACAATCTAATACTTGTTTAAGATAAATATAAACGGTATGCTTATATTTGAATATATATGCTTATATCTACTCGGACTCTTATTTAATGGCAGCAGACCATATTAGGGCCTTGCTTTGGGGGCAGCACAAGCTCAATTAAATAGAAAAATCCCGTTGAGTATATTTCACACATTTAATAATTTAGTGAGGTTGATTAAAATGCAATGAGTTTTAAGTGAGAGAGTTAATAGATTTAATGTTGTAAGCAGTTGTGATTCGAATACGTATTCTTCGACTTCGATTGTTGCTTAACTTTAGCGCTTAGAATCTGAGCTTTACATAGATAAATAAAAAATATATATATATATATTTAACAGCAATGTGCCGAGCGCACAAAAAGTGTGCAAAAAAACATAACCGGATCTGTTAGAAAATAATTTTACAATAGTTTCTAGGATAATGTAAACGATTATACAAAAATATAGAAGGGCGCATAAAGCACACTAAGGGATAATATACAATTATATGGCGTACCGTTAGTAGACTGATTAACTATATGTATATATAGTTTATATATATACATATACATATATATGTGTATGTATAGCACGCTAGTCGTAGCCAACGGGAAACGAATGTACAACTATATAAAACGAGGCTCGTGTGGCGAGTCCTTGAACAGAACGAGGTGGTTGTGCCTAATGGGGGGAGGACTTGGGGAGGGGACGGTGTGCAACGCGCTCAACACGCCACGTCACGACATAAGGACTCGCCGTCGCTAGTCCTGGCCGCATTACCGCGCGGCCAACTGAAGCGTCCAGCTGGTCGAAGTCCCATGGACGGCGAGGAGGGTGTCGATGCCTCCGAATCGCCGCTAACACAAACAGCTGAATCATCGGCGCTGGCTGGCGTCAAGGAGCGCTCGCAGCTGGCCCCAATCTCTGAGATAGGTATGGCGGTTGCCGACAGCGACGAGTCCTCGCTCTGCGGCACAATCTCCTTGAAGCTCTGGTTGGGCGGCGTCACGACCAGCATGTTAATGGATATGAGCAGCGGATGCACCAGCTTTGGGTCAAGCACCATCAGCGACACCTCCTCGTTCTTTTCCAGGCTGAGCGTTGTGATCTCCGACGTCTGGGTAAACACCGGCTGGCGCTGCGCATTAATCGATGTGACCGTGGTGCGTATCATAAACTTTCGTTTCGTCTGCAAGCTGAGCACCCGCTCGTGCTCGTGCCGATGGTGGCGTCGTATGTTCAGTCGCCGAGAGTCCATAATGAGTATGAGATCCATTCCATAGTTGAAGCCCGTCCAGCGCCACTTCTGATACCCAGGCTCGAGCAGCAAACGACCGCAGCGCATGCAGTTCTCGAAGAACTGCTCCTTGTCCAGCTGCTGCGGACTCCTGTTTTATTGTGAACACATAATTGGACTTAAATTTCGCAATAAAAATTGTCAACTGTCACTTACCCATCCTCCTGGCCGTGATCGATGCGCAGCAGGGCATCCCAGTGGCTGTGTATGTGCCTGTAGAGCCACTCCTTGGGAATGATGTTGTCGTTGAATATAATCTTCAGATCCATATAGTGATTGGTCAGGTACTGAGTGCGCAGTTTCTGGAATACGGGCACATATGCCTGTCCCTCGGGCGTGGCCAGAAAGGAGCGCTCCTCCATGCGGCTAGCAAAGTACGTCCATTGAACAACATCCACGCTGGGCGTGTGCGTCTCCACGCCGGCATTGACCAGTCGTTCCTGGGTCTTTTGCGCCTCAGCGCGTTGCACAGGATCCTCTGGATCATACTGAGGATGCAGCTGTAGAAACATCCAGGTGCGCAGGAGTGTGTACAGCGAGAACTCTGTTTGCATCACGTACAGATCGTGGCTGGCAGTTAGCAAAGTCATTAGATCAATGGATATGTGCCGCAGCAGATTAGGATTCTTATTGTAAATGCTAAGTAGATTGATCTGGAACCACTGGAAGGTGGACTTCTTCACGCTCAACACACCGTACTGGCAGGCAGCCTCATAGTACTGAATGGCAGTCTCTGCATTGATGCTGTCCACCATCACTTCGGCGCACTTGTCGATGATGCCATCCAGATGGAAGAGTGTGGCTGTAGCCAGAACGGGTATCACATCTTTGACTTCAATCTCTATTTCATCCGAGTACATGGAGCCAAACACTGCGTCCAGGCTATCCGCATTGATTCGATCGTCGAGTATTTTAATGTGAACAAAATTTTGTTGCGCCTCCTTCCACGAACCATTGAACATGCTGTAAAAGTAGGGACTCTGGCTAAGATAGACCTTGTGCAGATGCCACACCTTGTCCAATGCCATCACAGCCACATCCGAGTTCTTCTGCTCCTTGAACAGAGCATTGTATATATACTGTGTGGTCGTCAGCAGCTTCTTTCTGCACACGAAACGCCGTGGATTAGTGGATTATGTCTGGAATCATTTGGAGCAACTTACTTTTTCGGCGATTTGGCGTCCAGTTGCGCCCGCTCGCGCTCCTCCTGGGACGCAGTCGTGTCTGTGCTACGTCTGCGCTTCCGTCGGCCGCCGAACACCTCCGCCACATTGCTTTGCATGGATCCAACAATTTGGCCCATGGTTGTGCGTCTCTCTCCAAACAGGAGCACGTCCCAAAATTCTACAAACAGACACAAATATCATGGATATACAAAGAGATCAATTCTTTCGTGACACGAACAATCACGACCCGAACTTAAAAACAAAAGTACAAATTTTAAATTTATGTAGATTTAACGAAATTCTTCACTGAATTGAAAACAAAAATGTTCGAAATGCGGTTCGCCCAACACTAATTTCTTTAATTTAAAGGGTGGACATTTAATGGTTCGGTCGCGTGGCTACATATTTTGTTTATGTACACAAAGTTGACCCACTTTTTGCCTCTCCCCGCAACGCCCACAACGGATCACGACCTTTTATGGTGGGCGTGCGTCGAGTGGATTTTTGGGGGAAAGTCAACCGCAGTGGAGTTCAGTGCATTTAGCGCTCAGATCTAACCCCTCCTACAGCTGCTCCGCTTGACAGATGATGTCACCTGTGGGCAACCTTCAAAGTGGAGGCCCGTTTAAAAATAGAACGAATTTGAATTTCGAAAGCGACCAAAAGTCCATCGAGTAGCAGATGTTGCGCCGCGAACCCGTTTATATGCTAAATACAACATGCATTTGCATTTGTTTATGTTTTTCTTGCTGCTTCTGCTGTTACTGGATGTTGTAACCGTGTCAAGGCCGTTGCCATAATAATAACAATACTTAAGCTTTGATTTTGCTTTGTTTACAACATGTTTCTACGGGCTTGTTACTCCATATCGGAAATTACGCACTCAGTCTCGGTTGCGAATGCTCAGGAGCAAATACACAAATACATTTGCACACACATACTTAGATACACATACACACATACCTAGATACCTAGTTTGTTTTGGTGCGGCGCAGTTGAAGCTCTCAAAACCAGTTTGGGCACACTTTTCTTATAAGACCAAAACAAGAAATTCGAATGCAGTGCCTGCAAATTACGTCACTACAAACAAACAACGAGAGCGGGGAGATATCAAGAGAGAGAGAGCAAGAGAGGCAGAGAGCAAGCGCTTTTGTCGTTACTTTCAAACGCTGATGATATCAGATAGCTTACAGCCTCTCCCACTCTGCTGCACACGCTCCATTCATTGGACTGCATACAATTGAAAAAACTAATAATAATAATGACAAAAAAAAGAATAAATAGGTTGACTATTATTTAAACTTTATATAAAAGATTTCCCTTTACAATGTTAACTATAAAAAAAGTTACTGTAGCCCGAGTAGTTACGGCCAAGTAACGTGAGTTGTCGTCAAAGAAGCCAACAAGCTCGGGCGGAGCGAGATTCGAACTCGCACTAAACGCACGTAGCGCTAAAGAGAGTCAAAACGTTTAAACGGCTGCGCCATCCTCAACTCTTAAACGCCGTCTGCTAAACATCAACAAATGTAGATGCTTATGTGTATTGGAGTAAATAAAAAAATGTGCACGCATATATGTATGCGTTAAACATACTATGAAATATGTTCATATGTGTTTGTTTAAAGCGTTTGGCTTTGATATAGTTCGATTTGATATGAACATACATACAAATATACATAGAGGTTCAGCGAACTTGTGAGACAACACGACGAGGCACGATATTCCCAGCTGTTCGGCTGTGGATCGGAAAGACGGACCAGATTGGTAAATGCGCTGCTGCTGCTGTCGCTTTAAGTCTCCCAAATTTACTGTTGTGCGGCACTGATAGCGGGGCTTTATATAGGTACAGGCCATATGCATGTACACACTCTAAGACTTTTTAAAATAGAGTCGAAAATAAAATGTGCCAACGCTTGTCAACATGTGTGCCACCCTCACCCTCAGTCAATTCGCGCACTCTCTCTCTCTCTCTCTCTCTCTCTCTTTGTTGCTTACACACCGATTTCCTGATGATACTGGCTGCAGTGATGCTGTTATTGCCATTGTAACAGTAAATCGTTAATATAAATAGCAAACGAAAGTAAATTTGGGAATAGGAGTGGGAGAAGCAACAGCAACGACGCAGTAATATACTAAGGTAGAGAGGCACACAATTGTCTGTATTGGTGAGTGCGTGGTGCAGAGAGAGAACTGTGCTTACTCTAGCGCACCAAACAATACGAGAGCGAAAGACGCAAAATGCAACGACGGACCAAGGTACACATACACATACAAAACTAGCTAGCGAACTGATAAAACAAACGAAATACAATGCAATAATGCAAAACTTACTGTAAATGTGAAGTTACAGTTTTGCTTTTATTTTTTTATGTAACTGAAGTATCACTAGACTTTACGTCAATTTACTAACAATTGTAGCACTTCTGTTCAATCACAACAGACTGTTTAAAATAATTTATTAAAAATTCATTCCTATAAGTTGTATTTCAATTTATGTATTCTTTTTCATGCACAATGGCTTTGCGCACTCCACAAGCAACAACCGTTCCGTCCCGTGAATCTTAAGCAACTCTCAATCAATCGTGCTTTTCTTGGAGAGCAGAAAACAACAAAATTAAAAACAAAAAAAAAACACTGTGTTGAAAATGTTAAAATTTACAGTGCTGTTATTGCTAACAGCACAACACTGGACAGCTTCCGTTACTCTGTGTCAGCTATTAATGTATTTATGCATTTAATATAGAAATATACAAAATAATTGCACTACAGAAATTTAGATAGCCGCTTACATGCTTGATAGAAGATTAACCCGAATACGGTCTTAAGCATGAATAACAGCAGCCTAACAGCCCACAACTGTTAAATTCAGAACCGATTAAAATTTCGATAAGTGGACTTTTCCATGTGACCATCACTAACGCTTTTGACATTCACTGCGTTTACATTTGAAAATTCGAAAGAATCATAAAAAATAATTAAGGAAGCATCAGCATGAAAGTGACGCCAAAGAAATTACGCGGCACTGCTGGGGAGTCATCACTGCGGCCGCGGGAATCCCGTAAAGAAGCGTCAAAGGATGAATCAGAAGCTCCACTACCGATGCTGCAAATCGACGACGACATTGAATCCGAGTTGCCCATACGGGGACGTCCCTCAAAGAAGCTACTCTTGCAAAAGCAGCAACAGCGCGCCCAGCTGAATGCTAAACAGCAACCAGAATTAAAAACCACGTCGACATCGGCAACGGCAACGGCAACTGCTGCGCTACCAACTGGTTCAGGGCGTTCCAAAGCAAAGCGCTCGCTCTACAAAAAAAACGGCAATAATGCAGCACAGAAATCCCACAGCGAATCGTACGTGATGCGTTTGTTTGAGCGCAGCTTAGACCTGTCCAAGTATAAGGACAAGACGCCGCTGTACCCGATATGCCGCGCCTGGATGGCCAACCAGCCGCGCAATCCAGCCGTGGCCATTTATAACACAGATGGCACAAATCCAACAGTCAAACGGGAGGACGACGCGGAGGAGATTCTGGCGAAACTGCTGAGCGGCGAACTGAAGGTCCTAAAGGAGATGCCACAGGCACGCAAAACAGATTTGCCGATAATTCCGCCCCGCCTGCAGCAAACCCAGGACGCGAAGCTGCAAGGCGCCAGCAAGGACGAGCTGCTGGCGGACAATGTGAGCCACTGGAAGCGGGTGCGCAGCCACTGGCTGAAGCATGCGCAGAAGTACGAGCATGAGCGCTATGAAATAATTGACCAGATAATGGATGCTGTTTGCAAGCGAGAATAAAACTGAATTTCACTTGAATAAATCTTTATTTGTATGCGTTTGCCATTTTCATTTATCTGTGTTGGTAATTAAGTCTAATTTCATGGACCACAGCGGCCACCTTTATATTTTGAATAGAATTAAAATGCTGTTGGATTGTTCTTGTTTGGTTCTGTTGCCACTGCCGGAGCGCGCCAGGTTGTAGGTGTGTATATGCGTGCGTGCGCCTGTGTCGGTGTGTGTGTGTAGCAGGTGTTCACACACACACACACACGGTCTTCGGCTGTTTGCTGCACCCGACCACTTATTCGACCTTGAGCAATTCGACATCGAAAGTCAAGGTAGCGTTAGGGGGAATGACACCTGGATGGCCTCGGCTGCCGTAGGCGTAGTCAGGTGAGCAGATCAGCTTGGCCCGTTGGCCAACGCTCAGCTGAGCAACGCCCTCATCCCAGCCGCGAATAACTTCGCCCTTGCCAATGGTAAACTTGAACGGCTTGTTGCGGTCCCGAGACGAATCAAACTAAGATTTTGAAAGAGAATATAATTTACCAATTTATTGCTTGAGCTATTCAATTACGCACCTTGGTTCCATCGTCCAAAGTGCCAGTGTAATGCACCGAAACTTTTTGGCCATTCTTGGGGAAGGTACTGCCTGCAATACGAAGGCGTGTGAGAGTGAGATGCATATATGTATGTATGTACATGTATATAGAGAGCGGAAAAATACTTCGTTTTTTTATCAGAGCCGCAAAAATAGGGTTAGGAAAGCATAAATCAAATAGAATAAATATTTATTTGCTTACCATCGCCGGCTGAAATTGGAACAACTTGTACACCCATTTTTACGTTTTTTCGTTTGTTTTATTTTATAAATCGGGCTGCTGAAAAACTAGCACGTTTTCTCGTCGCGTCGAACAGAAAAACCAGAGATGTCACCAAGTATTAAAAATCCCGATAACATGTGGCCTATTCTGATAGCTATCGAAATCGTCTTCCAGTGCGTCGCTGCATACACGAAAATTATCGGTATTGCTCCCAGCACTAACGCCGAAATGAAAAGACGCGCAATTTTTAAAAATGCTTTTATTAATCCACAACCTGAATACCGCTCTCGTTGATGACAATTCTTTTGTTGTTCAGCGCTCGTTTGCCCTTAAAGCAGTTTAATTGCAATTTGTGATCTATGTTTATCGCTCTGGAAGGCACGTGTGAAGTTTTTATATAGCTGCTGTCCACTGTGTACATACAGCAAACATAAAATCTCTTTGAGATCCTGTGTATTCGCTCCAGATAATTCATATAGTATGTATATTTGCGCATGGGCACATTTGGCGGCAAGTCAAACCAATAGAATTCGCAAAGTCCGTCTATGGCAACTAGGCTAACCCTCTCGTTATCAAGCAGAATATGATGATCTAGAGCTTTTATGGCCATGCGAACATCCAGGGATGAAAAGCAATTAATAACTTCCAATGAGTCCATACACTTCTCACAGATCTCTTGCAATTCGACGGATGTTGCTTGTGGGTTGGCATTTTTGACCGCGTCCTGCAAAAGTTTACCAAGTAACTGAAGATCGATTTTATGGTTAATATTAATTAGTATGACATCACAGCGTGTTAAACAGTTTGCCATCAGCTGCATTAGCAGAAGAGTTTTGCCGCTCCTACGCTTGCCAGAAATTTCAACAAGTGATCTGGGCTCTGGTCCGCCTGTTGTGAAAATGCTGGGCTTCAGATCCGAGATGCTTGGCCGCTGCTCGCCTATCTGACGTAGGTAAAGATTAGCTGCAGACATAATATCCATTTTTCAAGAATTTCAAATTAAATGAATTGAAATTGTTTACACTTTGCATAGATATGCGAAACAGGGCTGTTATGCGTCTATCGAACATGTTCAGTGTTAGAAAGTGCGAAAAAGCACATAATATTACCAATTCACTTAATACTGACAAAAAATTGGAGAACAAAAGTGTTTAACTAAAGAAGAACCAATGAAATTATAATAATAGTAATAAACATAGCAAATAAACAAGTTTGTTGGCTGTTTGGCAATCCTGCTGCTATAGCATGACTTTGTAAAACGGCGCACATGTAGTTTATGTCTAAGGAAATCAGTTTTACGACTTCAAAGTGCGTCGAATGCCAGTTGCAACATGCAGGCTGCTCAGGAGCCCGAGTCAAGCAGCAACAGCAACGGCAAGCTGGCAAACGCAACGCAACTGGATGCCTTGGAGGGCAACGCCAAAGTGTGCACCATTTGCGGCAGTAGCAAGTCCTCGTCATCCGCCCTGCTGGACCTGACGGCCAACAGTGTGATGCAGCGACGTCTAAGCCGCGATTGGAAGCTGTCGGTAAGTGGCATCAGCCAGAGATACCTAGCGTCCATTTCGCTTCATAGGTGCACAATTGCAGGCAGACATAGTCAAGACAACACTGCGAGCCATATGCGTCGAGTGCGTCTGCAAGCTGAACATGCACTCGGAGGTAACACGCACGCTGATGCAGCGGCTGCAGCGCCTGACCGTCACGGCGAAATCACAGGCTGAAACGCCGGTGGAGCGTAGGCAATGTGACAGTCCGCCCATTGCCGATGCTGAGGTATCTACGACAGGGGTGCCCTTGGCACAGGAGGAGGATGGCACCGGGACAGTTAGATCCGTTTCGCCCACGTCCACTGCATCGTCGTGCTCAGTGCTGCAGGCGTACTCAGCCCAACCACCAGAATCTCCCTCCGCCACAGAGTCCGGTGGCCTGCGCAACAACAGCGGCAACGCTTTGGACGGCTGGAAGTGGCGCACACGGCGGGTGTGCCAGTATTGTGAGCGCGTCTACTCTCGCAAGGATCACTATACGCTGCACGTGCGCCGTTGTTGGCGCCGCCAGACGCAGCGTCGTCCCAAGTGTCGAGTGCTCAATGAAGCCGGCAACGATGAGGAGGATGACGAGAACGATAATGGGGATCAGGCTCTGTCGCAAACGCCACGACACTCGCATACTTTTCAATGCCAGAGCTGTGAGAAGGAGTTCGCTGGCAGCGTGGCCCTGCGGCAACACCAGCGTATCAGCCACCAGCATCGCTGCAGCCTGTGCGAGGCGGAATTCGGCACGAAATACGAGTGGGAGCTGCACCATACCATATGCAGTGCCAAGCAAGAGGCAAGTACTCTAAAACAGGATGTTCTAGATGGTATAATCAATCAATCAAAACGCTCTATCGTAGGCTTTGCAAATGCAAGAATCCCCCACACAGCCTCGATCTACACGATCGCGGTCGCGTGCCTGCTCGGTGGCCTGGTATAATGGTGAACTGGGCGATGAGGAGACGGATGAGGATCAGCAGGACGACGAAGATGCCACCTCCATAGCGGACACGATGTACACAAGGCGCATGAACTTCACCGGCGATTGGATAGTTAACCACAGTCGCAGCAACAGCAACAGCGCCCTAAATCTGACCATGCTGTACGATGATTATGTGCTGGAGGAGTCGCATATAACCACAGATAAGGAGTATGATCTCTACTTGCTGGATCTGCTTAAAATGCAGGTGCAGCTGAAGGCCTTCTCGTGCTTTGTGCCCACCTGCTGCTATCAAACGGACACGCTAGTTAATCTAATGAAGCACGACTACATGCAGCACTGGAAGATGAGCTGGTTTTATTGCCACAAATGCGGCGACGTTTTCACCAGCAAGTGAGTGGACTGAAACGTGTATTTTACTATTATCATTGAGACATTAACTTTCTGAGACACCTGGCAGGGTCTTCCTCGACTATCATCTGCATCGGCAAAACCGCGGCGTTTACATATGCCACAAGTGTCACGATGAGTTTGAGTTCCAGCATCAATTGGATCGCCATCAGGTGCTGCACAGCAAGGGCATCAATTATTACTGCAACTATTGCCGCTTGGAGTTTCTTAGCGAGGCCAAGCTGTTGGCCCACTGCGAGCACGAGCGGCACAGCCCCAACGATGAACCACCCCTCATACGCATCGAGCACGAGCTGTCCATTATCAATCCCGTACACAAAGAACCAGACCGGGCACAGCAGTACACGGTGCGCGTGCTGAACATACCGCACATGCCGTGGATATCCAATCGGCCCAGGCATTTGCCAAATCATAAACCCTTCCGTTTTGCCATTGGCATTTGCGAGTTCGACAATCGCAATCCGCCCAATTGTGTGGGCTGCCTGTAGAGTGCTGGTTCTAGGGTATCTGCTCGTTGAGCAAAGTCATCTTATAGTCTCATGTGTATAAAACTAGTATGATTCAATTTATTTCTGTGCTAAGCAACCACTGCTAGCTAAAGTCTGATGCATATCTCCTGGATGTAAGACATATAAATGTGTATATATATTTTTATATTCGAATTGTAAATGTTGTAATAAATATGAGCTCACCATTGTTAAACCCTTAACGTGCGGAATTCAGATCTCATTTGTATAGAAACAAAGCATATGTGTTCTTTTATTCATATATGTGTAGATATATCTTCAGTCATTTTTATTTTGCATTCATACCGAAAATGTTGCCTTAATTATGATTTGCACATTGCAATTGTAGTTACAAATATTTAAGAAATTTTCAATTAACACTAACTTTTATATAACGGCAAAATACTTGGTTTGCATCCAATTATTTATGCATATTATGTACACAGGGATTGTTGTTTCTCATATCGATACGCTTACTCTAGAATTGTATAACAAATGAATTAACGCTATAGCTATATATATGTATATATGTATATATATATATCTTTATCGTATGTGTAAGAATAAGTTTTTGCATATACTTATGTGTACTTATATAGAGCCTATTGCATTGCCCCCAGCGCATGTTTGTTTGATTTTTGCATTATTTTTGCACTATAAACTAAAATTCTAATTACAATTCAATTAAGCTTACAATTAATTAATTCGCTTAGTCAATTTTGTACGCATTCGATTGGGTTTAAATGTTGTGCCTGCTTGCATGTGTGTGTGTGCGCGTATGTGTGTGTATGTGTGAGTCGGTGTCAGTCTTATAAAATTCAACCCAGGACAATTTTTTGATTAGATTTAAATGTAACAAAAAAAAGCAATATATATGTATATATAGGAGTTAACTAGTAAAATATACCAATCGATTTTTGAGCCTTTTGAGGTAGTTCGGTTCTAGGTAAATGGAGCTCGAAATACATTCTGTATTCAGTATGGTATTTAAACAAAACATAAACTAAAGAGCTGTTTGCTTTTATCTAGCGTTAAAGAAGTTTTAAAACAAATCACTGGCATTTTAAGATAGTTGTACAAAGTATTGCTAACTTGTTGTTGATCTAACCAAGATCCATTCTCAAATGCTATGCCTAACGAAACGATTCTATATATATATATACTCTATATACTGAGCCTCTTTTGCTCTGCCACGCCCACTTTTGATCAGTCTTATGCGACATAAGCCTTACCATGGCCTAACACTGCCTAGCCTATGCGTGTGTGTGTGTGTATCTGTGTGTGTGTCTGTGTGGGTGCTCGTAAGTCTAGCCTAAGCCTAAACTAGCCGATAAACATATATATCTAAATCTATTTATTTTAATGTGAATAATTCTATTTCTTTTAGGCACAAAGTGATGCTGACAACAAGTTTTTCTTTTATATTTATGTTTGATTTTTTTTTTTTTTGTCTCTTGCCCTGCTTGCGGGTCGGTGCCGGGGTGGGTATTCCGGGATAGAATGGGTCATTAAAGCTTCACTACCGCTAAATCGTTGCCGAGGCATGTCGATGATGAGAACACAACAAATAAGTTTGCACGTTGTACGCCGAACCAGAGAAACGAATGGATGGGGATATACACAGAGTGTGGTAAGTAAAATGGGTGGGTTGGTGGGTTGGTGGGTTGGTTTGGTTGCGTCAAGGATTGGCCTAGAATATGGAATCGTGGCTATCGGCCGCATACTGCCAGGCCATCGTTAGCATCAATCAGTCGGTGCGCGCCTGTGCCTCGTCGCTGCCGAGGAGCTCGCGCTTCAGGCCCACGCCCATGCTCAGGGGCTGCGATGCTGGCGATGCCGCCTCGCTGTAGTCCTCCAGCTCGTGGTCCTGCTCCTGCTCTGGCTCCAGCTCGTGCGCCTCTTTGCCATTCGTTGAGACCGACGCCGAGTTGGAGTGCATGATTACGCTGGCGCTCTCCATGGGCGAGGCAGCGCGCGGCGGGGGCGGCGAGTAGGGTGACTCGGGACGCTCTTTGCGTGCCAGCGACAGATCCTCCACCTGGTCGTGATCATCCTCGTCGTCGGCGTCACGCTCTTCCTCAATGGCCTCGCGCTTGATATGACGATGCTCGTGCTTGTCCAGCGCCTCCTGCTCGGCATAGTGGCTGGGCGAACGGGCCGCATGGCCATTGGAGCCCGGCGGACTGCTGGACATGCGATTGGCTGCCGCGTGTGCGGCTGCCGCCAGGGCCATGGCGTGCAGCGCCTCCCGACCTGCAATATCGCCGCCACGATTCTCTAGCGCCTGCTGCAGGAAGGCGTGATCCAGCAGCGCAGCAGCCGAATGCGGAATGGTGGGCGGCATACCATGATGCCCGGCATGGGCATGGGCGTGCCCAGCGCTCTGGCCATGTCCGTGCTCCTTCGGCTCGCGCTCCAGCTCCGTCTGGCCGTAGTTGTGAGCAGCCGCCGCAGCTGCGGCCGCAGCCGAATAGGGGAATGCGGCCGACGACTCGACGCCTCCGACGCCAGGTGGGCTGCGCTTGGGCGTGCGATGGGTGCCACGGCCGGTGGTGATGTTCAGCTTGCGCACCTTATCGTACAACGTGCGGCTGGGCAGACCAAACTTGCGGCTGGCCTGAAGGGCGCTCATGCCCTCGCGCACACACTGGATGGCGCACATCATGTCCGCCCGGGTGTATTGCTTGTAGCGCTTCCATTCCGGCTTCTTGCCGCCCTGACCGCCTGTCTCCTCGTCGAAGGAGCGATCCGTGTGCGGCGACAACGGCTCCTTGTCGCCGCCATAGTCGGACCCATTGAAGCTGTGGCTGCCAGCGCCCGCAGCGCTGCCGCTGCCCAGCTGATGCGAATGCTGATGCTGATGCTGATGTGTAGGTGTCTTCTCGGCGGCTGGCTTGACGCCGGGCAGCAGCAGCTGCTGGGGATTGGGCTGCGAGGAGTCCGGCGGATTAGCCTGGGCGAGCACATTGCGCAGAATGGGCGTGTCCCGTGTGGTGTTCAACAGCATGCTCGAAATGGCCGACAGCTTCTTGCGCTTGAGCGGATTCATGTCCGCCGCCGACTCATACACGGAATTGAGCATTGCCGCCGCCGCGGCCGAGGGCGACAGCGGCCATTGGCCAGCCTCGCCGGCAGCTGGATGGGGCGTTGAGTGTGTGGGCGTCAGCGGTGCCTCGCCGGCGGATATGTGAGCGTTGATGTTGATGGGCACCCCGCTGGAGGCCGGAAAGCTCGTGTAGGGCGTTTGATACGAGCCAAACGGCGGGGGTGGCGGCGAGCAGCTGCTCGAGATGGCCGCACTGGGTGATATATGCGTGGACGTTGAGATCACGGAGGAGGAATTGTGATGGCCATGATGGTGCGTGCCATAGGAGCCATCAGTGCCGGCGCCATTGAGCGGCTTGCTGCTGGAACAGCTGGAGGTAGGGGCAGAATGCGGATGCGAATGCGAATGCGGATGCGGATGTGCACCGGATGTGCTGCCCTGGAACTGATGATTGTGTGGGCGCTCCTCGACCGGACTGCCGGATGCCTTGTGATTGTGATTGAACTTCATGAGATTGTCGTAGAGGCCCTTCACCTGCAGCTCCTTGGCGGTGCGCAATATCTCTGGCTCCTGACTCTTGGTCACAGTCGTCTCGCCCGTGTACATGTACTGCAGCAGGGCGGCAATTTCGAAGCCCTTCACACCCGGCAGTATGATGCTGCACTGATCCTGCGGCACCTCCTGCAGTATGGCCTGAAAGTAGGGCGAATTGGCCGCGAGCACAACGCGATGCGCCTTGAACTGTTCATCGTCGACGACCAGGGTGCAGTCCACATAGCTGCCCACCTCGTGCAGGGCGTGCAGTATCTGCACCAGGTTCGTCTGATGATTGTTCCAGCGCAGGCAATATGTCTGACCCTCGTTGCCGGCCACTGGCGTCGGCCCGCCCATGTCGCCGCTGTGTCGATCCCTCTGGCTGTGGCTGTGGCTGTTCTGACGCTGTCGCTGGCGTTGGCGGTGCGCTGGGCTGAGGCTGGGCTCCGGCTCCTCGTCCGGTGCGGTGTCACTGCTGCTGTGATAGGCGCTGTTCAGGCTGGTGAACGCGGCGCTCAGCAGTGTGGGCGAGTATGAGGCGAGGTGCTTTCTGACCTTGAGCGCCAGCTTAAGGCTTACGGTTCACCAGTTGCCTGTTGTTGTTCGGAGAAAGAAAGAGAGTGGGAGAGAAAGAGAAGGAGAATGTGAAGCGTTTTCGTTACAATTAAAATGCTGCTGCTGCTGCTGCTGCCAAGTCAGGAACTGATTTGCCTAATGCCCCTAAGGATTTGCACAGATATTTGGGAAATGCCAAAAAAAACCTGAAGCGAATTTCGCATGGGTTACTATAATCAAAATGAAAATTGGCAATGGAACTGGATATGGAAATGGGAATGGAATATGCTGCTCAAGACCTCTCTGCCTAATCTTCTCACCTAACTCACCCCCCCCCCCCCTCACAACCCACCCCCACCCCCTCCTCATCCCACTGACAAAACAGGCAGGTGTGCGAAAATGTTGTGTGTATTTGGGCATGGTTACGCATCCTCCAAGCTCAGCATCCTCCCAGTCGGCCCTAAATTTCCTGAGCCATTTTCATTGCAAAAGTTTTTTTCGTTGGTTTTTGGCGGAAAATCTACGTTATTTTTTTCTCTTTATTTTTTAAATTTATGCCCAAAATGCCACCCTGCCAAGTTTTATGCGCCATAAAAAGTGAAAGCGCCTTTTGCCAATGGAGAACGGGACGAAATATTAAGAGAGCGGGGGAAGTGGAAACCGGGGCGGTGCGGTAGGTGGGTGGGTGACAGAAATACGCGGATAAAAAATGGGGGAAAATATGCAAACATCCCTCGGAAAACGTGTGCGCGTATTTTTCCGGCTGCTTTTCGCGCGTTTTACTTTACATATTTTTTTTTATATGCGAACTGGAAAATGGAAAGCGTCACACACACACACACACACACACACAGACACACGGACACGTTCACGCATATAAAAACAAAAAAAAACGAAACTGAAAAACTTGCAATAATTTGCTTTGCTGAGTTTTCATTCATTTTTGTTGTTGTATTTATTCTTGGCTCGTTTTTCCTGTTTTTCCTTGGTAAGGGCGAGGGTGTGCGTGCGTGTGTGTGTGTGTGTGCGTTTGCCTGTCCTAAGCGCGTTGCAGCCGCGAAGTGGTTGTAGCTCTAACTGGAACCGCGTCCCAATGCTCGTATTTCAGCTCGAAACTCGTTAAAAAAAATTTGGTTTTTGGCATGGGCCACCGCTCGAGTGGTCACCATATGTTGGCCCTATGACCATGTGCAGCATATGTTGGACATGCGACCGCCGACGCCATGTGTCGCGTGCGCTGCACTGCGGCCAATAAGCCAAGACGACCTTCTGATGGAGTTCGTGGAACGAATGCTCCTCAGGTAGCCAACAGGTAAATGTGCGCATATTTGCCCCAATTTTGCCCGATCGCAGTGCGTCGCAGAAAAATTGCCAGGATAATGGCAAACGAACAACAGGGGAAATGTCAAACAGACAATAGGCGGAAAAATAAACGACCTGCATTGTCTGCAGCTTGAAGTGCGGAAAATGCGCAAGACGCTCGCCTTTGTGCTCGCTCCATTGTCCGTCCAAAGCGGATAATGGGCAAGAACGCGCAACCTGCCGAGTCTCAAACGATCCCTAAACAACAACAACAGCAACAACAACAACAACAGCAATTGATATGGTGTGCAGGTAGCTGGCATAATGGGATCAGAATGGGATCGCATGAACGCCTCGCTTGGGATATTGCGGCCGCAAGCTCTTATACTGTGGCTGTGGCGTTGCGCATACGACGCGATCGCCAAATGGCTGCAAAGCTTTTGCGAGCTTTTGGTTAACAGCGCTTTAACAGCGGTCGCCATTTTGTTTGCTTACAATTTCAAATATGATAAGCCGAACGTCATTGAAACGAATGCACTTGGAAACCGGTTTCGGATTTTCCAGTTTATTTTTTGTGCCCTTTTGCTGTTTATATACCAGACATATATTTATTGCTGCTGTTTGTTAATTTTTTACACGTAGCCCAGGTTTTAGTTGCGGCATTTAAGGCCTAAACTTTTTGTTATAAAAACAATATAACAGAAATACAAAATAATATTTGCAGCAATAAAATCGAAGTGCATAAATTAAAATTCTTTTCAACTATATATCTTACCACAAAATTGTACAAATAATTCGCAGCTGCAGCTCAATTGCAAATGGCACTAAATTGTTTTAAGATTTCCACAATTTTATAAACTTAAAAGTTGCTTGCGTTTTTTCAAAAATTAAACTTTTCGTTGAACTCCGTTGGTTATTTTCATTCGGTTTTAAGCTCTTAGAAACTGTCACCAGTCAATAAGAAAATTTGCAGTATTTTTGTTGCTAATAAGTTTCTAATTAACAATATTGCGATAATTACACGCACAAAGACACGAAAACCATCCGAAGTGCAGTTTATCCAAGTAGTGTGTGTGTTATGTTTTTAATTTTTTTTTTTTGACTAATTTTTGCTGTGTTTTTTTTGGAGTGCCCAAAATAACTGCGACACGTACGAAATTGCGTTTTGAATTTTTGCGTGGCACGTTGTTGCAGATTCGAGCGCTCAAACTTGAATAAAACTGCCACGGCGCTCGTATGCAGCAAGTCATTGAAAACAAAATTTCCCGAGCGAGACAGCGCGCACATTTTCACGCACACACAGGCAGCAACAAAACAACAACAACAACAAAACAAAAAAAAAACAGAAGACCTCTCACACGCACAACGGCTGGCGCACGCAGGGGAAGTGCTCGGCACATATAACGCTAAGGAAAAGCCGCAAAACTGTGCTACGGCTCTGGCAACCCTCTTGCTGTCTCGCTCTATGCGCTCTGACGCCGCAGTCGACGTCGCCGTCGCTGTCATTATTGCAGTCTGCAACTGTGTGCGTTTTTGCGCTGCGCTGTGTGTCAGTGTGTGTCTGTCTCTGTGTGGGTGAGTCTTGCATATGGCGGCTGCTGCTGCTGCTGCCATTGGCACCCAAGAGAGTAACCTGTCCATGTGTGTGAGTGTATGTGTGCGTGTGTGCATGTGTGCATTTGAGTTTGTGCTCTTTTTGGCGTATGTTGGAGAAATAAAAAAAGTGTGGCGGCTGCATTTTTTCAACTGCCTAAAGTTGCCCAACTGGCTGCAGGTTGTCAGCGTGTGTGTGAGTGTTGTTTTTTTTGTGTGCGTACAGCGCTGGACAGCAAAAAAAAGAACTGGTTAGTCCGTAAACGAATGAGAAACCCTTTTGCCTTTGGCTCAGCTTCAGTTATTTTTTGGAAATTTAAAATTTATTCAGATCCCAATGTTAATTATAGAAGCCATAAATACCAATCTGCTAAGAGCATAAAACGTTTAGTAGGTAAAAAAAAAAAAAGACGCGGAGCGATGCAATTGGAAATTGTACAATTTATTTGGCATTTCGCTCAAGTTATGCAAATGCGATTGTGCCTTAAGACGAGCAGCGTAACCTTCAGCAATCAATATGCATTGAATGCACTTTTCCTCTTTTAAGGGTCGCTTGCAATTTGCATACGGGTTGGCCCTATTTCTATGCCCAATTTTTTTCCTATTATATATATGCAAATTGCTTGGCCTTGGCAGTGTTGTAACGGTTAAAAAGTGTTTTTTTTTGGCGCCTTATGTTGATGACGTCACAAATGGTCACTTAAAGTGAGCTTAAATAAAGCTGCCTTTAATTAATGAATGCACATGTGTGCATGTGTGTGATTACGCATGGAATTGCAGCAGTTATAACGCGCTGCGATTCGCTGACACACACACAAGCACGCACACACACATACAGCATCCGCAACAGTCGCCGAGCTGCGGCGCATGTGCAACTGTTGTGCTCTCGCTTGCACCCACATGGCCTGAATGGCATCAGTTGCTTTTTGCGGCATTTGCAGCACATTTAGTTCAACAACATTTAATTACATAATTATGCTTATTTTAACAATATGTGGTTAGAATTGGCTGTACCTGCAACTGTTGCCGCTGTTGATTTCAATTGTGCATCATTAACTTCTCCGGCCGTTGTGGCACAGTGGACGCCTCCTCCACTCTGGCGCTGCTTTTTTGTTTCTCGATTCATTAATCATGGCAAGAAGGGAAATTAAGGTCAACCACATACACGAGACTATTCGAACTGCACTTTTGGCATTCCCTTGGCGTCTAACGATTTGTATTTTATGCATATTAGCAGCTATTTCTTATATATTTTTTATAAGTAGCTATTTTTTGTGAACTCTTCCACTAAAAGTGAGTTGCAGCCAAATTTCGTGTCTAACAAAACTAGTTCGCAAGTGCATTCAACTTGCCCTGCCCTGCGGCCTGCTGATAAAACAACAATTAAATAAAACGAAAGACAAGCAAGCACAACGAAATACCGAACTTGAAATACCCTTTACTAGCTAGCTTGATTAAATAGAGTATAGCTTGAAGCGACTCAGATAGTAAAGAGAGATTTACATGCTTTAACATAAATGTAGACTGAAGACTTCATGACAATTTTGTAGGGTATGCTGCCAAGTCGAACTGTGCTGACTTGCACCATATGATCTATGGCATAATGCCTTTGAGCTAGTTGAGCTCGTGTGCCGGGTCTCTCTCTCTCTCTCTCTCTCTCTCTAATCTTATCAGCGTTTTTCTTGGCTGTCAGCCGCAGTCGCAGAGAAAGTTTCGGCTTTTCTTGCAGTTGCATTTTGCGTTTTCATGTTTTATTTAGTTTTTTTTTTTTCCATTTCGAGATAAGAACTGGCGATTCGGCTATGTCCGGAAACTGTACAGATTTGCGGCCACATGGTTCGTGCGACTTGTAGAAATCCCTAAAGGGATTATCCTCTTTGGCCGTCAGTGTTGACTCTGCTGACTTTTTGACTCTGTTTTCGCTAGTGAATGAAGCTATCCTATGACCGCTCATTATGTGAGATTAGCCCATGGGAATCCACACATAATCCAACCGCAGCAGCATCCAATAAAGCTGTGTGCCGCCCTAATGAGCGGCAGGTACAGGCCACACTCGAGTGCAGTGAAAGCAATTGAATTGCATTCCGTATGGACAATTGATGCTTGACGTGGTCCGGCCTGGCCTTGGCGGTGTCTTTGACCTTGCCACAGACAAAGGAACGTGTCTCCAACTCAAAATCGCACTGTTGCCTCGGCAATTTGCGATTATCGCTGGGCAAAACGCACAAACAGTTGCTTATCTCGTTGATTTTGTAAATGTTAAATGGAAATGGAGAAAACAAATGGAAATGAGTGCATTTCTTATTTCGCGATAAGTTTTTACCAGCTTTCGGGTTTCTTTGTGGCGAAAAATGTTCATGGAACCAGAAATGGGACTGCGTTTTATGGTCCTAAAGGGTTTTCGGTTTATGTCTTTATTGGGCCCAGACTTTTGCGAAATAGTGCGAAAATTGTTCACCAGAAACTGTGTGCGATTTATGGCCATGTGTAACCCTTTTGCCAGGCAAAACTGTGTATCCTAACCATTGAGCAAACTGTTTGGTTATATGACGAAAGGATTCAATATTCCTGGAACTTCGCTAAAAACTTGGCCTGCATCGTCTTCATTATCATCAACATCATCATAAGGGCCTGACGTGAGCTCAATCAATGTCTGCAGACACAAAATAAATAATTCCCATTTGTCACAAGCATATGCAAAAAGAAGAAAACTCCGTCGCCTCATTGCCCGACCGATAACCCTTTCGCCGGGACGCTTTACCTGGGCCGACTGGCCGACTGGCCGACTCAAGTGTCCCCTTTGTGGCCGAAAGTAGCCGCCGATCTTTGAAGTTGCGAGCGGCATGTTGAAGATTTCCCTAAATATATCCAACGCAATTGTCAATTAGCGCTCAGTTCCGACAAATGGACCAGGACCCGGCCAGGACTGTTTACTCAGCAGCAGCAGACGATAGCCGAGGCTGCGGCTCGGGCCAAAAAACAGAAGCTGCCGCTCGACAATCGACCCACGACCATCGACAATGGGCGACCTGCAGCGCACAGGTTAGCGCTCAGTCTCCGTTCCGGCTTGAACCCGAACTCGAACCCAACCCCGAGCACGGGCTGGCCATAAAACGCATTTGCAACACGTTGCTAATGGATGCGAAAATTAGAAACCACGCGGACAGGACGTCGGACTAACAGATTTTCAAAAACTTATATAATATCTTCATAATATATACATATATTCATATAATTTTTTTTGTAATTTATCTTGAATGAACGCCAAATCGCAAACTGTCTCAAATTGCAAGCAAGCTGCAAATTTATTTTGAAATTCAATTTTTGAATATTTTCTTTTATTTTGAAATTTAATTTTTGAATATTTTCTATTATTCTGAAATTGAATTTTTGAATATTTTCTAATATTCTGAAATTGAATTTTTGAAAATTTTTTGTTACAAATTGGTTTATTCGCGCTGCAAACAGTTTTTGCAGAGAACAAAGTTTTTAAATATTTCTCGAAAAAAGACAAAAATTGGAACCTAAAAAATGATGAAAATGTGTGTCCGTTGATATAGCTTTCACTGTACTTACAGTGAATGCAGTTTATATAGTATAAACTGCAAATAATCAAATGATTTATTGTTTAGAAAAACGTGAAGTTAGCTTAGGCTATAAAAATGTAGCAAATAGATTTTATATTCATTTGATTAGGTGCAGCGAACGATGCAGACATCGAGATATTATACTAGATTCCCCCCCCCCTGCCTCTCCCTCCACTTGGTTGACTGACAAATGTTTATTCCAAATTCGACTGGCGGAAGGGCAAAAATACGAAATATCTACCAAATATTTATTTTTATGTGTATGTATATAAACATGTTTATGTATGTGTGCCTGTAATTGTGTGCATGTGTGTGCATGTGTGTGCATGTGTGTGTGTGTGTGTGTGTGGGTAAAGCAACAGTCAGAAAACAAACAAAACTGCAGCAATGAACAAAATTAATAAAAATGCAACAAAACTAGAAAAACGAAAAATGTGTGTCTTTCTCTGTGTGTGTGTGTGTGTGTGTGTGTGTTTGTGTGTGTGTGTGTGTGTGTGTGTAACAACATCACGAAAAGTAGAGGTATTGAAAACTCTGGAAATTTATCGCGCGCGTCATTTTGCTGCAACTTCAAGCGCGCGCGTGTGTGTGTGTATGTGTGTGTGCACGTTGCGTGTGTGTTTATGCGTGTGTGCCTATGCGTGTGTGTGTGTGTGTGAGTATGGAAAGCAGCACGTAGGCATAGAACCGGAGCTGCGTCGACGGCAGCGACGTCGTGTTGGCGTCGAGGGCAGGGCCGGTGGAATAGCTGGAAGGGCGGTTGGGGGCGCTCATTCGCGCTACGCATGGGTCATTGCACTTTTGCAATGCGGCAACGGCAGCGCGGACGAAGACACAAATACACACACACATGCATACTGGCAGATAGTACACACAGATGCAGATACATGCGGAGATAGCAAAAGGCAACATTTGACGGGGAATTGAATAAAAAACGTACGAAAAATTAGGCGAAAGCAAGCAGAGACAATGATAGAAAGAGAGAGAGAGGGATACGGAGGGGGGGGGGGGGGGAAGAGCGAGAAGCGGGCATAAATATTTGAAGCGCAGGCATACAAACTGAAGCATACACAGTTACGTATACAAATACACTGGAAGAAAAAAATGAACAAGAATTGTGTACTCAAATCAAGTGTTAATCAAAATCAAACATTTCTTAAGCTAAGAAGGTAATTCTTAGTTAAAAAACATTTCTTAAATAGTCGAACGATGAAATATATTACTTCTTTTAAAATCGTTTTACGCTTATTTCAAGAGTGCATATTCTTTTATAACTCTGTTACATTTGATTGAAAACATTTTTAGTTGAAATTTTCCATATACGTGTTTTTCACTTTATTCAAGTCGTTTTTCTGCTGAGCTACACTTGAACTTCACTTTTGTGAATTGCTAAGAACAAATTTCACTAAAGAGCCCCATTTTTTCGCTGAGTGTGTGCATGTGGCCGTTGTTCGTGAGCGCTGGCACTGGCATTGTTGCATTGCGGCTGCGCCGGCAACTTTGACTTTGCATTGGCGGCCATTTTGTTTGGGTCGCGTTAATTTCGCCTGCATTCACACACATGCACTTTCTAAAAATAGGGCCCACGCAGGCGACGGGCTGCTTGTACATATGCACATACACACATATATCAGCTAGTCTGCCCCGGCCCCTGGCCCTGCCCCTGCCCCTGGCCCTAGTCGCTGGCAATGCCATTTGTGCCGCCAACGCCACTCGAGTGTTGCAGTTTGCTGCACATGTGGAAAACGAAAAAAAAAACACACACACACAAAATTGAAGTACAGCAAACAGAGCGGCGCATGGGGTGCGTTTTCCATGTTTTTACCAAAAAGAAAAAAAAATTACACACACGCACATTTCCCAGCGACTATTTTTAGCAATTTGAATGTGAACGAAATTTTCAAGTCCAGCACAATGAGAATTTTTAAGGCTTGAGCACAGAGAGGAGGGGGGAGGGGGAGGGGTGGCATGCGACGTATACGTTGTTAAATTGAATTGCCGCGAGTTCTTTTGTAGCAGAATCATAACATACCTTCTTCCGTTGCAGGGTATTTGCAGCTGATAGAATTGGTTCAGATCGGAAAGAGTTAACAGTAGATAGTATACATCTGTATGTACATATATCGCGCGAGGTTATAGTTGATCTCTGGACAAGTTTTCACTTGCACATTTTTGCAAACTTTTTTGCCACGTGTCACACTTTCTCACTGTCATTTCGCACATTTCGCCAATACTCGATACTCGATTCTTAAACTGGTTCTTCTCACCAACTCGCGACGTTTCGGCCACTCTGCGAAATGGCCAGAAAATCAGAAATTCAGTCCGAGTTGCGGTTACAAGTTGCGCGAGTTGCTTACAAGCTAGCTTTTCTTCTTTTCAGTTTATTTGTGGATCCACGCAAGTTGATGCTAAACCATGTAAGACCAGGCGGCGGCGTTTCGGTTAGATTGGACGTGGTTGTGGACGACTTGAGCTGACCTTGAGCCAAGTTACGACAAAATTGGCCAAGGGTCTGGGTATGGGGTCGGACTGTTTGTCTGCCTGCCGGCCGACTAATTTTGTTTCTGTCTCTGGATTGCGTTTCTGAAACTAATTCTGAGTAAAGCGCCAGAGAGGCGGTAAAAGCTCCCAAATACATAAGTCCATGTATGTATGTGTGTGTGTGTGTGTGTGTGTGTATATATGCACACATATGCCATGCTATATACCAAACTGTTATATACAAGCCACACATACACATACACATACATACACGCGGACACAAACTGACTCATGGAATTGAGCAAAAAAACAAAACGAATAAAGTTTACATTACAACAACTAGTTACGTATACAGAGGAGGAGAGGGCGTGGGGACAGGAGGGCTGCAAAAGCTCTCGAGCAGCATAAAATTATCAAGCAAAGGGCCGGAGAACGTTTAGATTGACGCTCTCCGATTCTACGAAACCAAAAAAAGCATTTTGCAAATGGGGAAAAAACAAATTTGAACAAAACAAAAAAATATTAAAATGGAAAAACAAGAACCGCCATTTGGGCTCTCGGGTATCTGTAGAACTTTTCAGGGTCAGTTAATTATTACACAATTTTTGTTTACAGCGAAAAATATAACAGCGAAGAAGAAGAAGCACTGTTAGATTTTCTCTTGTTGCTGGCAAAAAAAAAACAAAATGTAAGCATGTGTGTGTGTCTGTGTGCGTGTGTTTTGTGACAACGATTCTGTTGTTTACAACGAAAACAAATTTAATTAATTTTGTTGTTTTCGTCGTTGTAGCTGTGCCAGGGCCATCAAAACGATTGCAAGTTTTCGTGTGTGTGTGTATGTGTGTGTGTTGGATATATTTATGCGTATGTAAATACGGAAGATCTTTTTCAATGCTGGAAATGACGAGCTCATGTAAATGTGTAACTGATTGGTTGGCCATTTATTGAGCTATGTACATATGCATGTAGTTCAAGGCGTTGTTTTGTTTTTAATCGCAATATTCTGCGCAATTTCTCCCGCCCACAACAACAACAACAGACGCAACAAGTTACGTCAACAGCAAAACCCGGGCGTGTTATGTACTATAATAGACGGAAAGCACGTTAAAAAGCTAAAAAAAACACTCAACAACAAGAACAACAACATAAGCGGAAAGCAGACGCACGCCTCGCGGCGCCGTCCCTAAACTTGAACTTGAAATACTGCGAAAACAAAATTCAAGAGCAAAATGCCGGCAAAAAACGCAAAAAACACACGCCAATAACAATAACAAACGTGCTAAATTTCAGAGTCAATGACTTTTCCATACCCTGTAACAACTAAACACCGGCATCTTAAAGCTTTATAAGAACTGCACACATCAAATTTTACATACCTTTGGATTCTTGCACCAAAAATTTTCACAAATTAACAATTAAATTATAATACGCGAGCTGCCTGTCACTGGCGATTGCATCATTTGGTGTGTATTGCTTAACCCTTTAGCGTTTTTGGTAGCACAGGGTATAGCATATAAGAGCTCTCTATCTTTCACTCGGTTTTGCGTTTCGGCAGAGCCGAAAGCTCCCGACGCTACCCGAAGTTTGCAAATGCGAAATTGCGATTCGGCTCTCCACTCGCGAATTTGACGGCCGACCAATCAGCTCGGCTGGGAGCCGAAAGCTGCCGCTATGTTCGCACACTATGTGCAAATGTATTTCGCTCGCTTTGCTTATTTTTGGCACAGATAAGTCGCCATTTTCGCGCAAAAGTCTACTCAAAGCTGGCACCAAACAACAACTGCTCTGGAGAGAATTCGTTGTCTCCGGCGTCGTTCTATTTATTTACTATTTATTGTTTGGCTTGTGTGTTGATTAGGTAAATTGAAGAACCAGAAGAAGACACGTGGTTAGCTGGCGGGCATATACTTTGTTTGAGCAAAGCTTTCTGGAGAGCGTTTGGCGCTTATCTACAAATAAGTCCAGCTCACTTTGCTCATATGAAGGTACTTGAGGTGCTACTAGGCGAGGCTCGATGCTAATATTCTAAAAATAATATATACATATATTATATATACAAACTGATTATGATTAATTCATTTCAGCTCATATAATGTATGCTTTATATACAGTTTTATGTACAGCAGATATGTTAATCTGGACAAGCAAATATTTTGGCGAATCGCTTGGCAGATTTTTCTGCCGATTAAGCTTTTTGCGTGCTTTCGTTTACAGTGGGGTTCTTGTCTTAGCTTAGGACACTTATACGCCTAAGCTTACAGATCGTGTTTAGCATATAAGAAGATTGAATGTTGGCTTTTGTGCATGTCGCATTGTGAGAAACCGCAATAATTGATCGTATACTGATTATTCGAATATGCCCAATTCTGTGCACCTTTCATCTACACATTATCCTCTTTCCCAAGCCAGGGGCTATTGATGCAACCTGCCGCATTTCAGCTGCTGCTGCTGCTGCTCGCCCCCTCCTCTCCGATTCTCGACTGACTTGCAACATGTTTCCATCCGCAACAGTCTGTCCTTCTGGAACGCAATCGTGTGACTTTTCATGTGATTCTTTTGCTTCAAATCAAAAAGTTAACTTTTCCCAGGGTTTCTGCCGAGCTGCGTCCCGCATGTGTGTGTGTGTCTGCCTGTGTATCCTGTTGCTCGCGTCCTGCACGCACAGGGAAAACAACCATAAGACTCCTCCGCCGTCGCCGCCGTCGCCCCTGCAACAGAAGCAGCAATCAATTTGTGCATTCGTTTTGGTTTTTGCCTGCTCAGCGATCTCCGTGTGTGCCTCGTTTATCCTTTTTGTGTGTGCCATAATTTTCCGTCATTCTCTTGGTTTCCTATTGTTGCTACTTCTATTGATGGGTTATTGAACTATTGATTCCACTGAATTTATTGTTCGACCCGGCACAGGTGATCATTTTTCAGTTCGAGATTTTTGTAGCGACAAGTGTTGGAAAGTGCATTGCGCAGATATAATCGCATTAATACACACCTTTGGCAAGCTTCCAGCTTTGGTAGCCAGATCTGTGTTATTGGTTTTACCTGTTTTGGGCTCCCTCAACTGTTTGCTGCACTGCACACAATCGGTTTGTTTAAAGCATTTTCACACATTTTTCATTCTCAACTGCCAACAACTAAGTCAACAATTGCACGGCAGGTAGTGCCAGCAGCAGCTCACTGTTTGGCCAAGAGACGTGAATATTCTCTTGGCCAAGTCTACTCGACGGGCGCAAATTATTTTGACAAGTGGCCGAAAAATTGTCTTGCATTGTTTAAGACGTGTTGTATGCACAGCAGAAAGAAAATTACATATATATAAAATGACAACAACAATCCTTGGTTTGGCAGGGCATCCGAGCCGGGATGACGTTCTTTTGAGTGGCAGCGGCTATTAAGCCAGGCCCAATCTTGAGTGGTCTGAGCACAGAGTATCTTTGCTATTGAATAAATATTACGACCCATTAATTACAATCCAAGTGCCACACACACACACACACACATCGCACATTAGAGAAGATATTTTACCACTGACATTTAATCAATGTCATCTGTGAGTCGAATAAAACTGCATTGACAGCAAAGGCAATTGCAATAACAGCGCAAATGCAATTTATTTGCACTCTCTCGTGTTCTCTCTCACTCTGTTATTTAGGGAAAATGTTATTGCAAAGCAGCGCAAAAGTCACTTACTCGCTGCTATAACAATGTAAAGCCAATTTCCTTGCATTTCTTCAACTTTGCGCTCTCTCACCGAAAATGAACAGCAAAAATGTAGCGAACGCAATGTATTCGTAAATTTATCTTTGCATTTGCAAAAACAAAGCATTTCCCCTCCCTCACTAATGCAAAACAAGATAACGAAGCAATTAAATATTGCCAACACAAAAGAAACGCATTCAATTGTATTCGCTCTTTTACGATTTTCGCTCTCTTTAATTGCAAAGCGTAGTCGCCGCCCAAAAAGCAAAGGATCTTAGTTTGCACTTTTCTTCGCTTGCTCTTTCGCTTGTTCTTTTCGCCACAGTCCGCTTATTAAACGAGCTGCGTTTGCGCGTCACGTGTGCTTAAATTATTGAAAATTGCTTAAACTTGATGAGAAAAGTAAAATGTTGAATTATTTAGTATAGTTATACATTTGTAAGAGGAATACCAACGAGAATGTAAATTGCCTGTGGCTGGAGTTGTTTTTGTCGTGCATATTGGTAAGAAATGTGTTTATTTTGCATTTATGATCGTAACTTATAAATACGCTTAAGGAATCTGTGTGTATGCATGTATGTATGTAGGTGTATTATTGTGGTACAGTCCCTCTCTAAGTGCTATCTGTTGCGCTGTTGCAGCCGGAAATCGCCAGCAATTGCACGTTTCGGTCTCTTGTGCGTGTCTTCCCAATTGTATTTGTCTGTTTATTTTTATTTACTTTTTCTTGTTTTTTTTTTTTTTGGGAATACGGCAACAGAAACAGCGCTGCGACTGTAGAATAACAAATAATTAGCATTAACCACGCAATTGACTACAGCAGCGGCAGCGTATGCTGACGGCGAAAACGGCGATTCGAGTGCAATGTGCACTGGCCTGCATACATACACAATTTTACACAGGCACACACACGCATACGCATACGCATACGCACACGCACACTGGTGCAAGCGACGACGAAGACGAAGAAACCAGACAGGGCCGCCAATCAAGCAAACAACAAAAACAACAGCAACGGCAGCAGCAAAAGCAAAAGCAACAAAGATAGTACATTTTTGGGTATGTCAACAAAACGAAGAACGAAAACAAATTGTGTAAAAGCAAAAGAAAATGCCAATGTTGAGAGCGAGCGCTACTGAGAGCGAGCAGAGAGAGAGAGAGAGAGAGAGAGAGAGAGAGAGCAGCTATTGCGCCAGCTTGGGACGTGGGCGCAGCGCTGCCCGTTTGACTTGATCAGCGACGCCATTTTTGAGTTGGAGCTGCGCATGCCAAAGGGCAATTGGAAAAAAGGCAAGCAAAATAGAGTCGGGAATTCAAGTTCAATTCGTTCCTTTTTAGTCGTGAACTAGTTCAGCTATTGATGATGCATTCTATTCAGTTGTTTTTAGCTGCTTATTATTTTTGATGTTAATTACCGTAACAAAATATGACTTATTTCTTGAACTAAACAAAGTGGAGTTAGGAAATATGGTTCAATTGGTTATTTTTTGGTCGTGAACTAGTTCAGCATGATGCATGATTCAGTTGGTTTTTAGCTGTTAATTATTTTTATGTTTTTATCTAACAGCATATGACTTATTTCTTCATCTAAATAAACAAAGTAGAGTTTGGAAATATGATTCAATTCGTTCTTTTTCGGCCGTCAACTAGTTCAGCTGTTTATGATGCATTCTATTTGGTTGTCTTTTAGCTACTAAATATTTGTTATGTTAATAATTGTATTAAGTTTATATGTTGAACGTAATCTGCGCAACTCAACAAAATATCATATATTCATGTGTGTGTGTGTGTGTGTGTGTGTGATTATGTGTTGTATGCGTTGCGGCTGCTTTTGCTCCATGCCTCTGCCTCATGTGACGCGATGGCGGCCCTACGTCAACATAAACTGAAGTTTGTGCTGCTGCTAATGCTTGTGTGGCACGTCGCCAAGATGTGTGAGGGGCATTCAAATGAAATAACGATTGCATAATTGCCAGTACTCATAATGCCTTATTGGCTGCGCCTAATATACCCACAAAGGTCAACAAGTCACAACAATGCCCACGGAGCTGCAGGGAACTGCAGACTGCCACACGTCCAGCATAAAGCAATCCTGCAAATAAAGGATGTCCAAACGAAAGTGAAACGCGCTCGTCAATCGTCTGAAGACGCAAGGACATAAAAGCCGAGTCACAAAACAATAGAGAAGAGCGCAAACGTCTGACACACGTACACGCTCCACGCCAAGACAAAGGATCTATGCGGCTGAGGGAGAGTGAGAATGAGACTCGGAATGGGAATGGGGATGGAAATGGGAAAGAATAGCACACAGAAATGCGACAATTCAAACATATTTCAAGTCAAAACTGCCAGCTATCTATTGTAATTGGATACTTTTCGAGATCCTTGCGCGTGTGAAGCATGACGAGTGCGCGTTTTCCTTCTTTTTCTTTTTTGTCGCTTAAAAAACCCAAACCGTAACCTATCCCTCGTCGTCGCCCCCGTCAGCTCTCCGTCGCCCTTATTTGAGATGGCTGGTGCATACGGGTGTACGGGTCGCCAACTATGGCGTTTAATTTATGCCAAATATGACACTCGTTTTCTTTTTTAACATCGAATGTTTGTCCTTTAGGTTTTCACGCGAGTTCTTGTCCAATATTTTGTGTACCCTTGCACAAGACTTGTAAGGTATCTATATAGATCAGTCATACTCGAATTTCTATGCCAACCAGTTTCTCAGGCTTAAAGCTTTCGTGATGAAACTTGACGTCTATTATAAGTTTTCAAGCATACCTAATATTCGGCACCCTGAAGATACTTATTTTAATACGCTTGCAGAGGGTATTATAATTTTGTCTTGCAATGCGTAACGCATGAAAGGAGACAGCTTCGACCCTATAAAATATATATATTTTTGATCAGTCGATAGAGCCCTGTCCGTCTATCCATATGTCTGTTTCCTGCGAACGAGTCTCTCAGGTTTAAAGCTATTGTCATGAAACTTTGCATACGTCCCTCTTTCTGTGGCACACAGTACATATGTACATATGTTGGCGCAGGCTGGATCGGACCACTATATCATATAGATCGATCGAAAATGAGTTTCTTGTGTGAAAAGCGTCTTGTTTTTCTCTGTGCTTCTTAGGTTCGGTCTGCAGAGTATTACATCTTCGACATGCCGGAGATAGCCCTTCTCTGTCGCTTTTTATAAAAATACTTGTGTATGACTATATTTTCCTGAAGTTGTGGCAGTGATAAGGAGCATGATAACCAAAATAAACCCTAAGAACTTTCGATTCTTAAGCAAAAACAGCGCAAAAAAAAAAAACAACAAGAGCAATCGCAGTCTATGCCACAAAAAAAGGCGCGGAATGCAGACCCGGGGGTGGTGGCAGTTGCTACGACTTCTACTTCTAAGGCCTCTGTTGCAGCTAAGCTTTGGCTTCAACCCCTGGACAGGGCGGGCAGAGGGCAGGGGTAGAATGAAAAAAATTTGCATGTTGTCGCTGCAAAATAAGCAGATACAGAGAAACGTCTGCGGGTGTGTCTGTGTGTGCGTGTGTGTGTGCATGCCACACGCAACGCACTCCACATTTATGCGTAATAATGTGTGTTGGCAGAGTGCGTAGAGCTAGGCAGGAGAGAGAGTGTGCTTGGGGTGTTTCGATAAGTACTTTACGAGACACAACCCTCGTTTTGCGGATTTTTTTATGGTTTTGCCCAAACAGAGGCAACATCAAAGTTCATACTTTCAATTCGCCCGGGTGGTAGCTGGGCTGGGTTCTAGTTCAACGGTGGTTGCTCACCTCAGCCAAGTGCCAAGTCTGTTCCTATTCCTGTTCCTGTTCCTGTTTGTGTTAGTGTTTCTGTTTGCGACGCGCATTGGCTGGCATTTGCAATTTTATTGCAATGATGACGGTTCGATCGCATTTTGGCAAACGGCATTGGCGATTTTGCAACTTTCCGACTGGGTCTTGCTTGGGGTTGCAACAGACACCCCAGAAACCTGGTGGTGGTGGCAAGCAATGATGGGAGGAGCCGTGCAAAGCCGTGCAAAGCGAATGTGAATTGCTTTTTGCAATTTTTAAACGGCAAATGGCGAAAAATTGCACGAGACCAGCTCAAAAAGAGCATCAATTGGGGCTTTTCTTGATCAAAATGAAAAGTAGATCGAATCAAATAGTAGATTCATTTTCTTATGTCAAACAAACATCTACGTTACTTTCGCAGACATCAAAAACACACAGCCGAATGCCCAGATAATTTGCATACTTTTCGCCTTTGCTTAGCTCAAAGAAGGTACAAAATATGCAAATTGAGCAAATCAATCGAGAGCTAAATGAATATCGATCAAAATTGATTTGTTGCCCGGTGCGCCTTAACCCAAACAGAAGAGTGAACGCTGCAACCCGCAAAATTTGGAAAACACAAAGTGAGCAAGACCCAGCCAAGGCTAAGGAGTTGAGCGTGAGAAAGTTTTCTCAATGTTTTTGCACGCATAATTTACATAATTTTGCCTGGCCAAATAACAAGGAAATAGATTGCAGGCACAGTCAGTCCTGTTTCTATTTCTATTTCTATTTCCAATTCCTTTACGATGTTATGCAAATTAGCGCTGTTGTTGTCCCTGTTCAACCCCCTGCCAGGAGCTGGGTGTGCGAGCGTGCCGGCATGCTGTGAGATCCGGTCTGGCGCCGTCCACTGTGCGCATAATTAACCCCTGTTGGGCGATTGTCTAGTGTCTAAGCCTTGAGCGTTGAGCCTGTCTCTGACCTGGCCTGGCCTGGCTCGTTTCCTTTTCACATTTTCCTATTTTCACTTTCGTTTTGCGTTTAGCGCACTATTTGCCCATTTCGCAAGCCCAGGCACCTTATGCAAATTAGGATCTTCGCTTGCCAACCCTTTTCGCCAAGTGAAAAACTGTGCTGTTTACCAAAAATTATGCAAATTTTCAATGGAAAACCAACGACAGAGATCGAAATGATCTTTGTCGCTCCAATTTCCTAGGCAAGTCTACGGTGTCAGGTAGAGTCTCGGCATCGTTTTGCCGATCGTGAGAAACTCTCAGGCATTTGCATAATTTTTCGTGAAAATTCGCCCGACTACGTGATCGCTGTATAGACAGCAGAGATGCGCAGATTTCAGATTCCAGATTCGAGATTCTCAGGCAGTTTATTTTAATTCGAATGCAAATGTGTACATTTTTCTTATGATGAGCCTCTTTTTTTGGCCTCCTCGCCGCTGTCGCTGGAGGAGTCGCTGCTGTCGCTGGAGTCGCTATTGCTGCTGGAATCGCTGTTGCTGCTAGAATCGCTTTCGCTACTGCTATCCTGCGATTGCAATTGCCTGCCCAGTCCAGATTTGGAGGAGCCAACACCTGACTGCAGCTGTCGCTGCTGCTGCTGCTGCTGTAAGCTGGAGGCGCCGCTGGAATTCTTCTTCGACGTGCTCGGGGCCGAGAAGCGCGGCCTCTTCTTGGCCGGCATGGCGGTGCGAATACGCATTCTATGCGTGTACTTGCGACGGTTGCCGTTGAGCGCTTGGTTTATATTCTGCAGTCGCATTTCGAGGCTGCGCTGCAGGTCCTCCTTCTCGTCGGGCTTCATGTTGCGCAAATTGAGCTTGGTGTGCGGATGCATGGCCTTTTTCATGAGATTTAAAGTCTCGGCGCCAAAGTTTTTGATGTCGAACCACTGCAGGTCACAGTTGTCCGTGGATATGTCCTCGGTTTGCGCAATAATGTGCATTATCTCGATTTTTGAGTTCAGCGGCAACATTACGAACTGTTGCTGAATGGCCCGACGTTCCACCTCGCTGACGCAGTCCATCGGCTCGTTTGTGTCCTTGGCGTTAGGTAAATTGGCTCCACATCCGTTCATATACGAGCTAAGCTTATGGCCCTGACTGTTGCTGGTGCGTTCCTCTTCCCCTTCTGCAGTTATCAGTTGTTCCTCCTTCATATATTCTTGCTCCTCATCCTCATCCGCCTCCTCCTCCTCATCGTCCAGGCGACACGAGTCCAGCTTACTGCCAAGTCTATCGACAGTAGCATCTAGCTCGTCCATTAGATTATCCTCCCACCTAGACTGCTTGCCTTGCTGTTGGCCTCTCCTCAAACCGTTTTGGTCCTTCTGTAGGGCATAGAACAGCTGGCTCAGCTCCTTGTTCTGCATGTGATGGGATATGCTATCGAGAGTCTCGTGATATGCATTCTCGAAAATTTTCTTTGCCTGATTTCGCGATTGCAGAAAGGTTACGTCCAAATGCGAGTGGAAGTCTTCGAGTGTCTTAAAATGATGTTTGCTCAGCTTCTTTGAAACCGCACTCAGCTTCTCCTTATAGAAGTCGCGAGCATCCGCATCGGCCTGCTCTGCGTTGGAACCTTGCAGCTTCTTCAGCTGCTCGCGGCACTTGCGCTCCGTGAATGCGGAGGCTTTTTCGCTGCTGCGCGGACTGCACACTGCTCGGGGATCCCTGTTGCAGGCCACCTCAAGGCCCTCTGGCAGTTTCTTCAGCACCTTAAGGAAAAATTTCTCCAGCTTCTGGCCATTGCGATAGACCATATCCTCGGGCCGATTAAATGTATAACAATTGCTTATCACCAGCCTAAAGTCGGCTATCAGCTCATCCACGCTGTGATAGTATCGATTCTGCACGCGCTTGATGATGGTGCCCACGTCCATGGGACGCTGGATGATTGTGTAGTATGTGGGTACCTGTAGAGCCTCCGAGTCCACCGGCTGCATAAAATCGAGAGCGAACATTTTCGTGCTCAGCTCATCGAGCAGATGCTTCTTCATGTAGTGCATCTTGTTTGAGTAAATGCCAATTGAGTCGGGCGGCGGTATCACATCCGGCTGCACCCGATTCGGAATCTTCAGTTTGATTAAAAGTGCCTTAGAGAAAGACTGCGATTATGATGGGAAAATGGCATAGAATACGTACCTTATTTACAACTTACCATATCGAATGGTATGATAATCCTGGAAAGTTTGTGGACAAGATAAGAACGAAGGGCCTACAGGTCGCAATAATCCTTCCAGATTCTATGACATCCGATTGGCTTATGCCCATTTGATAATTTGCTCGAATATCTCATACAGCTTCTCGTTATAATTTGACAGCAACGGCCATACTTGCTGTGTAGTGTTGCGCAACTTTAGCCGCTTTGCTGGTAGTGTTGTGTAGCATGCACGCGTTAAATATTCGCTGCTCTTCACTGACAGCATCAATTTGGCACAGGGCAGAAACATCGATGCGTTATAAATAGAACCAAAACTACGCCCAACATTGCCGACACTTCAAAGCGGCAACGACCCACAATCCACCCACTCAACATTCAGCCAAAGCCTCAGCCTTCGCATCAGCCTCATCCAATCTGGCGAGGAGCATTCAGCTCCAACCGCCCTTGTCTAATATATTGCACCACTTCACACGCAGCCGCCTGCCCGTCTCGTTCTTCTCCTCCCCTCCAAAATGCGGCAATGGGACATAAAAACTGTTTTTTGCAATTTACATGAACATTTTTATCACCCTCAGCCTTGGCATGGGACACGGCGCTTCCATCCTGTTAGCCGACCATGGCGCACAACAACATGCTTTTCCTATTTACATACACACAGACGCACACACCCGCGCGCACACACTTAGACCCCATCGGACTCTGATTACCTTCACATGTTAGCGCCCAGTACATTTCCTATCTGCGTCTTTTTGCGACACTTAATTACACACGCATACGCTTCACTCCACTTTAATCCCGCCCCGCCCCTGTCAAGAGCCCTTCCCCTCCGGGACATTGGATACCTTTCGCTTAAAATAGGCCAAAAATATGAACGAAAGACACCAAGGATTTAGGCATCTTTTCGATGACAAGTGCATCGCTGAGTAATGTACAGTCCTGCCTAGAAGACTGCCAATTTGTTGCTATTTAGCTGGCATACACACACTCGCACACACACACATACACACACAGGCACAATACAGATCACGTCTGAGGAGCGTCTGGCCCTGTACAATTAGATAGTCGCTGGCACTGTCCGCAATGCCAACAGCGTATCGGCAGGTAGAATCGTGCCCATTTGAGTTCCAGCTGAAGGTGTCAATGTTGCCTTATCATGCCGACCCCTGGCTAGAAGTGTCCCGTCCCTCGTCCTGTCCCTGACCCTGACCCTGGCCATGTCTATTCTTTCGTTAATTTTATCTTTGACGGCGATTAATGCGAATAAATTTTATAGTCGAAAATGAAAATGTGCACTAGTGTGTGTATGAGTTTGCGTGTGTGTGTGTATACGTTGTTTTCTTTAAGTCCCTTTCTTCTTTGACTTTGTGCCTCTTATTGTTGCTAGCGTTGAGCTAGAATGTGACTTCTTATACCCTGCAAACATGGAGAATGATTAAAAAGGAGGGATGTTACAGACATATGAACATGTCTGTCTTGTAGAATAATATGAATAATATTTACTTATGCTTGAAATATTTGATTTAATTTTGTATGTCATCCTTCAATTTTCCGATTTCGATATTTATCGATTTTGCCTGTGTAGCACATTAGTGAAACTTTGACAACTGGAGATACGACATTGTGTAACATGTCAAGAATATTCCCATTTGTTGTATGTTCTATCTGCTCGGATCTGGGTACAGGGTATCGCCCTGTCGGTGACTGTTTGTGCTTGTGATCGGCACCTGCACACGTCCATTTCCATTGCGCGATCTTGCAGCGCACTTTGATGAAAATTGAGAGAATTGCCACTCGGTCGCTGACTCAGCATCTCGAGGAGGCAGCGTGTATCAGACATCAGCAGTGTTTACCCCTACCTCCAAATTAGGCAGGGCACGAAGCAGCAGCAGCAGCATTGCAACAGGCGGCCGTCAGGTCGACAGGTACAGGCTGCCCAGCGGCATTCGTATTCGAAACTGGTTTGCAACTACCCTCGTTGCGTCCGCGACACTTGCCCCTCTGCTGCCTCCTGCCCCATAGCACTATACGCTATATATGGCTAGTCCATTTGCGCGGCCATTGTTTGCGATGTGTTAACCTTAAGCGATTCCTAGCTGGTTCTTGTTGTTGGCCATGGCCAAGCTGGCAATCGGTTGCGGGCCATTGTTGTTCGCATGTGACTTTTGGGTTTGGCTTGCCACATTCAGCGTCGATCTTTGATTTTGATATAAAAAATAGATGTGTGCGTAGACAATGGAGTCCTGTGTGTTGCCTGCAACTGTGGGAACGCCGCGAATCCCGTGTAGTACAATGAGAATTTGTGTGGATTTTGATAGCGATCAACGGGCACAGCTTGACAGCGAAATGCAGCGTAAAGATGCAGGTTCCACAGGCTGTCCTCGGATCCTGCTAACTGCCAGACTGAGCTACGCCAGAGCCTGAATCTTGGTAAACTCCTAGCGCACCCACACACAGCTTCTGGCTGTGCTTCCGGCAATGCAAATCAGTAATTATTCGCGGTTGTAGAGAATATACGACCCCGATGTTGCATTTCTAACATACATATTTGTAAGCGCGAAGAGTGTTCTCAAACAGAGTCAATGACCCGCTTGGATGGCGATAAAGCTGCCATCATGAGCAGCTCGAAAAATGTTGCAATTGCAATTCAAATACGACGAGTAGATACATAACATAGAAATGTAGCCGAAAAAAGCAATGAGATGGGCGCCCGCATCTTGGTCAATAAAGGAAAATTTATTGAGAAATTGTGAAAATGTATTTGAAAAGGGCCGCGCACTGGAGGGCGCGGGGCACGCGGCCTCAGAGCGCAACTGGGCACTGGAAGTGGTGAAAAGCGCCACAATTAAATAGCAAACAAATTTCTGCCAATTATTTGACATTAATTATCAAGCAACGGCGATGAGGGCCGAACTGGACCGTAGCCGAGATAATCGCACCTCTGTTCCCACTCGAGAGGGTTCACTTCAAAGGCGTTCCGTCAACAAGATATTGAAGAAGAAAAGATGCTGGTGATATCGGATTGCTCTCGAGTACCAAATCAAGTTTCAGTTTTGCATTTCGTTTCCAAACTAATTAACAATGCTCTAGACCTGGTGCATATGCATTTATGTAAAAGTCTGTCAACCGTTCTTAAGCCAGGCGCTAAAACCCCAAACAACATGCCTCACAAGTCATTGACTCCGAAAGGTATCTGCATCTCGACGCTGCCCATGCGGTGCAATGGCCGGTGACGTTGGCGACCGGACCCAGAAAATGGCCGGCCCAAAACGCCAATCGACCAAGACGTTGTTCTGCTCCCACCCCCTCGCACGGCACTCCTCCCCGCACTACTCCCGCAGCTCGGAGCAAGTTTTGCGCCGCGGCCTAGACAATTAAGCCATGACAGCGACTGAAGCTAGATTTGGGGCTGTGTCCGAGATTGAGGCGCGGCTGGCACACAGCACTGCAATCAGAGAAGGTTCGAGGAAAGCAAAAACCTCAAAATGAAACATTTTTCAAAAAGAAAAACGCATTTAAACGAACCGAAAATTCGGGTTTAATGCGCAAAGCGCTTCAAAATGTGCGGCTACCTGTCCCAGCAAGATCCCCAAGCCAAGAGGCTGCAGCAGCCGCAAAAAAACAAAAAGAAGAAACAAAAACAAAAATAATAAAAAACTATCATCAGAGGTTCGGCCGAGTCGTGAAAATGTTTTTCTAAAGTCAAACTCTGACGACGACGACGTCTCGCTCAGATTTCATATCTGGGATTACACATTTAATGCATTTGCTTTGACCTGACCTCGACGTCAAACCCTTCGATTAGTGCTGCGCCAAAAGCCGATTTGATACAAATATATACTTATATATATATATATATATATATGTGTGTGTGTGTGTGTTTCTGATTGTCAACTAGTAGGCGGGCTAAATAGAAGAGTTCTTTGCTCGCCTCGCTTCTAGACGCGATCTGCAGCGCGAGATAAGTTTGTGGCCCGAACCTGTTTTATGGCCAAAATGCGAACGAACGAACAAAACAATGAAATTGAAATGCATAAACGTAAATCTCACAGCAGGTAGTCCACGAAAAATTACCTGAATATTGCTTAGATATAATATCTAGAAGATGGCGACACGCAACCTTATGACTTTGCCTTTGGCCAAAAAGCGTCGACTGCGATCAACAATTTCTCAATTCGGTTCTCAAATTACGTTGATCTGCTGTTGTTGATTCCGGCTGCTGCGCCATTCCATATTCGATTTTCCATTGCAATTGAAGTTCTGATTATGCACATGATAATGAGGAGAAGGGTTCCTCCATACGCTTGGCTGCCAGCGTGGGCGATCCGCTTTCAATTTCCCGAAAACCTTTGTGTAAAGGGTTCAACAGATCGCTTCGCTGACTGATGGATCGATTATCTTGGGGTTTGCACTTGCGTGGAAATGCAAACATTTGCATGATCCGTGTGCCCCTTTAAGGTGTGCCATGGACTGCTCAGAGTGTGTGAAAATTGTTTTCCTTCTTTTATTTATATTTTGTTTTCGTTTTTCGCAGCATTGCACGGCAAACCAGCAGAATGCGTGTCTGGCAATTTTCCCAATTGAATTTTCCGCTTTTTTTAGCTGACTCTAAATTGACCCAGCTGCGGGTCAAAGGTCTCAGTTTAGATAGGAATTAACGATTGGCAAGCCGCGGGCTATCTTCCTGTCATACCCTCTCACATTTTTGCATTGTTGCGGATCTGTTTATTTATCGTCGATTAATTGGCCGATAAGCGCAAAAAATCTATACGAATAGAAAGCTGGCCATGAGTTTTCGTTTTTCATGCATTCCGCAATCCAAAACCCAAACCCAAACCCAAACCCAAACTGCACTCAACCTAACTCGTTGCTGAAACGGAACAGCATTTGTGAAGCTTCGAAATTTGTAATTTACTTCATTTGTTATTTATTTTTTATTCATTTTTTGTTTTTGTGTCCGTCATTGCAGCATGCTCAATACACCAATACCAATGCCGACCTGGGCACTTATCGCAAAACAACAACAATAAAAACATCTGAAACGCATAGACAACACCGAAAAAGTTCATTGACTTTCGCATACGAATAAAGAAAACACAACACAACTTTAGTGCGTTTGCTTTTGCTCTGCTGCCGCTGCCGCTGCGGGGACCAGCAACAAAAAATAAAAAAACACAAAAAAAAATATAAATATGGCTGCCCAGCAGCGCAGCGTGCACAAAAGAGCAAACTCCAAAGAAAGCAACAGCAACAAAAACTCATATTAAAGTGAAAATGAGCGATAACAACGCAAACACACATACATACACACACACACTGAAGTCAGCCTCCCCCCTGCTCCGGCTCCAACCGATCCACCAGCTGAGAAAAAAATGCAAGCAAACGCGGCCATAATGCGCTTTTGACTTTGCCTTCGCCATTGTTGCGATCGGCCACATGAGTGCGAAGAGAGCGGCCAGATGGAGCTCACACGCATACACACACATGCAGACAAGCTTGTGGCGCTTTTTCGTTTGTATTGCAATGGGTCAGTATATTGCATGCCATCGAATAAGCTCCCAAGTGGAGGCTTATGTGTTGATTAATGTTTTAGTATTACAATAGTTTTAAATAATATTTTATAATTACAATAATTTGTTGTAATTATTTTATATTTTTTAATTGTATCATGCAGTTTTGTATGACTCCCATTTCGCAACCACTCTCCCTCTCTTACTCGCTCTCTCTCTCTCTCTCTCTCTGGCTGCTGCATTGAGGGAATTTATTTTAAAATTTCCCCTGCAGCTTAACAGCTGTTGCATACTTTAAAGCGCATTCATATTAAAAATGCCTAGCATACTTTTAGGGTGTTATTAATAATAATTGCCTTATGTAGGCAGTCTGCAGAAGATCAATTATGCTAGTTGAATATTCTAATAAAATCCAAATCAAATTTCTTACGCTCCCTTCCACTCTGTGTTATGCCTACGTCCTTTTTTACCCAAGCACTTAGCTGGAGTCGTTGTTGCCATGGCAAACGAATAAACATAACAAACAATTTTTTGGTAACATTTAGGTTTTAATGAACAATTGTGGGCCTATTTATTTATGGTTTAAAAGTATGAAATTTGGTTGGCTTTACAGAATAATTGTCTAGTTGAACTCTTTTGGCTCAAAGCTCCGCTTTGGCTTTCTCCGGACGCGTCTTGGTCAGCTTGTGCACACGAAATGCTTCGAGAATGTTAAGCTTGTGCTGCAGCTCCACCTTTTTAGTGGCCGTCACTTTGCCGGCCTTGAGGCGCAGTAGGCGCTTGGTCTCCTCCTCGACAAACCCATAGCCATGCTCATTGATTTTTTGCATATACAGCAGATACACCTTGGCATGCTGCTGGTCATCGGGCTTGCTCAGCTGCTGTAGCTGGGGCTGCATCTCTTGAATCAATGCCAGCTGTTCGGCATCTTCCTTGTTGGCATAGTTCTTGAGCGCATCGTTGAACTGCTTCAGGCAGCCGTCGCGACCAATGTAGAGCGCCGTGTTGCTGCTCACAAACGACTTTAGGTTGTCTAGCGTTACATCGAGATGGGCAGGAAATTGGATATAGTCGTCCAGGTTGCCTTTAAAGAGAAATATGCCGGGAAACTGTTTTTCGTCCACTTTGTAGCGTTCGCCCAGCGCCTTGTTTTCCAGCTCGCCATAGTCTTTGATGCCAACGGTGGCCACCAGCAACTCGTCCGTTACCTTATGCGCCGCCTTGGAGAACTCCGCAAAAGCCTCGTGCTTCTCGCCATACGGAAAAGCAATATCGAGTTTCACCAGTGCATAGGGAAAGCGCACGATGGTCTTGTCAAAGTTCATTTCATCCAAATCCACGCAGCCGCCGCACGATATGGCCCGTGTGTGCCGCGCCAGCAAAGCTGCCAGCAGCATTGTTAGCAACAACTTAATCATTGTTGCTTTTTACACAATTCTTTTTTGCACAACGATGACAACAAAACCTTGACCCTTCTCTGTCGTTGCTCGCTATCGACTGGCACCAAAGAAAAGAGCAAGAGCAAACTCGCGACTTTTCGCTGAAGTCAACAGAAGTGTTTGGTTGCTATAGCCACGCGGCCTGCTCCGACTCTAACTCTGATGACTCTCGAGTGCTCACCTGGGCTCGTGGCGCTCTGCAGCCACTGCTTGAGAGTGCTCTCTCTTTCTCTCTCTCGCTCTCTCTCGATCGAGTTGAACGACTTGTGAACACGTCAGTTGAAGCCGCCGGCAAGTTGTTCTCTTTCTCCCCTTTTTCTTTTTGGCCTGCCTATAACCTGCTTCTGTTTGGTTCTTGCAGCTGGTATTATGTAATGCCAGGCTATAAGAACGTTTCGATTCCGAATACCACGTCAATTGAAATGTTAAAAAAATACAACAGCTTACTAAGTATATTTATTTGCTAGCGATGGAAAAATCATTTGGCAAATTCGTTTTAGTTCTGGTTCAGTTGCAATATCAGCTAATGCCCTCTCTGATTAGCCATCAGAGTTTGGCCAATGGAGCGTTCCACAAATTGTGGTGCGTAATTTGCTGTCATTGCCGAATGTCATTAGAGCTACATATGTGTGTCTACTCTGCGTGCGTGTGTGTGTGTGTGTGTTGGCCAGTGGCTGGGGCAGGGGCAGGGGCAGGACAGAGTGCTGTCGAGCGGAAGTTGTAATTTGCAATTGGCCGAAACAGAAACACCTGCATAGAGGAAAAACTTTTGGGCTCGGGGAAAAACCAACTAACCCCATTCTGACGATTGTCTCACAAAAAAAAAGGGGAAAGGGGAGGAGAGGTTGGCCCGGAAAACAAGCATTTGCCACAATTTTCATTAGACTGAAATTGAAATTTTCCTACCACAGCAGTGTGACCTCGTTCCCTTTCCCCGTCCCCGTCCCCATTCCCATCCCCATCCCCATCGCGGTTGCCCGCCTCCTTCGGCCGCCTTCTTCCACCTGATAATGGACATTTTCGGCAATTGTCAATTAATAATTCATGTGCGTAGTACACACATGCCATGGACACGCCCCCGCCTCCTGCCCACCTGCCGCCCAGTTCAAATAGTTAGTTTGGTTTTTCATTTGCGGTTTCGTTTGTTCATTTGCGGCAACTCGGAAAATTGACCATCGGACATGGCACGCAATTCGGAAAAGCATTTCGAGCTTCACACGATCGATATGTGCGGCTATTAAATTATCTTTTGGTGGGTGGGCGTGCCCAAAAGTGGGCGGCGAGCATTGGTCAACTGCAAAGGCATATATATAGAGGTGATATCACGAACGTGTACCGTGTGTGGGCTGATGCAGATCCGGATCAAAATCTGAATCTGCCCATGCGTGCAAATGCCGTCAATTGTCTGTCACCCGACAAAGGCCTGAAAGAGCCACTGTTCTTGGCATTAGCTGGCATTAGGCCCTGGTCGAGGAGCAGGCCCTGGTACTATTTGATTTGGACTAGCAAAAAGTGGCGACCGAAAACAAGGACTCGGCAGTTCGTGTGTACACAGTCTCCCTTACCAGCCGGTCTCTCCCATCAGCCTGGCGCCTGTTTGCGCTTCATTCATTATGCAACACTGGCCAGGCAATTTGTTAAGTACACCCCAAGAAAGGACTGCGCCAAAACGCATAATTTGTGGGAGCCTCGTAGCTAACTAGATGTCCATTCCATACCCCCAATAGAGACTGCCTTTTATTTTTACCACCCGAACATCGAGCCCCAATACGTCATCGCTATCCTTCAGGCTAATTGCCAACGCAACTGAAAATCCAGTTGACATTTGACGAGCTGAAGGTCTCAAAAATAACCATTTTATATTTAGATACGGCTTTTCATATATAATCAGAGTTTAATGCTGAGAATTTCCAGGGACCAGACTCAATCGACAGCTGCGTGTCTCAGAGATACCTTATCTCTACGCGAATGCCAAATGCCCTTCAATGCGTTACGAATTACTGAACTAGAAGAAGTTCTCGAAATAAGATTTTCTTTTTTCATATTAAGACATTTCAAACATGGTTTGAGAACAAAGTCTTGATTTCTGGACTAGAAGAAGTTCTCGAAAAAAAAATTTTGTTTTCAGGTTAAGAAATTATCAAGCATGATTCGAGCACAATGTCTTGAGTTTTTTTTGTTTTTAAGTTAAAGCGCTTCCATTTTTTTCACTGGGTATTTCAGGGATGTGTGTGTCCTCGATGTGTGCGCACATGTGGAGCATTAATAATATAAATTGTGTGGCCATTACGTGGTGGAGCGGACGGGGCACTAATAACACAATGACCTTTATTATGCGAAATGGAAATGAACGGCATGTGACCAGTTTGTTCCACATCGTATCTTATGCCCGGGACCGCCCAATCGACATTACGTTGATAAGCGCGCAAATTTCGAGCGCATTGTTCAGAAATTTGAATGACCGCAATCTTGCCGATAAATCTAACGCTTACAACATTGTATGTTTTTGTTCCTTTTTATAGCTAAACGTATTGACCAATACGAAGCTAATCGTTTTGACTGCGTCACGGGCGTTAGAAGGGGGCTTAGATGGCCTCCATGTGCTCCATTTTTTGGCAGCGTCAAACTAATTATGTGCGGGTGGTGGGGGGAGAGAGACAATGCGAGGCCTCGACACTGTCTGGCCATGAATTTTTCATCGTACACGTATGTCAAAGTCATGCAACAAAAGTTTATCGAGCACAAGTACATAGCATATAGCATATAATATATTCATATATATATAAATAGATCGGGTGAATATAGACACGTGTGGAATAAATCGTAAAGTCTTACATTGCCCATTTCTGCTTTTAGTGTGAGAAGTAAAAACCCGGTTAGATTTGTAAAGTTGAAGCTCATCAAAATTGTGCGCCATAATTCCAGAAAATGGGCCATGAAAGTCCACTCCACCTGACTCTTGACCATATGGCCATGCCTCCATTTGGCCTCCGCTTTCCGTCCAATAATTCGCATGCCCAAATTCAAATTGTATCAACATAATTGGTATTTATTGAAAATGTGTTTTTGGTTAACCCATTGTCGACTATAACTGCCTCGATTTCAACCCCGTTTCATATCTGGCTCCGCTCGCCGATGCGTTGAAAATTGACTTTTTAACGGTGAGGCAAGACAGGGCGGCCACAGAGAGGCCACAGAGAGGGCAGAGTTCAGGGGCCACGGCGAAGGGCAGAGTGGACGGGTGCGTCCGATGTGCTGTGCGTGTGTGGATTTTGTCTGTGTTTATCGCTTTTCATTTGCATTTATTGCCATTTTTATATGACCGAATATCATCTTTGGCAATTGGAAGTGTTTAGCGCAAATTTGTTTTCAATATTTGTGCACCCAATAAACCCGAAATGGAGCTCCGTGGATTTGGTGCGGTCAGTTTAGGCCTTTACGGGCTGGGCTGGGCTCCCAATTTGATTGCAAATAATTTGAAGGGTTTTTGTTCATTTCTTTTATGCGAAATGCGTGCAGCGAATACACGAGTTGTCCTCAGCATGACTTTCAACTGGCAATGGAAATCGAAACAAATGCTAGATACAGTTGGCCTCCTAATGAACCTCAGGCCTAATTATGTGCCAGCGAGGCCGTTAATTACGCCTGTTCAATATTTGTTGAGGAGACGCTTGCGGCCACTTCAAATCAAATCAAATATTCCACATATGGCTCCTTAGACCGCTTTCACTGTCAATCAAAAGCACGTCCCGTGGCCCCTAATGATAATTCCTTAAGCGGTTGACCAATACAAAACACCATTAAAATATGGTCTAGTAATTAGCCAAAATGGTCTGGCGCTGGCAGGAGTGGACTCCTGAATAGACCTTTCGATCCGATCATGATGTGGGCCAATTTACCTGTGCAACTCACAACTGGGGAAATGGCCTGGCCGTATAACAGTTTGAGTCTAGCTGCAAGGGCGCATGCGTTGGGCTTTGCGGCGGGAGCGCAAATTTCCAATGCGACTGCCAATTTGGGGGCTATTCGGGAGCGTTTGTTTACAAACAAATGCAAAGAGCGCGGGGGCCACTCACTCACTCACTCACTCACTCACTCAGTCAATCGTCGCTCGGCGCTGCTGCACTATTGTGGCATGCAAATGCTTGCCAATACTTGCCTCCACTTGTTGCTGCTGCGAGCAGCATGGTGCATGTGGCAATTACTCAGTCTCGTGGATGGGTTGGAGGTTATAAAAAAAATAGAAAAAAAAGAACGATTGCTCAGACAGACATGCAAATTGCCGTTTCACGAAACAGAAATAAGCGTACCGTCCTGCTACGCCCACACAGTGTCCGTCGTTTTGGCCTGCTTTGCGTTTTAGCCATGACATGTTGCACTGCAGCCGCTTAACATTCTTTTTCGCTTTGCCAATGAAGGTACCTTTCCCCTGCCAGTCAGGTCTCCATCATTGGGCTTTTGTTTTATAACATTTTAGCGCAAATTGCCATCAAATTTAATTGGCAATGTCGCGACAATGTCCGAGTCGAAAATTGCAGGGCTGCGTTTTGATTTTTTGCACTGATTCCATTTGCCCCAGGGAATGGGACTCGACTCTTTTTATAATGGTTTCTTGTATATTATATCTTTGCAGTTGCTCTAATAAATGCTCTAAGGGATTCAAGCATTGATACGCTGAGTAAGTACAAAACTAATTTTATTATTATTATAAGTAAAGTAAATATTATTATTATCATAAGCAAAGGAAAGCATTTTTAATAGACTAAGACTCGAATCCCAGACTCTACTGAGGGCTGCCTTTTATTATTTTATTATTCAATTGGACCTATGGGTAGGTGAGTTCTATGGAACTTTATCCATGGGAATTGTCTATTGGACAATGGGGTTGAGCTAATAACACAGGCGAAATACTTGAAAACTTGATGCAATAGTCGGCCACAACTTTGGTGGCTTTTAGAAAATTTATCCTGACCTCACCAACATGCAATATGCAGGAGTTTGGAAAACAATAACAAAAACGAAATATTCGCAAGAGGATATTTCCACGCGCATTTAAAAATTCATGAGCGGAAAGCACTCAGCGCGGTCGCTTATCGTGTCCGTGGTCTTGTCCGTGGGGTGGACATGTGCCCGGAGGCGGGGGTTGGTCTGGTGTGGTCAGTGGCATTGCAATTCTTAGCAGGCTTGACCGACACACACACACACACACACACACACAGTCACAGAGTGACTGACTGACTGACAGGGGGCCCCACTAGCTGATGGATTGACCGCAGGCAAGGGTGCAGAATTTCAACGCCTCGCATTTGAAGTTTTATCGGGCATGGAGCGCTTTATATCTAAGCTATGAATCAATGCATTAGTCAGTCACCTTGTACGCTCCACTTTAATTACGGTTTTTTATGCTAACCCCCCCTCCCACGACTCGCTGCTGTGTGCTCTTTTTAATCGTTTGCTGACATTTTTTTGCATGTTGCGGCCAACAATTTAAAAATTGCATAGAACAGAGCAAAAGCAAAAGGAAAAGCAAAAACAAAAGGTAGCAAGCCAAGTGAAATTCCTGCCATGGAACGTAATATTATTAGCAGGGGCCCCAACCACCTGCCCGTTTCGGTGAGCTGTATAAATATTGCATTACAATAATTTGCCTCGTTGCTGGTCGCGAGTTGTCGCTGGAGAAATTGCGAATTGGATTTCATGTTAATGCAATGTCCTTATCGCGGAACATGTCCTGCATTTGGGGGAATGGGTTCCCAATGGGTTCATTTGTTTTCTGTTTGCCTTGTTTTTATTGTTGTTGTTAATTGCGATGATGTGGCGCAGTTCATGTCAGAGTTCAGTTGGAGGGGGTTTTTTTTTTACTTTTTGCCAACAATTTGGCGTCTGTTTTGCCCAATGAATTACTGATTTATATCGCCTGCGGCGCGTGCATTCATTGAATATTCAAACACTTTGGCTTACTTTTGATATGAATATCAACTTGGAAAGTGTGTACATTAAAGTTTCCTTTTTATTTGAATGCAATTGTGGTTTACAAATATGTAATGAATACATTTATATAATTTTTTTCTCTTTATCTCTTTTAACTTTGCGTTTGCACATTCAATATACTTTAATAATGCTTTCTAATGCATTCTGTTAGACATACATAATAATAATAAAAGGTAGTTATAAACAACAGTTTTGTATTTAAAAAATAAAAAAAATATTGTAAACATATGGGCATATGTATTTCTTCAAAAACGTTATGGATAGCTCTGTAGAAAATATTGTATTCTTCATATTTAGTCATGTGGCCTTCTTCAGCATGTCCGTCTCTATAAACTTAAGTAGGTAGGTAGTATAAAAGGTGTACTGGATGTGCTGTGTACTTTGATTTGTTGTTGATTGTATGTTGGTGGTGCGTGGTCTGTGTGTGTGTGTGTGTTGGTGAACTGTGAACTGTGGTCTGAAGCTGTGTGGCTTTTACTTCGTAATTGTTTAAATATAATTATAAAATCTACTGCGTTTGCTGTTGAATTTCAATCTTCTCGACTGTCATGTCTGGATTCATAGCCGTCGCTTCCTGCAAAAATAAAATTGAAAACATTTTGAATACCCCGTACTTTTGTTTAGACTGTCGTTTCAACTCACTTGTATTGCCTCAGCCAAGGCTTTGTCATGATCAATTGGGTCGCCATCGGATTGAATTGTTATTTTCTGCTCCACACGGGTTTCAACAATTCCATCGCGTTCGGTTTTGTACTGTTGGCAAATAAGAATATAGATAAGTAATGTTTTCCAACCTCAGTTAACAACGGTCTCTGATGTAACTCTCCCGAGTCCCTAATAAAAGGCCATATTAATTGACTTTTAGGTGGAATTACTGTGCCAAAAGTCGACTAGTTTGCCTCTAGATTATTTCTAGGCTCAAGATGTTTGAATGATTTATATATATCTGTTGTTGTTCGATTTTATACAATGCATAGCATATTACCAATGTGGACAAGAGACCAATGTATAAAATGTACAGTGGGGCGCATACGAATACAGGAAATTTAAGTTTGGTAAAGTCAAACAAAATCCTACCTCCGAATACTTACTAACGCTTGTTCAATGTCGCATTGCTTGGGGTAACTTACGGTAATCGTTTCCACGGTGCGGGTTTTACTGCTCACGGTTTGCGTAGAGATGATCTCGCCATGTCCTGAGTAGCCAGGCGTATCCTCGCCGAGCACCACTCTGGTGCTTTCAACGTGTGGGCCAGCGGATGTGGTTGCAGAGCTTGCATACAGCGGAGATTTCTGTGGGTTGAGAGCCAAAATGTTAAAACAATGGTGACATAATGCACGCTTTTCTATATAAACAAACATAAGCTCCAAAGGATTGTTAAACATTCAATTGTGTCTACTACAAACCTGGGTGTCAGTGCGTGCCACGCTGGAACCATCATATGGCCCATCGATGGGTGTGCCAGAGTCGCCTGAGCTGGTCGACGACACACTGTCGCGTCTCTGATACTTAATAGGAGCAACATTTACAATAACAACGGCAATGCAACAAATGAAATACAATCAAAAGTGAAATTAAAAGTCTGAACAAATCAGTTCATGCAAGTTAAAAAGTACAGCCATGCGATGCGAGCCCTTCGCGAAATCGATTTCTTACCTGATCGCCACTCGTTACCGTTGCGGTCGTCTTCACCTCCTGGGTGACAACGCGCTGCTGCTGATTGTTCGGGTCTAAGGTGCGGGTGGTGGCAACGGTCTTCTCCTCAAGCTGTTCCGTCTTGGCGTTCTTGCCCAGATCTTCGTGCGTGGTGGCTGTGCGGGTGGTGACCGCGGTGGCCGTGACATAGGCGCCACTTAGATCGGTAGGTGTTGGATCAGCCTAGGTGGGTGGTTACGTGATTGTGGTGAGGTTAGTGCGTAATCAACAACATTTAACGTCAGCAACGAGAACAGCAAAGGCGATTAGCAATAAAGGCATAGAAAGGATAAACACAAATTAAACGAGGCAAAATGAAGGCATTCTGATTAAGAAAGAAGCGCGAGAGCTTGTGCCCAAAACGTATTAAATTTCACAACTGGTGCTAACCTTGTGCTCCTGTGTCGAGTAGGTCACCTCGCCGGTGCCCAGATTGCGCACCTCCTCCTCTACGTTGTGTGTGACACCGCCATCGTTCTTGGTAAGCACCTGTTTCGTTGTCGTCTTCACCACAGTGGGCGTGCTCACTGGCTTGCCCAGCTTGCTGCCGGCGCCAGCTTGGTTCGACGTGCTTAGCACAATATCCTGGACATTATCACTGCCGTACTGTTGGGTCATGTCGTCGTCCGAGCTGCCCTCAGAGTCGCGACGAAGCGCACCCTTGCCAATGTGCTTGACGCCGTCGAAGAACTGTTGTCGTGTGATCGGCACCGTCTCTGTGGTCGTTTGCACCTGGGCCTGTTTGCCAAAGTGCGAGGGATCGATCTGTGCGTAGTTGAGAATCAGCTTGCCCGTAACTGGATCAGTGACAGCTGTCGCCGGATCTATGTCACCCGTGTTCGGATCGATATCGCCATACTCGCTCTTAATGCGGCCTGTCACGGGATCAATTTCGCCAGTCAGGGTCATCGTGTGGGTTACTGTGGTGCGCGCGCCAGCGAACCGTGGATCATTGGGATCGACCTGTACAATTTCACCAGTTACCGGATCAATCATATTATAAACATACACGGTTTTGTTGAAGAACTTAAGAACACGACCAGACACGGGATCAATTTCGCAGGTCTCTGGATCGATTTCCTCTGGGCGACCACGTTCGTCTGTTTTCGATATGAGCAAAATGCGTACGATAATGATCTTGCCCGTCTTTGGATCAACGCGCGCCAGCTTGGTATAAACCTCGCCAGACTCGGGATCCACCTGAGTGGCGGCATAAAGCGGTTCACCGGTGGCCTTGTCCACTTCGCCGGTAGCGGTGTAGATCTTGCCAGACGAGGGCTCGATCTTGATGGTGTTCGGGTCGAGCTTGGTCTGTTTCTTGATCTCATGGGTCTTGGGATCGAGGTAGCCGTAGATGGTAATGACGTAGCCCGTTTTGGGATCCACGCTGCTGGAAATGTACTGCTGTTCCTTGGTGCTGGGATCACTGGCACCGGTCGGCACCCAGATCTGGTTCGATTTGGGATCAACAATAATGTCCTTGTCCTTGGCGGCGCTGACCTGTGAGATTGGTGCCTTTGTCGCTGGATCCACGCGCTGTTGGACGATTCGTAGTGAAATGATGCGTGCGTAATCCTTGTCTGGCTTGTTGTTTTTCGGATTGATTTGGTTCTTCAACACAATTTGACCGGTGGCTGGCTCGATTTTGATGTCACGTGTTACTGTCTTGCCCGACTTGGGGTCCGTAAAGGTGATTGTGTGCTTGACCAAATCGATTTGGCCATACTTTGTGTCGATCTTGCCCGCCTTTGGGTCAAACTGGCCGCCAGATGTTTCCACCTGAGCTGTTTTGGGATCGATAATGTTCTTCTTCGAATCGAATTTGCCAGCTAGGGATGTAACTTCGACAATTGGATCAATTTGCTGACCGACCTCAATAATGCGGCCCTGGTTAGGATCTATCTTATTCGTTTTCGGATCGATTACGCCCAGTATGGTGATTTGGCCAGTGCCAGGATCAACCTTGACATTCTTGGTAACCACAATCTTGCCAGATTTCGGATCAATAGCCTTAAGCTCGCCGGTGCGTGTGTTTATCTCACCATATTTTGTATCCAACAAGCCTGAGTCCAGGTTCAAGACACCAAGCGAGCGCTCGACTTCGCCGTTAACAGTATCTATCTTGCCCGTCGCGGGATCAATGCGGCTTGTAATGACGGTCAGCTCTACAACTGGATTATCCTGTGGCGTTATGCATACAATCTGGCCCAAAGTCTCATCGATACGCCCTGTTTTGGGATCTGAGACGCCTGTGACCAAATGAAGATTGCCCGTCTTTGGATCCAAATCGCCCTGGAACAATTCTTTTTTGCCTGTCTTAGTATTCAGCGCCTCCAAAGTGCCAGTCTTGGGATCAATTACGCCGTACTTGGTATCAATGCGACCCGTCGCTGGGTCGAGGATGCCCGTCGAGTGCTCGATAGTGCCATTTTCGGCATCAATGCGTTTGGTCGCCGGATCGAATTTCGAGGTGATGACCATAATCTTAACGCGCTTTTTCTTGAGCTTAGCGGCAGCCGCGGCTGCTGCGGCAGCGCCAGCTGCACCAGCAGCAGCGCCAGCAGCTGCACCAGGACCCGCACTCGCACGAGATCCAGCTCCAGCTGCAGCTTTTGTTGGCGAACCAGGCTTTGCACCTGCAGCACCAGCTGCAACGCCCACATAACCAGGTTCCTTATTGTATCGTTGGGATTCGAGGAACTCGGCCGTGGGATCAATAATTGGCTTGTAGCTGCCGCGTGCACCAGAGGCATAGCCCTGCTGGCCTTGCTGACCCTTCGTGGGCGAGTACGAGCGCTTCTGGCCATCGCTAAGCGGCACTGCCGCGGCGTCCACAGCGCTACCCTGCAGCTTGGCACGCGTCGTTGGCGACAGGTTGCCATCCTGCAGCAGTTTGGCTCTCGACTTGGGCGACAGCTGACCGCGGTTAAGCTTGTCCTGGGTGCGGGGCGACAATTGGCCGGACTTGATTTTCTCGGCGGTCTCCTTCAGAGCATTTTCATTGCCTGGCGCATAGTTAAAGGCCAGCCCGATTTTCTTTTGCTGCGATGTTGGCGAGAGCTGCTCTTGACCATCGGCACCTAGTTGCTTGCCACTATTTGGATCCTGGTCGTAGCGGAAACCGCCGGGCGTGTACGATTTGCGTGTAGGGCTACTGGCTTTGCCATCAGCATCTACGGCATACTCATAAGGACGGGTAACGCCGGGCGTTGTCGAGCCGCGCTTTTTGTCACCATCTCTATTGGCATCGCCTTGCTCTTGCTCGCCCAGACCAGAGGTAACCACCAAACCAAGACGGCCCATTTCCTTGTCCTTGTCCTTGCCGGACTTGTCCTTGCCATCCTTTGACGGTGAACCGCTCTTGCTCTTGCGACCCGACGAAAATATACCAACACCCTGTTCCCCGATTCAGGCAGCGCAATATCACGGAACGCCAATAAATCAAAAGTGGAAACATAAAACGAAACAATTGGAGGGGGAATACAAAATTAAAATCAAAAATAGATGGAACTTATAAGAAAATTGGATTAACTACTAAAATACAAACTATCATTACTTAGGAGCTGAACTTAGGTGTGGTTGGGCTTGGGATGGGACTAATTTGGTTGTATATACACGAGCGCGGGCGCAAACAGTGCGAAAAGGTCTTACGCTGGGCAATATCATAAGAGTTTAATGCTAAATACTTATCAAATCTTATATTACAAAAGTCGTTATATCTAAAATAATTTTATAATTAAATTTTGATTACACTTACACGTCTGCCAGATGTATCCGATTTTTTAGAATCGTTAAGTTCGTCATTTCCTGTGGAGCAAATCGTTTGGATAAATATATCTCTATGTATGTATTTAAGCTCTCTAATTACCATTGACTCCACCTGCGGCGGCGGCTGCAGCGGCAGCAGCTGCTTTAGCCGCCTTCTCGGCCCTTTCTCTCTCTTTTTGCTCTCGCTTTTCCTGCTCCTTGCGCTCCTTTTCTTCCTTTTCCTTAAGCTTCTTTTCGCGCAACTTTGCCTCCTTCTCGTCATCCTGTGAGATAAAATAAACGATGTTTAAAATCGGACTTTTAGCAGTTTTATAAAATAGAATAAAGACAACGCTTACGAAAACATGCAACAAAAACAACTGATTTAAAGGTAAGATAAAGCGTCAAAAATGTTAATGTATTATCTGTATTATTATACAATTAATGCAGTGATAATATCATACAATGTTAATGTAGTTTTTGCCAAACCCTTATTAATAATGGAGCGCAAATGAGGTAGACATTGAGAACTCAAATAGAACTAAACAGATCAAATTTAGATTGGATATATGTATTTAAATCAGGATAGTATAGTTTTATGCAAATGTAAATCAGACGAAACGGCTTTTATTAATAGAAGAGAAGATATGAGGGCTGAATAATAGTTTTCTTGCTTTATACAAAATTTACCATAAGTAGGAAGTCCGCGTTCAAAGGCTTCCAGAGTTAAGGAAAAGGCAATTATGTAATCAAAATAAAATTAGCATTAAAAAGGTTAGTAGGTAAATTATAAAATAATATAAATATATAAAATAGTATAACTTAAATTGCTTTCATATTATACTATGCGCAGGTCGGAATTGAATATACACAATTTTTTTATCTATAGATAAGCTCACAACGATCAAAAAGAAAGAAAGCAGAAGTCAAGCCAAAGAAATAAAATCTGGAGTAAAGTGGTTAGGAATAAAGGAATCGCATTCTTGATACGATTTTTTAAGAACAGTTTTTAAACAGTAACCTGAGCGAGAGACGAAAAATCGGCAACAGCGGACGCTGCCTCGGCAGCGATGTGGGTCTCATAGTCTCCCTCGAGTGAGCTCTGCGAGGAGGCTGAGGCTGTACCGGTGCTCGATTCACGGATTAACTGGTTAATTGGTTATTTTATTATACAGGGTTAATGTCAGGACAAGTATGTTTGATAGGAACGGCAAGATTGGATTCGATTCGAGCAACGAGCAGCAGGACAACGGGCACATTTTGTCATTGACAATGGGGCACACGATAGTTGTGTGTGTGCGCGTGTGCATGTGATTTGGTTTGTGAGTGAGAGTTAGTAACAAACCGAGAAAAAAGTAAAGTAAAAAGAATATCTGGTTAACACTCCCATAAATTGTTAAACATTTGGTATTCAAATCAAGTCATTAACAACGCTGACAGGCTGGCAGGCTCAACAGCTAAGCCGGCTAGTTACCTTGTCCTTTTTGTTCTTAATGGGGCTACGGGCATGTGGATCTGTGTCCATGCTTCGATCTCCACGATGGTCCAAGGTGTTGCTCTTGCGGGCCACCTTCTCCTTTTCAGCTATAGCCAGTGCTGTGCGTACAGATTCTTTGTTAGTTTCTGAGATATGAGTTTGGCTGCTAGAGTTTAGGGACTTGCCATCCATGCTGCGAGATGAGAGACGCGCTCCGGATAGCGCCCTGTCGAATTTGGGCGCCGTGCGGTCAACGGGTGTCGCCTTGCTCTCGTAGTGGGTGCGACCCGAAAAACGGTACTTGGAGCCAAAGCGTGGGAACAACGTGGACCTGGTGTTCGGCTCTGGTGTCATCAGACGGAAGAAGGTGTGATGCTCCACGCAGGACTTCCACAGCTTCTTGGCGGCACGATGATTAGCAAGCTTAAAACCGATGGTGGATTCGTATTGCTCGAATTCGCCCGGTCGTATCTTGATGTAGAAATGGTGACGCTTGTACGAGATCTTCAAGATCTTGGGCCAAGCGAAACGGTTAATGCGCAATCTTCAAGAAATGATGGTTGATTGATTATTTATATCGATGGAAATTTTGGAGCTACGCACTTATCGCGATAAACCAACAAACCGGACGCACACACACCCAGCATGATGTCCACGCCCTCAGAGTCCTTAGCTGGATGCAAGTCCACACCGTACATGGCCAGTTTCTTGGCGTTCTCGAGATAGTGTAGCTCTGCCTCCGCGGGCGATTGACCTCTGTGCGAAAAGTAGATGATAGAACAATCGTTTAGGCATTTCGACATCAATGGGTGATATTGCTCAGCTTACTTGTGAGTCTTATGCAGATCCATGACTTTGTCCTCAAGCTCTGATGTCTGATTGGGTGCAATTTTAAAGTCCTTCAGATAGGCGCGTGTCGGCATTTCCTTGGGATCATAGTCGCCCATTTCCGACTGCACAAGGTACGAGCCGAGGAGAGCGTGAGTGACAAAAGTGCAGGGTAGACGACCTTCTAGGATGTCATTGCGCACTTGCAGGCATAAATGGTAGCGCGTGATGTCCTCCTGGAGCTGTGACGGCTCCGGTGGATAGAACTTGACTGCGAACGCAAGAGGCCAAGGATCTGTGCGAAAGAACTTCGCCACGGGCTTCTCTAAATCTAGCCAAACACGCGGATCGGTAGGCGTATCATAGGTCAAGCCAAAGTAGTCCTTCTCAATGATATTCAGACCAGCGCAGATCGAGTTCACCAGGTCACGACCCTTGGCTTTGCGCTGTGTTAGAGATAACGTATGGAAATGAGATAAGATTACGGCCTGGATTAGACAAGGACTACTCACATCAATGGTCACGTCCAGAATGGAGCCATCGAGCAGTGTGACGCGTGCCAATGCGGCCTTCGAGAAGGTCGATGAGCTGCTCTTCGGCTTGCTCTTGGTTGGTGTTTCCGGTTCCGCTGGCGCGGATGGTTTAATTTCCGCCGGCATCGTTCTAGACGCTCAGCTACGCAGACAGTTTGCTGAATGCAATCGAGGAGGAGAGAAACGGCGCTGCAAAATGATACAATCAATAATTGAGTCAACAATTTGTAGATGTGCCAGGAGGAAGCCTGTACAGCCGGATGTGCCCACTGCAATCGAGCGAATGCGTGGTCTGCAGAACTGTGTCTGGACTCGCCTGCTGGCGCCAGCAAACTGTCAGAAGCCCCTTTGAGCCACCCCAAAGGCCCATGATGTCATGCGATGACATTATTCGTACGAGTACTCGCATTCAGATTCGCATTCACATACACACTCATACTTACTTGAAACGAGCTCAATAGTTTCTGCAGCGGATTCTACTTGCTGTGAGCGTAGTTGTTGACGAGCTGTGAATATAAAAGTGTACTATTAAATGCTTAAGCCACTCGAGTTCAGACTGAAATTAAAGTTTAACTAGCGAAAGCCGCAACCTCAACATAAGCCCAGTCAAAACAATAAAACCAGATGCTGACCAACGGCCATAAAAGAAGCAACAGTATTTTGAGGCCAGATGTGTGCGAGCTGGAAATTATTTGAAGTCAGGCCGGTTTTAATTAAATAAAAACTTCACGCCCCCACAACTCCCTTTGCCAACCTCTGTAGCTTAGAGAAAGTGTGCAGAACTCTCCCTGTATTTGGTATTGTCTTCTTAATCCACTCGTATATGCTTAAGTGTTAAGGGTTGTTAACTAAATCGACCGTGACATAAGATCCACAAACTCTATATACATATACATAAATATCGGGATTGTGTAAGATTGTGTTAAGCCGGCGATGCGAATCAGCGTCATATGGTCGCATTTACTCTTGCCTGAAACCGCAAGTAAAGAACTTCTATATTTTATTGCACAAAGAATATTATTTTAAACATTTTAGCATGTGGTTTCTTGTGGTTTAACGCTAATAAATGATGCTCTATCGCCTTAAATCGACGCACCACACCCAGCCAACATTCGAAAATTAAAGAGAGAGAGAGAGAGAGCGAGAGAGAGGGGGAGAGCATCGGGGCAAGTGATCAATTGAATGTTTAATTGATTTTAAATTTGTTGCACTCTTTATTTTCTCGATCTCGCGTCATGATCGCGCAAGTTACATGTGAGGCAGAATCTTCCCGACCGATCGCTAGACAGGCTGAACCAGTTTTGATCAAGGCAACCGCACGAGGCACGCGGCAGTCGGTTTATAGCAAAAAGCAAATAAAGCTGGAAAAAAAAAAACTAGATTCGAAATCCTCTCAAAGACACCAAAATAAAATAAAACAGCGCGTCACAATTTCGCAGTTGGTGGCGTCATCGTGCCTTCTAAAATGTTCCAAATGTTGAGTTGCCAGAAAACAGCCAACAGACAGCCATATAATTATTTTTATTATAATATCAAGCGGCTTGTGCTTGTGTTGTGCTTATTTTCATCCACTAAATGCGAGCGGCAACAGTAGCATTCATGTTTTGGGCAATCTGTTCCCACAGTTGACATCATCCATATTAAGTCACCGGGATAATTATTAAGTACGCGCCACCGTACTCCAAATCGGCAGCACATGAATAGCATTCCGGGCGATTGACAGTGAAATGTTTCGTCTCTGGGGCCACAATTCACCGATTGATAGATGCGAGCTTGGAGCATGAATCACAGAGCGCGAGAGACGGAGAGAGAGAGGGAGGGGATTGCAATTTTTATATTTTTTTAAGATTGCAATTGCGAATGTTATTAACACATTAAATATAGTATGCTGGGTGCTCTCGAACGCGCTATGATTTATTTTCGTATCGCATTAATGATGACATCATCATCGAGAGGAATTTCCACAAGTTATTGAAATTGTTCTATTGCTGCAACAATATTTTGCGCAATATTTTGCAAGACGCCGTCGACACCCAAAAACAGAAGAATGAACGCTTCAATTGAAGGAGGTCGAGGTGAAATTCATCAAGTAGCTAAAATGCACACACACGCAGTGTATACACACACGATCTGCCACGAGCTGGGGCTGGTACGCCGTCTGACGTCTGGGTGTGCTTCTAATCATGGCGATGTTGCCTCACTGTATACCACTGTTTCGGGGCGTGAGCAAAAATGTATCTACATACTTAAACTTATAAAAAGACCGACTGTGGCAGGCAGAATTGAAAAGCATGTGATCAGTAAAAAAACATAGAATTGTATACTCAAAACTCCGAATGAGTTTCAAGTTGTTTCAGCAACTTTTGAATACACATAAATATTTGTTTGTTGTATGCAAATTGCTTGTGTAACATATTGATAACAAGTTTTGTTGAATAATATTCAAGTACGCAGTGTACTTGAAAATTGTCTTAATACTTTTTCCAGTCATACTTAAATTAACATCTTTTCTCTGGCATACTGTGAAGTTGAAGTGCGTGGAATGGGAACGGAATGCCAAAGGCTGGCAAAGATTCGCTCGGACTGCGGCACTGGCGGTCAATTCAATTAAGTTGGGTCTGGGCAGCGAGAGGCCGTAATTAAGTTTAATTTAATACAACTTAAATCAAATTCAATTTACTCGGACAATGAACAGTTACTCGATGAATATGAACCTGAGCCCCAACCCCAACCTCAACCCGATGAGGTGGCTGCCCTCCCGCGTGCCATATTCCGTCATGGCATTAGGTCATCTGAAGTTGGAGCTGTTGCTGCTGCTGCAGTGACGTCAGTTTTAGAAGGTGTGTGTGAGTATTTGCAACCGCTATTCACAACTGCCAGTTCACAATAGAGGGGTTCATATTAACGCGTGAAATGCACAAAAGTTGTAGCTGTTCACCTGTTTGAAGATCATCGAAGCGTTAAGCAATAAATTGTATTCAAAATATACAAAAATGTATAGAAAATGAGTAGAAGAGTTGCGGGCGGTGCTCACATCCGCAAATAACCAGGTGTAGCACTCCAATCAAAAACGGTGCGGGCAACTTCCGCATGAAATGCTTTCGCACAACAAAATGTGCATGATGATGATATATAAATTTATGATCTATACACAAGTCCGACACTCAGATGTTTATACGAGTGTATTTTTGGGTGTGCGTGCGAAAGAAGTTGTTTGCTTCCATCAGACACAAATATTTAAATAAATGGGTCAATCGATATTTTTGCCTTGGGTGGGATTCACACACTCATTTTTGCTGCACTGAATCGGAAGTTGGCGCCATGTTTGCGGTTATCGCCAAAGCGAAGCTGACAGGAAAAACGGCGACATTTGCTACGATAAGCCAGATCCGCTCCAGTTGCATTCCCAGTTCTAATCGACGGCCGAGTTGTAAATAGTTTGCACTTGTTGACCAGTGCTAAAAGTGGATCGGGCACTTGGCCACTTGGTGGCTTCTCTACTCATGCACTCGATGCGGGTATGCGTCAGCGGCTTTGCTCGATGGCGCTTGACGAATCGCCGCCCGACTTCTAAACATAGCCCCCAACCAAGATTGCTCTTGCTGATCGTATGTACTCGATTTAGAGATACCCTGTGCAGCTCTAAGGTGCCGAGTACGAGTACATGCCAAAAGTTGAAGTCTACATCCCTATTTCTAAATATACTTTAGGGAAGCCTCCTTCTGCCTGTTGCAAGCATTTGGACTTAAGTAATAAGCCCTTTACAACTTTTCAATGGGTGCAGGGTATAATGAAGCAAATCAATGCAACTCACGCCCTAGCATTTTGCTATTTAAAGTATTCAACGCCTCTAGTTTATGTAGCCAACGAACTCGGGTCGGCTGCCATGCAGCCGGAGAGTTATCGAACCCAGACCCACCCACAAATAGACGCCAGCTGGGGCTGGCAAGGCGAGGCGGTGGGGGGAGTGGGTAGTCCCACTAAACCAGTAAACAAACCAAAATACACAGCAGGCTCTTTAGTGACATAAATCATAGCGCCCCCCTCGACAACAATAAAAATCGATGCGACAACAAATAAAAATAGAAAATTCAATGCGAAAATGTGAGCGTGCCTGTATCTGTGTGTATGCGTGAGTGTGTGTGTGTGAGGGGGAAAGCGTTTAGCTTGGAGCAAAAAGCTGTTTTCGATCTGTTGGAAAACATGGATACATTGGGAAGAGTAGATTGAGGGCGGTAACAACTCGAAAATAGCCCAATCTTTGAAATCATGAGGGAGCATCTGCACTGATGTATCAATAAACTTGGCTGATGTGGAAACTCGGCGCAATGTGGCAGCGCGCGTTGCAGTGACCCAATATTTTCAAGTTAACAGCTACAGTAAAGCCTGACTTTGGCTAAGAGAGCCATTCGCTCTCTTTGGCTCTCTTCTAACGCGGCGACACACCTTGTTCTCCCACTACAACCGCCGCTCTTGGCGTGTTTTAGTAGGCGCGAGGGGAAGGGGGCTAAACTTGCCTCGACTGTGGCTTTTGTTGAATTCAGGTTTTTCACGGTGTTTTTCACGTTTGGGCCCGTGTGCTTGCGTGTGGTTAAGTCTGTTGGATCTGGCTCTGGTTGGCCACAGTTTATTATAATTTTTTTTTTTTTTTTTCGACTCGCACAGTTTACTCTTTTGTACAGTTATTAGCATTTGCTTTGCTCGTTTCCTTTATTTGTTTGTCTGCTGTGTAGCCAAATTCTTGGCCAAGCAATAACCGGTTTCTAATGCAAGTTCTTTCATTCTCCCTCCCTACCTCTCTCTCTCTGTCTTTTTGAGAGTCTTTAACTTGCATTGGCGAGTAGGCTTTTATTGTTATGTGTGCGTACATGTATGTGGCTAGTTGTACTATTTGGGTCAAATATTGTGTCCCAAATCCAAGCCACGTCCGCGTCTTCTTTATAAGGCTTTCCATTTATTGTGAAAATTCGCTTTGATGAGTGACGCATAGGTTATCTATGCAGAGTTACCTGCACCATTCATAACTGATAGTTAGCCTCGATTATTTGTACAAATTCGCACTGTTTGTTTAGGAATCTTATCGGGCCATGTACGTGTGAGTAATGCTAGCCTTATCACACATAGTGCAATGGCCAAAAAGCTTTCAGACTTCCTTCGTTCGTTTGGCATTGATATCAAACAAAATGCCAATAGAGAAAAAGCACGGAGACGCACAAAGTTTACGCTTGATAAGGAATTAACCTGCCTAACGATCAATTTCCAAGGCAGCTGTTGGTTTATTTTTGTGCCAGTGACGTCGACGCTGCCGACGCCGGCGCCCCTATTCGCTAGTCAGCGGCGGGCCTAAACAATCTTAACAGCAATTTCCACTAGCGTTGCGGTTTTCCATCTTTTAACCAGACCGAAAATGTTTTACTGTGTCGCATTTCATACATTCGATCGTATTGAATTAAATGGGGAGGTTTCTACGTTGCACGGATAAGGCGCAATAATTACTTAGGCACGCACACAACTGTATACAGTGAAAACTCAACTAACGCACAGATTCCTTCATTTTACAAGAACAATTTTTAGTCCAACTTATTTAAACAAATCCACATCTGAAGGAGACAACAATTTCCAAAGAAAACAAAATATTTTTGATTAAATGACAGCAAAATCTTGAAAAATTTACAATTTTAGTTTTTTTTTTTAAATTGCTGAGATTTGCCTTTTCTTTCTATCACCTTTTGCGATGCAGCAACAACAAAATGGGAGTCGCATGTGTCGGGTCTAAAGAGGTTTCACTGTAATTGTATCTCATGCGGCATGTGTTGAATGTTTTGATGTGTCTCCTTGACTACGCGCCATTCCCTTGCCAATAAGAATTTGTCGACTTTCCGCCCCTGCTTGTAGCAGTGACCGAAAGCCAAATGCGAAACAACTGAGAAAAACACAAAATGCGACAACGAGTGAGATAGCAACAACAACAAGAGCAACAGCAAAAAGAACTCGTAAAGTAGCAAAAGAAACAGAAAAGAAAACGTACAAAAAGATACACCTAAAGCTTAACGAAGCTATGGCCAAAAAGCGACAGCGTCAACGTTCTCGCTCTCTTCCACTCGCCACTCTACTGAGAGCGTGGTGAGAGAGTGTTTAGCTTTTATGTGTGTGCCCGTGTGCGTGTGCGTGTGTATGTGTGTGTGTGATATGAAGTCATACTGTTCTTGCTGTGTGTGTATGTCAAAAGCATAAAATTATTCGGAGACGGAGCAGGCAATCGAAAACTCTGACCACAGCCCAAAAAAAAAATAGCTTGTGTGCGAGCTAAACAACAGTTAATGGCGCGTTTGCTGTTGTTGCAATGGAATGAGACCACATACAGCTAAATGGAAAATTAAAGCTCAAGTTGAAGTTGCCGTTACTTACGAGTAAGCTGTGCTCTAATTTTCAGTTATTAATCCACAGGAAGCGTTGAATACTTTGCGGCGCTTTTCCACAATTACGTTTTCGTTTGTTTTCACTTTTCACAAACGCCTGGCAGATTTTAGTTGACTTTGCACATACGCAAATACACACACACACAGCTGCACACCAAATACATATAAGCAAATTCTTGGCCACTTTTTCTATTGAATACAAAAAAAGACAATTTGTTGTTTTTGTCGTCGTCGTCGTTGAATACCTGTTGAAAATTGACGTTGAGTGAGTAATAGAGAATAGTAAAATAGAGAGTGAGCGCAGTAATTGGGTGGAAACTAGGCGTGGGTGTGTGAAATACTGCACTAAGGCGGTACCAAAATTGATGTTGTACTATTTTTATTTATAAACACAAAATTGCGCGCGAATTTCTGCAACTGGCACTCAGATGCATTGATTATTTTTCTGGCAATTCTCTTGCCTGTTTTTATATTTTCCCTATTGGCCTGCGGCGGCTAACGTACCGTGATAAAAATATTCGAAATGCTACGCACGAAGAGCAAACTGGTACTGAGATATATTTTTACATTGAAGCGGCAGAGTCACAGTCGCAAAGCAACCACTGCCTCACGGATTGAGTTAGTATGAAAAGAGAGAGAGAGAGAGAGAGAGAGAGAAAAAGAGCGCGCATGACGTCATGGCTACAAAACGTAAGCGTAAGTGCCCACCTTCTGGTCTAGATGGCAACGCTCAACTCTCAACTGTTGAGCATCGCTCACAGCCTGAGTTTTACATGTTGTTTACTTCATTTAAATTGTACCGTTATTAATGAAACAACGTTAATTTAACTTATATGAATATGAACAATACTATTTATTCTACTGTTAAATCTAACATAACAATTTACAATGATTGTGTGATCTGAGAGATCTATTGGATTCGCATTCGAACTCCTCCCATTCTACGTGTCTTAAAAAGGCGCCTAGCTAGACGATTTGGATGATTTCCAAGGGTTATGACGTCCATGACTTTGGGTATGCCTAGGTCTCTTTCCAAATCGGAAGTTCGCATGTACCAGGGGGTGCCAGTCAGCTATGTGTTAAGGAAATAAAATATTTTAAAAGTAAATAACTCCTGTTTTTTATTTTAAAGCGCTTGTGAATGTTGCAAAGGCTTGTTTATCAAATAGAAACACAAGGTTTTCCGCTTATAAGTATGCTGTGATATCTTTCTGTGCATGCACTGCTTGAAGTCATCGCACCGGTTAAACAGCAGCAAGCAGTGCAACCTCTTCGATTCGCATATGGAAGTATGCAACGATTATTTTACTTTCGCAATATCTTTTAATTTTGCATATGAAAGTATGCAATGATGTTTTTTAGATTTGCAATTGAATATTTTCCAAAAACTCGAGTTCTTGAAGTCCGATCGCGGCAAGATTCAATCAATAGAGGAGATCAGTACGACCTCATAAAGGTATATCTTTTCAAAATCTAACTATTTTTAGCCGGAACGTCGTTAAAAAACCAGAAACTAAAATAATAACGGAATCGTATTTTCCCTTTTAAAACGCGCCATCTTTTGCATGAATTATGAAGCTTCTTTCGAATAGTAAGCGCCATCTATTGCAACTTGCTTCAAGTCCACTGCATTTTGGGAAATGTTTCAGAAACAGGATTTTTGAATGCTCTTGAGGCAAAAGATATTGGGCGAGAAATAGCGGAGATTTTCAAGTTCTAAGATATTTGAAAACTTCAAATGGCCATAACTCAAGTATTTGAACTCCGATCGCGGCAAGATTGTGCGTTTTGTAATCTTGAAGGCGTTGAGTAATGTTCAATTCCAGGTCGAAAACCATTTTCGAAAAAAACGTGAAAACACACAAAAATATTAATTTTTTAACAACATTTATTTATTCAGTGCATTATTGCTACCGCTTGCGGTACAGGCACGGCTTGAGCGAGAAGGGCTTCAGTTTGACTAGCTTGTCAACATGTTGCATTTTTCGAAATTGGAAGAAGTAGAAATAGTTCACAGCCACATCCTTCTTGACCAGATCAAATCCGCAAGATTTCATGAAGCGCACAAACTCGCGAACATCCTCGAAGCGGGACTGAATCTCTGCAATGTAGACATTGCCGTGCAGTTTGAGCACACGGTTTGCCTCCAGCAGATAATCGTTGAGGTTGGTGCCCATCAGCGAGAGGCAGTAGACAGCCACGTCCAGCGATTGCGGCTCCAGCGGCGTCTTGGTGATGTTGCAGGCAATGATGTCGGCCCGGGTCGAGACCAAGTCCATGGAGTACACCTTATTGGGTACCGATTTAGCCAGCATGCCCTCGCCGCAGCCAAAGTCACCAATGATGGCCGTTTTGGACAGCCTTTTGATGGTCTTAATGATGCGCGCCAACGGATTCGCTGGCCACTTGTCCACCTGCTGACGATAGCCGGCGTGATAGGCTTCGAAGGCATCGCCATCCGACCGGAAAAGTTGCTCCGCCTTTTGGCTGTTCATCGTGTACAGCTGCTCGTTGATGTAGCGAAATCGACCGCCCAGCAGCTCTGACTGCAGCTTATTGGCCAACGTGGCCGGTGGGCCGGCTGCTGCGGTTGTGGGCGTCGCCTCCATGGCCTGGACTGCGTCCTGTATTAAGGCTGGCTTCAGTAGTGTCAGCTGCTTCTTTTTATCCTTGGCTGTTTTGGCTGTTGGCCGCTGCTTTTCAATGCGTCCGCTTCTGATCTTGTGCATGGCCCGCAGCTCATCGTCCGCCTCATCATCCGAGGAATCCGGCGGCGGCGCTAGCGGCCCTCTGCCCAGTCTGTAGCCCGCGGCTGTTGCCCGTGTAGAATCCGTCTGATCCGCCTGCTTCTTTGCCTTTGGTTTTTTCTTCTTGAGTTTTTTGGCTTTTGTCTTGGCAGCGGCTCCACTGCCCGCTTCCTGCACGGGCTTGAACTGGATGACTTCAGCACCCTTGTCCCATGGTGGCACCTCAAACACCATATTTTGTGAAGATTTATTTAAATTGTTTGATTTATAAATAAAATAATTTGGGCAACACGTGAAATTGAATTGTTATTGTCAGTGTGACCGTAGCAGGTCATAACAAAAATACCAAAAAATGCGCAAAATAATACCATAAAACGTCTTCTTTTTAAAAGTGCTGACAACTCGATGCAAGAAGCGCGCTTTTCAAAAACAAAAAAGGCAAATCTCTTTTTAAATAAATTTTATTTTTGCACTAAACTAAAGTTCAACAAGTTTTTGTATTAATTTATAATTTTCGGTTTCTCGCTATTCACGTACAACTAATTAACTTAAAGCATATATTTTTTTAACTGATGAAAAAAGTGTGTGCTCGGAAAATTGATTTCTTCTTAGGCTAAAATCGTAATTATGACAATCAGTTTTCAACGTACAACTAATACAGGCGCCATTTGAAGGTTTTAACAATTTATTGTAAACTGTTGTTCAAATGTCTGATTTTTTTTATTAAGAAAATGCCTTAATCTATTTTGTTTCCCAACAAACCTTATGCGCTCCATCCATTCAATTTTCACATTTATTAGAATTTTCTTGTCGGTTTTTAGACAACTTTTGAATGCAGTTCCGCCTTACATTACCAACTACAAAACACTTGCGATTTACAATGGCTAAAACCTATGAAATTTCTGTTAATTTCTAGTAATATTACGACAATAATTACGCGATTTCCCTCTTGCTTGCCAACTTTGACTCTTTAGCTGCTTCAATCTTCTTTTCCGGATCTCTCGAAACTATAAACTAAATTTTTTTCCTTTGTGATCTTTACACAAATTTTGTTCACTCTCTCTCTAAAATGAATTGTTGCGCATATTACCAAAAAAGTTAGGCATACAATTTAAAGCATTTATGTTTTTAGCTCTTTGTAATACAAAAATATAATTACAACGGAATAGGGTAGACTGACTGTGCGGCTTAACTCGTTTAATACATTTAATTACATTCCTAGAGATTTTGGCAAAGAATGGAACAAATGGGGGTGGGGGAGACTGAGAATCTCTTTTTAGAATTAAATGCGCTCTAAGTAGCCCGCAAAATTGTAGTTTCCTATGCTTGATTTGTATTTAATTTAGCTTACGGTCTACGAGTAATTCAATTACAGTTAGTAGTTGACGCCGCCCGACGACAGCTGCTCGCTTGCATCTCAAATTTATTGTGTGTGTGTGTATCTTGTATTATATGTGTATTTATATTTATTATAATATAACAAGTAGCGCCGCCTAGTAACTGGCCTCGTGACCGGCTAAGATGTACAGATCGTGGCCCTCCTCGCTTCCCAGCGAGCCGGTGCGCAGCAGTTGACTCTCCAAGGCGACGACCCTGGCAAAGAAAACGAGATTGATTTATATATTCAACACCAGTAGCTATTATCGGGCCCAGTCCTGCTCAAGAAATATTACACCGCTTTTCACCCGTGTCAAAATTACTTAAAGCACTAACTTGAACTCCTCCCAAGTCATTAACATCTTATGAAGAGATTTGCAAAGGAGGCTTTAAATCAATCGGTCGAAAACCCAAATAAACAAAGGGAACTCCAATGTTTGACCAAGAAAGGAGAATATTCCTAAAACTGATCGGATGGCAAACTAAAAAGTTGCACACAACTGATTTCTATCCAATATCAAGTCTAAAGTCACCAATGCATCACTTACTCAGATCAAAAGGGTTTCTATATGTAGGTATAAGTCAGGTCGTTCCGATAGTCTTGGATATACTTACTTATCGCTGCCCAGCAGCCGATAGGTTCGACTCATGTCCTTGATCTCTTGCGTCACTTCGCCATTGCGCAGAGACTTGCCCTGCATGCCGTGCTTGTGGAATGCTAATACACTGTCCGGTAGACAAACTACAAAAAAAGAATCAGCGATATTGGATTAAGGAAAGCGGGAAAGAGATCGAGAGTGAGAGCGAGATGTCATACCAATACTGTCCACGTTAAAGTCGAAATTGAGTTGGGCGACCATCTTTTTGTGCTGCTTGGGATTGCCCTGCAGGGTGACCACCTGCATTACATTGCCATAGCAGACAAGAATGGCATCCTTCTCTACCTGATGAACGCGCACCACCTTCAAGAGATCACGACGAGGCACCATTGTGGCCATGGCATCATACTCCAAGTCCTCCGAGTGGAACCAGCTGGCACCTGAAACATGGAACACAGCATTAGTTAACTGTTGACTCAGTGCATCTAATGCGGACTTCCACTGTTCATGTTGATCAGCTCCAACTTGAGGCAGCCGTTGAGGGCTTTTCGGACGCCCGTGCAGACAATCGGATACTCCAGCTCGGGCGTAATGATCATTTCAAATACGGGCGTATGTCCGTTTTGGACGCAGCCATGGCCGCCCCCTAGGATGCTGATAGCCGGCCACTCGCACTGCTTCAGCAGCATAAACTTGTTGAGCGGATCATACCACTGCATTAGGAAGATTCCGCTGGGCGTCGCACCGCACAGATACTTGTATCCGTTGTACGGATTCCGGGTGACGCAGCACTGGGTGCAGCCCTTCGTGTCGGGCACTTTGGTGGTGAGCGCGAATTTGCGCGGCACAAGCCTCTCCGGTATCTTGTTCATATGCAGCGAGAAGCGCACCGTCTGCTTGGAGTGCAGTGCGACTAGATCGTGTCGATACAACTGGCAGGATTTGCCGGAAAGGCTCATCAGCACGTCTTTGATCACATATAGCCAGGTGGTGCGGCGCGGGAAGAGCTGATCAATGGCCGCGTCGTGCAGCTCGTTCATGTTCAGATTGTAGATGCCCTCCTCGGCCCCAATCAGCAGATGCTGATCCCGTGTCTCAGGATGTATCCACGAGGCGGTGCAGTGCACGCGCAACGGGCAGCCGTTAAAGATTTTGGAAAAGCAAGCGCCCATGTGCACCTTGGGCGTCGGTGGCAGCCCATTCGAGATGGGCCTCGGCGGCGTATGTCGTCGGCGATGTGAACGCTTTGGCGGCACAGGTGGCGTATTATTCAGCAGATCCGGCTGCGCCTCTTTCTCGACTGCAACGGGAAATGGGGATTATTTTAGCTGGACTAATCTGACCACCAATTCCCACTCACCCTCATCGTCGTCCTGGGCACCGCCGTCGCTGAGGCTGCGCGTGCGCGACGTCTTGCCCATGTCATTGAGCAGACCGATAAGCTGATCCATGGAGCTGTGGCGTCGCGGCGAGTCCTCTACTCCATTCTATTTATACCGTACACAACATAGAAATCATTCCATCTACTCTTCAATCAGCTTTAGATACTCACCTGGTTGCTCTCGCTTCGGTAATCACAGTTGCTGTTCTCGCTGCCGGTCGCGTCCGTCTGGGATGACTCTAGGACTTCACTGGCGCTACGCAGCAGATTTTGGTAAACATGCGTTGAGCTGCTGGCTGTGACGCCGGCGCCAGATAACGATGCAGATGCAGCAGCTGCCGCCGCCGCCGCTGCAGAGCTGGTTGAAGCGCTGTTGGAATGCAAGAAGCCATCGCCTGCTGACTGTGTGCTAGCCGGGGGCGTGGCAATCGCCTCGTGCCTGTCCAGGCCATTGCTGCCTTTGCCGCCGCCGCCGCCACCACTGCCGCCGACTGCATCGCCGCTGGAATTATCGAGTAGTAGGAGGCGATTATAAAAGGATGCGGATGACGCTGCTGCTGATGTGCTGCCGGATGCGAGCGATGAAAGCAACCCAAGCCCATGGCCGTCGCCACCATGAGACGCGGCTGAAGATACCGCAGCCGCCGCCGAGCGATAGTTGCTGCTATTGCGCAGATAGTGCGCAGCGGAGGCGGAGCAACCAGCGCCTGAAGTTGATGCCGACCCAGAGGCACAGCCGCCGGCGGCGCCAGCAGCAGCAGCAGACGAGCCAGACGACGCAATCGGACCGCCGCTGGGAGTCGCATTATTCATGGCAATGTCGACGTCCAGATTGATGTCGTTGTCGCCATCGCCATCGCCAATGCTGGTGGTGCGTAAATTGGAGAGGCCCAGATAGGCGCTTAGGCTCGGCATGGAGACCAACGAGGCGGAGATGCTCATGGGATTCAGATTCGAATTCAAATTGGAGGCCAAGGCGCTGCTGGTGCTGGATGTGGTCAGTGCGGTGGTTGATTGCTGCTGGTTAAGGTGGTGATGGTGGTGCTGGTGGTTCTGGTTGTGGTTGTGGTGGTTGTGCTGAGTGGCTATGACGACGTTGGCTATGCTGGTGCCGGTGCCGCTGCCCGTGACCGAGGAGTGATGATGATGATGATGCTGCTGCTGATGATGATGTTGATGGTGGTGGTAATGATGGCCTCCACTGTTTCCACTGCCGCCACCGCCGCTGATGATGCCGCCGGCGCTGCTGTTGCTGCTGCCTGCGCCAGCCCCGCTGTAGCCCCCATTTGTCGATGCACCGCCCCCGCTGACGATGCCGCCTCCAGCGACGCAATTGTTGGAGCAGCTGCACTCGGCACTAAGTGCCGAATCTTTGGTGTCATTCAATGGCAAAGTTGCTCTAAGAGCGACACAGCGAGAGAAAGATAGGGATAGAGAGCGAGAGAGATCCGCGTGGGAAGAGAAAGAAAAAGAAAGCCAAAGTGTTTGAGCTTCTTGATAAACGCACAACTATCACTTTGTAGGCCTCTCTAGGGGCGAGGATTTGTGTTCGTGGAGTGAGCCGAAGGTGTTGTTTTGTTGTTGCGTGCAGCTTCAGACTGGACGTGTAGTGGGAGGGTGGACAGAATTGCATTCCAGATGGGTTAAAGACTGCGTATGTGTGTGGGTGTGCCTGGGTGAATCTCCCGTGGATATATGTGTTGGCTTATGTTGTTGTTATTTTAGTTGTAGTGGTTTTTGTTGTTGTTGTTGTTGTTGTTGTTAGTGTGGAACACATGCATTCGAATAGGTTGGACAACACCGCGAAATAGAGACAGGACTAGGAATGGTTTCTATAATAAAATACGCACTGGTCTTATGTGACGCAATATAAATAAATAAGGTAATGCGAATGCCATAAATTATGCATGAGATGCAAAACTGTGCACAAAACAAATACGCATTCCACACACACACACACACACACAAATACGCACACACAGATACACAGGCAAATGCACAGAAACGCACACGCACACAGCTACACGAATAGAAAATAGCCTCGCACATGAATGCACAGAAAATGGAAACCGAAACATACAAAACAGAGCACAGCACACGGAGAAAATTAATTCTTAAAAAAATGAAAAATTTCAGCAATATTCGAAATGAAATGAATTGAAGCAAGCAGCAGCAAAAAAGAAAACAAAAAGAGCTGCAATTCTCTATGAAATATCTCACCAGCTGCTCAAGGGCGGGTGTGTGTGCTAGGGTAGGAGGGGAGACGAGGCAAGTGGCTGTCTGTTCATTTGCAAATCAGTTTTGAGTACTGTCCTTTCCTTTTTGCCAGCATAATTGCAATTTGTTGCTCCTGAACATGCCACAGCTCACAATTCATCAATTCATCAATTAGCAATCGAGTGCAGAACTTGGGTGAGCTGCGGGTATTTATGTAATATTACTTTTGGAATTTTAATGTCTTTTGGCAAACGGAAAAGTGACGCTTGTGCGCATATTTTAACAAGCTTTCAGCTCTGTTTAATAAACGCCCGCGGAAGAACTGGCTGTGTCTATGCCGGAGCATAATTACCCTAATAGGTCTCCCCGTTATTCTTATTTATTTATGCCATATGCCATTTGGTAAAATATAATAAGACAATACAAATGTGGTGCCCTTTTATGGGGTGGCAAGCAATCGAATAAATAAAGGTCTTCCCTGGGATTATTGGCACCAGTTAGCAGCGGCCATAAGAGTAATAATAACTATAAAAGCAATGTGTGGACAACTCTTTGCGCACGCATCAAATAAACAATAGACGGAAAGTTGTAAAAAGGGTTCGGACTACGGACGGATGCGTATGTCTTTACGTACGGACTCGTTAAATTCCGTATGATCGCATGTTTGTAGAAATTAGTTGAGAATTGTTTTCGTCTGTCGGTTGAATCTTTATTTTTATGGTCTACGCATAATTCAGTTATCGAGCGAGCACGCTGTGCGTATACGTATTATGCTCCTCAGACAAATGCATATTACGTATACGCACAGAATCTTTCAACAGAGCCCAGACAAACAATAACCAAACAAAAAAGAGGCAAGGACTGCAGAGACTTGTAAATAAAGACAGTAAATAAATAGATGAAAAGGGGAGTTAAAAAAAATAGACACAAAGTAAGTGGGGTTAAGTTAAAAACAAACTAACAATGGCCAGCCACAGATGATAATTAGAGACAGTGAGAGAGAGAGAGAGAGAAAAAAAGAGGGAGGGAGGGAGTAGGAGACAAGAGGGAAACTCAAATTTGACTCTAAGGAGTCGTTGTCTCGGTGTATCTGTGTGTGTGGATAGGTGTCTATGCATGTGTGTAGGAAACTTCACCAGTTAGTTGAGCTTTGCAAACATGTTTCTATGTGCGTATTGTCTATATGATATTGTATGTGTGGGGGGCTTGAGAGGTAGTAAGTGTCGTGTTGCTTAGTTAATTTGCCCAGCTAAATCTAAGTTTTGGTTTTTTTGTTTGTTTCACAAAAGAAATGATTTGGTGTAGTTACCTTAACTTTAGTTCCTCATCAATATATTGTAAGAGGCTCCTACAAAAATCAAACACAAAAAATATACGAAAAGAAAACGAAAATAAAAGAATAAAAAATCGTTGTTAAGATTCCAGTAGAAACAAAAAGAAAATTAGTTTAAAAAGTGTAAAAACATTTTCAATAATAAAACCAAAACAAAAAGTCAAGCAACTGTCATAACTTGTAAATAAATTTGGTTTGAAAATTGTGTTTTGCATATGCTGAAAATCGTTAACTGTTATTTGCAGCTGTAACTGTAAAACGGGCGGGAAAATGTCATAGCGCCGTTAAATGGAAATCAACGAAAAAAAGGATGCTGTTAGGGCTAATTAAACACAAATTAACTTATTTTCAAAAGGCCATAATTTGTTTAGCATCATATTTTCCAGCACTTAACTGAAGGATAACCCCAAATAGGCTTATTAAAAAGCAGAAAAGTCACAAAAAATAAAAGACTAAAATAATTGGCTAATATTTTCAGTGCTCTTTCGGCTCTAATGATGTTTATTGTTCTTTGCGCATTTATTGTTGCTGTCGGGTCGCCCTCGGCGGCAGCCTAAAAGTCCACAAAAGAATAACATTAGGAAATGTGTCGCCCGCACAAACTTTTTGGGCGCCATTCGATCCGCGTGGGCGAGGACGAGAGCGAGGGCGTGGCACTCTGCCAATACACTTGGCACTCTTCGGTGGGGTAAGCGTTTTATACAAGTACATAAAAGTTGACGCTGTCGATTTTTATGGCATCAATAAAAAAGTAAGCAGGACAAATTTGACAGGGTCGCCCAGCAAAGGGAGGCAGCAGTTGTGCAAGTGGCAAACGCATATGTGTATCTGCATAGATGGCAATCCTTAAAGGTAAGGCACCTATCACCTATCACAGCAGCTACCCGACAATGTCATCGTTGTGAATGACAAATAGCGCGCATTAATTCGGTATAACGTGGCGTATACGTGCGCGTGTTAATTGTTAAAATATTGATTTCCCCTTTTACGAGGGGTAAAATCAAACGAAATGTAAGAGCAAAAGAAACTATATTATTGGTTAGTACCCACAGACGAGTCCGATTTGTTCCCTTCTGCACGATATTTTTAGGGAAGTTATTTTTTATTATTATTAAGTTTAGCTTTATTTTAATTTTTCTGTTATTATCTGGAACAACTTAAATTAAATTTGTATGAATATTTACAATCTACTTATTCTACTGGTATATGTGGATAGAGTATTTAATCTGCGATAATCCGTTTCCTGCTGCGCGTGGGTGCATGCTGTATGCGTGTGTAATTTGCAATTCTATTGCTGCTTATTATTATTGTATAGCATACTTTTGTGCGTCCGCCCTTGCAGGCAGCTGCTAATTGCAGCGTTGCGCTGGGAAATACGCATCCATCAAACTAGGTTGCCTAGGTAACAATTATTTCGCACAGAGTAGTTCCCAGCACGTAGAGCTAACTAAGCGCGAGCGCGAAATTCCAACTATGAAACGTTTGCGTGTGTGCAGCAAAAGTAAGCACAGCTCCAGCATACGTGCAGCACGCCTGACAATTGCCAGCACACCAAATTGTGCGTGTGTGTGTGCAGGATATGTGTGTAGACCGAACAAATTACCAAAGGCGCGTGCTCGACCAGAAATCGTGCTGTGTGCCACACAGTGTGTCAAATAGACTGCTAAATGAAGCAAACGGCTGTGGCAAGCTGCGGCTACAAGGAAGCGCAGCCAGACAAGGCCAGGCAGCGTCTGGCGCCAGCTAAATGACATTAAGCGCACACACCGCGGGCGTCGCCGCGATCCCACAAAAAGTGGCAGGCATAAATTTGATTACAATGCAAATGCAGCAGCAGCAGCAGCAGCAGCAGCAGATGAAGCAGCTGCATATCAAGCACTCCAGGCACGCTAAAGAAGCTAATCTAACCTTAAGGACATGTTCATAATCAAAGTGCCGCTGGCTCTGGGTCGCACTGGCTGTTGACTATAAGTAAATAGAGAGGGAAACAGTGTGTGTGAGCAAGAGGCAGATACATGATGGGACCAAGAATAAGACAACATTAAATATATAATAGTATCTGTAAGAGTGTGTATAGATATGTGTGTGTGTGTGTATGTGAGAGAGAGTTTAACTGAATTATAAATGGAACAAAAACTGAAGAAGCTATAAAAAAGGTAGCAAAAGCGAATCTTAATTAACTCAGAAAGAAAAAAACAATAGCAAAGTTTCAGGCAACCCGACTTTTAAAAAAATATATATATACATATTTATATATATATAACTGTCTGTATATGGATTGGGCCAACTTACATGTCGCTGGGCAACGTCTCGGGACTAGAAGATCGCTCGTACCACGTCGAATTTGTCGCCATGCCTGTGGAACGGGGGTTTTTAAGACAAAATGTAATTAACTGGGAGTTTTTCTTTTCATAGGTCTTGCAACTTGCCTGTCTTGAGCGTGTGGTTCTGCGCCGGAACCCCATTGGCACGCGACGTCATCTTGCTGGCAATGCGCTGCGGTACGCCGGCTACCGTCTGTGTGGGAGAAAGAAGCAAGGAGCATAGAGAAGACGGTTCGGTAAGCGAAAGTTAGTTTAAGAGCTGGAGGCGAAGCCATCGCCGTTTGGCAGTGACAAAGTTTTCAGTTTGCGATAAAATCTCATAAATCAAAATCATATTTGGCTCTTTTAAAACTGAGCCTCTAGAGCTGAAGAGCCATGCGTTACGCTTGGCTCAAACGCAAACTTGGCGCTAAGTAAAATTTGAATATACGCATAATGCAAGTTGACTGCAAACAGCCAAGTAAGCGGCAATCTCTAACCCCCCACACCCCACCACCCACCCCCCTCCTCTTAGCATGCCAAACACGGTGACTGGCAGCGAAAAGTTTTTGAAAACATCCAAACAAATTGAAGATTTATGAGTTGACATGCCGCACAACCAAACACACAAAATGACTTTTTAAATTGGTCCTTCATTAAATTTGCATTTGTTAGACACGAGTTTGTCCAGGACCCCCTGGACTTTGCGTCTAGACGGCGCCATTAATGGACTGCCCCTCGTCAACAATGTGAAATATTTAGAATCAGTAGGAAAAGGACAAGCGAAATCCCTTCTTCAACCGGTTGAAGATTCTGCAGCAAGTTGTTAATTGCTGGATTTGTGAATGAATGAATATTTGTTCAAATGTTAAGAGACGCAAGGTCCAACTCTATCGAATGGATATGGGGATAATATAGGAAGCAAGTGTTTGTAATCTTTTGGACGCGTGCAGCCAAGGGACGCGCCAATAAAACAAATTCCTTATTATTAATCGTCTAGCTTTATAAGAATCTTAAAAACTCGCTCTGTTGCACTCTGCGCCATTTTGATTCTGTGGTCTAGCAAATCATTTAGGCGGTCGCCTTCGGGAGCCTGCCTTAAATTAGGCTTCAAGGTGTCTAATGGGGCACTAAATCTTCAGGACTTGCCCCACAATGGCAGCGCGCACACAAGGCAAACTAAGTAAATATAACTGGGGCAGCAGCAAGCGAAGCAGCGCTAAAAGAGCAAATAAATTACGTAGAAGGTGCCAAGTGGCTTTGGGCCGTCGGTCTGCTGGTGCTGCTGCTGTGGGCATGCTCACCTCCTCGTCGCCATCAAGATAGTAGTATTGCTGATTCGGGCTCTGATACTTCTGGAGTAGCTCCTTGGCGACACGCAGCGGCATTTCGCTCTGAACAAAGGGATGCTGCAGCAGCCGCTCGGCGGTTGGGCGCTTCTTTGGATTCTTTGTCAGTGCGGTCTTGATGAAGTTGTGAAACGTTGGGCTCCACTTGTCTTTGTTACTCAGTGTCGGCGGCTTGAAACCGCTCTTTGACATCAGGAACAGGGCGCGCATTGGATGCAAATCGAACATGGGCGGCTGCAGCTCAGCCAGTTCTGTAAAGGAAGCAAATGTAATCAATGAATGCAATACTCTTTGATCACAACGACTGCTTACCAATTGCCGTAATGCCGCAGGCCCAAATATCACAGAGTTGATTGTAGCCACCCTTGCGCTCCACGGCGGCCACCTCGGGCGCCATCCAGTAGGGGGTGCCTGTGAAAAGCAATGAAAATAGATAAGTTACTGTTTAGTCAAACGCCAAGGTCAGCAATTGTATGTGTTTAACTGAATTAAGCCACGTGCATAAGGATTTAAATTATATTTAATGTCAATTGACATTGGCCATGCCATATTCCACATTCAGCAGTTAATGCTCTGGCTAGATGTGACAGTTGGTGCACAATTTAATTAAAAAGTGAGATATGCGGACATAAAGTGACAGCCAGTTTGTTAATTGCGCGATTCTAGCCGGGACTGCGCGACTAACAGACACCCTGATATTCTCTTATTTCTGATATTCACAGTCGGCAAGCAACGAAGAGACAGAGAGAGAGAGAGCATCTAACCAGGCGCAAGCTGTAAAAACTGCCGAGCTGCCAAGTCTCAGGCCCATCCTGCAAGAAGGTGATAACGAGGATGACAACGATGATGGCGCTGAGTCGTTGCGTCGTTTCGTCGTTGAGTCGTTTGTTGCAGCTGACTTTTAAATGATACTAAACACAAGCATCAGCACACTTATGTTTTTTATTAAATAATAAAACGACATCTGGCAACTGTGGTTCGTCCGCGTTGTCCTGCAGCTATCCCTTGTTATTGACAATGTGTGAATGTGTGTGTGCGTGCGTCCGTCTGTGTTTTATTTGTTCTGCTTGCGGTTTCATATGCAGACACAACGGTAGACAGCCAGACACACAGAAGTATGTATGTGTGCTTATCACCACATTTGTCACAGCAACAATGTCATATTGAAGCAGCACTCGAGATGATAGCAGTAAGCGCCGTCACATTGTTTGCCGCCAACTGCAGACACAACCCCAAACAGCCAGTCACAGCCAGAGACAATCGTCTGCGCCTCAGATTCGTTGTCAAATGTCGCTTACATATCCCCGATACAAGAACCGCCCACCCGGCCCGCTGTTGTCTGCCATTTGCAGCATACCAAGAGTCCTGGCAGCACTCGTTAGGGCGTTGTCGCTGCCACAGCAATTGACATGTGAGATTTTTCGCTAATGCTCGACTTGAGAAAGTGCAGCAAGGATATGGAGCGCAATGAGCTATTAGCTTCCTTTGAGTAGTCTTCAAATTATTAACGACTGGCGCTGGCAATTCCTATAAATTTATAGGAAGCATAAATATAATTGCGCTCATATTTAGCGACAAATTGTCTGGTTGGGTTAAATCTCAAAATTTCTGCGCAAGCGTTAAGGTTTTTACGACAGCCACCAGCACATTAAAACTTAACCCATCTTTGCTCCGGTCCAAGCTCAGCATAAATCCTTGCCGACATAAAAGCAACTCGTCGCAGCTTCGCCTTTTTATTGCAATCACAGCTCAAATGTCGCCCATTTCACTGACATCTTCAGAGGAGTTAAATAACCCCACAAATGAAACTGGTTAAGGGCCACCAGAAAAAGTGAGGCAACAAGCAGCTGTTATCTCTATACATAAAACTGACTTCCAACTGATTGACTGAATGACTGATTGACTGCTTAACGCATAGCCTAAACCGTAAGAGCTACGAAGTCGAAAATGTTACTAGCTGGATTTTGGGGAATACCACCCGCAAATGTAGAAAAACTGCGAAAATCATTTGCAATAAACTTTTGTGTTTACCATCCGATCGGCTTCAAACTAAATTTCAAAGATCGCAAAAGTTATCTCAAAGGTGAAATAGTTTTCATCCCTGATATTCGATACTACCGATTTGGAACTAAACCTGATCTGCATATGGTATGCAATAAGATATATTTCAATCCAGGAATACAGACAGTCAGGCGGACTGGACCGGCTGTTGATGCTCAGATCAGATGTATATATCCTAGTATACATACATCCTAGTATACATATATCTGAAATCTGTCCATAGTTCGTTATTGCAATGGGATGGACGAGGGACAATGGCTATAGTCACTGATAAATTGTTATTGACATATAAATTACGTATACGACGCATTCTTGTAACCCTGTGTGACCCTAGAACTTAAAGTAGTTGGAAAAAGCATTTGAAAGCCAAGTCCTGTCTTTGATTTGAAATGGTTGTGCTGAAAGCAGCTTTACGCATCGCAGCAGAAATCTATTAGTGTTGAAATATAAGCAGATAACAGAAGGAAAAGGCACTCAATGTTGCAAGTCCGACAAAAGAAGTCGCACAAATAAGGCGGCCAGCGCACAGGGACATTTTTAAGAAATTATTTTCTGTCGGTCAGGAGTTTGGCAACAAAATGAAAACTCAATGGGAGCTGAAGCCGCACAGCGGGCGCCTAACAATGCCTCAATCCGCAACGGCCCACCTTTACCTTTACCTGACTCAAGCCCGTTTTTTTCCAACAGAACATTGCTACCTCATATTGCATGGCGCAGCTCCCTATTTTCCCATTTGGGCTTGCTTCATGTCTGCATTTGATATTTTCTTTTTAAATTGAATTGTTCCAAATGCCCTTAACTCACCCTCGCTTTCTCTCTCTCGCCCTCTTCCTTCCTCCTTACTCTAATTCTCTCTCCATTTGTCTCGCTCTATCGCTTATGTCGTGCTTTTGGCACATTTTAGTGGAGATTTTTATTTATATAAAACACATTATTATTCTTATTACTTCTATTTGTACTTGTGCCTGCAGTTATTTAATTCTCCCTTGCTTTTTTCAGACTGTTGCCTTCTATCATACCCTGTTCCCATTTCAAAATGTTATAATGTTTTTTCGTATATGTTTGTATGAGAGCGGGAATCTCATATTCGGACACTTTCTTCTAAAGCAATATTTTTTTCTGTATTGTGGTCTTTATGCTTATTTGTTTGCGCGTTATTTCTGACAGCTGTTGTGTAAGTGTTTAAGAGCGTGAAAGCAATTGGGGTTACTGCCAGAGAGAGAGAGATAGAGAGAGCGAGAGAGAGAGAGAGAGAGAGAGAGAGAGAGCGAGAGAGAGAGAGAGAGAGAGAGAGAGAGAGAGAGAGAGACAGAAAAAGAGTCCTTTTCTTAGCAACTATGTGTGTGAACATAACAGAAACATAATGATAAGCACTTTATCCGAATGGATGCGGACTGTCTGTCAATCTATCGAGTACGGCCCGCCCGAGTGGAATTTTCTTTTGCTGTTTGCCTTCCCTGTCCAGCTACTAATGTTTGTTGAGAGATCTGCAAAAATATGCTTACGTTCACCACATATCTCACATCTCAGTCAGAAAAAAAATCGTTCTATTCCATTTGCATAAATCGAGCAGCAAACACAAAAGCGAACGTTGCTGTGGCAACAATTTACACACACGTTGACAGCAAATATTTGCAAGATATGCTAGATACTCCAGCTAGACAACAATAGAACAGTCATCGTCCCGTCCCTTCAATCTATCTGTTGAAATCTATAAATGAATAAGACGAAGCTGCAATTGAAAGGAAAATCAATTGCATTACGCATACGCATCGCAGGCGACTCACAATACGAATCAACATGGGATATGGCTATTATAGGCTCAATGTGCAAAGTATTATTTTGCCTGGTTTTATAATCTTCGCAATCTCACCTATGAAACTCTTGCGCTTGTTGATGGTGGCCGTTATCTGCGCCGAGACTCCAAAGTCAGCCAGCTTTACGTCGCCGTATTCGGTTAACAAAATGTTGGCGCCTTTGATGTCGCGATGCATTTTGCCCATGGAGTGCAGATACTCGAGGCCCTTTAGCGTCTCGCGGCACATGTAGGCGATCTGGACCTCGGTTAGGGGACCGGTCACCTGGTAGATGTCCTGGAGGCTGCCGCCGCCGCAAAACTCCATGCAGATCCACAGCTTGTCGCGTCGCAGATAGGAGCCGTAGTAGGCTATTATGTTGGGGTGCCTGCAGTCGCGCATCATAAAGATCTCCTGCTGGATGATCTGTATGTCATCGGAGGGCTCCAGTTTGATGACTTTGATTGCGGCCAGCTCATTGCTCTGTATCCGTTTCGCCTGCAAGGCAAGAGAATTGAAAAGCGGCATTAATCAAAATGTGCATTCGCAAATGCACAAGAAAAACAAGCAATCTGTGTGCATCGGCTCGTAAAGTAAAGTTACTCGCCCCACCCACCCCTCATTTCCCAATGCCGCACCCTTAGCTGTGCACCTGCATATTTGCACACCTGCGGATATGCGGGAGATGCGGCGTCTGCGGCCTTTTTTCCCCATTGTACAACTTCATTCATGCAAATATTTTGCGTTTTCAATAAATTTTATTTGGTGCGCTCGCATATTAAAATGAGGCTACCCCCCACCCCGCCACGACGAAGCGCATTCAACAATATGTGTACTTTGAAAGGCAAAATATACTATAGTTAACTTGCAAGTATATTAAAATACTCTTCTCACCGGCAACAGCCCTAATTGCTATTTAATTCCGTCTTTGAGTTTGGTGATTAAGTGGTCTGAAATATCGGTGCACTCTTTTTTTAGTTTACATATATATTCTAAAGTATGCTAGGAATAAATCCCATCTTTAGATTGAGTCCTAATTTGTCGGTTATAGTATCAGATACTTATCCCATCCAATGCTCGCTATCTTAATTGGGCTCAATTGTTTCTTAAGTGGATTTAACCTTTGCACTTCAGCATTGACTTGCAAACGGCACACGAAGTGAACTAGCATATGTTTACATTGATGTTCTTTCGACCAACTGGTCGTATACATTTGTATCATTTTTAGGGGATTTGCCGTGTTATGTTAGCTGACCAGCCGGACGGACCAGCTAGCTAACCTCAATTGTACTTCACTTAAAAACCACACCTGCCTGCCCGTTCGTCAGATTTCTTAGTGTGCGATGCACTTTTAAAAAGGCTGTGCCCCCATCTGAACCTTACTGCCACATGTTTGTTTGCCCGCCCACATGCATGTATCCACTTGGTGGCTCAACTGTTTATCCTTGAGGTGGTGCAGCAGTTCCTGCACGTGTACACATGAGTCTACCCTTTATCCCAGCATCGTGTGCTTGATTGTGCTGCCTCTCGCTGGCGCACAGCAACTGGCTCGAGCGGTTGAGCGTTTGCACTGTTTCAATGTTTTCTGTGCCGGGCTTTTATTTTATTTTTGTTGAATGTATTATTCAATGCGGCAGAGACTGTGCTCGACGTTGTTTAGCTTGTAGCTTGTAGTGTGGGTGGGTGTGTGCCTGTGTGTGTGTGTGTCTGTGTGTGTTGGCAATGATATCTTGCTTGCTTTAATGAAGATAAAGCGATTTTTATTGCTGCGCTCGCTCTTCGCGTTTAGCTCGTTTGGGTCTGGGTCTGCCACCCTACGTTGTTGTTTTTCAATTTTTCACAACGCTTGCATTTTGTATTTCGTATTTCAATGTTTCAGATTGTGTTGCACCAAAAGCAGCGCCAGCAGCAGCATCATCATAATTTGAACAACAATTCCGAAAGCAATGCAGCAGCCAGCCAATCTCTGCGTATACGTAATATTGCGCAGCACATGTGCAAAGTGTAACGATGACAGGCAGCAACTTTTCGCAACATAAACGAGTTCGTCTGTCGCTCCGTAAGTTCCGTCCGGGTGGGTGTCCAAGGACATCCGAGCTGTGGCCACCCTACAAAGACTTTGCTTGTTCTTCATCTTGTTTATGGTAAATAAATTATGCGTGATTTTTAGACAAGTTCCCCGGGCTCGTAAGCCCGCAACACAGCTAAAACCTACGAGAATGAAATGCCAAAGAAATGACTCCTGCTCCCGCTGTTTCTACTGCTGCTGCATAATAACCAACTGATATGGCCAAGGCGTTATAACAGCAGGACCTGGCGAAGAGCGAAGAGCAGCAGCAGATGGCAGGAAACGAGCGCAGCACATCCTGCCAGGCAGAAGCCAAAGCCCCAGATATGCAGCATCAACAAATTTATAATGAGCTGCGCCAGCCTCGGCGGCTTCCTCAACGGGCGGAGCTACCTCCAGATGCAAATAAGAGCATCGTCTCTCCCTCTCTCGCAATGTCTATCTATCTTTCTCTCTTGCTATCACTCACTCGCTGACTTACACCAGTTCTGATGGAACTTGCCGGCGAAGTTTTCTATTCGCAACTGCAAAAGTCACGGCAAACTTTTAATGACTTAGTTTCGGTTCAATTTCAAGCGCTAGTTGAGTCCTCTCCATCAGCTGATTTATGTCTGCCAGAGCCCAGATGTCTACTCTTCATATTTGCTTTAATTAAAAATCCTTTACAACAATCAACGCATTGCGTCTATGCAACATACAAGTACAAGTACGTACATGTACTGAAGAGTGCAAATCCCATTAAATAGCGTGATGGGCAGAGCAGCATTAAACGCCAATAATGATCATAGGATCAAAGAAAATTCCTCTACTCCACAGGGTCCAAGGGTTATGCCGTTTCCTGTGTGTGTCCGGCGTATAATCGTTACAATTTCCGACATATGCATATGCATGAATAAGCAAGAACACGACCCGTGTACGCAGCAACTGTTATGTGCGAATACACAAACACTTCAGTATACTTTATATCCAGGCAATATTCCGTGGTTGACCTCAAAACAAAAAGGGTTGCCGTTGGCCGTCGCAACCCCTTGACTGATGCCTGGTTGGTTGCCAGCTTTCAATATTTTGCATAATGGATATGGGACATTAATCACATTGTTTAATTGTCGTTGGCTGCCAGTGTTGGCTAATTACATTCAAGGCACATTTGTATTAACTTATATGTGCAAAAGAACGACCTGATAATTCTGTACGCTTTTATATATGTATATATGTACAAGCTGCCGACACGGAATTCGCTTTAATATTGCTGCCCTCAAATTGTTAATTGAGCCAAAATTAGGCTAAACACCGACATGAACATTACTCAACAGGCAGAAGAAGAATAGAAAGTTACAGTACCAATGACATTGGCTGAATATTCAAATTAGGTAAAAATAATCATGAAATAAATAGACAATTTTTCATGTTTGATTAACAAATTTTGCATCTATTTATGTGTGTATGCATGTATGTATGTTTGTATGTACGTATGTATGTATTTACTTGTGTATGTATGTGTTACTGAATTAGATCTGCTGACATTGAAGTATGCATGCATGTGAATGTATTTGTGTGTGTATATGCATAACATGTATATGTATTACAGGTGTGTGTACTTATATATGTATGTATGTATGTATGTATGTATGTATGTATGTATGTATGTACGTGTGTTTATGTATTATGGTATGTATGAGAATATGAGTTTAATGTGGAGGCATGAAACTATGCATGCATGTGAATGTGTTTGTGTGTTCAAATCGGATAAGATTTGACCGAGTTATGGGGGTGGAAAAGTTTGACCTGCGTCTATATAGTCCACATATATATTTGAGGCTACCATTTTTACATGAATTTTGCCCAAGAATGTTGCCAGATTCATATGCCAAATTACAAAAAATATAAACGCAAGCTTGATATCATTTCATGATATTTATACTTTTATAAAAAACTCAAAGACTTTGAATCTGCGAAGCACAAATAACAAATTATATTATCTATGGGATGAGCATATCTCCAAACAATAACAACTTAAATCTGCATTGACAGCCGCACACGGAGAACCTAATTCAATTTGCCTTGACATTCAAATGAAATGTCCACGAAATGAAATTCAATTACGACACAAAATAAAAAAGTGAGTAGAGAGCAAAGGCAAATTAAAGTTAAGGTCACGCTTTTTAGCCACGCCCACACTCGAATGACACTTTGCATTACACAGAGAAAATGTACGAGTACTTCCAGCTATTCGTATTACACACTCTGTCGAGTGGGCAATGTTCAAGTAGCTGCGCATAAACAAAATCAGAAAACTTAGCGATATATCGAACACAGCAATTTTTATTAATTTTATCGAGACTATCAGAAAGGGTGCGTGATGGGGGAGGGGTGGGAGCCATCTTGTTCAAGTGTCAGCCAAGCAATTGGGGGGTCTGGGTCATTGTCAAGATGAGCACAAAGACATAAAACGTTGCCAACTTGGCTGCTGCTGTTTTTATTGAGCCTTTTTTATACCCGACATGAGTTGGCCATGTGAAAATTTATCAAATTTGTCACGGCAAAGGAAAACAAAAACCAAAAAGAGAAAAAATATGGATAATCAATCAAAGTGGACAGTAGCCGCAGCATCAGCAGCAGCAGCAGCAACAGCAGAAGCATCAGCCCAAAATCGATAAGTTCAATTTGTACAAACAAAAAACGGTGCACATCGCCATGGAATGCCATATATGTACCTCATTTTCTATACTGTGTGCTTTCATTATGTACTGATGGAAAATTATTTGCCCTGGGTGGGCGTGGTGGCTGCGACCTACCACAAGAAATGTCACATATATTTGCAGCGTGCGTGAAATTAATATTTTAAGCAATTGCCAAGAATTCTGATTGTCATTTTTAAAGCGAGAGCGGCGAATTTATGGCATTTTTCGCAGTCATTTGTTTTGTGGATGTTGTTCATGTTGTTGTTGTTGTGTTTTTGTTTCAACGCGTGCTTTCCACCACAAATGTTTGCCATTTCTCGCTGTCGGTTTTGTCTTTTAATGCAGGCATTATGTCAGCTTTTTAAATTGTTTATTCGTGTACGAGAGTGCTGTAAATGGAATGAGTTAAAATGCGAGAGCGAGAGAGAAGGCGAGCGAAAGATAGATGAAGAGAGACTGAGAGAATGACATTCATATGAACTTATGGTGCCGCCAATGACCCCTTGAACTCTTCTCAAATCTTGCATTTCATTCGAATGAGCCTCGACAGTGCGCCCGCATAAAAATGCAAATGCAAATAATATGTGAAATGCGGATGAACTATTTTATCTGCATCAATTTTGAATAAATTTCAGTTTTAACTAGCGTATAAATTTGAGCTAAAAGCGTGATAACAACATTTTGCCCCAGAGAACAATAATTATATCTATTTTACCGATAATTACACACGGACAATTAGTGATTATAGTATGAAGTGTGTGTGTGTGTGTGTGTGTGTGTGTGTGTGTGTGTATCCATTTAATCGACGCTGCCCGGCGATTAAAAAGGAATTTTTATCGCTCGACACTCAATAACCCGATATAAAGAGTAAAGCGGAGAACAAAAAAGAGTCAAGAATAAAAAACGCAGCAAGAAACATCCATACACATTCTGCCTGCCACAGGCCCCTACCCCCTACCCCTTCTCCATCATCTGACAGAATTCATAATGAGCGCGCAGTTGGACGCGGCGCCAGATAAAACGAGTTAAATATGGCGCAGCGGAAGGAAGTCAACTAAAAGCTCTGCAAGAAACAGCAGCAGAGCTGGCAGAGGAGCTGGACCTGGCGTGCAGACAACAAAGAATATTCGACACAAGCAAAGCGACGCTTTCCAGTGGAGGCACACGCAAAACGTTGTGCGCTGCATCCATCTGAAATGCCCGAATGTGTACACAAAGCTGTTCCAGGAGCCAATACCCGTGACTGGCTGCGACCTGCGCCCTGCTCCTTTAGCTTGACGGGTGACGAGTGCTTTGAACCCGCCATGCACAGGGTCATTATTATCATGCGAGTGCTCGCCTTTGCAAAATCCACTAAACTCCTTTTGGAGCCTTTGTTGTTTATGATGTGCACCACGCAGCTTTTATGCATTTTACTGACTGACTTTGACTTTGTCCTCTTACTTGGTGACTTTTTAACCATTATTTGGGTAAAGTCAACTTGTACGAATCGGGTAAAATAGTTGATGTGGTAAATATATTTTACAGCAGCAAGCGTACAATGCATTTTCCCCATATGAATATTTTGAATATTTGTCAATTGTTATTCAACACTTCACATTAAACAGAGTATTGTGTAGTCGTTTGCACTCGGCTGCATTTGTGGCTGGATTTCTCAGCATAGATACAGATGAAGCGGCGCTAACTCCAATACTTTACATGTAGTTGAACCGAAAAGGACCTTCATCTCGTGTAGCCTGCGATTTGGGGACGAATCGTCTGTGGACGAATAGTGCAGCACATGAATTCGTGGCAGTTGCAACAGTCAGGTAGGCGCACACCGTTTGGCCAAATGAGTATCGCGTTTTAGTGCGTTGCAATTTGTCGATGATTTCATGAAATGTGCTCAAAGCTGTTAACGGGCCAACTAATTGTCGACGGTACTTTAATCACGCCAGTCGTTAATCTCCCCCACATCTCAGCTGGCATGTTTGTTTGATATTTGTGAAGGCGTATTCTATTTGAAAGTAGCACGTGGCACGTTCCGTTCAGTTCGCAAAGGCCCTCAATAGCTGGCTTTGTTCCAAATCAAACAAACCTCTTTTCAGCTACTCAGGTGCTTTCAGCACGCCCCTCTGACCAACTGGCAATGCTTTAGCTAGTGCAAATGAAGCTGCTGACCACCGCCAGCGTTTTTCGGCTTTTCTTCATCTGAATCTGTGGCTCAGAGATTCTGCTTTATTTGTATGATTCCCCAACGACTTCAACTCTTTAACAACTTTCTTTCTATTAGACAATGTTGTCGTTACCGAGTCCCCGTCACTTCTCAGCAGCGGTCATTAGGTTTGAAATTTGCGCTTTAATTTTAATTCGCGCGCTTTGCTCATCAATTTCAATAAAGCTGCGTTTGGAAATTCAAAGCGAAAGAGAGAGAGGCAGAGCACTGGTAAAATGGGGTTCAGTCGCCCCAATTGAGGCTCAGTGTGGGCGAGGCGAAAGGTCAAGCCTGCCCGAGACTGTTTAACATTCTAAAGTATCTGTGTGTTTGTGTATCTATGCGTGAGTTCTAACAGACAAAATGCTAATTGAAAAAGTAAAATCATTTACATTTAAATAAGTCTGCCGAACAAGGCCTCACTCAACTTGTCTAGGGGAACACCTTTTAAAGCCATTGGCATTAGGGTAAATAAAAAAAAACGTTATGCCAAAATGAAGAGGGCGACGGACGGTGGGCAATGGGCAGGCCGAGGCATATCTAGCTCATCTGGTAGATGTGGCTGGATCATAACACAAGCAAATCACGTACGTATATGAGGATATGGATATGGATATGCTCTGCTAGGGAAGAGTTTACCTTTTCACGGGCACTTGCACCTGCCGTTAGTTATCCGAGTAAAACTTTATCTGACGAGCTCCTATTGCCAACGGGACGTGCGTAACTAGCAGTCTCTCTGCCGGGTAGCAGCTAAATTTTTAACGAACTGGTTTATGCATGAGCTACTTTACAACATTATGCATTGACAACGACTGCCTCATGGCCATGAGGCTTTAGCCACAACCTAGTAGCTTCAACCTTCACCCGTTTACCACCGGAAACCTTGGACAACTTGACCTAGGATGAAAGACGGCGACGTGCAAATAGTTTTCACAAAGTCCAGAAAGTGCGTAAAGCGCACCGAAAACCCAAAGGATGAACCAAATGACCAGCATACCAATAAAAACGTTAGGGGCCCCCTCTCGAATGAAACTTAATTTAGGAAAAATACGTAAGCTGAATGAGAGGGGGAGGGGGACTGCCAAGGCAGGGGAGGGGTATGTCAGAGTGTCTTTTTAACAAAGTGTGTCAACCGCTCGAGTGTAACAGCAGGTGTACAGTCACCTTTCAACTCGCTGCATAAATGCATGACTTGTGTATGGGGCAGAGAGGGGCACGAGGGGCACAAAGGGCACCCTTGTCGTCTCCTGCGGGAAGGGTCACCCTCATTAAGTCAGTTACATCAAGTTTTCGCACATTTTGCATGCTGCTAAACTAATTTTGCACCGCCGCGTGCGTCTGCGACGTGGCAAAGTTGTAACAAACGTTTAGCAAGTGCAACAACAACAACAACAACAATTGCAACGAGAAGGTGTCGCTTGCAGCGAGCGACAAGTGCGACAGTTGAAAAAGAATTCAAGTGCCTTAGTTTTTAGCTGACGACGCAGCGAATTAATGTGCATGAATTAAAGTTTGTCAACCCTCACTAAAAATCGCCTTGCCCCCGCGCAGGAGCTGCCAGGACGCTCGACAATCTTCCGGCAATTCGCTGGGGCGATTTCACGGCGCGATTGCGAATTAGCTGCGACCAGTGGAGCCGTGGGATTGCAGTGCTTAAAAGTGTTTTTATTGTTGCGGAAAACAGTAACCTACCGCATTTCCGCAATATTTTCTAGTCGTTGCATGGTTTTACGAGCAGCTGTTTCGGAGGAGTACTGATTCATTTCTGAATGTGCCGCGATTCGACGAAAGTAACTGAATAGAGTTTCTGTCAAAAAAATTTGTTCTTAACATTTATTTATTTATTTTATGGCAACTATGCGGTAATAACATCCGATGGCGATGAAAACGCAGATATTATTTAATAAATTAGGTAAGAGCGTACATGGAACCTGTGCTGATAATTCATGAAAAACAATGCAAAACTAAGCAAATCTTTTTAAGCAAATCAATAGGAATGCTAAAATACCAAAGAACAAAACAACAATAGATATATAAGTGTGTAAACCAGAGCGAAAGCGACACTCGACATCCCGAAGATGAAGTACTCTTTCTGACATATCTAGATAAATTAAACAATCACGAATCTTATGTGAATGTGTTTGCATCTATCCCAACAGGTAAACAATCCAATTGGCTACTTAAGCAATCTGAATTGGACGGGATTGGCGAACAGGACATGTGCCTGAAGGCAGACCAGACACAGCAGCAAGTGTCTGCTGTCAAGGAACGAAGCCGAGCTTGTCGTAATAATGTAAATCAAATCATGCCCTTTCCATGCATATTAAACTACGAGTCGCAAGCCACAAATTTGTATTAGACCCAACAACAACAAATGTGGGGCGACAACGTCTTTGCAGGTGAATGTCAAAACCGTGGAGGGCAAAGATGAGGCGACACTAATGAAAATACTTGTCATGTGCTTGGGTTCTTGTTTACCCAGGAGACACAAGGTAAATATGTGAGGTTTATTTTATTTATTTCTTCTTGCTTTTCCTAGCTGTTCTTTTACTTGAGCTTTTGTTTTGATGATGAAATTAAAATGATTTCATTGGCATTTTCGTTTATCTTCACGTGGATTTCTACTTCATCTTGGAGTTCGTTTTATTAGCCCATTCAAATCCTATGAAAATCGCGCTAATAAAGCAACCTATAGGAGCAGCACAATTAGCGGAGCTCCTATGGCTATGCTGATATGCCAAGGAACTTGCAGCATAGCCCAGAGGCTAACGAAAATAGCCGCGGAATGCCAGCAGCAACAGCCGTCTAAATATGTAGCCTGGTCTGTTGGTCAGCGGAGCTGGTCCGAAAATAGCCGCACACACTATCCTGGGCCAGTCGGAAATTGGGTCAGCAGTTGATGCACTGCAGCAAGTGAGTTAAAAAAAAAAAACCAAAACAAAGCAAAAAATTCGCAATGTTTCGCCTTGTTTAGCAGCTGGCGGCAGTAGGGCACAGACTGTGGCGATATTTATCACCAAGCCAGCGGTTCCAGGCCCTTCCAGCCCCTTTATATCACTTGCATAAATTGATAAGCAATTTGCAGCAGCTGCATCGGAGGCGTCATACAGTGGGTGTGGCAACCGCTTGAACGCATTGGCCGCGCCGGAAACACAAAATACGCCATAAATTTTGTGCTAATAAAGCAAAGTGCAGCGAAACCGTCCAAAGGTGGAGAAATGAGCCGGCACCGTGGCTTTATGAAATATTCATAGTTCCCGGTTGCCATCCTCTGCCAGCTCAGCAGCCTTCAACCTTTAGCGAACCATTCAGCACCTGCTCCAAGCATCGATATGCGTCTCTGTTTACGGCATGACGGAAATTTAATTTATTTACAGCTGAAGCGGCAATCTAGCCAACGGACAGTGAAGCGAGAGGCGGCCAGTCCACAGCTAGTTACATATGATCAGACCCAAGCCCAGGCCCAGTCAGACAGCAACGACAAAATACATCCTCATCTACTTATTGCCCATCAACGTCTGCCGTCTGGCTGCCTCATTTCTATTATTGACTGGAGGCTGGGGCTTCAATAAATTGGCTTTGGTCAATTTGTACGTGTCGTATAATCACCAATCGCTACGCGCAACGCGCTGCTCAACTGACTGGCATTGTCATAATCATATAATCATATAATAGCTTATCAATATGAGCGCATATTGCATTACACATACGCAGCGTATTACGCAGCGCAGTTGAAGCACACAAGTGAAGCAACATGGCGGGAGGAGAAAACGTTACAAATCTCAGTATGATATCGACGGCACCCTCTCAAAATACACACGAGATGCAAAAATCTCAGTAAAAGTGGCAGGAAGGACGTGATGCACATATAGACTATTTGGGTTAAATCTCTTTTTGTGTGTTTGCTTCGGGCGTAATCAGTTTCAAATTTTTCCTAGTTTACTTTTTACATTTCAAGCTGAAAATTGAACAACGCAGGACTCAAAGCAACGAAAACTAACTAGCGATAATCGTTGGCTGTGGGAATCGTATATGGCAGAGCAGAAAATGGTTGGGGGAGAGAGGGAGTGAAAAAATTGGAGTCATCACTGTCATCCTTTGGGATATTTGGTATTTGCCTTGCACTTGCAAATCGAATTTATTGGGCCAAGATGAAATTGACGTGCTTGAAGCGCCTGGGTGGCAGCTGCTGATATTCCAACCCATCCGACAACGGAAGACTTGACTTGGGGCGTTTTTGGGTTGTCCTCAGACCTCAGACCTCGACATGCGCATCGATGTTTTTGGCGTGCGTTTAAACTTTCGCTAAATTGAATTTTTTATTACGTAAATATTGAAGTAGCTACGAGCCATTCCACCAAGGACCCTTTCTGTCTATACGTCTATCTGGCTCTCTTTATCTTTCCGTCCCGTCCCTTGCCTCTTACTTCTTGCTCATCTTTTTACGAGTCTTCTCGCACGAACGCCCAATATTTAAAGCGAAAGATTTCTGTCTCCATCTGCATAGCACCAAGGCGAGCAGAGGCCACTGTTTGTGCGAAATTTATGTGCGTTTTTCCGAAAGCTTTTCACACCAGTCAAAGGCAAAGGTCACGCTATTTTGTGGATGGGTTAGAGGGTCTATGCAAAATTCAATTAGCCGCAAAAACTCGATGGACCAAATATAATATAAAATAAATAAGGGAAATAGCGCAAACTTATTTAAATTGTGAATTGTTTACTTAGAACGCGCTTATCTTCTGATCAGGCCATAAGAAAAACCATTTCTGATTTATGGCAGCAATTTTTTTTGCTTTGTTTACGCTGAACTTTGAAGCATGTCGGCCTCAGGGATGCTGCAGAGCGAAAACGTAAAGCACAAACCAGATCCAACAGAGCCAATTTACATCACTTCAGTTAATCATCATCATCAGCTACTGGGCCCATTGCCGTTACCATCGTTACCATTGAGCCAATATTCTAATTATTTATGCAGCTTCCTCTTCATATCGCAGATATATGCTAGAAATGAAGTGATGAGCCGCGTGCCTGGCACACAGATGAGCAGAGTATCCGAAGAGCAACGCCGGATTGAAGTGAATCAAGTGTTCAAAGCGGACTAGAGAAATTAGTCGTCAACAAGAGTTTTGAGATTGAGTGCAGGCTGGCCGAAGACTTGGCCTAGTTAGAAGGGGTCGCTTCCCCCACGATGACTGGCATTAAACAATGCTCGAGCTTTTTATTTGCATCAGCAAAAAGATTTTTGCAAAATATTTCTTTCGCTGCATTTTTTATGCCGCTTCACTGTTGCTGCCGTTGCGTTTAGAGCCGGGAAAATAATGAATTTTCACGCCGCTCTTGTTGCAGTTCTGGTTGCTACGTTTGCTTTTGCTTTCGGGCATTTTCGGGTTTTCGCCTCTTTCCATGATTTTTGCCGGGGCCCCGTTGTCGCTGCTTTTGCTGCAATCCCCAGTGGCCTGAACTTGCCCCTCGTCTGTCTGGGCAGCCGACCATCGTCTCCCTAGTCTAGTTTTTCTGTCAACGTTGCCGAAAACTCCGCCGGCAACGACGCCGCCGTCATTGTCATTGCCCGTTTCTGTTGCTGTTTCCTGCTGACTGCCACCAATACAGCCAGGGAAATGGCAATTGCAATTTAATTACGCTGCTCGACCAACCTGGCTGGCCCCGCCCACGACCACCGGCCAGAGGTTTGTGACAATCGATTTTAAATTGTTTAGAGCTCAGTTTCTTTTAATCCCACCTATCAGGTTGCCATTTAATTTCAAAAGGTCTTAGGAGCGCATAATTAATAAAACGAAAGAGCAATATATAGAGAAAAAAGAGAGAGATAAAGGGGATGTAAGGAGAGAAAGAAGTTGTCTGCCTTACATTTTATTCGTTATAGATATTTCGTTTTTCATTAGATGCATACTTAGTTCACCATCAAACCTCTAATTTAACATAGCACTATACAAGAGCAGACCTTCGGAATGTTTCTGGCTCGCCTTGCAACGACCCGGCATAAACATATTCAATTTAGCGCTTCAAGAGGCCGCGGGGGCAATGGCAACGGCAATGGGAACGGCAACCAACTGTTTGTTTACGTTGCGCGCGTTTTATTTTTGGCACGCTTCGATTTGGGGCCTACTGGAACCGAATCGGGGCAGCAGCCGGGGGAAAGGCAAATCTCGACGCCTTGGAATTCTTTGTGTTTGCTGTTTCAATGAATTTCTGGCATTTTTCACCATATGTTGGCTCCAATCGATTGACATGCTGCATGAAATCCATCAGTTGATTTGAGGCGCTTCCCAGTGGAAACGTGGCACACACTGTTCTAATCTAATCGAGACTAACCCTTCTGGTTAGGGGGCGAAAACTTTTCGGGTGGCAACCTGCCACCGCACATTATTCTAATCGAGAGTAACGAGACCCTCGCGGCTGCTAGCCAACACATTTTTGGGGTTGGGTTAATCGCCACTTAAACCACTTAAAAACTTTAAATTGTCTTATCGGTTCGACGACAGCCGCAACAGTAGTAACAACAATAACGCCAACTAGCCACAATTTCAGTATAACAGAGCAAGAGCAACCCGCAAAAAAAATGACGAAAATTTCCCTTTTACGAGTGTGCAGCACAATGGGACAGGCTGGCTGTGTTGCCTGCCTGCCTGCGTGTGGTGAGGTCCCCATGATAATTTCTTTTTATCTGTGAACACTCCGCCTATCTGTTTGTGTGTGTGATGTGCACAGTTTTTAAACAATGCGCAACTAAATGCAGCTAGCGCGCAAATGACAAATCAGTCAAATAGAAAAAAACAAACAACGCACATAGAATACGGTCGCTCGGCGGGAAAACTACGAAAGGATACCATTTAAAAGTGACAAAAACCAAGCAAAATACAGACGGGAAGACTGCTGGTGCTGAGTGAAAGGGAGCGAAGCGCTTCTTTTGTAAATAGAGCCCAAAGTTTGGCAACTAGCAAACGTGAGACAAAGGGAAGGGAAGACGCGAGAATATCAGCCGGAGTGAGGCATAAAGGGAGACAAGCACATGCTCTTTTTAAGCATTTAAGTAACTAACCAAAAATCTTAGCCGTAGCTAATGCGGCATTGAGGAGCCCAGCAATCAGTTTTGTAAGTTCCCAGCTAAGCCGAGTATCGTTTACCAACTGACCTATCATTCGAAGGGACGCCAATCGCAAGTTTCGAGCACCTAAATCCCTACTCCTCTGATTAATCTGAGTAGCTGAAACATATTTCGCTATTGTTATTGGCATTTACTGCTGGGCTTGCGTGCAAAATTACTTTCCTGCCCAACATCGAGCAGTTTCCTGTTCTATTTTCTTGTCTTAGCAGCAGTTCCCATTATTAATTTCATTCCGGCAACCACAATACGGCTCGTAGGGTTCGACCATGCGGGGTAAACGGCATCCAGAACAGCGGCCACAACTGTTCTGGTTTTATTGATTTTAGATTTGCCGTCGGCTTCTTTTCTGACTATTACGCCTGACTCTCTCTCTCACACTCCCTCTCTTATTATTGCTCGGCTCGCATGTGCGGGTGCATTCACCTTTACTGCCCTCCCGGCCGAACATAAATTATTCAGTGCCATGATAGGGCGCCACAAATCTGTTTATGCTGTTTGTTTTGTCGACCATCTCTCTGATTTACGGCGCCTTCAACTGCAGCCTTAAATACTGGACAGCGGCCAGGAGGTGCCAGCCACATGCCAATTAGAATATACGCCTCCTTGCCATTGCTGGGCTGAAATCTTGGGGCGAACCAATCAAATTAACTGCCGGCGAAAGTTTTTGGCTGATTTCCAATTAGGGTCAAAGGTCGGTCCATTTAATGGAGCCCATCCACAGCCTAATTTAATTAAACTTAATTAAAAATTCATGGTGAGTTCGAAAGCTTGCTCGATACTGGACAAACTTTCTTTGTGCGCCAACAAGCAGATCAACTTTTTCATCAAATTTGGAAATGCAATTAACTGCGCTCTAATGTATGCTACATTTTTCCACACAACTTCGTTATATAACATCAAGGCTACACTTCTGGAAAACAAGCTTATTAAATGTGTGAAGCATTTAGAAACAAGTTAACAACTTTATGGAACATGAGTTCTAGTAAATCATATAGTTCTCAAACTGGGTTACTCTCAGGCAAACTGCATGTAGATGCATCTGTAGAGATGCAAAACGAGAAATAAGAAAGGAAGAGCGGCAAGCTGCGTCTTGTGTGCAATTGTGAAATATAAACGAAATGAGAATAGGCAAACTGACAAACGGATATGAAATAGAAAATGATTTAATTTAGAAGCGAAGAAATTACAAAAAACACTCGCGGACAAAAAGTGCAGCGAGCCATGCGAAAGCACAAACTTTGGATGCCACAAAATGAGGCAAATTACAAGCCGGGTAACTGGCTTCTCTACAACAAGTGCACCTGCCACCTACAATTTGTTCAAAATTTAAGCAATTTGTCAACTCAGCTGACCGACATTGCAAAGAAATTTCCGGTATGCTAGCTGAAAGAGAAAAGGGGGGGGGGGGGGGGGGGGGGGGGCGGTCTAATGCCACGTGAAAAATAGCGAGCTTCAACCTTGGGTCTTAAGCATTTCGATCACCGTGAGAGCTTTTAAACTAATTGAATTCATGTTTTATTAATTACAACTCAAAGAACAGCCGGCCAGAACGAAACAAGCTTCCGGTTCGCACACACGGCTCGTAAATAAGCGATTATGTTGAAGGATACACACACACACACACACACACGACGGCCGAAGTATTTTCGGGCTGCTTGTTGTCTAGATTTATACAAAATGTAAAGCCAAATGCCAGCCCAACTAGCTCACAAAGGGCGTATAGCCTAGGCGACTTAAGCCATGACTGTAATCCGGACGATTGCTTCAATTTATTTTCTGTGTGGGGAACAATTTAATGTAGCTCGTGCCTGGCTGAGACACCTTGGGCCTTTCTGTCTGATTCTCTGTCCAGCTTTCTAACTCTCTTTCTACGTTTTTTTTTGGTCCCTGCACGACGCACAATTCAATTAGCAAAAACTAATCCCTTGGCATCCTCTCCAATTTTTTTCGCTTCACATTCTCATATTTCAGTCAGGAGTTGCACGGAAGCGGCACACGAACTAGAAACTGGAAACTATCAACTTTCTCGCACACTTAACCAAATTGCACTCATTGGCTGGAGTCAGAACAGGATTGGGATTGTGCGTGGACTGTGTCTGGCACAAACAGAAAGTTTTGAGGGTTGTAGAAAGTTTCTACTCCCAGTGGCTCTTATTGCTCCTCGCCTCTGGACGTATTAAAGTGTCCTTTTGCCCCGTGCTTTTATACGCACACACCATCGTACTTTTTTTGAATGCATTTCGATTTTGTTTTTATTCCCTTCTTGAAAATACTGCTCAAAACATTTACGACAAACAGAATATCAGCTGCGTTTCCTGCCTGAGATTTTCTCCCGAATTCAAAAGGCGCCTGTGACCAAATATTTATTCAAGAAGTGCATTGTCTAGTCAGTCTAGCCATGATGGAGCCTGTGTCCAGGTTATACGGTCAAGCGGCAGCAAGACATGTTATTAAGGAGACAGTATCAAAGATTTGTACTCAATGCTAAGATGTAGATTGTTTTTGAGTTCACAGCATTAAATTTTGTTGACGCTTAGCAATATTACAGTAGACAACACATTTAAGTACCCATAGAAAAATATTTCTATTTAATAACCCACTTTTCGTATATGCACTAACACACTCACAAGCATGTGAGCAGAGCTGGGCTTATCTTCGCATATGGCTGTCAAGTGGCCCGTGTGCAAAAGGTGAAAGGTGCTCGAGAGCTTCGCAAACGGCTTAGACTACCTCTTTCAGGAAAATGCACAAGCCCAAATTTGTCACGCTGAACAAGCATGAAACATCCCCCACTGTGGAGGATGGGACTCGCATATAATAGAGACTGCAGTGCATTGCATTTAATTTCAGTTGGTTTATATTAAGGCAAATATTTCTATTTATTTTTCTTGTTGTTTAGTTTACTTTATTTTATTTTTCTTTGCTTACCCTGGTCCCGCTAGTGAGGTCACTTACAGGTGGGCAGTGAATGTTTTTAATTTGCGTGTCCTTTGTTTTGGTCGACCCCGATCCGACAACCATCAACAAGGACTACAACATTGCCGTTGATTGACAACAATTCGAACAAGGAACGCTTGACAATTTCCAGTTAAATGACAGGCTACTGCAGCTAAGTGGGCGCTGGGCCTTGGTGGGCGCTGGCCACATGACAAAGTCGCATTGAATGGGCTCGAGAGTCGAATCTAGCTTCGTGCATGTTAAGCTGCTGGCCGGCCTGGGCTTGAAAGAATGCCAGAGATCAAATGTAGCTATTGGATGGAACTAGCCTGTTTGAGGGCAAACATTTCGGGTCAATTAGCAAGGAAACCAAGTTCCAATGCCTCAATGATAATGACAATGACAATGCCATGCAAACAGAAATTGCAACTGCAACAGCAGCCACAGCAGACGAGGCTTTTTAAGCAATAAAATGTTTTCCCTTCCACAACAAGAATAACTTATATCGACAACAATAACAAAGCAGCTCATTAAGACGTCTACTTGAACCTAAAATGCATTAAATATTGCCATCTTGTGTTGTTTGCGCGAGTGTTTGAATTGGCTCGAGTATATGTGCCTGGGGCAAATCCACCTCTCCCAAACAAACTCATGTCTATCGAGAGTGTGCATAGATGGCGAACGTAGTTCTGTCGCCATCGTCGCCTCCCTTCCTCGTCTTTGTCATAGCCGTATGCTAATTTCCGTGAGCTGGTGAGGGCACGAATCAATGAATGAACAGACTGAATTATCACGCGTTCACTGGTTGCCCTCCCTCTCTCCTCTCTCTTGTGCTAGGCATCGAGGTACTCTTTAGATTTTCTAGCAATAACAAACTTAGTGTTATTTTGGTTTATCAAGTCAAACCAATGGCGGCATATCTATAGCTTTTTAAACGTAGATAACACAACATTGACGCAAATAAATAGCTCGATGGCATTCAGCAAATGCTTATCACAATTGGATAGCCTTTCAGACGAGTTGTCAACCTGCTTTTGGACTCTGTGTCCATTATATTTATATCAATATATATCTTTGCCGAAACATATACCAAAACAAAACAAAACAAAAAATGACACCCTAAATGCATTTTTAATTTTTATTTTTTTCAATGTGTATGCTTTAGAGTCTGTCTCCCTCCTACTGCGCTGTGACAATAAAATAATCGTTTGTGGTTAAGTGAGTTTTTGGTTGAGTACGTATTATAAAAAATAAATAAATTTATTGTTATTTACATATTAGTTAGAATAAATGTTAAGCCATTTCAGACCTGTATACGGGGTATACTTAAGTCGATCTTTCACAGCATTTGTCCATAATTTAAACTGTTTTCCTCATTCGCATTGTAAATTTTCGAATGAGTACATATTCATATATATAAATATATTATTATTAATGTATATGTAAGAATTTATGTTAAGTCAAGTTCAGACTTGAATACGGGGTATATCTTAGTCGTATACTCACAGCATTTGTCCATTATTCAAATAGTTTTACTCATTCCTTTTGTACATTTTTGAATGAGTACATATTTTCAGTAATGAATATATTATTATTAATGTATAAGTAAAAATTTATGGATACGGGGTATATCTTAGTCGAACCTTTCACAGCGTTTGTCCATTATTTAAACTGTTTTAGTCATTTCTATTGGCTTCCTCTCTCGCCATTTTTGTCTTTCATAGCTCGTTTTGCTTTGAATGCGACAACAAAGGCACCTTCACTGTTCCAGCTGGAACGCCTGCATTTATTTCCCTGGTGGTGACTTTCCAAATTGAAACGTGACCATTTAGACGACGTGCCAACAAATATTCTGCCACAAATGCACTTGATTACCTCGTGCACTACACCCCAACTGCGCACAAGTCCAATTGTGAATCATTGCCATACAAAGACAAAAGGCGTAAAGCTATTCAGCTATTGGTAAAACATATATATGTACAGAGTGTATATTGAATATCTACACATCTACAGAACTACTTAGCACAATTTGCACAGCATTTACATTTTCTGTTTCCGATTTTCCATCTCAAGTACACAAAAATAGCACTTGGTACAGGAGACAAGGAAATATTCTTACGCATTTTCTGGCACTTGAAATGAATAACATGGAAATACTCATAACCAGTCATCAATTGGGCGCCCCGGCGTGGCCATCAGCGACACTCCCCACTTGCCTGGCCCCACCCACCTACTTTTTTGAGTACGCCCGAAGGGGCGGTAAATCAAATGCGACAACAACTAGGAAAATGCTGCCAATGGGTACTTAATATAAATTTGCATATATAGATCCATTATCATGTTTAAATTGATACTTTTTCGGCTTCATTCTGGTGGTACTTGAAGCAAAGGCAATTATTTCATGTTTTTGTTTTTCAGTTCGTGCTACTTATATTCCGAGCACCCCTTATTCAATTGATAAAAAAAAAACGATAAGAAATACTGACTCGCTAGACCTGTGACTTAAGTGTCTTCAAAGCAGGAGCCGCCTTATTCTTTCTGCTAATCATTTATTTACGAGATGAGTGTTTGGAATTATGCAACAACAACAAAAATAAGAGTGAAGCCATTGACTGCGCTCAGATTGAAAGTACACGACTGCACAAGGAGCAGCTACACCAAAGGCCGCCGTCGCAGTCTGAGTCTGATAACAAAAACCTAATCAAAAATGTGGCTGGTGGAGGGTCTGATGGGCTTTTGTACAAAATGGATCGAGCCTGGCAGGTAGACAGACACGCCCACTGCGCCCAGCTCAACTTCAGTTTCAATTTTCTGCAAAAATAGAAAATTGCAAAATTGAAGAATCTGCGCCTGGGGAAAAACTACAACCAAGGGTTAGGTGGGGCTAGAGAGGATTACACAGCCGGCAGCAGTTTTATGAAAATTCAATGCTGGTCTAGCTGGAGCCTAGCGGCTGTGGCTGTGGCTGCTCCTGCTCCTGCTGCATCCGCTTTTTGGCATTGTTTGTGAAATATTGGTCAGCGGTTTGGGCAACAGCAAATGCCAGGGAGGCGGCCAGGACCATGGTAGTGCACAGTTGTGGGAGTTGCATGTAAAATATTGACATTGTTGCACAGTGTGCCGCCATTTACGCAAGTAATGCCTCGAAGCTGCCAGAAAAACTCGAGAATTCTGTGCAGAAACTTGCGCGTTTGGCTATAGGCAAACTTTATTAACCTTCTTTTTTGCAGCAATCGTGATGGAGCGACATAAATCAGAAACTGTGCTCAACTTTACTCTACTTTATCATCATTAACATCAACGGCATCATCATGATCTGGGTCTCATCTCGTCTCGTTCCGTGGTTTGCACTTAACACATTCGTCTTGGCGGCTCAAGGTCATCACCCCTACAGGCCCCTCCCTCCCCTTGATGAGCAAAAATGCGAAGAAACGAAAAAGCAACGCTAACAAAAACTAAAGAGTTCGAGCAAGAGTAGTTGACCTACCCCTACCTTACCCTATACCAACTGCTCATCTATAATGACGCGCGTTTCCCTACAAACATTGAACTTGGACTCTAACTATGCTTTATATACTTATAGACACACATATGTATATATCTTTACATAGGTACATATGTGCATAAACGGTGCGGGACAGAGAGACAAAGGCACATTAATATTAGCAGGAACCAAGCGCAAAGAACGTCGCTAAAGACTTTTTATTTGACTGGCGTTTCTTTTGCCTATTTCATTTCTGCCTTCGTTTTTATCACATTTTCTCTTCGCTTTGAAACTTTTCCTTTGCTATTTACTTTTCCTTCTGGTATCACTTAGTTTATGCCATTGACTTTCTGTTCAGAGTTATATGCACTCAACAATCCTCTTCTTTTCCTTCCACTCTTTTAAATCAAAGGATTACATTAAAGCATTTCGTCACAGCATCTTCTACAGCCGCAACCTGTCACGAATGAGGGACCTTTCCTTTCCCCTTTTATAATAGCCCAAAATTCTTTTAATTTAGGCGACAATCGTTTGAATAGTTAATCATTAATTTCACAGGTATTTCAGCTTATGGTTAATAGCTGAGATGGGTTGATAGGTTAATGTTTTAGCTGCTCTTCAGATTTGTGGTCGAGAGCCCTACGCAATTTGGCACAGCTGCTGCAAATTAAAATCGATTAAACATCTCGAGCCGCGCTTAATGAATTTACGAGCCAAAGTTTTGCGCTCTTTACAGGCTGAGCTATGCTTTTACACACAGAACAACAGCACCTAATTCTCATTTCCCATTTCAGAGCTCCCTTTGCAGCCGGGCGAATTGGAATTACATATTTTAATGCAAATTTGTTTGCAGCTGGAAAAGTTTTTGGCTCAGCAGGCCAACGACTAATGAAATTATGGAAAGCAACAAACAAGCGAAAACTTTTTGCTCCCGATTATGAAAGCCCTCGCCTCTCGACCCTCCTCTGGCAACTGGCAAGGAGACAGGCGGCAGCAGCCTTTGTAAATAGCTCATTTTACTTGCATATTTTACAAGTTTTTAATCAACTTGCCCGCGGCACAAACTCGCGGTCAATTTGACTTTTATGCAGCGGGGCTAGTCCCTGTCTGGCCAACAAGCGACAAACGCCAAAAGTTTAATGCAAGCCCATGATGAACCCCCAAACTTCTTTAGTGGGCCTTTCAGTGCTCCATTACCCTATGAACCAGACATCACAACGACAACGTATCTCACTTGCCTCGGAGCCTCGGACACATATTTGTGAGTTCGCTGAACTTAGATGCTCCCGACAAGAGACAAAATATGGATAGACGAAGGCGTTAGCTCGCCCGTCACCATCATGTGTGTGTGCCTTTCAGGCAACTTTATATGATGGTTTTAATAAGGCGAATTCTTGACCTAAGTCGAAGTCGTCGTAATCCGCGGAAAACTTTGACAGCTTTGGATATGCAAAGAGCAAAGTTTTGGCAACCTCATGTAGAGAAGATTCCAGAACGCGGCAAATGACGGCAATATTGGCCAAATAACAAACTTACGAGCTGAACAACTAAACAGCCTAGCAACTGTAAACACTTCCTTTCCGGCTACAAGGACAGCCAAGAGAGGGTTGGTCCTGAGTTAGAGGAGCGCTGCTGCGGCTCTGGCGCACATCCAATTTATATGCCAACTGTATAACCTTCGCCTTGCCAAGCGGAAATGGAAACATAAGCAGACGGTCAACAAGAAATGGACAAGAGAATCAAAAGGCAAGGCAGCACGAGTGGACAGGAGCTGCCATGGAAAGCGGTCGTTTAGCCGCCCAAAGAGGAAAATAATGATGAATTCGACGGGTCAAAGGCAAATTTGCAAAACCCCATAGATTTGCAGCGAGGGTAGCGAGAGAAAAATCCCTTAGAAGATGCAAGGATACAGAGATAGAGAAAGCTACAACAGGAGCCTCACTGATATATAAATTTAAATATTTGCGCTGACCACGCCTCCGCTCACGGACAGTTGGCGACAGGCGAATAGCATTAAAAGGATGTATTTGCCGCCCGCCTTTCCCGCAAGTTGCGTTCTAAACACAACCCGAATCACGTCAAGCAAAAATAAAATGAAAAATGCCTGAATTACCTTTTTTTTTTGGCTTTGTTGATGTCGGTGAAGGGACCAAAGGGCTTGGCACAAACTGTTTAATATTCCTGATATCCTTTAAAGTCAGGTAGATAAGGGACATGCCCAGCTCTCATATAGAACAGCAGCGCTGCCAAAATATTTGCACAACTGGGATTTCGGATTTGCGGACAGATATAAAGCAAGGACAAAAAGAATAGGTAGTAAAAAGAAAGTTTGTTAATTTAAGTTGATTTGGCGAGTAAATTAGAGAGGGTCAACTAGAGTTAATATGGCACCCTAAACGATTGCAGACAGTGCGCAAAGTTCACCTGAGAAGTCTTGCTCCACTTTGAGGAAAGCAACAGAAGCCAGTTGCATTTTGGTTGTGGGGCCTGTCGTTTGCTGCTTTAATTGTTCTCCGGCTGACAGCAGACCGCAGTAGCAGGAAACCCAACCCTAACCTAACACAGCCCTAACAAACGCTGGGCCCCGTCAACCCTTCAACCCGTCAACCCTTCAACAAAGAAAACGTGCAAATTATTGCGACGCAGAATTAGGTCAACGGGCTGCCTCCTCTCTATTGTTACGCCTGTTTGTTATTGTTGTTGCTGTTGTTGTTAATAAAGCAAGGGTTACTTTTGTGCGCTTTGGCTGGGCTTATCGTTTTTTTCTAGGATTTTTCATTAAATATTTAAACCTAGCGCCGGATTCGATTGGGGCTGGGCTCTCATTAGCATATAGCATATATCGAAGAGATTTTTGCGATGGTTCCACACGAAGCGTTTGGCATTTGTTTGTTTTCATAACCACCGAGAAAATGGGATTCTGTTTTTTCCCGATTTCAGCCCCAAATGAGGGGACTCAAAGTGTATGTAGCTTGATAAAGTTGTATTTGCAATATTAATTCTTAGTTTTAGGACACGAAAAGGAACTGTTAAAGGGGTTGGATATCGTCTTGTACTGGAAAGACAATGTGGTTGCATCAAAACAAGTGCATTTGTATGTGTCTGTGGGTCACAAACACAAACACAACCACACCACACATACACCACACACACACACACACACAAACGGTAATGTTACGTGACTCGCCTTCTAATCTAGTAGTCCTTCCTTCACTCCGTGCAGACGACGTCTCTGCTCGGCTTCAATTCATAACACTTCGTTCTTTTCTCTAGTAATTTTCGCATTTTCCGCGTACCCCCAGCCCCCCTTAACCAAGCCTCCTCTCACTTACTCTCTCGTTGAGTGGTTTGCGCCAATTTTTTCATGTTTTCATGCGTGTTGCATACGGCATAAAACCAACAATAATACTTTAGTTGCCCGTGACTGACTGGCGGATACCTTATATATGCTTAATTTGCTTAGGCGCACAGAAATGGGAGATGGTTAAATGAATTCGGCTGTTAGAACAGATGAAGAATTGAGAATTATAGGCTCGGATTGGGTTTCTTTGTTTTGTGTTGCCATAACACACATTTACACAGTCTCACTCTTTTCAACAGAGACACAGGGTATTTCAGCAAACCCCATACAACAACAACAAACTCAACAATGACGACGCTGATTGTAAAAATGTGTAGCAGAAAAACAAAAGCAACAACAATGGCAACAATGTGCGAAATCAAGTGCCTGGCTAAGGCAATCAACTTGTGTGTGTGTGTGTGTGTGTGTGTGTGTGTGTGTGTGTGTGTGTGTGTGTGTGTGTGTGTGTGTGTGTGTGTGTGTGTGTGTGTGTGTGTGTGTGTGTGTTTGTGTGTGTTTGTGGTGCCATATTTCATTACATTACTGTAGCAGCCACTTGCTACCACTTCTTCTTATTGTTTTTCCTGTTCCAACTTCAGTTTCCTTTCGCTATCAGCAGTCTTCACGCCTTAAAGTATACTTTGTTTGCGCCTTCCCCATTTTGCTTCGATAATGAAATGTCCCCTCGCCTCCCCCTTTGCTTGCTTACTCTGTTTTGGGGTGGGCAGGGTTTTTCTGGTTGCCATAGCATTAACTTCGCCCATTGTCCGACTAATGGCAATTTATATGAATGAAAATGGAAAATTGAAACATGTGTACTCTCATTTCAGTTGTTTCTGTCGATGCCTGAAAATTGAGACTGTGAGCAGGCAATATAGATTGCAATAAGCACAAACAAATAAAGAAAGAAACAAACAAACAAACAAAAGCAGTCTTTGATAATGACGACGATTTTTCATTAGTTCATTAATCGAATGGCGGTCATTTTAAAATGCCGCAAAAGCGTAAAACTCAAATATTTTGATAAAAAATAAAATAAAATATATTTTGAATTGAACGTATTTGTGTTCAGGTCGACTGCGAATTAAATTTAACATGGCAGAGTATATGTATGTAACTGACTGTCATGTTTACACACAAACGTACATATCAATTGCCAAGAACATCTTTGTGTAAGTTGTTTTAAAACTTGCTATAAACAATAAAAACTCAAAACAGAAAACAGAAAACATACGTTTTTCCAAATGATACAACGCTTGCCGAACATCTGCCTATAAACACAGAAAGGAATACAGAGAGACCAGAGCAAAGACTGAGTTAAATACCATAGACAGGCAGGCAGACAGACAGACAGAGAGAGAGAGAGAGGGGGGCATCATAAATTCCAGTATGAGCACAGCAAATTCCGCATGTGGAAATAAATAAATGTGTCAAGACTGGAAAACGCTGGCGACCATTGGAGCCATGCGCGTTTGGCTTTGGCACATGACGCATGCAAAACACAGCAGGCAAATGCAACCCGCACACACACCCACATTAATACTCAGACACAAATAAATACTTACACATTTGAGTACACAATGCAAGGCAGATGGGTAAACATATATATACACACATACGTACGTATGTATGTATATATCCACATTGAAATTAATCCGCATAATCAATGCGAGCGCGTGGCTCCAACGGTCAAAGGAAAAGTGGGGAGCGAAACTATTCAAGAAAATTCTAATTTCAATTAGAATACGATGCGCTTGGCGCGGATTACGCGCGGCCTACGCCACAAATGCAATATGGCCACACCCCTTATACGTGTGTGTGTGTGTCCCCTGTACTCTTTCAATTTAAAGTGCAAGAGCAGCTCGCCTTGGGAGCAGCATTTGTCATATTTTGTGCAGCGTCGATGTCGACGAACACCAAAAATAAGCAACAATAAAAAGAACCAGAAAAAAATGCGCATATTTTGACTTAAACTTACATATTTGCAAGTGGTGCCAGAAGGAACGGGAGTGGAGCAGTGGAGCACTGGAGCTATGCGAAGCAAGCAGATGTACAAATAAGCATGGATAGGGGGACGCGAGAGATACCATAGCGCCTGCTGCTGCACGTGCATTCATGCAGACGCAGCAGCAGCGCAGGCAGCAGTGAATGCAGCAGGAATGCAAAGCAAAACAAAAGTAGTGGAGTTTACACACACATGCACATTCATATACACATACATAAATACATGCATTTTAAATCGCAAGCATGCTTTCATTTGTTTGCTGTCTGTGTGTGTGTGTGTGAGAGAGAGAGAGAGAGGAATTCATTCTTTTGAACAAAGTGGCGCTTATTCAGTGTACGTGTGTGCCCTTAAGCATGTGCGCGTTTGACTGTGTGGGTGTGGTTCAGCGTTAGAACAGTCAAATTGGCAGCACTAAGCGAAGCTTGGAAAGAATGAGAAAAACTTACCTTGTAAACGTCGCCATAGGTGCCAGAGCCAATTTTCTGTATGAGCTCGTATTCGTCCTGCGGATTGCGCCGGGATATGTCCGAGCTGAGCAAATTGGCGTTGTGGTGACTGTGTGAAGCGGCCATGACGAGAGCGAATTTACTAAGCGGCTCTGCCTGCCTGTTGTTTGTTGCTGGGCTCTGCTCTATCTATTGTTTTGTTCTTCTTTTCGCGGCTGCTACCGCTGCTGCTGCTGCTGCGCGCTGCTGTTAAATATTCTGGCCGCTGTTTTGTGTTAGTTTCAAATATCGTAAATTTGATTAAGTTGTTGCATTGTTGTTGGGGGCCGTTGGCACCGCTCAAATATTGGAAAACTTCTTGGAAGTTAAATGTTAAGCAATTTATTTGCAAAGTTGCGTAACGTTAACTATTTGCGTATTTATAGAACTGAAATTTGAATTAATATCGAAAATTAGCTCTTGCACAAATACACACAAACGACAACAACAACAACAACGACAAAGTGGACATCACATTCGCGTATCTCTTTGAACGCAGAAATAATCACGAAATACTCGTAACAAACGAAATTGAAGAGAATCGAAGCGAAATTAAAGCGAACACGCCAACAATAACAACAACAGCCAAAAATAATGATAAACGCGACGGCGTTAGCGTTGGCGTTGGCGTTGCAATGTGAGAGAAAGCGAGAGCGGCGGCAGAGGCGTCGACATCGGCGTCGCGGTCGCAAAAGTGGAAAAACAAGTGGTAGCAGCGACGGCGGCATCAACGACAAAAAAGTTCGCTTAGTTTTTAATTTGATTTGATTATTTTTAATATTTTTTGGCCGCTTTTGAGTATTGTTTTATGTGTAGTTTTATTATTTTATACACTAAATGTATATCAGTATAAACAGATGCCAATTGGAAATATATCGCACTCACATACGCGACAGACACGGCGGCGTTGGCAAACATACACATAAACAGGCAGACACACACATATACGCACACTCATACGACACGACAACAACACGAAACAAGGCAAAAGCAAAGGCGACGGCGACGGCGACGACGACAGCAAAGCTACTGCGGCTGCTTCTCTTCAGCTTTGTGCTGTTTTTCGTCCGTATGATTTTGATTCCATGTCGCGTCGCGAGGCGTGTCTGTTGTTCTGTTGGGCACTTGCAAGACGCACGCGATATTTGTTGTTGCTGGCGTTAGCTGCTAAGTGCTTTGCGACAAATTCACTTCATTCCACACGTGCTTACTTGATTATTTTTTTTTTATATCTATTTAATTAATAATTTTTACGCACTATAAAAACACGCACACACACACATATATATATATATAACACACGCGACCAACCGACCGACGAGTGCAGCGCAAGAACAAATACAAATACAATGCGCGCACCTACATTTTTTAACCAGGTTTTTTGTACTCAAATGGCGCTGTTAAACAACATTTACGATAAATGTTGCCCAAGTTGTGAGTAGTGTTGGGGCACATGTTGCTGCGTGAGTAGTGTTGCTTGTGAAGTATTTTCAATTTACAAAACTTTGGTGTCTGTTTCACATTCACATATTACTTGTAGCATTTACATATAAAATATTTAGCAATAAATACTACCTAAACTGTTAATAATGAGCTTTTAGAAATGTTGCTCGGCTGATGCATATTTCTGAATCTGCTAACAGAGCTACTGTTGTAGCCAAACATAATGTTAATGGCAATCGATATATATTTATGCGATATTTACAGACCTGCTTGCTAAATAATCGATTTTGGCCAAGCAGCTGTTCAGTCAGGGCTGCCAACTAACTCACATGCTGAGTGTGGCCACTCAAGCGGCACATTCAAAAACAGATGCAATCTACTTTTTACCATTGATTTTTATTTAAAAATGTTTTCAATTTTGTACAATTATTATTCGTGATGGTAAATATAAACATGTTCATTGGCTCTCTTTTTGTTAATGCTAAGAAATTCAGTAAAAAAAAAAATAGTTTAAATGAAACCAAAGTATTGCACTCGTGTAAAAAATATATAACATAATTATAGTAAAAGAGATAAGGATCAAATACATACAGAAAGAAGTATGTATGCAAGTGTATTTTTTTTAGAGTTCAAGATTTAAATAATCTAGATGACTTCTTTTCGTTTAGTGTATAAATTGCAAACTATTTAAAATTACTATTTCGATTCATATCGGTGCATTGTAGATTTTCACAATTTCCTAATGCTACGATCCGCAGCAGCTGAGTTCAGTTTCGTTCTGTGAAAGGAAGAATGGGAACCATTAGCGAAAACTGAACAAAATATGGGTAATTTAGAACAACAAAATTAATGATATAAATACATAAACAACAACAAAACGGATTTCAGGCGGCAGCTAAAGGATACGAATTAGAGAAAAGATAATTAAATTTTTCTTAGCTATCATGCTTTTCAGTAGAACAACTTTCAATTCGATTTCCGAGCGAGTAACGTGTTAATTTTTGTTTAACAATTAGGTGAACAAGGAAGTTTAATGGAACTTTAAGGTGCTGAGAAGCTTACCCATTGTCCTACGTTAGAAAACGGAAGTTCAGAAAAAGCTGAAATGTTGCGTTGAGCGGAACCGGACGTGATCCTAAAACTCTCTGCTTTCTCCCTCTCTCTCTCTCTCTCTTTCTCTCTCTCTGAATATTTTTGTCTAGCATATTTTGCTCTTGGCGTCAAAATTACGAAAACTTGCATATAAACTCTTGTTGTTACCTTAAACTCTTTGAAAAATATCAAATTTATATTGTGCTCTTATATTTACTGATCACAAGGCATCCTGTGTCCAAGGTTTTAGTTGTTGTGAGTTGTATATGTGTGTGTGTGTGTGTGTATTGTTTTGTGAAATAGAAAAACATCAAATTATGTTAGAAATCTGTATGAAATAATCATGGAGTAGATGATAGATAGACAGATAGATAGATAGATAGATAGATAGATAGATAGATAGATAGATGGTGAAAGCATTTAAATATACGACACATTTTAAAGGATACCCCATATATATTTGTTAAGACGTGCAAACACTCGAGGTTTTACATTATTTTACAGCAAGAACAGCAAAGGATAGAAATAAATAAATAATGCCAAATAATTTCGAATCCTGACGCCAATCGCAACTTTGAGAAGCTCAAACAGAAAAATGTTTTGCGTATAATAAATATTGAACAGTATTTAGCAGACATTACAATAGAATATTAAAACAAATATTGTATTGGATATTTAAGTGTGAGTATTTTGGTTCAGTTAACTATATTCAAATCTCGCTCTGTGAGTACCGGATATGAGGCCCTAGGTTGTGGCATAGAGCAGGGGGGAGCGGGTGTGTGTGTGTGTGTGTAGATGTGTTTTTAAAAAAAGAGAAAAATAAAAACAGAAACAATAAATTAGTCCTTCAATTATTAGGGCCGACCACCGTATAAAATATAAAGTGAATCGAAGGGAAGCGAGTTATACAGAACTAAGCATAGCTGGACTCCCGCTAGTTGATCGACTTACAGTTCCATGGAGAGCACAGTGGGATTGGGGCACGCCTGTGGGGCCCGTATGTGGCATTGCTTGTGACAGATCAGCTGGCAGTCGCGGCACTCGTAGCCCTGCTTGCCCGGCCGCCGGGGTATGGACTTCATGCAGATCGAGCACTGCAGGCCGCTGCTGCAAATCGAAATATATTTATATATGTATATATGCATAGTCTGTCAGAGGAGAGGGCGACTCTCACATACCCGCTCAAATGCTTGGCAATGAACGTGTGGTCATTGTAGATGTGCAGCTTGGTGCCCTTGCGACGCCAGCGGGGCCTTTGTGCAATGGCCAGCGGCACAATAAAGTGTCTGCAGCAGGAAAAATTAATAATAGTAAAAGATTAAAAAGTGACTGAGTGAACAAATGAAATCAGTTACTAACCGCTTAATGCCATTCTCCACGGTTTCTAGGACCAATGTGGATGCCTCATGGACATAGGTTTTGTTGCTGGCCGAGGAGAAGCCCGAGATGGCTGAGGATTCTGAAATTGAAGAGCGTCGTGAGTGGTCGGTGATGGATGAGCCAATTCCCATGCGGGGTCCTTCATTTGCATGATTTTTGTTGTGAAGTGTAGTTATATTGTTGAATTGGATATAAATATAAGTGTTGCATAGATGCATAGATTACATCCACAGCCATAGCGACATACACACCAAAAACCCGAATCAATCAAATTGTGGCGCAAAAGTGGTTTAACATATGAAAATAAATATAAATAAAAGGAAACCAAATATAAGCGCAGTGTATTAAATTATACAGAACAATTTTAATTTAAATATTTCATAAATTTCGTGTCCATGAGGGTGTGTGTAGGTGTGTGTGAGTGTGGAGTGTTTAATATACAAATATTAGATAGATAGAGAATATTTCAAGAAAAGTTACATACAGATTCATATACGTGCAGGAAACAGTTGGGTTAGCGTTGAAATGGAGAAAGAGTAGAATCAAGAATACCAAAGTTAAGGACATAACACAAATGTCATATATGTACATATAAAGGACTCGAAATGGAACTAGATTTAAATGTGCCTAACATTGCATATAATGCGCATAGTTACATATATATGACAGTTATATATATATATATAATTAGTATTATATATTAATTATGACGCGAAATGATTATGATATGATGCGATGCATTGCCTTAAGAATCAGTTCAACTTGCCAGAAATTATAGCTTACTTTTATAACTTAACCTGAACTGAACTGATTTTCAGGCTTGAGCGCATTTAAATTGAATTTTGCAATAAAAAAAAATAAATATTAAAAAAAATATCATTTTATATTTTGTATTTTAACAGTTTCTGAAATGGTTCAATTTCTTTGACTCAATCAATCCGAAATTTGTTGTAGATTTTCGTTTTAATTAATTTGCTTGAGTTTATGTCATAATTAGAATTTTTATATAAAAAGTTTTCGTTTTTTCCCATTAATATCAGGAAATCTATTTTCCATTTTGGAAAAGAAAATATATATAATATATAAATATATTTGGATTTCAATAGGTTTTTGACTCAATCAATCCGAAATTTGTTGTAGATTTTCGTTTTAATTATGTGTTTGAGGTACATGCTTTTGTGCAAATTTTAAAAGTGTTTTTTGAATATGTAAATTATAGAAATGGTGTGCGGTTGTGTGTTTAGTGGAGGTGCAAATGAATTTTGGGTAATTACCAAGTGAGTTGCTTTTAGACAGAGTGGCACGATCGACAGATAATGAACGGGAAGATTCACCATTAAGGGTTCCTGTGGCTGTTCTTGTGAGTCCTGTGGCTGTTGTTGTATTGGCGGAATTGGTGGCTGATTGTGAATTATGGTTGTTATTGGGCTGATCAGCCGAGAGGGTGCGTGTTTTGGAGCGGCTGAGCCGCTTCTTGAGGGTGCCAAAGAAATTACGTTTTTTGCTGCGCCCACGGCCGTCCAGCTCCTGGCCCGACGGCTGTTGCAGGCCCGCATACGCCGAACTGCCGCCATTTCTGGGCAGGCTGTTCGAGTTGCCGCTACCATTGGCTCCGGCCGGAGCGGCGAGATTGCTGGTTCCATTTAGGCTGTAGTTATTGTGCTGTGTGTAGCCGCTGCCGTTCGGCGAGGAGGCGGCATTTGGCTGGCCAAACTGCAAGCAACGGAAACCGAGCTTAGAACTGAGCTCCACAAGTATTCAAAAGAAAAACTGCATGCCATGCTTGCATACGAAACTAATCTGAACGCCGTGCAACCTAGTTAGTACTCACCTCGGCTGTGCTTTCCTCGTTGGAGTTATTGTTACCTGTCGTGTTTGCGGATTCGCTGGCCGGGCTATCTACCAGGTCGGCCGAGGCGGCGCTGGCCATGTTGGCCGCCTCGGTGGCGGCACGCTCGAAGGCCTGGGCAACAACCTGGTCGAGCTCAGTGGGAGATTCGACGACCTCGATCTGGCCATCTTTGTTCAGCTCGACCTGGCGAGCGCGTGTGTTTTGTGTTGTTGCATGGTTAGAAAAGCGCGGGGTTAGGCAAACGGTCAAAAAACAGAACGAGAAACAAGTTCAGATTAGTTAAAAATGGATCCGAAGGATGATTGGCTCATTAATAAAATTGAAATTCAAATAAACGAATCTTGAGACGGGCGGCTGGAGACTGGAAACAAAAGTTACCTTAAATGCATTTGGATTGCTCGAGTTCTGGGCAGGATCACAAAATGAAATGAAAAAAACGGCCAAAGAGATGAAAATTATAAAACCAAAGAAAGAAAAGGAGGACTGGCCAGGAAATGGAACAGGAGCGAACAGGTGCCTCCATGCCCCGCAGAACTTACCCGCTGCACACTGTGGATGATCAGGGTGCTCTTGCTGGGCTGGCCGCCGCTGGTGCCCGAGAGTGTGCCGTCCTGCAGGGCTCGGACCGCGGCATCGGCCAGGTCGGCACCGTTGCGTATATGCTCGTTGATGGCGGGCGTGCTGAGGCGCAGGGCCTCCTTCAGGCGATTGGGACGCGCGCTGGCCGGAATCTCGGCGCCCTCGATGAACACAAAGTCCACGGTTATGGCGCCCGACACCGGCTGCGTTTCGTAGGGTCGCGGCTGCAATTGCAGCAGTTGCGTGGAGGCGGGCCCCACGGCCAGCTCGTCGATGCCAACCAGGCCGAGGCCAAGGAACTTGGGCGGATCCGATGCAATCACCGGATGATCGTAGACCTCAAAGAGTATTTCAGCAGATTGTGGGGAGAGTTCGCTGAAAGGGATGAATGGAAAAAACATCAGCAAATTGGTTTGGACACCTGAGAAATGATGAGCTGACTTACAAGAGGAAGTGCTCATCCCAGTAAGGCTTGCTGCCGCGCTGAGTGCCCGTTTGGTTTTTCTGCGCTGGCTCGTCCATCTCAATGACAACATACGGCTCGTGAGCGTCCCGTAGTCCCTCACCCTTGACGATCTTCACCAGCAAACGCCGGCCGGACACCATGTGCTGCGAGTCGCGCAGAATACCTGCGCCCAGGTGTTCCATGTTGTGCTGTGTGTGGGCCAAGCATGCAATGAGCGAGCGACAGTGAATGAATTAACAGAATTGAATACTCAGAGAGAACTTAGGGTAGCTGAAGCTTATGAAATTCGCCTTAAGTCGCGATTGAAGGAAACTAGGGGGAAAAGGTGTTGAAATATTTTTAGAAATTGTAATAATATTGAAAGTATTGATTGCCCTGAAAAGAGAGAGCGCAAAAGAGAGAAGTTTTACTTAGACGCAAACGGATTTATGGAAACACGTGACCTCTATGACATGTTAAACGGAATATAGACGAAAGGCGAATTTCATAAACAGAACAATGAAACATCTAACTTATTGAAGATACAAGGTAAATAGAGAGATGTTCAAATGTGAGACAGAGAGCTGATGGTGGGGCGTAAGAATAATGAGAAGTGTTGTTTCTTGTCTGTGCGGAGCTTAGGGAGACAAATCGGGCGATCGGCCATTACTGTACAGTCTCCGTGTTGAGTTCTGTGTAAAGCGCAAGAGGTTACGAATAGTATGTCCAAAATCAACTGAAAAGACAGTCAACAACAAAAACACGCAACACGCAACACACAACACGCTTCTCAGTGCTCTACACGCTCACCGCCAACGAGTCATAATGCACGGGATAGATTACAGGCAGCTCCAAGGGCTCCACCTCGGCGCGCGGGCAGGTCGAGTAGATGGAGAAGTCCACCGGATAGACGGTGTCACGCAGCGCCGTCGTCAGTATGTCGCCGATGACAGTCTGCAGTTGCTGCTCATCCTGATCCATGGCCTTGATGGCGCCCACGCTGTTCATGGCAATGCGTACCTGTGTGCGATATACAATGGAGGTTAGCAATATGCATATAGTATCTATATAGGGCACTTACGTCCGGATAGCCGTCGACACGCATCTCACCCTTAAGCGTATTATAGTTGATGGGTATGGACATGCGTGCACGGAATCGCGACACGGTGACCTTATAATGCGAGGTCTCCACCTTGCCTGACTTCTGCCGGAAGGTCTTCACCTGCAGCACGGGCATCGCATCGCAGTCGAAAGTGATGAGCTTCAGGGAGTCAAGCTTCAGTTAGTATCGGGCGCAACAGAGAATCATTCTTCAGGACTGCTTACCATTTCAGCGGGATTGTGCTCCTCGCAGTTGCAGAAGATATTGTTCAGGCCCGGGGCCGGGCTATCGGGCAGCACACGCACCACTTCAACGGCCACGCCATGCTGCAACAACGGAAGGAGCTGATTTTAGAGCCGCTTACAACAAAATCGAAACCTGTTGGCGGCTGTTGCCGGCCCCCAGTTTCAGGTTTTCTGTGACATTACGTAAGCGACAGCTATAAAAAAAAAGTGGTGCGCGATCCGAGAAACAGCAACAGCAACAGCAACGGCATGAGCAACAGCAAAAAAGTCATAAAACTGCGAAAATGACTAACATGATGAAACAACACTCGTAAATAAAATGCTGACCTTGGCCTACGTTCAGAGAGCGGGCTTTCGGCGCGTAAAAGCCGATAAAAAGCAACGCAAGCTCTGCTCAAACGCGTTTTCATGCCAGTTACGGCCGAACAACCAGCCAAGTTTCTCAAGTTGAAAGTCGAGGCCACGTAACCAGAACAGAGTTCAATGCACGCGGCAGCTCTGAGAGCCAATATCCTAATGACATCACAACTGGGCGAAGGTGACGTGTTGCCTGCTGATGATGTCGAAGCTGGGGTGGGGGGGCTGATGTCATGTACTCACCTCCTCGACGGACTTGCGCAGCGTATCGTTGATGGCAATCACCCAGGACATGAGCAGCTCGTTGACTATAACCAGATCGCTGTACAGCCAGCGAAACACTTGACTCGTCCACGTAACGGAGCTCTGGGCGAGAAAAAATCCATCAGTTGTAAAAATAGCCATACGATTTTGTAGGATTCACTCACTGTTTCTGGTCCCACCACATTCGAAGGCGGCGGCACGTAGCGTTTCTTGCGATTCTCTGGCCCTGTAGAACTCTGACGCACCACACGACGTCGCGGACCGGCTGCAGCGCCGCTGCCGCCCATGGGCGAGGCTGTGGAACGTCCACGCCCCGCTGAGCCACCAGCCGTAAGTGGTTTGGACAAATCCTCTACTTTGCTTTTGGTGGCCAGCATATCGCGTGGCTCAGATAGCCGCTTTTCCAGCTTAGCACCACCGGCCCCCAAGGCACCGCCGGGGGCCACGCTGCCCTGACGACTGTTGCTGGCGCTGGGGGAGGCGCCCTTGTTGAGATACTTATGGTAGAGCAGCTTGCACAGCCAAACGGAGAAGAGGGCCAGCACGGCCCACAAGAATATGAATATGGCTAGGGAGTCCATTGTTAAGTCACCAAGTCCCTCGAATGAGCAAATATAGTCATCGATTTGATCTGCCAGATCCATTGTTCAGCAGCGCATGGCGATGATCCACGGGGCGGTCAGCATCATTAAAATCCCAGTTAAGCCTGCAAATCGGAACAATCACGGAATGAGTTGCAACTTCGAATTCGATATCGAAACATATAGTCGGTATCTACAAGAACGAGCACCACTGGCTCTGGGATCTCTGAGATCTCTATGGGCAGCCATGAAAAGACCCGTGTCTATTTATAGATTCTTTTTACTTAAATTTTTCGTTAGAAATATGAAAAAGTTGTTCACTCACAAAGAAATGTACACAAGGAAAACCACAGAAAAATTCTTTTCAAAACTTATATTAAACAAAATAAATAACTAGGTATTTTTTGGGTTAAGTAATTAATAAAAAATAAATAAATACGCGTAAACGAAGAAAAACTCAAATGAAAATCGTTATGTTCTAAAACCGAACCGAAATGAAACTGAACACAATTCGCAGGCCCCTGCCGTGTGTATCTCAAATAAGAATCTGAGAATATGTTGACAAACCATTTATGCGCCGACGCAGAGAGCTTGTCGCACTCTCTCGTGGGTGAGGGAGGGAGGCATAAAGAGGGGGAACGCCTCTCACTGGAGTAGCAGGCGGGCAACTATTGACGTCATGACTTTCTGAGGTCGCGAACATGCCAAAAAAAAAAAAAACAAAAGAAAAAGGAACGAGAAAGAGGGGCTATCTTCGGCACGTCGAAGATTGAATACCCTTGCAGACCCAACCTTTTCATTATGCTCATATTGACATCTAAGAAGCACAGGGAAAATAGTTTTCCATGCAACAACTTTATTTTCGACCGATCGTTCCTATGGCAGCTGTTCTTAGGATGGTCCGATGTTGTTAGGATTACGCATATAGATGAGAAGCATATGAAAACTAATAAATGCCGAGTTTGGTCAAGATACCTTGATAAACAAAAAAGTTTTTCATACAAGAACCTACTTTTCGACCGATCGTTCCTATGGCAGCTATATGATATAGTGGTCCGATCCAGCTGGTTCCGGCATATTTACTGCGTGCAACAGAAAGAGGCACAGACAGACGGGCAGACGGACAGCGCTGATCAAGAATATATATACTTTATGGGTTCGGAGATGTCTCTGCACGGGTAACAAAAGAGAAAAACCCTAGGCAACTTCAAAGAGTCGCATATTTAAGACTCTAGCAAGCATATCTAAATATCACTTAGAATTATAAAATTCGTCGTACTGTTTGTTCGACAAACAGGAATATGTATATTTACATATACGGGTTGTTCAATGCGTTACAAATTGCACGGAAAAACTAAAATACCCTCGGCGAGTGAATAAAGAACAGAAAAGACTGCGCCTATTGTATGTAAATAAATAAATACATACATATATAAATGCTCATTCGACAGATAAACACAAAAAGAAATGACGTAAGATATTTGGGCACATTTGGAGCCAAGGAAAACCTATGAAACGCCTGCAAAGGCGGCCTATTTTTCAGTTAGGGAATGGATCAACAAATTAAATTGCTTCTATTTATTAGGGATTATTTCTAGTTAATCGGATTTAAAGGGCAGCCTGGCGCATTTCCCAATATTTGTACACCCTGAGTTGAAAGAACAACAACCACATTTTGATACTGAGGCGTGAACCACCCCCCCCCCCCCCCCCCCCTCCTGCATTCCCCTCTTATTGATGCATTCCACTTGACCGTTTGGCACTCGCCGCAGTTAATATTTAAACATTTGCTAGTGCTATTTGCTTGTTGTTAAATTTTGGCAGCGTTTCGCTTTGTCTTGGCAAGGCCATTGGCTATTGGTCATTATTTTATCCATTTGTTGCTCTCGCTGAAAGCAAAACAATCGGCAACAACAACAACAACAACAATAACAACTAGATATCTTTGTGTCTAGTTTTGTTTAGCTCCTGGAATCTGTTTCGTGTCAATTGCGAATAGCGCTCGATTGAAGATCGCACGCAGCAACTGTTTATATATACATATATATATATATATAGATAGATATATAAATATATATATATATATGTGTATATGCTGTGTATAAATCTGCTTGGTCTTATGCCATTCTTGCTGCGCCGTTGACTTTGACTTAGCGGCTCGGCTTGCTCATCTGGCGGAGCGCGTCTATTGACCCCGCTGGGCTAGTGGAGTGGGACAGGGGCACGGGGCGACGCTATTACAAGAGCAACAAGTATTCGTGGGTATTTTTAAGCATAAAACAAAAGGCAAAACAGCGAAAAAGCAACTGAGAAAAATACCGAACGCCTTCTCTTGGCGCCGCAGCCGTCGCCCCATGAACTGCTGCCAAGGGGCGGCTGGCAGACCCCAAGAGATTTACAAGTGCTAACAATGAACAAATGTTCCTCATTGTTGTTAAGCCAAATGCGCGCCGATCTTCCCAAATCATTAGACGTATATACAAAGTCATAAAGAAACCCCAACGAATTTGATCGTTTAAAAAGAGATAGGCAAAGGGACAAGACTTGAGTTTGAGGGCGAAGCGAATTGGTTTTTAATCAATTTGATTATTTTTAATTTGATGAAGTTGCATATTCATACTTGCGCAAACCTTGGTCTGACGACCTGCAGCATGTTGCCAAGAGCCGGTTCGACGGCTTTTATATTCCGTTTGAATTACAGGCCAAACCGTTAGCAGGGTCATAAACTCCGGGTTGGAAAATAGGGCGGTACTTAATTAATGAGAATGAGACCATGCTCTTGATTGCCACCTGCTCTTTAAGGTCTTTGAGCGTGGAATGCATTAAACTAATTGCAGCCCTTGCTACTTAAAAGCATAACTAATTAAACGCAAAGCCAGCCAAGCCAGCCAAGCCGGGCGGGCAGCTTTAAGGCCAGACGCGTAGTGCTTGGAATTTGAGTAATTTGTTTTAATTGATTTGCCAATAATACTCGAACGTGATACGAATGGTAAGTGCTTCGCAAGTCCATCCACCAGCTCATTCATTCACAAAAAAGAAATGGGACACTCTTTGGCTATCTTATCTGGGCGCTTATCAGTGAAGGTCGAGCAAAGCGCAGGAGCGATTCGACCTGTGCCTGAACTGCCCGAAGCTTCTGTCTGGCAATGGGTCAATAACATATATTTTGATTGAGAGACGTGCTGATGTCATTTCAACGAATATATATGAATTCTTTGCGCCAATTGATAAGACGTCATCGTAAACAAATGAGTGTTGCCTACATTATATGTAGAGAATTAGAATTCCGTGTATTTAAATACACTCACACCAAGTACGACTGATTCTAAGTTTGAGTTGTGATTCAATGCGAAAAAGGTTTCCAACTCTTATCGGCAAATTTCGCATTTCGCATTTCGCAGTTATTAACGTCGATTGGCGGTTGCTAAAGTTATAAAGCAAACATCAATTGCCGTTCAATTTAGCTCTTAAAATAGTCAGTTATTAGCGGCATGCAGGTTTTTATTTGTATATAAATCAAGTCGACCTTTAACTCTGCTGCCTTTCCTCACGAAGGCAACACATGCTTGGCGCTCGGAGCTCAAATTCCGATAGAATTAGCCACTTTTCTGTGTGCCATCATCGTCATCATCATTACGCAGCTTCCGCCGCGACAATAGAAAATTTCTGACGCCTACGTGGCGTATGCGCATTACGTGCAAACTAGAAATGACTGTGGCATTACGCATACGTACAGTTAGCGCAAAGTTGTAGCTATAGGCCACACTCGGCTAACATTGGGTATAGAAAAAGGGTCCCCTCACTTTCTGATATGCTTTCAAAATGATATACCAAATCAAGTATAACTCGGTGTCTGCTTATAGAGTTAACAATTATTGTGTAGGCAAAGTTCAAGTAAAGCGGCTTCTGCCGCTCGTTTGCGAACAAAGTTCACCTGCAAAGTTCACACAGCTTTCGTTGACAGACCTGACAACTTCGTACGCCTGTGTAAACTCGTTTGCTGTTGGGGCTCAGACTCGAAAGGCCCCTTTATCGATTGCCAAGCTCGGACAACACACAACCAGGACGGAGCTCAACGTAAATAAAGTATAGTCCGTCTAGAACCAGAACGCTTAGGCCTTTGGTACTGGGACACGCGGCCCAACAAACTATTGAAAATACGTTCCCAATTAAATATATACGAGCTGAATCATTCTTATATCATCAATATATATATTGCAAATCTGTATTTGGGCTTCATCGAAATGAACAGTTCTCATTCGTTTTTTATTTCGATTTCGAGCTCTTTGTTGATATTGATTTTCGTTGTCGACACAAGGTTAGCTCCAAAACTGAGACCTCTCGCCAAGCCCCGCCGACTTTAGCCTAACGTGCTTGGCGAACAGCTGGTGCGTCTCCGGGCGCATTTGAGGCGCCAATTTGTTTGGGGCTGGCTGCTGGGGAAGGCCACAGATTTTAAAATATTAGATCCAATTCGTATTTGAACTTTGGGCATATGTTATGACCGCAATAGGTTGTCAAGGCAACATATGATGATGACCCCAGTGCATGAAATTGATTTATTAACATTTCGATTCAATCAAAAAAGAAACACAAACAAAACATATTTGATGCTTGCGAGCGAGCAAAAAGCTAAGAGCAAAAGCTTTTGAGAGAGACAACAGCCCTGCCCCGGGGTTGGGCCAAGTAAATGCAACTCGGTTAGCAGGCTATCTGACTAGAAGGTGGTGCGTGGTGGGTGGTGGTTGGCGTTGTAAGGGGGGTGTAACAAAGGACAGTTACTGCAGAGCTCTGGCAACAAATGACGTGACCCACTGTTGCCACTGGGCGAGGTTGCGCCTCGAGAATGTGCGAACACTGTTAACTGATGTTGGGCACGGCAAGGGGTCTCCGGGGACAGAGGGGACAGCGGGGACATCGGGTCGTCTACGGGGATAACACACGCATTCCAAAGGATATCCCTTGAATTGCTCGACTCAAACTTATCCTGCTGCCCAAAAAGCGTATCCTTAGGTGAACTTATTTACGTATGCGTTTGCGCAACATATATACCCGGTGAACCAGTTTCAATGGACACGAGGTACAAATGCACACCCAAGTGCCGAGCCCAGTAAACCCAAAAATGGGGTAACTACAAAATTGTCTAGGGGGTTGCTTCGCTATGCTTCATTTACTCACATTTCCATCCAAAGCGGCGTAATTTGTTATTGTTTCCAGGATATGCGTTGTAATTCGTATAGATTTTACGCATTTTCCAATTTTTGTGTTTCATCATGGGTTTTGGGAGAAAAAACAACATATTATTAGAAACGCGTTTATTCGTTCAATTTTTTGCAACAAGCTTATAAATAGAATAATAGAATAATAAAAGATCTGTGGGTTAGTTGGTGGCAGTAAGGCATATATATATATATATATATGTGTGTGTGTGTGTGTGTGTGTGTGTGTGTTAATATATATGAAAATATGATAAAGGAATGCACACAAAATAAGCGTAAATTGAAGCTTCTCTCTACTCACGCTTTTGGCAAAAATGTTTTTGTAGTGCTTTTAAGTCGTGTTAACAGGATCAAACGCTAATTTTTACACTTGGTAAAAAAACAAATTTCTGTAGCAATTTTCAGCTGCGGTTAACTGTGCCAAAACGTTAACGCTTATTTTCGAAACATATGAAAATATCGTCGTTTAGTAATTACGTTTAACTTGTATCAAATAGTAACAAAACCGATTTTCATTTTTATAGTTTTTAATATTAATCTTATTATTCTTATTCGTATTATTATATTGTTCTTATTGGTATTATTATCAAGGTGAACGCACTTATTGGTATTATTATATTGTGACTGTTTTGGAGGTTGGCGTCTTGACGTGTGATGAACTTTACAAAAGTCGTAAAATTAACTGAAAGAGAAACACTTGTTTCAGCTGAAATTGGTTGAAATCGGTTGCTTTGGCTGGCATTTGGCCAACTAGAGACGGGCGCGTGTTGGCCTTTTCCAACACAAAAAGTCAACCAATTTAATTCGAAAAGCTTCCTTTTTTCTGTCCCACATTCCCTCCAATTACAGCTTAGCTTCTTAGCTTCTGCTTGAAATAAACAAATATAATACGGGCTTCCGAATCTTGCTGCAACATATTGTTGGTGTTGTCAATGTCGCGCTGATAAGTTCGGCGGACGAAATTCAAATTAGATTGCGTTACGATCGAAATGTTGACTATTTACACACACACACTCACACACACACACATACAGAAATATTTGTTTTGACCGTCACGTTTGTGGGCTACACTTTAGCCACACACACACACACACACACACACACTTGGCCAACTTGATATATAAATGAGCTTTAAACCGTTGTTAGAGCGGAACAAGCAAAGCAACCGCACAGCTTCATTGAGAACTGAATGCACTCACACACTCACACACTCACACACACACACACGTATGCATATACATACACATATGTATGTGTAGTACATGTAAACAGTTGTTTGGTGCTTCTCGTTTGTTTACCGCATTTCGGTATTTACAGACAAAATGTAGAAACTGTCTGCAAACTGTATTTTATTTTTGCAGTTTTCATTTCGCATAGCTTATATAGCTAGCAGATGCATATATATACACATATATTTCTTTTCTACATATTTTATCGTTAGCTGCCAAATTTCAACCGCAAGCAGCACACACTGATAAACACGGGTTCTTGTTGTTACTGCTTGTTCTTTCTCTTCACTTTCGCATCGTTTTGTAGGTACTTCCTTAGGGGCAAGCAACAAGATTTGCCGCTGTTTTACTTTGCACCAAACACAAGCACAAGCACACGCACACAAGCACAGTTATATTTGAGTTCCCATTAGGGAAAAGAGTGTAACGTATGCACCACATAATATATGCTGTATACATTTTTCATTTTCATTGTTATTTTTGATTAGTTCTGTAGATTTAAGTTTGGGCATTTAAATATTCAGAATAAAAATGTTCCGTTCGTACCACCCGTTCGCGCTCAGCTGTCCAATAAGACTAACTGCCTGTGAGTTGAAGTCCGATAACGATAACTAGTTCCCATCGGAACTAGATCTGTGCTTTCGCGTCACTAGTTCTGTGCACAAAATCTATCAACTTCTCAGGCGAGTTAATAATATTAACTATTCGAGTTAAATGGCAAAAAATTGTTCTTTCAGCTAAATGGTTTTATCTTCTCAAATTGATAAACAACAATTTAGCCGCAGTGTAACAAAACGCAGCATGCGCACCTCTAATAGTTTATTTGAAAAGCTTTCGACTGACGTTTCGAAGCTGGCTGCTACAAAACTTTAATGTAGTGCATGGGAACTTCATAGCTCGAAAAACCGTAATATTTTGTGAAAACCCATATAAAAAATGCCCATATAATGATGTCAAATTTGATACTTTGTTTTTTTTTTTACATACAAACGCTTGTTTATTTCATTTTACGTTCTTTAATTTTGCTTATTATGCATTCTATTTCGTTCGCTTCGATGCGATATCTGCTTATAACTTATGCCACTTAAATGTCTAAATGAATCCGTTGCTGATTTTTATTTTGATCTCAAGTCAAGATTTGAATGCTGTTGTTGCTGTCGACTTTCCGAGGCTTGTTTGTAATATGCTTGTATATTGAATATTTTTTGTATATGAGTGTATAATATATTTAATTTAATACATAAAATTATGCGGTTACCACTGCACAAGATCTGATCACCCTCATCATCTTGTTTTTAAAATAGTTTTTTTTTTGTGTGTGTGTTAATATTAAACTTGTTGCAGTTGCAGCCAATACAAAGATCATATATAAAAATACAAAAAATCATAACATTTTCATATACATTGCCCATATACACATAGAACTAGGATTAAATATCTCTAAATCGACCTTACACAATCAATATAAAAAATTATTATTATTTAAAATTAATGTCCATCCGCATTGTTGTATAAATAAATGTTTCACTTAATAAACAATTTCACTTCGTTATGGGTTCAGTCCTAAGAACTAAACTCATCTCCAACGATTTCAATATTCGTATGTTTGCTTACGTCTCATATTCAAGTTGTATAAATTTCACTATTTAGTCTTAATTGTATATGGAAGTTGAAATTGGTACTCAATGTGTTCAGGATCAACTAGGAAAACAATTTGGGTCTCTAATGGAGGAGAAGAGGTGTATCAATTTACTGGCTACTTGGTATTTAATCATGTTTTATGTTTATTTTAATGCAGCAGTCAATTTGTTGTATTTGCTCTTGATTTGGAATTTTATTTTCGCCTTCTCTGTAATTCGATAATAGTTGAGCGTTTATAGATTATCATTATCTGTTTGCTAATGGTAGATATTGTATGTATATAACGCTAATGCTTTCAAAAGTGCTGAACACTACACTCAATTCCACTTTGAAATGTTTTGAAGACTTTTTACTTGTGGTTTTTAAGGTATATTTCGGGTTTTATCAATATTTCTTGTGTTTGTTTTAATGAGATCGTGACTTAGGAAAGTGTTTTGTTTTCATGTCAGTTGTCAACTGGGGAAATGTTGAAGAGTTATCAAATGCATCGACGTTATTCTGTGTTTTGATTAAATTGATGATCCCATGACGCATCTATGGGATTGCGACTCTTAAATTTGCAATCGTCTTTTCGTAATACTATACTGCCTTACAACGCGTATATCTAAACTTGTATGCATTCGTGTATGTGTATGTGTGTGAGACAGTGTGTGATATACTTATATGTAGAATAGATAGATGCTTGTTAAAAATGTTTTGTTTCTTTCTTTTCTTGTATAGGTTTATTTTTGGCTTATGTTTATATGTTATTATTTACGAGTTTTTGATTTTTTGTTTTTGGTATTTAAGAAAAGCGAAAATGAAATGCATTTCAAATAAGTGCTCCTCATCGGCTAGGAGGTTAGAGGGCGACAAAATACGCAGGGTAAACACAGAACAAATGTATACAATGCATTTCTTGTTCACATTTAAATTGTTTTATACTTATGTAAAAATAATGTACAGTTGTAAAATTACATACTAAAATTTTCCTCGCACGAAATTTGCGTAACTTAGAAATCGATTAGAATTAAAATTATTTTGACTAAAGTTTCTTGTTCTTGTAAAAAGCTGATACATAATTGCGTACTTTCGTATATGTATAAGATTTATATATATTTATATATATATATATAAATATACATATAAATATATATTTATATATATTTGTGGTAAATCTATATACGTATGTAGATATATATAAATTTGTATATATGTATATGCTGCTTGTATATGCCCATTATGTTGGGCGCCATTTGAATATATGAATGAAATACAATTAAAATATTTAAAATTACACATTTAAATATTTGACGCGGTTTCTGTTTACATGCAATATAACTCAGTTCGTGACACGTGCGCCGGTTGCTGAAGACACGACAACACGCCCATAGCCGGGCTCACTTTTAGGACAGTGTTTGTGTAAAGTGTTGGTGTTTCTGGTTCTTATTCTTGTTATACTTGGTGTAGGCAGTAAACAGTAGACAGTGATAGAGGCTGCTTTGAGGCTAAATATTTATTTTGATCTATCTACGATTGAACTCCGATTTGATAGCTGCAAGGCATGAAAATGTGCTTTAGAAGACAAGTAAGCGCAGGAAGCTGGATTGTCGAAATAGCTTACCGTCTATGATTTCGTTTTTCACTTTCTGTATCTCCAGCCGCATCTCACGCACTATCTCAGCTTTCAGGGTGTCCAGGTCGCTGTTGGACAGCGCCAGCGACAGACCATCGCCATTGACCTGCTAACCGCGACAAGGGTCATTATCGTTAGTTCTACAAATTGTATAAAAGTCAACTCACCTTGAGAATGGTCTCCTCGCTGGCGCTGCCGAAACGCTTGCGCATGGGACGCGGCGATTCGCCACCGCTGTTCGTTGTGTTGTTACCGCTGCCGCCACTGCCGTTGGCTCCGACTTGTGCACTTGACGTGGTGTTGCTGCCGCCGCCACTGCTCAACTTGTGGGGCAACGTATTTGACTTTTCCCACGGCCTTTGTTTAACTTCTGGCTCAGGATCGGGCTGCACAGTGTTGATAAGTAGTAATAAATAGCCGTATATAGAAATTGTTAAATATACCCAACTCACCTCCTTTTTCTCGGCCTGCGCACGACGCCGAGCGAGCGTCTTGGCCATCTCGTCCATCATGGATGCCATGCCATTGGAGCTACGTCCAATGGTGCCATAATTACCGCTGCCGCCGCTTGAGGTGCTGCTGCCGCTATTTTCAGGAGCAGCTGTCGTGGACTAAAACAAATAATCGAGAAATCGATTAGGCAATTTGGTTCATTTTAATTTGTCAGCTCTTCCTTACCTTGTTCTTTTTTAGTTTAAACTGCTGCAGCTGCGAGGCCAACGAGCCCATAAGATCGGCTTGCGGATCATCCTTCTTACCTGCGGCACCGGCACCCACGGGGGGCGGTGGCGGCGGCGGTGGTGCTCCAGGACCGCCTGGTCCACATGATGGCCCCCCCTGAGCCGGTAGCGCAGGCGGTGCCGGCGGCTGCGGTGGCGCTGGAGCTCCATTAAACATCTGTGGCGGGGCCGGCGGTGCACCACCGAATGTAGGTGGCGGTGGTGGTGGCGCCGGCGCAGCCGCCTGTCCTGGACCGCCGCCTGTGCTGCTCATGCGATTAAGTGGCGGCGGCATTGGAACACCACCGCCCTGTTGCTGCATCATAGGTGGTGCCAGCGGAACTTGCCCATAAGGATTCTCCGCCTGCTGCTGCTGGCCATTGTGCTGGACATACCCAGGAGCGGGCATACCCGGCGCCAGCGGTGGCTGAGGTAACAACTGCTGCTGAGTGGTGTACACGACGCTATTGGAGCTTGCCGAGCTCGGTATGTGGGCTGGCTGCGCAGACCCATATATGGGTCCGCCCCCATTCTGATGCACCGGCGGCATCGGTGGCTGTGGCTGTGTCGGGTATTGATGTAGATTGAGATTGGGATTAGAGTTTGAGAGCACATAATGGGGCTGCTGGTACTGCTGGCGGGTGGTTGTTGTGGTTGTAACGGTAGCGATGGTGGTGGTTGTGTTGGTTGTTTTGGTGGAAGTGGGTTCGGTTCGGTTTAGTTTTTGGGGAAATTTCAAGCCAATTGCGGACGTGCGAATGTTTGGAATGAAATGAAACAGAAAGGTAAAAGTAGCAACATAGGCGGACCTTAAGCGGACCTGGCTGAACGGTACAAGCCCAAGTCGACCACACCTACCTGTGGGGGCGCATATCCCGCTTGCACCATCTGTGGCTGCTGCTGTTGCTGCGTATTATAGACGGGCTGTTGCTGCTGTTGGTATTGTTGCTGCTGCTGCTGCTGTTGTTGCTGCTGCTGCTGTTGTTGCTGCTGTGTCTGGCCGGGTGCAGGAGGAATTTGCATCTGTGGATTACCCTGCTGTGGCAGGCCATTGGACGTTGGCCCGTTTGAAGTGGGTCCGTAGTGCGAGCCCGGCTGTGATGCCAATTGCTGTTGTTGCTGCGGCTGCGGCGCCGGCGGTGCGCTAAGGGAATTCCTTTTTGTGAGCAATTTGTGATGATTCGGCAGTTCGATTCGAAGATCGATTCAATGTATGTGTGTGTTAGAGAGCATGATGTGTTAGGTATCGAAAATCGAGTATCGAGTACGACGACAACAAACAGAACGATGTGCATGTTACAGGAAAGCATGTGTGTGTTTTTGTCAGTGTGTGAAAGAGAGAAGAAAAATGAACGAAATCAAAAGATATGTCGACTGATTGATTGATGACCAGTGTTGCCAATTGCCGTTACAAAAAGTAGCTGAATTTAATGTTTCGAACTGGTCGAACTTTGGATATGCCAAAAAAGGCTAAATACCTTTAAAAATTAAGCTGAGACTTGTGAAATCAATTAAATATAGCTAGATAAAGTCAAATTGGCAACACTGTAGATGATATGAGTGCCCTGGACCTGAAACTGTGATCAAACACCCACCTGCTGGTGCGATGATGTCCCTGCGGCGTTGGCGGACTCTGCGGTATGTTGTTCTGATTTGTCTGCGATGTTGGCGTTTGGGCCGAGGGTGTTATGTGGCCGGCCATACCGTTGTTCTGTCGCAAAATTGCCGCATCTTCGCTGGTCATCGTACGGTAGCCCATATCCTCCTCGTATCCATTGCCATTTGTAGGCTGGCCGGCAGGATTGTTGACTACGCGACCACTCAGCACCTGGCCACAAGCCGATGGAGAGAGAGAGAGAGAGAGAGAGAGAGAGAGAGAGAGAGAGAGAATGATTCAGTTAAACAAGACTAGAAACAGGAGAGAACCCGACACTTACCTCCAGAGCATGCATCATGGCCCGAGCAAAGTTCTCCGCGTCGCTCTGGCTGGAAAAGTTAAGACCGTATACATACTTGGAGTCGCGCCACTGATGGAACGTAGCCGTAGCCTGATTATATTTGAGACCCTTAAGTATAGAGCAGTTGATGACCACCTCATGGTCTTGCAGCTTGCGTCCCACCACACGAAATGTGTTATTCTGCTGGTGATGATAGATTTGCACCTTGCTCAATCCCGACGAGCTGCCCGATGGCACCCACTTTTTCTGGTTGTCATCGTAGACCATCACAGAGGCGCGGGCGCCAATAATGCTTTGCTCACTGCAAATAAATGAAGAACAGATACGCAAGACTAATTATTTGAGGGAGCCGAGGAAACGACTAAGATATCGAAAACGAAAATCGCACCACAATCGGAAAAGCATTAGATGATTTATTCAAAATACAACTAACATAGACTTGACATCCCGACCACACCTCTGGTTTATTCTGTTTCTTTCCATTTACGTCTCGGCTTTCACAAAGTTTCACACGCTTGAACTGAAGTGCAGTGATCTCTGTGGATGAAGCTGTAGCCGGGACTGGACAGGAAGCGCTTGGCGTTCATTGTAAAGAACGTATTCCCCCTGAGAAAACTGCACACCTGTCACGCAGTTGTCATTGCCCCGCCGCCGATTAAATAGTTCTAATGAACTTTTACGCAACCTTTAACATATTTTTTGCAGCGCATTGACAATTAAACCGGGAAAACTAAACACGATGCAATAGAAGAGTTTCAAATATGCTGCAAGCATGACGTTGATGACAACAACTTGGATCTCAGTCGCTGCAACGAGCTGCAAGAGTTAATGACAGCCCCAACAGAGACAAAACAAAATAAAAAAAAGAAAAAACGAGTTACGATCGCCGTCTTTTTGCTCTGTCTAGAGCTGACTTCAGTATTCTGGCAGGCAGCAAAACTTGGCCTGTCTAAAAGTTGACTGGTTTTGCACTTAAATGGAGCCCGATATCTAGCGCTATGTGCGCGAGGGAAGTGAGGAAAATGGCCGAGAAGCAAGTCCACAGCTGGGCGGCCTTATATAACAAACGTGCTGTGTTGGGGTAGTTGGTCATTTACGGCATACGATGATGTGTTTCGTGGAACGAAAGTGAAGTTTATCTATGAGATACGTGTAATTTGTTAGATACTACAACAGGGACGAGACGCGGATGATCTTACTCTCTCGTTCTGGCTGGCATTCCCAAACGATTTACAGGCTCCGGCACCGAGTGCTTCGCTTCAAATGAACAGCAAGAAAGTGGGAGGTTTACTCAGTGGTTGGAAATGAGCATGTGGTCAGGTAATGAGATTAATGCAAATTACATTCCATTCATGTGGGTCGTTTAAAGACTTCATTACGGCGAACGCAGGTGAAATTTTGTGTTTATATTTCGTTTTGAGCTCGAGTTGTGGATTAATTCGTGCGTTAAGTTTTATGCACATTTCCAGCACGAAAGCAATTTTCTTTATAGGTTTTAATTTACGTTCAATTATATACAGTTGCGAGCACATTGGTAGCAGGTCGACACGGGGAAGCCCTCTGCCAGCGACCGATCCAAATTTAACCTGGGATATACGCAGGAAATCTAAACTTTGCCTGTGATACGATACGAGATGGGAAAGGGAAATATGTAATGGAAAATATTCAGAAACAATTGGATCACGTTTCAAGATCTGTGACCTGCAGAAAAAGGACGTTCAAATTGAAAAACCGATCTGAGAGAAGAAAGAAATATAATATGAAAAGAAGAAAAACATACGTTAAACTTGTTGGGCCCCCAATTAATTTATATTTGACCGAATTATGGCAACGTTGAGGGATGCGTTGTACGTGTTGCTGTTGCTGCTGTTGTTGTTGTTGTTGCTGTTGTTGTTGTTGTTGCTGTTGTTGCTGTTGTTGTGTTTGGTTGTTTTGTTGTTGCAGTAGCAAATAATGATGAATGTTGCTATAGAGATGCTGATTTGCGGCTGTTGTTGTTGTTGAACGTGGCGCTCTAATTGAGAACGACATAGAGCTGGTCAGTCTGGACGGAGCAAAAACAGGGACAGCGGAGCAATTGGAAGTGGAAGCTGGGTCAGCGTTAGCTGATATCGGGTTGGTCACTGAACGAGTCTGGGACGGGTGCGGGGACTGGGGCAGAGCTACGCACTTACGTAAAGTAGAAAATATAGCAGTCGATGTGGACAAAGTGGAGGCAGGCTCAAGGGCAGGGGCAGGGGCAGAGGCAGATACTGTGGGAGAGGCTGGGCTAGCTATCAAGATAGAGTTTGTGGTCGCGGTGGATAATGATGTTGATGTTGATGTTGATGTTGATGATAATGATGCATCGACATGTCTGCTGTGCATTGAACCAACATCTTGGCCCGTCGGTACGTACAAGGACTGGTCATTGACTAGCGATTGTGTCCATGTGGGCGCCTCATAGATGGGCGTGGGCGCGGGCGTGCCCTGGGCCATGGGCAACTGCAAGACCAGTTGCTCATGCTCATGATAGGCCGTGGCACTGCGCTGGCGCAACAACAGATCCTGCTGGTAATGATGGTACATGGGATGGCGATAGTCCAGTAGATCCAGCTCCTGCAGCTCCCTAACGCTGTAGTAATCCCTGCTTGCCGCCGGCAGACTTCGGCCCTTGGGCGATGCCTTGTTGTAAAGACTTTGGCTGCGCTTGATCAGCAGATCGGCATCATGTTGTTCCCCGTTCGCCTGGAACTCGCACATGGCCAGCTTTGCATTGGCGGGCTGATGATAGGCCAGAATTGGCCCAGCTACGGCGACACTAGCATTGGACTTCTTGTTCGTAAACGAGGTTTTAGCATAAAGTTTCTTCATGGCCATTAAGTAATAGCAAACATTTGCAGAGGCAGCCCTACACACACAAACGCGGTTCCTCGCACAAGCGTTCGGTCACACGATCACAGCACTCAATAAATAAATGGAATTGATGTTTGTCTAGGTTCGCTTCGTTCACAAACTATCGTATGTGCAGCCGTGGCTGCTGCTTGTGGCTGATCGTAATCGAACCTCAATTGAGACTGAACGCGCCAAACAAGTCTCGGCCTGAACTTGGCCCCAGAAAGAGAGAGAGCAACGGAGAGCATGGAGTTTGCCAAGCCACTCACAGAACAGCCACTCGACTCGCGGTGAGCCGAAGACAAAAGAGCAACAAGAAAAGAGCAGACAACGAGAGCGAGAGCGACGATCGCCGTTCACGGCCGAGAGTCTGTGTAATTACACTTCCAGACAATAAAATAATGAGATGTGCTACTGAGATCCATCCGTAGTCTAGCCGACCCATAGATCCCTTAAGATTGTCTGCTCTTCTCTTCGGTATTATTCGGTTCCCACTTGACGATGCAATTAAAAAGCCGCTCACATCGCAGCTTAAGCTCAGCTGTAGACAGCCCCCCTCCCTAGCCCAGCTGTCCATTCTGTCAGATAGTCTAGTCGCTCAGTCAGTAGATCAGTCCGTCCTTCTCTCTGCGATAATTACTTAAGAAACGAGCTCAATAATTTATATTTCCCCCCGAGCGACTATAAAGTTCTTTCATTTTTTTTTTTTTTTTTTTTTTTTTTTTTTTTTTGTATTCAGCTGTTTTGTTGAGGCGGCATAGCAGTAAGTAGGAAGCAAGTTGGCAGGAGGACAGGGGAATGCACAGCTTGTGGCATGCCATGAAAAATTCATATAAATACAGTCTGTCTCGCTGCCGAGCTGTAGAGCTGCCGGCGGTTGAGTAACAGAATCAGTTTGAATTTTTTGTTCTACTACAATTCTTAAGCGTACATTTCCAATTAACATGGTATTTATCTATTTAGAATGTTGTTGCTCTTAGAGCTCGTTATAATGCGCGCGTCTGGTCTTTAAAGCTCAGTGTGTGATTTTTGTATGATTTGAGCCACGATTATTCTGCGGCTTAATGGCTTTGTAAAACGGGCTAGGCCTGGCAGGCCACAACTCGTACCGTACTCGAATTTAACACTCTATAGATCAAGCCGTGCCTTAAATGATTTGGCAATTTTTCGGCTATAGCGTCTTTATTAGTTTCTAAAAGCCCTACGCGGCGAGCAGGGCAACAAATATAGGAGAGAGGGGAGATCTGGCAGTCCGAGCGAGCAGCAATTGAAAGAGTCTAAACTCTTGCTGGAATCATTCAATACTTCTCCAATCCTCCAGCATCAATCAGATTTGAGTTAGTCTCGAATTCGATTCGAAGAGCTACCGAGTTACCTGTTCCTGCGATGTTCAACTTTTCCGCATTTATTATTCAACTTTTTCAAAAAGTATAAGCAAATGATTCAGCAATGCGACTCACTATGTTGAACGTCGCTCTTGAACTGTTTCTATTTTGGACGCATTACTCGACTAATAGATAAAAATGCACTGGCTGAGTGAATGCGTGGCAATTAGACCGGAATTCAAGGGCTTTAGGAAGATCTGTTGTGCACTTCAAATCAATTAAACAATTTAAGTAACCCCGAACTTTCAAGAGCTGCACAGTAATGTTCCCAGTACACCATTGGGAGAGTTCCACGCGAGAAACTCTAGTTTGCTATATTCTACTTCTGGGGCATACCTCGCCTTTAATTGCAAATTCCACTGCGGAGCGTGTACTGTAATGGGCTAAGCCAAACTGGACAAACAGAGCTGAGCCAAAAGCTGAGTGCTCAGTTTAAAAAGCGTGCCGAATTTCCACGGAGACTACACGGCAACGGCAACGGCAATAAATGATGACACACCCAGAAAATAAGCCCCAAAATTGACTCAGTTTTTCGCTTATGAATCAGTTATCAAGCAGAACGCGGGCAAATGCCCTGACTAAGCACACAGTCCGATTTGGCAGGAAGCCGACGGATGTGCCACTCCCCGGTCGCGTAAACGTCATATAGCTAAACAAATTATGGGCATTAAGAAAGACAACTCCAGGCCTCTAAGGGCTGTTTCCCACATCGTTTCGCTGACCTATAAACTTTTGGTAGTTTTAATGTGGGCAGGTATTCCGAAGTCAAATTGTATCCGAACTAGTTGGACACATGTCGATCGACAAGTCGCTAGCAGCATCAATATCGTCAATTGGGTTAACCAAGAAAGAATTAGAATGCCAGCAAGAGTGGCGGGCGTCATAATTGAAATGTCCTTGACTGAAGTCAAACGAATACGCAACGTTCCAATGTCGTGGCAACTGATAAATTACAATAACTTTGCGACAATGTAATATATCTTTAAATATATACATACATAAATATACATAAGATGAAATCAAACTTGAAATTCGATGTGGCACTTACGTCATTTCGTTTTTGTTTGTTTTTGATACTGTTTCTGTTGCTTAAGCGGAAAACCGGGCGGACTTTTGATGTATGGAGCGGGGGGTTAGTTGTGCTTCGCTTGGCTTCCACCAGGTGCTGCTCGTCTCCTCGCTTTTTCTTGTTAATTATATTTATGATATCTGTAAATGTATTAAAACAGAATATGCCGGTTAGATGTAGGACACTTTTTAAAGAAGAGAGGTCCATACACACAGTCTTATGCCTGAGCCTAACTAATAAATAGGTGAAAAGAGACCTTGAGATTATAGCTAGCCCCATCAATTAGCTAAACTAACCGTCGAATGACAGCTAATGAAAGTAGCTGCAGAAAACAACGAAGAACGGCAGAGACTAAATATAAATATAACTGTCGATAGACAATGCGGCTTCTGTGTTCCATAGCTTTTTTACTTTTTCTTTCTTTTAAACGCGACAAAAACTCTATAAAATGTGGCGACAATAATGAAGACAACAGATATCTATTCTCTCATTTGCATGAGAGATGCAAGCGGCGTCCCTTGTCTAATGAATACGCTCAATACATAATTCTAAAGACCTAACTAGTCAAAACCAACGAATCGCTTCGGGGCCGTGCAATGTATAAGCGCAGCCAGAGCTACGCGAAATTTGTGTCACGCTCCTCAAAAAAGGTTTTTGACCTAGTTTTGTAGGACGCGTCCCCTCCGCATAGAGCATTGTTTGCGTCATAGTTAGCTAATATGCTGCCCTTAGCGCGCCTTCGCAATCGTTATGCGGGCTCGTTACTCCAACGTCCGCTTTGTGGCCGGAAGTGCCCAAAGTGCGCAAAATTCATTGAGTATAGTTTATCAAAGCGACCACATTTGCGATGTAATTATCAACTACTTCTGTCCTGTAAGCTCATTCGCAGTCTGTAAGTGATTGTTTTTTGTTCTTTGTTTTCGACTTACTCGTGTGGACTATATACATTTCGTTCTGGTGAGAGAAATCTCGGATTCAAGCAATAATCAAATTGAAGCAATTGCCACTTACACTTGTAGGAAATATGATAACATTTGACGAGTCAATTTTCACGAATATAATTACATTGTTGGCTAACCAAACACATTGGACAAACCCATTAAAAGTTCGTTGAGCGTTAAGCGGCTCAGAGGCACGTGTTCTGCTTATTTTGCTTCCTTGCTTTTGCCAGGCTAGATCCTCCCTCGACTCGTAGGCAGTTAAAAAGTAAATTTCGGGAAAGGGCTTCTACAAACACCCCTTAAAGCCAGTCGTTACTTTCTGCCATTGGGGGTGGCAAGTAAGCCAAACCGATCGAAAGCAGACATGCAGACATGCAGACGGTTTGTTTTACACTCCTGACCCGAAGGCAATACATGCGGCATCCGGCTTAGGGGTTATCAGTTGCGAGCTCCAAATACCGTGCTCCCATCTCTAGCCGGGAATAAGACACGTTTTTGTCATTCTGTCGACAGAAAAAAAACCATTTCCAGGAATTTTCATGACTCCTACGTGGCGTTTGGAATGATGTCAGTTGGCATGCCACAATTTCAACCCTGTTCCGATACCAGTCCCAGTTTTCCGTTTTCTGCTTTGCAAAGGACACCAAATGTTTGCACTCAAAACAATAACAAATTAATGTGCCGCATTGCACATGGAAATTTCCCCCCATTTGTATTGTGTCGTGCTTGTTCGCGTGACTCGTTGGATTGTTGATTTGACAGCTTCAAAAGCAAACACTGACACATTAAGGCAACTTGCAATTCCACCTCTAACATCATCCGTCTCCAATAGTATGCCAAGCAGAGTAATCCGTGCTTAGGTTCATAATCATCTTTTAGTCTGCCAATCCAAGCCAACACAACTTCTTTGTTTTCGGCTTTTTAGCACTCGCGTTGGAGCTCAATCTAGCCAAGACAGCTTCGGCGCAGTTGATATGGTCAAGCAGATCGCAAACGGGTTTTCCAAGCGGCACAGGCAGTCACCTTTGCATTTGTCTGTCTGTCTCTACTCTCTCGGGTTGGGCAAAAGTATGCTTTAGTTTGGATTGCGACTGAATTTGGGTCGCTCTCCTGGCTTTGACTTCAGCATTGTGCGGTTTTTAAATGTGTTGTGCAAGCTGTTTACCACATCAACTTTTGCCCAAATCCATAATGCGAATCATTCAGAAGACTAAAAGACTCCCAGGCATATCAAAATCAGCAGCCAAGCGTCAAGCCTTTTGCATTTTACCATGGCTTCTCACGGCTTCTCAGCTTAGCTGCTAATAAACTATGTTTGCATCTACAAGAAATTAATTTGTTGCAATCCAGTCTGAACTTTGTTTGCATTTGTCCTGAAACTGTGGGCATTATTAGGCTAGGCAGGGCGCAACCATATCGACCCAAGACGAATCTAAAATCAATCGACCCAAAAATATCGATTGTAAACATTTTTTGAGCTGTTGTAGTTGTCATTGTGCCTCAGCGCATCTATTTAATGAAGCGAACCGACAAAATTTGGATAAATATTATATAATGCGTAACAAATATTAAAAATGAAATGAAATAGGGCGCAACAAAATACGAAAAATATCTATTGATGCATTACACACAAGACAAAGGGGGTTCGGCCTAGACTTTTCCCTCAGCCGAACTGCCACTCCTAAGCCGCTGGAGTTGATTCCAGTTCAAGCCACAAAGTTCAAGTGAGAAGCGGACATATCATAATCATAATCATAATATAATCAGCTGGCACCTAGAAAGAGAGGGTAAGTAGGGAAATGTGCAGCAGCTACAAACATCAATTTAGCGCAAAATAACAACAATAACCATAACGGACAACGAATAACAGCCTGCACGAATGTCAAATACCCAGTAACGAAACAATAAGTCGATTCATTTAAAGCTATTTCCCACCATTTAACTAATTCATTGCTGTTAATTGTATATTTTTGAACGACTTCCAATATAATACAAGCATTTTTTAATGTTTCTCTTAGATATTGGGGCGAAAATCATGCCCAAAAATCCTAGCACCTGGGCAACGTTGCACCAAGAGTCGCCAACCAAGAGCAGAAGTATTTCTATGCAATCAAAACGAAAAGAAAGAAAAGTTTGCCCGTCACCTTTTCGTTGGGAAAAACAAAAAGCAACCCGCTGGCTTGGCTGTAAAATGTCTGATTCCAGTCGCAGTCGCAGTCGCAGTCGCAGACCGAGCGGAAGCACTTCAAGTGCTTGCAATTCCTCTTTGAGCATAGTCAGCGCGGAGACGGAGTGGGGACTATGGGGAGGAGGTACAGGAACCCTAGAGCTATTGACTTTGTATCAACTTTGCTCACTGTGGCAGTTCAATTTAATACTTTTTGCCACTTCAAGTTTTTTATTTAATCAGCGTATGCGGCTCTTCCCGTTTCGACTGACCGTATGCCGAGCGGGAGACGCGAGAATATGAATTCCAAACCACGTTGATTATTTGATTCTTACTTGAAATTTTATAATTTATATAAATATATAATTATTGTTATAATTCAACTAAAACTTGCAAGATATCTGAGTGCTGCGGCTGCGAATAGCCGAGCGTTAGACCGTAAACTTAGTAGAAAAAAAAACCACCAAGAGATGAGGCGGTAATTTAGTAAAAGAATCAGCCGGAACAGAGCAGAAACTTTGGAAAATGTGTCTATGTTAGCGTCTGCTTGTTGTGGTAAAATTTCTAGGCCGTAAAAAATGGTTTAATGGCGCGCCAATTGCTTTAAATATAACTTGTTTAAGGCGGAGTTGCATACTACATATGTATGTAGATAAACACATTTATGAAATAAATGGAACACAACAGGTATTTGAAAAGAAACGCTTGCTCTGCCGAGCTCTTGACCGTAACAATTTTAAAACATATTCGTTTTGAACTGGAAAAAGGTAACAAATCACAAAAGTATATATATATTATAACTAGAGAAAAAGCTCTAAAAACAAACAGAGTAGAGAGTGAAGATTTCCTTTAGCTTTTTGAACATTTCCATCAAGGTACCTCTCATAGCACATACATGCTTTAATTAGCTTTAAATGCCTATACTAATCGAATAAAGCTGACAAAACTATTTGTAGGGCATTGCATATGCCTGCTGAATGTCGCCAAGTGCATTGCTCAGCGAGCGGAGTTGGCTGCCTTTTCTTAACTCGTATTTCACGGCATTCATTTTGGATTTTTCCGCATTTAGGCGCGTGTTTGATTCTGTGTCTGTTGCTTAGGATTGTGAGTGATAATTTTGTTCATATCATGTGCCAATGCAATGGCCTCCAATCCAAAGCCGTGGCTATAACAGCCAAGACAGTGGAAAGAAACGCGAGAAAAGCTGCCACTTAAGCGAATTTCATTCTCCGTTCTGCTTATCTGTGCAGTTCGTATATTTGTATCTACAATTTATGCCATATGAGCGGTATATTTATCACGCATATGAATATATTATACACTCTCAGGCCCGGCGCATTTCATGTGCATAGTGCATAATCAACGATGCTTTCCTCTGCAGTTAATGCGCATTATGGAGGAAACAGCTTTTTTTCCGATACTTCACAGACAGCAGAATTGCGCTTGCTGTGGAGCTATTGCTTTGTTCGGCGAAGAAATACTCAAATCGAAACGGGATTATCTGAAACATTAGCTAATTGCTGCCAAAAAAATATCTGAGCTGACATTCCACATGGAAAACCTATATATAAATACCAGCTAACGTTTAAATTGCAAAAGAAATACAAGAAGGAAACCCCCTTTCCTTCAGTAAGACCAAAACAAATCAACAATAAACAAATTATTAAATAAACAAATTCAGGCAGCGAGCAATTATTTAGCTGATATTGTATGTATGTAGTTAAGAGTCATATAAGGTATGAGGAGCTACCATAAAAATCAAAACACGTTTCATGCATCCGATGGCCAGAGACGAACAAGAAGACTCATGAATTCCAATGAATAATGCAGTTGACGATGGCGCACCATAAAATTGATTATAAGTATACATTGTTTACAGTTTAAGGGAAATAGCTATGCAGTTTTTCCTATATTGCGGTTGCATTAATAAAGTCATTCGACAAAAGTGTGAATATGATCATCTATCGACAAACGGCAGGAACCAGCACTAACAGAGCATCTGACCACCCAGTTATACAGGCCAGGCAGATTAAAATAAAGAGGCTGGCTTTTTTTTCTAACCCGCATTGTGAGGCCTCAGCGAGAAACAAGTAGGCAAACAAACGGAAATGTAGTTTTATTGAATGCTGCGTGGGAGCAGGGTCACACTGGCGAGCAAAGCGAGAAACTTGAATACATTTGCGCGACAGTCAAAGTTCAGTGCATTGATCTGCATTCTGGCTGCTATGACACGCGTTAAAGTTTAGTCACAAAGCAAAACAAGTTGGGGCAAGTTTATGATTCAGAGCAGTCGCCGCTACGAACACATAAACAGAACAGAAATAAAACCGGGGATAAACCACAAGGAGAAGACACGAATACTTGGAAAACTTGTGGCGATTTCTTAGATTTGTTTTATTCAAAGCTTTAGTCATCGTTAAAAAAGCCGAAAAGCGAACTGAAAGTGAACACAACTACGAGGAGATGCGTAAATAGGGAGCAAACATACCGAAAGGGGGACGGATGGCTGATAAAAAAAATAAAAAAGAGAAGTACAAACCGCACACATATGCATTTCGATTTGGTTCTTATCTTATCTAGTAGTTGCGTGACTCCAATAGCAGCAGCTGCTGCTGCTGCTGCCGATGACTGGGTGGGCAACGTTGTTTAACTTGTTTATACCATAAATTATTCACAAAAAATAAGGGCAGCCGTTTGTTAGCAGGAGCCGCTATGCAACACTGGCAAGCAATTACAGCAACAAAACAACAGAAAAGTATTTTTGAAACGCGAAATCTGGCAGCACGAATAAATTCAAATTTGCAAGCGTCAATAACAAATTGCGTACTTTGATTTACTTACTGTATGTTTTATGTTTTTGTTTCTGAACTGGTTTTGATGTTTGGCTATTTTGTTTTAGTCCATCACTGTATAGGTGTGTGTGTGTGTATGCGAGAGAGCTGCGGGTCTTTGGCCCGCTTCATTTGGCAGCGAACGAACAAAAAATAAAAGAGTGAGTCATGTGGCGACTCCAGTGATGCAACTTGCCTGTCATTCGGTGGGTGGCAGAAGGAAGGGAAAAGAGAGAGAGAGATATCTGAGGGAGCCCGGATCGTGTCTGTGCGGTGCATTGACATTTAAATGTTGCAAAGAGGAGAATGCAAGCCCCACTTTGGCTCGCATAAATTAAAGTTCAAACAAACACGATAAAGATAAAAGAGAAGTATAAATATCAATAGCCCCACCCGCGTCGCCTTGCTCTCTTCTTTATAAGGCTCTCGCCTCTCTCCACTTTCCTCTTACATTCACTCTCAAATTGGCAACGCTGGATATTTGTTTGTTTGGCAACATTCAAAAGGAATTGGAGAGTAGTGCACGGGAGAGAGAGAGAGAGAGAAAGAGCATATCAATATAAGAGCGAGCGCCCAGCAACACAAAAACAAGCACCAAAAACGAGAACAACAAAAGAGGAAGGCTGCCAACGCGGTGGAGCCGTCGGGGGAATTGCACAAAAACAATTAAAGCTGGCGCAGGACAAATCTAACACACACACACACGCGCACACAAACACAAAATATAAAATGAATGCAAAAACTGGTTTAGCCGCTGCAGACGCGACAGCTGTTAAAGTCTCCATTCGCCCAATGAGTAGGTAGAAAATGGGAAATACGCAAATTTAAATTATTTACCCAAAAGGCATCATTATTATACGGCTATGCACACACTCACAGCCGCATGCGAAAAAGGGCGTGTTGTGTGAAAGAATAAGCAAAAAGGGGAGCAGAAGTGAAGCAGCAGCTATCGACGTCGCTGCCACAGCAGCCGCCGAACTAAAAAGGGAGCACAAAGCGGAAGTCGTGGGCAAAAACATGCGCAGAAAATGCAACGGCCGTCGACAGGGCTAAATTCTGCTCTAGATCTCCGCAGACACAGATTATAAATAAATTTAAAACAAAAACTTACCACATCATTTTCGTTAATTCCACAGTGAAAATGCGTTGGTGTTAGTGTCCGCTGCCTGGCAGCTACTCCCTTTTTCCTGCTGTTGCAAGCACGCACACGCACACACTCAAATCGAGTGGCGGCGGGCAAAGACAGCACAACTAATCGCCGATAAAAGTGCTTGCTGCGTGTTTTTCCAGGGTTTCTTCAGTAAAATTATTTTGTTTCGTTACAACAGGAAAGAAGCCGCAATTTTAATTCAATTTATTTAGTTTTCGGCAGCACTTTACTCGAACAGCACTTACACAAACAAACACACACACACACACGCACACACATTAACGGAGAGCGAAAAACTAAACTCCTTTTCAAGGAGTAGAGACACAATTTTTTCGGCTACTTCGTTTTATACTGCAACTCCGTTTTTTTTTCGATGCAGTTTTAAAAATAACTTTGCACGGGCGTTTTGCAAAGATTAATACTGCTTCTGTTCGCCTTGCGATTGCGGTTTTGTCACTTTTTGTGCACGACGCGATTAATTCGAATTAATTTTGGCCAAATTGCGACAGCGACAACAACACACCAGCGCCATATTTGATCTGATGTAAAAAGTAATGTACCAGGGCAGCCCTGGTTTAACAGCGCCCAAGCATTAACATTTTCTAAAATGTATTAACAGTGAGTTCTTAGTAAATGTGCCGTTACCAGTTTTTAGGTATTGTAACCAAGACTGTTAATGTTGCATATTGCCTTAAACTGCTATAAAATACTCAAAATATAAATTTTAAAAAAATATAGTATTTTACTAGTTTGAAAGAATAATTAGCATTCAACAGCTGCTAACTAGATCCAAATAACACACATGTGTTATTGAACAGCGGCATAACAGGGTATCGCTATCGAAAAACGAATTTTCTATGTTAAATAAGATTGCGATAAATTGACTTCGCAGTGATATATCGATAGATCGAACTTATAAAAACAATTACAGAGTGCACACACTGACCTCGACTACGAAAAACTTGTAACTATAAATAAAAGCCCAGCACTTTTGTATCCTATAAATGACTATTTTAATTTGTATGCACCGTGCGATTAATATTGTTACATGTTGCGGTATAAAATTTAATTTAAATACTCCGTTGCTTTTATAAATAATTTACGATCTACATTCCAGCAAGGAATCCTTGTCTAGTAGACTGCATCGCGATACGTCTCCAGGAAGTTTTGCACCAGTCTCGGCATCTCCGGAGCCCGACATAAATACTTGTGGCCGTAGCCATGACTCCCATCAAAACGATGAAACTCAACCGGTCCCCAGGAGCGACTGCGCTTATCAAGTGCAATTCGGTAGAGTCGGTAGCCCAGATGAAAAGGCACCACAACATCGTCCTCAGCGTGCACGATCATGATGGGTTGATGAAACTCGGCCACATGCTTGTCCGACTCAAAGCGCAGTTTGTTACTGTACATTGGCTCCGAGATCGTAAAGTCATACCAGGGCAGATGTCGGAAGGGTCGCGAGAACGGATGCAGCCGAATCTCGTCACGAATGTTTGTAAATGGACTTTCCAGTATGACGCCGCGCGGACCGCGCTCCTTTAAACTCGCCAGCTTGGCGCACATGTGGGTGGCCACACCAGTGCCGAGGGAATGGCCCCATATGAAAATCGGATTTGATGTCAAATTCGCAATGTATTCAAAAACCATCATTGCATCACGCACCACACCGTCCTCTGTGGGCGGCACAGGATCCGAGTCCGCGTAACCGCGATAGTCAAAGGAAAAGACGTGATAGTTCAGTTGCCGTAGCAGCTTGTACACCTCGGAACGATGACCGCTGCCCCTGGTAGCTGTGTTGCCATGCAAATAGAGGACCACGCAGCCGCCAGGCACGCGTAGTAAGCGCTCATAAAATAGCTGTTCATTCTCAGGCACAATTACTGGGAATTCAGCTCGCAGCGCAGGTGCCAATCGCTCTAGCTCCTCATTGTTGTCGGCGATGTTGCTGGGCAGGGACAACTGGTCGTGCGACGCAGCTGATTCCGCATCCTCCTCATAGGCCGTCTCCACATGCAGCTCTCGCCGAAATCGGCGCACTGTGTTCTTGGGCAGGACGTGCCAGACACCAATGCGTACGCCGTCATCGTCTTCGTCATGATCCTTAACGGTGATATAGAAGTTGCGTGTGGCATAAAGTCCAACGCTATCCGGTTTAGTGAGGTCAAGTCCTTTCGGGTAGGTAACTTCAAGAAACATTTCGTGTTAGAGCGCACCTCGTTGGGAACTAAGCCGAACTACTTACTAAATGTGAGGAAAAGTATGCCCCGCTGCAGTGTCACGGAGGACCGAAAAGCCAGAGGCAGCAGTACGAAGAAGGCGAGGAACAGCAGCAGGGCTATCACCAGACAGGGCAGGCCAACTCTGAGGAGTAATCGCATTGTTTACAAATTAATTGTTTGTCCTGTGCAGAATCATTATAAAGCGTACTTAAACATAAGAACTACAAAAAAAGAGAAACTACACACAAAATGATTTCAATTAAATACAAATATAAATTTGATTCGAGTGGAATTCTTGTCAACTTTCTGATACGGCAACTAGAGGAGCTGAAACGGAGCACAACGGAGGCTTGTCATCTCAAGGATCCCGAGCGAGATGCCAAATATTTATGCCACGATGCAAAAAACTTCTTTAGAATTGCAAATTAAATGAAAATAATAACAAAAAATATATATGCAGCATATAAAATCAAACAAAAAACTACATTCATTTAATTTAGATATATTTTATATATTATTCAAACACACACACACATATATATATATATATATATATATATATATATATATATATATATATATATATACATATACGTATGTATATATGTTATTTTGATTAATGTAGGGATCGTTGCGATCGAGCATAAATACTTACAGCCCAGTCAGCCAACTAATTAGGATCGTTCCGGGAATGATCGTTGCATAGAAAACTAAATTTAAACAACTATGAAGCTCGTACATTGTGCGCAATGCGGCTGCTGACGAGAAGTTGGCGCGATTATGATTATTTCAAATTTGTATGATTGTACGATCGAGCCTTTGGTTAATTTTAGCAGAGCAGTATAAAAAATAGGGCTTGGTTTTGGTTTTCTTTTTGCTGTATAAAATATTTGTTATTCTGTGTGAGATTCACGGATTTGTCTTTTACAAACGTACTAAACGTCTAGCCGAAAATAGGGAAGAGAATAAACAAAGTTACTTGATTATTAGCTTATCATACATACAAATTATATAAATTAAAGCATGCAAAAGCCCGTGCTAGCATCCAACTACGAAGTGACCCAGGCCAAAAGGAAAACAAAAACAATTGACAAATGCACTGGAAAAAACTTTGTACCCTGTTGCTGATTGGGCAGAAGGCGGCTTTAAATGATTATTACGTTTAGTTAAACAGCAGTGCGTGATGTATCGTATTATTTGGTGAACACATAAAGATAATGAGCATGATAACGAATATGAATCGCCGACCGACCGATCCCGTTATCAGCAACAGACTACACACATTTAAATAAACTTAATACAGTTATGACTTATGCAGCCTTAAGGAAGCGAATTTCTTGAAAACAAAATAATTTGATGTATGTTAATTACGCGTTAATTATATACAAAACACTAGAATTCACCTCTTGAAGAAATGCCGCCTACGCGCAAAGAGCATAACTGCAACAACAACAAGAAGAAGAAGAAAATGAACAAGGCATTTAATTAGAAAGTTTGGATTAACAAAAAACAACACGGTTAGCAAACGATTAATGGAGAGTGGAGAGTGGAGAGAGTGCAGACAAAACGAAATGCAAGCAATTGAATAATTAGGCAATTAGGTAATTGATATGATTTGACCGATTCTCAAACAATTTTTCAACACTAACAAACTGAAAGGCAACACGTTGAGGCCTGTGCGTTAGGCCTTATGCGACTGACTGGCCCCAAAACAAAACAAATGCACAGCTATGAACGCGAATGAACGCAAGTTTTTCCCGCTCTCTCTCTCTCTCTCTCTCTTTGTTACTCTGTGTCTTACGCCGGCCAGCTGATCATGTACGCTCTGTGACTTTTTCACAGGCGTTTATTTTACTTTAACTTGAATTGAATTTGAATGGTACATTTTATATGCACTTGTTAATGCTTCCATTAACGCTAATTGAGTTGATATGGTATGCGACACTTACCGGCGCCTTTGTTGCAGTCTACGTGGCAAATGCTGAAAGTGTAAAGTTGTGTTTCAGTCTAAATATTTAGATATTTCTATGACCTTTGCTTTGCTGAGATCTGCAAGACTACGTTTGGTACTTGTAAGTAAAAGTATTGATCAGATATATATGGCTTATTGCTTTTGACTTACTTATGGCCACGGTTAGTGTTAGTTCTGGCTATATTTTATATAATATATTCAAATACCAAAAACTCTGTCCTTGCCAAAGTTGTAAGTAAACTTAACCAGGCTGTCACCAAAAGAGTTTCTTTGGCTTTACTTGATGATAGTTTCAAGTATTAAGAATTATAATCTTTGATTACTTTTTCTTAAAATTAAGAACAACAGTGTGCCAGTGTGTGCACTCCGCTAAACGAACAGCTGACAATATTTGTTTCGATAGATTTCTAATCAATAATATTTATTACTTAGTTGCACTGTTTTTAAGTCAACTTTTAAAATTGCGACACTTTTATTTATGATTTTACATTTACATTTGGCGTGCATAAATGGAATATTTACAGCCCATCGCAGGGTGGGCTGTCGATTAACTCTCCCATTCGATTAATATTTGTCGTGTTAAAAACAGTATTGAAAAATGTTAGTTTTGATGAAACAGTGAGAGTGCAATTATGAACTAAATGAACGACAATAAGGGACTCAGTTCGTACGTTCAGTTTAGAAAGTCGTTCGATCGAACCTTTTTCGAACAATTCGATACAACTCTAGTTAGCAATTAGTAGAACGCAACGGCAGCGCCGCATCGAGAGAATGAAGAGTTTGGACGAAGTTAAGTCAGAATATCCGCTGCACTGGCAGATCTGGAATGGGAACGTTGAAGAGCTGCAGCAACAATTGCAGACGGAACAGGTTTGTAGTCGGCTGGGTGGTTTGGTTGGTCTGATTGCCCACCGAATTTTGACGGGGACAGGCACAGGCAGGTGTGCGCTACTAATTGAATTAGTGCCCCCAAATGACTCGACGACTGCAACAATAGAACAACATTAACAGCTCAACTTTCAGATTGATAAGGAAAAAATCGATCCGCGCGGCCGCACACCTTTAATGCTAGCAGTACGTCTAGCAAATTTGCAATGCGTCAAGTGCCTTTTAGCTGCCAAGTGCAATGCGACCTATGAGCATGCGGGCTGGTCAAGTAAGTCGCATACCCGAGCTGCCCTTTCAACTCTTTATCATCCGTCTATCTCTTTCGTTGTTATAGTTGTGCAGGAGGCTGTGTGTACCGGCGATGTGGACATACTGACCGCCATCATTGAAGTCCGCGACTTGCAGCGTCACGTGCAACGTGTGACACACGTGCCCAAGCTGCTGCAGCATCTGCTGGACGCACCTGACTTCTACATAGAGATGAAGTGGGAGTTCACGTCGTGGGTGCCGTTGATGTCTCGCCTCTGTCCAAGTGATATCTACAAGGTGTACAAGCGCGGTGCCAACGTGCGCATCGACACCACTCTCCTTGGCTTCGACAACAACACCTGGCAGCGCGGCAACAGATCCTACATATTCAAAGGCGGCAGTGAGTGCGAACATATGCAATAACGGTACACTTTATAATGCCAGCATCGGTTTGTTTGTTTCATAGAGGACACGGCAACAATGATTGAAATCGATCACGATACACGCGAGGTGATGGTGGAGCAGATGAGCAGCGATATTGGTGATATTGTGGCCATACCGCCCCCGTTGGGCACAGTTCGCGCGCGCCTGGCGGCGCCCGTCATCACCAACAACATCGAAATGGAAAAGATCAGTTTTGAGCGCAACAAATCTGGCATTTGGGGCTGGCGCAGCGAAAAGTCAGAGGTTATCAATGGCTACAACTGTAAGGTGTATGGCGCTAGCAACGTGGAGTTTGTCACAAAGACGCGAATGGACCATCTGAACGAGGAGCAAATCAAGGTTAACTCAAGCAAAAGTACAAATAATAAAAAATTAATCCTGACTGTTCTCTTTTGCAGAACAAAACGGCTCGCACGCCTCTGCACAGTTTGTTGGGTATTGCCGACGAGGATTACGTGCCATCAGCGGATGTCCCTGCAATCAAAGAACGCGTAAGTCACAGATTGTGAAGGCATCCCTTTGGGCATCTAATGGCAATTGCTGATTTCTGATTTATAGACATATTCACCTCGTCCCGTTGAAGCAGTTCCTGCTGTTGCCTACAGTGAAAATGGTGACCGTGCCTCACCCATTCTTAAAGCTGAGAGCAATAGCAGCTCCGCCTGCGGCTCTGGTGCGAGCACGCCACATGTGCTTATCACACCCGAGGAGTACTTTAGTGCTGAGGTTGATCTGCAGGGTCGGGATATTGGCAAGCCAAAGAATTTAAGCACAAAAGTGCAGCGATTTAAGGCCAATCTATGGCTGGCAGAAGAGTATCCCATTCGGCTGCAGGAACAAGTGCTTCCCATACTGGATCTCATGTCCACAATGGCCAGCCCGCATGTATCCAAACTTAAAGACTTTATTACAATGCAACTGCCTTCTGGTTTTCCGGTCAAGGTAGAGATACCGCTCTTCCATGTCCTTAACGCCTGCATTACGTTCGGCAATGTGTTCGCCATGACAACGCCCGTGGAGCACGTGACCACACTTCAGGAACAAGACCGCACTACATGTCTGGTGGACGATCGCTGCTTTGACATACCCAGTCATTATGTCAACCGTGGCGCGGACTCGCGTCGACAAATACCGCTGGACGAAGATGATATGCTGCAGTACGCCATCGAGCAGAGCCTGGCCGAGTCAAGCGGCGCAGTCGGCGCATGTGGCCTAGACAATGACACTGATAAGGTGGACATCTGGGAGGTGCTACGCGGTCAAAATGCTGTAGGCACCGAGCTGCTGCCTGAGGACGACGAGCAGCTGCAACGGTAAGCAACTCACATATATTTTTTACTTATACATCTGAGTTAAACAAGTGCAACGGCAACGTAACGCTAGTAATTCCCGTTCCTATTTAAATAAGCGCACTATGCTCTCACCTAACCAACTATATGGGCGCTATTCGCCTAAGCCTTCGCCCTTGCACACTTCTCACCTGGCACCGCCTCCACTAGAGCCACAGCAGCAGCGAAGCCGTTCTTCCTCGGCGGGCGCGCAGTTCAAGAATGACCTTAGCTACATGAAAAAGATCTTCAAGTAGAACACACAATCTCACTGTCCCCTAGCCGATTTCCAACGTATTGCTAGCAATCATTTTACCCCAGCTTCTTTGTGTGTGTCTTCCTGTTCCGTTTACAGTGTGTTGCACGAGTCGCTTCTTGGAGCCCATGGCAACGCGAGCGGCTCACCAGTCTCCGAGGATGATGATGACGGCGGCTTTCGGTACATGGACTCTGATCTGGCAATGGCCATGCGTCTTTCGCAGCAGGACCAGCAAAAATACGAGCTAGAGCGCCAGCGTGAGCAAGAGATGATCGAGCAGGCGCTTAAGCTCAGCCTGCAGGAGCACTAGCCATCCTACCAATCTACCAACCATTGAACCAATTAGGTAACCAAATGTAACCAATCAATCAATCAGCAGTCACAAGTCTGTCGTCAATCAAAAGATTCCCCTTTTGTCGATAACAAAATTGGAATAGTTTATATGTAATTATAGTATGTAAAAATTACGCCTATGTTGTAAATTTTTTTTTAGTTTATGTTGGTTTGTATTGTGATATGTAACTAAACAACAAAGCAAGAGCAATTTTCTTCTCAACTCTATTCTGCTAAGGAACGCTCTTCAGCTCTCAACTCGAAACTCGCGCGTTTTTGCAATATCCTCACAAATGTATATCACATTGTATGCATAATAAATTCATGTATTAGCTCTTGCTAAATAACTATTAAAAACGAAAAATCCTAGGCGACAAAAAAAGTGCATAAAAGTCATTTGCTAACATTGTCAATCTTCGACTGTCGGGGAAACTTTTCTAACATTCTGATTTATTTATACACAAGTGTATGTATATTGATCTAATCTATCGATTTACTACTAATCAGCATTATCAATATTTTAATACAAGTAAACATTTTTGTGAAAATTAAAATATACAAATAAAGAGATAAACTTTATATTAATTACGCCTTACCCAATCGAACCAAATGACAACGAAACCAACTGCGTAAATAAACAATTATATTTTATTCGACCGTATATACAATAATGTCATCTCTGACTTGGACAGAACTTAACATACAAAATCTTACAAACTCTTTGGGAACCTCTGTTCGTTCGACTAGCCGAAGCTAATACAAATATGAATTCTAATTTCATATTGATGGCAGCTATATAATGTATTTACATAAACCATTTCGATAATCTCACAATTACGCACGTTATAGCCACTAACTGATCGGTTGATCAGTTGTTTTGTTAACTAGATACTTACCAGCTAAAATGTAGTATAAAGGATTAGGCATAAGTACGCCCGCTGCTAAATGATTTGTGGAGTCAGGAGTCTAGATGTACTTGAAGCATTTCTGCTTGTCGTGCGGAATTCGCGTCTTGAAGAGTATGGAGTCGGCGCGATATTGCGTGTTTAGCAATGGTGTGTAGCCAAAGACCTGGCTAAAGAAATTTATGCACTTATGCCGCTCCTGAAAATGTGTATCGTCCTCGCTAAGGGACACCGGACAGCCGGGACAGCGGAAGGTCCAGCGCGAGGTAACCTTAACGGGCGGACGTCGCGTGAGATGGGAAACGAGAAAATTCATGGCGATATCCTCGCAATTCATATACTCATCGACCTTGTCGCGTATGGCCTGCGGCAGGTGATAGGTGTACAGGAACATATAGTACTTGTGAATGAAGGCGGCGCCCGTGAGCACCATGCTCAGCTCACAGCTATAGTTTGAGTTGTAGTGCCACATGTTATTGCTGCTTAGATCCCAGGCGTGGTAGCGACCCGGGAAACCGACGACCCGATCGCGATGCTCTCGCCACACACGAAAGCCGAACAGAATCTCGTCATGCCGCAAATGGGCGTCATCATCCACTGAGAGTACCGCTTCGGTTTCAATAACATCGAACGGAAGGAAGCGATTGTTGAGAGAGTTGCGTGGGGCTCGCACCACAGCAACAGGCACACCTATATCAGGCCAGCGCAAGTCATCCAAAGGCGGTTTGGGCGAGTTCCACACGACGACCACTTTATGTAAATACGGCAGTCCGTAGAGGCGACCCAACGAGTCCATCAGCACCTGTTCACGTTCGTAGGTGAGGATAACAATGGTGAATTGTTCGCGCGGGTAATTACCACCCAGTGCTTCACTGAATTCCTTTCCAGCTCCGCCAATCCCTTTGCCAATGGGCCGGAAGCCTGTGTGAGAGCCCATAAACTTCGCCTCGGACGGTAGAGCCGGATCAAAGGGAAGTTGCGGATACAAGTAAAACGGATCCATCCAATCATTCCACGCTTCTTTTGATTGAATGCGAAAAACTGTGTAGTTGCGGCGGAAAGATGGACTCGGATACGGCGGCTCAATGGGGCCCAGGGACTCCTCCGGCTCCGTATCCATTCCCACAGGCGGCTCAGACTTTAGAGGTATAAAAGTGTTATTAAACACGCTCTGGGCAACAACTAGTGGCACTGGACGTGGCGGTATTCCCAGTCGATCGCGCATACTGGCTATTACAGTGTCTACGGTGGCTTGCACCGAGCTTAGATAGCGTTCCCAAATCAAACGGCCCTGGCGACGTAATTGCAGTAAATCCGCATCTTGCACAGCCCGCAACAAAAAATGCAGCTCCGTTATGCGTGCCTTTGGCAGTAAAAGAGCAGCACGGCGCCAGTCAATCGTCTCAGCATATGGCAAGCGCAGTTCATCAGCGCCCAGGATGACAGGAACAGCGCCCGAGCGCAGCGCTTCATAGAGACGCGCCAACATCAGCGTGGAACTAACGCGCTGGCCCAACGGAGGCAATATCAACACATATGTAGAGTCCTTGAGTAGCTGCTTGCGCGAAGAGTCAGATCCGCAAAGTGTCCAATCGCCTAACGCATCCGCTTCCTGTTGCTCTGTTGCGGGCACGCATTGGAATTGTAGCTGAAAGTGATCCTGTGTAGCGGTGCGCGACATATCATTGAGATGATCGATAATAAAGTCATCCAACGACTGGAGTTCTGATTGTGCGAATTGTGTCGGTCGCAGCTCCCCCTGGAACGTCAGTAAAAACTTTCGTCGAGCTGGAACCATACTTGCGCATTCCTGCCAGACATCACCGCCAGGAGGGCCCAGAATGGGCGGCACAATCAGATCATAGCCAGGACGGAACTGATCACGTTCAAAAGAGCTCTGTACGATGATGGCACGCATGGTGTTCTGCTGAAGCAACGGATTGGTTCGTGCTGAATTCAAGTCGCGGCGAGCAAGATTCAACAGTACATGATTGCGTCCGTCGCCTCCCCAATAGGGCAGCTGGTACAGCTTTTGCATATCGATGGGCGAGTTTGCGGCCTCATTTGCGGCTGTGGATTGCTGCGGCTGGTGTACGACCTCTTGTGCTGCATAGCGGTTGTTGCGCAGAAGATCTTGCTCTAAAAGAGCTTCACCCACCAGTACAAGGTAAATACAGGCTAGTTTAGGATCTCGCACAATGTGCGCATTGTAGCCTAAAGTTTGTTTTAGTGTGGTCTTTAAGAAGCCGTCGATGTCGTAACCCGCACGCTGCACGTTGTAAACGTCTGGATCGTAAAGGTAGACTGGAAACCCGGAGGTAAGACTGCACCGCGAATGGTCAAAACAATTGTGCATCTCACAGGCGGCTGCAATGCCTTTGCCGACTGCATTCATCTTGCGCGGAAGAGAGCTGGGTAGTAGTGTGCGTGGCAAGGCTAATTCTGGAGTGTTACGTTGGACTGCTTCCTGTTGCGCCACCTGAGCCTGCTCCACAGAGATTTTCAGCCGCTCAAGTTCTGTCTGTTCCCGTAACAGCTCCTGCTTCAGTTCCTCGATCTTCTGGTTATACTGGCTGATGTCCGACTGAAGTTTTTGGCGACGAGATTCTAGTTCACGCAGCTCCACAGATACGGTGCTCTAAAACGGGTGCACACATTTGAAAATATGTATGTGTGTCTACTGCCGGATTCCTCCTACCTTAATTCTCAGCATTTCCTCAATGCGCATCTTTAGATCGCTGGCGCGCATGGCACTAAAATCCTCATAGGCGTCCAGCAGCGGTCGGGTGCGATGCACATCTGTCGGCGGTGTATCCAGCTCAGCCTGGCACACAGAATGAATGAATATTTTGAATCAGCAATGCATGCTTTAACTCACATTTAGCAATTTGCGGTGCGCTAACAAAGGCAGCAGCACCAATAGCAGCAGTATTAGGATCGTAAACTTGTAAAGACGGCACTGTCGCATCCAGACAACGCTCATGCTGTATCTTAGATGCGTTGATGCTGCTGGTGGTATGGATTTTGGCAGATTTTTATCCATATCGCTGCAGTCCTGTGATATGCTTTGATAGGCATTGGTGCTATCCAGGTCAAAGGACAGGGGCATTTTGCTGCTTCCACTTTAAGCCGGATAATATCAGCTTTGCAAATACAAATTGTTTGCTTTTATCAAAACATTGCACTAAACATAGTTAAAAGCACTGTCTGAATATATCGAGCTCATCGATAATTTTGAGCTCCCGATATTTTATTCTATCGAACTATCAGACAAGTATACCAATCTTTACAGCTGATTTTGTTTACATTTCAATGTTATTGTTTTTAATAACAGCCCTGTCTACGAATTAAAAATGTGCGCTAGCCAAATGTCACTTTTGTTTGTTGAGAGTTTGTTAGTGACGTATGGGAACTTAATATATGTATTTCATTTCAGCAGGTTTTACATACATGCATGTGCATGTTTTTTGAGAGATTTTCTTTTTTTTTTTTGTGCAGCATAAAATATATGGTAGCAAAACACAATTTTGCCTCTTGCTCTTCCACCAGCACACACATACATTTATGCATATGTAAATATGTATGTATGTATGTAACTCACTAAGCTTGCTGACAAGAATCCAAAACCGCAACTCAAGCCGAAGCTTTGAAATCAGTCGGCCTGCGTACGCGCGCCTAGCTTGTGGTCGTAGTTGTGTTTAGTCCCTTGTGCGCGTGTGTGTGTGTGTGTGTGTGTTTGATTGTTTATTATGCGTAGTTTCGTCTTTGACCCGGCGTGAGTTTATCTTAGGCAAAGCGTAAACAAATTAAGCACGGAGTGTTATAATTGATCAAACCCAATGAGAAATGATAAATAATGTTTCAAAGTTAAAAGTGTTTGTGCCGTTCAATAAAATTTCATCGAAAAACTTGCCAAATAACTAACGTTTAGAAAGCACCTCAGCAATAAAAGTGAAAATGGGTAAAGTATAATAGTAAATATTAGTAATTACATTCCAATTTATAATATAAATAAAAAAGATGGCATATGCATACATAACTAGTTGTTATTTGCATAAACTAATCATGACTGCACAAACGTAGTTAAATGTATATTTTTCCCATTATCCATTTTTTTTACCATCTTCTAAAAATGATTTCTACAATACAATTACGATATATCATGCCGTGTAAGTCATGTCAAAGCATCGCGAAGAGGGGCCTGTTGATAAATGAACTCTAAAATTCCCGGTATTAAACTTGATTTCCTGGTTTCCACTTATCTTAATTATATAAAAGTTGCGTAATTGAGGAGCCAAAAATAATATTTCAACTAGAAATTCACATAAAAATTAAAGTTATTTAGAAAGAGAACTCCAATCTAAGTCAGTACCTACAAAACGGGTCTTTGATTTGATTCATTAAAACTAGTTGCAATCATCAAAAGGCGTTCGAGTCAAAATAAATGAATCAACAAAATCCTTGTGGCATGGCTCCTGCCAGTTCCTTTATTAGGCTGCCCGAAGCAGCCCCGACTTATTCATGTTGTGATTGTGTCGTAGATTTCTTTGTCGTTGACCCCAAAGAATGCGATGAACACACTTTTGGATTTGGAGCACACAGCTTATCGTGTGGGGCCTTATTAGGGGCACATTCAATGCATTGACAACTGTCGGCTGAGCGCGCCGACACTGGCTCCGTCTGTGTGTCTGTGTGTGTTAGTGTTGGTGTGTGTGTGTGTGTGTTAGTGTTGGTGTGTGTGTGTGTGTGTTAGTGTTGGTGTTGTGCGTGAGCTTCCGTCCATGCGCTTAAGCCCAGCCAGCAGCGGGAACCCAAAGGGAGCCGAGGGCGTTACTGAGCGACCTTTGTGCGGCTGCAGCACCGCGGCCCACAATTACCTTGTCTAATGACATCCGTTGAGCGTTTTGGCGGATTCAGGCTCGTCGTCTGACTATCGCTTATGGAAGCCGCAAGAAACTGGCTCACAGCGCCACGGGTAATGGGTAAGGTGGTCAGCTCAGTCCGTTAGCTGGACATACACTGATGTAGGCGCAGGTAGTCAGTCGCATAACTTATTTAAATTCAGTTCGCATTGGCCAATCACACGTTGCAGTTCAGTAGAACAATGCATCTGGAGATACGCCTGTCTTGTCAGAAACATGAAATCTGGGGTAAGTTGTTGTTTTAGTTGTTTTTATTAGCACTCAGCCCTACAAAAAAAAAAAAAAAAACACATGCTAAATTGGCTGTGTCTGGCATTTTTAGCATATGCAAATGCATTGGCCATGCCGCGCATTTAAAGCATTCGCTTGCTGAGTTGCACCTTCATGGCCTTTAAAAAGGGAGCTGCCGCTGGCGTTCTAACTTCAGTTAGCTGATAGCCGTAGTTACAACTCCATATGGGAAAAGGCGGAAAAAATGCGTAAGTTTAGAGCACAGGTGTATGTGAAAATCTAATCTTTACACGGTGGATTGGTTCCAAATGATAACCATGTAAGAAAACCGCGTAAAAAAGACATTGATCGTATGCAAAAACAGATGATTGGTTTCTTATTTCTAAAACTGATTAAAATTAGTGAAAATCACTTGTTAAATCACATATATTATGTGTATTTACCCAAGAATAGTTATTAAAGAAAAAATGATATGCACTCTCATCTTAAAAGTCATGTGAATTAAATGTATGACAAGTTCAGGAACTAAAAACAATTGTGTTAATTAGCTATGTTGCTAACAAAAACAAAAGGTTTTTCAACTTTTAAAATTAAAAAATAAAAGAAAAAATATAAATTACTGAATGGCTATAAAATATTTCTTTGCTGACCTTTAATCTTAATTCTTTCAAATTAAAATTTGATGCAAAGTTGGAAAAACAAATTTGTCTATAAAAAATGTCATTAACAAACACGTCTGACTGCAGTGATAGCTCACAAAATATTTCAATTGCTCTGACAAATAAATTTTGTTGTAAGCACAAAAAGGGAATTCACCTAAATTTGTGATATGAACATACATATCTTACAAAAACTAAATTTGACAAAAAAAAATGTAAGCCCAACCGAGTCGATCTAGCCACGTCCGTCTGTCTGTCCCTCCCTCCGTCCGTCTGTCCGTATGTATAAACGTAAGGATATCAGAAGCTATAAGAAGCAGAGACTTACTCCGTTTCCAAGCAATCGATAAAAATCGATATCGACATCCTGTTTTTTGAGCAAATTGGATAAATATTAAGAGCTAGAATCACCAAACTTGATATGTTGCTTCTAGAACATTATATATATATCAAGTATATTTCATTTTATACTTATCGCCAGGTCCCCGCTACCAACGCAGAGCTATAAATCAAGTTAATAACCCAGTTGGGTTGCCCACCGACTTAAGCCACAATTTTAATGCAATTGACTTTATGAGAATACACAAATATTCTATGGTATATTAAGATATACTGTAGAAAATTTCATTAAGATCGGTTAAGAGAAAACCAACGTTATATGTAACTGCGCAATTGGATGGGGCGCAAATTCCAAGAATTTCTGCACACACACACACATTCATGCGTGTCTGCTTCGAATTATATCAACAGCATTGCAATTGCTATTGAATTCTGTGCTCTTTTTCTTAATAACACTTCATTATTGGTGTGGCTGTTGAGTAGAAGCGTCAACAAGTAATGCGGCCAGTTGCGAGTTCGAACCCTGCCAAGGGAACTTTTTTGTTTAAATTTATATTTATTACTTCAAGCGAGCGCGTTGTGCGAACTGCATTTGGTATTGCAATTAGAGGGTTCAGGGTATTTCCTAGTCGGGAGCTCTTGACTAGAACCTCTTGTTTTTATTTTCAAACCGTGTTAAATCAAAACCGTGCAAAAAACAGAAATAGGTGTAAATTAATAATAAATAAAACACACTATGTGATAAGTGCAGGTGAAAATCAATTGAGTTCGTCTATTTGACCGCAATATTTTCAAAAGTCCGTTATAAACTGAAGCCCGCTTTTCAGCGGAAGCTTTTGCCAATATATCTGTGCTTTTTCGCTTACCAGCTGATAAGCATGTAAAAAGATAAACAACAAAAAAAAACAAAAAACAAGAAGTGCGGCGCTAACGACTAATGCCCGCAACCCTAGTGTACTTTTGGCTGGCGAGCGAGCGGGCAGCAAACGTAGCTCGCATATCACATCATCGTAACGCTTGTATTATGGGCTTGAAGAGATTGTTTAAATGTTTGTTTGACTATTTAACTATTGTTGTTATTCTTCAACACTTTGCGTGGTTTAAGTAATCTAAATAGAATGCTAAATGTGCGGTTTCGGCAGTGCTTCCTTTTTTCTCATTATTAATATCACGTTTATTTTGGGTCAGTGTGTAAGAGAGAGGCAAAAAAAAGAGAGAGCGAGAGCGTTAACTTGCGTGAGTGTGTGGGAGAGCTTGAATGTGCTTCAGAACAGCTGTTACGGCTACACCTGTTGATATGCTGAAAGCTTACCACGGCTTAGCTTTGATGCATTCTGAATATGCATGGCTTATTATATTGTTTAGCTTTTGTTAAGTATACGCCATATGCACACGCGCGCATTAAATTTAGTTCCTGCTTATGTTTTTACATTTTACATTGTTGTAAAACCTGACAATTAATATTGGATTCCATTTCGTTTCCGTTACGTTTCGCACAATGATTTTCAACACAACAATTGCAAATGTGAGTACATATTAGACAGTAAGAATGAAATGAAACAATGCCAGTTAGTTGTGTTTTGAATTAAGTCCTACAATGCATTGGCATTGGCATTGACCAATCGTTCAGCGGTACAGTAATCACGAGTATGTTTATGGGTGAAACATATGCCTTTTTGGCTGCTTCATGAGTTTATGAGCAACTGATGTTTATATCTTATCAGGAAGCGGAACGAGAGCCCAAAACAAAAAGTATTTTTATCGGTTTCTGGCCTACATTGTAGTGATAATTGTATTACGGTTCTTTCTCTCTACTTTCAGCTCTTTCACTCTTTTTGCTGGTTATCGGCTTCTGTATTGTAAACATTACATTAGCTCTGATTATACTAAACAAGGACATAGAGACGTCGAGAGGTATGCTGTATCCGCGTGAGTCAGAGACGCGAGAGGTGCGTGCGCTGGACGGCATCTGGAACTTTGTGCGGTCGGATGAGTCAAATCCTACGCAGGGTATACGTGACGGTTGGTTCAATGATGACTTGAGCAAGAGCAGGCCAACCATTCCTATGCCAGTGCCGGCATCGTACAACGATATCACAACGGAGCAGGCTTTGCGTGATCATGTTGGCACAGTTTGGTACGATCGGAAGTTTTTCGTTCCGCGTTCCTGGGGCCAGCACCAGCGAGTGTGGCTGCGCTTTGGCAGTGTCCATTATGAGGCCTTTGTTGTAAGTAGTCACCGAGAAAGATGACACCCATGACTATTGTGTGGCCTGTTTGTCTGCAGTGGATCAACGGGCAGTCGGCCATAAAGCATGAGATGGGACATTTACCCTTTGAGACGGAAGTCACACATTTGCTTAAATATGGTGCAGAAAATCGCATCACCGTTATGTGTGACAATGCCTTGATACAGACGACGGTGCCGCAGGGAAAAATCTCCGAGGTGGCTAACGATCAGGGCGTTACCATCATACAAAGCTACACATTTGACTTCTTCAATTATGCGGGTATCCACCGTTCCGTGCATCTGTACACGACACCCAAAACATTCATAGAGGAGGTGGAGATCAAGACGAATCTGTCCGAAGACAACAGCGGTAAGCATCCGATTTAGACCAAAGTAGAGCTATAATATCTGCAGCTCATTTTCAGTGGGCACTGTGAATTACAGCATTACCGTGAATGGCACAGCCGCTAATGAAGCGGACAATACCCTGTACGCACGACTGCAGCTGTACAGCCGGGAGGGCGAACTAGTGGCCAATGCCACCTCGGACAGCAAGCTCTTGGGTTCATTGAAAGTTGAGAATGTTAAGCCCTGGTGGCCGTATCTAATGCATCCTGATCCGGGATACCTATACGAGCTAGAGATCAAACTCTATGCAGCCAAGGAACAGCTGCTCGATGTCTACCGTTTAAGTGTGGGCCTGCGGACGCTTAGTTGGAACCAGACTACATTTCTTATTAACGGCAAGCCGATCTATTTTCGCGGCTTTGGGCGCCATGAGGATGCTGATGTGCGTGGGAAGGGCCTGGATAATGCTTTGATGACGCGTGACTTTAATCTGCTGAAGTGGATTGGGGCCAATGCCTACCGCACATCGCATTATCCGTACTCGGAAGAGTCAATGCAGTTTGCCGATCAACATGGCATAATGATCATCGACGAATGCCCCAGCGTGGATACTGAGTAATAAATATAATTAATATAACAAATAATTAACGCTAGCTTACATCTTCCCTCTTACAGAAACTTTAATCAAGCTTTGCTGGACAAACATAAATCCTCCCTGGAGCAGCTTATACATCGCGATCGAAATCATCCCAGCGTTGTGATGTGGTCCATTGCCAATGAGCCGCGCACAGGACAGCTAAATGCCGACACATATTTCCAGTGAGTAATAAAATTATACAGCTCTCTTGGTTAATCTCTATCCTATGCGTTTTTTTTTACAGATTTGTGGCCAACTACACACGTTCCTTGGATAGCACAAGGCCAATTACAGCGGCTATCGCAGTGCCCTCGAATGATGACAAAGCGGTAAGTAGCATATCCAGGTTTGATTAACATGCTTAGCTCTTTTCATAACAGGGACGCAACCTAGACATTTGATTAACATGCTTAGCTCTTTTCATAACAGGGACGCCATCTAGACATAATAAGCTTTAACCGCTATAACGCCTGGTACAGCAACACTGGTCGCTTGGATATGGTCACACAGCGTGTCATTAATGAAGCGACCTCGTGGAACAATAAATATGACAAGCCGGTTATCATGGCGGAGTACGGCGCCGACACGTTAGAGGGCCTACATCTGGTAAAAGGGAACAAGGAAAGTTGTCATCGTTTATAGCTAATTCCCATTGCTTGTTACAGCAACCCGCTTTTGTATGGTCTGAAGAGTTCCAGACGGAGGTATTCTCGCAGCATTTTAAAGCTTTCGACGCTTTGCGGCGCAAAAAGTGGTTCATTGGCGAGTTCGTGTGGAACTTTGCCGACTTCAAAACGGCTCAATGTGGGTAACAATTGACAGGAGCGCCGAAAGAAGCGTACTAAAAGTTTCCATTTCCCCAGCTTATACACGAGTCGGAGGAAACAAGAAGGGCGTCTTCACGCGCGCACGTCAGCCTAAAGCGGCGGCTCACCTCCTGCGCCAGCGATATTTTGCTCTCGGCCGCGAGGTAGATCAGTGCAACTTGCCAAGTGACCTGTTCACCTACATTGCTGATGTGGGTTCCAATGTAAAGCATGATTCCAGTGATTTATAAAATAATAATCAGAAGGTTTTCATCTTCGACTGTGGAATACTTAAAATGACAACAACGTAACAGTACAATATTATACACATAAGTCCACGCGGAAGAAAAGTATTGTAGATATTTATACTGTTTTTATAACCAATGTTTTATCAAAACTGACCACAAATGCATTTCAATAGCTACGCCTTCTACAATGTTACATGCTTTTTAAAATAAAGAGTTTTCGCCTTTGACTTAAATTCAATTTAAATCATGTCAAAATGTACTCGGCTAGAAGCTTTTCTGTAAGAATATATTATATCTATTATATATTATATCTGTTTTTGGTATTTAACCAACTAAAGCTTACATATGTTAAGTTTTTAATAATTTTGTGGTTAACTTATTTTAAGCTGTTTATTATTTGTAACAGCCAACAAATAACAAGGTATGCATGTATGCATTCTCCCACACTCTTCATTAGGTCGTTTGATCTCTTACATTTCATTGCATCTCCAAGAGAGATGCTCTCCTACTCTCTTTACCAGACTCTACTGCTATCAATCTCTCTCTCTCTCTTTTTGCTTGCAATGCTATTCCTCTTTTACTTTCCTATCTAGCTTATTTGCCTCGTTGTTTACATACAAGTAAATTTTATTAAACGAGTGTAAGTTAGAAATGTTTACAAAATATCTCTGGAACTGCCACACAAATATTATCTCATTAACAAAATTCCAGAGCTCAGCAGTTGCTTCATTAAAAAAGTAGCAAAACGAATACCACCAAGTTCACAACAGCTGATTTTTGTTTCATTTGGCAAGTTTATCGATAATAATGTTATTGTTATCGATAAGGCCAAGGCGCAGAACTGCTAAATATAAAATATTGCAATGCTGTTTATAGGCGTTCCACGGTAGTTAATATTTTCTCTCTTCAACAGCGTAAACTTCTTTTTGTGTTACAGTCATTGCCAATTTGTTATCGCGTAAATACTTTGGTCGAGCATATATGACCGCTGAGTAATGCGGCAATGCGGGCGGTAGAAGCTCAAGTAATTATTAATTGACTCACATATGGACGTTTGTTTTATTTTGATGATAATATTAATATATATGTTTTCATAATTTATTACGTTTTTGTTTTAAATAACAGAATTATAGCGCCATAATGCAGACAAGTACATGTTTTTTGATAACTTTCTTGAGCTGTTGCATATTGGCTGCAGTCGGATCCTGCCCTAAAGAATTTGCAAATCTAGAGGAGTCGACGATTGCGCATGAAAACATATATACTTACTCAAATGTGAAGCCACCGAATCCCACAGTGGGTCTGCTCTATCCGCGTGAGTCAAATACGAGAGAAGTGCGCTCTCTGGATGGAATATGGAACCTGCTCAGAAGCAATGCCAGCGATCCGCTACAGGGCATACGGGAAAAATGGTACAAACAAAACATTAGAGCGACGAATCACGAAATAACTTTAATGCCTGTGCCAGCATCTTACAACGACGTGACCGTAGACCAGCGACTACGAGACCATGTGGGAACAGTTTGGTATGAGCGACATTTTTTTGTACCCAGCCGTTGGCGTAAGGATCGCATGCGCGTCTGGCTTCGCTTTGGTAGCATTCACTACGAAGCTATTGTTTGGATCAATGGTCAAACTACAATGCGCCATAGTTTTGGTCATCTGCCGTTCGAAGTAGAGATTAGCAGTTATGTCAATTACGGCAGCGAGAACCGCATCACAATCATGGTTGACAACCGGCTCAACAATCGCACCATTCCTCAGGGTCAAGTGGTTAAGCAAGTCAATGACAATGGATTCGCCTATATACAAACATACACATTCGACTTTTTCAACTATGCCGGCATCCATCGTTCAGTACATCTTTATACAACTCCACCAACTTACATAAGCGACGTGGAACTGAAAACGCAGGTCTCCAGAAATCAAATAGGCCGCATTGATTATCGCTTGTGGCTTGGTAATGCCGAAGTTTTGAATGTGAAGTCTACCCATGTGCTAGTAGAATTGCTAGACAAAAATGGAAATGTTGCGGCTCATCAAATAAATCGGGATATTCGCAATGGTACTCTGCTTGTGCCAAATGTAAAGCCTTGGTGGCCCTATCTTATGAACCCGGATCCAGGATACATGTACACACTGGAATTTCAGTTGATCGCCGAAGGAGGAACCGAAGCAGAGCCAAATAATGAGCTGTTGGACGCCTATCGACTGCCGGTTGGCATTCGCAACCTCAGCTGGGACAAGGACGGTTTGTTCCTAAATAACAAGCCGCTTTATTTGCGCGGCTTTGGCAGGCACGAAGACTCGGATGTAAGTTGTGTAAAACTGCGCAGTGTTCAACATAATTACCTTATATTCTGACGATGCTTATTACAGATTCGTGGTAAGGGCCTGGACAACGCGCTGCTCACGCGCGACTTTAGTCTACTGCGGTGGGTTGGAGCCAATGCCTACCGCACCTCCCATTATCCCTACTCGGAGGAATCCATGCAGTTTGCAGATCAGCATGGCATTATGATCATTGACGAGTGCGCTAGTGTTAATACGGATTTGTTCGAGCCAGAGCTGTTGCTTAACCACATGTCTTATTTGGAGCAGCTTATTCATCGCGATCGCAACCACGCCTCCGTGATTGCCTGGTCGATAGCGAATGAGCCGCGCACAAAGAAAAAAGCGGCCGAAGCTTATTTCGGGTAAGTTATTAAAAATCGAATTGATAAGTATTAAATTGCATTTTACGACAGCGCATTGGCCAACTATACAAGGGGCATTGCCCAAGGACGTCCTCTAACGGCTGCTAGTAATGTGGATAAGCCTTCTGAGTGCATGATGTCACAATTTTTGGACATAATTGGCTTTAATCGTTACAATGCCTGGTATCACAATGCAGGACGCACCGACATGATTGTGCAACCAATGTACGACGAGGCCAAAAATTGGCGAGATCGGTATAAGAAGCCGGTTATTCTGTTTGAGTATGGCGGTGATACCATTGAAGGATATCACACAGTAAGACTTTAGAGAAACATTTAAGCGAGTAGCGCCTTAATCACTTTTAATATAGTTGCCCGCATTTATCTGGTCGGAGGAATATCAGACGACGCTATTTTCGAAACATTTCAGGGCGTTTGATCGATTGCGAGAGCTTAAATGGTTTATTGGTGAATTTGTCTGGAATTTTGCCGATTTCAAGACAGAGCAAGGTAAGTAACTAAAAGTTTCCTAGGCCTAGATAACTCATCTAACTAATTATTCGTAGCTTTCACGCGTGTGGGGGGCAATAAAAAGGGCGTTTTCACACGTAATCGTCAACCCAAAGATGCAGCGCATCTGTTACGAAAGCGTTACCACGCACTTGCATTGAAACTGGACAACGCCAGCTTGCCTGCTGATCTCTTCGATTACATTATTGACTGGAATTAGTATTCATTCGCCTTAACTTATAATATTCCCCAAGAGCATATATGTAGCTGAAGATAAAGTAGATGACTTCAATCGTAAACAGGTTTTATGGCACTCTTGGTTAAAGTAGGAAACCAAATATTTATGTGGCTTATTCTTTCATATCTTTCTTTGTTCTGAAAGTGAATTCCAGGAAATTTAGCTTTCGAAATCTTAAAGCAAATACTCCCTCTAACAAGAGCGAATTAAGTAAATACTGATAAATTTCATAGGCATAACCCCCCAGTACAAATTTAAAGAATTGCCATAAGAGCTTGTTGCTGAAATTACTGCTGATTGCGCCTCGATGGGGGAAGCACAACTCTGATAAAAACAGCGACAGCATTTATTTAAAATGCAAGCACACCAAATATTCAAGCTACAATCAGTATTAAAGTTTACTACTGACAAGATGCATAGCGCTGTCCTGCTGCTCCCATTGTTGTTCTGCCTAGGAGCTAATGGCGATTTGTCTACGCCCCTTGTTACGGTCCATATGGAGGACTATATAGCTCAGAACCAGAGACAATACGACGCCAAGCTCAAGACCTGGGAGGATGAATTGGCTATTTTTCGGAAAACCTTTACCAGCGAACTGCGAGCTATTGATGTGCATGCCGATCAGCTGGAAGCAAAGCTGGAGGAAGCGAAAGCACGTCTAAATCCAATTGAGCTTATTGACTCTTGGCACAAGCACTGTGTGCAGAACTACAGCGCAACCATTCCTTTATTCGCCAATGTGCGAAGCGCCCTCAGCAGCTGTTTCAATTCGGCCAATAACAACCTGAACTCTATCCTAACGAATCCACAGAACACCTTTAACAGCCTAAAGAACTTCTACAACAGCAACCTAAAAACATTACTGTCCGACTGCGAGAAGCGGAACCCCAAAAGCCAATTGAACTACACAATCTGTGTTGAGAATGCAGTAAGTTAGCGAATGCGCAAAGCTTTGAAATTAATGAATAGCATATATATAAAATAAACTCTCCTAGATTTCTACAACCAATACCTTTACTCTAAATAACCAGAAGAACTTCAACAATTACATGCAACAGGCACAGTGCGCTGCTGATATACGCACCACGCAGGCCTGGGAGTGTGCCTTCACCACGGTCTATAGTACCAGCTCATCACTGGGGGCATCCATACGTCTTATCGATGATTGTATTGCCAATAAACTGGCGTGCGCTTCCGTATCCTGCACCAGTAGTTGCACTAATCATATGATTATCAGCTGGAAGGAGAATGACTTTCTTAACGCCACCATTAAGAATCCGTTTTATGGATTGGATAGTAAGCTGAGTTGCTTAGAAATGAAGTTTAAGTATTAAATTCGAAAGAATTAAATGCAATTTTTTGATCACTTGTACTTGTCCAAAGACAATAACATGTCCATATAATTTCAAATTGTTTACTTGCTCAATTTCTAATTAATACACACGTTCGACATGCAGGCTTCTATTAAGTCGGATGATCTTATAAAAAGTGTTTTGTTGTCTATGATCTACTCGGGCGATTAATATTCTTCTTGCATTGCAGTGTAAGAACGGAGGCTGTAATGTTCGGAATCAGGCAAGCAGGACAGATAATTTTAGGGTATACAAATAGTTGAAATAATTTATGATCGTTGTTATGCAACTTAATTTGAAAATCTTTCTGGAGCAACAATATTGTGAATAAAATAACAGGCGAACATGTTCGCGAGCACGTTACCACTGGGCAAGGATTTCTACCTGAAGTCGGTGCGTTCATACCTGTTTCTGAAGTAAGTTTAAAAAACCACCACCAAAATGTCTACGTTATTGCTAAGGTTTCCTCGGGTGTCTCTTTTGTGTGTTCTTAAGATGGCAAACGCAGACATTAACCCTCTATGCAAGTAGCTCTCCGTCTTGGTAGTTACTAGGGCAACAGCAGCTTCAGCAGTCGTTTCTTTACTCAACACAGCAGACACTGCCTTACCTGGAAACGTCTGCTTTATTTTATTTGTAACAGGCCAGAACCCTATGCAACATCTTCGTTACTATTTATTATTATTATTATGGCACAATCACAGGATCAACGTCTTCAGTCATTTTTTGAGGAATCTCAATCTTGATAATTCAGCAGGCGTGCAGAAAAACGAAAGTAAGCACGCTTGTGAACAATGCTATGAAAAAAAAAAGAATTACAGAAATAAAAACTCATTTTCAAGGGGACCTCCAGCAGATTAGGATCTTTTTCAACAAAAAAATATGTTCGCTGCCAGCATCGTGCAATGCATCTTGACGTTTGCGTGGGAACCTTTATAGAATAACTTTAGTTTCTGAACAGGCGAACAGACAACATTGAAGAGCTAGATTCTCACGCTGAATTACTTAATAAGATCCTCGATTTGTTCTTGTCTTGGTTGGGTCGTGCGATCCAAACATATAATTGTGAGCGTGAGAAAATTTCACGCCCTGTGACAAACGCCTGCCAGGCGAGCAGAAGCTGCCATATGCGTGACGGAACTTTCTATGCTGTAATAATAAGAAAAACCTAAAACGGAATTGTAAATACGAGGCCTGAGAAAATATTTATATCTACCTTATGTATACATAGTTTTTGTTTGTGTCTGTCTGCCTATGGGAGTTTTTAGAGACGCATTCCTATCCCGTCTAACAGTCTGTCGGGGCTTCATTTTAAAAAAGAAAAGCAAATTGTTGTTCCCGATCATTGTTTAATTAAAGTTGGCGTTGTGTGTGCGCTTAAGCACAAATGGATTCTGATATTTGTCACGATAATTTCAAGGTTTTGAATAGGCTCACAGAAGTTGACACAAGCGTGCCTCCAGACATAGTTGACGTTGCATGTGTGGAATTTGTATTGAATTACATTCTGAGTGCCAAGGCTCATTTTTCGTCCCATTGAAACGAACAAAGTCAACAAATTTTAAATATTAAAAGAGTTAAAAAGTGTAGCATGGAATCAGGCAAACATAAAAATGACAAGGCTTCACGATTCTGAACGTTAACTATAGAAAGCCGAGTCAATGCCAGCAGCCAGGTGCTGCTGACCTGTTCGAAATCAATTAGGAAAGTAAACAAAAAATACATAAATCAACCGTTTACCCTCATTCTTGGAATTAATGGTCCGGGCGGTAGGTTGAGGATTCAGAATGCAATCAAGCCTAACGAATAAACAGGTGCCGAGAATCTTGCCGAAGGTTTCAAATTGAGTTGAGATTTTTATGCGTGCTGAAATTTCAGTTGAAAAAAGAAATTTGAGACACAAATTGATGGCGTTCCCTTTGTAAAAATTTCCAAACCAGCTTGTTTATAAAACCTTAACCAATTTTCTGCTAGCCTATTCTTATGCACCAGTTTAAAGCTGACATTTTCATTCATTTTTGCGTTTCGTTGTGCGAGAAAGTTGAAATTATTTACTCTACCTAAGTACATATCAGTTGAGAAGAAATATAGCAGTTAGTTTTCATGAATAATTTATGAGATTAAAGATAAGCAAATAATACAAACAAACCTTGAATCAATGAAGCGTGACCTCAACGATGAAAGGAATAGGATTACAGAAGTGCTAAAATGAGATACGTCTAGGATTTTTAAGATCACAACAAGACAATCTGTGAAACTCTCATTTTCTAAGCCAACATGAGAGATTTGTTTTAAGATTTCAATGGCTTCTAAGTTATGCAGACCTGTTAGAAATAGGAGCACGAAAACAAACAAGAAAATATCTCATTTATTAGTTTTCCACAATGAGGAAAGAGCTCAAGAAAAGATTTTTGTCCGCATCTTTGAAATAAGTATACTGGGACAAAAATAGGTTACGGCAGGTAGCAAACTGTCTAGAAAAATCTTAGTCGGGCATAGACTTTTCTTACTTACTGTGCTCCTGTTAACAATAAATAAGCTGAACAAACAACCAATTGAGGAAATTGAGCACATTTTTGGTCTACAAATTGTAACACATACATACATATGTACATATGTATGCGGCCGAAAATTTTCCGAGAAAATGCCACAATGTAAACTCGATTAGGTCCCTTGTTGAAAAATCTGTTCGCCTCGGCGAATGTTACACTTGGTTTCACATGAGCAACAATGATTAATTGTGATGCTGCACCCGGTCCATAGCATGTCACCTCATTTCTATATTTTTTTATTTGTCTAACTATTTACTTTCATGGGCGCCTGCTATAGCTTAAGGCAGTAGCTTCAAATTTCTTAACCGATCTAGCAGTAACAGTATTGGGGTTTCTGTCGTTAAGGAATTGGATTTTTGTTAAGCGCGTTGCTTGACAATTGTGGCAAGTATTTAGTTTTTTATAGGAAAAAAAGCTGCCCACTATTGTTAAGCAATAAAGTGATGAATATTTTTAAAAATAGTTTGTTTGGTTTAATTATCTGATTTGGATCATAATTGTAATAATGCAAAAAATATAAATATTTATAATAATTATATTTTCTTAGGTGTTTTTGACCTTAAAGCGTTTTATTATTGAGTAAGGTAAAATCAAAACGGTTAGATTCCTAAAAAAACAGTACTTTGGCCGAAGTCGCTCAGCGACCAAGCGTAGCCGTGATCGTCTAGTGGTTAGGACCCCACGTTGTGGCCGTGGTAACCCAGGTTCGAATCCTGGTCACGGCAATGCTATAAATGCATTGTCACGGAGCTTGATTGTACTTTTTATTACGAAAATAAATTTATTATTTTAATTTCCATCTAAAAACATATATCGTAAAAGTTGTGTCTATAGTGCTAACTATTTTTTGACGCCAGTCTTTTTACAATGTTAATACATAATAACATATTGTACTCTAGATTGTACCTATTTGAGGCTGAATTGTATACATACATACAATATTTTTATATGACTAGCGTTGTTAATTTATGAAAAATTGAAATTGTCCCACTTGAGCGCAGCTACAAGCGCCATCTATTTTTCAATTATGTTTTTCTAATTTTCACTAAAAGTGTTTGTGTCATTGCTTGTAAATTAGCGGCGGAAGCGACTTTATACAATCAAACTGCATTCAATAGCCATCTACCTTTTGTCTGTCTTTAACATATGCAGAAATGTGTATGTGCGTGATTGATTGTAAGAACAGATTTTAGTCGGACGGGCAACATAACCGATGTAGCCGTGATCGTCTAGTGGTTAGGACCCCACGTTGTGGCCGTGGTAACCCAGGTTCGAATCCTGGTCACGGCAATGCTGTAAGTCTGCATTGTCACGGAATCGGATTGTTTTTTTTTAATCTTAAAATACATATGGTGGTAATATAATAAATATATATATGCTAAATTATTTTCATACACTTTGGGAACAAATACCAAATATAATTAAATAAATGCAGATTTTTTATCACATAAATCCTAATGAATAAATATTTTACTTTACTTTATAGACTAGTGTTAATTAAAGTGGGTCAAATGACAACAGCATTTTTAAATATATTTTTGTCCGTTTGATAAAGCCCATATCGATTCAGTTTAACTCTATTTTGTTCCTTTCTCCTCCGCGCTCTGCTACAGTATTGCGTCGACACTGATTACTTTTAATGTTTTTGGCAAAGCGTCGTTCATGGGATGTATTAAAATTCCGTTTTAGTTTGTTTAATTAAAGAAAAATCTGTGAACTTTAAAAAAAAATATTTGACTTATCACCCGAGCTGTGTTGAATGTATAGGCCGCATCATAACAATTAATGATTTTCATAATTTATAGAAAGACTTAAAACATTTAGACTTTAAAAAAAAGTTTGTATGTTTTGTATTTGTTTAGATATTTGGACATTGCCATTTAACAGCCAGACGTAGCCGTGATCGTCTAGTGGTTAGGACCCCACGTTGTGGCCGTGGTAACCCAGGTTCGAATCCTGGTCACGGCAGTGATGTAAGTCACTGTCACGGAGTCGAGGCTTATTTTATAAATTTGAATTTTCTTTTGCTTTATCGGAGTCTGCACTGCCTCATGAAAGTCTCCTGCATGTTGTAAAAAATTTCAGAAAAGCAGTTTGTCTTTGTAAAAACTAGTTTTATTTAGCATATGCATTAGTAGTTGTATATTTAGGGTTTTGATATTTACAATTGCCGTTTTGCATAACATAAATACGATATATTCATTTAAATATTTTTCTAATTATTATAAAAACTATTCCTCGTAATTAAAACAGTGGTATAAAGCTTTATCATTTTGCATATATACGTCGAATTGCGTTCGAATTAGTGAAACTGTTGTATACCCTTACGATGAACTCACATTTAGAAATCAACCATGCACACCCGCGGAATGTGTAAAAAAAAAAGAAATATTAATTGTATTACAAGAAGTTTTTTATAACTGCAAGTTTCCTTTTCAAAAAATACACAAAATAAAACGCCTAAAATGACTGAAAACAAATACGGGATTTTCCATCTGAAACAAAAGCTTTAAAAGCTATCTTCACATTGGCTGCTCATTGCTGCCCATAGAGCAGTTCAGAGCCGGGCGGTATGGTGCTGGGATCGACATTGGCATTAAAGTAGTTTGCGGGCGATGCAACAGCTGGAAACACAATCTCAGCAGACTGTTGTTGTGGTTGTTGATCCTGCGGCGCCTGCTGTAAAGTTATATTATAGGGGTTCTGCACGTATTCCTCATAAATGTCAGAAGCATTGCCAGTATGTACCACCTCTGGCGCCTCATAGACTGGCACGAAGCTGTGCACAATGGCTGCGTTCGGCATCTTGGGCAGCGATGGATATGCATTAGAGGCCAAAAGATGGCTAAGGGGTACATTACTTGGTGTATGTGTAAGTGTCTGCTGCGTCTGGTACTGTTGATATTGGAATTGCTGATGCAAGCCCTGCTGATGCTCGACCGAATTTGGCGGCGTAGCTGGCAGCTCAATAGCATAGCTATGACTGCTGACGATGGGTGTAGAAATGGGCACTTCCGCACTGTAAACGGGTGTTGTGTACGCATTGGCGTGAGCTCCAGCCGCTGCAGCTGCCTCATTGATCAAATCGGGCAGTAATGTGTTATTGTTAACGAGGGACTCCAGTTCCGTAGGCTGTTGTGGAGGAACCAATATCGGCTAAGGAGCAGGCAAAGTGTTAAGTTAATTAGGAAACAATATTAAGGGCAGAGACAAGTTCACCTGAGCAAATGTAAAGCTGGGCGCTTGTTGCAGTGCCTCCGTCGGTGGCGGCTGAAGAATGATGCTGCGTCGTGGCGATTCAACAGGTGATGAGGCCAACGAAGGTGTGGCAACCACACCAGTCACAAGAGCAGCAGTATCAACAGTAGAAATGACACTCGGCTCCGTGTGCTGCTGTACTTGGCTAGGCAGAACGGCCGCAGACAACATCTGTTGGGCGGTTGCAGTGTTTGTCAATGTTTGGGCTCTCTTGCCTGCAAAACGAGCAGTTACAGATTTACATTAATTGATAACTAAATAAATTAGAAACTAAAACATCAATTTAAAGGCACAAACTAAATAACATTTCATTTCATCTTCTTGGCCAAACCCTTGAGCAACTTAAACTTAAAACGTAAACGGGCCCAGGGTTTCTTCTGCCTCTTAATTTGCACTGGAACATTGGTAAAACCCACACTTTTAGCTGTGGCCGTCGAGAACGTTGACAGGTCGTAGTTGCGCACCGGCAAAGGCAATGACATGGAATGTTCATAAGTGATTTTTGTTATGTCCAGCGAAATGGCTGGCGAGACCAAATCTGCAGGCGGACAGGTACCGGAAATTAAAACGGGGTGGCCCCTTAAGGGTTGGCTTGACATTCGACTAAACACCCGACGCACCTTCATCGTGAAACAGCTCCGTTTTCAGATTTGGCAGAAACTCGCCAATGCGCCGCCATGTAAGTTCCCATAAAGCTTGCTGAAGTGTACCGTCCTGATTATGAAACACGCGCACAGAGTGCATCACCAGCAGCATGTTTTTAAGAATCTCCTGCATCTGTTCTGAGAGCGTGTCAGAGCCCACCTTCATGAATCGTTCAATGTAGTCCAATATGTCGAGCCACAGCTCATTGAAGGTTGCTCCTAACTCTATAAGCGTCGTCAGGTGCTGCAAAAACATTTTTGACATAATAGTAGCGGTGCGTATGCGTGACTCCTCCAACAGAGAGCCTTCCAGCTGACTGGTAGCAGCGCTCTCCGGCAATAGCTCATTCAGTAGCGGAAACAGCACATGCTGGAAGCAGGAGCACCATTCAGCTCCCGACAGCGTTTGTAAATCATGCACCAACAACGCCCGTTGCTGGAGACAGGATATTGCATGCGTGCGCACCTCACGCCTGCGATCCATGGCAAGCCTTGCGATACCCTGCAGCAGCGGACACCAACCGGACGTCCACAGCGCCGCCGATTGTGGCACCGTGCAACCCTCCTCAGCCCACCAGCGAAATATCTGAGCTGTGCGCGTGTACAATGTGTACATGAGGTCCAGTAACTGGATGGACAACTGCTCGTAGCGCTGAGCCAAATCCTCCTGTTCCGCAGCATTTGGTGGATGATTTTCGCCGATGTCGCCTACCATCAAATTTAAGTTACCGGTGGACGTAGACTTAACAACACCTGGTTCACGTCTGCTTTCCTGCCGCTTTTTTAAGTTACGTTTTTTGACATTGACTTCAAATTTGCGACGCTGGTGTATGCCACCATCTCTGCACGCTTCCACAAAGATACGAATGCAACGCACGCAGGCCTCAAAGTTGTATGGCGTGATGTGAGCCACGCTGCGCACGATGAAAGCAAGAGAATCCCAGCACTTAAACAGCGCAAAGGGCGCGTGGTCTAGTAGCTGGCAGTTAAACATCAGCGTGCTTACAGGTGCGACAGAGCTGGGTGGCGACTGAGGCCTATAAAAAATATTAAAAAATGTTAAACATACGGGTAAAAGGATGACTAAAAGTAGAACATACCGAGATGCCGTGGTCAACTCGCTATCCTTGCCAACCAGTATCCAGTTCTCAGCGCTGGGACTTGACGTGGGGGGTGGTGCTGCAGTCGCCGATTTACTCAATTCCGTGTCAGATGTATATCCGCGCTCGAGAGACGTAGTTACATCGTCTTCGCTACTCAACGCACCATCTGATGTGACGTTTCCATTGGACGGAAGTGCCAACTGCATTCCAACTTCAAAATTAGGCGGAACAGCTCCAGCACCGACACATTCCAACAAATTAAAGATAATCTGCCAGTCTTGCTCTGAATGGATGTTTTGGGCAGAGGTTTTAAGCAGCTCGTAGATGCCAATGGAAATTTGTTTCGAAATCCGCAATAGCAGTGCCGGCTGCAGTGATAACAGCTTCTTGAGCGACTGCAGCACAACGGGGCACAGCTCCTCATTGCGCATCAGATAGATGGCCAGCTTCAGCACTGCCACAATGCAGCGATTAAGTAAATAATCATAGCCGTTCTGAGCACTGGCATGCAGCAAAAGAAACATTTGATCACGCACAGCTGGCCACAGAGGAATCATGCGATCCCGATTATGAACCACAATTTTGACAAGAAACTCCATCCAAAATACGGTTATATCTTCTGCATAGCCCTGAGCAGAGGATTTAGGTGTTTCTGGTACCTTCAATAGAGACAGTACGCATCTAAGAAGCTCCTTTAACGACTCCAGCTGGACAAACTTTGACTCCTGCAGCATTTGCTCTAGCTGACACTCCTTAATGCATTTCCGGCCATGTTTGATAAAGTCCTGCTCTTCATAGGTAGGCTCACGCTGGCCTTCAGAGCTGATAAAAGAGTAGAGGCTGGAGAACAAGCCCGACTCCTGCTTCTCTCGGGGTTTCTCCAATATCAATATAGCCTTACCATTAGGCTCGCAGAAATCCTCTACCTCAATAAGCGTTTTGGGTAGAAGTTTTAGACGAAACAGTTGAAGAAACAGATCCAAAATATGCTTCCAGCTTTCGCGCAGACTGTCACCATAGCCGTGCACTAGGAGAAACACAGTTCGCATTGCCGCTTGCGCCTTGGCATTCAGACCAAAATTAACTGCCAGTTGGATTTCATTGTTGGCTGGCACTGGCTCATGCTGCTCTACGCTGCTCAACAAAGTTGTAAATTTGCACAGGGTCAGTATAAGCGCATCAAAGTCCGCATGTAGATTATAATGGGCCGATATAGCTGCCGATTTACTAAATCCTGAAAAAGGCACGTTTTAAAACATTTCATTGAATTGTCCCCTTTTTGCCGGGTATTTCTTACCTGCTAGTGTTCGCTGATAACCCGTCTCGGTGCTCTTGTCAAACATAAAGCTCAGTGCACTTAGTGAGGCGCCCCATACAATATTGAAGATTTGTACATCGTAGGCAGCATCGTTTACGTAGTGAAAGTAACCGTCGTGGGTAGCACCACGACGCAACAGCATCTTCCACAAATAATTTTCTCGGACGAGACCAGTCTGCTCGGCGGGCATAACAATCTCTTCGTTCCTGCATTAATAAATAATATATAGAATAATATTTGAATTATCAATTGAACTTCTGCTCACTTGATGGCATTAAAGATTTGCGCTAGCATCTCCTGATCAAAATCCTGTCCGCCATTTAAGCCTCGTAAATTCTTTGTAAAGTCCTCTAGGGTCATAGGTACATTAAGACGCTTAGCATTCGAATTATGCTGATCCATGTTTAGCATGATGATGGCATAGGCCAAGCGGAAGGCGGCATCTGTATTGGCAAACGGCTCCTTGTTTTGATTCTGTAAACCAAGTCACAGTTCATAAAAGTTGTTGAATAGGCGACACATAATCAAACTTAGAAAATGTAATAGTTTTATCATGAAATGTATTTGTACGTCTCTCCAAACATTGCAATGTCAAGTGATTTAAAAACCTGGAACCACTAGTTGTGTATCCGTCCAATTACAAAAAAAAAATAAGTGCATAAAATAAAAATATATTTAAAAAGTATACTTACATGCCAATGATCTGAGAAGTGCTCCAAGACGAGAAATATCAACGGAGCCTCACCAGGTAAACGGAAAGTCTCCAAGTAGAGACGCAGCGCTTGATCAACGCGAAGTCCAGTGAAATCAAACGAGTCCACAAAATTGATAAGGATTTTAGAGTCCACGTTTTTCTTTTTGGAGATGTATTCACCAATCATTTTCTTGTCGAGCCCTGGATTCTCGCGCAGGAAAAGTGCCACTTGCATGGGATCAAGCTTAGCATTTAGAATGCCATGCTCTTGCAGGTACTGAATGCCTTTGTCGGGTCGCTGATTGAACCACTCCGTTCCCTTGGACAATAGACGCTTCTTTTCCTTAACGCTGGCCAGCTGTTCACTTGTAATATTGCCACCCTCGCCTCCTGACTGTAGTCGTAAACGGTGTGAGCTATTGTTGATAAAGCTCGAGATGTTTTCTACATGCTCCTCTCCATTGTCAATTACAATGCCCTCAAGACCGCTATTATGACGCGAATGACGGCTGCCAACAACACCTGTCGTAGGAGTCTGCACAAGCGCGTTGTTAGCGCTGTTGTTGCTTTTCGCAGCAGCACAATTATATTCTATGCAATCGATGACACTGATCAGGGTATCCATGGAGATGATGTGCGTGCTGTAGACTGCATTAGTTGCTGAGAGCGTGTACTTGCTCAGCATATTAGTAAGACTCTCGAACATGTCCGTACAGTACAAATCGCAGTCGTAATTTATGTAGAGTTCGGTGACAAAGCCGGGAATACGCCACAGCTGTAGCAGATTGTCCAGCGCCAGTTCGCGCATCTCGTAGGGAGTTTTCGGATTATCACTCGCTATAATTTCGCTCAATTTCTTAAGATAGCACTCCAGCTGAAACTTTAGGTGTCCGCGCAGCGATTCAAAAAGCAAAAAGCAAAGTTGCAAATCAGCAGCAAAGATGCTGAGGCGCTCTGAGCTTAGGAGCTGTTGAAGAGAAAAGTTATTATTAATATAAAATAAATGTCAATATTTTGCGATTTGCGAAATAATATGCCAGATATATACAAAGTCCTAGTCTTGTTGTTCATGGTTAACTCACCGATATTAGGTTTCTACACAAATCATCTTTGACCAGCTCTAGCAGTGCTTCATATTTTCCAATGTTGTCGGCAGCCACCTCAAAGGCAACGGTAAGAAGACTCAGACCAGTATGCATCATGCTGTCCGAGTTTTGTTTATCCAGCGGATTGCATAGTATGATAAGAAACCGGAACAATTCCTGGATAAAGGGTAGCCCATACGGCGTGAGAGTTGCTGACAAATCGGCTGTATTCTGCGTGGACGATTGCTGGGTAAATCGCACGCCTACCGAATTAATATATTCGCTGCTGTTGGCATCGATAAGTGCGGTAGTCGTGGCCAGCGTAGGCTCCTCTTCCCCATCAGTTGGCTCCTCAGGTTTTGTGATGTCCACCTGAATTGTTGGCACATCTATTTGAGCATTGCTTACACTACCAGGATCGCCAGCATGGTTAACAACTGTTGTTGTGGTGGGAGTTTGCGCGATCTTGCCCTGCATATCAAGAATATTGCCTACTGGAGAAGCAGGAGTCGTAGCAAGTATGGGCGCCTTCAAATGAGTGGGCACCACTAGCGTGCTCTGCGGCGTTTGAGGCGGCTCCTCGGCTGTGGATGACTTGCGTTGCACAGCTAAAGCGGACTGTGTCTTGGACTTTTGTTTCTCTGTGGATGCACCAGCGGCTTCGTAAATAGTAAAGCGCTTCTGAAGTACAGTGTCGCTGCAGTCCTCCGTAAACTGTGGTAGGCGCATGAAGAACAGCAACACCATGTCTTTCAGTGATTGCTCTGCGGAGCGGCGTAACAGTTCGCTAAGGCGCGGCTCAAAGCAGATTTTAAAGCAGCTGAGCATCACCTCACACATTGACTCATTGCTAACGGCGACTCCCTCTGGACTGCGGATCAGAGCATGTAACACTTCGATGAAACGCATAAATGTCACACTATCCGAGGACTGATCGGTGCCCATAAATCGGGCGTGCGTGACAGCATACGCAATCTTCTCTACAATCACGGCCAGATTTGGTGTTGTGGGATCTAAATTGCAGAAACATGTTTAATTATTAAAAAGAATGATAGTTTGAGTTATCGAAAGTGTTTATAGATCAAAGACAACAAAGGAGGGGCAAACACAGAAACACAGCTATAGTAGTATTATTTTTTATCATAAATAAAACATGGAATTATTATTGCAAAATTGTAACTAAAATATTTTTCATACCAATCAGGCCATATGACAAGAATTTGGTGACCGAGGCTAAAGCGAGACTCGTTAATGGTCCTGTAGTCTCCGCTGTGCGAATTACCTCCAAAAAGGGGGCCAAAAACACATTCGGTTCAATCAAACGTAAATCCTCAATGCGGTTCAGCACCTGCTTCAGATCGATGAACAGTTTCAACAAGGCGTCCTTTTCATCATCCTGCAATATTATTAGGTTGCCAATGTTCTTTGTAAATATATATGTATGTCAGGAACTTACCACGTAGGCTGTTGCATTCCAACGCGTACCACGTCTCATGGCTGTCATGAGTGTGGCCATTTCACCGCGCACCACATAAATACCGTTGCCTGGCAGTGACATTGTGTCCAGATTCAATAATTGCACCTTATTGGCTTCCACCTTTTAGAATTTGGCACGCAACGAACAAATTGTTGAAAACCCCGCTGCAGCAGTTCTTTTCTCACATATGTACATACATATGTTTTCCTGCCGCTTAGACACAGCAAAGCTCACATACACGCTCATACACACATACACGCGCCAAATGTGTACGTTTAATTAAACATTTTAATAATACGAAATTTGTCAATAATTTGTTTTCGACTACGTTTTTGGTGACGTTTACGACGTGTATGTTCTGCTTTAGTTTATACAGAAGCAACCCTGCCCGATTTGTTGATGTAAGGTCGATATATCGATATTGTTGGTATTTTCGATTTCAATTTTCGATACCATAATAAAATCACCGACGTATTTTTAAACCGCTACTTCAAGTAACTTGGTACGAATGACAAATTAAAATTCAACACAGTATTATAATTCGCTATACTTATAAAGTTTCAGTAGGACAGTTACTAAAATTCTCAATTAATTTAGTATGATTTGCTCCCGTTGCTGGACATCGCCTTTGGTGCATCTTCAGATTACATTTCTGGGTGAATGCCTTCAAACAATGGGCGCATTGGTGAGGACGTTCTCCTTTGTGTCCGCGGATGTGTGTCTGGAGTATGTGGTTTAATCCAAAAGCCTTTGAACATTGGGGACACTGATAAGGCCGTTCGCCCTTGTGTCTGCGAATATGCGCCGTAAGATAGGGATTTTGGGTAAAAGATTTCGGACAGTGCGGGCATTTAAATGGTCGTTCGCCGGTATGCACACGTATGTGCTCGGCCAGAAGATGATTTAAAGAAAAGGCCTTTGAACAGTGTGGGCACTTAAAAGGTTGACCTGTGTGAGTGCAGACGTGTCGCTTAAGATGGTGACTCTGCGCAAAGTCCTTTGGACAGTGAGGGCACTTATATGGCCGTTTACCCATGTGTCCAAAGATGTGTCGCTTGAGATGTTGGTTTTGAGCAAAGGCCTTTGAGCAGTGAGGGCATTTATATGGGCGATCGATACTACTTGACATGGCTTTGCCGCCATGCTCATCCATACAACTGTGGAACATATAAACAGATAATATAAAAAAGGTCAATAGTTAGGTGTATTTGCACAATTCGTACTTCAGTTCCCCTTGCTGGGTGTCCTGGTTTTCTATGGTCTTGCTTCTCAATTCATTCTCAAGCTTAATGGGTCCTAAATCCATTTTGCGGATATCAAGTCGATCATGTGTTCTTAAATTGACGTTGGTTTCTTTACCGTCATCTTCCTCCATCTTTAAGCAACGCGTTTCCATGCTCTTAAGTCTATCTGCAATGGTTGTGGCAAGCACCTCACCGGTATTGGATGTTTGTCTCCTTATTGTCGCCGAGTGTTCGTTCTTACCCATTTCTGAGCTAGTGTTCCGTCGCTCACTAAGAAGCTGGCAAAAGAAATGGTAAGTGTGATTGCACAAGCGCCTAAACTTAAATGCTTGCTGGGCGTCTATAACGCAGCGCATGCAAATTTTCTTTGGTAGTTCATCGTCAAGCTTGACTTCGCAGTTGGTGCATTCGTTAAGCATGTCATCAAGTCTAGTGCTGCCTATCCCCATATCGTCTTCCATTACTGCAACTTCAGGACTCCAGTCAAATATATTTATTAATTTTACAGAAGGGCCACTTTCTCTGGCCATACAAACTCGGCACACATCCATATCTTCCATCACAATGTGTATAAACAATTTTTGTGTTACCGGAATTATAAACAGTGTTGATAATTGGTAAATTCAATAACAGTTTACATTTACTATCGATTGTATCGATAAATTTCATGGACTGGCGTTATTTCAGACATATGTTAATGTGTCGACGATGTTATGTTATTCAACAGAAAATTACTTAATTTACATTTTTCACGGCGACCACGCGGTTGTGTTTAGAGATTGAAATTAACTTTACAAAATTTGTATGCTGGACTGATTTGCTGTCCAATGCACGCTCGTTAGTTTAGTAACCAAATCTTTCGGGTGCTATTTTTCATGGACAAAGAGTAATTTAACAATCTTACCAAAGTGTTGCCCTAATATCTGGTGCATCATTTTCATTAAATTGTTAAACACACATTCATGCTTAAGCTGAACAGCAATAAAGTTGAAATTTAGTTTAGGAAACTAAGCCGGAATGATTTGCTGTCCAATGCACGCTCGTTAGATTAGTAACCAAATCTTTCGGGTGCTATTTTTCATGGACAAAGAGTAAATTAACAATCTTACCAAAGTGCTGCGCTTATGTCTGGTGCATCATTTTCTTTAAATTGTTAAACACGCATTCATGCTCAAGTTCAACAACAATTTGGTTAGTAGTTATGCGTTCAACAGTAAATTGTCGCCGATAGATTACTAGGCGACAGTTATGCAAGGCAACGCTAGAATAAGCAGACGACATTTAATAATGCACTGGCCGACAAACTCCACGGCCTTTGCGTTTTGAGGTGTCGCCACATGTTTTAAAATAGGGTTATATGTATTTTTTATTTAGAGTAAGACTACAGACTATATACTTTAGATTATGCTTTATTATTACGGGAGCTAGGTGCTTATTTTAAAGTCTGCGATGCTCCGAGCAAACTCTTCAGATTTTCATCTTGGAACAGGGCTGTTTTTACGGCCAGAAGTAACTGGGAGTCAATAGTTTGGCTGTGCTGCTGCACCAGGGGTAGTCGACTAAGTCGCTTGGCCAACTCGGCCAGCTTGGGCTGTTGCTGCAGAAATTGGTCCAGTACCTGGGGGGAAATGTTGGCCATTTGCGCGAGTTGCTGCACGTGCGGCGCCACGTGATCCGTTGATGGCATCTCTGCGTGTTTAGGTGTGTTTAGGTGCGGCGGTTTCAGATCGTGTGTGGATCGATTTGAATTTGTGGCGCTGTTGGTTAAAGTTGACACTGACGTAGACTTCACGGGTTGCGACATCAATGCGGAGCGTAATGGAATGGGAAAGTGATAAGGTAATGGCTGCCGTACGAGTACGGGACGCATAGCTGGTCCATGTCTCTGCTGAGTTGGCTGAACAGGTGGCATCAACACACGCTTGTAAGACAAAGGCCTGGCTGTTGTACTACTGCCCGGCCAGGAACTGTATTGTTTCATAAATTCATTAAACCTCTGCATTGAACTAGCCTCCTCCAATTCCGAATTTGACGATTTCATTTTTGTTGGTATATTTAGCTTGGAGGTTGTCTCATCGTAGTCAACATCTATATCAGCATTGTTGGTAAAATTGTCATTTTCGTCATCTTTCTCTCGAGGCGTGTTATCGTTAGCGGCTTGTTCATAGTCGAACGATTCCAAGTAGGTCTTCATCAGCTCTATTCCCTGATCATTAGACACCAGAAAGCGCACGTATTTTATGGTTTCGTCGGCGTTGCCAGTGCCCAGCAGCTTACCAAGCTCACTGATGCTGGGCAGCTGGTCCATGCGCTTCAGCCCCAGCCTAGTCCGGGCAATATGGAGCAAATCACTGGGATACTCGTTGACGACCATCGGCATTGTTGTTTTCGCTGTTGGGTTACCAGTGCTCGGATTGATAAGTTTATAGACGGGTATATTGTAATAAAGTGCATTTTGAAGCTTTGAATTCAGCCGGGGCTTGTCATTGTCTACAATTATTTCACTTGGTTGCCCGTAGAACTTTGACCCAAGGGACAAACGTCCGCTAATGCACTGCAGCAAGGCCAACTGCAAGACGAATTTCAGTAACCGGGCGAACATTCTGCTCGATTCGACGTTTGATGAACAACTAATAAAATATCGCTGGTCCCATATTCCAAAAAGCCTTGGGAAAACTATTTCCTCTTCTATTCGTGTATCGCCCTAACTTCGTGGAATTTTCTTTATTTTGTTTCCACGAATGTTCGAATTCATAGATGACGAGTTTCTACCTGCTGTGTCTTACAAATTCTCAGTTTCCTTTGAATTTTCGCCGAGACTCCGTAGGTACCTGCATTATTACCTAAATACGTGTTCCTTTTTATAAATTTCATATATAGGGTTTTATTTACATTGATTTATGTGATCAAAATAAACGCAGCTTTCTTCGGTCTTTTTTTAACAATCGCATGTTGATATGATAAAAAAAAATGCTATTCATTTATTATGTATTGCACAAGTAATTAGAATAGGTATTACCTAGCTAATTCAAACACATAATTTGAAAACAAACCAAATAGTTTAATAACTTTAAAGCTCTTAAATTACCCATCTAGCGACAACGTCTGTGGTAAAAATTTGTTGTACACTGAAGGGCCTAACAGCACTTAGAAACTAGGGAATCGTTGACTAAAATTAATAGTGAATTTTAATTTTGCCAACTCTTAAGAAAATTCCCTGTACATAGGGGAACTTATGTGTATTTACCAAGTAACGTACATGAATTTTGCACCTAAGACAAATTTGCAAATAATGTAAGGTATACTATGTAAATGGCGTGTTTTATGCAAGTACATAACATAGGATTTCCGCTTGCATAACCGCTATCAGCATTTCGACACGCCCACTAGAGCGGGGCGTATGCATCGTTCGTGCAATTTGTAACCGAGTTTGGTAACCTCTACAACTGTATTGGCCTCGACTGTAGCGTCGTCCTTTTGAAACAATGCCTCGTGCAGATTTGGATCAAATTTCTGATTGATGGGATCCAGAGGCTCTAAACCATGACGCTTGAACACCTGTAGAAGCGCGGCGCGTGTCATAGTTAGTCCCTCGTATAAGTTCTTCAGATCAGCATTGCCGTTAAGCTAAGTATGTGAACCAAAAGCATTAGTTGGAAGCGTAAAGCTACGGATATAAGCTAGATATAACATACTTTTTCCTTGGGTACTGCTTGAGTTGCATGACCTAGTGTATCGGCCACTTCAAGTAGATCCTTGCAAAAGCTTTGTATGCCAAAGATTTTGGCATCGTTAATTTGTTTGTTTAGTCGTGTGCGCATATTCTCGCTATCAGCCAGCGCACGCTTGTATTTGTCTAGAAGCTCGCTGTTTTGTTCTTTTGCTACCGCCAGTTCTTGCGTCAGCCGCTCGATTTCCGGAGACAGCGTCTTTTTTTGTTCCGCCGCTGCGGTCTCATCACCCACTGGTTGCTGCTGTTTTTCCGTGCTATATGCGCGCAGCAATTGTGGTTGGGAGTAGCGCAGTAAGTTGCTGGGATTTGGTACAAAACGAAAGCATGATGATAACGTGCGTCCAACCGTATATATGTAATTACGTCACAAAAAAGAGACACATGCGGTACATAGCAATGGCGCTTACCTCAAACGTTTTGTGCTTGCCACGGGCCGAATGTTGCTCAAGCGATTGGCTAGCATTGGCAATGTTAAAGACGCTTTTGTTGCCATTGATGTTTTTGTTTTCTTAAAAACTTTGCAACTTTTCACAGCTCTTAGAATAAAAACTTCACAGGAATAAATTTTGCCGCAGCGCTTGCTGATTAATCGAAAGCTGTTATCGATATACAAAATACCAAATTTCAAATGGTATATTATGCGCAGCGTTGAGCTTTTTTTCTGTTTGACAGCGTTTATTCAAATTCGAGGCAAATGATCGTATCCAGGCAACTTCGACTAAAAAGAATGTTGATCGGTTGGTTAGTTAAAAAAAGCAACTAATACTGAATTTCCACAAACATTGCTGCAAAAGTTTATGTTATCACTAAAAACCATGTGATGAGAATGACCGGTCTTTACTTATGCGTAAAAGCAGTTTAGTTAAGGCAGTTATTGCCTTGAAGTTTTTATAATTGTTCCACCTGCACTTGATACGCGTAAGCCGCCGGGTGAAAGCAATTAATCATACAAAATCATAAAAATATTTAACATGTAGATCTTGGACGGAAACACGCCCAAAACTGTAGCAAATTGTTGAGGCCCACAAGTGTGCGTACACATGTACGCTCATACATACACACATACACACATACATATATATGTACCAAAATGTATGCAGTGTCTGTTGTGAAAAATGCAAATTTTGTTCATACCCAGCAACCATAAATATAGGAAAAAGGGGCATTATAATCTATTATTATAAATATGCATGCAAATATAACATTTTTAATTAGAATAAACACCCGAGTCGATCTGTCGCCAAGATTTCCAGGAATTCGCTTATAAAATTTTTATTTGGGGAAGGACCATGTGCGTGGTATCTTTAGGTAGGGTACTCTCGAAAAGAAAATTCTTACTTGTTTTGTAATAAGCGTTGTACCATTGTTTGGAGTAGGAATCTTTAAAATTCAAAGTACGAAAATGTGTGCTTATTCAATAGAGTATCTTACAATATACATACATACATAGATATATACATGCATGTACGCGAACAATGTATCCATGTCTGTGTATATTTACGTACGTATGTAAATACAAGTTGTATGCATGTGTTGTATATATTTTAGAAGTTAAGGCATAGAATCCCATTTAGTTGAAATTGAACACTGTATCAGTGCAGTTGAAAGAAACATTTGTAGTGTTAATAAAACAAATAGGTATCCTGTTTAAATGCGTGACGAGGATATACAATTAGCTCTGCAAATGGCTGCCAATTCAATATCTGTCGAGGATGAACCTCTCGGCGCAGCAATAGCGTCACCTGAGAATTCTCCGAAGCCGCTGAGAAAAGCAGTCGCCTTGGATTTGAATGAGAGACGAAAACAATTTCGGTAAGCAAACAGAGAACAACTTAAAAAGATACTATAAATAGTATAAGATATACAAACGCATTTTTGACACACTGAATATTAAACAACTAAGCATATGTACATATGCATATTTCGCTGTTATTGTTATCCAATTATTATTTTGGTTATTGAGTGCATTTACTCTAACAATTTTGTCTACCATTTATAATTTTTAACGGCTTCTTTTTTCGGTTTCGCAACACTATTCGTTGCTTCCTCGATAACGATTGCAGCTTTGCTATAGAAAAAAACATTATTATTTCAAACATGATTAACCATTAAAATATTTGAACTAGAATATACCAAAATCAAAACTGATTAATATTAATGGTAAAAAATGTTTTTAATAAAATTCCTAAACATTTTTGGGAAACAAGCTTGCAGGCGTGTGTATTTTATCAGTATTTTTCCGGTCCCAGTCTACAGTCACACTCATAGGCAAATTTATTGAAGAAGTGTTGTACGGCTAAAAAGGCTTAAAATGTCAACATTACCAAACACTCCCAAACATAACAAATCAACATCGCCTCATCATCATGCAAGCCAAGAAACCAAGGATAGCAATAGGGTCGATGGCAACGAGTCGTCCAGTCGAGTCAGGGGCAGCAACTGGTGGTGGTAAGCTTTATCATCTGGCTAAACGCGCGCAATTTGCAGTTATTACTTTATTAAAAACTCCAAGCTGTCTGACACCAGGGTTGGCTCATTTGCCCGCGGTAATTGTTTACTGTCCCGGTTGCCGGAGTTTGCGCTCTGAAATCAATATAAGTTGCTTTGCATTACGGAATTCACATTCCCATTTACAGTGATCGTTCCACTGTTGTTGTCTGTGGTCATAATAGTCAATTTTACGGCTTGAGCTGCAGCTGCGATAACCATTAAAAGAAAGCCATGTCCGCTGACATATCATTAAATAAACTTGAGTTGATTAGGTTTTTATTGCGAACGTTTTGTCGACTCGTGCTGTACGCTTTGGGCTTAAATCAAACGAAAATATAAGCACCTTAAATAATTAGTGAATCCTGCAAGAGATGCGATCTATCATAGCAATAAACACAACAGGGAAGGCAGCCCTGCCACAAAGGTGCAGCTTAAGAGGATTGAAAATCTTCTTATCTGATTTTAATTAATGACTAATCCTTTCTAGGCGTACACGCAGCTTAAACGCGCCGTCACCCTTTCAGCAGTTTGGACCATGTGGACGTATCATGAAAAACTCAGCAGTGGTAATGCAAATCCAGGATCCCGCCAGTCAACGGCTGACCTGGTACAAGCCACCACTAACTGTTCTGGTCATAAAGAAAGTCAGCGATGCTTCCGTGTTGACACCGTTTGTGCAGCTGGTCCTTTGGTTGCTGCAGGAGAAGAATATGGTCGTCTGGGTGGAGTCTGCAGTACTAGACGATGCTTTACTCAACGAGGACGTTCAATTTCGAGCCATTCGCGACAAGCTGGTGACGTTTAAGTAAGAATTTGATTTTATAACCTTTTCTAATTAACATTTACATAAACTCACAATGTTTCGTGCCAACGTTTTCTAGCACAATATTTTTCTATATAATAACCATTTTGCTTCTTCTACCACAGAGATGGACGGGATGATCTTACCGATCGAATTGATTTTATTGTCTGCCTTGGTGGTGATGGAACTCTGTTATATGCCTCTCTACTGTTTCAGCAATCGGTGCCACCAGTTATGGCCTTCCATTTAGGATCCTTGGGCTTTTTGACACCTTTTCGTTTTGATAATTTTCAAGAACAACTTACCAGCGTTCTTGAAGGTCATGCGGCGCTTACATTGCGCAGTCGACTGCGCTGTGTGATGCATCGAAGAAGCGAAAAGCGACACGAGTTCAACCATGCTATGGATGCGTTTGCACCCATGTCCCCCTTGGCTAATACAATATTAGTACTGAACGAGGTGGTCATCGATCGGGGCCCATCGCCCTATTTAAGCAATATTGATCTGTTTTTGGATGGCAAGTACATTACATCAGTACAGGGCGATGGCTTAATTGTGTCCTCGCCCACGGGCAGCACAGCGTATGCGGTAGCTGCTGGTGCCTCCATGATACATCCTTCTGTGCCGGCTATTATGGTGACGCCGATTTGCCCGCATTCACTAAGTTTCAGACCAATTGTGGTGCCCGCAGGTGTTGAATTGAAAGCAAGTACTCTTAAAACCTATTGCCAAACCTAACTTAAAGCATATGCTCCATAGATTTCCGTTTCACCTGAGAGTCGCAATACTTCTTGGGTAAGCTTCGATGGCCGAAATCGTCAGGAGCTCTTTCACGGCGATAGTCTGCGCGTGACAACCTCAATTTATCCAGTGCCCAGCATTTGCGCCCAAGATCAAATATCCGACTGGTTTGCCTCGCTGGCCGATGGACTGCACTGGAATGTACGCAAGCGCCAGAAGTGTCTTGATGAATTGTCAGACTTAACGGCATCCGGATCGGAAGACACATTCGATGAGATTGAAAACACAAAAATGTATGATGTATAGTTCGTAAGTTTAAGAATTCTCCATTGGGGATATATAAGTGTGCCACGTTGAAAGCTCTCGCCGTAGTCAAACTATGCAAACGCTGCATGAATGCGTGTAGTGTATTAGTTTAACATATTGTAATTTTTTTGATAGTCTTAGTTGTGTAACTCGAATACTTTATTACCAATGTTGCATAGGCAATTAAAACATAGTTTTTCTCTACTAGCAGTTGGTGTTAATACGCTAAGGCTCAGCCTGCGGCTACAAACTCAAGTAGGTTAGGTGGCCACAGAGATTTTAGTTGAAATATATTTGTATATAAGTACTTATTACTTGTATGCATGGCCACTTGTTGGTTACATGTTGCTCACCTCGGTTTAAACTGTTTGCACTGCCTTACCCAAGTTATTCGCAGTTCCGATAATACTCATTTAGGCTTATCGAACGTCGTTGGAAGGCTATTTGCTTAGCAAACGAAACTGAAAGTGACGCCGTTATTGCCGTTTCCAGTTTAGAAAATGTGCCCTCAGGCCGTACATGAGATGTGCGACGAGTTACATGCTTTAATTTTATTTTATTTTTGTTGCCATTGTTTCATGTTGTCTGTTTATTGCTTTTGCCTTTTTTGTTAACAAATTCAAGGTGTGCGAATGAATATCAAAATGCGTATTCGTGTGATTCTGTGCTTGTGTCCGTAAGCATCGTGACAGGTGTGCGTGCTTATCTAGTTATGAAATGCATAAAATCTTGGATTATAGGTGTATGCAATAGTAGACTCCGAACGGTGCCAGAGTACGGTTGTGTGTTTGTGCGTGAATGTATAAGTTAATTGTATTTTTTGTTAATTAAAGTAAAGTTTAGCAATGAATGTACGAGACATGGAGCGAGCGAGACAAATTCTTAAAGATGAAGCAGCAACGCCACCTTGCAGGACCACAGAAACAATGAAAAATACACTAGTGGGTAGTTTGTTCGACAAGCGAAATCAGTTTCGGTAAGCAACAAATATAAGTTTATTCAAAAAATAACTGAAATGAGTGTTGTAGCAGTCCAGTTATTGCGCTCAGGCTGCATTCAATTTATAACATGAACTATCGATATATCAAATAGCCCCTGAAAGCGCCTTTCAAAAATGTTGAAAATGGATAAAAATAGTCGAATCTTAGCATATCGAATATGTCCGTCGAATTGGTTGATGTAATATTAGCAATAGCTGTTGTAGTTGTCGTTCTAAAAACAGCAATTGTAAATAATCGATTTTATGTTAAGAAACAAGGGATTCTTGTCAATATGTTAAAAATTTTTTTTTAAAATAGCTTAAAAGCAACAATTTATTTCGATTGATTGTTTTTATCAATTCGCTGATTTCTTGGAGTTTTCTTAGTCTTGTTATACAAAGAAAGATAACAGTTTTTTCTGTTACAACCAGTGCAGCAAAATGTTATGCTTTAATCGGATTTAGTTGGTTCATTCGTGAGCCAGTTAATCGAACTTATTCCAAACGATTCGATTAACTCTATCATATACAATGCACTTCAGTTTATAAATAAATAACTGAAATTGCACCAATGAAACTTTGCTAATTACTACTGATGCACTTATGCGAATATACGCAAATAAGATTCGGCCACAAGGTTCATCCAGCTACGCGGACAGGTGCAAACGTTTGTAGTACGACTGCAGCAGCAACAGCAAAAAAAGTTCAAAAGCATGGTGGATAAATTGAACGTTCGCAAATACATTCAAGTTGCAGAAAATATAGTGCCGTGCTAAAAACGCACTTAAACAGTAATATTTCGTATGTGCGCTTGATCGCCCAAAAAAAAGTTTGGCCCGCGACCATTTGTGATTGTTAACCATGTCGTCCTATAACATCCAATGCCCAAGTCCAACGTCTAAGGCGACACCTGCGCAGTCTGTGCCAGGTGCGAATGAAGAAGCAAAACCAAGGGTCTACTCCCATTGCAGCATCTATGATGCACATGAAAATCAGCTGCTGAATGTAAACACCACACGCCAAAATCATGTCAACAATGGATCCGCATCATCTGCACCAGGGCCTGGCCTGATGACCAATGGCACTGCAAGCGATAGAGAAATGCGTTGGTGGTGGTAAGTAACAAAGTGCAGTATGTTACCCATGTCATGTTATGTGCAAAGACACTGTTAAAGGAGCCAATTAATTAGTACAAGCACTTCTTGGTAAGCACACGTTTTGGAGAAGCACCAATCAAGAAGTAGCCAACCATATAAGTTTGACTGAGGAAGATTATAAGAATTGAACATGAGTAATAATTAGGCAAGACTAGCTGCCAATTACACCGTTGTTTACATAACATGCTTACCGTTTTTTTTACATGCCACCAGATTCCAACACCTGTTCGCTTGCTCAGTCTCTCTCTCTCGCTCTCTCTCTCTCTCTCTCGGTCTCTCTCTCTCTCTCTCTCTCGGTCTCCGTAGATTATACGACGATGCGTGCTCGCAGCGCTCAGCTGTTGTTTACAACCTGATCGATCGCTGGGCAGCGCTGCGCGACGCTTGGAAACGACCGTAAACTTTTATATTCAAATCGCACAAAGATTTACAATTTAATCATCTTTTTGGTGTTTCAGTTCAGTTCAGTTATCGCTCGTTCACTGGACAGCTCGGTCGTGTTTGGTGAGGTCGGTGCGCGGCGTGCTCTCTTTTTCTCTCTCTTTGTATCTCTCTCTCTCTCTGAACCTTTATCAATGTTGTTGTATTTCTGTGCCGCGTATTCACTCTCTCTTACTCTCTGTCGGTCGTTGGCTTTGCTTGAAGCTCGGGCTTAAAGTTTCGTGTGCTTAATACGCCATCTTATATAACATGTAATTAGATGACTTTTTTGTTAAAATGCTTTTCTAGCTTAACGTGACTTGGCATTTCCCATTGACCGCTTACACGTTTAAATGTGCCACTCTTGCTAATCGTTAGTATGAAAGAATCGGCGAGGCCTCGATCCAGCCAATGATAACCACCTGAGTCTTGGGCTCGTCTAGTCCATTTGTTGACATGGCCTTTTGCTTACAATTGATTACTTGTTTTGTTTTTGAAACGTTTCCTTGTTAAGTAAATCGTTACAAAAATTCGCTTGGCTATTGTGGCAATGGGGTGTTTTCTTTGTTCACAAGCTCACTCAAGTACATATATACATGTATTTATTATTATTGTAATTTATCATTTTATTTTACAAACGTCTGTAAATTACTTCCTGATACTTTAATGGAACTGAACTCGTAAAACTTTCACCAAAGTAACGCCACAGGCATGATAAAACGAAGATGTAGTCAGTCTTTTTCCTACTCATTTGGATATTTTCTAAATGTTCAGAGTTGACCAAGTTATAACAATATATCAAAGACGTGTCTATTTGTGGATATAATATCTACGTAGTTGTCATACTATTCGGATTTCAAATAATTACATATAACGACATGTCTGCTCGTCCTTTAACACATCCATTAAGGCTGCTGACTAATGACAACTCAAGCTCAGGAGGCAGCTCTCTGGCTTGCTCCTTTTTCCCTTCTGCTCAGTTTGCGTGCTTATTGGAATTTCTATGCAAATGCTTATGGCAATTAGTTGACGTCACAGCCGGAACTAGGAGCAGGTCGGAGATGGGTACGTAAGCAAAAACAACAACAAGCTTGGCGTCAACGATTGTTGTTATTTTGTTCTATAAACCTGTTGCCAAGTAGCAAGATATAACGAATGTTTATATATGATACTTTCGTTTAATAAACATTCGGAGTTTTATAATTCACATTTCTTAACATTTCCTCGCCAATTTGAATATTCGGCACGCTGTCTGACTGACTCAACATTAAATGCGTGGTTTTTATGGCTTGAGTTAACGAAGTTTAACACCTTTCGAAGAAGGGGGCAAGGTTAAGACTGTTCAAATGTGTTGAGCGAAAACCAGCTGAAAACCAACTCAGGGTCGTCTCAAGTCGCTGGGCTAGGAGTTAACAATGCCAAGTAAACGTTAAGCTTACTTAATTAACCATTCTAGCTGAATTAGATGTTACAATGTGCTAAAAATCGAAACAATTCGTATTAAAATCTGGGCATTGATTTGTAACTTTCATCGCTTGTGAAGTGAACCAATTGCCACTGATCCATGGCCTGTCGTTCGGACATTGATTTGGCCACTCTGCACCAGAATCGACTGGAAGAGCGTTGGCACTATGGACTCGCTTGGTGCGGTGCCCATGGAAGCAGTCAGCAGCAACAGTTGACCCACTACAACGAACTGCTGATCCGCCAGAGCGGCAACCAGCATCGTCAGCGCGTGTCCAAAAGCGGCAGCTATTACAAGGTATACGATGCCAATAATACAAGTGCGGCAGCCAGCAGGGTTAAGGAAAACGCAGCCAAAGACCATCAAAATAAAGCGCTGGACAGATTGGATGATGATAGCAGCTATTTTACGAGCACGACGCGTCGCCGACGCTCCGGCACTTGGCCGTAAGTAACGACAAGTAATCTCAAAAGAAAACATACAAATTAGGCTCAAACAAAATAAACCAAAAACATCGAGAGACTATCAATAAATTGTCAGTCGTGAAGAGCAAGAGGAAGAAACAACACCATACATTATCAAGCATTCATTGCTAGATTAAAAGTTCTTAGTAAAAAACCTTATGCTGCCCTTTTGAAGGCAATTTAGAAAGTTAAGTATAATAAACTAATAAAGTGCATCGAACCTTGTAAGCTTGTTCATTTTTTTGTTCACCTTGATTACAAATACTCTACAATAAAACATACTCAAGCTCACAATAGTAGTATCAGCATGACGGACCTGATTTTGTTATCAGCTGTTTACTTAAACCGTTTTGATGGGTTTGTTTTTAATTTGTATAACAATATAAGTATGTATATAGTTAGGAACTCTTATTTGTGGTTTCGATCAACGCTTTTCAAGGGCAACTGTGCCAGAAAGTATAAATTAATCTGAATTTCAAACAGAAACTGAATCTCTGCATTTGAATGCGGGTTTCGTTTAAACTTAAAACCAAATCTGCGCTAGAATTGAACAAAATTTCGACGCAGGCCCATAGAGTTTTGAATTATTTTTGCCTACAATCTAATTAGATTTTTAGTTAACAGTCTAGATCCTAACAGCCGTAAAGTCCTTGACCCTTCTGCACAGATGTATGTATATTTTTATGAATATTTATCACCTTCTTTTTTTGCGGCATTTGAAAACGAGTTTGCTCTAACACCTCGAAAAGCCAGACCCCAGACCCAGACATATGCTATGATGGCGCCGCGTGTCAATTAAAGCCGATTAATTTGAAGCAACCAAACCACTTTTTGATCTGTATGCGGGCATAAAAGTTTTTTGTTTTGGCCACCAGCTACTATATTTATTGACGATTTGTTTAGAAAAAGTCTAGGCATTGAATTGTCTTCGTCCAATAGCAATTAATTCATATGGTGCCAGCTTGTGCGAGGCGCAATTCATAAATAAAACACCACCAAGTCGCATATCGACTACTCAAATAAAGCCGATGGCGGGCTCCAAAGGTGCAGCGGGTCAAAAGATTAACCTTCGATTTGCATGTGTGTCCGAACATTCACAGTTTGCTAAGCGAACGACAGAGGACAGCCCTTAATTAAGACTCTAGTGAAATTGCTAGACAGATTTTTAAAAGCCAGTGTGTTGCGGCTTAATGCCAGTCATGGTGCTCCGCACTGTGGTGCCACACCTAAAATGCATTTTTAAACATAAAAAAAAAAAAAAAAAACAAAATAACTAAACAAACAAAAAGTGAATACAGGTTTTGAAAAATGTGCACAAATATAAATGCCGTTTTTCTTCTCATGATATATACAATATTTTTATCAACGCAAAAAATCAAAACGTCACACTGTACATGGGCTCTATCAGTTTAAGGCCTGCCTTCCTACTTTTCAATTATTTCAATTAGTCTGATATAGTTTATTGGTACGCGTAGAGCTTTAATGGACGTGGTCTGACGCGGAATTTTATAAATGTGTAAGTATTGATTGGGTACGAGAAATAGAAAGTTCAGAATGGGCGACGAATTTAAGGCAATTTAATGGACCGCAACACAACACAGAAACAGCCGTTATATGGGGGGAAGCTGTGGAGCAATATATCGCCGCACACAAATCTTCTATTGTGCCGTTTTGTCTGTTTGTTGACAAATGCAGGGATCATCCACAAACAATTAGCCAAGTGCCAGTGCTCTCTCACTCTCTCTCACTCTCACTCACTCTCTCTCACTCTTACTCGCTCTCTCTCTCTCTCTCTCTCTCTCTCTCTGTCTGTGCTCTTGCCAACGAGCGTGCAATTCCCGTTTGTTGCGATTCAAGACTAAACGAGTTTCTTCGACTGTCTGGCATCACTTCTGTAATGAAATCACAAAACCTTTACTCCCAAAAAATGTTTTGGTCAGTCAGTGATTTTGTAACCTTCGAACGATTCGCACAAAACTGCGAGTAGTCACGAAATTTTCAACAAGTTTTTGTATTTTATTTAGAAGTTGACAGAAAACAAACCGTTTCATAGCTATTAGGTGGCAAAAAAGATTGCATAAATAAACGCATTGCATAATTAAACATCTTAGTCGTTGTTAACCATGCAGAATAAGAAATTGGGACTTGCGTCGTTGCGCTTTGGCCTAGTTTCTGAGCATATAAATCAAGTTCAGGGTCAAAACCTTGAGTCTTCAGACGCCAACACAGAGCCTGCGTCGTCGAAATCCGAGGCGCGCACTTTGAGGTTAACCTTAATTCGTTTTAAATTGTGCACATGTCTTACATATCTGTTGCAGGCGTACTCGCAGCCTGAACGCACCTTCGCCATTCCAGCAGTTTGGACCATGCGGTCGCATTATGAAGAACTCCGCTATGGTAATGCAAATACAAGATCCCGCCAGTCAGCGGCTGACCTGGTACAAGCCACCACTCACTGTCCTCGTGATTAAGAAGAAAGACTCCCAAGTGCTGCTGCCGTTCGTGCAGCTAGTCGAATGGCTGGTGCAGGAGAAAAATATGGTGGTCTGGGTAGAGTCTGCTGTGCTGGAGGACAAGTTGCTGCGCGACGATGTCAAACTGGAGCAAGAGAGTGCTAAATTTCGACAGGTTCATGAGTATTACAGTGGAGTGCGTTCACGTTTTCTAGCACTGCGAGAAAAGTTGGTAACCTTTAAGTAAGTACAAGTAATTAAACAACTAAGAAGCTCTAGTCGGGAGCTACCGACTAGGGGATACACTGAACCCTCTTATCCCAACACCAAATGCAGGTCGCGCTAAGCCCACGTTTTTTTTAGCAGTAATAAAAAAAATAGTTAGTACCATCCCCGATTCTACTCAACAGCCAATACTTGAATTTCAATAAGAAAAAATCGAATTAAAAAAGCAGCACAGGAAACAATACACTCGCAATTGCGATGCCGTTGATAGAGTTCAATAAAGACGCGCATATATTTGTATGTGTGTAACTGTGTACAGAAATTCATTCAATTTGCGCTAGCTGCCGCAAGCACGAGGCCACCCAAAACACAGTTTCTTTACGGATCTTGATGAAATTTTCAACAGTAGATCTTATTTTACTATAAAATATTTGTGTATTCCCAAAAAGTCAATTGATTTTAAATTGTGTAATATGTTGGTGGGCAATATAAATTGGGCAATATAAATTGGTGGTGATGGCTATTTATATACATATATACTATTCCAGATGTTACATGTAAAGTTTGGTGGCTCTAGCTCCTATTGTTTAGCAAATTTGATCAAAAAACAGGATTTCGATATACTTTTTATCGATTACTTTCAAGTGTATGGCCCTTACAGGTTCTGATATCCTTTCATTCATACATACGGGCGGAAGGACAGACAGACGGACATGGCTAGATCAACTCGGCTATTGATGCTGATCTAGAATATATACACTTTATGGGGTCGGAGATGCTTCCTTCTGCGTGTCTGTGACATACATTTTCACAAATACAATATAACCCTTTTACCAATTTTGAATGGGTTCAGGGCATGAAAAAAGTTGTAGCAGTAGTGGTATCCTTAATTGATAACTATGCTAACGATCATGTTTCTTTTATTTTTATTTTGCGACTAACAGAGATGGGCGCGACGATCTCACCGATCGCATTGATTTTATCGTCTGCCTTGGAGGCGATGGCACGCTCCTGTATGCTTCACAGCTGTTTCAACAATCGGTGCCACCAGTTATGGCATTCTATCTCGGCTCGCTGGGTTTTCTGACCCCCTTTCAGTGTGATAACTTTCAGGATCAAGTGACCAATGTGCTGGAAGGTCATGCTGCGCTCACGTTACGCAGTCGTCTGCGTTGTTCAATTCATCGCAAAGGCGAACGGCACTGGGATTCTCTGCAGCAAGTAAGCAATAATCTGCTGAAGCCTAGTCTGCGGTTGCACAATTACAGTGCAGTGGATGACCCGACATTCAGCAACAACAACTGCAGTTCATATTCAGGACAGTCGTCTGCCAACAACAGTATTCTTGTGTTGAACGAGGTGGTCATTAATCGGGGACCGTCGCCTTATTTGAGCAACATTGATATATTCTTAGATGGAAAATACATTACATCCGTGCAGGGCGATGGATTGATTGTGTCTACGCCCACGGGCAGTACAGCTTATGCGGCAGCCGCTGGCGCATCTATGATACATCCATCTGTGCCAGCCATATTGGTGACACCCATTTGTCCCCATTCACTAAGTTTTAGGCCAATTGTTGTGCCAGCTGGTGTTGAACTGAAGGTGAATTGATATTTTATTGAATATGCCTTACTTGAGCCTAAATTGTTTGTTTGTTTGCCCCAGATATCAATATCACCGGACAGCAGGAACACATCTCGCGTATCTTTTGATGGACGAAATGATCAGGAGTTGAATCATGGTGACAGCCTGCGAGTGACAACTTCTATATACCCGGTCCCAAGCATTTGCGCACAGGATCAAATATCCGATTGGTTCGACTCACTGGCGGAGGGTCTGCATTGGAATGTGCGTAAGCGTCAAAAGTGTCTTGACGAACTTTCGGATTTGACAGCGTCCGGTTCGGAGGACACGCTTGATGAGTTTGACAATCTTAAAATCCAAGATTCGTAGTGCTCAACCGCAATCTAGCTGTTTGCAGTTCTTAAAGTGCCCAACTGTAGTGGTTTAGTATATAGAGTTTGATCGTGTGCAATTTGTAAACATTTAAAGTTTCTAGCTAGAAAAATACTCCGTTCTATTGTACAAAATATATTTGGTTGAGTTAAACGTTATTTCTCTATTTTATACTAGGAAAATTTGTATTTCTTGAAGAACAAATCAGTTTAAGTGTAGGTCTTAAGATCAAATTCACGCAAAATGCCGCGAAAATGTTAAAACTGTGTGTGTGTATATTTTGTACTAGTAATAAATTATTTTATTTACTAAAACCAAATTCACCTAACATTTATCTCTAATTGAAGAATGTTATATTGAAATGTATAATCTCATTAAGTTAGCACATACTAAACCCCTCGCTCTAAAATTCGTAGAGTGTATCTATGTCCACTAATTGGTGTCAAATTTAGAAATAAAGATACAATCAAACAAATAGACACAACAACAGCGTAAAGCACTTTAACTTACAGGACCCTCAAAGTAAATGCATTGAGACACTGCGTAACTGGAAGATTAATTACCTTTGTACATATGCAGAAAATCACATTAAGTTGCATAAGCTGCGAAATTATTCACTTACAATTCCTTAACTTAAAGAGCCTGCAAAGAACCCAAAGAATTTAATACAGCTGGATAGATAAAAAAATAAAAGGGCAATCGAAACCATAAATGTTGGCGCAATCATTTCATGGCTTGTGCGGATGTGAGTGAGCATTGAGTTATTTTCTCTCCTTTATAACGCTTAATAATAGACGCCAACCGCAGACCCTACTATGTCAGCTGCATTTCCGAGTCCGAGCAACAAGTGGGTCGAACGACCGCAGCGTCGCGCAGCATCCTTCCGTTTCAGCATCGCATATCTGACTGGCTAGGATAGGAATATTGCGTGTTATCCGGCATTTACGATTGGCGGAGCTAGCTTCAATGACACGCCCACGTATTTTCATTGCGCAGGCCTCAAACTGAACATGCGTCATGGGCTGGACAGCTAATTTTATTATGCGTATTTTAATGTAAGGCTTTCTTCTCCAATATATGGTATTGCTTAATGCTTACATAAATTATAAATATGTGTGTCCGTGTATGTCGCCTGCCTGTTGAACGAACGGATTGGAGATCGACACGCAGCCATAGCCGTAAAAGATACGAAGTTGTAATTTTTACAATGTGACCTTTGACCGTCCTATTACGATAGTCAACTCGAGATAGGATTCAAAAAGAGAAACTGATCCCGCTAAGAAAATTTCGAAAATGGGAAAATAATAGGTTCATAACTAACAATTTATGTACACATGGCGGTTAATTTGAATAGACGAATATTTTGACCTTCACGTCTAAAGCTCTATTTTACATAGATTTATGAAACTTAAGTTTTAATCCCGTCGGATTAAGAATCAAAAGTTGGAATCAACAGTTTCCGCCCACGTTAGGCTTTTTGTGCCTTCAAGCCGTAAAATAAACATTCGTTCAGTCAACCTTTGACCCTCATTTATCATCCAAGAGCGGTGGATTTTGCGAAAAGTGTGAAATACGTATCAGATGAATTTTCACAAAGATCTTTAAAAATGATTTTAAAGCAAATCAGATGATAAATAAATTACTTTCATGTAATCATGTTCCGCCAATTTACCTGATTTGCGAGAAGAAGTTTATGGAATATTATGTAAGACTTGCAAAATAAGTTTGAAGTCCGAAAAATCCTTGGATCTTGGAAGCTTGGATTCTGTGAAGCACCACTCAAATGAATTTTCATAAATATCCTTGGAAAGGAATTAAAGCCCGTAACTTTACTCCGCAAGTCTTTGACCCGCCTCTTAGGCCAAGGAGAAATGGATTTTCTGAAAAGTGTAAAATACCCCTGAAATTAATTTGCACAAAGATCTTTAAAAATGAGTTCGAGACCGATAAGATAAAGATAGTTTCACACGACTTACGGGTGAAATTGTTTAAAATCCCTTCTTCCATCACATTTAGAGGTAATGTTTTTATTAATAATATTAGTGTTGAGTGTAGAAGTAAAACGTATATACATATATTCTTACCTTTTCAATATTTGTATCTTAGATAGATAGATATATGTATATATAATCTATAAATAGGTTGCCGTAGTACTGACTGCGATGATCCAGCTATGAGTTGTATATATATATATATATATTATATTAATATTTTTGGATCATGCACTATGAAGTCGTTAACATCCCATACCGGACGTGAGAATTATTTTGAATGCGCCACCGCAAGATATTTTAATACTCTGGTTGAAGAGAATAATCCGAAATATGCTTGGAATTTCTTAATGAAATTTGTCGCCTCAGCTTAAGACAAATGGTAAAGTGAAAATGATGAAGGGCAATTCGAAATAGCGAACTCAACTTGGCATAGTATTCGAAGCTGCCAAGGCACGTGCTGATATTTCAATTGAATGCCGCAAAATATGTGGCGGCAGGCAGCCCGGCAGCCCGGCAGCCCTGCCGTAAGGCCAAAGGCATCTGTGGAACAATCTCGAGCTGAATGAAAAGCGGAAAACGCCACTGCATACGCACAGGCGCATCACTTGACATTTGAACTTAGGCTGGGGCCTTTTTAAAGCATGCACAGACCCGATAGTATTCCAAGTGCTGATGACAGTTGAAGTCTCTGCTCTTTATGGGTTGATGACTGCAGGGCTATCTCGGCTGGAGTTGCTTTGAGTTGCGAAAAGTTCGCCCCGATGTTGAATGAAAGGAAATTAAACATTTTCACTCGAGCTGCTTTTGTTTTCGAATCCCTCGGATAACAGTTGACCAGCACAAACAGATTACCAAAGTTATTCCCATTCGTATGTGAAGAGCCCGCAGTTGTTGCCCAAAAAGCAGTCGCATCCATTTGGCAGCGGATCAATCTTGCCCACAAATTGCTTCCATATTTGTCATATTTCTGGACCTCCATGCGTGGGGAAATTAAGCTCTCGGTCCAACGATAATGGGACAAAATAAAAGACACGTTTTGACCTTAAATTTAGCTTGGTATTTTGATACGCCTTCAAGTATAGTCCTGTACTTTTGTATTGTCCTGCTTTTACCAAAGCCGAAATCTATATTCCCGCCTCCCACACAAATGCGTACGTGTATTGGGCTGGAACGTATTATTTGATGCCATCCCTCATGTCTGATTTCTAGTCCATTAACTTTGAAGTTATTTGGCGATGCTACTTTAACACTTCAACGGATTTTGGACATTTCGCTTTCAATTTTGGTTGGTTCTATGAGTATTTGTGCCCTTTTATTTGGGTCTTTTCAATTGGTAAACGTTCTGTTTTTCTTAAGTTTTTTGAGTGCTCTTTGCACATCAGGCTAGAAATTTCAACCCCATTCTATGCAATAAAAGACTTAAAACTAAAATGTGCTCGTAATACCCAACCATCCAAGTATTACTTCACAGCCCCACGGTCTTAATTAGACGGCGATAATCCACACACAGTCACTTTGTCTCTTTCCTGTCTGTCTAATTGCATAAATTTGCAATTTGCAATTTGCGGCTGATCAATTATACAGTTTGTGCTTGGTAACCTGACCTAATTTAAGACATTGAAAACTGTCGAATTGTATGCGATAGTCTATTATATGGCTTGATTTAACTATCCTTACCTTTACGGGTAAGGAACACGGGCACTAATTGACTAAATCACAGCAACAACACGTTCTTCCGTAGACCGTTTTTCTCAGAACGCTTGCCACCTGTTAAACTCTGCAAAACTCTGTTAAACTCTGTTAAACTCTGTTAAAAATCATTCAAAAAATAAGAATAAGTATTAATGTATATTATAATATATGGATGTAAGCTGCGATTTTGTTTAATAGAACATAAAATCGATCATAAAATTGATGCAAAAATGTAAGAGAAGTATCAATTGGGCTTAATATGCTGATCCTAGTTGTTTTTGGTGCTCACTGTCTTATACACACATACATACATGCTTATACATATTTACAGAATGCATACTTACAGGCGCATAACGGAATTGACAGTGAAAATAGAATCATACAGCAAACCCATGCACATACACACACACACACACACACACACACTTACGCAAATTTCTCTTTCTCCCCTCCCAGTCACACACACACACACTCGCACACAATGAAGGCAATTGAGCAGAATCATTGCCGCTGGCAGTTTTCTTCAGAATGATTTAAGAGGAAGGCGGGTACTTCAACAGGCGACAACAACAACAACGAAAAAAAGAAACGACGACGTCAACGTCGACGTCAGCTTCGTCGTCGGCGTCGCTGTTGCCGATTCGCATACAACAAGTGGCAGCGAATACGACGCAGCTTCTGCTGCTGCCCTTTCACATCGCATTCCAAATCCTGACGCAGTCAAAGGCGCTTTGTGCGCGCCTCGTGCGCCGTACACAGCTTTTTTTCAGTGCGAGATGAAATCTCGTGGCTGATGGACGTGTTCGTGTCCACGTTTCCAGTGCTCCAACCGCCAGACACTTGTAGCACTTTAGTATTTATAACACAGTGCTCAGAAACACTCTGCTCCACTCAGTATTTTCTGTTCAATGCATTAAGAAAATGTAGTTCACAATCAGTATATAAAATATAATAAATCCATCTAATTGTGCTTGATTCAAGTTAAAAAAAAAAACCAAAACAAAAAAAATCTCTAAGTCTAAACTGAAAATATGTAATTTTTCAGAGAAACGAATGTAAGTCTAAAATTTAATAAGTACATTTTTTTTTAAATAAATATAAAACATTCTCGATTTGACTTCGCCCAATCTCTTAAAGTCTATAAATAACTATGGTTATATTATTTTCAAATCAAATTGTGCAGCTTTTCAATGTGTATTCATAAATATGTGTGCGACACAATATAATCAATATGAGCCCAAAATATTGTTCTAGTCAACGTAATTTCGTGCACAATGTATTTGTTTGCATTGCGTTAGCTCGAGTGCGTCGGGTCTTTGGGGCTTAGCTTTTATACAAAACATATTGTTCCCAAATATCAATTTATTTGCATTGGGCAAGTTAAATAGAAACTTTTCGCAGTCAATTATTGGTGGCATTCGAATCTGGCAAGTCGTTGACATCGCCACAAATGTTGGCCGAATATATCGAAATATCAAAATATTTCCATCAAGCTAAAGTCTTATTGTTTATTTCCTCATTTACTTGCAGCAAAAATACTTAAAATCTTCACCCCCAAATGCAGCAGAACCCACAAATTGATATAGCATCAACAGCTTGGATATTCAATCGTTATAGCTGCCATAAAACTACGCAACAGGAACGCAAATAATAAATTATTTGACAGGTAATTTGCATTTCTTTTCCTCATTTCAGAAACTAAAAATCGTTGTGAGAGACTCTTTTTAGTTGCAATAATTATTTAAAACCAAACTGAATGTAATATTATGAAGAGCTTGCCCTAGTTATGCCTTATAATTAGCTAATTTCCAGATGCAATAATTGCCGAAACACAGCAGCCAAGTAGACTTGTATATTTGACTAGCTCTGCGATGATTGAAACGTGACATAATTTGCTCTTAACGACCCTATATATATATATCTATATATATATGCATTTGTGCCTTACTCAGAGACGCGATTCAATGTCGTATCGCAAGATCAGGCTGGTTTTCATTAATATTTACTTAATATAAGATCTAAAAATGTTCGCTATTTAAACTTAGTTGCGTGCTTAGCTCAGGAAATCAACAATTTAACATTGGTCGTGTGGCGTCTGTTAAGTTTTGTGCAATTAACGCAGTCAACATACATATATAATATCAACAAGCATAAGAATCTAAGATCATGCACAAATATTAAGCTAAGCAATCCAGTCGCACGTGTTAGCGATAGCTTACATTTTTATCAAAAAATATCTATTTATTCTATTCAACTCCATTCCATTCTATTCAACTCCATTTATTCTATTCTATTCAACTCCATTTTATTATATTCTATTTTATTCTATTCTATTCTATTCCATTCTATTCTATTCTATTCTATTCAATTCTATTCTATTCTCTTATATTCTATTCAATTCTATTCCATTCTATTCTATTCTATTCTATTCAATTCTATTCTATTCTATTCTATTCTATTCTATTCTATTCTATTCTATTCTATTCTATTCTATTCTATTCTATTCTATTCTATTCTATTCTATTCTATTCAAATCCATTCTTTTCAATTCTATTCCATTCTATTCTATTCTATTCTATTCTATTCTATTCTCTTATATTCTATTCAATTCTATTCTATTCTATTCTATTCTCTTATATTCTATTCAATTCTATTCTATTCTATTCTATTCTATTCCATTCTATTCTATTCTCTTATATTCTATTCAATTCTATTCTATTCTATTCAATTCTATTCTATTCTATTCTATTCTATTCTATTCTATTCAATTCTATTCTATTCTATTCTATTCTATTCAATTCTATTCTATTCTATTCTATTCTATTCTATTCTATTCTATTCTATTCTATTCTATTCCATTCTATTCCATTCTATTCTATTCTCTTATATTCTATTCTATTCTATTCCATTCTATTCAAATCCATTCTATTCAATTATATTCCATTCTATTCTATTCTATTCTATTCTATTCTATTCAATTCTATTCTATTCTATTCTATTCTATTCTATTCTATTCCATTCTATTCTATTCTCTTATATTCTATTCAATTCTATTCCATTCTATTCTATTCTATTATATTCTATTCTATTCTATTATATTCTATTCTATTCTATTCTATTCTATTCTATTCTATTCTATTCTATTCTATTCTATTCTATTCTATTCTATTCTATTCTATTCTATTCTATTCTATTCTATTCTATTCTATTCTATTCTATTCTATTCTATTCTATTCTATTCTATCTATTCTATTCTATTCTATTCTATTCTATTCTATTCTATTCTATTCTATTCTATTCTATTCTATTCTATTCTATTCTATTCTATTCTATTCTATTCTATTCTATTCTATTCTATTCTATTCTATTCTATTCAATTCTATTCTATTCTATTCTATTCTATTCTATTCTATTCTATTCTATTCTATTCTATTCTATTCTATTCTATTCTATTCTATTCTATTCTATTCTATTCTATTCTATTCTATTCTATTCTATTCTATTCTATTCTATTCTATTCTATTCTATTCTATTCTATTCTATTCTATTCTATTCTATTCTATTCTATTCTATTCTATTCTATTCTATTCTATTCTATTCTATTCTATTCTATTCTATTCTATTCTATTCTATTCTATTCTATTCTATTCTATTCTATTCTATTCTATTCTATTCTATTCTATTCTATTCTATTCTATTCTATTCTATTCAATTCTATTCTATTCTATTCTATTCTATTCTATTCTATTCTATTCTATTCTATTCTATTCTATTCTATTCTATTCTATTCTATTCTATTCTATTCTATTCTATTCTATTCTATTCTATTCTATTCTATTCTATTCTATTCTATTCTATTCTATTCTATTCTATTCTATTCTATTCTATTCTGTTCCATTCTATTCTATTCTATCATAATCTTTTCTATTCTATTCTATTCAATTCCATTCTATTCTATTCTATTCTATTCAAACGTTTGAAATAAGTTATATTTTTTGAAATATAGCAATAATTGAAGTAGAAATTGTTTTAAACAGTAAGTAGAGCTAATTTAAAGGAAAGAGTGTAACACATTCGACTTGACGGCATTTGCGATTATTTTATTTTTTTGTGTTGTTCTCGTCTACCTTTCAGCTGCGCAGCTGAGCATAGGGCACACGCGACGTATGCGCATTGTATAAATTAAATATTATTTACAATTGAAATTGATGAATCAAAATAAGGTTGTCGGCATTAAATCTCTCATCCTTCTATCACTCGTTTCGAAAAAAGAGCGTTTTAAACTTTACAAATCTGCATACATTTTTAATTGTGCTGCCGGCTTTAGTTTTTTCTCACGCTTAGAAAAGAATCGCATGCCCAATGCTAATAAATACCTAGAAATATTAATATAAGACACTTTTAAAATGCATTCATTCGAAATATGAACACATTAAAGCTGCGGGCTGTCTGAAAAATCAACGACTAACACGCGCGAAAATCTAAAACAAAAATTAAATAATAGCAACAAGTTGTTGTGTTGCACTAAAAAAATCGTTAAAAAAGCGCCAAGCGACACGCTCATGATTTTAGTTTCAGTTCAGAGTCCCGACTTGTCGGCAGAATCCGTACAGATCACGCCTCAGTAGATCCATACGTAAAGTGAAAGTTTCTGATAACCAAACTATTTTACAAAATATATATACCATGCGACCCATAAAAACCATTATCAAAACATAAGCAAAGTGAAACATATTGAGAAAAGTACAAGAATTTACTTTAAAAAAATATATAAGCAAAACGTGCGGTAAGAATACTAAGCAGTGGTAAAATGAAATGTTAAAAACTTGGCAAATATATATAGAATTAATTATGATTCAATTATATTTGATATTTAGGGGCATAGATCAATGTCTCTCGTGGAACCCATGCTGTCCAACAAAACACGTTCCACAGTCGATTGTGCCAACTCTTTTTAGATCGATTAAGTCAGATGTACCCAGATAAACAAAGTATTTAAGTACAGCCCATGTTTATCACGTGTTTGTTTTCGCATCTTGACTAAGAACTCAAAAACGTTCAATATTCTAGTTCGCTGTATTAGGCCATTTAAAATCATCTTCAAAGAACTTCCATCTGCCATCTGCCATCTGCCATCTTCCATCTTCCATCTTGTTCTCAGTTAGGGCAGCGTTTTGATTTAATTGACTGCAAGTTAATTCAATTTTTGATAGTCGCACCCAGCACTTAAGGCTGAAGTCAAAATTTGTCAAACAGACATAAAAAGAAAACTCCTTCCAGTCACGAACAACGGTGTGTGTGTGTGTGTGTGTATGTGTGTGTGGGGTGCGAGGGTGTGTGTGTGGGGTTGTGTAAACGAATTAGATGTAGAATTCAATTTGAATTTGCGACGCGCGCCTTGTATTACAAAGTTTGTAAATTGTAAAGACCAAATGCAAATGTTGCGAGGCTCGAAGGGCCAATTATATAAATATTTAAATTTGGCCACATTGTCTTATAAATGCATTGCAATTATTATATTCGAATTAGAGTTGTTGTGTGAAACTGAAAAGTCTGTGAAAAGCATTTTTTAATTTGCACGCCCCCGAATGCAGTACAATAATTGAATTAAAATTAAAAAAAGAAAAACAAAACCGAGACATATAATTTAGTTTTAATTAGCGTAATCATTGGAGCGTTACACAGGCGAGGGCAATTGCTACCCAGCCCAAGCGGCTTACTTTTTGATTACATTTTAAAGACAATCCTCTTAGCGCACAAATCTGACAAGACGTTACGCTTCTACTTCTTCTTCTTCTTCGTTTACCCTAGCAACAAGCGGCGGGCGACGCAATGCAATCATCGACTGATGCGGGCAATAATGGCACACGTAAATATACAGCACAACAGCAACAACAGTCGCAACCATCGGCAGGAGCAGGAGCAGGAGCTGGAGCAGTAGCTGGAGCTGGAGCAGGAGCTGGAGCAGAAGCAGCGCCGGCTGCAACAAACCAAACAACGTCTTTTACCGTAAATGACAACAGTCAGCAGCAACGGACGAGCATAGGCAACACAATCTCTAGCAAAAATCCGTTCAAACAACAGTTGGAAAGCAATAAGCAGAATGGCAACATGGAAGCAGACTACGGCATTATGGGAACAAGCGGAGCAGTCGGCACGGACCAACAGCTGGCATCGCCAACAAACCAGGAACAGCTTTATGCATCACGCAAATTGACAGGCGGCGGTCAACCGCCGCCGGATCAATATCGACAGGAGGATCCACGTGCAGCCGGTACTTGGTCTGCTGCCAAAACATGGATGGTCAGCTGGCGGGGCTCCAACCGGCTCGTTCTGGTCATTGTTGCCATAGCTCTCCTGCTGGACAACATGCTACTAACAACTGTCGGTAAGTGCAGCCCAATCTTACATTCTTTAAATACAAATCGTAAAAGCCGCATATTTCTGCTAGCCATTAGCATTTCATGGCCATTTATCTTGGCAGCCACTTGACAATGCCAGGCAATCACCTGGAAATTATTCATTTTCATTTCCAGATAGGTTCTTGGCACTCCTTTGGCCATAAAATTACCACAAAGCGCCACTTAAGCTAATGAATGTTGTCTTGGCGTCAGTCACTCACCACCTGGCTTTCAGTTCATCAATTCAACTGTCGTTGAGTGATGCCAAGGGATTTTGATTAGCTGCGGGATTTGCTTTAATAGTACTACATCTCTTCTTCTAAAAAATATATTTATATATATATATGCCTAATCAATTATATTCATATTTATGCACACATGCACACATTTGTATTCTCGAGTACAATAGCCATCAATCGATAAACACATTCCTTGTTCGTAGTCCTTTATACGAACGCAACTCAAAGGAACCCAAACCAATTCTGTTAAGCGAACTCAACAAATTTTCAACCAAGCACAGCAACTAATCAATTGTTGGAGTACCAGTGTGATTTGCCCGTCATTATTAAAAGCCGACACGGGCAGAGTCAGAGAGGGATTGGGATTGGGATTGGGAATGGAGATACTCAAAGTGCGGACAGTCAATTAAATAGACACGCGACCATTGCTACTGCGTGTGACACTAAATCTACGCAGGGGAAGGACGTTGCTGGCCAACGGTCGAGCCAAGTGCTTATGTCAAGTGTCTGGACAAACACGTGGACATCAAGTGGCCGAGGGCCGATGAACAGACGGACAGACGGACAGACGGACCGACGGACTGCAGCTGTACTCCAGTCTGACCAATGTTTGCTGCGGCTGACAACACAAATAGCGCTTGAAGTTCCTTATTCTTCTTTGTGTTAAACGTTCATGAAATTATATCAACAAGTAGGAAGTAGCCAGCCGAAGACAAATAGCTAGGCGAATGCGAATGCGAATGCGGCGGCACTTAAGCGACGACTTGTTGAAAGATACGGACGAAGAAGTCAAAGCAAAAGTGGAAAAATGCTCATGGAGCGCGCAAAAGTCAAAGTGTTGGCTCAACCCCAAAAAGAGAAGCAGCCATCCGGACCCCAGGACTCAGCTAACGCTCGATGCTTTTCTAGTTTCCGTACTCCTGTCCGTCCGCCTGTCCGCCAGTCTTTGTTACAGCAAATCAAAGTTAGCTCTGAATGCCGCATGGCAAGGGGTGTATGTGGTTAAGTGCTGGATTAGGGGAGAGGTTACGGCAAATATGCTTTTAGCGTTTGACTTGAGGCATTTCCACTTAAGTGCTTTCACTTCGCCGTTAAAGGTGTTGAAGTGAAAATTGCAAGAAATACATGCTTATTACATTTGATCTTCGGCAATGAGCATAAAATTCTCATAAATTTGATTAAGCTGCGAAAAGGGGCTCCTCGAAGGAGACGACGTCTTACGAGCATTGCTTAGGTGACTTTCTTGATTTATGTATGGGTCAGAGTCTTATCTGTAAGTGCTTTATTGCATAAATAAACAATAGTTAAAGTGTGTACATATATAGTTTGCTGGTTTGTTTGTTAATGCACATGTGAGAATCTTATAGCCGGCAGTACTCGGCTACTAGATACCTCGCATCCTGCTTTAAGTTCTTGGTGGAACTTAAAAGTCAATATTTCGATTTTAGCAATAGTTACTTTATTTAATATACACCAAAATAGTGCATAATTAGAGAGTTCGAGCTAAAATACTTTGTACAAAGTTTTTGTAATATTGGGAAATTGCAAATTAGTGTAACCAGACCTTATCAATGACAAAAAACCTTAAAATGTATAAATTTCTGTGATGCCAGATCGCCGCAAGTTCGTAAACCACAAGTTCGCATATAAAATGTATGTATTTTATTGCTTATGTGCATTTGTACAAATGAACAGCAAGAAAAAAAACTTATATAATTTCTTATAATTTTTTTTTTTTTAACTTGCGTGTATTAGTATCCATAATTCAATAGAGTAGTAAGCAATGTGTGCCTTCATTTCTTTTACGGCTCAGCCATATTTTTCGTGATTTGCTTTTCCGACGTATCAAATTTCTCTAGAGAGGCTGCCGATCGATTTTTAATGGGCGTGGTCCCCAATGAACGTGCCTTGATAGCGCTATTGATACTCTCCGGCGTTGGATTGAGCAGCTGATGAAAACTGTCGGATTCGTTCCTTGTAAGGGAAGCACTGCGCGCAAAGGGAAAGTATTCATTAAGTTGTCGCTCCATAACATCCTTATTGATGGTGGTCTCCCAAATTTGGTTTTGGATTATGCTGCTGTAGCGTGCCTCAAAGCTGTGCTGATGGCGCAACAGATTCGATGCACCACGTGCGTTTGTGCTGTGTGCAAGTTTGGGCTCCCACTCCGTTGCCCGTTGGGCGGGCTTGGACGTGGTCGGCTTTAGGGGACTGCCCACGTTGTGCTCATCCGTTGACATTTGCCAGTCGTACTAATTACCGGAAAATTAAATACAAAACTTATGCTTGTTAACCGGAATAGCACTTGGTATATCGTTGCCGAGCTTTGCAACCTTCCGCGTGGGCCTCAGAATCGCGAATAAGTCACGGCAGGCATTCGACTGTCTTGTTAAGCAACTATTCTTAGCCGTTTTCCCTACCAAACAGGCAAAAACTCAAATGTCAGACAAAAGTTTTATTTTAGCTGCGTTGTAATTGCGAGCGTGCCTTTTGTCTTTTGGAAAAAGTTTTTCGAGGCCTTTGGGGTTGCTAAAGATTGATGTTATGAGCGTGGTGCCTTCCTCAGCACGAGCCTGCCAAGCGACAGGTTATCCACCGCCAAAGGTCACAAAGTGCTGTCGTTTTTGGTGTCGCCTTCGATGCTGCTATGGTAAAATGACAGGTGTGCCAGGTGTCAGAGGTGCCCTCTCTCCTCTCAGAACTACGGCCCTATTTTTGATATACCATATATTATGTCAATAATTGATTTATGACCCTTAATGCATTGCCATTAAAGTCTATAATTATAATAACATCCAAGCGGAAAGCAGTCCATTACGTATTTAAAATAAAATTAAAAAAAAAATACATTAAGTATTATTGTATATATGAATATCAAATTAAAATCTAGTTAATTTCATAAATATTCCCCCCCAACTATCTAAATTGCTAATATTACACTCTCAGGAGATTACTTTGATAGCTCGGAGAGCTCTTGAATAAAATCTAGAAAGAATAAATCCAGTTAATTTAGCCATATTTTAGAAAGCAAGAAAACCCCTAACGCCAAATAAAAATCTAGCTAAATTCATAAATATTCCCTTAAACATTAGACTTTGTTAATATGCGATGCTCGGCCGATTACATCAGAAGCCCATTAAGCGGGGAATACGCGTAGAAGTGAAGGCCTAATCTTAAAAAAATGTACAATGACAGGAAAGTATAAAATAAGTAAAAAGTCCAGACCCTTAAAGAAATGAAAGGATACTTTACTATTCCTTAAAGAAACAAATATACCTTTTAATTAAAGCGCTTAAAAATATAATTCACTAAAACTAGCGCTTAGCGCATCCTCGTTACTCGATGCTGCCAGGAGCAGGCCCTTCTTGGGCAGACTTGGCATGAAGATATGCAGCTGCTTACGACTGTCCTGTTGGGTTGCGTTCAATCCGCGACTGCTGTGCGGCGGAGTACGTGCGTCTTTCGCCGTGGGTGCTGCAGCAGTGCCATGATATAACCTGGCCGATGCCAACTGTCCGGCCATGCGACGCGTCGTGCTGGCGCTGTTGCTTAGCGCACAAAGATCAATGTTGCGCGGCGGACGATTGAGGCGGACGGGCACTCCCTCCTTGTTAAAAATGATGGTTATCGGCTTGGCATTGGATGAGTTGGCGCAGTAATTCATTACCGCTTGCTTTGTCGCGGGCTTCCTAGGCGCTTCACGCGGTGCAAGTGTTCCCGTAGCACTACGTTTTAGGGCCATGCCACGTTGGTTATGCCGACTGATTCGATGGCTCCTCGATAGCATTGCGCTGCTGCTACTGACTGGCACTGGTGTCGATGCTTTGACAATATCCGCACGACCTGCCAAGTCCAGCCAATTGATCACACGTTCCGCAAGACGCTCCTCCGGATTGACTGTACTCGTGACCAGTGAATCCTGAAGCGAACTACGCCGTGAATGCGGCTGATGATCCGCAAGGTGGTCCAGCTGGTAACCCTTATCGCTGCTCAGCAGCCAGGCACGTCGCTTCGAATGACGCCTGCTGTGCAGCACGGTGAAGGCAGCTTGGACTTTGTTGGACATTACGCCTTGGGTCTGGCAAACTTGCTGTTGGTGCTGCAGCGTAAGCTTGGTCGCGTCCAATAGCAGATACTCATTCAAGCTATAATCAGCGTAATTCTCTGTTGCCGTTGACTTTCCGTTAAGCTCGTTCGATTCGCTTTCATAACTGATGTCTGTCCAAATTTGATAAGTTTGGTTGAATTTGATTGGAGCTCCATCAAAGGATATTCGTTTTACTTACCAGCTCGCTTGGCGTTTTGTCGTTGGCACTGAATCCACCGCTGACGCTCGTGCGGCTCATAGTCGAGTATAAAGTGGCGTCGGTGGCTGCGCCCAGTATCCCCGATCCTCTCCAGCCAGACGGAGCGCACGAACAAGGGTCGACTGGCCGACTCCCAAATGGAACGAGATGGCCGTCGCATGGTCTCCTCTGGTTATCCTCTCCACCATAAATCAGAGTCCCTACCTATTACTTATTATGCAGAACAACAAATGCAAGCTGATTTCGATTGTCTCGCAGTCCCTGCTGTCCTCATAGTTACTGTCCTCGCTGTCGTCTGCCTCAACCGCCGGTTGCTGTCCCACTGTTGTCGCTGTTTGCCTGACGACGCCAACAACGCTACCGCAAAAAAAAACTTCATTTCACTAGGGATGGCCAAAAGTCACGGAATCGGAATCGCCTCGAGCTAAAGAGTGATTTTTTCCCAAACTTATAATGCATCAAATTTCGCAGCAATTCATGACCGTCTTTGGTCTTAAGTAAATGGTAAACCCTATTTTATTCGAATTACCAATAATCATGTGGAAAGCTTAAAATTTGTTTGCTTAAAGTATCGACTGATCAAGTAGCTGATTCAGAGATCATTTTGTTTTATTGGGCGCTGGAGTCGGGGTTCTGCTAAAGACCTAGCGAAAGATTTTTAATATGGAGCATAGTTAAAAGATTATGTAGCTAATATACTTTCCTTTGTCGTTGGGCTTTAGTGGAAGCTACAAGCCTGTCCAGAACAAATACAAGAGCCAAGAGCAAAAATTAGATAGACAATTGTAGCTACAAGGCAGCATTAATTGGATGAAGTGCATCAGGCAGGTAGGACAATCAATTCTATATATGTATGTTAATTTTTACTCTAAGACTTGTAAAAGTTGATGTCATTTGTATCCTGTATCCTGTTCAGTATTGAAGATTTCGTAGCGTACAGTTAAGACTGTGGAATTATACTTACACAATCTTTCCTTTTGGCCAGTCCCTGGTCGTCATGGTTTTTTTTGTCTGGTCGCCCATCACCCGCCGCTTGCTTTTTGCTTTGCCTTGCGGCTTAAGTGTCTTCGACACGCGACATGTAACCCAAACAACCCATGCCCAAACCCCTTTTCCTTAATGCTCGACTCCATTAACCGCTTTACAGTTGCACGTGCCTTTCAATATTTGTATGTCAAAAACTGGGAGGCAGTTTAATGACTTGTATGGTACCACAAAATATCAATTATTTACTCCTCAAAATAGTTAATTATTTGTGGTGAATTATAAAGTCAATTAAAACAAAAACTCTTTAAATACATTTCTGCTTGCTTACTTTTTGGTTTGAGTTATTATACCATTGCAGAGGGTATTATAATTTTGTCGTGAAATGTGTAACGCATATAAGGAGACATCTCCGACCCCATAAAGTATATACATATATTCTTGATAAGCATCAACAGCCGTGTCGATATAGCCATGTCCGTCTCTCCGTCTGTCCGTCTGTCCATCTGTCCGTCTGTCTGTTTCTATGCGAACTAGTCTCTCAGTTTTAAAGCTATATTTATGAAACTTTGCAGAAGTCCCTCTTTCTGTTGCATGCAGCACATATGTCAAAACCAGCTGGATCGGACCACTATATCATATAGCTGCCATAGGAACGATCGGTCGAAAACTAGGTTTTTGATTAAAAACCTTTTTTGTTAATCAAGATATCTTGACCAAACTCGGCATTAACTATTTACCCTGTGCTTCTAGATACGGGCAAATCACTATAAGTATTATGAAAAGGTTCGGTCTGCAAGGGTATTAGATCTTCGGCGTGCCGAAGATAGCCTTTCTTTCTCGTTTTCATTGTATTGTGGGTGTGCCACTAATTGGAATGTCAAGTTACATATCAAACATACATATGTGGGAGATAGTAGTAGGATATATACAGACATACATATGTACATAGATGCAGACAATTCTACCATTCCGCTCAATTCTACCATTCGTCTTGTACTCTAATTCTTGCAGGAAGAGCTCCTTGTCTCGCTCATACATGCATAAACTTATTGTCAATTCTCCTTTAGTCTGTTAGCATGACTCAGTCGCGATCGATCGACGCTTAGGTACCCCTACCAATTATAACGAGCTAAATTGCAAGAATTTCGCATCGAAGTGGAAAACGCATTCATTATTTCATATTACTCGTCCCTTCAAAAGGAAAGAAATGCCTCCGACATTTGAAAAAATATTGAATTTTTGAGCATTTTTGCTTGTGAGGACACATACACACAAAAACATTAAAACGGTACCTAGACATAATAAACGAGCACTAAGAATAAGCCAAAGCAGTTGCCGGGAGTGGGAGCGAGATAAAACGACAGCAATGCCTTTCTATCGCACAAATCATTTGTACTTTTTACTCTATTGCTGTCTAAGCATGCGGGCGTGTCTCGAATCCGAACAAAAACGAAGGCGAGCTTGGACCAGAAATTCAGCGATTTTGAATGTTCGCTTTCATTGTACTGCATGTCTTATCTACCTGTTGTTTGTTTAGTGCCTTAAGTGAATTAGGATTAGAATTATGTTGGTGATTTTGGATGGCGAATGTCACATTCACTGGCCTTTCTATAACCATGTGAATGTAAGCAATAGTTAGGTGTATAACTTGGACTTAACGTAATACTATAAATCGCCATAAAACTCTATAAACATGGGGATTTAATAAGCTTATACGTTTCCACGCTTCTTTCCAAGCTATTAACGTCATTCATAAGAGTCTAATCGATAAAAACATTACTACAATTCTCCCTTACATATGTATGTATATATCCCTTTGGGCATATCAATTTGATTTGTTAAACAGCTACCAAATCAACCGCAATGCTGTCTAGTTACCATCCACAAACTATGACAACAACACTTCAAACTGAGGCAACTAAAACAACGATAAGCAGGGACTACAGCTATCGCCGAACACTCAGCAACTTGCAAATCCAATTGAAACGAGAAAGAAGGGCATCCTTCGGCATGCCGACGATTTAATACCCTTGCCCAACTTTTTCATTAGCTCATAGTGCATTGCCCGTATTAAAGAAGCACAGGGAGAAAAGTTAATGCCGAGTATGGTTAAGATATCTAGAAAAAAAAAATTGTCCATGCAAGAGCTACTTTTCGATCGATCACTCCAATGGCAGCTATATGATATGGTGGTCCGACGTTGATAGGATTTTGCAAAAATGTTAGGAGCATAGTAAAACTAATAAATGCCGAGATTGGTCAAGATATTTTATAAATAAAAACGTTTTTCATACAAGAACCCATTGAAGGATCGTTCCTATGGCAGCTATATGATATAGTGGTCCGATCCAGTTGGTTCCGACATATGTACTGCGTGCAACAAAAAGAGGCACAAGATCAAGATTATATATAGTTATATTTAAGTAGATGTATCCTTCTATGCGTTACACATTTCAACAATTATAATACCCTCTGCAAGGGCATAACAACACCTCACACATGAATGCAATTGCAGCTACGAAACAAGCACTTGCCAAGGTGGGTCTAGACTGGGTCTGCAACGGATACCGCTGGCTAAGGGTGTTGATAATAAATATAAACAGAGTCAAAACATGCAATAAACAAATTCAATTTCCTACAAAAGGGTAATGGTTGAGTTCCTTTTAAGTCGGCGCTTTTGTGCGAAAGGGAAAAAGGGAGCAGCCAAACCGAGCTCCACTTGAAGCGCTTCCGCTTCCGTGTCTCAACAGCAAGGTGTACGCGGCGTATGCGCAATTTGTGCAAGCTTGTTGGCGTGGCCGAACAACTCAATTAGACCGTGCAATCTGCTTGCTGCAGAAATGCCTAGAAGCCATTATAAACTTTAAGTAACAACAATTTTGCGGGCCTTTAATACAATTAGAGAAGCGGCTGGAGAAAATTGCTTTGCTAGCGTCATCTAACTGCAGGCCGTTAGGCTAATTGTAGCTAAATTCTTTGTTGCAACTCAATTACAAAACCATTAACCGACTCTTTCTATTTCATAGTGCCCATCATACCCGAGTTCTTGTACGACATACGACATCCGGACGCACCTCTCGACAGTTACCCACGCACGCCTCTCACCCTGGCCACTCCACCACCGCCAACGTCCTGTCCATGTAAGGAGGGTGGCAATGATGTGGTGGTGCCGATCGAGGTGTCCACGCCGAGCGCAGAAGGTAAGCACGGTAATTGGGTGGAGTTCGGGCAATGAAACTTCTGCATCTTCAATAGAAAATGAAACATACTACCGGGAGCTAGAGGAACGGCACAATGAATTGGTTGGCGAAACTGTGGAAGTTGGTTTGCTCTTTGCATCGAAGGCCATTGTACAACTGTTGGTTAATCCGATTGTAGGACCATTGACCCATCGGTGAGGAATTGCTTGAATGGGTTTCTTAATATAAGTTCCATCATAATTCTTAACCTTTCCTTTAACATTTCAGTATCGGCTACAGCATACCCATGTTTGCCGGCTTTGTGATTATGTTCTTGTCAACGCTGAGTAAGTATAAGATGAATTTGCTTTGGCTGTATTTTTTAATTTGTTCGTCTAGTTTTCGCCTTTGGTCGTTCATACCTGGTACTCTTCATTGCCCGAGCCCTTCAGGGCATTGGCTCATCGTGTTCCTCGGTCTCTGGAATGGGCATGCTGGCAGATCGTTTCACAGACGACAAAGAACGTGGCAATGCCATGGGCATAGCCCTGGGTGGACTTGCGCTCGGCGTGCTCATAGGACCGCCCTTTGGTGGCGTTATGTATGAATTTGTTGGCAAGTCGGCCCCATTTCTGGTGTTGGCTGCACTGGCACTAGGCGATGGTTTGCTGCAACTATTCATGTTGCAACCGTCAATACAGAAATCAGAGTCGGAGGAGCCACCGTCCCTGAAGAGTCTGATCAGTGATCCTTACATTTTGATAGCTGCTGGTGCAATCACCTTTGCTAATATGGGAATTGCTATGCTAGAACCGTCTTTGCCGTTGTGGATGGTGGACAATATGGGTGCAACGCGTTGGGAACAAGGTGTGGCATTTTTGCCCGCTTCTATTAGCTATTTGATTGGCACTAATCTGTTTGGACCACTTGGACACAAAATTGGAAGATGGTTTGCCGCCTGCCTAGGACTGGTTATCATTGGCGCCTGTTTAATCTTTGTATGTACATCCATCAGATTGCCAGCATAATTTTAGAAATGCTTCTCCTTCTCTTCAGATACCCATGGCTACCTCTATCACGCATCTGATTATTCCCAATGCTGGTCTGGGCTTTGCCATTGGTATGGTGGACTCTTCGATGATGCCGGAGCTGGGCTATCTAGTCGATATACGGCACTCGGCCGTCTATGGCAGCGTCTATGCCCTGGGCGATGTGGCCTTCTGTGTTGGCTTTGCCGTCGGTCCAGCTCTCTCGGGATCACTTGTGAAAAGTATTGGGTTCGAATGGATGTTATTTGGCATCGCCATCCTGTGCTTCTTGTATGCGCCGCTGCTAACCTTCCTCAAGAACCCACCCACCAGCGATGAGAAAAAGGTGCGTATGGCTATCGAGGCTGCTGCTGCAGAAGCAGCCGCCGGTAATTCGATTGCTCAAATAATGACATCCTGTCCGGCTATCATGCACGATACTTTGACGGATGCAGGCAAGGCGAATGAGGCTTTTGAAAGTGAACGATTATGAGCTCTTAATTTATGTTTTGAATTTTTAATTTAATTAAAACTTACTATTTGTATAATCTAAGGCTATTTCGTCTCTTTACTTGCAATATGCAATATGTCTACAACAATAAGATGCTAATTTAAAATATTTTCATTTCTGTACATTAAATAAGTATAATTTGTTTTCTATTTACATAAGTGTTGTCATAATTATTGTACATATAAACTCTTTTTGATTTAATGAATACATAATATATATAATAATATATGTTTAGTTTCGCTGCCGTATATTTTCATTTTCTTCCATTATTGCCTCAATGTTTACACATTCACTTGGTCAGAACATTTTTAAAGTATTAACAAATGCACCTCTTAACTTTTACAGTCATTAATTTATGGACGCGACCGCTCACAGGTACGTTATGTAACCTACCAAAACTACGATGACGATGAATAAATTTTCCGAATAATACAAATATTTCTTGGCAATGTCAGTTAAAATGACAAAAAAATGTTGAAAAAAAAAATTAACGAAGCAGAAAAAAAAATAAACAAGCTAAAAATATACAACCAAAAATATCAATAATATCATATGAACTGAATTAAATTGTTATAACTGTTTAAAGAAAAACAAAGCTAAACTTAAATCCTACCCTCTGCTTACAACAAGAACCACAAAATATGGACCAATCTTTAGCTACAATTTAATTAAAAGAATTCTATCAGATAGATGTCAGTATATTTGTATTTCTTTTATTTATTCTTTTCTAAACAAATGACAATGAAATGAAAGAGGAAAAAATATTTAAGTGATTAGAAATGATTATTGATTCTTACAACTGAAAAAATGGCAAGCGAAACAAATTTTAAAGTCATTAAGATTTCAACATTTAATAAACATATAAAGAAACATAAAATTTAAAAAAAATTCCTAAAAAATATAAAAAAAATTATTTAAGATTTAATCAGCATAAAAAAATAGCAACATTTAGAAAAAACATAAAGAAAGCAGGAATGTTTTTCCAAGTGCTTATTTATACATATAGACATATATATGCATATATATATACATATATATATATATATATATATATATGTACATTTTACTCCCAGAAAGGAAGGTATTTGCGTGTACAATGTGACAAGTGTCAGCGTCCGGAATTGCATTGATTTACTGTGAATTCCAAAAACTAGTTGACTAGAACGAATTTGTATTTAAAGTAAATGTATGTTATATTAAAATAATACTAGCGAATAGGACGCGAAATGTTTGAAATTGACATAAGACGGCAGACGCAATATTGAGCACGAATCCAAAAAATGTATAAAAATATTTGTGGCTGGTACAGCGTACAAATAACTGAAAAATGTAGCTATATATAGCCATGCATGACAGTTATCCTGACGTTATATCAGCCGCAAATATTTGGTTTTCCAATTTATAAACGCATCGTGCGCAAGTTATCCGCATAGACATTGATGTTGACATTATAGGGCATGGCAACCGACTCCTCATTGCGGGAACCATGGCTGCCGCAGCTGCGCCTCCTCTCGTGAACTGGACATGCGGCGGGCGAGGCATTGCGCACCCGCACCTTATTCAGCGAGAACTCCGTATCCTCACCTACGGGTTGCGATGTGGTAATGCGTATGGGCATGTTGTTGATGCGCGTGTGTATGGGCTGACTGGAGCTGACGGGCATGCCGTTCACGTGAAGATTAAGTAATTTACGCTCATTCAGGCGAGTAGCGGACAGACGTCGTATACTGACGTTGCTGCCACTCCCGAGCACACAGGCATTGAAATTCGAGCTTCCCGAGCTGCGGCGTTCCAGTGTTCTAGCTGGCGGTGCCTCATACTGCGGCCGCTCCGGCAGTGGACTTGTTTGCCGCTTAAGGCAACGCAACGTTGTCAGATTCCGAGTGCAATTTTGCAACCGCTCGGCTCGTGCCGTCGGCGTGCTGGAACTAGCTGCGGACTGATGGACATAGCAGGGCACCATGCCTGGCAGACGATCAGTCGAAGCTGGCCTGTAGAGATGTGATGTCATAATTACAGGTGATGCAACTGACGTGGGCAGAGACGTGGCACGCATTGGCAGACGCAGTTGTCTATCCTGCCGCAACTGCTCCTGGTAGCAACGTATACGTTCGTACTCTCTTTTGCGCTGAGCCTCCCGCTCTAGCCCACGAAGCCTCTGCCTTTCCCGCTCCGCCTCTATCTCCATCAGCCTGTCGTGATCGCGCTGTCTTTCCAGCTGCCTCATGCGCTCGCGTTCCTGATCACGCAGCCGCATACGCTCTTGTTCTTTTTGCAGCTCTTGCTGACACACCTGTTCCATACGCTTTCGCTCCAGTTGCACCTGCAGCCGTTTGGCTATCAAAAGATCTTGTTCACAGCTACCCATGCGCCTCGAATTAGTCTGGACCTGGGCTTCGGGTAAGCTAAACTTGGACAGACGCTTGTCAATGACAAAACTTTCGGAGCTGCCAATGCGCGCCGTAGATTTATGTACCTTATAATTGTCCGTATTGTTGTGAAGGCAGGAATCCGTTTCAATCTTAATTCGCAAACTCTTGTCCAGCTCTGCCTCAGAGTCGAGTCCATTTATGTTAATGTTGATCGCACAACCGCTGCAATTGCTGGCGCTGCGCCTCGGCTCCACCTTAAAAGTGCACGTAGAGTAATTTTTTTCCGGCTCCCTTAAAGAGCTAACGGAGGCACTTTTGCCAGCTCTGCGAGCTACGTTTGAGTTAGCGGTGCTTTGCCTGATTGTGGTAAAGCTCTGGCCACGCCGCATCGTCTGATACTCATCTCGATTGCAGCAGGTGCGCAACAGTGGGAAGTGAGAGACCGCATCGGGCGGACTGCTAAAGAGCTGGCGACGAGGCACCGATACTATATCCGGCTTTCGCGGCTCAGTGGACACCACGTGGACGCTATTAGCTTTGGTTGGCAACGAGGATATGCACTTGAAATCATGCAAATACCTGCGACGTCTGTGCTCAGCAAAGGTACTCGTCGCCGGAGCAGCAGCCTTGGCTTCTTGATACCTGGTGATGAACCTTGGATTCTGGTAATAGGTCTCGAAGGTTGGAGGCTTCGGCTGCGGCGGCTGGGGTCGTTGATAATGCTGAACCTGATAGACGGGTCGTTCAGCGTAACGAAAGTTGTACGATTGAATTTTGAACGGATCGTTGTAGAAGACATCCGTAGACTGGCGGCGTGTATAAATGCTACTGGTAGCATCTGTCGATAAGAAGGCCTTGAAAATTGGCTCATTTCAAAAATATCAATTGTCAAATATACTTACAATGACCGCGATTCATTTTATGCAATAAATTTTGTGCTTTTTAAGGACTTTGGCCAAAGTTTTGCAAAATATTGCGCAATCATCTAGATTTTTTTTTTTCAAAAATATTGTTCATGCCAAAAAAGAAAATTTTGTCAACGACGACTTTGTTTACACGGAGAACCAATCATTTTGGATTTGATATCATCATCTACTTCAAAGTTCGGCCTTTGGGGCGCACATTAAAACTCTATCAGCAATAGGACGAAGCATTTGTGCAGCAATTCGGTTGTCCAAAACCAGCCTTCCTTAAGCAAATCAATTTAAAACAAAATAAATCATATTAAATGTATTCAAAGTATATATAATTGATTTTCAAAATGTTTATGTAACTGTCTTTAAATAAACATAAATAACATACATATATTTATATTAATAACTATGTAGCTACACTTACAATATATCTGACGCAATGAGGGAACTACACCTAAGTCTTACAATATTAGGTATTCTTTACATTTGAAAGTATTATTCTTAAAACATATGCGCGTACAAATAGTAACATCACTTTTTCATTAGTAAAACAGATCAATTGGGTCCCTCGGATACTTCCGCGAGTTACTTGAATGGCTGCAAGTTTCTCCAAGCGTTGTAAGCCCCGAACGGCTACGTAAAATCCAAATTTTTGCATCATGCAGATTGCCATACATTGGGCAGAGTAATACAATTTTTACGCGCATAGAACACTTAAGTCTCGTAGCCTGCAGTTCTAATAATAACTGAGCAGCAGTGGAAAAGATTTTGAAAGGAAGCATTCATTAGTTAATCGTATACAATGAGGTTATATGAACAGATGTACATAAGCAAAGCTGAAATACTTGCTGATTATCATCGTTATTTCATTGCTCTAATATGATAATCATAAACCAATAATAATAATGAAGAAAATATATTGAATACAGCTACCTATCTTAATTTACATAAATATTAATGTACGCTTAGATTATGTGTTGTATCTTGAAAGGCTTGTAAAGAATTGCAAAATGCAATCATGCACTATAAAAAATCATTACGAATTCCCCAATACACTTATTAAATAATGTAGTACAAAAGCATTGTGCAGGGTAAAAACAGATGTTCTCCTTAAACAAAAAATACTTTAACTTTATGATGAAAAGGTTTTGTTCACTTTTATTTGTTGCTTAAAGCCTGCTTATCAACATGAATCTAAATATACTTGTGAATTAGACAATATAGTATAACCATGAACATATACACTATACTATATAAATATAAATCAGTTATCGTTCAATAATATTATAGATATTGCATTACACAAAAAAAAGCTGGTATGGGGTCAAACAATCTATAATATAATATCAAAAGTTTTGTGCACAGTTCTAAGGCATACTAAGCTCAATGTATTTATTACTACTACACAAATTGATGTCAAAATTTAATAAAACACTAAACGCATATACATATACTCTATCTATCTAAAATACTAAAATACTAAAATACCGCTAAAAACATTCCAAATTTGTATAGCTTAGTGCGAGCATACTAGTCAAAAAAAAAAAAAAAAAAAGCAATACTATACTTACTACACATATAAAATTATAATGCTATATTTATAAAGTACACTAAGAATTTAAAAACCTGCTTTATCTATATAATAAGAAATAAAACAACAATAAATACCATGTGTAATCATGTGAATATATATATGTCAAGTGTTGCGTTAAGTTTTTTGAAAAGCATTTGTAAAAGTATTGGAATGTAGAAATAAAATACACAGCTAACTACATATATTATGTTATCATACAAGAAAATCAAAACTATATTATACAATCCGTAATAGTCAGTTGACAAAAGTTTATCTATGTATTTAATTGTAATCAGATAACGTAATTCAAAAGGAGTTAAGTTTAACAAACTGGTTCGATGTACTCTTACAACAAAATAAATACACGAAACACATACACATATGTAACTAAAGTTGTTGGTGAATAAAAAGCTAGACCCGAACACAAAACAAATCTTGAAAATAAACTTAATCAGTAAACTCTAAGTGTACTCTGAATTATGGAGGGATCATTTTGCAACCACCTTTTTAATATATATCGACGGTTCATGCTAATTCAAAGCTGACGTAATCCACATTGAGCCCTTTGAGATTTGAAAAAATGATGAGAGTGGTAAATGTTGCAGGTGGAAATGTATAATAAAGCATGTCTTAACATCGTTATGGTAGTGTACATTGAGCATTCAGACTTAAAACGAATTTTGATTTTTAGCCGATCACATACATAAATAACTGTGGAGTTTAACATCTGTAAGCCTATCGACAAGTAATCGGTTCTTTGGCGAGCAACTGAATCCATTACATTGATTATTGGAACAAATACAATAATTGTATTTATATTGTCTTCAAATCGACCATTTGTTCAGTTGTGTTTTTCAGCCTCATTCAATCTGTTTAAATAAACGAGGTGACAGACATTCAGTTCAATTTTATATGTGGTAATCGAACTTTTAGTTCATAAAATACACTGTTGTACTCAAATGGTGTTGTTAGGGATATGTGGTCACATAACAATGGAGCTATTCACGATTATTCGCATTTTCCCAAACATATATAGCTAAAACAAATTATAATTATTAAAATAAACAAAAAAAAAAATGCATAAGCAAGTTATTTAGTAGCAATTAATATTTTTCCTGAATATTATTCTATCGCTGTTAACTAACAGTGGATCAAAATGTTATGTTGTGTCGCTGTACAACCGTGTGTATGGGCTACAGATAAACAACTGTAACCTCATCGCCAACATGCAGTTGTAAATTTTGTCATTTAAATTGAATTTTGAATACTTTTTCGGAAGGTATTAAAAGTGCCAACAGAACTTGTGGATATTAAGTGAAGCTGTAGACAAAGTGAATTTGATTAATTTTTGTAAATGCGCAGTGCTCGCAGTTCAACGGTATAAAACTTACTGCCATAACTGCTGTTCGTGCAGACAAAAAAGCAGCCATAAGATTTTCCTTTTTTTGTTTTGAGTTGTGCGCGCACACACAATCAAAACACAAAAACCAACTGATACTTTACAAAGGAACAGCAAAAGAGTAATGGATACCACTGCAAGCGCCGGAGTGGGTAAGTGGCTGAGTCCCCTTAAAAGAATTTGTCATATTTTAAATTGAATTTCCAACCTCCTACGGTCGGTACGCTACAGCGCGTGTATGTCAGTTGGACAGACGGCCTATATACATACGTATGCTGGCGCGCAAATTGTTGAGCTAAAGAAATGCTGCGGCCGCACGCCATATACGCAGTCGTAGGTTTCCATTAGTTTCAACATATTTGGCCACCAATGTTGAATAATATAAGTTACATATTGGGTCGCAATAGCAAACAATTTGTTTAAATACAGTGAATAGTGCTTTTTAACAAAGTGAAACATCCCAAAATACCCCATCTGTAATCTGGCAACTCTGAGGCATGTGCTAGTGTGTGTTTCTGCCGATACAGGTACAGTCTGTGGGGAGATTTGCTTGCAATTCGACCATTGCAAACAATTAATATTTACGCTTCCGATTTGTTTCATTTTATATTACGACGGGAAACGTTGGCTTAGAGTGCGCGTAGACATGTCATTAAATTTTGTATAAAAATTTAGGCACTCATAAATTACTGAAATAATTTAAACAAACTTGCCACCCCGCACAACCTTACTGCTGTTACGTTTTTGAGTGGCAACACTTAAATGACCCGATCTGGCAGCGCCGCTGAGCAGCACATTTTAAGGTTTACGCAATTTTCTTCAATTCTTCCCAGTTATTAAAATTGAAAAAGCTACATAGCCGTTCATATTCGTTGTAAGTAATTTAATAGTTATGAGTTACATGATCCGCCAATAAAGTAATTTGAAATTAAAATATAATAGGCAATCCCAAAGTATAACGAAAATAATGTCGCAAGCATTTGCGTTTGCCGTCTGCCGGACCGGAGTTACATTACGCTGCAGCCGGCGTGCCTTGTCCACGGCGAGATTGCTACGCAGTGTGGCACGCCCACGTCTTGCCACTAGTACAGCATTTACCAAGAGTTTCCAGGCTGGCAATTGTCCCCCTACTACTACGGGCAATCTGCAACAATATGTGCGCGAGTACGCAAATGAAAAAAAGGTGTTTGAGCGCACTAAGCCCCATTGTAATGTTGGCACCATCGGCCATGTGGATCATGGCAAGACTACACTGACGGCGGCTATAACGAAAGTACTAGCTGATAAGAAACTGGCGGAGAGCAAGAAATACAATGAGATTGACAATGCACCAGAAGAGAAAGCCCGTGGAATTACCATCAATGTGGCGCACGTTGAGTACCAGACGGAGAGCCGTCACTACGGTCACACAGATTGTCCCGGTCACGCTGATTACATTAAAAACATGATAACAGGCACCGCACAAATGGATGGCGCTATTTTGGTAGTGGCAGCTACAGATGGTGCTATGCCTCAGACCCGGGAGCATATGTTGCTTGCCAAACAAATTGGCATTGATCATATTGTGGTGTTTATTAACAAAGTCGATGCCGCCGACCAGGAAATGGTAGATCTTGTCGAAATGGAAATACGTGAACTGCTGACTGAAATGGGCTACGATGGCGATAAAATTCCTGTAGTAAAGGGTTCAGCATTGTGCGCTCTGGAGGACAAGAATCCCGAAATCGGTTCCGAGGCCATACTTAAATTGCTTGCAGAAGTAGATAGTTTTATTCCGACACCAGTGCGCGAGTTGGACAAACCATTCCTGTTGCCTGTGGAAAACGTGTATTCTATTCCTGGTCGCGGTACTGTTGTTACGGGACGTCTAGAGCGCGGTGTGGTCAAGAAGGGAATGGAATGCGAATTTGTGGGTTACAACAAGGTGCTAAAGTCCACGGTCACTGGCGTAGAGATGTTTCATCAGATTCTTGAGGAGGCGCAAGCTGGCGATCAGCTGGGTGCTTTAGTGCGTGGCGTAAAGCGTGATGATATCAAACGTGGAATGGTCATGTGCAAGCCCGGCAGCGTCAAAGCACTAGATCAGTTGGAAGCGCAAGTTTATATACTGTCCAAGGAGGAGGGTGGTCGCACCAAGCCCTTTATGTCGTTCATTCAGCTACAGATGTTTTCTCGCACTTGGGATTGTGCTGTTCAGGTGCAAATACCGGACAAGGAGATGGTTATGCCTGGCGAGGATACAAAACTAATATTGCGTCTGATACGTCCCATGGTATTGGAACAAGGTCAGCGTTTTACGCTTCGTGATGGCAATCTAACCTTAGGCACAGGCGTTGTAACCAATGTAATGCCTGCACTGACAGAAACTCAGCGTTCTGAGCTAACGGAGGGTAAAAAGGCGCGTGAGAAAAAGGTCGCTGCCAAAAAGTAATAACCTTGTATTCATCAGAAGCTTATTCTAAAAGTCAGTCGTAAATAAATAAACATATTTTTAATTTAATAACATTTTATACATATTGAGTTAGTTGTTTTGATGCGTTTAATATTTAAAATCATAGGTCAACAATTAATAAAACGAAAAATTATAAACTTCCACCTACACCAAACAATATGGACTTGCAAGTAATTTCAGTCAATGGTTTGTTGTCTTATTTATGCAACTGTAACATCGGAATTTATGCTCAACACCCTTAGAATTATGGTAAGCTCTGCTTAGGTTTATATAATTTCTAGCCACAAGCTTATGTCTACTGAGTGAATAGTTTGGGAAATTTTGAAGATCAAACCAATTAATTTTTTCGCAAATCGACTATCGATAATAGCAGTTAGCAGCACTGGTGTCAGCGCGACCAGTGTTGGTCAATACGGTGTTCCAACCGCTACGCAGCTGATGTTCGTGATAGAAGTTTTTGAAATTGAATTGAAAAAAGTTGATTGTCTGCAAATATGTTTGCTAACCGTTTGTCTGACCTTTCGGGTACATTTGAATATTGATTGTTTATTATAAAGTTAAGTAGTATCATGTTAATTTGCTTATCATCCACAGACGAACTAGGGGATACCACGCCATTGCCTGAACTTACCCTATATGATTTGCTGGAGTCGCCAGCAACGTCTAAAGAGCAAAACATGGATGTTGCTGGTAATAGTGGTAATGGCGACAAAGATAGCGAAGACCAGTACGCTGGAAAAAAATTGGCGTCAACCTCATCAGGCGAACTGTTGAATAATCCGGGGCCAAAGAAGACTCCAATTGTGCGAATACTGGAGAACAAACGCCTGACAGCGCCTATGGGCACAGCCTTAAAAAATATGCTAGGTGGTTCTGTTAGGGTAGTAACAGCTCCAACAAAAACGACGCAAACGATGGACGTTAAAATCCTAAACAAGCTGCAGACGAAGCCCTTAAATGCTTTTGGCAACGCGGCTGTTAAAATCGGGAGCACCACAATAGCAGCACCATCAGGCTCAATCCCACCGCTAACAACCCAGATGCCCAAAAATATAGGCGGTGTCACTATGACGCAAATTAAAACAGCTGATGGCAAAGTGCTTTATCTACATAAGTCATTGCCCGTATCAGGGGGAAGCACGGCAAAGTTGCCAGTGAATGCCACATCTCGCTTGGTGAGCCAATCTATTATTTCTAAAGGTGTTACTCTAAGTGGCACAGTCCCAATCAAGAGCACCGCGCCGAGCTCGTCAATAACAGTCAGAGGCTTAACGGCCATAGGAGCGACTAAAACAACACCAGCAACATTATCAAATCCCTTAACAACAATAACAACTTCACAAACATCGGGTTTGGTAAAAAGTCCATCATCAGCTGAACCTGCATCTGTGGCAGGGTCTTCTAAGATGCCAATACAAGTGGTGCGCACCGCCGAAGGTAAAATAATTAAGCTAAATCAAGGAGCTCCCTCTGTGCTTCTTAATTCCAAGTCAACACCGTTGGCTGTAAGAGCTTCAGCTAGTACTGCACCAGCAATACCAACGGCTGTTTTAAGCAACAGTAGCAGTAGGCTAATAAACAAGCCTTCTACGCAAGTGATCATAAAGGGACCGCTGAAGCAGCTACCGGCAGGCTCATCACTTAAGCCTGTCAACAACAATACAGGCAGCGGCAGTATTGCAACTAGCAGCGTTAACACCAGTAGCAGCACAGCATCAGTAACAACAGGGGCAACAATGCCATCCGGTAAAATGCTGGTTCAAAGCTCTACGGGCAAACAAATTGTTGTGGCCAGTAAAAACATTATTAAGCTATCGCCGAAGCCATCCGGAAATGCAACGACCAATACAAATACCAATACCACGCCTAGCGGTCTGCATGCCATTCAATTATCAGGAAAAAGCGGTGTGCAGTATGTGCGCGTTTTACCCAACAATAACACTGAGCCGACAACTAGTCCACAGAAGGTATCACTCGGGCGTCCACGCACGAGCAGCAACAGCAACAACAACTCAACTGTATCTGTCAGCAACACCAGCAAAATAGTTATGAAAACAATGGGAGGTAGCATCGTGCCGCTACCGTCCATGCAAACTTTGGTGCCCAGGGTGAGTAGAGTCCAACCGGATACTTTGATTTTTACTATTTGTAATATTTGCTTTCCCAACTAAGTAGTTGCACCAATTCTAATAATATAATATGTATATATAAAATATATATATTATATATATGCTGATAAACCTTCACAAAAATCTAGAAATATAAATTATACTTTTTTTTTCAACGGAGTGCATAAACTATTTTCTACAGTTTTTTGACATTTTAAAATTGAATTACAGCGAGCACCTGGCGCGACTTCTAACTCAGTACACGCTAAGACCCCAAACAACAGCAATAATTTGGAGGCCACACGCAAGCATCGCCTATCCGATATAAATTTGCAAATAAAGCATTTGACAAACGATAGCACTGGCGAAACTGGAGGACCGGACGCAAAAAAGGCACGGTATGTTATTGCCATGCCCCACACTTCGACGGCATCAGCTACGACGTCAACGACAACAACGCCAGCGTCCCAAAAACATATGCAGAAGTTGACAGGAACGCGGCCACCACAAATGCAACGTGTTACGGTGCAGGGCGCCAAGGTTGCAGACCAAGGACGAAAGGTCTACAATCTGGTGACAAAAAGCGACGCCAATGGCGTCAAGTATATGATCTGTAACAAGGGAGGCGAGGGAAAACCACGCACAGTCTTCAACACCACAATGCGACGTGGCTATACGCTTGCCGAATCAAAGCTGCGTCGTCCTGTGACGCTTACTCAGCAGCAGATGCGCTTCAAGCAAATGAAACTGCAGCAGCAGAGACAGATTGTTGCGCAGGCCAAGTTGCGACAACAACACCTACAGAAACAGCAGCTGTCTAACCAAGCAAAACAACAACAACAACAGCAGCAGCAAATAGTAAAGTCTAAATCAACGCAGGATAATAAATCAACTGTGCCGGCCAAGCCACTATTTGATATACTAAAGCCGCCGCCAACACCGGCTCCTGCAGCAGCAGCTGCAGCACTTGATGCACTAGGCGGATCCCGAAGAAAACATTGCAACTGTAGCAAATCTCAATGCTTGAAACTTTACTGTGACTGCTTTGCCAATGGTGAATTTTGTCAGGATTGCACCTGTAAGGATTGCTTCAACAACCTGGATTATGAGGTCAAGCGAGAGCGAGCCATACGAAGCTGCTTGGAGCGGAATCCCAGTGCATTCAAGTAAGTAACTAAGAAAAATATAAAAAAAAGCAAAATGTTATATTCCTCATTATTCTCTCGCAAACAGACCCAAAATTACGGCACCCAATTCCGGTGACATGCGATTACACAACAAGGGCTGCAATTGCAAACGGTCTGGGTGTCTAAAAAACTACTGCGAATGCTATGAAGCCAAAATACCCTGCTCTGCCATGTGTAAATGCGTAGGTACGTATGTGACAATCTATAAGGCTAAGCCAACATGTACTACACATTTCATAACAAAATTAAAGTACTCGACAAGGATATAAATATATAAGCTAATTTTGTTTAAAATTTCAAGGATGTCGTAATATGGAGGATCGTCCCGATGTTGATATGGACTCTATGGACAGCCTGGCTGATGTGAAATTACCATCAAATAAAATGAAAGAACTAAACGGAACATATCTACAGGACAACCGCTCGAATGTCTATCTAACAGACGATGTGATAGAAGCGACTATAATGTGTATGATATCGCGGATTGTTATGCATGAAAAGCAAAATTTACCAATAGAGGATACGGAACGTGAGGTAATGGAGGAGTTGGGCGAAAGCTTAAACCAAATTATTACCTTTGCCAAGGAGAAGAACGATACATTTCATATGGACGATACCAAGACGATGGCTTAAAAATAGAGCTTGAAATCTATTTATATTACATTTTAAAGCTTCTCAATTTTCAGTCTTGATGCACATACTATATTATTTTTTAAGTTCAAAGCGATCTGACCTGTTTATTTTTTCCATTTTTAATGTCTCTTAAATAAGCTTTTCAAAAGTTGACCTTAAAGTGTAAAGTGCAAATAAATTATTAACTTTATGCAATTGCATGTAAATAGCATTTACAATAGCAGTAGCAAATATAAGAACAACTCTATCTTATGGTATCGTTTTTAAACGCTTTATGCAAATAACACCCAATATATCGTGTATGTAAATAAATTTAAATTCAATAAAGCAGTAATTTCAATTATTTAAACTTGCATAGAACTTGTATGTTAACGTTTTACTCCGAGGATCTTCCTTTACGGTTTGCAATTCTCCAACGCGCCTTCGAATCTGCGAACGTTGCGGAAACTCTAAAGTTTGTATCTAAGAGTCTGATATCCTTGATTAAAACAGTCTCTTATTATTTAGGGTGAGCTTATATAGTAAAGCCGATGGATATTAAGTTAGATTCTTTTTTTTTATATTTTATTAATAAATTGAGTAAATACATTTAAGACTATTCAAACATAATTAACACTAAAATACAATAAACTACCATTTTAGAATTCTAGATGATGGGCGCAAAAACAATTTCAAAACATAAGAATAAAGTTTTTAGAAACAATTTAAAAAAATAGTTCGACCATTTGAAATTCTACATAAACTCCGATGATGGTCTTAATCTAATAATACGATTGCGAAGTGAATATGCCCTTGACGCATTCCCATCTCCTTCCTCAGTTGCTGCATTTACGGAATTCTCTAGCTGACCGTTTTGAAGCGAGGGTCTTTCTGGGGTCATGTCCTCTTCACAGTCTTCCGTCTTGTTGCCAATGACAACCTCTTCTCCACTTATATTGCCTTCGTCGAAGGTGAACTGAAAACGACGCACTTTTTTCTTGGCGCTAAATATAACACCGTGGGCACCAGGCTCACGTTTTTTGGTTCCAGGCGTTTTTAAAATGGACATGGGCTGCTCAGAACGTGGCGTCAACTGCTGACGAGATACTTGCTCCGCTGCGCCCATAATCGCAGATTTCAATAAACTATTACCACCAATAGATGGACGATTATCGGTGTCACGTGATACACGAAGCACGGTTCGTGCCGGCGAGAAGGATTTGCGGTCGCGAACCACAATAAAACGATGCTGAGACTGACGCTTCGGAGTAACGTTTGGCTGGCTGCTTTTCTCGCTGATTTCGCCAGATACCTGATTTATTCGCTTGGCTGCATAAGCCTTTCGCAAAAAGCTTTTTAATTCGCTGCTTGGTTTAGCGGTTTGTTTCCGTTTTGTTTTAAGACCCACTTTTGACTTGGTTTTGGGCACTGCCTCCGCATCTGGATCCTGCCAATCGTTGGCTTTCAGGTGCAGCAAACGATCAAACCGTTTGTCTACATTTTCGCTCTGTAAACGCAACATATCCCACCAACCCTCTAAATCTTCGACGAACACAGGTTTAGAAGCCTCACTGCCATCATTGGGAGGCAAACCAATGCCGGTAGCACCTGCTTCACAGCGATCAATTAGACTCTTAAACTGCATTAGTTTCTTGCTGGTAAGCAGCTTTGTTTGTCCAATAGCCGCATCTATCATGTCCTTTGCCCCATTCTCCAAAAGTCGCGCTTCATTTTGGTTGTTATATAAGTGCCATTCAGCACAAAGCGAATGGAGGCGCCTAATTTCATTATCCAGTTGCATTCGGAAGTATTGTACAGAGCTTAGTGTGCTACGCAAAGCAACGGGCGTTTCTGGTTTTTTCTCACTTGGACTCTGTATGAGAGTATTGTTGGAATTGTCACGCTGCATTCGAGTGCTCTCTTTTCCACGTGACACGGTCACAAAAGGACTTAGGTAAATTGATTGTCTTGGTTGTGTACGTATCGGGGACTTCGCCAACATCGTCACGTCAGCTAAAATTATATAAGTACGATAATTGCCATTATTAAAATGTATGAAATCGAAAAAAGCCCACTTACCCTCTACTGCCGGCAACGTCTGTTGCGAATCCTTTAGTGTCGGTGACCCTGTCAACAGTCTTTCAGCAACAGACACTGTTTCTTTGGACTCATTGCTTACTGCCACAGGACTTATGTTGGTCGTCTTTCCGTGGGTCTTCAACAAATTGTCGCTATTTTTATTGGAATTGCATTCAGTAGATGTCGCCGCTGCCTTTAATAAATGTTTATTGCTGACAATATAAAGTGACGTATCGGGGCTCTGCAAATCGCAATTTGCTTGCAGCAGGTTCAGCTTGGTAAATATTGCTTGTCTTTGCTTGCAGTTCAGGAGCGCCGGCTTTTTGGACTTCATGCGTGTCGAAAGCTGTGAAGAAATACTGTTTTTGGATTTGGTTTTGCATTGGGCTGCACCACCTCCTCCTCTGTTTCTGCTTGTTGCAGGTAATTCGAATGGCTGTGTCATCAAATTTTGCGGCCTTGGTGCGTTTTTAGCAGACCCCACCATATTTTGTTTAGCTGCTAGGGTTGTTGGTGGCTGTCGTTTAGGTTCGGCCTCTATTTGTGTCTTTTTTATCATAGGCTCAGTAGATGCTTGCTGTGACCTCGATTGTTGCTTCATTTCAACATTTTGAAGATTTCGGCCAATAGTGAAAGGCTTAACTGACTTTGCCGCAGGCTTTGATTTAACTCCAGCAGTGGACGCAACAAAAGACGAAGGTTTTTTCGTTGTGGCCACTTGAAAAGGTATGTGCTTAGCTTTGGACTTAACTGCACTAGTAGCAGCATTATCCAAAGTTTTTTTTGCAGCCGGCATTTGCATAGATATTGGACCCGTTGTTACCTTGGGAATATCTGGAAGTTTTTTGTTTTTCGTTGAATTACAAACCGGCATCTCTGCTTTAGATTCAACATCATTCATTGAGCGACGTTTTTGATGCTTATCAGTGCGTGTCGGAGTCTTCGTCAACTTTCTCATGTCTTCTTTAATTAAATAAGTAAGTGATGATTACCAATTATTAATATTTTTGAAATCGACATAAAGCCCACTTACCCTCTACTGCCGACTCCTTCAGTGTCGGCGACGACGCCAACAATTGTCGTTTAGCAACAGACACTATCCCATTGGACCTATCGCCAACTGCCACAGGACTTATATTGGTTATGTCTCCGTAGGTCTCCAATAAATTATCGCTATTTTTATTGGACTTGCGCTCAGTAGATGTCGCCATTGCCTTGAATAAATGCTTATTGCTGACAACATGAAGTGACGTATTGGGGGTCTGCAAATCGCACGTTTCTTGTAGCAAGTTTGGTTTGGTAAGTATTGCTTGTTTTTGCTTGCAGTTTAGGAACGCGGGCTTTTTGGACTTCATGCGTTGCGAGAGCTGCGAGGAAAGACTATTTTTATCTGTGGCTTTGCATTGGGCTGCACCACCTCTTGCCCTGTTTCTGATTGTTGTCAATTTCGGCGACCTTGATGCGTTTTTAACGGACCCTACCATCATTTTTTTAACTCCAAGGGTCGTCGGTGGCTTTTGTTTTGGGTCAACCCCTTTTTGTGCCTTTTTTATTATGGGTTCAGTGGCTGCTTGCAGAGACTTCGCCGTCTGCTTCAGATTCCCTGCTTGATTATCAGATGCAGTTAATGGCGGCTTCGCCGAACCATTCGGTACAGCTGTTTGTGGCTTTATTCTAGCATTTCTGTCAGTAGCTAGAAGCTTAACAGCACTTGCCACAGTCTTCGAAGTACCCGCAGATGTAGACGTAATAGGAGGTTTTGTCGCTGTGGGCATAGGTGCAAAATCCAAGGGTTTCTTAGCGGCCGGCAATTGCAAAGATATTGGAGCCGTCATCTCTGGTTTGGAATCCAAAACATATAGTGAGCGTCTTTTTTCTGCGCATCTACTTCAGCATTTAAATCTGTTTGCGCTTCCTTTTCTTCCTTTTTTTTCTTCTGCCTTTCAGCTTCCTTCCATTCCTTCCACCCGAGAAAGCGTTGCAAGTAATGCCCCTGGCGCTTTGTTATCTTATTGACAGAAGTTCTATTCGCCGGGAGTACATTTTCTTGCTCGTTTTGTGCTGCAGTCGTCGGTAGGCTGTTCAGTTGCAGCTCATTTTCTTTTAATGTTTTTGACGAAGTAGGACTGATATCTTTTATGCGATTGGTTTGATAAAGTCCGCCGCTTAAATTGGTTTGCACGACGCTTTGACGTTCCCGGTTAATTTCAATATGGTTGTGCGGACTTAGTACTCTCGATTGCATCTTGAATATGCTTTTGCGACTTTCAATTTATTGTAGACAATATCACTGCAATTTTATTTTCGTATAAATTTTTACAGTTACGTTTTAAAAATCAAGTGTATCAAAATTAAAAAACTACAGTTTCTAATGTCAATTACAGTTCTATTAGAGCGGTCGCTTGGGGTAACGATATTGCCACATTGCGCGATTCGGTGTGACCACTCTAATGAAAAACAAAAATACATTCTTAAATACTAAATGTTTAAAAAGGTGTGCATTTACAATTTTTCCAGTAATACTTTTTTTATCATAAAAAAATATGTTTAAATTACAGCGGTTCTGTATCAGCAATAATAAAATTAATGAGTTACTTTAATAATTTACAACGAGAAAATAGCAACAAAAATTCGCAATATTTCATGAGTGTGTGGCTTCAATTGAGTGCAAGTGTGTGTGTCTAGAGGGGTTAAAAAAAATAAACAACAACAACTTAAGCGATGAGCACAGCGGCATTGCCAGCAGAAACTACACGCCCTGCTTTTCAACAAAATTACTTTTATTTTTATACAATGCCACTGACGACTGATGATCACAAGATTATTTATAAATTGTGCGATATATATGTAGATCATTAGCTTATCATTTATATTTAACAAGGCGGTGTTATTGGTATTCCGTAAAGTACACGCTGCTGGCAACGCTATGCAAGCTCAATTCCTCTCGTTTTCTTTCTATCTTTCTCACACACGAATACATATGTATATGCCCGTCATTCTCAGTTGTTTCGTCGCGAGTGCCGCTATCACTTCGTGTTTGTTTCTCTGTTGCTGGCCTGGCTGCGGCTCCGTCATCGTCGTCGGTGTATTTTTAATCACTTTTCTCGCTGTCTATGGCTTTGAAAATATTGTACTAATTTGGAGACGTGCAATCGAATATATGAGTTATTGTTTATATAATAAGTTTCGTTGTGTTGATTTTAAATGCAGATGTGAATATAAACGAGTAAATCATAGCATTTTTCATAAAAATAGCTAAGAGAGTAAGCACCCAACAACAATTGCATATATGCATGGGAGTATATATATATATGTATGTATGTGTAAGCAACAAGGCTGATTAAGAAAAGTAAATCAACTAAAAGTTCAAGTTAAAAGTTAAACAAATTGTACTTAGAAGCGCAACAATTTAAAAACAAACCACCCTCTACAAAATGGAAGCAATTGCCAAACATGATTTCTCTGCTACTGCCGATGATGAACTTAGTTTCCGTAAAACTCAAATTCTAAAGGTAAGAAAAAGTACAACAAATTCACTATGATTTACATTTTGTACATCTCTGTAACAGCTTACAGGTCTACAGTCTAATAGATGACTGTCAGCATATACTGCAATTATTGCCGTCGAGTTCATTTTATACTTTTTTCATACAACTTGATTCATATGTGCTTGCATTATTTGTTGCCTGAGTTGCGGTCGGTTCCCATGTTAACCCAAATTCCTTTCCAGAGTCTGATGTATAAGTTGCAAAGGACTCCAGAGTGTTTGCAAGTGGATCAAAAGCGCATCTCGCAAGAGCAAATGCATATGTATGTGTAACAGCAGAGAATACTTGCAACAATATGTGTTAACTTAGCTATATTTCGGATCGGCCGCGCTCCTTATACAAACTTTGTTGTTAGTCAGCTATTGAATCCGTGCGAAACCCTATGGGAACAATAAACATACATTGAATGTAAATTAGAATAAATAATACATATTTGATTATCCACATTTGTAAAGTAGAATTGTTAGATCCGGTCGGTTTGTGATGTTAAGCTTTGAAGAGCAAAAGGAGCACAGAACAATTGGCGATTATCTGCAAAAACGCTTTTCTTTTTTTTTTGTGTATATACTCTTATATTCGTCTCAGCTGGAGACAGAGCCCCAGACCCCAAATTATGATGAAGAATCTGGTTTTCTTCCCATTGCACTATTGTCTTGGTGTGCGCTTGGCATGCCTGGGGCCCCTTTAAGCAATTGGTTCTCTTTGTTTTGGCAGGCGAAATTTCAGGTTTTTAGTTAGTTTTCAGGCGGTGTAAGCTGCTGCTGCGGGACTGCTGCGTTCATGTTGTTATTGTTTACTGTCTATCCGCTCTTGTCGTAGGTTAGTCACCAAGCGTGCCAGTGTTTTATTTTAGTCTTGTAGGGTCGCTTTTGGGTTGTTCATGTTGATTGATGATGTCAATGACTTGGACTACGCTTTATCAAACAGCTGCCGTTTCTGGTTATCAAAGGCTTATCAGTTTCACTCAATCCAGATTAAACAACTAAGCGAGCACCTTATCAGTAATTTCAATATGCTGGCAACTCGATTGAAGCTTCAATGATACCAAGATCACTTCTCCACGTTTTAATAAGCTAGTAAAATGATGCGTGGAAACGTAAATAACACAAAATGATCAAATATGGTTTATACATAAACCATCGATCTGGCATCAATTATTATGTATTTTCTTTGAAAGAGACAAATATTTGGAAAATTAAACATTGTCCAAAACTATCTTTTCCAAGGAACATGACGTATAATGCTGCAGTCATGAAGCAAGTTTATACTCTGAAACAAATTTGGGTGATGTTTTAATAAATAAAACAAATACCTAAAAATAAACCAAACTATACTTCGCTTGTTTGAGAAAAAGCGAATTCGCCAATGATTGAGCATATGAAAATATTGCTGCTGCCAACTAGCTAACTGAACATATTTAATCAAAACAACACCATTGACCGCAGAACGCATACGTATTTAGTTTTTATAATCTCAAAAAAGTGACAATACGAAACACAAATTTTATATACTCAAAATAAACGGAAAACTTAGAATCCTATTTGAGTTTATATCTTTTTAGCATTTTACCATAAAGAATCCGGCGTATCTGTAAATTACACACATAACAAAAATTAAAGCCATTTTATATTTAGCCAGTTTTCCGTCTCTAGATGTGCTTTTTATGCTAAAGATTAGGTTGTATTTTTGACATGGCTTAGATATTTGCATGAACTACCTAAGCTAGAAAAGTTCGAAGAAGGTAAACAGATGAAACACGACGGAGTCTACATGCATTAGTAAACGAATACTATTACTCATTTATTAGCATTGCCTCCGGAATATGACTCACAGTTCGCTGTTGAGACGGTAATCATCCCATTTTTAAAAAGCTTTACGCCCTTTAATTCAACACTTTTCCCAATGTTTTTATATTGCAAACCATAATTAAGCATGTTTTATTTGCAGATATTAAATATGGAGGACGACTCAAATTGGTACCGCGCCGAGTTGGATGGGAAAGAAGGGCTTATACCCAGTAATTATATAGAAATGAAAAATCACGAGTGAGTAACAATGAAAATTAATCTGCACATTTTAAAGTATCGTTGTAATAATCTAATAATATATTCAAGCTGGTACTATGGACGCATAACACGTGCCGATGCGGAGAAGCTGCTGTCAAATAAACATGAAGGCGCCTTTTTGATACGCATCAGCGAATCTAGTCCCGGCGATTTCTCCTTATCCGTCAAGTATGTAACGTTAATTGATCACTCAATGATTACTATAATATTCTTGTATGGTTTTTCAGATGTCCTGATGGGGTCCAGCATTTTAAAGTACTACGGGACGCACAGAGCAAATTTTTTCTCTGGGTTGTCAAGTTCAATTCCCTCAACGAATTGGTCGAATATCATCGAACGGCGAGCGTATCGCGATCACAGGACGTAAAATTACGTGATATGATACCTGAAGAGGTATATTATATTGAACGAAGGCCATGCAACAGATGTTTTTATACAAATACAAATCTCGAAATATGCTGTTCCTTTGCAGATGCTCGTTCAGGCGCTATACGATTTTGTGCCACAGGAATCTGGTGAATTGGACTTTAGACGCGGAGATGTCATCACCGTTACAGATCGTTCTGATGAGAATTGGTGGAACGGCGAGATCGGCAATAGGAAAGGCATTTTTCCAGCAACCTATGTGACGCCATATCATTCATAATATTGTTCACCCCAACACACACATACATAAGCATAAAACATAATTCACACCCTATACTATGAAATACCAATTTTAAATACATATTATTATATGTACTGTTCAATAATACGACATGAGCATTGCATATAGAAACATATTGTATAAACTGTAAGCATAACAGCCGAATGCATTTTTTACGTCATTGACAAGCAGTTGCAGCCATATTCTAAATTAATGCAATATTACAAGAAAAGAAAAATTCAACTGACAACTAAATCCTCTTGTATGGTGAATATATTATACATCGCACTATATTATTAATGTAACAATTTTTGATATATATACAAATATATATATATAATATATATTTTTATTTAAGTCCAATCACATGTAGCTTTCCACGTACACCACTCTAAATGTGCTATTTATTTTGTGTGCGTGTATGTGTGTGAGAAGAGAAAATTTTATGATAATTAACTATATTATAAAAAAAATTACCAATAACACTCTACACAAACTACCGCTTATTCGACAAAAATATTTAATAATAAAACTATGACAACAACTTTTGCCTAAATGTCTCAAAGCGAAGACAAATAAAATTATTATCCTAATTAACAGTCAAGTATAATATATTTACATATATGTAATATAAAATATATATATTTAACAGTCGATGCGATGTTAAGCATACATTTATACTGAGTTTCAATTGTACGATGCGCCTATAATCAAATTATGTAAAATTTGTTTTCTCATATAAGATTTTTGTGTGATTGACATTCAGTTGCTGGCATTTTATAAACTTTTGCAACCTTTCGAAAAAATATTACTTATTTGCTATTGATATACATTGCGTTTAAATGAAAACATACTATTATATATTAATTTTTGTTTTGCATAAGCGCCTTTTGTTGTCATAATAATTCACCGACAAGTAGTTGCACACTTCTAAATTACGTACATTATGCATTACAATAAATACGAAGTTGCCAATATCAGTAATTACACCGAAAAACAATATTTTTATATGTATTTCCTAACATACACGAAAATTAAACGAAAAACGAAGATGCCTCATAAAAATTGTCAAAATTTATTTAATAGCTATAATTATGCATGCACAGTTCCATCGGCCGCTGGCTTATATGATAAATATTTTGCCTAGTGTAAACATAACTAAGCGTGGCAAATGTGAAATGGTTAGAATCGGATTATTCAATTAGTTAGATTTAAAAATCTATTACAAATCATAAGTATACATATATATATTTGTGGAAATAATTAGTGTGCGCACTGATCTATTTAATTAAAAGCTGATTGCGTTTTCATTTGTTTGAATTTAAATTTGATCGAAATATCTTTTGAAAAAAAAGTTTATACTTGAACCTAGTACTTTGCGACCGATGATAGCTTTAAAGCAGAGACTTGTTGACGTGCAAACAGGCGGACATGGGTAGATCGACTCGGCAGTTGATGCTGGTCAGGAATATAAATACCTATTGGTTCGGAGACGTCTTCTTTTATGCGTTGCACATTCCATCTACAAGGGTATAAAGAGCAGACCTAGTTGAGAATTTATTTTTTGTGATTAGAAATTAAAAGATTACGAAAGAAAACTGTATGAAAAAACCTCTTAACCTAATATTTATTTTTGTATCCGAAATAACCGGAGATTTAGTATTGCCAACTAAAATGTAATGTATAGAAAGTTACTGAGAATATCATGGAAAGATAAAAGATGGAAGCATAGCAAAAACAATAAATTCGGAAAACGATATTTTGCATTTTTAACACAAAACCACTTTTCTTAAGTAATCAAATTTTTTTAGTTTGTGTCATAAAATTCATAATAATCAAATAAATTTTACTTGGTATTTTTTTGGAAAATATAGTATATTTTCTGTATAGATGTACGGTCACATTGCACTCGTAGCGACGACGGAAAGCATGTCAGGCGAGTTCTTACGCGGACGACAGTTAAATAATTTACTATATATATATATATAGAGAGAGAGAGAGAACAAAAGAACACGTACGAAAATACAAAAATCTTTGAAATTAAAAAGCTGAGTTATTCCGGTGTATTGTGTAAAAGAAGACCATTGTCAAGCCTTTGAGATTGAGTGTTATATGTGACTTATCAAGAAAAATTTTGACACACGGCACACACACACACAATCGCTTCATAGACAGACGTAGTACATATATGCAAGCGAGTGAAAATTGCAAGTAACAAGCAGGTGTGTGTGTGAGTGTGTGTGTGTGTGCAAATGCTCTTTCGATAATTTACGCGCCTTGTCACACAGTCAAACAAAATTGTTGGTTTCACCTTTGCCACCTGCTTAACAAAATGCCGATACTTGCCTATAAGGAACAGCGCATTCTCAGCCCCAGCAACTGCGCAAGCTAAGCGAACACAAATACTCGTGCTTCAGCGCAAGCCTGCTGGATCCTTTGCTACAGCCCTGGTGGAATTGGTTGGTCTCCCAAACGCCACTTTGGCTGGCACCTAATCTGATAACAATTGTCGGTCTAATACTCAACATTGTGACAACGCTGATATTAATTGGTAAGTGCTTATTATTTTTATTAAGCTTTCTATCAATTATGTACAAGTGCATAAGTGTGTATGTAAGTATGTTTGTTCGTACGAATCTTACAATCAACTGAGTAAAATAACCTTTTCTTTCTTTTCTATCATATTTTCACATATGTTTCGTTGCGTTCGTTATCGTAAATATTTCTACAAACATGTTTATAGACGGAATTTCATACATTCAATAGTTTTAAAGATGTATTATACAGTGTGCCTTAATGATCCCCCTTAGTCTGATTATTATAATCAATTTTTTTGTCGTCCATGAGATGGCTGTGGATACACTCAAAGGACAAATTTTCTTGTTATGCATGCATATAATCAATCGATTACTAAGCATTGAACATGTAATCATGTTATATGGTTAGTGGTATAATATATGTAGTATGTATGCAATTCTACATTCAATTTGGAAGTTTAGCATTAAGTACAATCATCTGAAATACAGATGACTCGTTTCCCCTAATGCGTGGCTTTACCTTATTATGCCGTAACTTGCATGGTTAGTTCCATTCGAAATTTCGACTCTGATAAGATATCAACGGATCGTCGAGGTCGCCGCTCATTTACTTTTAATATATCTTGTTTTTACTGCGTGAATTCAATAAATCAGGTGGTTCATTACAAATTAAATAAGTATGGAGTACTTATCATTGACTAGTTGTTGTTGAATACTATCCGTCTGCTTGCTTTAGATATTGCCTGACTTTTTGGCTTCGCATGTGCACAAAGTTCAATTGAATTAACCCCGAGTAAATTAATTTTCAAGTACATATTTTCATTATTCTTGCTTATGCAATTGATGAGTGCTTTGGATTGAATTAAATAAAAATTTGCATTTTAATTGATTCCCATTTTGCAAATAAACTACCCAGCCCTATTTTTGTCAATCTTATATTTTTATAAAGTATATTCCCAAATTAAATTTTTAACTTTATTTCTTTTTAAAGAGAATCTATAAAATTGGTTTGTGACTAAGAATTTCAGTCTTATTATTTTTTAACTATCCCATTCCAACCAACATTGGACATTCAAAATTCATTATAATGTTATTATTCACAATCAAACAAGTCTTAATAAAAACCAACTCTCTCTATAGTTGTCTTTATCTATACATTCACAATGACAATCTACAGTATTAGTCGTTGCTAATGTTTTAGTATGTGTAGTAAATGCGACTTATAAAGTGTATACATTAAAAGTTGCATTGAAAAATCGCAAGGCAGCTGTAAAATGTCAATTAAAATATAACTTACAATTTTTGAGAATTCAGCAATGTTGACATACCATTTGACCATTCAAAAAACTTAAAGTTTTGCTTTGGCTATCAGCTTTTTTTGTTTTTGCCGCCTAAAATAACACATTTCCAAGAGGCGGTGCCTTAGTTGATCTGTCGATCAGCCCTCGTATTATTTGGTTAGCAACACCTTCGACCCTATTTCAGACTCAAACTGCTTTTGAATGATCTGCGACCAATTGCATTTGACTTGTAATAGCCTATAAAAGTTTCTGATTGCTTCAGAGCTTCTCTTAATATTAGCTGTCTATGTCAAACCCGCTATTCTTTTCTTGTTAGAAGTTAAAAATTAAGCGTCTTTTAAAATAGACAGTGCACTTTAGATTTTCTAGGAATCGCGCTTAATGTGCCCTTCAAAAATAGCTAGAAAAAAAAAGTTATGCTTACTTCAATAAACCGTATTGAAATCATTTTTTTGAGCGTTATACTATGTGCATATGACCTACAAATATATTTTTTCTTACAGCTATAGTCCAATGGGTCGAGCCACCGCCACGTTGGACCTGCTTCCTCTGTGCTCTGGGTCTGTTCGTCTATCAAAGTCTAGACTCGATTGATGGCAAGCAGGCGCGACGTACCAACACGTCATCGCCGCTTGGCGAACTGTTTGATCATGGCTGTGATTCCATATCAACTATATTTGTGGCGCTTTCGGCGTGCATATCCTGTCAACTGGGTCACTATCCAAACTGGCTATTCTTTCAGGTAAGTCGCTTAACTTGAATTACTTAATGGATTTTTTAATTCGATATGTGTTATTTTCAGTGCTTTTGTGCCATTGCGTTGTTTTATTGCGCACACTGGCAGACGTATGTGTCTGGAACGATGCGCTTCGGCCGCATCGATGTAACTGAGGCTCAATTCTCCATCATGCTATACATTTGGTTTCGGCCGTGCTGGGGCCCGAGATTTGGCTGACGAAGGTAAGCCATCTGGGTGGATTGCCATGTTGCTCATATTTCCATCTTTATATAAATAATCCCCTTATAATATTGATTTCGTTTTAAATTGAGATTTTCAGAAGTTATATTTTAAATTTTAATTGCCTATTTTAGACTATAGAAACGCCTTTTATATTATTGCAAGTGTAATTTTTCAATTATTATAATTATTTCGTCATTTACTTATGTTCTAATAAGATAAATGCAAATAGCATCAATAGCTTGGCTTAAGTTCACAATGCATTAAGTTTACTAAATGCTTATTATATAAGTACCTAATATGTTTGAGACGTTAAGATAGAATGTTTATTTGTTTTTTGCGTTGTAAGCTCTTTGGTTCGATTTATTAAGTTTAGTATCATTGGGTTGCAAACAAAAAAAAGACAAATTCATTTCACAAACTTTAACGAAATTAAATGAGACTGCAATACATACATTAATATTAACTTTGTATTAGCTAGAGTTTAAAGAAAAGCTCTTGTTCCCATAAATAGCTTAAAGGTAATAATTCCAAACCACATTGTAATTGTCTCAACCTTTTACTTTATGTTGCATTCAAATGTGTGCCACTGCGCCACAAAACAAAACAATACAAAATGCCTAATCTACTAAAAACCAACAAATATTTAACACATACACACAATCGTATCCAATATACAAACACAGATTGGCATTGGCAATATTGAGCTTTGGTATGGTCCTGCTATAACGACCATTGTGTGTGGTGTAATCTCCTTAACCTATGTATTTTCCGTCGTTGTGGCCGGTGGTGTTGGAAAAAATGGCTCCACAGTTGCTGTAAGTCTGAAAAATACACACAAATATGTACAAAAATGTGCATAAAAACCAAATCAGATAAATGACTGCAACAAATTTTGGGGTTTTCTTTTACTATACGTACAAATATTATGAGCTACTGATTTTGACCATTTTATAATTTGTTTGTTTTGTACTAAAAGTGAAAGAGAGCCGTTTGACTTGACAAGTCTTCGAGTTCTGAAGATAGGCAGATGATTCAATTAAATTGTTTTTCCTAAGCTAAATTTTATAAAATAAATCGGTGATTTTGCTTACATATGTATGTATATAGTAATGCTATAAAATTTGTATGCCACTTATTTGGCAAACGATATCAGGAAGCTCCAATTATTTTGAAATAATTCACGTGTAAAACCCTAAAATATTGTATGCTGTCTGATGTTTATTTCAACCACAAACAGAAACAGGAAGACACATACAACAAAAATTATTTTGGCTCTCAATTCGAAAAATCTAAATTGAACATTAATTGCAATGCGGCTATTTCGTGGGAACGTGGTGTGGGTCCTTGTTTTCCTTTTTACCCCAATTGCTTGCCTTAACTTTCTACATTTATACTTATTATACACATATACATATTATAATTGTACCTTTGTTAATGTTTCCTAGTTTTAAAGCCGCTGTCTTGCTTCTTTGCCTCGTGCTTTAACTCATAACAAAACTTTAATATTGCTGACTCCTACTTGGCATGCTCTAATAATACTGTTGAATGCCTAAATTCAACAGAATGCGATATGCATAATTGATCTTTCTTTGTCACTTGTATGACCACAATTGTATTGTATATTTGTAGAAGTCCTGAATCATAAGTTTAAAACTATATGTATGTATCTATATACTGTTGGCTAAGGGATTTAGCTTTAATTAATTTAATGTATCTCAAAGAGTACGTAGCATTAAGTTAGATTGGCACTTTATATTGTGATGCTTGCGGTATCATTTTTTTGAAAACTATAGCTGAAAACTATCGGGGTTCGAATATAATTTTAATAATTGTGTTTTTTACTGAATTAAGCCTCGAGTTATGAACTCGGCAATCAAGCCTCCATTGTTTTAAGCTTACACTAATACTTCTTATGCCGCAAAAGTTCTAAGATTTAGGTTAACGATTTTTTAAATTTTCATGCAAATTGTTTGTTTTGTTTACTGTTATTGTTTTTGTTTTGTTCTGTGATCTCTTCTCATATACAATAGATGCCAATCGTGGGTTTCATGGAATTATACAATATTAGTATTTATCACTTTCGGTTATACGTTGAATATAATCAATTTTCTAAAAATGTTTATTGAAGGCGGCAGTGGCAAAAACGGCTCATCAGTTGCTGTAAGCATTGCTATCCATATACGAAACGCGACAAACGTTTTAAATCAAAATTGAATTTTCTAATCGTACTAAAGCATCTGTTGGATTAACCCATTAGTTTATTCCCACACATTGACATATACGGACACGGCTCTAACATTTAATCCATTTGC